>NC_054379.1:67254995-68697495 GCF_017654675.1 Xenopus laevis | reverse complement strand
AGCAGCTTCTTCAGTTCAACCTTCAACCTTCAACTTCAACGTCTGAACTGAAGAAGTTGCTTGGATAAAAAGTTTTTAATGATTACTCAGCAACTCCAGTTGTTTTAGAATTACTTATACTAGATATACGAAGACCTGGATCCAGAGAATTGAATTGCCTGTAAAAGGTGCACATCATGAACCACCACCATTTGAGACTGACACTAGCAATCTGAGAATGTTCTGAGCAACAAATTTTCAAGTAAATGGACACCTTAGTGGGTCCTTATGGGGACCTTGTGCTTATGTAACCCCTGCAGTTCACACAGTGTACACCAGATGGCACTGTGCCAGAGTATAAAAGGTTTAGGAACCATGTGCTCTGGGTCCATTGCTTTAGCCCAACCAAGCAGGCTGGAAGGGAATGGGTAGTGCTGACCCTAGGCGCCTTGGCCCTAGTAATTAGACAGCTATACTCGTTTTATAGATCACTCTAGGAGTGATAGAGAGGTTATTTAGTTGAGCAGCTCAAGGCTCCGCCGAGGAGATTAGAGGGATTAAGATCCCAGGGTATTACTGACCCAGAGTAAGGAACCAAGTGTTGAGATAGGGATGTCAGGAGTTCCCCTAGTCTGCCACTGGAAGATATCCTGAAAACCGGGCGATACCCATCACATGCTGTCAACTTACTCTCTGCTGTATATTCCCTAGCCTGTGGGGATTCAGCCTATACGTGCTGTGAGTATATGCTTCCTTTATGCTGCTGTGTATGTTATATATTCCATTGTGGATCAATGTGCTAAATGATCTCTGTGCTATTGTTCAATAAATACCGTTCTTTGTTCAACTGTTAAAGAACTACTGGCGCCCATCATTGTGCTATCGCATAAGGTTACAGTTACACTACACCCTTGCCTCCACACCGTTGCGAGGGCTTACCCCTGAGAAAGAGAGCTCATCGGTGGTCTCAGCCGACCAAGGAAAGTAGCTAAAACTGCCCTAGCACAAGTCAGTTTACTATAGCGCTACAAGTGTATCCACAAAAACCCTGAAAACCAACCACCATAAAAACCATAAACTCTTATCCAATTGTGTAGTAGGGACAACTAAAGAGACCAGAGGAGGTAATTTACATCAGGAAAAAAACATTGTCCAAAACATTGTCAAAATCATGTTTCTTAAATTACCTAAGTTACCTACATTGCCACATGTCTCCTGCCCCCTACTGATTTTCCATATATAGCCTGCAGTCCTTCTTTACCACTTCATATCATCCTCTACTTTCTGCACTGCTAGTCCCTAGGATCTATTCCAGTACACTTTAAACAGTTCATCTATGGGTAAAGGCTAAATACTATAGTTAAAATGTATTGATAAAGTGATAAAAGAAAAAAACTTAAGGAACTGAGACTTTACAAGTCACTTTCTATCTACATTCATATCTATCCAGATCAGGCTTTATAAGATCAAATCCTGACAAGGGAAAATCTATAACTGAGAACTTGGTATAAGTAAACGAACAGGATTATGTTTCCGGAGGCTGTGACCTTGTTGCAAATCTATCTGAAAATATATTTTTTGACTTAAATTGATTTAATATTATCCAGTGGCATCCAAAGTAAACATGAGTTATTGTTCTTTTTTACTATTTTTAATCTTTTGCAGCAAAAACAACAGGCAAAATTTTAGAATCAGGTCCTTGTATTCTGCCCTGCCTTGGAAGATAGAACCAGTGAACACTTAATGACAATGTTAGACATGGGCAAATGCTTTGAGAAATAAAGATTAACTATTAACAAAGAAAAGATTCAAAATGTCAGGAAGTAGTTAGAACCCCAATTTAATCTTTAGATAAATCAGAACATCTGGATATTAGGCCCCAACCCTAAATTCAAATCCAGTATGCCTAAACTAAAGGGTTGAAAATGCTTGTCATCTCCCAGAATATGCAAACTTCTATGATCTATCTGTGGATACTAATAAGCAAATCTATCCCATTTCGCTTCACCAAAAATTTTGTGAAACAGCTGGAAAATTTGTAAACAAAATATAATGAAGTCAAGGGGCAATTTTCTGCAGCAAAATTTTCAAAGAGAATGTTTCAGCACAAAATACATTGCGCTCATTGCTCATTGCTATCTGGGGATTCTTGAAAGTGGAATCGATAACAGCTAAAGAATAGTATGTTTTGCATTTTTCTTATTGCCTGACGCAGTATACTTTCAAACAATGAAGCTGTGTTCATGACATTCAAGGCTGAGATGGTTATTTAATGTGATAGTTACATTATTTGTTCAATGAGTCATTTTCTAGTTTGCTGGCATCACCATATACACATATACTGTATAAATCATGAACATAACAGACACGTTTCCACTAACATAAGGGTCACTGCTTTCTCTCATTACATTTGCTTTTTAGACATAGGGGTCTGTACTCAACCATGCATTTCTGTTTCAGGGAAATCTTCAGAATTGACCTCTCAAGTCAAAAATGTTGAATCATTTGTGTTAATCATGTATCTTTTCTTTTATACTAGGCATTTATTTCATAACCTCCACTAACCAACTTCACATTCTCAGTTTGCATTTCATGGGATTTAATTTGTTTGTAAAGTACAGTATTTTTTCTCCTTATATTTTGTATCACTTTTATTTTAGAGAAAACTTTTTAATTTTTCAGTAAGTGCCATTCTTCCCCTCAGGGTGTTATAAATTAACTTTACAAAGACAAAATGATTGCTCGTAAGAGCCTAAGTGTGATTCACAGCCAGGTGAACTAACATTAAAGTCGATACAATGGCTTTCTTCAAGTCTTCCTTGCTTCACTAATAATTATAATGGGCATCTACCACTCAAGCTGATAGATAGATAGCTAGATAGATAGATAGGGTCAATCATATTCTTTGCATACAGAGTTGATACATACAAGATTGTCTTGTGTGTTAATTGTCATCATAGACAAATCCCTGTTGATTTCAAAATTCATAGTAACTATAAGGGAGCTAGATGAGAAAATAACTACATTTCAGATATACACAATTACTAGTCTTTTTCTTTGTATTGAGTACATGAATATAAATTTACTCTAACATGAGCTCTAAAGGTAAATTGTAATAAATGCTTTGATAAATGCTTTATTTTGTTTAGATTTTTGCATTCCATTGAAAATGATTGTTTTTAACTTCTCTGCTGCATTTTATTATCACCTCAAACATTTTGAAACAAATATAAATCTCATGGTAGCTTCCTACAACTATGATTAAGTGGTTTATGGAAAATCCACCGGAAGAGATTGTTTGCAACACAGTTTCTATTCAGTGCCTACTAATGCTGCGTGAATGGGGATATGATTACCATTAAACATCAGTTACCATAATGTTATTAATTCAAAGTTTTACCACAGGACAGAGCTAATTTATATTACTGGCACTTACCTTGCCCTTTAAGAAGATGTTTTGACTTAAACCATATGACAAACACATTTATTAACAAAGGCTCTATAACCCTTCACTGTAAAAATATAGCAAAAAATGTCTATGCACCTACTTGTTTGGAGAAAGGAGCACACTTTTCCACTACTACGCATACCCCAAAAGTATATGATTAAGTTCAACACATAGCAAGGATATGAGCAAGTTTTATCAAGTAGATTAGCAAGTGAAACATCATTCATAGCAGTCCAAGACAGGGGCAGAGTATGCAGTTTAATTTCAAGTGCAATATTAATCATTTTGATTCATATTTGGCTCTGTATTCATCTTTCAAGCAAATTTAATTTACCTGAGCTAAATAAGTGAAAGTACATTGCATCCCTGACAATATAATCACCCAATTGCAAACACTTAAGGGCAGATTTATCAAAATGTGAGTTTAGAACATAATAAAAAAAACACCCATGTTCTTGTCATTCCTGTGGGATTTTTCAAATGATGAGTTCTAATTTTCACCCATTAATAAATACAAGTCTACAGATCACATAGGAATAGAACATGGGAGTTTTTATTTATTAAACTCTAAACTCAAAGTTTGATGAATCTGCCTTTAAATATTCATAATCACACACAATCCAAATCCTCCAAAACACACAGCCAAATGGAACAATAAGTTGAAAAGTATGAAACGGTGAAGTGAGAAATTGTGAGCATTTGAATTCTCCTTCAGTTTCCCAGTTACTATTACAAAACAAAAAGAATAAGTAATGCTAAATACCCATGAACAATGTACAATGTAGGAGGGATTGGTGGCAAATGCTAAAATATAGAGGGGATAGATACAAAAAGAAAAATACAAAGATAATGACATCATTAACAAGAGATAGAAGAGAAGGTAAGAAAAAAAATGGAATAAAGAATAATAATATGAAAGGGAAGTTGGTGAGACCAAAAATGGCCATTCATTGAAATAGTCATTATTGTAGTAAGTAGTCTAAGCTGTTATTCTACAATTTGTTGATAATAGAAAGCTGGAACGCATGATAAGTGTTATAAAGTTTCTTATAGTTCAGTGGCTTCAAATGAGAGCTTATGACTAATGAGAGTTTATGTTTTTCTCCCAGAACATTATAAAAAAAGAAAAGGGGCTAATGTATTCATCTATATGGTTATCAGTAGCACAAGTTACTTTTTCATAGTTTGTACATTTGTTCTAAAGAGGAAAGATTCCTTTTTAAGAGTCTGGTCTAAGATCTTTCTAACAGTTTCTATTTCTATTTGCTGTAATGAGAGACTATCATAAACCATGGGATAAGTTTTCAAAGGGCCTATCAGGAAGTGAAATGAGCTGTGTAAGGACATTAGCATGCCATCAATCACCTCATTCCAATTTTAGTGCTGCAGTATCTGAAATGAAGGGACTAACATTTCTGGTTCCTAGCTGGTTTTGTGATGTTATATTTAATATCCGTTTACACTGTAAAAGTTTGGTAATATGTTCAGAAAATATGCATTCGCATATCTATTTCAATAAAATATTCCTTTTAGAGACTTCTCCTGTTTGTCAAGGTCAATTAAAATGGAGCAGTTATTTTGCAGTATGTTTTTTTTTTTTTTGGAGAACCCACATAATTCCTTTGGAATTGCACGTCCTGGTCTTTGATCTGGCAAGAGTTGAAGAACAAGATTCTGGGAGAAATGATTTCTTGAATGAGCAGCAAGGGTGTGATGTTGTGCCCCTCAGTGCTCTAGAACGTGTGTCCAGATAAATGAGTGAGAAGTATGCACACATGGAAAAATTAAGAGAATACATTTATTTAGAGAACAATACTATTGTATGAACAAATTAAATCATGTACTGACCACAACTAGCATTCTTTAAATAACAATGAATTTTAGTGCTAAAATAAAGTACTGTACTAAGTAAAATTTGCTTTTGACAGATATCTAAAATATATAATAACACATGTCAAAACACATGTCAACTTAATATAGTCAAATTCATAATTAAGAAAGTAAACAGCAATTGAACATTTGAGTTGGGTATTGCCTTTATACAAAACAGGATGGACCACAATGGACCACTATCTTAAAGTATGGCCAGTGTGGGAACTGTGGGGCCTGGCCTCTTCGTACTAAAGCAGCTATCCTAAGATGACCCTCCAACTGCTCATCCCAAGACTGTCTGCCCCTAGCTATGGTTCACATTTCAACTGCACTCACATGCATAGTTGTTTGCTTTTTATTTTGTTTCAGGTTGTTTGTTTATTGGCTAATAGAAATCTATAATACTGATACATTTTGATTGTAAAATGTGACCACCTTCAGTTCATAAATTAACCTTTTCTCACCCAGCACCAAAATGTAACAAATGCTATAAGTCAAGCAATGTCTATAAAGTTGTTTAATTTATTGAACAATGCAAACAAAAAACAAGTTACAAAAAAAATAGTCAAATTCTATTAAGCACTAAAAGGACTGAATGAAAGAAAACCTGCTAATAAGATGAGTTTTGTACTATATGTTTATTATAAAATTCATATGTACTTTAAATTCAATAGGCATAATTTCATATGCTGACCTAAATGTTGGGCTATGTTTAACATTATTGATATCTAAGTACTTGATTTGTATAATCTCTGTTGAATAAATTACAGAGTATTTTGGTGCTATATAAACAGATATAATAGAATTTAAAAAACTTAAAATTGAAGCTACCATGCTGCAACAAGAACCCTACCCTATATGCACAAGTTTCCATGGTCTGGGGCCAGGACAGGGTTAAAAGAATTAATAAATAAAAGCTCATATGAAGATACACAGATGGCAACAGGAAATAGAGGTCATAGAAATAATGAAACAAAGAAAATAAAAAAGCAACAGGAAAGAAAGAAAATGAAAAAAATAGAGTACAAATTATAGCTTTGATTACTAAATACATTGCCATTCTAGCACTAAAGTTACCAAACTGGCATTTATGGGGGCCTCAGACTAGAAGTTGAGGACCACCCTTTGTAGCAATTATGGTGAAATGTGGGAAAAATGGTTATTTCCTGTTCTGTCAACTCTGTCTGAAAAAAGCATGTGACTATTAAATAGAAAATTCTGCACCCGCCTCCTGTAAAATTGGGATTTAAGAAGTCACATGGGACTTTCATAACCATACAGAGGCACAAGACTGAAGCAAGCAAGAAAAACTATTTACTTTCTATAGTGCAGGAAGGAGGAATTAATAAGAAACAAACATACAGAGACCCCCGAACTGGGGTAAGTTACATTTCACATTCAGTTGAGGAGATGGTTGTATGAACAAATATTTTTCAGCAATTATTGTTTGATATAAGGCAAGCTTTTTAAGGAGATTTATGCTGATCATACATAAGAATCAAATGTTATCTAACAATGTACACAAATTATCACACCTTTTCACATATGGTGTGAAATGCTGTACTGTGTGCATATTTAAACAAAAATATTTTATGTAATTGTACAAGAACACCCATATAGTAGGCCACAAAGACCTCTTCTGAACAGGGCTGGATCAATGGTACAATCCATTCCCCCCCTGACATGAATTTTATACCTGTTTGACATCTAACCAATCAGCCTAATACACAGGCCAATTAGACTTGATCTAAAAGGGCTCAGTAACCATTTAAAATAAGACAACTTTACAAACAGTGAGAGTAAGGTAGTGACCTAAGGGCCAAGGGAGAATTATCTGGGATGGAATTAAAGGCTGCCAATTTTCAGCCTAACCCTTACAATTATGTGAAGTATGGTCACACAAAGAAGAAAATTGTAAATTTGCAGTGGTGAATTCATAAAATATTCAGATTTACCTGAATCTCAAAATAGAGGATTTAGTGCATCCCTAACAGTGAGACCTTGTGTTTAGATCATGCAATATAAAAAGAAGTCCATAAGAACAAATTGAGTCTAACCAGGTGGCCTGAACTATTAGATTAAGTGGAAAACATAGCCACATTTACCTTATTTTCTAGCTTATTACATCACTTGCATTTCAGTTATCTCTAACAATCTTATTAAATAAACACATCAGAATGAGTAGCTCAACAATATCATTTAAAGTTAAAATATTATTAACGAAAAATATCTCATCTTTATTATTTAAAACCCAAAATATGTGGCCATGTTAATAGTAAAAATATGATGGCTTGAAAAATCCATTGATTTTGCTAACAGAAAAGCTTGTTTTTTTCTGCCACAAAAAAGCTATAAAAATTAAAAAGTTTGATATCACTAATACTTATTGTACCATACTTCATGCTCCCCGTATTTATGGGACAACTTAAATTAGGTTCCCTTAATACGAAGTTCTGATAAATTATACTGTTACTTTCAGAAGACCTTGTATTCACATTTTAATTTTTACATAATTTAGACCAAGAAAAAAACAAAAATATTTGTAATAAACTACTGTACATATGTATATTTTAAACAAGGTGCACATTATATATGTATGTATGTATATACCACCATTATTCTGGACCTTAAGGTGTAATAATGTGGAAGTAAAAACTTATTAGCAGATATAATGTAAAGTTCAGCACAGAGTAACTTAATGATCCTATGAACGGGTGAACAAAAGTCTATTTTCATGTATATTTAATTTTAATGCCTGAGCTTTGCAGTAATTTCACAGAAAGCGTTCATAAACATAAGTCTATCAAAAGTCTTCATATTGAAGAACTTTATCCAGAGTTTGGGGGAGAAAGAAATATATGAAGAAAATGTATTCAGAATATTTGAAATGTATTCATGAAAAGAATGTTTAGTATTGTTTGTTATTTGGTTGTTTTGTGGTTTGGTTGCTTTTAGTTATATCAGACTGGCCTTTGATGTGATGTGAAACAATGCAATTACAGATGTAGATAACTTTATCAGGGCATCTGAGAAAACTTTATCTAGGCATTGGCCACAGCTGGCTCTCTGTGTCACATCTTGTTACTCCATTTAAATAGTTCATTATAAATGTTTCCATATAAATACGTGTTGTGCCAATCTGTGCCATGGTGTGCAGCATGATGGCAAAACCCAACTTGCTTGTTAACACTAACTTGTTCATATAAACATAGATAACGGAAAAGATTTTGGGTTTACCTAAGCTGCTGCATTATACTGGCATTCAGCAGATGGCTATATAAGAAAAAGTAAGACTGTCTGATACTTACATGTTTATATACACTGTCTAACAGAAATGCTGAACAATGAAAAAAAATGGAGCAAGACCTGTTTTCTTCCTAACTCCAACATTTGTAAATGTCTCTGTATGCACAAAAATAACAATGCAGCTTGGGAACAAGATAGACAAAATCAGAACTCCCATGCATGCCTGTATTTAGCCTTAATTTGGATAGTTGTCATTAAAACAGTGTGTGCCTCTCACACTGCAATATTCATACCTGTTAAAAACTTACTGTGTGAATACTGAAGTGTCTAATATGAATTACATGGCCTGGCTTTTATATATTTGCTTAGAAGCAATATTTGTAAAAACTGGAAGTTACAGAGGATTTAAAAGAAGACAGTTTTTGTCTTCTGAAAGGTGATCAATCAACCTCTACATAAAATTTTAAACATGGCTTTGATATGTTAGTAAACAGGGATATACAGTACATTATTAGTAGAATTAGTAAAAAAAATTATTATTTCAGTTATAATTCCTGATATATATTTTAAAACTAAATGCGTGGTGATGTGAATCTTTTTAATAATATTACTAATAACTTATGTCATAATTAATAGAAACAATCCCTCATGGATTTAGATCAAACCATGCTGAAAAAACAGAACATTCTAAAAATATATATATATATTGTTCTTTAAAGTTACCATGCTGTTGCTTTCTCTTTGTCTGCCTGTCCCCATTTTTCCTAAGGGAGATCCAAAAACTGAAATAAATTTCACTCAATCAGGCTGCTTTTGCTGTTTTTGCCCCTGCAATGCTAAAAAATATTCCTGCCACCCCCAGCCACACAAACGTTTGCTCTAACAATGTTTAAATCGGGAAAAAACTAATTATAAAGGTATTAGTTACCAGTAGGGATAAGTCAAATTTCCACCTGGTACAGTTTAAATAGCAACATTGTTTTGCCAAAAAAAAAAACCATGGTCTGTTGTGCTAAAACCCTCCCACATACATCTGTATATCTGCACTTTGGGTACCCCCAGCTCTTACCCCCTATCTATCTAATGTGTTGTTCACATGAGAGTTTGAAAAATTTTCTTTCAAATTGGGAGCATTTTCTATTCTATGAAGAACAGTTTTTCTGCATATTTGCACTCTGAAGAGACAGGTGCATTCACTAAAATGCATAAATAATGTAAAATTAAAAAGGGGTTGTGGTCAAGCTGATTTATAAAATTTCTGGCCTAAGAAAATGGCCTTCCCTTTGACTTAAAGCAATATTGTTTGGTTTTCCCAAGTTTTCAGCAAGCAAATTGACACAAGTTGGCTCAGCATTAGTTACTGGCCATTGTAGTGTTAGTTTATGCAAGCTTTTAGCATAGGTACTTCATACCTCCACAAAGAATATTGATGACATTTGTATTTCCCTTTCAAATGAACAATCATAAATTACCACTGAATTCACTTGCGTTTAAGAAATTAATACACATATATTACCTGATGCTTTTAATAAGTTCCTTAAAGAAACTACAATACCTAGGTCTCACTTAACTTTATAATTGTAATTAATATCAACAGTGGGGAAAAATTCAATACTATTCATAAATTAACTTTTTCATACATTAACTTTTTCAAAGCAAATCACTTAGCGTGATACATCATAAATTGATCAATAAAAATCAGGATGTCTTCATGTAAGGGACACAATTTTACACAGATTTCTGTGGGATACTTAGTGCTGTAAAAAAATCCACTGAAGTGCAGAAAGAAGGCTCCAGAAATGCAAACATAGAAAATATTCTGCACTCCACACAAAATCTTAATTTCAAGGATAATTTTGAATATACAAACCCTAAAAGTCTATGGCCTAAAGTGTTTCATGTCCAAATGGCACATAGGCTTATGACTAGGTAATTTTTAAAGAGATAATGGAGGGCAGAATACTTTTCTAATCTTATTGAGATTGCAAACAAAAAGAAAACGTATCATTATAAATAATAATCCTATGTTTAGATATGTAAAAAAATATTTAACTGTCTAAGTTGGCTCTATGTATTTACTTGACTCTAACATCTTAACATCTTAGAGAGCCTATATAGCTACTTAAAGGGGACCTGTCACACAAAAAAATTATTCCAAAACCTATTTTATCACATTAGTCAAGCAAAATGAACTTTAATTACACAATATAAATTATTTGAATCTTTTTTCCTTCAGTCTGGGAACTCATTATTATAGCAAGCAGGCAGGAGCCATTTTGTGGACACTGTTATTAAGGCAAGCCTTCCATCATCTCAGAATCATCACCAGAATGGGGGACCTGGTGTCCATTCCCATGCACTGTCTACACAATAGAATATTTGAGAGAACTGGGGGAATGTGGGGAGAGCAGTGACATCTAGGAAGTGCTGAATGAAAAGTGAAAGTAATTACTTGCCCCACCCCTATGCCTAAGGCATAGAGGAGGGGCAGACAATATTTGATTGACAGCTCTGATTTTTCAATGAGCTTACAACAACTATGAACGCTTTAATGAAAAAAGAATTTGGATTTCATGTTTAATTTGAAAAGGACTTTTATTATACAGCATTTTATGTCTGGGGGACATGTCCACTTTAACAGTATATTTAAATATGCTAGGCTAATCAAATATCCCATCGCGTAACAAACAGAATTCGGCTGTTCCATCAGATTCACATCTCATATTATATCACACCTGCATGCTGCCCCACCTGCCCCTTTTGGAAAGAGCATTTCCTAAATCAATCTGCGGACATTTTGCTAGAAAACAGTGTACATAGTACAAAAAAAGTGTAATTTTTTGTACTTTGCATACTGTGTTCTGCTTTGCAAATTACTCCTACTGTGTCCTTGATCCCTGCTTACAGTATAGTAAAATTAAGTTTAGGTTATTGAACACTCCATAAAGCCAAACTATTTTAACATATTATATCAGTGAAGTGTACTTTATCTGTAAATCAGAATCACAAATCAGTATTTTATTTTTACAAAATATCACAAGGGTATACAGTGTTAGGAAAAAAAAATATTCACAAGGATTCCAAATTAACAGAAGTCTAGCATTTGTCTTTGGGTGCTTTAGCAGAGGTACAGTATCTAAAGTGCATAATGCTTCTATGATAAGTGTATTCAGAATTATAATTATAATATTATATTATTATAATAACAGAAGGGTGAGACAATATCTTCTTCTAGAATGAAAAAACAATCTGAAAGTAGACACTGAAAAAGAAAGTATCAAAAAAGAATTAAACTGCAGAACTTAATCCATAAGATCCTGCTTGCTGCAGAGCAGTTTGATGAGAGCTTTACAAAGCCAAAATCAATGGTTCAGGTATTCAATACAATCATTGAATGAACGTATTTTCTATTTACTTTCCATTATTTTGTCAACCACCTGTACTTGCCTGCAGATATAAAGGACAAGGAAGGGTAGTTTTTAAGGAAGCAACATCTAGACAAGCTCTCCATTCTTAAAAGATCAGCAACATCAATGTTTTTTTTTTTTAAATTAAACTTTTAAAAAGACAAATGAAACTTTTTAATCATAAGTCTTTATTAAGAAATATCTTACCGAAACGCTGCTTCCGTTCCTCTTCAGAAAAGGCGACACAGCGATGATCCATCATTTGCTGCACAATTTCTTCTCCCAGGCTATCTCCTATAAGGAAAGCAGGGAGGAGAGTGCTGCACAAGGGATCACCGGATTGCCTTTTCTTAAGAGGAGCACAAGTGGAGTTTCTGTGAGTTATTTCTTGATAAAGACTTAGCGATTGAAAAGTTTATTTTGCCTTTGTGTTTTTTTTTAAAAAAAAATTGATGTTGCTGATCCTTTAAAGGAACAATAACCAGGGCCGGACTTACATAGTGGGCGCCCCTAGGCCCACTGTCGTTCATCACCCCCCTATTATTCATTCAAATTCTTAAATTTGAAATTTAAAAAAACTATTATATCTCCAGCACGTTCCCAGTGTTTCTGAACCAATGTGGGTGTGTTTGGACAGCCGCCCCCTAAAATACTGCCGCCCTAGGACCAGGCCTTGGTGGCCTCTCCACAAATCTGGGCCTGACAATAACACCAAAGTAATGAAAATATCTTGTAATGTTGTCTTGCACTGGTAAAACTGATGTGTTTGCTTTAGAAACACTACTATAGTTCATATAAGCAAGCTGCTGAGTAGCAATGGCAGAAATTGAATAAAGGCTATATGGCACAGGATAAATAGTGGATAACAGATAACATTATGTTCTACAGAGTTTATCTGCTATTTGCTGTGTAAATTGAGCCTTTTCTCCTTTGAATAGCTGCCCCCGTGGCTACACAACAGCTTATTTATATAAACATTAGTAGTGCTTCTGAAGCAAACACAGCAGTTTTACTAGTACAGGGCCAGGTGGAGGACAGGGGGAAGCCGTTTTGGGGGGTTAATCGCCCCAAAGAAGAGGCGATTAGTCACCGGGCGACTAAATCTCCCCGAATCTCCAGATGTGACCTTACCCTAAGTCCCCAAAAAAAAAAAATCTGACAGTTACAGTATGTAGTAGGTGTTAAAAATGTTAATATTGAACCTGCCTGCTTCTAAAATGAAACATTTTGGAGACTGGTACAAAATAATCTTTCTCCTAGAAACAATTTGCATTTTACATGTAAATTCATCTTCACTTGCTAAGTATATCCCTTCGTGTTTTTCACACAAAGATAATAATTAAGATCTGTATGTTCATGTAGACAACTAAATGGGTTTGATGGGCTACGGGTTAATTTACAATGAACTTTTAGCTCTTCTGTGGCTCTTCGAGTGCTGTGATTTTTGGGATTATATATATATATATTTTATATATATTTTTTTTATAACTGTTTACTGTTATTAAACAATCAAAAACCTAATGATGCTGAGGGCACATTTCAGGGGCTGATTTTGTTTGTGGTGATATTTTCTAATGGGATGGAGAGGAAGCCAAGATGTGTATTTTCAGAAGTGTAGTAGCATAATAGTTTTCTAGTAGGAAACATATGAAATTATCAACACATATCTTCCAAGGACTTTGGTAGTATGATGTAATGTAATACACTGTGTAAATATAAAAAGTATGCAATTCCTCTGTTAAAACATTTTATAAATACATAGCAATTCAACCAATGGAAATAAGAATGTTTTCTGGTATTTTGCAGCAAAAAAATGAATTCACCACATACAGCTGGTCCAAAACATGTACAATCTGCAATTCATAAATGGAGTCTTAATAACGATTGCTGTGAATTTCTCTTTTTACGTCATATAACTGCCATTACTCTGTAGTTACAAACTGAGAGGCAGTTTAACAAGAAGAGCTAACCCGTATTTTTTTTAAACTTGACTGAAAAGCTATAATTAAATATCATATTCCCATTATGTTAATTTGTAACATTAATTTGGCACATTTTTTTTTATTCAAACTCTTATTGGAAGTACATTTTATATAAAAAAAGTTTACATGTAGCATCATTTACTATACTTTTGTACATTATAAATTTTGATCATTACTGTTTAGTGTCACTACAGATTGCTCTTACTTTCAGTATCTGATGGTATGGTTCTGACAGATAGTCAGACTGTTAACAGTTTAAGACCTTTTTAATGAGTGATTTTGGGAAAGTTTTAACAAAGGGCAGAAATAAAATAGACTTTGGGTGACAAGAAAACAAATTAGGAACAAACATAACAGACTGCTGATACTTGTTTGCAACTGCTGTGCTCATTAAAACAGATAACTGAAGAAATCAGTGTTCTGACAGCTCAAGGTCTCAAATGGATTTGAGAATGTTGGATACACTGATGACAGATTTGTTAACGAGTAATGTTATCAAGGTTAAACATGGCAACTGATTAAAACCTGTTAAAACCTGTGACAAATTCTATTTACCAGAAACTGACCCCAAGCTGTAATGGCCAGCTATATTATATTCAAAATGGTATATTTATAAATAGAAACTGCTTATTTATATGAGAATTTTTTTTTTACCTTTTTTTTTAATTCTGTCCTGAATATCATGTATTCCTTTCTATTAGGAATTGTGTATTTAAAAGGGCAAAATATTTATTTGTGGTTAATTCCAATACATGGAATACAGATATCTTGTTTTCTGCCAAAACATATGGCATTTTAAAAATGATTATAAAAATATTTATTCAATCCCATCCTGAACTTACATCCGTTCGTTAAATTTTACTCTCCTCAGATTGCATCCCATTCAGTGAAACACCAAAGGCTACTGGTCCCTTGTATCCAATATTAGTGCTGGGTATTATATATGCTTTGCTTCCATTTTAACTTCATGGAATGCCATCTGAGGATAGTAATGACAAAACCCATCAAAGTTCTGTGCATCTTAAGAAACAGTAAAGGAATTAGGCAGAAGTATTGTAAAAATTGACCAAGCCATAGTAAATAAAAACATCTCGATTCTCGATTCTGGGATGGCAGTGGATGTGATTTACTTAGACTTTGCTAAAGCATTTGATACAGTGCCACACAAAAAGTTACTGGTTAAATTAAGTAATGTTGGCCTGGAACATAGTATTTGTACCTGGATAGAGAACTGGCTAAAAGATAGACTGCAAAGTGTGGTGGTAAATGGAACATTTTCTAATTGGACCAGTGTTGTTAGTGGAGTACCGCAGGGCTCTGTACTAGGTCCCTTGCTTTTCAACTTGTTTATTAATGACCTGGAGGTGGGCATTGAAAGTACTGTGTCTATTTTTGCAGATGATACTAAATTGTGCAGAACTATAGGTTCCATGCAGGATGCTGCCACTTTGCAGAGTGATTTGTCTAAACTGGAAAACTGGGCAGCAAACTGGAAAATGAGGTTCAATGTTGATAAATGCAAGGCTATGCACTGTGGCAAAAATAATATAAATGCAAGTTATACACTAAATGGCAGTGTGTTGGGAGTTTCCTTAAATGAGAAGGATCTAGGGGTCTTTGTAGATAACACGTTGTCTAATTCTGGGCAGTGTCATTCTGTGGCTACTAAAGCAAATAAAGTTCTGTCTTGCATAAAAAAGGACATTAACTCAAGGGATGAAAACATAATTATGCCTCTTTATAGGTGCCTGGTAAGTCCTCATCTGGAGTATGCAGTTCAGTTTTGGACTCCAGTCCTTAAGAGGGATATAAATGAGCTAGAGAGAGTGCAGAGACGTGCAATGAAATTGGTTAGAGGGACGGAAGACTTAAATTATGAGGGTAGACTGTCAAGGTTGGGGTTGTTTTCTCTGGAAAAAAGGCGCTTGCGAGGGGACATGATTACACTTTACAAGTACATTAGAGGACATTATAGACAAATGGCAGGGGACATTTTTACCCATAAAGAGGATCACCGTACCAGAGGCCACCCCTTTAGAGTAGAAGAAAAGAACTTTCATTGAAGCAACGTAGGGGATTCTTCACAGTCAGGACAGTGAGGTTGTGGAATGCACTGGCGGGTGATGTTGTGATGGCTGATTCAGTTAATGCCTTTAAGAATGGCTTGGATGATTTTTTAAATCAAGGAAGAGGCGTGCCACGTGCGTGCCCTAGAGAACCGGTGACAGCGAGGAAGATCGGTATGCCGGGCGTCCCCGCCGAAGGGGCGGCAGGCAACCCTGCCATCCCCCCCCACTAGACCACCAGGTACAGGTTCTAGTGTTAGCCTTTCTCAGTTCCTGTGCGAGAATATGCTCGTGTATTTGGAAATCCTATTTTAGTCCAGTTCATTAAGCCAATCAAGTGAGGGTTCGGGTGCATTTTGCTTCCTTTTGGTGTAGGATTCATTTTGTAGTATCCAGAGAGTGAAGATGGTATTAAATTTAGAGGGACAGTCTCTTGCTCTGTAGATTTGTTCCAGTATTGGGAGTATTTGCTCCACCAGGCTTATCCAGAAGATGATTGTGGGTGGGTGTTCCTCTTTCCATTTCATGGCAATTGACTTTTTGGCAAAGAAAAACAAAAAAGTAATTAGTATTTCTCTGAGCAGGAGGTTACCGTGTCTGTGAGGATGTTCAGATGCATGACCGTCGGGTGTAACTCGATTTGTAGTGCCATTAGGCTTGATATATATGCGGCTATTTCTGTCCTGAACATTTAGTTTGAGGGACAACTCCAGGCCAAATGATAAAAATCAGCATTTGAGTTCTTACACCTGTTACATACATCAGGAAATGCAGGGTTGATTTTATGTAGAATGAATTGTGTGTAGTAAGCTCAGGAATATTTGTAATCCATTTATCAGGTTCCTCAATCCTTCCAAATAAACTATTAGTTGGGCTTCTAGTAGCGTTACCGGGTCGACTGGGTGTGGTCTGAGCCATCTCCTTAGAGGTGCCAGCTGAGAGTCTAGAAAAAAACCTCACATGTCTGGTGTGGCAAATCCTGCCTGGGATATTGGCATGGTTATAACATTGTATTTTTTCCTTGAATTCACCTATTTGTGGGTGTATGTAAATCCCCAAATACTTAAGTGAGTTTACGTGGACCAGGGGGAGCTGGGGGTCTATGTCTTCTATAGCCTGGGGGTCCACTAACAGCAGTGGTGACTTAGCCCAGTTAATCGTGAGACATGAAAAATGTGTATGGTTATTGATTATTTGGAGGGCATGTTGAAGTGATGGGCGTTGTATGCAAAAAGCGATATTTTTTCCCAATTTCAAATCCCTGGACATCCTGTGTTATTCATATTAATCATGCCAATGGTTCCATGGCCAGGGCAAAGAGATCCGGTGACAGTGGACACCCCTGAAGAGTACCTCTGGTCAGGTAAATAGGGGAGGAGAGTTCCAGGTTGTACCAGATTCTGGCTGTGGGTCTGGTGTAAAGAGCCTGTATCCAAGTTAAGAAATTCTTACGAAAGCCAAATGTTTTTAGGGTTTCCCACAAATAGGCCCATTCGACCGAGTTGAATGCCTTCTCGTTGTCTTAGGATGCAATGATTCTAGTGCCTAAATTTGTGTGGGGGACTGATAAGTTGGTATATATGGTGTACTGTATACAGTATATGGTGTATAGCCTTCTGATATTCAACTCAGCCGCTTTATGGGGAATGAATCCTACCTGATCTGGGGCAACTATTGAAGTTATGACAAAATTTAGGCATTTAGCTAGTACTAGCAGGACACAGATTGAGTTTTTATGACCTCCTGTGAGTAGGAACTGGACCAAGAATATAATGACCATAACTCCTTATTGGAACATAGGAAAGAGATGATATTATATTCATTGGTTATTAATTCTCTCATGGATACCATAGATACTAAACATCAATACTGCATGACCTGCACCTGCCCAGGTATTCACATCTAATACACAGTGTACCAAACCCAGTCATGTTTGGACTCGTTTGAAAGCTAAAATTGCCTTGAACCCATCACCAGTTTTTTATACTGTTGGTACAACAGGTATGGGTTATGTGAGGATATATATGTTTCAGGAGGTGTTTATATATGACATTTACTTCACCTGTGAGGGTGAGGGTCTTGCTGTGAGCTTCCCCCTCCCCATGGAATGGCTCTTATCAGTCTGGGCTTAGAGAAGGGCATTACAGCTCTGACCCCCTGACCATAGTGAAAAGAGGCCTGTTATGTGTATGATTTAGATGCTGGCAGAAATATTTCTCATGATATCTTGGCCTGTTTTATTAACTATTGCAGGTCTGTATCATGACATCAGACATCAGACTATAATAGCATCTCTTAAGGAGGGAGGCAACTGTTTTGTGGTTAAGAGATTGATTGAAAATTTCAGTTGGGGCTATCAATGTGGTGAGGTAAGATACCATGTACTGTATTAGGGATCCCATCAGGACCTGGCGTTTTTCCTGGGGGTAGGGAGGTTATGGCTTCCAGGACCTCTTGCTCTTGTACGGGAGTATCTAAGAGAGTTCTGTAAGATTGGGGAGATCTAGCTGTTGCAAATAATTTGTAATTTCTGAGGGTTTTTTTCCCCAATTTTGAGGTGTATATGTGTTGGTAGTACTCAGCAAGGCTTTGGTTAATATTTAATGGATTACTGGTATAGCTGGTCTAGTATAGTATTCCCTTGCCAGGAGCACCAGAAGATTTCAGTTTTTATCCCCTTTTTCATACAAAGCAAACTTATAGTGCAAACTGACTTTTGTGGGCACATTTCCATTGAGCCTGAGCATATTGCCTTTGTGCTATTACATAACAAAATTTGGTTTGAGCTTTGGGATCTTGGATATACCCTTCCTCCACCTCTTTCAGTGCATCCTCAGTGTTAATCATTGTTTGTGCTGCTAATTTTTTAACATGGGCGATCTTAAATCTTAGATATACTCTCCCCAAATATATGCTTTTACATAGTTAAATTGGGTTGAAAAAAGACAAAAGTCCATCAAGTTCAACCCCTCCAAATGAAAACCCAGCATCCATACACACACCCCTCTCTACTTTCACATAAATTATATATACCCATATCTATACTAACGATAGAGCTTAGTATCACAAAAGCCTTTGATATTATGTGTGTCCAAAAAATCATCCAAGCCATTCTTAAAGGCATTAACTGAATCAGCCATCACAACATCACCCGGCTGTGCATTCCAGAACCTCACTGTCCTGACTGTGAAGAACCCCCTACGTTGCTTCAAATTAAAGTTCTTTTCTTCTAGTCTAAAGGGGTGGCCTCTGGTATGGTGATCCACCTTATGGGTAAAAAGGTCCCCTTCCATTTGTCTATAATGTCCTCTAATGTACTTGTAAAGTGTAATCATGTCCCCTCGCAAGCACCTTTTTTCCAGAGAAAACAACCCCAACCTTGACAGTCTACCCTCATATTTGAAGTCTTCCATTCCTCTAACCGATTTAGTTGCACGTCTCCGCACTCTCTCCAGCTCATTTATATCCCTCTTAAGGGCTGGAGTCCAAAACTGCACTGCATACTCCAGATGAGGCCTCACCAGGGACCTATAAAGAGGCATAATTATGTTTTCATCCCTTGAGTTAATGCCCTTTTTTATGCAAGACAGAACTTTATTTGCTTTAGTCGCCACAGAATGACACTGCCCAGAATTAGACAATTTGTTATCTACAAAAACCCCTAGATCCTTCTCATTTAAGGAAACTCCCAACATACTGCCATTTAGTGGATTACTGGTATAGCTGGTCTAGTATAGTATTCCCTTGCCAGGAGCACCAGAAGATTTCAGTTTTTATCCCCTTTTTCATACAAAGCAAACTTATAGTGCAAACTGACTTTTGTGGGCACATTTCCATTGAGCCTGAGCATATTGCCTTTGTGCTATTACATAACAAAATTTGGTTTGAGCTTTGGGATCTTGGATATACCCTTCCTCCACCTCTTTCAGTGCATCCTCAGTGTTAATCATTGTTTGTGCTGCTAATTTTTTAACATGGGCGATCTTAAATCTTAGATATACTCTCCCCAAATAAATGCTTTTACATAGTTAAATTGGGTTGAAAAAAGACAAAAGTCCATCAAGTTCAACCCCTCCAAATGAATTTTAGGTGGCGAATAGTTGAATTCTAATTTTTAAAGGGCCAGACTATGATAAATCTTGAAAATCTTATTAAATTTTTTTTAAAAACTCGAATCGAGTTTGAATAATTCCCTAGTCAAATTTGACAGTTTTGACCATAACATTTTTTTTCAATTCGACCCTTAATAAATCTGCCTCTTAGCATAATGTTAGTACAGGTAGGAGATCTGTTAACTGGAAACCTGTTATCCAAAAATTCCAAATTAGGTAAAGGCCATCTTCAATAGACTCCATTTTATACAAAAAAATCCAAATTTTTAAAATTGATTTCCCTTTTCTCTGTAATAATAAATCAGTACCTTGTGCTTGATCCAAACTAAGATATATTAATCCCTATTGGAAACAAACCATACCCTATTGGGTTTATTTAATATTTACATGATTTACTAGTAGACTTAAGGCATGAAGATCCAAATTACGAAAATATCCCTTACCGGGAAAACCCCAGGTACCAGGCATTCTGGATAACAGGTCCCATACCTGTATAATGGCATTCTGAACCTTATTGAAGGCTAGTAAGTATGTGTTTTAGAAAATCTGTTGTATTTTAAATGACCACATTCTACCTCATTCGTTTAAAATGCCAGTAATACAAACAAAACTGAAATACTTTGTATACAGTATGGTAAATGTCCAGAATGCAGTTGTGTTGAAACAAGACATATAACTAGAGGCATATTGGGTAGGATGTCAGCAGTAAAAAAAATACTTGGATGGGTTCAGCAGGGAAAGCGGCAGTAGGGAACAAAACTATCTCTGTCTGCCATCTCATCAATAAACTGACTGATTGCAGCATTGCCTTGATCCATTTCCTTACTTTGCTGTTTGTTGTATAACTGAAGCACTTCTATTGATCTCGCTGTGCAATACAAAGCACTCACTGTGTTCAGTAGACATTTATTTTGTGAAATCTACTGTACATCAAGCAGCTGAGCTGAATTTCAAGCTATTATTTAACGTGACAGGATACTTATTTAGATCTTGAGGTATTGTGCATGCCTCCAACATTCTACTTAAATCATCAGAAATTAATGCAACACCTTTGTTTGCCAGTTGTCTTTTAAAACACCTTTCTTTCTTCATTTGATTTTAGCATATATTATTGATGTGAATATTGTGCTTTACATTTGTTTTACCCACCACTTAGTGCCTGATTTAGTAACACTTTCTTTAAGTGTTACCATGATATCATGCATGTTTAAAGCATGTTTAATCATAAGCTAATATAATTTTGTTGCAAATACAACTTTCCAAGAGGGATGACCTTGAAAGTCTCTTTTTCTAAAATGCTGTAAGAAAAAAAATCTTCCACTGAAAGGTTCAACAGTTAAAACATTTTAACTATTTTGGTTAAAATAAAATATACAGCTAAAGCAAATCTATCTATTCATTTGGAAACAATTTCTCACCTTGTCCCACCATGCTACTTACTGAAAATCAGTATAAAAGAAATAATTAATTATTAATATTTTACTGTACCCTAATGCAGGGTGAGGAGGTTCCTTATGCAAATATAAAATTTGCAGAGAGAGAGAGAAGGGAGAGCTACTGGAGTGCTGTGTTAAAAGTTTGCTTAGTAACTGCATGTTACATGTGTTTAAAGCATAAGGATTTTTATTGCTGGGCACAAGTTTCCAGAAAGAGACAAGTTATCTGGTAGCAAGGACTGGCTACCAGCTTCTGCCTTAAGTGTTTGGGGAGCGGCTGCTTCCAGGAGAAAAGCACAAGGAATCTCCAAAGGACTGTGAGTTAACAGTTAATTTTGTTTGCTGGACTTATATTGCCCAAGTGGGAGACTGTGGGACCTTTGGGAAAAGGACATTTTCATTTATCAGTACAGTTGGACTATTTTTCTTTACTGCCTTCCCAAAGGGTATGAACTGTTATGTTGGTGTTTAAGCTGCTGTGTTAAATAAATGCACACGTGAGATTAGCTGGAAACCTGTGTACTGTCTGTGTGAAAGGAGTTGCTGCTGCTACTACCTAAAGAGCCATTCCCCCACATATTATTACTATATACCTGTATATATAATTGCCACATATTAATTAAGTAGTCAAATTCTCATTACATGGAAGCTCCAAAATCAGTGTATTTAGTATCAGAATTTAATAATCAGCCCTGTAGCAAAAGCTGCCCAGAGCATGCTAAGCATGCGAATGTTGCTGACACTCCTAACAAAATCCAAGATGGTGAGCGCCTGTGCTCAACTTTAAAGGCTTGGATTGTTGGATCTATAGAGATGTAGCATCTTTGGGCTGGTATAGTAAGTTCAGTATGCAATTCTAACCATATTCATTTAGTTTTCCTTTGAACAGCATTAACTTTGAAAATACATATAAATTGTTGTGTGCAGCTTCCAAAAATCAGTTGAACTCTAAAAGCCTCACATATTTTGATTTTTGAGGTTTTTAACTACATTGTAAATGTATACATAGATGCAGCGGAAATTAGATAAAGTCAAGTTTTTAGAGCGTCAATTGTACAATATGAATTGAATTTTGTTGCAACGTTTTATCACTCAGAATTTTTTTAAGTTTAGAAAAATAAATAGATTGGAGGTTTGTTGAAAAAATTAAATTTTGAGAAGAAATAAATTTTTAAAAGTCATAAAAAGACATACAGTATTTATGCAATAACTACTATATGCTTAAAGTAATGGGATTTCAATTTAAAAGCAAATGGCTTCATTTTTCCTCTTTCCCTATAGCACTGTGTGTATTGTTCTGACGTATTGTTCAATTCCATTTTGTGCAGAGCAAAGGGCAAGGCATGCTTAAAGGACTAAAGTCTAAAATAGAATAATGTTATAAATGCTTTATTTTGTATACTAAATATGAACATGAACTTACTGCACCAAAAGCCCAATTAAACAAATGATTTATGCTTTTAAAGTTGGCACAGGGGACTGTCATCTTGCAACTTTGTTAAACATCTTTGCAATACCAAGACTACGCACATGCTCAGTGTGGTCTGGGCTTCAGTTGGGAGGTTAAGCTTAGGCATCGTTATAAATGATCAAAACAGCACAGGTCAAATAATATCTGCCAGAAGCCAATACAGCAAGACTGATTAATAATCAGAATATACAGACTGCACTGGGTCTGTGGATACAAATCTACACAGTTGTTACAGGGAAACAAACAAAGCTGATCGAGTTCTAGGAAGTAAGGTGGGGGCTCCTCCCTGTCATTTGAAAGTATGATCGTTTCCCTGCACACCAGTTAGGGACCATCTGAAGTTTCCTAACTGCAGCTGTTAGAGCAAGTAAAACGAAGGGTGAATTTCACTGCATACAGTCAGGTTTCTTATAAAAACGGTACACATTTTTTAATTAAAGTATATTGGAGATAGGTTTCTTTGTCATTAAAGAAAGCAAAAATGGGATTTGATTTTTTTGTCTTTACATCCCCTTTTAACAGACATTGGGCCTTAAAAGTGCTGAAGGAAGCATTGTGGGTGGCTTTATAATAGTTTTATAATAATCAATTTGCATTAAAAATTCTGAAATCTAGTAAGAAATAAAATATGCAATGCAGAAAAAATAACCTGGAATTTTGTTAAAAAAGGCAGGGAGAGCATGCAGTCTGTTTATTACTGTACCTTTCTGCCTTTAACCAGTTCTGCCTTTAACCAGTTCCACTCAACTTATCAATCAAGTTATGCTTGAATTCAGACTATGCACGGGCACACAAACAGATAAACTCAACCATTATATTTGCTGGACCTTTTTAGATGCCGCACACAGTTTGTTTTACTCCCATAGGCCAACAAATATACAGTATTTCCATAAATTCAGTATCAACATTAATTTAATTTATATTCATATCGGCAGTTGGGACCTAGCACAGTTTTTTTAGGTCTGCACTTTAGCGTTTGCTGCTCACTTTACATAATACACCTTACCCCACTACTTAAAGCAAATATTGTTGTCAGTATATACTATTAGTTTAATTCATAAGGTATATGGGTATAATAAGCTAGAAAGCAGAATATGAAACAAGGCTTAATTTAATATAAGAATATATATTAAAATGTAATCCATTCTGGAATTATTTGAATGGCAGAATGAATTACATTAGAGATTAGTTTTAAACCCATGATTTTAGATAAGATACCAGCAAAGGAAAAAACTTTCACATAAAAAAGCTTTCAGACAGTTTTAAGGTATTTAAATATATTTGCATTGTCGCAAGAGAGGTACTGCAGTTTTACTAGTTCTGTTGTATTTTGTATTTATTCATACATAAAATTCTAAGCTTCTAGAATGCAGCCTTTTTATGTATTGCAGAAGTTACTTGATGCAAATTGATCATAACATTTAAACAGGTTCAGGTTTAAAGAGCACTGTAGTTTGAGGTGAAGTAAAGGGAAACTGGAATAAACAGTTGTACAGAAGTCTATTACTTACATTACTATGTGGATATACATTTTGTATAGCCACAAATAGAAATGATGCGATAAGATAACCATTTTATTTATACTCTGGCTATTATAATACCTGTACTATTTTATTTATTTTTTATGTATGTTTTTGTTCTTCATTTGTTCTTCCAAATCTAGATAATGTTGCCTCGATCTAGAAATCCTCATGTTTTATTTCTTTATTAAAACACAACCCCTTCTTAACTGCACAAATAATGTAGCCACACATTTAGCTTCCTAAAGTAATACTTCCAACTGTTGTAAGCAGCACTAGTAATATATCAGTAAATAAATAGGGCCCCAGTACTTAAAAGGAATTATATAACTGATTTTGGAGCCGTTTTCTCTGGAGAAAAGGTGTTTGCAAGTGGGCATTACTCCTTACAAGTACATTATGGTGCACTAAAGACAGAGAGCAGGGGATCTTTTATATTAACATATTTATCACATGGTGAGTTCTAATTTTTACCCATTGATAAATACAATTCTAAAAATCTCATAGGAATGAATAAAACATGGGCTTTATTTATTAAGTTCTAAACTTAACATTAACTTAACATTTTGATAAATCTGCCCTTGATCCACAACCATGGATAAAGGATATAACAAACAAAAAAATCTGGACTTGGGGGCCTATTTATTAAACGTGACTTTTTTGGTCAAATATTAAGAGAAACAAAAAAATAGAATTTTGAGAGATTTAGTATACTACAAAGCTGCTAAAAATCATAATCTTAAAATACTTCAGCTAAAACCTGTTGAATTCATGTAGAAGTCAATGGCAGATGTCCCTAAAGATGTTTCTTGACATTTTAATCTGAGCTGGTTTTCTTCTGATAACCGAAAAAATCTGGGTTTTTAGATGACAACTCAAATCTATTTGAATTTTTGCTTGATTTTGTCAAGACTTTTGCTGAATCAACTTTTTTAAACAGATTTCTTGATAAATTACATTCGTGGATGGAAGTTAGGTCGATGTTGTTTTAATAAAAAAATGAAATAAATTAGAGTTTCAGTAAAAAAAAAAAACCCTGTTCTGTGATGGAGACAGATAAGGCTTTACTTTGCTACAGATGTAATTACAAGTATGAAACCTTTCGAGGCTCCCATTTGTGTGTCAAGAAACTAGATAATGACTATATTCTTGAATGTATATCTTTACAGCATAAGAGTTACAGTGCACTACATGTCCATCAAATGCAATGGCCCTGGTGCTACCATGAAAGTAATTTTGAATACACAAAAATAAAAATAAATGGGGCACTCTTGGGACTTAATAAATGGTGAAAAAATAAAAAAAAAGATTTACTTTGTCAGTTTTGGTCCCTCAGGGGAACCTTCCTCAGCCTTTTCGGTTGAGCAAGTCCAGCAAAAGACTTTCAGCTTCTTAATACAATAATTCTGAGATACACTTTCAAAATCTTGTAATACAGTTTTATATAAAAAAAAAATTCATGAAGTCAATGGGCATTTTTTTACTGTAACTTTTTCTCAACTTTTTTTTACATTGTAGTCTATGAATATTTTTTGGTGGTGAAAACTGCTGAAAAATTTCACCCATAACTACGGTACATCTTCAGTTGACTCAAAAGTCTGGCTGTATACATGTTTACTGTTCATGCTACCCCCTGATATAAACAGCTTTTTACTTTAGGGTAGTTGGATTTTTGTAATGCCGTAGTTTGGCTGCCAAACAGGTGTTACTAAAAACTGGCACCTACAAACCTCTTCAATACTGCAGAAGTCACAGACTTTTATATGTGAAAGCCTCTTCTGGGTATCAGCTTTAACCCAAACAATCATAAAAAAATAACTATAAATTGTATTGCTGCTTTTCTGTGAAGATGAACTTCAGAAGAAGCAGGTTTAATAAAAATGTAGCCACACATATCTGCCTTAAACATACACTCAATCTGAATTTTTAATCCTTTATCTTAGCCTAAGGTTTAGGTTTTTCTTTTCCTCCAACTACTGTGTGTAGCATTCCCTTATTTCTAATTTTTTACTTACAAGTTATTTGAAGCAAGTTTGCCTCTTTGATGTATGTTGTATATAAAATGGCGTTTGCATTGTTTTGTCATAGCTGCATGTGGCTTCAGAAAGCTTAGTTTAGTGCAAGATGTGCCCTGTAGTTCTATTTCTCTAATTACAGTAAGTTTTAGTGGATCAGTCTAGTCATACTCTATACCTCTGCAACTTACTGAATGTAAGATAACCTTTATTTAAAAAAAATGTACTTGTAGCAGCTGTGTCTGAATCCTGCCTATATTGTGCATATCTGATGGAATCAACACTTGAATTCTTTAGAAACTTATTACACAAAATAGAATTCTTCACTTGTGTTATAGACAACACTTCTCGCAGAGTTTTCTAACAAAAGTAAATCAATATCCCAAAAATCAAATCCTTATCTTTTTAACAAAGCTCTTACCTGAAGTATCTAGTATAGGTAAATCTAAAAACAACTGGACTTGCTGAGTAATCAATGAAGACGTTTCACTACTCATCCGAGCAGCTTCTTCAGTTCAACTGACTGGTGTGGGAAATTCTCGGCATATAAACTCTTCCACTAATCCAATCAGAAGCTGCTCGGATGAGTAGTGAAACGTCTTCATTGATTACTCAGCAAGTCCAGTTGTTTTTAGATTTACCTATACTAGATATACCATGACCTGGATGAATGATGAATGGATGAATGAAAATCTTCATAGTCTCTTACCTGAAGGGAATCAGAAAATTAGATTAAGGTGAATACCCCTATTGATTTAACAGAATAAATATAAAGAGC
The DNA here is from genome assembly GCF_017654675.1 of Xenopus laevis. Lineage (NCBI taxonomy): Eukaryota > Metazoa > Chordata > Amphibia > Anura > Pipidae > Xenopus > Xenopus laevis. Next base: position 68,670,163 of record NC_054379.1, on the reverse strand, counting down.
ATGTAAAAAGAGATATAGCACCCATTAATCTTGTATGTGTCCTCTTGGGAAGTAGAGCATGGGGGTACCTGTGTCTTTAATACTAAAGATAGATACTTAATTTATTTTTATAGCTATGGTGTCTGTCTCACTGTTACTACAACTACTTTTCACTTAAAAACAATGATAAATAATGTAATATATATCTATGGTAATGGATTCCCTCTGAAACCCAGGGCTGTCAGAATTTATAGCAGACTGTACAGAATGCAGATTCCTCCATTTCCCACAGTAGTGAATAATGTTGTTGTTCTCATAGACCTACACAACAAATATTGCAGATCTAGGGAACTATATGAGAATGGTATTGGTGCTATGATTACACAATCAGGATGTATTATGTTTTGTTTTATATGTATCTGTGTACAAAACTCTTTATCTATTTATTACTATTATTTTATCATTTATAATAATTTCTAGATTTTTTATGACACAGTATTCTTTAATGCTACCAGATGTTATCTTAATAGATATTATCTTAATAGATATTTAGTGCAATTACATAAAAATTGGCAAAATGTACAGTGCTCATGTTTAATGTATTGGCTGACAATGCATCACATGCAACTTCCCTTAACAACTGTAATTATGCTGGGATTTTGGGGAAAAAGTCTGCATTGTTGGTAAAGAGAAATGGTGACTTCCAAAATTGCACTTTGCACATCAAAACTTCGTTAGTTCTCTTACACTTAGGTCAATTTTAATAGGACAGGCACATATAAGACGTATAGACTAATTTATTGGAGATGTTGTTGCAAATGCTTGAAGTGGCCACTTATTATTACACATGTCCAAGGAAGCTAAATAAAGACAAAAGAGATCCTCTAATACCCTAGACATGAGTCCACCCTAAAACAAATGTGGCATGCCCCTCAAATGGTTGGAAAAAAAGATGTTAATAAGGCAATCCCGCTTTAAAAAACAACAACGTTTTTAACAACTTTTATGAGTTTCCGGGATATGCTGTCACTGACATAAGATTGAGGAGGATGAAGCTTCATCTTATCACTTCGCCTGGTCTAAGGTGGTGAAGGAAACACTGGCAAAAGAGGTAATGTTCTGTAAAATTTGCACTTGCACTGTTTATTTGCAAACATTTTGCACATTAACATATACAATCATTGAAGACTGGAAAAACTCAGCTAAATATAATGTTTTAAAGGTCTTTTAACTTTTCACACTGCAGAAATTCAATTGAATTGAATAAAGAATTGAAAGCAAGTAAGCTATATAAGTCCAGAAAGGTCACACTGGTGTTTTTCTTAAGCAAATCTTTCTTGCTACTGAATGAAACAAATTGTTAAAAAAATATCAATCAATCTCTTACTGGGAAAGGAAGGGAAAGCAGGATTAATTTCAAACCACAACAGTAAATAAGGGCTTTAGAAAATCAGAGAGATGGGCTAGAATTGATAGAGATACAAAAATTATTTTTAACGTAAATGTGTTACTTAAAAAGATTATTGTCAATTGTTATACTTGCATGGAGGAACTTAATTCCTGACTCTCTCTCTTATTTCTTTCTGGAAAACAAAAGAATTATAGAGGGGCTGCTACCACCTTAGGTCGAAGCCCCAATGCCACACCACCTCATCACCCACTTGTACCTCTTTTGTGTTGGAGTGTGCCAAACTCTCTTATGCAAAACTTTAACTGAATTTCTGTTTTTAAATTGAAAGTGGGCTGTTCTCTACAAATTTCTGTTTTAAAAACATGTACATTTAGTTGGTAAAGTTACCAGAGGCTGCTTTTACACACTACACACAGCTGACCACATAGCATTAGTCCTGAATCTGTCTGTGTGGAACCTGCCACACTGGATGATATATCTGTATAAATTATTATTTGGCTTCAGTAATCTTGTGTCTTCTTGTATAAAGCAATTTGTTTTCAAAACCAGCGTCTATAGTAATTGTAACGCAGTAAAGTTTTGAGGATAAACAATTATGGTAAATACTCAGCAAGAAGAAAATTTTTAAAGGGTAGCTACTTACTGGTGGACACTTTATATTAAGATTTTTGGTAGGCCCTTAGTATCCAAGTCCAACACTGTAAGGAGGTGAAGAAAAGTTCCAGTTCTTCACCCAGAGTGAATTAGAAAACTCATGCAAGATTTCCTTAAAACACGACCAATCTTAAATAGGCCTCTTAATGCTTGAATGTTTCTTAATTCACACTGGGTTTTGGGCCAATTAACCTTGAAATTTCCATAAATTTACCCAAAGTTATTCTTTATTTCAAAAGCCCGTTTGGGAAAAATGACGGAAATTGCAGAGGTTTTTCAGCCTGAAACGCAGAGTGAGTTAGGAAACTCACACAGGGTTTTCTTAAAGATTGTTTGTGCCCAAAGCACAAGCAATCTTAAATAGGTCCCTTATTGTTTAAACACATTAAGTTATGATGATCCAGATTACAGAAATAACCTTTTTCTGGGTCTTATCTTTAAAATGTGTCATTAAAACACTGAAACTTGCTGAAAAACATATCTTGGTGGCTGTAAAAAAATTATTTAGAAGCCCTTATAGTAAAGGTCAAATTTTATTGGAATCAGAGCTGTTTGAAACCAATAATAAATATTTCTCTAAAAAGATCATAATATAAAAACATTGAATGGGAGAAAAACGCTGAACTATGTGCTATGTGCTAAAATATATGAATATCTCTAAAATCTCAAAAAATTTTTCAGATAATTACTAGCAAACAAGGATCTGAAAACATTTAAAAGTCTGAATGGTTAATAAAAAGGTCCAATAGGATCATTGAAGCTCCAAGTGACTTCTATTGGACCTCAGAAATTCATATAAACATTAAATAAACCCAACAGGCTGGTTTTGCTTCCAATAAGGATTGGTTGTATCTTAGTTGGGATCAAGTACAAGCTACTGTTTTATTATTACACAGAAAAAGGAAATCATTTTTAAAAATGTGGATTATTTGGATAAAATGGAGTCTATGGGAGACAGCCATTCCGTAATTCGGAGCTTTCTGGATATCGGGTTTCCGGATAAGGGATCCTATACCTGTACTTTATAAATCTAACATTTTTAGAGTTCTAGAAAAATAAAAATAAATATTTTTAGAGACAAAATACAAGTCGTGAAAAAAAGGAAATCCGAATGTTTGTAAATCTGCCCCTTAGTGTCCTTTGTCGATATGCTTCAAAGGTCATATTTTTAAACTGTAAAACAAATGTCTCCATACAGTACATGTGAGCTGGAGGCTGATGGCATACCAGCACACTTACAGCAATGACAGGCAATAAAAGTTTATACTGTTATCAGATCATGTCTCCCCTTTTATAGTTCAGTTTTTAAATAAAGCTTAACAGTGATATTTTCTGTCACATTTTAAGCCATTTCAAATGTATGTATTTTAAAAAATAATTACCTTTATTTTTACTCAAATAAGTCAAGCGTTTCAAGCTCTTTTTCCTCTTGAAGCTTGTAGGTTAGGTTTAGAGATAAAGTCTAGGTTAAGTGTATTAGTATGAGCAAAAGTTGCCATAATTATTTGTCCTGCCAAAACAAATGAAACACAGGTATGGGACCTGGTATAGAGAACCTAAGGTTTTCTAGATAACAAATCTTTCTGTAATTTGAACCTCCATACCTTAAGTCTGCTTAACAATGTTTAAACATTAAATAAAGCCACTTGGATTTTTTTTTGCCTCCCATAAGGATTAATTACATCTTACTTGGGATAAAGTACAAGGTACTGTTTTATTATTACAGTGAAAAAATGAATCATTTAAAAAATGTGAATTATCTGATTAAAATTGAGTCTATGGGTGATGGCCATCTCATTATTCAGGGCTTTCATTTTAGATGTGGGCTAAATTTAACATTCTAAATCACCTGAAATTTTGCTAACTCTCATTTATTCCACAATGTTTACTTTTTAGAGCAATAATGCAAATGCATCTATTGATTTTCTCTACTAATTTCTACACAGCATTGAGCCTCGTACATTTTACTTAAAATCCAATTTGCTATAGATTTGTAAATTGGTTGTGAAAATTCAATTAAGAGGCTAAAAGAGGTTTACTCATACTACACATAAAAAGTTAGTATGCTTACTGAGTACTGAATCAATTTATAATAAATTGAAGACACATATATAATATATAACCTAAAAGTAAACAAGTCTGAAATCACACAATTTAACCATGACTATTTCTTCAAAGTGAAACTTACACGTTCTATGCTTTAGCTGGGCATACACATACCAATAATATCTATAATATAATATATAACAAAACTTGATTATTGGTAAGTATATGATGACCTAACGATCTTGGCCAAGCTACTATAGATATTGGGCAATTTGGGAATTGTGCATGTTTGAAAATTTCATTTGCCAATACAGATGCTTTTTATCTGTTGTAAATCATGTAGATCACACGGTATGGTTTATATACAGGTAAAACTGCATTGAATAAACTGTATTTACTATAGAAACACAAAAATAATGTCACTAATACTAATAGCGAACAAATAATTGGATACATGCTTCTTTATGCTTGAGAAAGTATCTGCATGTTTAGAAGCTTGTTTTTAGTTTAGCTTCTATTCACGCTCTCCTGGCTCCTACTGCCAAAGGTGCTCAACCTTTGATTCTGAATTTGTGTTGAGCCACAACATCCAGTTTACCTAATAGACACAAAAATACTATAGTGAACAGATAATTGGATACAAGCTTCTTTATGCTTGAGAAAATATATGCTTGTTTAGAAGCTTGTTTTTAGTTTTGCTTCTATTCATGCTCTCCTGGCCTCTACTGCCAAAGGTGCTCAACCTTTGATTCTGAAATTGTGTCTAATCACAACCTTCAGTTTACCTAATAGACAAGCATGCAACCATGGAATTTGGGTGTTGTGATTTAACCACCGGAAAGATAATGGGAGAGGTTACAATTTCCAGTTTTGAGATGCAGGAAAGACTGCAATGATTTCTATATTTAAATAGATAAAACCAATAAAGGAATATGATTCCAATATGACAAAAAGGAAATGTAATAAGTTCAAAGTCTGCTAATCAATAGCAACAAATCAGAAGGTATTTTGGTCAGATGTTTAAAATGAAACATCTTTTGGTTGCTATGGGTTACTGCAGCTGAACAAACAGCAGATTTTTATTACATATGGGGTATGTTCACTTGTATGCAGTTTGTCGTTTCAAACAAAAGCATATATTCTAGAAAACTCATTCCAAGAGCAGTGTCAGTTTGACAAGCCTTTCCCATAAACAACAAACTCTCCCAATATTATTACAATAATATACTAGACCACATATTACAATAATATACTAGACCGCATGAAATGCTTTGGGTGGAAATGGTCACGACTTGTTTATTAAAATTTTCACATAACAAACATTCAATATATGAGTATCAACATCTGTAAAACGTAAATCCAATAAACCTTAGATTTAAGATTCAACCAATAACTTCCCTGTAACATCACATAGCTGCTGAAGGCTGCAAACGATAATAACCAAAGTTAAGGGGGCCTGCCCGTTGCCACTGGTAGGTGATACTTTCCTCCATGGCTTACAGCCCTTCCACCGGGCCATTTCCGTCACTTTGGCCCCTGGCCTGACCGCTACCATGCCCTATACCATGCCCTATACCATACCTTTATCATACACTTAATACACCTCCCAAGGGAGCTTTTCTCCACTCCTCCTAATAGGCTAGTGCAAACTGAAACACCCATAATTCCTATTTTTCAAAAAACTGGGTTTCCTACTTCTTTACCTGTTATGGATTTATAGTTCCCTAGTTCCTGGCTCACTTGTGTGCCAGCCCCATCTTTGCTCCTGTGTATTCACATAGTAGAACCTAGTGACTGAAGTAAAAAGCACACAGATACATTCAGATGTAAGCCCAAAGGGATGGGTATCCATTTAGGGCAGATCAGAAGTATACATGGGCATGATCAGGGCAGATTGGGGCTGTGGCCTAAAATATCATGACTTTCTGAATTTTAAATATTGAAAAGTATTCAGACTGGAGCAAGTAAACAGTACAGGCATGCTATGTTTTAAGCAACACATAGAAAAAAAATTTTCTGCCAATTCAGAGAATTATTTTTAGAAATACTCAACTAAATTTTTTCTGTCTGCATTTAATACATTTCCAGCACTAACTCTTGTCACGCAGAACAAGTTATGAATATTTCCAATTAGATGGTAAAAAAAGGTAGGTTTGCAGCTTATTTGCATTTGCATATCAAATCTGTCTATTTATTATATACAGGCTGGTAAATACCACTAATTAGAAGTGATTGCTTAACTAAAAATCATTTATCTAATTGTGTACCATTAGTGTCCTAATTTAAATCAATAGATGCACAATCACTTAAGTTAGTAATTTGCTTTAGAGTCGTCAAGATTCTCTGCACATTTTTAGCCTCATTATTAAATAAAACTGAACCAAAATGTATAAATAAGTTATAATGGCAAGGCAGGAGTACACAAATGTCTAAAATGACAGTGACTAATATCTTAGTATAGTATAATAGTATTGACAATTCTAATGTCAAAAAACAAAGAATGACATTCATTGTAGAATATTATGTGGATTGCTGTTGAAACAAGGCACACTATTTTTGCACTGCACAACTGCCATATAGTTACATAGCATGTGATGTTTTCTTTATTGTACATAACAGGATTATTACAGAATACAAGGAAGGTTGCTATTTATGTATAGGGCTGTAGGATGATTGCCTTTATGATAACTTTTCCTTTACCTTTTATGCTTCCAGAGACCAAATAGCTTTTGCCCAGGTCCTTCCCCAGATGCATCATAAAGCATTTATTTTTGGACAGCCAAAAGAGATAAATAAATATTAGTCAGGGGTATGAAAAAGTATTAGTCATCGTAGAATTATTGTGCATATTTTAAAGATAGCAGGGTTTATCTGATAACGGAGGGTATTGTTGCATCATGACAGCAATATAGGAACCAATCAGATATTTATTTGGATTATTCTTACTGCTAGACAGTTAAAATCATATTGCTTGCTGTGGCTAACTAAACAAATGAGAATCTGCCCAGATTTGTAAATAAACCCAATAGTGTGAATGGGAATTATACCATTAAAGTATTCATTTAGTGGTCAGTATGGTCATAAATAAAGTGGACTGACAATATAAATGACTGACAGGTGGCTCTGTAACTCCTTAGCCTTAAATAATATTTATCTATGTAGGTTCATACAGTTTACATAAATGAAGATATTCACACACACAACACACACACAGGGGGTTATTAAGCAAAATCCTAATTTTCTGATTTTTTTAAAATAGAAAAGTCAGATCAAACTACAATTTGACCTTATTTATTATTAAAAAACACAATTTAATCGATATAAACAATATAAAATTATATAATCAAGTGAAAACCCGAATTGTACAATTTTTTTGGAGGTTTTTCCAAAATTGTACTATTTTTTCCAGGCTTTTCCCAAAAAGACCACAGAAACTTCCGAATAGGATAGGGAAGTCTTCCATTGACCTATATACAACCGCGACAGGTCTCAGATGGAGGATTTTTGGGTTCAGACTTTTTGCGGCCTCAGTGTATATAAATTTCATTCAGACTTCAATAAATTACCCCCTTAAATGATATAATTATATGCAAATGCCTTTTCTCTTGTAGAAGTTGGGATTCTCCATTTTCTGGCTTCTGTTAATTCCAGTTCCTTGGGCACAGTTCTTTACTGGATATGAGTCTTTCGTATTATCTCTAAAGGTATAGGATCCATTCTCCAGAAAGCTCTGTATTATGAAAGGCAATCTCCTATAGACTCCATTCTAAACAAATAAGCCATATTTTATTTATTTTTTCTTAATTTTTCTCTGTCATAAGAAAACAGCACTTGTACTCAATCCCAACTAAGATATAATTGACCCTTATTGGAGGCAAACAATCCTTTTGGGTTTATTTAATGTTAAAATAATTTTTTAGTCGACTAAAAGTATGGTGACCCAAAAGACCCCTTATCCGGAAAACTCTAGGTCCCAAGCATTTCAGATACCTGTACCTCTTCTATTCTCCTCCATTCTACTGCTAGAGCTCCTTCTTTCTATTACTTTCTGCTACCCTCCTACTTTTCGTGCTATGCCTTTCCTGGCTCTACTAACTTTTTTATACTGTTTCCTACTGGAAACCCTACTATGGAGCTGATTATGGCAAACATTTCTAGCACTTGCTAAACATTTCACAGAGCCTCAGAACAATGTGTTTAGGTTAACAGTGTAATGACAGGTAACTCATGGTTATTGTTCTTTGTAATATCAGCTGCCCCTGACTACTACAGAACTTGAAATAACTGATTTTATTACTGAGAGATACAAAAACAAAAACAAGCAACTGAAATCTTACAGCTGGATAGGATGCTTTTACAAAGATATGTGTCATGATACTGGCCCGATAGATAATAAAACAGGCCAAGGTATCATGAAAAAACATTTCTGCCAATATCTAAAGGTGGCCATACACGGGCTGATAAAAGCTGCAGACAGACCGAGTCTGCAGCTTATTAGCCCGTGTATGGGGCCCTCCGACGGGCTTCCCCGATCAATATCATCTCGATCGGATGGGACTAAAAATCCAATCGGATCGCGGGCTGCATCTGTTCGTTGATGCGGTCCCACGATCCGACCGCCCGTTATCCATCGTTAGAATGCGATCGTTGGGCCCTAGGGCCCACGATCGGATCAGCCCGATATTGCCCACCTCAAGGTGGGCATATCGGGGAGAGATCCGCTTGTTTGAAGACATCGTCACACATAACAGACCTCTCTGCACTAAGGTCTGGAGTCAGCCATTTGTAACAGGGTCACAACCTATTATGCCCTTCTCTAAGCCCTGACTGATCATTCCATGTGGAGGGGGGAAAGACCAAGGAGGGAGAGCTTAAAGTTTCCGTCAAAGCTCCTCACAGGTGAAGTGAAGGTCACACATAACATATCCTATCATATTTATCCTCACAGAACCCAGACCTGTTGTACCAACAGTATAAAAAACTGGTGATGGGTTCAAGTGAATTTCAGCTTTCAGATGAGTCCAAACATGAATTGGTTTGGTACTCGGTATATCAGATGTGAATATCTGGGCAGGGGCAGGTCACAAAGTATTGATGTTTTGTATCTATAGAATCCATGAGAGAACTAATAACCAATGAATATAATATCATCTCTCTCCTATGTTCCTATAAGGTGTTATGGTCATTATATTCTTGGTCCAGTTCCTACTCACAGGAGGTCATAAAAAACTCAATCTGTGTCAAGGTGGATGAGAGACTGAGAGAGTTACCCCTGATAGCCACACCTAAAGTCCCGTGCGGCTGGAAGTACCGTGACAATATGATAGCCAAGCCCCAGCATATCACTAGCCATACTGCAGTCTAGTCTTAGACAGGGGCAATATTCTAGCCTTTGTGCTGCGTCCCTCAACTCCTGCTTTATATTTTTAGCATTCAGCAGCGTTGCTCTTTGCACTTATAGACCCGTGATTCCAATTTAAACACCAAAATTGTGGCTCTTAACAATACCAGGAGCAGCTTTTTACCACCTGTGGTAACCTGTTTGGTGCTGCTGTCTTATAAATGATTCTCATCTTAACCATGTAGCAGCAGTGCCCCTGGTCTTATTTACGCTATTACATGCTACTGTTATTGATCAGCAAGTCACCCCTATACAAGGAGGCCAGAATCATCATGACTTATTGACTCAGCTCCAGGGATGACTGTGTATGTTCTATTAAGCATATATTCTTATTGTAATAGTGATTGATATATTTTATTACACTAGATGCCAATGCTGGATGTTAATATGCTAAAGTAAGCAATTTAAGCTGGAAAGGAAAGCATTACAATTTCAGTAACAGCTGCAAAGTAAAACTATTACTGCACACATACATACATAAATAAACACAGACACACATACAAACACACACACACTCTACAGAAGACATTCTACATAGCTCTAGGCTACATTTTTCCTGTTTCCCTGACAACCTTCCAGGTTCCACAACCTCAAAAAATTCCCGACTGAGTTGAAGATCAGACATTTAATAATTCAGTGCTTTCACTTTCTTGTAGCAGGACGGTATTTTGTCACAGAGAACATAATCGCAATGAGGCCAAACCAAAGTTTGCAGTAGGTGCCCTGTATATAAATATTTTCTATTGCTCTATATATTTTTAAATTAGGTATTCACTATAAAGTATCAGATGTTAATGAAATGTCATACTCATTGTTGATATGCATTTTAATACTGCGATCTCTTTAGAAGTTTACACAAACATTGTATTGTATTTACATAGCTCCACAAATGTATGCAGTGCTTTACAATGCATAAACACAAACAAGGTGTAAGAGATGTGTTTTAAATGACCATTGTTATGTGTATATTTCACCAGTGTTGAACTTGGTAAAAAAAACTCCAGGCAAAATTTATGTTGTTGCAACAAGTAAGGATGTGTTATTTTGCCAGTTTAGGAAAAGCTGGATAAATGGATCCCTGGATTGAATGGAGGAGAGCAGGCCCTCCATTCCATACTTCACTTATGGTTTTTCAGAGGTAGAGGTAGCAGATTAGGCTGCAGGTGAGCTGCAGATAAAAGAGCTGTGGGACTACACTTCAGGATCAGTGGATAGAGATGTCGCGAACTGTTCGCCGGCGAACTTGTTCGCGCGAACATCGGGTGTTCGCGCTCGCCGGAAGTTCGCGAACGTCGCGCGACGTTCGCCATTTTGGGTTCGCCATTGTTGGCGCTTTTTTTTGCCCTCTCACCCCAGACCAGCAGGTACATGGCAGCCAATCAGGAAGCTCTCCCCTGGACCACTCCCCTTCCCTATAAAAACCGAAGCCCTGCAGCGTTTTTTCACTCTGCCTGTGTGTGCTGAAGAGATAGTGTAGGGAGAGAGCTGCTGCCTGTTAGTGATTTCAGGGACAGTTGAAAGTTTGCTGGCTAGTAATCGTTTTGATACTGCTCTGTTATTGGAGGGACAGAAGTCTGCAGGGGTTTGAGGGACATTTAAGCTTAGGTAGCTTTGCTGGCTAGTAATCTACCTTCTACTGCAGTGCTCTGTATGTAGCTGCAGTGGGCAGCTGTCCTGCTTCTGATCTCATCTGCTGACTGCTGCAATAACAGTAGTCCTTGTAAGGACTGCTTTTATTTATTTTTTTGTTGTTTTACTACTACTACTACTACTACTACTATAAGAGCCCAGTGCTATTAGTCTAGCAGTGTTGGGGAGTGGGACTGGTGTGCTAATCTGCTGCTCCTAGTAGTTCAGCAGCACCAACTTTAATTTTTTTTTTTAATATTCATTTTTTTTTTATTTTACTTTTTTTTATTTTACTACCGCTGTAGTAGTGTATAAGTTGACCTTTTAGGCATTATTTGCCCTGTAGGCATTATTTGCACACTGTTTTCTTCAACCCGCCATCGAGCTGTGTGACCTTGTTCACATTCTGTCTAAATATCCATAATATTACCGTCTCCAGAAAAAACACCGGAGTCACTTTTTTCAAGCAGCCATAATATATTTTACGTAATCCGTATCCACCGCTGTAGTAGTGTATACGTTGGCCTTGTAGGCATTATTTGCACACTGTTTTCTTCAACCCGCCATCGAGCTGTGTGACCTTGTTCCCATTCTGTCTAAATATCCATAATATTACCGTCTCCAGAAAAAACACCGGAGTCACTTTTTTCAAGCAGCATTCATATATTTTACGTAATCCGTATCCACCGCTGTAGTAGTGTATACGTTGGCCTTGTAGGCATTATTTGCACACTGTTTTCTTCAACCCGCCATCGAGCTGTGTGACCTTGTTCCCATTCTGTCTAAATATCCATAATATTACCGTCTCCAGAAAAAACACCGGAGTCACTTTTTTCAAGCAGCATTCATATATTTTACGTAATCCGTATCCACCGCTGTAGTAGTGTATACGTTGGCCTTGTAGGCATTATTTGCACACTGTTTTCTTCAACCCGCCATCGAGCTGTGTGACCTTGTTCCCATTCTTTCTAAATATCCATAATATTACCGTCTCCAGAAAAAACACCGGAGTCACTTTTTTCAAGCAGCATTCATATATTTTACGTAATCCGTATCCACCGCTGTAGTAGTGTATACGTTGGCCTTGTAGGCATTATTTGCACAGTGTTTTCTTCAACCCGCCATCGAGCTGTGTGAGCTTGTTCACATTTTGTCTAAATATTGATAATATTATCGTCTCTAGAAAAACCACTTGAGTTACTTTTTTTCAAGCAGCATTCATATATTTTACGTAATCCGTATCCACCGCTGTAGTAGTGTATACGTTGACCTTGTAGGCATTATTTGCACACTGTTTTCTTCAACCCGCCATCGAGCTGTGTGACCTTGTTCACATTTTGTCTAAATATTGATAATATTATCGTCTCTAGAAAAACCACTTGAGTTACTTTTTTTCAAGCAGCATTCATATATTTTACGTAATCCGTATCCACCGCTGTAGTAGTGTATACGTTGACCTTGTAGGCATTATTTGCACACTGTTTTCTTCAACCCGCCATCGAGCTGTGTGACCTTGTTCCCATTCTGTCTAAATATCCATAATATTACCGTCTCCAGAAAAAACACCGGAGTCACTTTTTTCAAGCAGCATTCATATATTTTACGTAATCCGTATCCACCGCTGTAGTAGTGTATACGTTGGCCTTGTAGGCATTATTTGCACACTGTTTTCTTCAACCCGCCATCGAGCTGTGTGACCTTGTTCCCATTCTGTCTAAATATCCATAATATTACCGTCTCCAGAAAAAACACCGGAGTCACTTTTTTCAAGCAGCATTCATATATTTTACGTAATCCGTATCCACCGCTGTAGTAGTGTATACGTTGGCCTTGTAGGCATTATTTGCACAGTGTTTTCTTCAACCCGCCATCGAGCTGTGTGAGCTTGTTCACATTTTGTCTAAATATTGATAATATTATCGTCTCTAGAAAAACCACTTGAGTTACTTTTTTTCAAGCAGCATTCATATATTTTACGTAATCCGTATCCACCGCTGTAGTAGTGTATACGTTGACCTTGTAGGCATTATTTGCACACTGTTTTCTTCAACCCGCCATCGAGCTGTGTGACCTTGTTCACATTTTGTCTAAATATTGATAATATTATCGTCTCTAGAAAAACCACTTGAGTTACTTTTTTTCAAGCAGCATTCATATATTTTACGTAATCCGTATCCACCGCTGTAGTAGTGTATACGTTGACCTTGTAGGCATTATTTGCACAGTGTTTTCTTCAACCCGCCATCGAGCTGTGTGAGCTTGTTCACATTTTGTCTAAATATTGATAATATTATCGTCTCTAGAAAAACCACTTGAGTTACTTTTTTTCAAGCAGCATTCATATATTTTACGTAATCCGTATCCACCGCTGTAGTAGTGTATACGTTGACTTTGTAGGCATTATTTGCACAGTGTTTTCTTCAACCCGCCATCTAGCTGTGTGTATTATCGTTTCCAGAAAAACCAACTGAGTTTTGTTGTTGTTGTTGTTTTTTTTAAAAATAATGCCAGGCAAAGGCAGGCCGCCACGCAGAGGCCGTGCTAGGGGCCGTGCTGCTATGCAATCCTGTGGCCCTAGCAAATTGCCCAGTTTTAAAAAGCCAATGACCCTGAACTCCCAAAATGCTGAAGAGGTAGTTGACTGGCTTACACAGCACACCCCATCCTCTACCGTTTCTAACTTTACCACAACATCCTCCTCATCCTCCACTGCTATGGCCACCCCACGTAACACTTCCTCCACCACCGGTGCCCCTTCTTCACTGGGGTCAGAGGAGTTATTTTCCAATGAGTTTCTTGAACTGAGTAATGCGCAACCATTATTGCCAGAAGAAGATGAAGGAGATGAGGACCTTACACCAGATTTAATTCTGGCAGAGAACACGATAGAGATGGACATAATGAGTGATGAGGAGGAGGTCCCCGCTGCTGCTTCCTTCTGTGATGTGTCAGAAGAAATTGATGCATCTGAGGAGAATGATGATGAGGAGATTGATGTTTTGTGGGTGCCTAGTAGAAGAGAGCAAGAGGAGGGTAGTTCAGATGGAGAGACGGAGAGTCAGAGAGGCAGTAGGAGAATAAGACTTAGAAGAAGCAGGGAGGACAGCCCGCAGGGATCAGCAGGGCAACAACATGTATCGGCACCTGTGTTCAGCCGGCCAACGCACCCGCCATTGCCGCCAATACCGCCAACTCCGCCAACTTCTACTGTTACCGCCAGATCGCACACTTCCAAAAAGTCAGCAGTGTGGGATTTTTTTAATGTGTGTGCCTCTGACAAAAGCATTGTAATTTGCAATGAGTGCAGTCAGAAACTGAGCCTTGGTAAGCCCAACAGCCACATAGGTACAACTTCTATGCGAAGGCACATGAGCGGCAAGCACAAAGCACTTTGGGAGCAACACCTCAAAGGCAACAGGCAAACTAAAAGCCACACTCCTTCTGGTCCAGCATCTTACTGCTCTACCTCTGCTCTCCTTGACCCGTCTGAACCACCCTCCACTCCGCCTTCCACCTTGACCACCTGTTCCCATTCCCAGTCATCTGCCACCAGCCAAGTTTCTGTGAAGGCCATGTTTGAGCGTAAGAAGCCAATGTCTGACTGTCACCCCCTTGCCCGGCGTCTGACAGCTGGCTTGTCTGCACTCTTAGCCCGCCAGCTTTTACCATACCAGCTGGTGGACTCTGAGGCCTTCCGCAAATTTGTAGCAATTGGGACACCGCAGTGGAAGGTACCCAGCCGCAATTTTTTTTCTAAAAAGGGAATACCACACCTGTACCAACATGTGCAGAGCCAAGTTACCGCATCTCTGTCACTTAGTGTTGGGCCAAAGGTCCATATGACTACTGACGCATGGTCCTCCAAGCATGGTCAGGGCAGGTATGTCACCTACACTGCCCACTGGGTGAACTTGGTAATGGCTGGGAAGCAGGGAATGGGTAGCTCAACAACAACAGTGGAGTTGGTGTCACCGCCACGGATTGCACGCGGTTCTGCCACCACCTCTACTCCTCCATCGCTCTCTACCTCGTCTTCTTCTTCTTCTTACTCTGCTGCTGGGTCCTCCTTCTCCTCCTCCACACCTGTGCACCCCCAGCTCCCCCTAGGCTATTCGACGTGCCAGGTACGCCGTTGTCACGCTGTCTTGGGGATGACGTGCCTGGAAAGCAAAAACCATACCGGATCTGTACTCCTGTCATCTCTGCAGTCACAGGCCGATCGGTGGCTGACCCCACACCAACTGCAGATCGGAAAAGTGGTGTGTGACAATGGAAGCAATCTGTTGGCAGCGTTGAGACTAGGCAATTTAACACATGTGCCCTGCATGGCACATGTGTTAAATTTAATAGTCCAACGTTTTGTCTCCAAGTACCCAGGATTCCAGGACGTTCTCACCCAGTCCAGAAAGGTGTCGGCCCATTTCAGACGTTCCTACACAGCCATGGCACGCCTTGCTGACATTCAGCAGCGCTACAACATGCCAGTCAGGCGTTTGATTTCTGACAGCCAGACTCGCTGGAATTCAACGCTCCTTATGTTGGAACGTCTGCTGCAACAACAAAGGGCCGTCAACGAGTACCTTTTTGAACTGGGTGGTAGGACTGGATCTGCACAGCTGGGGATTTTTTTCCCCCGTTACTGGGTGCTTATGCGCGATGCCTGCAGGCTCATGCGACCTTTTGAAGAGGTGACAAATATGGTCAGTCGCACCGAAGGCACCATCAGCGACCTAATACCCTTCGCTTTCTTCCTGGAGCGTGCCGTGCGACGAGTGACAGATGAGGCTGTAGACCAGCGTGACGAGGAGCTGGAAGCGCACGATTTCTGGTCGGAATCACCAGAACGAACCCAGGCACCTGCTGCAACGCAGGGAGAGGTGCCAGAAGTGGAGTCAGAGGAGGAAGGTGGCTTTGTGGAGGAGGAGGAGGAGGACCAACAGGAGCAGGCTTCCCAGGGGGCTAGTGGTGACCTTTTGGGGACCCCTGGTCTTGTACGTGGCTGGGGGGAGGAGACCGTGGATGATGCAGTCCTTGATAATGAGGAAGCGGAGATGGATAGCTCTGCATCCAACCTTGTGAGAATGGGGTCTTTCATGCTGTCATGCCTGTTGAAGGACCCCCGTATCAAGAGGCTTAAGGAGAAGGACCTGTACTGGGTCGCAACGCTACTAGACCCTCGGTACAAGCATAAAGTGTCAGAAATGTTACCAACATACCACAAGTCCGAAAAGATGCGGCATTTACAAACCAGCCTGCAAAACATGTTGTACAATGCTTTTAAGGGTGATGTCACTTCAGGAACTCATCAACATTCCAGGGGCAGAGGTGCCAGTAATCCTGCCACGAGCACACCTGCAAGGACAAAGCCCTTTGGCCAGTCTGTAACGTCAGACATGCAAATGTTTTTTCTGTCCAAGGCAGCGCCACAACCCTTCTGGATCCACCCTCAAAGAACGCCTCGACCGGCAGGTAGCGGACTACCTGGCATTAACTGCAGATATCGACACTCTGAGGAGCGATGAACCCCTGGACTACTGGGTGCGCAGGCTTGATCTGTGGCCAGAGCTGTCACAATTTGCCATGAACCTCTTGTCTTGCCCAGCCTCAAGTGTGCTCTCAGAAAGGACCTTCAGTGCAGCAGGAGGGATTGTAACTGAGAAGAGAACTCGCCTAGGTCACAAAAGTGTCGATTACCTGACCTTTATTAAAATGAATGAGGGGTGGATCTCGGAGGGTTACTGCACGCCGGAAGACTTGTTCTGACTTCTATGCAGCTGTCCTTCTCTTCAAGCCTCATGACTCCACACACAGCTGTCCTTTAGCGTCCTCCTCCTCCCTCCGCCACCGTTACAAACTAGGGTGCAAACCCTACTGGTTTAATTTTTTCTGGCCTCTGTGCTTCAGTGGCTGCAACCAAAAAAACTGGGCAAACAATGTCTACAAGGTCAACGTATGGCAAAAAATGACTATTTTCAGCATTTATATGGCATATTTTTTCTGGCAACTGTGCTTCAGTGGCTGCATCCAAAAAAATGCATATTTTCTGCATTTATATGGCATAATTTTTCTGGCCTCTGTGCTTCAGTGGCTGCAACCAAAAAAATGCATATTTTCTGCATTTATATGGCATAATTTTTCTGGCCTCTGTGCTTCAGTGGCTGCAACCAAAAAAATTTATATTTTCAGCATTTATATGGCATAATTTTTCTGGCAACTGTGCTTCAGTGGCTGCGACCAAAAAAATGACTATTTTCAGCATTTATATGGCATATTTTTTCTGGCCTCTGTGCTTCAGTGGCTGCGGCCAAAAAAACTGGGCAAACAATGCCTACAAGGTCAACGACGTTGACCTTGTAGGCATTGTTTGCCCAGTTTTTTTGGCCGCAGCCACTGAAGCACAGAGGCCAGAAAAAATATGCCATATAAATGCTGAAAATAGTCATTTTTTGCCATACGTTGACTCAACGTATATGGCAAAAAATGACTATTTTCAGCATTTATATGGCATATTTTTTCTGGCAACTGTGCTTCAGTGGCTGCGACCAAAAAATGCATATTTTCTGCATTTATATGGCATAATTTTTCTGGCCTCTGTGCTTCAGTGGCTGCAACCAAAAAAATTTATATTTTCAGCATTTATATGGCATAATTTTTCTGTCAACTGTGCTTCAGTGGCTGCGACCAAAAAAATGCATGTTTTCTGCATTTATATGGCATAATTTTTCTGGCCTCTGTGCTTCAGTGGCTGCAACCAAAAAAGTTTATATTTTCAGCATTTATATGGCATAATTTTTCTGTCAACTGTGCTTCAGTGGCTGCGACCAAAAAAATGCATATTTTCTGCATTTATATGGCATAATTTTTCTGGCCTCTGTGCTTCAGTGGCTGCAACCAAAAAAATTTATATTTTCAGCATTTATATGGCATAATTTTTCTGGCAACTGTGCTTCAGTGGCTGCGTCCAAAAAAACTGGGCAAACAATGTCTACAAGGTCAACGTATGGCGAAAAATGACTATTTTCAGCATTTATATGGCATATTTTTTCTGGCAACTGTGCTTCAGTGGCTGCGTCCAAAAAAACTGGGCAAACAATGCCTACAAGGTCAACGTATGGCAGTTGTTTAAAGAGAACAGTAGATTACTAGCCAGCAAAGCTACCTAAGCTAAAATGTCCCTCAAATCCCTGCAGACTTCTGTCCCTCCAATACAGAGCAGTATCAAGCAGATTACTAGCCAGCAAACTTACTATCATCTGTCCCTGAAATCACTAACAGCTCTCCCCCTACACTATCTCTTCCAAGCACACACAGGCAGATTTTTCAGATACATTTTTGCCCTTGATCCCCCTCTGGCATGCCACTGTCCAGGTCGTTGCACCCTTTAAACAACTTTAAAATCATTTTTCTGGCCAGAAATGTCTTTTCTAGATGTTAAAGTTCGCCTTCCCATTGAAGTCTATGGGGTTCGCGAACCGTTCGCGAACCGCTCGCGTTTTTGCGCAAGTTCGCGAATATGTTCGCGAACTTTTTTTCCGACGTTCGCTACATCCCTATCAGTGGACACCTTCTTGTGCTGGAGGAGAGTGTGAGCCCCCCAGAGACCTCCTTGTGCTGAAAGAGAGTTTGAGTAGTTGGGAAGGAGACTGTGTGTTTCCCCATGGGCCGAAGTTTTGTGAAAGCAACAAGGGACTGGAGAGGAACAAAAAAACTCCTCCTAAGAGACTGTATACTTAAAGTCTAACAGAGGACTGAGTCTTGCCCTCTAGAGTTTGCCCTCCTATGCTGAGCCATTAGCTTGGTGAGCAGTTGTTTTGTCTCCCCAATGTATAGATCTGTGCACTCCTTGTTACACTGGACTCCGTATACCACATTCCTTTGTTTTTCTTTTGGTGTTGGATGCTTTGGGTGTACCAGTTTTTGTCTCAGTGTGTTGCTAGGTTTGAAAAACACAGTGGCATGGTGTTTGTTGAAAATCCTCCTGAGTGTCTCCGACACTCCAGCTACATATGGGATGACTATGTTTTGCCTACTAAGTGTCTCCGAATGAATTTTTCTATTGGTGTTACTGTTGGGCTTTGTTGCTGCTGTTTTGACAAAGACCCCTAGCACTTATAGACCCGATGAGGGTAATGTTTTTGTTGATGCATTTGTGACCCAAGTTAAATGTGATATGGTGAATTTGGAGGCTAAATATAGAAATGGGGAGCTACATGAAATACCTTATAACATTTCCGCTAGTGAATATAATGCATTGACAGCAATTAAACAGAATGATACGTTGATAGTTAAACCGGCGGATAAGGGCGGAGCCATAGTGATTATGGATAAGATTATGTACATTAGCGAAATAAAGCGACAATTACAAGATACTGATACTTATGACTGTGTTAAGGTTAACCCTTTATTTGCCATACAGAAAAAGGTAGAGCACCTTATCATGGATGCTCTACAGCTGAAAGTAATTGACCCTACACTAGCACAATTTCTCCAACAAACCGCCCCGGTTACCCCCATTTTCTATATATTGCCAAAAATTCACAAACGGCTAGATAATCCACCTGGCCGTCCAATTGTTTCTTGCATAAATTCTGTCTTGTCCCCGCTCTCTATTTTCGTTGACAAAATGATTAATGGTTATGTCTTGAAACATAGATCTTATTTGAAGGACACAAATGATTTTTTGCTGAAATTGGAAAAAATTAAACATGTTCCATCGCATGCGATCCTGGTCACGCTTGATGTGGAGAGCCTCTACACCTCCATCCCACATGATGGGGGTTTAGAGGCTGTCCGCATCGAACTGACTGAGGATCCAACCATGGATGGATCACAAAAAAAGTTTATAATGCAATGCCTCGAGTTAGTCCTGTACAATAATTATTTTATGTTTCAAGACAGTTTCTTTACTCAGAAAAGGGGTACGGCCATGGGTTCGAACGTGGCCCCGTCATATGCGAACATTTTCATGAATGAATTTGAACTAAAATTTATCTATCCAAACACATTATTTAAGCAACATTGTGTTGCGTGGTTTCGTTTTATCGACGACGTGTTCGCTATATGGACGGGGCCACTGTGTTCCCTCAACCTATTCCACCAAGAGATAAATACTGCCTTACCCTTTATAAAATTTACCTTGAATTCTAATACTGAACAGATTGCATTTTTGGACACCTCTATTATAAGGAAGGGGGAAACTCTGACTACGGATTTGTTTCGCAAGTCCTCAGACAGAAATACTCTACTTCATTATAATTCATTCCACCCCATACAAACTAAAAAATCGCTACCGAAATCACAATTTGTTCGCGTCAAGCGAATAGTGACAGAGAGTAGTTTGCAACAGGAGAGGTTAGATGAAATGGAAACAAATTTTCTCCAGAGAGGTTATCCCCCAGGGCTCCTCAAAAAACAACGTGAAGGAATCGAAGCCTCACATACAAGTCTCCAATGTGAGAACAAGGGGGAACTTAAGCGTATCCCCTTTGTTTCGAAATTTAATACAGTGAGCCAAGAGGTAGCGAAAATCATACGAAAACATTGGGGCATATTGAGGGATGGGGTCCCGGAGGTAGAATTTTTCCAAAACATGCCACTTATGTCATATAAAAGGAACAATACCATAGGATCTACATTAGTAAAATCAGATTTGGGAGGCTGTTCAAGGGAAGAACGGGTTTTGCGCCCCAGAAATATGGGCACCTTCCCGTGTCTGTCATGTAACTGTTGTTCGAATGTTCTTAAAGGCGATGTGGTACATCATCCCCGAAAAGGCACCCCGATAAAGATCCATGGTTTTTATACATGTAATACTACATTTGCAATTTATGCAATCAAGTGCCCATGTGGTCGACTTTATGTAGGGCAGACAACTCGTGCCATAAAAGACAGAATACGGGAACACAAATCAGCAGTGAAACTAAAAAAACTAGATCAAGCGGTTTCTAGTCATTTCGCAGAGAAGGGTCATGGGGTCCAGCAATTAAAGTTTCAGGTAATTGACAATGTTCCAAAACCTCGGCGCGGCGGTGACCGCATTAAAATGTTGCTAAAAAAGGAAGCACAATGGATACGTCGCCTGGAAACACTGGAACCCCATGGCCTTAATCGCGAATATGACCTACATCCCATATACCGATAGTATTTTAATGATTGTTTTTAATATTAGTATTAAATCATTTTGTCCACAAACATTGGTCATTTTTATTGTCTTGCAGATACCATACTATGAGAATTAAATCCTTTACAGGAAGAATAGAACCTACAGGAAATAAGTGGCTACTTTTCCATATATTATAATGTATCTGACAATGTTGCCTTTATGTTTTTCTTTTTTGTATCAATCAATTTTGGTTGTTGGCCCCTAGAGGGCGATCTAATATGTGAGTATAAAACTGTGCAATCAGCAGTAATTTGTTAACTTGACAAAGGGCCACATAGGCCTGAAACGTTGTTTATCCGAGATCCAAGCCAGAGAATACAATAAAGGCTTTTTAAGAAAAAATACACTTTGGATGGTGCTGTGATTCCATTTACGTATCGTTTATCCGGTTGGAGTGGACAACCCTGCACGTGCACCATTTCGATAAAAATTTTGGTTTGGGTGAGTGCTGACCAATTACTCCATTGTTCTATTTCCACGTGGTCCCGTGCACCCCCACCAGTTATAATGACTTTTGCATATAGTGATCTCGACAAGTCCAGAATTACTGAGGCTGTAGGAGGATCCACTGATTTCCTCAATATTAAGGACTGTAAGCAGAACTTTAGAGAATTGGAAAATTCCCAAAGGAAATCAGTGGCATATGACCTACACCTGAGAACACTATCGGAGTATGTGAAGATTAACCGTATACCCAGGGGCCTGAGGGTCCATTTGCGCCCCACCTTGTTTGCAGAGGACAAAGATTTTTGCCTAAGATGGGAAGCTATCATTAATAAATGCTCCCTAGATTTAATGTTGGCCACCATGGAGCGTCTCCAAAAAGAATTACCTGCGATCAAACAACAGATTGCCTCACAGGAACTGGAGATGCGGAACTCCTTTCCTCCTGAGATCGTTGCAGAGGGGACCGAGAAACTGACGGACCATGTACAGAAGTTCCGGAGTGAAGTGGAAGCGCGGAAGCGCTCTAAGTTCCAAAGAGATGCCGGCGACTACAGTACCGGTAACGTATATCGTTGGAACAGGCCCTCACATGACGGTATGGGTGGAAACAAGCGCAGTCTGGGAACCCGCGGAGGACACAGAGCGCATCCACCACGAGGTTATTCACCTACACGTCCCAGATCCGACTCCAACTCTACAACGTCCTCTTTTTTAAGTGGATCACAAGCGACAGATGCGGCGTCCGAAGGAGAAGGCGCGCAGGGAGAAAACACAGAAGAAAAAAAGAGAGGCCGATCGGGAACCTACCGCAGGCGGAGATAGTGGTAAATATATCTAGCATCTCTCTTACGCCAGACCAGCAACAAGTTCTAGCTAAGGGGCTATCCTATGCCCTAGTGACTGGCCCAGATTTCTTTCAGCTAGATCTAGAACTGTACCGTTTTTTCAGAGACATTAAATTAAAATCACAATTTGCAAAAAATACAAGTGATTGGGCTAACCCTTGCATTAACACCTTTATGGGACATTCTTTGGGACTGAAGACCCCTAGCACTTATAGACCCGATGAGGGTAATGTTTTTGTTGATGCATTTGTGACCCAAGTTAAATGTGATATGGTGAATTTGGAGGCTAAATATAGAAATGGGGAGCTACATGAAATACCTTATAACATTTCCGCTAGTGAATATAATGCATTGACAGCAATTAAACAGAATGATATGTTGATAGTTAAACCGGCGGATAAGGGCGGAGCCATAGTGATTATGGATAAGATTATGTACATTAGCGAAATAAAGCGACAATTACAAGATACTGATACTTATGACTGTGTTAAGGTTAACCCTTTATTTGCCATACAGAAAAAGGTAGAGCACCTTATCATGGATGCTCTACAGCTGAAAGTAATTGACCCTACACTAGCACAATTTCTCCAACAAACCGCCCCGGTTACCCCCATTTTCTATATATTGCCAAAAATTCACAAACGGCTAGATAATCCACCTGGCCGTCCAATTGTTTCTTGCATAAATTCTGTCTTGTCCCCGCTCTCTATTTTCGTTGACAAAATGATTAATGGTTATGTCTTGAAACATAGATCTTATTTGAAGGACACAAATGATTTTTTGCTGAAATTGGAAAAAATTAAACATGTTCCATCGCATGCGATCCTGGTCACGCTTGATGTGGAGAGCCTCTACACCTCCATCCCACATGATGGGGGTTTAGAGGCTGTCCGCATCGAACTGACTGAGGATCCAACCATGGATGGATCACAAAAAAAGTTTATAATGCAATGCCTCGAGTTAGTCCTGTACAATAATTATTTTATGTTTCAAGACAGTTTCTTTACTCAGAAAAGGGGTACGGCCATGGGTTCGAACGTGGCCCCGTCATATGCGAACATTTTCATGAATGAATTTGAACTAAAATTTATCTATCCAAACACATTATTTAAGCAACATTGTGTTGCGTGGTTTCGTTTTATCGACGACGTGTTCGCTATATGGACGGGGCCACTGTGTTCCCTCAACCTATTCCACCAAGAGATAAATACTGCCTTACCCTTTATAAAATTTACCTTGAATTCTAATACTGAACAGATTGCATTTTTGGACACCTCTATTATAAGGAAGGGGGAAACTCTGACTACGGATTTGTTTCGCAAGTCCTCAGACAGAAATACTCTACTTCATTATAATTCATTCCACCCCATACAAACTAAAAAATCGCTACCGAAATCACAATTTGTTCGCGTCAAGCGAATAGTGACAGAGAGTAGTTTGCAACAGGAGAGGTTAGATGAAATGGAAACAAATTTTCTCCAGAGAGGTTATCCCCCAGGGCTCCTCAAAAAACAACGTGAAGGAATCGAAGCCTCACATACAAGTCTCCAATGTGAGAACAAGGGGGAACTTAAGCGTATCCCCTTTGTTTCGAAATTTAATACAGTGAGCCAAGAGGTAGCGAAAATCATACGAAAACATTGGGGCATATTGAGGGATGGGGTCCCGGAGGTAGAATTTTTCCAAAACATGCCACTTATGTCATATAAAAGGAACAATACCATAGGATCTACATTAGTAAAATCAGATTTGGGAGGCTGTTCAAGGGAAGAACGGGTTTTGCGCCCCAGAAATATGGGCACCTTCCCGTGTCTGTCATGTAACTGTTGTTCGAATGTTCTTAAAGGCGATGTGGTACATCATCCCCGAAAAGGCACCCCGATAAAGATCCATGGTTTTTATACATGTAATACTACATTTGCAATTTATGCAATCAAGTGCCCATGTGGTCGACTTTATGTAGGGCAGACAACTCGTGCCATAAAAGACAGAATACGGGAACACAAATCAGCAGTGAAACTAAAAAAACTAGATCAAGCGGTTTCTAGTCATTTCGCAGAGAAGGGTCATGGGGTCCAGCAATTAAAGTTTCAGGTAATTGACAATGTTCCAAAACCTCGGCGCGGCGGTGACCGCATTAAAATGTTGCTAAAAAAGGAAGCACAATGGATACGTCGCCTGGAAACACTGGAACCCCATGGCCTTAATCGCGAATATGACCTACATCCCATATACCGATAGTATTTTAATGATTGTTTTTAATATTAGTATTAAATCATTTTGTCCACAAACATTGGTCATTTTTATTGTCTTGCAGATACCATACTATGAGAATTAAATCCTTTACAGGAAGAATAGAACCTACAGGAAATAAGTGGCTACTTTTCCATATATTATAATGTATCTGACAATGTTGCCTTTATGTTTTTCTTTTTTGTATCAATCAATTTTGGTTGTTGGCCCCTAGAGGGCGATCTAATATGTGAGTATAAAACTGTGCAATCAGCAGTAATTTGTTAACTTGACAAAGGGCCACATAGG
Organism: Xenopus laevis; assembly: GCF_017654675.1. Classification (NCBI taxonomy): domain Eukaryota; kingdom Metazoa; phylum Chordata; class Amphibia; order Anura; family Pipidae; genus Xenopus; species Xenopus laevis. Next base: position 68,645,048 of record NC_054379.1, on the reverse strand, counting down.
CCTGAAACGTTGTTTATCCGAGATCCAAGCCAGAGAATACAATAAAGGCTTTTTAAGAAAAAATACACTTTGGATGGTGCTGTGATTCCATTTACGTATCGTTTATCCGGTTGGAGTGGACAACCCTGCACGTGCACCATTTCGATAAAAATTTTGGTTTGGGTGAGTGCTGACCAATTACTCCATTGCTGTTTTGACAAAGGCCCAGTCTGGGTAGCCACACACTTTCAAAGCTCCTCTGAGATGTTTTTGCTCTTTGTCTTTGGACTCTGTATCAGTTGCCATACATTCTGCCATGTGGTGCAGAGTTACTAAAAATAGTAAAACTAATTTAAATTGCAAACATGCCCAGAGGATCACTCTATGGGGTATATTTACTAATGGGTAAAAGTGAAAATTTTGAGTACTTTTACCAAAAATGAAATTTACTAAATTTACAAAATTTGCCAATTTACTAAAAGGAAAGCATGACAAGTTTTGTAGAATTTATTTCTAATGATGGGCGAATCTGACCCTTTTAGCTTTGCCGAAAATTCGTGAAATGCCAAACATTTGCCAAAATGCAAAATGCAAATTTTTGATGTGCAACAATTTTTTTCACCCATTACAGTCTTATGCTCATCACTATTAACTTCACATTATTGCAAACTCTCTTGGCATTGGCATACATTCACATCTCTTCGCCAGATGAAATTTCTATAATTTACAAAGAAAATTTCTCCAGATTGAAACTGGAGAACTGCCATTATAAAGATAGAGCAGTCACTTTTTCATCTCATTATCTACATCACACTACATGCCAATATCACACATACAGATGAAGCCACTTGGATTTGTGCGTTAAATGTGTCATGACTTGGGGTTAATTGAAGAAACTGTGTTATCTAAAGTCATCTTAACTCATTTAATGCATTTAACCTTTTCATTAGCATACCAAAGCTCCATTGTTCACAATGGTGAACTATTTAATTAAATGGGATACTGTGACGCAGTTTTCTGTGTTAAATGAGATAAATTGGATATCTGGGTTTAGTTATTCTGTGTCAAACAGACAAACCAAAGAGGCTTCATCTGTATGTAATTTCTATGTGGTGAAAATTATCTAGAGAATAAGTTCATTTCTTGGGTTTTAGATCCCTTTAAAGGCATTAGAGCAGAAAGGCAGGAAGTGAATGCAGTTCTCTCTATAGCAAGTACACGACCAAAGTAAGCATACAATGGTGTTTAACCATGGCCTAGAGCAAAAGACGTGTTGGTGTTTAGGGAGGAGAGGTGCATGAATATGCAGGGAGGAAGTCTGTTTCATATTGTAGTTGTCAACAGAGTTGGTACAAGAGGGAAAAATGGAACAGGAGAATGAGAGATTGATTTAATCACAAGGATGGCTGTTTGGGGCATTTTTTCTGCAACATTCTTTAATGGTAATGATGGAATCATCTCCTAAAAGAGTGATAACTGATGTAATGTAAAGAGTGTAACTGAAATAATGGTCAGAAAGTGATATTGTGAATTAAAGGTTGGTGCAGTTTGAAGTTTAATGAGAATTAAAGGGCACTTATAACATCAAAATTGTTCCAATTGCACAGCACATACATAAGCATAATGAGTGAACTGGGTCACTCATTTTACACGTGTGTGTGCCTAAACCTGGCCTCCCACACTAGGAGCTGCCTCCCAGTTTGGGGCATTGCTCGTGTGTGTGTGTGTGTGTATGGGGTTCTTGATGAAATACTATTATTCACCATCTTCAGGTATACTTGAAAAGGACATGGGATAGACTAAGGTCATAACTATGGCAATTAAAATCATAGAAAGAAAGAAAAAGAAAGAAAGAGAAAGAAAGAGAAAGAAAGAGAAAGAAAGACTTCAAAATCAGAAAGTAAAATAGAAAAGTGAGTGATTAGAGTCTGAAAGGAGAGAATATTTGTCAAGCATGTACCTCCAAAGAACAATGGAATGGGAATAGGTTTGAATTAGCAGGTTGAAGGTAGAAGGAAACTCCTTTACTTCAACTATCACTTCATGTTGTGTGGATAAAGGAAAGGCCCTATAAAATAGAGAAAAAAAAAGAGATCATATACAGTATATATTTTATTAGACAATGTACACAAGAAGGAAGGGTGGATAAAGATGAGGGATGTGCATTAGGTAAAGATAATTCTTTTTTTTTTTTTCTTTCTTGAGTGTTGAGGTGTTTAGTGGTTTGGGAATGGGAGCAAATAGGGATAGAGCAAGGCCCTTGTTTGGGATTGATATTCCCTGAGACAAGTAGCAGCTGCATGATAAGGTAAGACAGGTGGGAGGAAGATTATGGCTATTTAATTGTCTATGCTAGATATTGGGGTCAGTAACTATTAAATTGGTAGAAAAATAGTGGATGATTGCTGATACATGTGGAGGATAGAAGAAATGGTGAGACTACCAATCAGTTGAGGTAAGGGGCTCTTTACAAGGCAGTGTACGTTTAGACCAGTCCAGTGAATCATATGGAAATTAATGGCAGGCATAGCAAAGCACAGCAAGTGTGCTTTAACTACAGTAGCAGGTAAAAGCAGTAGTTTAAACAAAATTAGTAAATTGGCAGTTACACAGCAGGTATTTGTAAGCTAATGTAGAAGTCCAGTGTTATACAGTATTTAGAGTGATGGTTTCAATTAAGAAACAGAATGTAGGTCAGGAGCAAAATCAACTAAAATTTGGTCTTCAAGTGGGGCAGAGTGGCAGAGTGGGTCTAGATTTATAGGAGTCAGACTAGATTCCCATGTAGGAGGAAGTGGCAGATAATGCACATTTAGTGAGCTCCTGACATCAATAGATCCAGCAGTCCACAATGCTCAGTTTGGGGAAGACGGGAACTAGAGTAAACAAGGAGGTGGAAAAAGTAATTAAATGTGTATGCAAATTTTAAATTAATCTGCAGCAGAATAAAATGGTGTACACAGGCAAGAAATAAAGAACTGCAGACAACTGGTGTATTATCCCAGTAAGAGTTTGTAAGTTTGCAAATGAAAAGACAAGAAAAGCGATACCAGAAAACCATAAACAATGCTGGTTATGGAGACATAGATAGAACATTATTTTTAAAGAGTGCAGAGGAAAGATACTGTACTCATAAACCCAGGTGCAAAAGCCTTCTGATAAACAAATAATCTTGCAGAATTGAAAAGTGATAATTTTTATCTAAAGAACAGTGTGTGACCTCAGGGTATTTTGACAAAGCAAAGCTGTGATGATCAGTAAAAAAAAAAAATATACAGAAAATATGAATAGCTTAATAATGACTGCAGGTTGAATAAGAGCTTGACTGAATACTTTCCTTGAAAAATAACTGGCACTTAGGAGTATTGTCAAATACAATTTTGAATAATGAGTTGCCAGCTTGACACTGTGAATAATCAAGCCAGTGATTGCATTTTGGTGATAGCACCAGCATTGTGCATTAACTCTGGCAGGTATTCCCAGGAATGTAGGAATTATGTTTACTCAGGGAATGTAGTAAGCTAGAAGGGCTGACAGTGAATATTTAACTAAGGATGCAGCATATTTTACTATGTGCTGTAACAGGATGTATACCCACAATTTAAAGAACTGAAAATTGTTGGTGACATAAGTTATATACAACATGAGAACAGATTATTGAGTCATATCTAGCCAATCTAGCCTTTTCTAGCCATTTTTTTCAGAACAATTTTCCTGACAGTTAGGAAGGTGTTTTAACAAATTAACTTTCTTTGAAAAATGTATTTATTTTATAGCCTTAAGCAGAAAAATTCAGTTCTTTCCAAAATAACATTATAGATTAATGTGCAACAAATCATAAACTTGCATAAAGAAATGAACATTATATTGATTTTTATGCAATGCAAGTGTATAAGGGTCATTTATGAGTGCAAAATGCAATTTCAAACACAAATTGGCATGCTTTTTTAAAGTTTTTTTTACATAATTGTAGTGTAATTATGGACACACCGAAAGTTGCATTCACTGCAGTGAAAGTGTGTGTGGGTGTGGCAACAAAGCAGATGCAAATGGCAGCTAACATTTTTAGGGTCAGAATTGCATTATTTCCAGCACTTGAACTTCAAATGATGTTTGCATGCAACCTATAATCGGGCATCTGTAATCCAGAAAAAAATGTGCAAAGTACTATACCTTCAACGTGCTTGGTTGGGAGAGGAAGGACACCACCACTTAACTTTGGACTTTGAGATATATATTTTGTGACAGGCCTGATGCAGCTGACTTATTATATTGCTGATTAGCATTGACTCACAACATGGTGCCTACTACAAATGGAGTAAACAGTGGCGGAACTACCGGGGGAGCAGGGGGTGCGAGCGGACCAGGGACGGCACCCCCTCGCGGCCCCCCGGCAGCCCGTTCGCCACAGGAATCCGCCATGTATGGAGGGGGGCGGGGGCCCGGCTGCGCGTCACGCACCTGGGCCCGCCCCCCTCTAGTTACGGCACTGGGAGTAAAGCAATGACTAGTATTCCTATTAAGCATTTTAAATCTTTTTTAATTTGTTATGATGTATAAAAATGGTTTTGATTACGTGTAACAGGGACACACCATTTAACACTTTTGCATATGTATATAAAATTAATAAGTGGGGGGAGTATGTATTTGTTGGGGTTTTTTACTCTATAATGTATACATTCGACACTGTATTCTAGGAGCATGCACCACACAGTGGTGAGTGTGGGTTTGCACATTTTTTATAGTTCTGGATTACATATGCTCTAGGGTGCTAGAAGGGCATTAGGTTCCTACATTCGAGGGGATAAGTGAGTATTTATGGCATTTAGTTAAGAGATCTAATCAGTACTACAAATGTATAAGCAGCCAGGTGGTTAGATAAATTATTGACAGAGGGCCAGATAGACACTGATATAGGTTATGATAACACATAATGTATAAAAAGAACAGAGGCGCCAAAAGAATAAAAGGATATAAATGAGTTTAAAAACCAAAACTTGGTAATCAGAGGAGGCAGTAGTGGACTTACCTCCTCCAAGCAGACACAAAACGACTGTAATTAAGCAGTCAAAATTTATTAACGAACTCCAATCAGTGCAACGCGTTTCACGGGCTCAGACCCACTTCTTCAGGCAATAAACATAGGAGTTACAGCATCTGGCAGTAGTATACACACTTAGCGTTGCACTGATTGGAGTTCGTTAATAAATTTTGACTGCTTAATTACAGTTGTTTTGTGTCTGCTTGGAGGAGGTAAGTCCACTACTGCCTCCTCTGATTACCAAGTTTTGGTTTTAAACTCGTTTATATCCTTTTATTCTTTTGGCACCTCTGTTCTTTTTATACAATACTAAGTCCACCCTGGGTGGAGGGTTGATACCCTTTTTCTATCTACAGAGAGCGACTTCTTAATCCTGAGTGGGGTCAGGACAATCTCCCCACCTGCCTTTACAGTGGTTGCCTATTGGTTGTGAGTATATGTTATCTACTCTTATTTCATTATCCCTTACCAATACATATTACACTATTGGGGCTCTTGGTGTTCCTTTTGTTTATGATAACACATAAGTGTGGGGTTGAAAGGGATATTATAGAGCTGTATCTGTAGCCTATAGGGATGACTCATTAACAAGAAAGCAAAGGATACAAAAGGGTTAATGACAGAGAGACAGAGAGACCTTAAAGATTGACCCCATTGCTTAACTCAGAGATCGACACATGGGTAACACTAAGAAAGAATTTTAGACATTGAACAGTTGTGTGATAGTTACTTTGTGTCTTGTTTTTAATTTATTACAATTTTGTCAGAAACGATTGTTGTTATGCGTAGTGTTGTAGTTGAACTATGTACGCCTTTTATTGTAATTGAGGTGGATAGTTTTAAATATAGGGAGTGTATGATGTTCATTGGTCACAGTGATATGCTAATTGATAGTTACCTATTTCCAATGATTAACACATGACATAACATCCACTGGTTTTCCACTGCATAGATTTAAGCTTGATTTACAGACAATTCGGTACTTTGAGAAAGGCCTTAGGATAGGCCGAAACGTCAATCCTTACCTTTTAAAAAATAAATAATGTTGAATTTTTAAGACATGTGAGTGCGGATCATTTTCTATGGACATATAGATATATATTTATTTATTTTTGTTTTATCAAAACAAATGGAAGGAAGAGTTCTTGACAGAGAGCCCCAGGCAACAAAGACAAAGAGGTATTTAAGATTTCTTAAAATTAAAATAAATTATAAATATATAAATAACTAAATGAATGACAAATTCTCCTGCTGAGTGGTATGTACACAGGAGTGAGCTGTGTCAAATGCTCATTCTGTGCATGCCTCCCTCCAGTTGAATAAATAATTATAATGTGTTGATGAACTTTGAAATGCATGACCTAAACATTTCAACACAAGACAAATATAATCATATGGCAAATAAAACAACTAATATATGTTTGTAGTTCTCAGGGCCGGAACTAGGGGTAGTCAGAAGAGGCACCTGTTAAAGAGGGTGCTAAGCATGTACCTGTCTTCTACATACCCCTAGTCCATGTTCGCTGCTCTTCCCTCCCCGCCTGCTCTTTCTACTCCCCTTCGGCGCTTTCCCCTTCCTCTCCATTCCCCTCTTGCACTCACCCCTCTCTCTCCAACCGCATTTCCCTGCCTCTCACCTGTGGCGCTCTCCCCTGCCTTCCCCTCCGGTGCTTTGCGCATGTGTGCGCACACTGCGTTCAGGCGCGCACAGGGAGGGGAGCGTGTGAGCACAGAGGGAAGCGTGTGTGCGAGCAAGGAGGGGAGTGAGGTGGCTGGCCGGGTCGCCTAGGGCTCTTGGTCGGATTAGCCCTGCACTGGTAGTTCTTGCAAATTAAAATAATTTTTTCAAAAATATTTAATCATGCAGATACACAGACTTCTTTTTCCAAGACAAAGACCACAACGAAGGACAAAATCCACCAATTGTGGGAGAAAACATTACATCTGAAAAAAGTGACTCTGAACTGGAGAATTAAAACGTTTTCATCCAAAAAAAAAATTGTAGTTTGAGAATTAAGGAATTTGTGAACTGGTTTTATAACACATTTGGGACGGAGTCAAGAACAAGCACATGCAAATAAAGCTCAGGCATGGAGGGAAGAGCTATTTTAAGAAGAGGGTGTAATGCGACTCTTGTGTGCCCAAGCATTTGATTTCAGTCAGCATTTTTATTAACCTTTTGTTGTCATTTAGTATAGAGATTGTCAAGACTCTTGGGGATTTAGGCTTGTGACACACGGGCAGATTTGGGGAGATTTAGTCACCTGGCAACTAATTGCCTCTTCTTCTGGTTGACAATCTTCCCGTGTCTTCCCGTTCACTATAATGAAAAGTCGATTGCCCTAAAGCACACGCTGTGCTTGCTTTTCCGAAGATTCCTCCTGAGGCAAACCAAATCTGTCACAAGCCTTAAAGGGGTTGTTCACTTTTGAGTTAATGTGTAATATGATGTAGAGAGTGATATTCTGAGAAAATTTGCAATTGGTTTTCATTTTTTATTATTTAAGGTTTTTGAATTATTTAGCTTTTTATTCAGCAGTTCTTGCAATTTGCATTATAATCAATCTGGTAGCTAGGGTCCAAATTACCCTAGCATTGATTTGAATAAGAGATTAGACTATCTAGCCATCCTAGATTTACTGAGAAATGCACGTCCATCCACTACGCTTTCTGATTTCCAGTATTATCAAATCAAGCATTTTTATTAATATCTTGGAGGCAGCACACTCTTGGGTAGAGACCTAACACCCTTCGAAGCACTGTGCAGTAAGTCTAGTCCCCCGAAACATACTATTACAGCCCTGTATAAAATGCTAGGCCCTCCAGGCATTAGGAAAGAACTGAATTTCGTTAAATCCTGGGAAAGAAACCTCTTCCTAGATTCTATGGAAGAAACCGTTGAGAAGGGCATAAAAGCACTAATCTTCAGCTCCAGATGTTGCAAAATTCAAGAGATGAACTATAAGCTTTTACCCAGATGGTATTACACACCTCAAAAACTGAATCAGATCTATACAACTGCAAATAACACTTGCTGGAGATGCAAAACAGAAACAGGCACCCTTCTCCATATTTTTTGGGGGTGTACTTTGCTTCGGCCATTCTGGGGACAAATACTAAACTCATGCACGCAAATATTAGGGCGAGAAATATCAGATAACCCAGCACATACCTTACTCTTCTGGGACATGGACGAGGGGGCAGAACCCTCCAACACTACATTAGAATGGCATCTACTAAATGCAGCCAAACTGCTCATCCCTAACAAATGGAAGACTGTCAGGGAGCCGGGAGCTCCAGTGAGGTTGTCAGGATCAAGGAGGAAGCCCTCTGAGGGATCAAAAGTCGCAGTGTCCAAAGGGTTAATCAAAAGTCAATCAGAGTCCAGGCAAGAGTTCAAGGGCAGGCAGATAATAAGCAAAATCCAAAGTCCAGGCAAGGGGTCAGGCAACAATCAGGAACAAGATACAGTCTAATAGCTGTACACAGGGAACCCAGGATACACACAGTAAATGAATCCTATACTTGGGCGCCATTCTGGCGTCTTGGTTGCACTTTTAAGTTTGAATTTGGTGCCATAGTGACGTCATTGGCATCCACGGGGGGCCACTGGACCACCAAGACTAGGCTTCTGGGGAAACTTAAGAGTGGAAATCCCTCACAAGACGAGGAGCATGAACATCAGAGTGTCCTTCCCAGGAGCATTCTTCAGGGCCAAAGCCCTTCCACTTGATGAGGTACTGAAGAGAACCCCTGGAGATTCTGGAGTCAAGGATCTTCTCCACCTCATATTCTTGTTGACCATCCACAGAGATAGCAGGAGGGGGAGGCTGTACAACAGAAAAGCGGTTGGAGGTAGCGGGTTTCACCAAGGAGACATGGAACACGTTGGGGATTCGCATCTCAGGGGGAAGATGAAGTCTGACAGCAACAGGATTGATAACCTCTGAGATGGAGAATGGACCCACAAACTTTGGACCCAACTTGGGAGATGGCACCTTCAACCGAATGTTCCTGGAAGACAACCAGACTTTATCACCAACCTTGTAGGGAGGAGAGGGTCTACGTCTTCGATCTGCAAACATCTTGTGAACCAGAGCGCTCTTCTCCAAGTTCAACTTCCTTGGAACAGTGGGTCTGTTGAAGAATAGGCAGACGTAGCTCGGAGGGAACAAACGCCATCCCAATGGGGGTATCCAGAGGAGCGGAAGACTGTCCAGCCAAGATTCGTTCAGCAAATTGAGGAAACAGGGAAGCAATAATCTTGGCGGGAGGAATAATTGCTTCAAGCCTTTCAGAAAGCTGATCCACCAGAGTGAAACTTCAGGAAAGCGCATCGGCTTTCCGGTTCTTGGAGCCAGGACGAAAGGTCAGAACAAAGTTGAAACGGGAGAAGAATAGAGCCCACCTGGCCTGATGAGGATTCAGTTTCTTGAGAGAGTGTATGAGCTCCAAGTTCTTATGATCCGTATAAATCGTGACCGGAATTGAAGAACCCTCAAGGAGGTGACGCCACTCTTCAAGAGCAAGTTTGACTGCCAGGAGTTCTCGATTTCCTACATCGTAATTTTGTTCTGCAGGAGAAAACTTTCTGGAGAAAAAGGCACAAGGGTGCAACTTCCCATCAGTTGAATGTCTTTGGGATAAGATAGCCCCAGCACCCACTTCAGATGCATCCACCTCAATGCAAAAGGGTAGCTTCGGATCAGGATGACGGAGAACTGGGGCAGAAGAAACGCATCCTTCAGGGACTGAAAAGCTTCAACAGCAACTGGAGGCCAAGAACTGGGTTTACCCCCTTTCTGGATGAGAGCAAGGATAGGTGCAATACGGGAAGAGAATCCCTTGATGAATTGCCAGAAGTAGTTGGCAAACCCGATGAATCTCTGAATTGCCTTGGTGCTCAAGGGAAGAGGCCACTCTTGGATTGCAGACACCTTAACGGGAACCATCTCAAAACCTTCTGGGGAGATGATGTAACCCAAGAAAGGAATCTTAGACACCTCAAAGACACATTTCTCCAACTTGGCGAAGAGAGAGTTCTTCCTCAAATGAGAGAGTACTTTTTTCACCTGGGAGCGATGAGATACTAGGTCTTTAGAGAAGATCAGGATATCATCAAGGTACACGACCACAGACTTTCCCAAAAGATCACGGAAGATGTCGTTCACTAGCTCTTGGAAGACAGCGGGGGCATTACAAAGTCCAAAGGGCATCACAAGATATTCATAGTGCCCATCTCGAGTGTTGAATTCCGTCTTCCATTCATCCCCTTCTCGGATGCGGATGAGGTTGTACGCCCCACGGAGATCCAACTTAGTGAAGATCTTAGCCCCTTTCAGTTGGTCAAAGAGTTCAGCAATCAGAGACAAGGAGTACCGGTTTTTAACTGTGATTTTATTAAGACCCCGGTAGTCTATACAAGGACGTAGGCCTCCATCCTTCTTCTCCATGAAGAAGAATCCAGCCCCGGCAGGAGAAGTAGAAGGGCGGATAAACCCCCGCTGGATATTCTCCTGAATATAGTCTTTCTCAGCTGGAGAAAGAGGATAGGTGCGGCCTCTAGGGGGAATGGTTCCAGGCAGAAGATCGACAGGACAGTTGTAATGTAGATGTGGAGGAAGGAATTCTGCAGACTTCTTACAGAATATGTCGGAAAATTCCTTGTAGAAGGAGGGAAGAGACTTCAGATCAGACATGGAAATATTCACCCTCTGGAGGGGTTCAGCAAGAAGACAGTGCTGCTGGCAGAATGGGCTCCAACGGGACATCTACCCTGCGGACCAATCAATGGTGGGATTATGCAGGTGCAGCCAAGGAAGACCCAAAACAACTGGAACAGATGGGCAGGAAATAATCAGGAACGATAATCTTTCCTTATGCAAAGTCCCAACCTGCACAGCCAACTCCCCAGTCGTCATGGAAATAAACTCAGACTTCAGGGGTCTGTCATCAATGGCAGTGACACGAAGGGGAGTAGACAATGGGAATAAGGGAACTTCCATATATTTGGCAAAGAGAGCGTCCATGAAGTTCCCAGCAGCTCCAGAATCAATGAAGGTTGAGCCAACAATGGTCTTAGTGGCCAGATGAATCTGTAAAGGAAGGAGAAACCTGTGATTGTTCTCTTGAGAATTCGGAGTAGTGCCCCCTACATGAGTTACCCTAGATAAACCTCGGGGAACAAAACTTGTGGGCTTCACAGGACAAGAGTTTGCAAAATAAGATTGTCCGCCACAGTAAAGACATAGGCCATCTGTCCGTCTACGAAGCCTTTCTTGCTTGGAGAGACGAGCTCTTCCAAATTGCTTATGTTCCTCCGGAGGAGAATTAGATGCTTGAGAAGCTGGAGAATGCAAAAGAGGTCTTTGGAAGCGTGGTGCCAACAAGGGTTGAAATCATTTACTGCGCTCCTTCTCTACTTGATGCTCTCTAAGACGAGTGTCCACTTTAATGGATAGAGCAATCAGATCTTCCAGCAGATCAGGGAACTCCCTGGAGACAAGATCATCTTTAATTCGAATAGACAGACCTTGATAGAATACAGCCTCATAGGCATCGTCATTCCAGGAAGTCTCAGCCATCAAAGTTCTAAAGTCAATAGCATAGTCACCGACACTGCGGTTTCCCTGCCGGAGTTGCAGAAGACGAGAAGGGGCATTTGTGACCCGACCCGGGGCATCAAACACAGTACAAAATGCTTGAAGAAAAGCCTTGGCATCAAAAGTCACTGGAGAATTCTTCTCCCAAAGAGATGTTGCCCACTCAAGCGGTTTGCCCACCAAACGAGACATCACATAGCCCACCTTGGAACGTTCATTGTGGAAGTGCGAGGGTTGAAACTCAAACTGGATCTGGCACTGTGTAGCGAAACCTGTGCAGGCTTGTGGGTCCCCACTGAAGCGAGGAGGAGGCGGAATGCGAGGCTCACCAGACGAGGAACCTGCGGTAGACGAGACGGCCGACATGGGAGGATTTACAGCAGCTTGGGAAGCAGGGGGTGCAGGAGGCATACGAGAGAGAAGGGTTTCGAGTGCCTGCCCTATGCGGTACTGCTGGGCTTCATAATCCTCCATTCGGGATGACAGTCCGTGGAGCGCTCATCCGACATCAGGTGTAGCTTCCTCAGTAGGATCCATGGCCCAAGTATAATGTCAGGGAGCCGGGAGCTCCCACAAGGGAGGTTGTCAGGATCAAGGAGGAAGCCCTCTGAGGGATCAAAAGTCGGGGTGTCCAAAGGGTTAATCAAAAGGATTATCAGAGTCCAGGCAAGAGTTCAAGGGCAGGCAGATAATAAGCAAAATCCAAAGTCCAGGCAAGGGGTCAGGCAACAATCGGGAACAAGATACAGTCTAATAGCTGTACACAGGGAACCCAGGACACACACAGTAAATGAATCCTATACTTGGGCGCCATTCTGGCATCTGCGCTTTTAAGTTTGAATTTGGCGTCATAGTGACGTCATTGGCGTCCTTATGCCGACGTCGATTTTGGGAGCGACGCCGGAAGGAAGGGATGTGCTGCCCGGAGCTCCTGGAACTGCTCCGGGCGGCGTTCGTGACAAAGACATCAGTAATCCCCTCTCTATTAAAGTTTGAGGAACTTTCAGCACAAACAGAGAAACAGAGAAAGTGTTACAACAACAATTGGCTGCGATGGTTCTTATTTAAGGAGACGGCCACATACCAACAGAACTCTGCATAGTGTCATACAGGAGATAGTAAGTGAACCCCTCCAGCAACATTAACGATATGACACAGCCTAGCCCAGCAAACTATACATTTCAGTTTGACGACATTACATGCCTACTAACATTGTGTAGCTATCACATGTTATGAGCTAGATTAAAATGCTTATGTAAGTTTGATTCTAACTAACCTCTCCTCCTATCATATAAATATCAGTGATAGCATTGTAATACCTGTGTTTGCCTGAGAAAAATGTGACAATTCTTTTCAATCCCCCCTTTTTTTTCCCACCCCTTTCCCTTCTTCCTTTCTGTACCCCATGCATATTTTCTAATATATAAGGTTCAATAAAAATGTATCGAAAGAAAAGAGATTAGACTATGAATAGGAGAGGATCTGAATAGAAAGATTAGTAATATGAAGTAGCAATAACAATACATTTGTAGCTTTACAGAGCATTTTTTTAGATGGGGTCGGCTACTCCCATTTGAAAGCTGAGAGGTGTCAGAAGAAAAAGGAAAATAATTATAAAACTTTAATAAATAAATAATGAAACCCAATGGAAAAGTTGCTTAGAACTGGCCTTTCTATTATATACAAAAAGTTTAATTAAAGAACAACCCCTTTAATCCCTACCCCATGGTAATCAGCACTTTCCTGCTGAGCCACCAGAGACTTTGGTGCTTAATGCTGATCAGCATGGCTTGTTAAACTGATTTATCTTCAGGTTATAGTTTTCATCTTTGTCATCTGTTTAAGTTTCTTATTAAATCAAGTTCTGAGTAGTGATGAATTTATTCCCCAGCCATGGATTTGCGGCGAAATTTAGAATTCACTGCAGGCGAAAATTTCCCATGGAAAAATTTACATAATAAAAGGACAATAAGAAAATACGTCCATTGACTTTAATTTACTTTAATGTGTTCTGCAAATTTTTCAGATTCACTCATCACTAGTTCTGAGTGCATTACATATTTCTGGTTCTTCTAAACACCAAAAATGAAGACATCATGTTATCAAGCACCTAGACTCCTACCTGCTCGCCACTCACCTGTAGCCTTGCCTGACAGAGATCCCATTACATCCAAGAAAAAAAATACACAAAATTAATCCATCATATTGTTATAAACACAGCTCCTGCACTGTATTGTACTAAATCTTTGTCCTATCTACTATAAAAGATATGTCAGGTTTCTCTGTTATCTCTAACCAAAATTTCTCTTGGTTGGGAATATTAACAGGAATCAATTTGAAACACTATTTGCTAGCACAAAAAACATTCGCAAAGACCATTGCGAATGTTAGAGACCATGTTTGCATCCTATTTGACCAATTACAGACCTCAATGACTTCCTTGCAAAGTTTGCGACCAATTGGCTTTTGCAAACATTCACAGTGTAAAACAATTTAGAAAACGCAAAGTGTATTTTGTGACAAAATATTTAGCAAAACTCTAGAGCAGGTGTTAATGCTAACCTTTGCTTAGCAATGTAATATTCACCAGCGAATGATTTTGCATTGCGAGCAGTGCTAAACATTCGCACAAATGCTATTGTAAACATCTCCTGTGATTTTAATTACATTTCACCTTATGTAAAGCTTTTTCTCTCTAAAGTTCTTTTTTCTGGCATGTAAACTGTTCACCATAAACTGGAATTTCAATGAAGACTCTCCAAAGTCCCTTGGGGTTAGGGCAATGAGAAATAAGTAAAATATATTTGAATCACCATTTTATACATTTCAAAATATATGGGGATCATTGCTAGCCCAGTTAGTCCTAGGTTTTCCCCTTCTGGTATTGATTTACCTAATTAATGTAATAAAGATCTTAAATGCAAGACATGTAACCTGCTCTTGAATTGTAAACCTGACAAATACTTACTTTGCCTTTACCACTGTAATGTGAAAGCTGTAGTTTCTTGTTTTCAATAAAACTCACCTGAACAAAAAAAAATAATAAGAAAAAATATATAATTTGGCACCACATCTATGTTTTAAACATATGTTGAGCATATGTTGAGCAAGGGTTTTAATAGTGCTTTCTTGACAGCTATTTGTCATTCCAGAAACTAGTAGTGGAGAGCAATTTTGGCCATACTATATAGGGTATATATTTTAATAAAGGTATGTTTCCTCTTAATGTTCTGCAGTGTTAGCTTGAAAAAATTTATTAGAAATAGTCCTGTTAATAATGTAATTTGTTACAGGAAAAATAAGCCTTCAGAATGAATACTTAACCAACAGGTCTTTTATATTATAATATAATTTTTCACCATATATCTAACCAAATTGGCATATACATACCAGTAAATATTTCCCTTTTATATATACAGGTGTATATATATATATATATATATATATATATATATATATATATATATATATATATATATATATATATATATATATATATATATATATATATATATATATATATATATTATGCAAAATGCTTAGGACCTGGGGTTTTCTGCATAAGGGTTCTTACCATAATTGGGATCTTCTACTAGAAAATAATTTAAACATAACATAAACCTAATAGGCTTGTTTTGCCTCCAATAAGGATTCATCATTATATCTTGGTTTGCATCAAGTACGAAGCACTGTTTTTTATTACAGAGAAAAAGGAAATCATTTTTAAAAGTTTGGATTAGGTGGATTTTATGGAGTCTATGGGTAATGACCTTCCCATATTTCAGAGCTCTCTGTATAATGGGTATAATGGGTATGAATCCCATACCTGTATTACCTTGAGTCATCATATTGTGGTGCATATTGAGACCTGTGATGTGCAGTATCCTTTACATAGTGGCCTATATGTAAAACTACTAAAAAGCCTGGTAACTTCCAGCAGGCTTTAGGAATGTGCCTTTCTAATAACAAATTCAACCCTAGAGCACCACTTTATCAAAATGTTAACATATGTTGAAACATTATATTTCCCAAAAAGCCAATGGTGTGTGGTATGATGGTCATCTATTTACTGTTCCAGGACATCTATGTAAGGTGAAGGATAAAGCTTTCACATTTATCTTCAAACATAGCTGCTAGGGGAGGATCAGAAAAAAGGCATATTGTTTTTGCTTTTATTTCACACACACACACACACAAATATAAGCACATTAGAGAGATTTTCCATTTGTAGTTCTGTTCTAGACACAAATTTATATTCCTTCCTTTGCATAATTTATTCCTTGTTATGTTTCTCGTGTCGGATTTTTTTTTTCTTGAGTTGCCAGAGACAATTTTAGTTTTCTCTTATGGCCTTGTGTGCTCAAACACAAAGTTGAAATACTTGCAGCCTTTATTTCATGTAGTTTATGGTAATAATATTTATATTGCAACTTAAGTGGAAATGTTGAGACAAAAATACAGCTATTTATACAGTAATATATTTTCAGACACAAGCATTTGTTTTGTTTTGTACAGAAATAATCTTAACCATAAAGTTTTATACCGTCACCTTAATATGAATTTCAGAAAATCCACATTTATTCACATATTGGTTTTGAAACAATAGCTCAGCCCAACAAAATGCTTTATACTCTGTTCAAGGCTAACTAGAAATAATAAATTCTGTTATTTAAAGAAATGAAGCAGTGTCAAAATTTGTTGCCATACATTCAGTTTGGATTCTATAAATTATGAAATGCATTAAAGTTAGTTGCCAGAAAGCAGAACTGTATTCATGAGGGGTGGGCTATGGGGGAAGGGTCATTCAGACACAAAAGAAAAATACAGCAAAATTAACCCTCTGAGTGTCAGGATGTTAAGGTCTATGGCCCACTAGAAATGTACATGTCTACACTATAGATTTTACAGTTTCAGGTTTTACTTGACTTTGTGCCATGCTGCATGTTTAGTGGTAATGCATATCTTAACAAAACTCATGTACTCACAAGATCAAAGGGCTCCCATGGCACTTAATTGGTTAAATGTTTATGATTCAATTATTTACTATTGGATTGTTCAAATGTATTGACAATCATTTTAGAACATTTTAAGAAACTGGTGAATGTCTGGGTTGTGTGGTCCATTACATTTTTGACACACACATGCAGACATGTATTTAATCAATGGTTGCATGTATTAAACCTTTCCTGTTTAATGGACACTTTTGTATTAATTATTTAGGCATAAGGTAAGCTATGCAATTTGAAAAGTCTGAAAAAAAAATCCAGTAATTAAGATGATTACAGTACTAATGAGATCATTGATAACTATGATTGATTTTTTTACCTTTTTGATCATAATTCCGCATAGTGTCTCTATATCAAATTATTAAATGTTTCTTTGTGTTTAAGCAGATGAAAGACTGACAATTTAAGATAAATGATACAATGCCTTCAGGCTTCTTGCTTTTCATGTATGTTGTGCTGCTACTGCTTTGCTTATACTGTATACATACCCCACATATATTTAATATGCAATCACTATATTAGTTCTGCTTACTTTTGAATCTGGTTGCCTCACTCACTAATACCTTCAGTGGGTGAGGCAATGCCATACAGGGTAGGGTTTGGCTTAATTTGGTCATCATATTGACAAAGTACTCTGAAACCCAGGAAGGTAGGTTTGAACTGGGCAGCCAATGTAAAAAATGGACTGTTGCATTCAAAACCAGAGGGCCAGAAAAAAATGATGAAGTAAAATCAGGGACATGCATTATGCATTATAAACTGGTGGGACCATAAATAGGTTTAAATGCTGGAAACTTGAAATGAGGGGTTTAAAATTGAGTGAACTGTAGTTCACTTGGCAAATTATTTTACATCAGTAATCTTATTCACTTTTTTATTACCTTATCCCTGTGGGACTGGTGCCCTCATAGGGATTGGCTGAAAGTCCAGTTAGAATAAGAATTGTAGATAATGACAAGCGGTTTGCATAGAAACACTTGAAAGCCCAGCTAGAAGGAAGCTTAGGATAAGATTTGGGGGTTATTGGTGTTGGTGTAATAAATATTGTTGAAATAAATAACTGAATGATGCAATTTAACACTTATGTTGGTAGATCAGTCCTAGTATGTATTATAGTGCACATACTGTACCTTGCCTAATTCAAATTGGCTTTATTTCCCTTAAAACAGTTACTAATCAAGATGAATCTCCAGCTCTGTTTTGAGTATTTTCATGGGAAATTCAAAATGATGAGTTAATGAGACAATTAGCATTTATTTAAAACCATGAGTAATTTGAAATGTGTATTTGACTTTTTGCCTTTATGGGAATATTACTTGTCTGGTTGCTAGTCTCTTAAGGGTCACATTCAGTTTGCTAAGTATGTGAATTTAAGAACAGAATAAACTTTAACATAAGCATACAGTCACATCATATGACTAGTAAGTAGAAAAAAACAAACTAATATTCTTCCACTTTCCTTTTGATAATTTATATTGACCCAACATCTGTGTCTTTTTTAATAGCAAATACAGGCACCAAGGGGCCGAATTAGTAACATTTGGATTTCTATTTTTATCACTAATCATATTCTCTAAAATGTTGTGCTTTTTTAATTTCTATAAAACTGTAAATATTCTAGATTATTAAGTGTAAAACCCACAAATAAATCTAATACAAAGCTTTGGCAAGAAAAAGTAGTCAAGGTTCTATATAAGTCAGTGGGAGCTGTGCTAATTCATGGGACCTTTTTTCATTCATTCAGACTTTTAGAGGTTTTTGAGTTTTTTCACTAGTAATTGTGTGAAAAACACAAATTTTTAGAGGTTTGAATGTTTTAGTGCATCGTCCAGCATTTTATTTCTTCCTGCATTTTATATTCAGATATTTTAAAAAATTACCTGCATTGAGTTAACAAACCCCATTGCTTGAACTATCATAAAGAAAAGTAATTGCATTTTGCATTTACAACAGCAACCTTATAAAGACATGCTCCACGTATTTACAAATATTTACAGATATTTATCTGCTCTGTGGTTAGACAAATGTGATAGTGGAGATAATCTTCATATGTATGTATCATTCCACATGTTAAGTAATGGTTGTCTATTCCATGAAGACTTGTATATGCAATGCAAATGTTGCCTTGCATGTCAAACAGGCATCATGGTCAAGTAGTATGTCATATTATCTAGAGTTGCCTCTAGCTGATTATGTTTTTTTGTTCTTTGCCATTCCCCATATTGCATAACAAATTAATAACAAACCACCCATATGATGGGACATTAAAGGGGATGTAAAGTAAAAAAAAATAAAATCCAATTTTTACTTTCTTTAATGAAAAAGAAATCTGTCTCTAATATACTTAAATTAAAAAATGTGTACAGTTTTTATAAGAAACCTGACTGTATGCAGTAAAATCCCCCCGCCCTTTTTGTATTTTGAAATTACCGCTTCCTTTTACTTGCTCTGATTGCAGAGGTTAGGAAATTTCAGACGGTCCATAGCTAACAGCCGGGCAGAATTCAAGCAGCTTTGTTTGTTTTCCTGTAGAGCAGCCGGCGACTGTGTAGTCTGCATATTCTGATTATTAATCAGTCTTGCTGTATCAGCTTCTGGCAGATATTATTTGACTTGTGCTATTTCGATAATTTATGATGATCCCTAAACTTAACCTTCCAACTGAAGCCCAGACCACATGGAACATGTGCATATTCTTGGTCTTGCAGATATGCATAACAAAGTTACAAGATGATGACCCCCTGTGGCCAACTTTGAATACATAAATCATTTGTTTAATAAGGCTTTTTACAGTAAGTTCATGTTTATGTTTAGTATACAAAATACAGCATTTCAAGCATTGTTCTATTTTAGACTTTAGTTCCCCTTTAACGGTTTGATAAAATCAAGAATAGCTTGTGGAAATACCTGTTATCAATAAACATGTAAATTGTTTTCCAATTTACTGTAACAAAAAAAAACATCATTCTTAAACCAAGCACTTTAATAAAAAATATATCTACCAAAAGGAAAGAAAATGTAAGTCTCACAGTATTAGTGTTCTCTGTGCTCTGTGAATGAGTTTTTACTCTACAAATGCTGGAGTTTAATCTTACAGCTGACAATAGGGCAGATGTGTCAGCATATATCTGTTCAAGAAATTCTGCATTAATATATTGACTAATGCAATTAAATTACTTGCAGTAGCTTTTTGATGCTTAAGCTCTACAAACGTGAATGTATTGTATTTATAAAAGAGGATAAAATACTGAAAGCAAACATATTCTAGGAACATTTAAAAATATTGAATCCTTTTATTACTTTTTATGTAGAAATATTGACATCTAAACAGAAAAAAATTAAGTGCCCATCAGTATCCAGTGCCCATCAGTATCCAGGTGACATTTGATGACAGGGAGATACCATGTTTGCACACCTAGAGCAATGAGCGTGAATCAAAGTAGGGAACTTTAGCAAGAATAGTAAAAGTACATTAACCAACTGCCTTTGTCATCTATGAGACAGCATTACAAACGAAATGGATGTTCTCTTTTATTATAGTCTCAACAATGTAGGCAAGCTTAATAAACAGGAAAATGTGCATAATGTAGTAGATATATTTGCATTTTCACAAGATTTGCAATGTGCCAGAGCTTCTTATTAAAATGCATATGCAGTCTGGCAAGGGACATGAGTAAGCCTAGATTCCAAGTGAGTTCTAAAATCCATATTTTGATTTTTAAATCATGGAAAATGAAGAGCAAAATTAAAATTGCTGGGGTTAAAGAGGTTGTTTGTAGTTAAGGAGAGATTACATTTGCATTACCATATTTTGCTCAGCATATGTATTTTCTCTCTTCAGTTTTCTTTCATTCTAAAATATGCATGCTTCCCTTAAGTCTCTTACATACTATACAATGGAGCTGGTCACACAGGGGCCTTTGGTGCAATATGGTAAGTCATGTGTGAATCAAACTGTACACATTGCAGTTGTTTAGAATTTTGCTTAAAGGAACAGTTCAGTGCAAAAATAATAACTAGTTTGCAATTGCAATTGATCCTTAGCATGCAGGTCAGATTCAAATGCAACAGATATGACCCACGTGGCCCCCCCTCAAGTCTCTGATTGGTTACAGCCTGGTAACCAGGGTAACCAGTCAGCATAAACCAAGAGAGCTGAAAAGCAGGAAGTAGTGTTCTGGCTATTACATTACGCATCCACTCACTCCAGCCTTTATACATTATATTTTTGGCTAACTAACTTTATTAGAAACATGTTTTATTTTTACCCAGTTTTTATTTTAACACTGAACAATTCCTTTAAATGACCTGGATGTATAAGCCCATAGGTAGTCAACTGAACTTCCATTTGTATCTTATTCAATCTTATGTTGTATTATTTGTAATTATTTGTAATTTAGTTGTTGCAGTAGGGCACCAAGACTAAAGGCCTGTTGCCTCTTTTCTGCCATAATAACGCCCTGTGTGGGTCACTTATATTATCAATATATTGATTTTTATGAAAGTTATAGTATTCTACTGCATATATTCTACTGTATATTGCAAATGGGGTATTTTCTAGATGTCGGTATTTTGTCTCAAACAGGTGTTCTGTATATCTTGGAAAACTACAGCCAGCTTACAATATGTTTGCCTAACAGGCCCACGAAAAATGAATATATTAATGGTTCTTCTAAGTATATCATTTTAGACCCTTGAGACTAAAATCAAAACACCGATAAATTTAATGAATATACATATGTTACATAATATGTCAGATGCTTCTCTGTAGATTATTTAGAATTTCTGAATTTCTTATACTTTAGCAGGTTATAAGCACATTTTCCTCTGTTTTCTGTCTTCGTCTACTGGAGATAATTTTATGGAACACTATACATTAAATACATTTAGTTCATGGAAAAAGTATCCATGATTTGGAACCTAACAGTCATTTACCATGTTTTAGTTTAAATCCATATTTATCAGCGTCCAGTTTCATGGCAGCTGCCACAACTGCTTAGTGTGGTAGCAGGGAGTAATAATAAATCGAGCCTAAATTATCAGTATCAAGGTCACCTCGGGTCAGAGATAGGCCCCCTTTTTATATTTCAATGATAGTTTATTGTACCATATGTATGCTTTTCACAGTACTACTGCATGCACACACAAAAACAACAACAACACACAACATGCTTTCTTCTAGTAAAGAAAGCTTTGTCTTGAATGGCATAGCACAAAAGTTCATTTAAAAATCAAGGTTTTAAAAGTAATCAACACATCATCTATATTTTTAGTCTGGTCATGGAGTTTATTTCTAGTGCACTGAATGTCCTTTGAATCTAGAGATACCAAACAACAAACATTCAACAGGGTTGTAAGTCATTTCTAAAAGCCAATAGTCATTTTTTTTAGCTTGTAACTGACTTTTCTCAGAACATACAAACCCCCCCCTTGACCTTTTCTGTTGTCTTCATTGTTTAACAGGTTTGCTATCATATGTCTTTTTAGAGGCATAACCTGATATTTACTAAGCTATCAAATGGCATAACATTTCAGGCATTGAAGAGCATTATCTTAAAAATTGTGTGTTTTGAACCAATGTATTCTAAAGCCAGAAAGTACTTTATAACAGAAAATCTGCTTAAAATACTTTTAGAATTGAGTTGAGATGCAACTATAGTAAAAAAAAAAAACGTGCACGTCTTGTAAACTGTATACTTTAGTGTTCTTTGGGTGACTTCATAAGGAAAAAGTCTTAACCTCAGTACATGTGGGCTTAAGGAAAGAGAAGGAAAGTTTGTGGAAAAAGCTGTAAATGCTTTGAAAAGTGCAAAAAGTAGTAGACAAACCTTCAGTTTCAGAGA
Organism: Xenopus laevis; assembly: GCF_017654675.1. NCBI lineage: Eukaryota > Metazoa > Chordata > Amphibia > Anura > Pipidae > Xenopus > Xenopus laevis. The sequence continues at coordinate 68,622,577 of NC_054379.1, read as the reverse complement.
GCTATTAAAATATTTGTGGAAAAAAATAGATAAAATACTACTTGATGGGGTTGTTCACTTTCCAACACTATTTTCGATTCAGTTGTTTTCAGATTGTTTACCAGAAATAAAGATGTTTTCAGTTCGTTTCTCTTTATGATTGTTTGATAATTCTAATATTGAAGTTAAAAGTTTCACTTCTGTCTTACTAAAGTGCCAGCAGAATTTTGAATTTCATTTGCACTCGTTTCATTTTAGGGGCATTTCCTGGAGGGGGTTAGTTTACCTATAAAAACTATAAAATTTTTGTTTTGGGGAGAACCTGAACTTTCTAAATCTAAGTTTTTGTGTATTTCCTCTTCTGGAACAAGATTTTTAACTTAATACCAAAAAGTAAAATTGCCATTTTCACAATACAGGGATTTATACCGGAAGATTATTTTATTTTATGCAAAAAAATTCAAAAACACCTAGCAGTAAATCACCAAATTTCAAAGCACTACAATAGAAAATGGCATACTTTGGATTCCAAAGTCAATAAATCCTGGAACAATAGGTTTACTCCAGGAAACCATACATTTTTTCGAAAAGTACAGATTCTGTTGAATCAAATGGGTAACCATGACTTTCTACTCCTAATTACCAAAACTTTTCGGGAACTTCTGGTTTCTAGAAAAAATTTGAGTATGAATGCCAGGGGTCCACTGAACAGTTTGATGCCCACTGTGCATAGAATTGCCAATGAAGTTAGCGCATACAACTTGTCCCGGAAGTCACTTCAGCTACTGAATAATCATCACCTTTACTGCATTTTTTACTGGTTAAAGCCACAAAAAATATGTTGACCCCCAAAACCATATATTTTTTTAGATAGTACACAGTCAAATGAATCCAAAATGGGTAACCATGTCTGTCGCAATGCTTTCCCAAAATGTTCTGATTTGATGAAATTGCTGAAGATTGCCTCAGAGCTAACATCCTAAACATAAACATCCTAAATATGAATGTCAGGGGTCGACTGAACAGTTTGATACCCACTTGTGACCGCAAAATAAAGTTAGCGCAAACAACTTGTCCTGGAAGTCACTTTTGCTATTGAATAATCAACAATTATACTGCATTTTTTGCAGGGTAAAAACACAAAAAGATACAGTGACCCCCCCCAAAACCATATATTTTTGCAACAAACACATTCTGGTTCTAATACAAAATGGGTAACAATGTCTTTCTACTCCAAATGTCACAATGCTTACCTAAAATTGTTGGTTTTGATGAAATACCTGAAAATTCCACTTTCTAGCATCTTATCGCTCTCATAGTATTAGCTCCCAAGAAAAAAACATCCTAAATATGAATGCCAGGGGTCCACTGAACAGTTTAATGCCCATTGTGCATAGGATTACCAACGTTTCTGGCATTTAGAAACCCCAAAATGAAGTTAGCGCATACAAATTATCCTGGAGGTTACTTAGAAAATCAACACATTTACTGCATTTTTTGCAGGGTGAGAACACAAAAAAATAAGTTGACCCCTCTAAAACCATATATTTTTGGAAAGTACACATTCAGACAAAATCAAAATGGGTAATCATGTATTTTTACTCCAAACTACTGAGTTGCAATGCTTTCCCAAATTAATTGGTTAATATGAAATACCTGGAAATCACCTCAAAGCTGACACTTTCTAGCATCTTATCACCGACATAGCATTAAGTACCAAGTTAAAACATTCTAAATATGAACTCAGGGTCTACTGAACAGTTTGATACCCAATATGCATAGATTTACCAAACTATGTGGAACAGAGGCACCCAAATGAAAACAGTGCATGTGAATTTTCATAACTGACACTCTGGCTACTGCAATATAAGCACCCAGTATGTGTATTATGTGCCATATGACCCCTTAACAGTAGAAAGACCCTATAAAAGCATACATTTTGCAACAGTACCCATTCTGATGAATCCAAAATGGGTAAATATGTCTTTCTATTGCATACCATGAAACTGCAAAGCCATGCTAAACGTAGCACATAAAATTTCCATGTGTAAAAAATAAGTAACAAAGAAATACAGAATGCAATAAAATCAGTAAAATGCAATAAAACCACTAAAAGCAATCCTTTTTTTTTAGCTTTTTGTAATCAGCCGTTAGAATTAAAGTTTGAATATTTAGCTTAGCCAAAAAAGGTTTACAGACAGAAACAAGTGAGCAATGCCTATGCAGAACTGAAAATGCAATAAAACGGCTAAAAATGCTCCAAAATAACACACAAAAGGTATTGCACTGTGTGGTTGGCGAATAAGCGATTTGTAATTGCAATACAAGTGTTTTATGTGTGTGTGCATGTGCAAGTGGTGTGAATGTGTGAAACCCCCCAAAAATGTGTGTGTGTAAGTGTAAATGTGTATTAGTGTAAAAAGTTTGTAATTGTGTATTTTTTTGTGTGTGTTTCACTAAGCTGTTGTGTGTAGGCTGCAGATCCATGTCCAAGAAGGCTAGAGGACTGGAGTTGCTGGAGTAGGCCTTCTTCTCTGTGATCCAGGTTGGGGGGTGTCGCTGGGGAAAGGAGGAAGTCCTGGCAGCAGAAGGCAGCACATGTGTCTGCTACACCTATGGAGACCCTGGGCAATCACACCCCAGGGACTACTTCTTCCCCCACTCCACTCATTGCCTAGGGGCTTCTGAGCGAGTGGGTAAGGAGGGAGCGGCTTCCGCTCAGTCACCCGGATATGCTGCAGAATGTAGAATTTACGTACTTAGGTACTTTTATCCACAGAACATAGATTCTACATTCTGTGGCACGTAAAGGCAGCTGTTATAATTTATATAATAGTTGCTAATATTCCACAGATGTTGCGGAGAAATGTTTTAACTAATGTAGCAAATTGTAATAGTTCAGAATGCACCCGGATTGCTGAGTCGCCAGACTGAAACAGGAACAATAAACTTTAAACTTAAATTTTGAGAAACAGGTAGGTAAAAAATAATGGAAAGCTATTGAAAAAAGTCTTTATTGCTGGTGATCTAAAAACAACTGAACTGGAAAAAAGTGTTTGGAAGGTGAACAACCCCTTTAAAGTTTTACCTCATACACATAAGGATACTTACAAAGCAGGCCACATGTCGAAACAATTTTGAATTCTGAACTTGTGATGCTCTCTTCAACTAATTTATATATACTAAATTATATATCATTTATAGATGCTGAGTTTCATTTGAAGGGGTTGAACTTGATGGACTTTATGGATAGTGATGGGCGAATTTATTCGTCAGGCGCAAATTCGATGTGAATTTTCTTGTTTCGACACCGGCGAATCAATTCGCATATTTGCAAACCAAATGCGGTGACGAAAATTTTGCCGGCGTCGAAAAAATCGTTTGACGCCCATCACTATCCATAAAGTCCATCAAGTACAACCCCTTGACACCGTCACCCTTTACGCCGGTGAAATTTGTGGCAAAGCTAAACGGGACAAATTCACCCATCACTATTTATGGACTTGAACTTGATGGATGTTATAGAATGACCAGTTCTAAACAACTTTTAAAGTGGTCTTCATTTTTAATAGTTTTAAGATTATTTGCCTTTTCCTTCTGACTCCTTCAAGCTTTTAAATGGGGGGTCACTGACCCCATCTATAAAACAATAGCTGTTCTTATTGTTGCATGATTTACATCAGTCTGTCCAACTTTTAAATGTAAAAAGTTACTACTTTGTGTAGCAACTTTATTAGTAGGGTTTTGGGTAGACTGGTACATTGTATGCCCTTTGAAGTGCTAATTTTAGCAGTTGGATATTAATAATGCACATCAGTGCTGTTCGACTTCTATGGTACAGAGGGCCGGAATTTTTCTGGTATACATGGTGGAGGGCTGATAATGGAAGCCAGTGTTAGCCACTCCCTGTTTTAGACCACACCCACTTTAAACCACACCCATGTTACCACAAGGCCATGTCCACATTAATAGCTCACCAAAAAACCAAATGGCTGGTGCTCACTGCAGGGATGTCACTCATATGTGAAAAAAGTCATATTAAGACATACCCTTAAATCCAAATACCTCCTCCTCCCCTGTGGATAACACAGCACCCCCAGCACATGATTAAATGACTTAAAAGTCCCTAACAATAATTTTCAAATGCTTACAAACCCCCAGAACAAATACCAGGTTTATGTTCCACAGACAGAGCAGGGTACACACAGGCAGCATATGGCACACACAGGGAGCATAGGGAAAGCAGTGTATGGCAGACACAGAGTATTGCACACCCAAGGACTATACGGCAGGCAGAGTATGGCGCACACACGGAGCATAGAACAGGCAAAGTGGGGCACACAGGGCACATAGGGAAGGCAAAGCAGAGCAGGAGACAGGGAAACCCATCTGGACCACAAGATGTAATACATACAGTGCTGGTTCCCCATTAGCATTTTGTATAAGGTGTGAACAGGTGAACAATGTGGGCAGTTTCAGTCTGGGTCTCAGGTGTGAACAGTTCAGGGCTTTAGGATGTAAACAATAGAGGTGTCACAAGTGGGAACAATACAGGGGAGATTACATGTGTGAACAATATAAAGGATTAAAGTGTGAATTTGAGGTTTAAACAATGCAGGGGCCAGTTAATCTCTGTAGTGATACTTTTTAAAATTTACACATGACATGAGCAGACACAGCAGGCATACTTTCATGTGGAGGGCCACGCAAGGCCGCCAGTTGGACAGCCCTGATGTACATGATACCCATTTGTCCTTTGTCTACAATATTATGTAATGTTTGTGTCTTTTACTGCTGCCCCTGTGGTACAAGTATACCAGTGTAGTATATACTGGCAGGGCTAATATGCTTAAAAAAAGTCGAATTGGAGGGAGGGTTGGGTGTTGGTATTAGGGGATGTATAATGACACTCCACTGGTACCCAGGGTACTTTCTGTGTAAGGTCACTCTCTCCAAACACTGTGTTGTAACCACTACACAAAAATGTTCATACAGCAATCGATAATGCTAAAAGCAAGTCTTGTAGGAATAAGTTATATAAGCTAATGCACTTTTAAAGTTAATTAAAGAGTCATGTACAAATATAGAACTTACCGTACATTTTCTTTCAAAAAACTTTCTATTGCACAAAGATTTAGAAGAATATACTAGTTATTTTCTCTTATAGCAAACTATAAAATTTATCTTACAGTATAATGTTAGCAGACAATACATTTCTTTTTTACTGTTTTTATTTTAGTTACCTATTTTTTCACAAGCGTAAAACCAGATGGTTTAGTTATTTCAAAATGTTGTTGAATAACGTCTCTGCAGTAGCATTATTATTAATCACATTTATTGCAGCTTCCTATAAAAAATCTAAATGGCCAGTGAGGCACCGTATTTAAGAAAGTACTATGTTGTGTATTTTATGTTGTAGTATCTAAAGTGTTTTCAATTTCTGACAAGGAAAATAACAATTTCCAGTATTGTACAGGAAAAATAAATACTTGTTTACATTCCCAGTATTCCATGTTAATTTTGATGTTTTCGGTTGCTCACTTTCTTTTTCAACATCTCAGTGTTTGATCTGTGAAAAATGTTCAACCACTCAGATGAGAACAACTGAACTTAGGCCTCTGTGGATCATTAGATAACTGCTAGTTTTCAGAAATACTTTTATGCACCCCTTACCTGCACAGTTTAGGGTTAGTGGTTGACTGGAACGGAGAGAAGTAGTGATGGTAGAGTCGACAAGTAGTTGACCCATGTCTTACCCTAAACTTAAATACCTGTGACAACCTGCCCAACTATGATGTCACATGAGGGGGTGGAAAAGGCACTAATATATAAATGAAAGAAGGCATGTGCCCAAAGGAGGAAAGCTTGAGGACTGGGTTGTGGTGAACACAGCAGGAAGGGCCATGGGCAGAGTCAGGCCTTATCTACCAATGACCACTCTCCAATCCTCTTTAAAAAATGGAAGAAGAGGAAGGTTGTCATGTGAAACACATTTAACATGTTTGCGGAGTAATTCTTTCTTCACACAGTTTCAGGGTTTTGGTAGACCTATCCACCTTTACATGCCCATCTGATCAGTGGATGTTAATGATTACATTAAAACATGGGTGTGGCCTTTCAATAACATCTTGTTTTCATTTAAGCAGGTAGGTGAGGTTGAATATTATTGGGAGAAGCATGATTAATGCTTGAGCCAGTGACAGTTGAGTTTTGAAGCCAGACCACAAAAATGTTTTCAAAGATTGAGTACACATTAGTAGTTGGATGGGATTAGTTGGCTGTTCAGTCATGTATTCAATCATGTGCTATCATGAGGCACAGCAGCAATGATGCCATTATTCCTCTGCAGTCGCTGTAGCAGGTTATATTATGTACCTTTGTTCAGTGGAATATAGACAAATTTATATTGCTGTATAAATTATGAAAGACTAGATGGGTGTTGGGTATATAATATATATGCTATATGAAAGCTGTCAACAATATGGGCCTCTGCCAAGAAATAGGAAAGCTAAGGTTTAGTATTGTGTTGTTTCTATCTTTCCTTATGGACTTATTAAATTTGTTTTTCATTCTCCATAATCACACCTGATTCAGCAAGATTTTATTTTGACCCTTATAATGGATAACTAAAACTAATAGTGGGACACAAAAACAACTAGAGACAAAATTAATATATTACTCAGGAAAGAGATCCTCTGTATGAAAGCTAATTTTTATCTCAAGTACAGTTGTGCCACAGTCTGTTGCATGAAAAATCCTATGCATTAAAGATATTTGCATGATCATGCACTCCTTGTGTTTGTCCTTCCCACCTAATGTTTGCATTTTGCAGTTTCACCAAATGATGCAGCGGAGCCCTCCATACCAAGTGGTAGCTCCAGGATTCGCCCAGCAGCTTACCTCAATCACCATACATGCCTTAGCATAGGGCGCACATGTCAATCTAACGTTGAATGCTGGAAATGACCAACTAGATTAAGAAAGAAATTGCATCAGGTGTATCTCCCCCTGGTGACCGCAATTACACCTGGATCACAGTGCAATGCAAATGGCAGTTATTAGATGTACCATGGCTAAATGATTATTTCATGTCACACACCATCCATTCCTACATCTTTTGCTGTGAATATTCCATGCAGTAAGCAAAAAACACTATTTTTGAATGAATTATCTTCTCCAATTAACTATATTTAGTTTGACAAGTAAAGCTCTGTGATTTATTATGGTGAAACCAATTATCCTAAAAGCTTGAAAATATGGCAATGATATTTTTTATAATATTGTATTTTACAAACAATTCTTGACTGACTTGCTTTTTCATTGTACTAAAAAGACAATATAAGAAAATTCAGACTATGTACCCTGAATCCTTGGTATTTAAATCCCCTAGTCTGTGGAATATTTAGGGTGGTTATTCATAAAAGGTCACATTTTAGAGGTTTTTTTATACCTTGAATGAACTTACAACTTGAATGGTTTCCTATTTTAGGAAAAAAACTTGAATCGCTCGAATTGTTCAACTTTTTGTACAAAACCCTCCGAAAAACTTGAGCATCATGAAGGCTTAACATCTTCAAATAGTTTAAAGGACCTCTGCCGTTGACTCCTACATGACCTCAACAGGTTTTCGGTGGTGTATTTTCGGATTCAAGCTTTTTACAGACTTGGGATATAATAAATCTCCACAAATGTATTTTTTTTTTTTTAAACTAGAAAAATTTGAGGTTTTTTTAATACCAAAAAATGTATTTTGAACAAAAGATTACCTAGAAAACTTGAATTTCATGGAAAATGTAGAACAAAATATGAAACAACAAATTCATGTCACTTCTCGGGAGTCAAGCAGATCAGCCTGCCAATTATTCATGCATGAAATATGAATCTCTATAAAAATATTTGTTTCAAATATCTATTTTAATTGGATTTACCAGCTCCCTGATACTGTGTATAGTAGACAACTAAGATGTTCTAATAAATATTGCAGAAACTAAAGATACACCACTTTATTAGATACCACTTGTCATTTTCAGAAATGCTGAGAAACGATGAGCTACACATACTTACATGATAATGCATGCAGTTGGAAATAGCTTCTTCATTTGTCTTCAATGTTTTATAACTGGTTATTAAATTTCTGTTGCTTGTTTACCATAATTCTCAGTGGCATTCGTTATACAACAAGAAGCAGATGACTGGTCTGTTATCAATTTTCTACACTGCTTTATTCCAAATAAAATAATAAAAAAATATTAGTAGTAAATGATCAAATAAAATCACAGAAGCAGTAGCAGGATTTGCATTCCAGACTGAAAAGTAAATTGCTTTTTCCCAGAAATCAGGAAGCCTTGTACTTTTCATCACAAATAACTCAGGAATCTATAAACTCAGTGGGTTTTCTGCATTATATATGGTGTAACTAAAGTGTAGATCATTGCAATGTCTACATATAGAAAAATTAAAATATATGCCAGCTGCACATAAACAGAGCTGTCACTATACCGTTAAAGCTATTTTGCAGTTATTAGTTTAGATAATTGTCTGTATTTCATCTTATATATATATATATATATATATATATATATATATATATATATATTATAGCTAAAATCTACTGCTGATTTTTTTTTAAATTACATACTTTGTTGTTTTGACACTTTCAGAGTCCATGGCCTATAATTAGTAAGCCTTTTTTGATCCAATTTGCAGGTTTGAATCATTAAGATATTAAAAGAACAGTAACACAAAAAAATACAAGTGTTTCAGAGTACAGGTATGGGATATGTTATTCGGAAACCCATAATCCAGAAAGCTCATTATTACAGAAAGGCTGTCTCCCATAGACTCCATTTTATTCAACTAATCCAAGTTTTAAAAAATATATATTTCTTTTGATGATTTCTATTGGCTTTATTTAATGCTTAAATGATTTCTAGTAGATTTAAGGTATGAAGATCAAAATTATGGAAAGATCTGTTATCCGGAAATTCCAAAGTCCCCAGCATTCTGTATAAAAAGTCTCATACATATACATAAATATAATGTACTGTTGCCCTGCACTGGTCAAACTGATCTGTTTGCTTCTGAAACTATACTATTGTGTATATAAGTAAGCTGTGTAGAAATGGAGACAACTGAAATAATAGGGCTAAATGGCACAGGTTACATAGAAGATAACAGATAAGCTGTGTCGAACATCGTTATATTCTACAGATCTTATTTGCTATCTGTGATTTAACCTGATAATTTTCTCCTTGAAATGGCTGTTCACATGGCTATAGGAACTTATGTATGTATGCATATTTTTATTTGTATAGCTCTCCTTGAGGGCAAAGCACTGTACAGCAGAACAATTATTAGTAGAACAAACAGGGGGTTGTGGCAATAATAAATACCAATAAGTACATTATCAAAATGCAATTCACATAAATACGAAGTATAGTTACAATACAGATTAAGTGCTCAGTGTCAAGGAGATGGAGGTCCCAGCCCCATAGGGCTTTTAGTCTAAATGGAAGGGTAACTTACAGACACAATTTGGAGGGGTATTAAGTGCTGCAGGTTACAGTGTGTGACATTGCCATATACAGATAGGTGCCAGTTCCCAGGTGTTATACAGGTGCTCCAAGAGGTAGTCTTTAAGTTTAGTTTTGAAGATATTGAAGGAGGATTCTCTCTGGAGAGATTTAGGAATGGCATTCCAAATATAAGGAACAGCAAGACAGAAGGGTTTGATGTGGGAAACAGAGGAAGATGTTTGGGGGGGGACGATATTGTTACTTACTAATACTAGGGATGCACTGAATCCAGGATTTGGTTCGGGATTCTGCCTTTTTCAGCAAGATTCAGATACGGACGAATCCTTGTGCCTGGCCGAATCGAATCCTAATTTGCATATGCAAATCAGGGGCGGGTAGGGAAATCACATTACTTTTAGTCACAAAAGAAGTGTTTTTTCCACTTTTTCCTTTCCTGACCCAAATTTGCATATGCAAATTAGGATTCGGTTCGGTTTTCTGCTGAATCTTTCATTGGGAATTCGGACCAATCCCAAATGGTGTATTCGGTGCATCCCTAACTAATACAGATTTTTTAAATTCAATTATGATTTTTTATATATGATAAAATCGAAATTCTATGTTTTTAAACATCATAATGTGGTAAAAATGGTCTCCATGGAGAATATATTTATTCTTCTGAACTCCAAAAAAAAAAGGGAAAAGTAAAGCATGCTTTACACCAAATCTGATTTTAATTAATACTTTGTTTCCTGAAACTAAAAACAGATTTAATTAATAGCAGGGCATGGTCCAGAAACTATGAAGCTCAAGTCTAATGTCTCCTTATACATAAATTTGTAGTTACTTTGCTAAGCCAATCTTTTCTCAAGCATATTGTTTTGAAACCTGCTCTACTTTAGCTTAGCTCATGGAGTTCTAGGTATACGGAATATGGTGTATATGTATGTTTGTATTAACATGATTAAAAATCCCTGTAGGCATTGCATCGAATATTTACTAATAAGTTATGTACAGTAGAGAGGAAAAAAACGTCAAGCACTTTGTTGGCTGGATATTCAATAGCTGCATGGATGGGAGGAAAATCATATTAATCAAGTCAGGCAATGGCAACAAAATATTTAGGTCATCATTTGTTTTGTATCAATTACCATATAATTTTAAAGAGGGTTACTAAGGTTAAAGTCAACTTTACTTATAATTACCTCCGTTAAAATTTCCGTGCAATAACTGAGTAACATGTAAGCCTTGAAACTGGGTAAAGTTCACTTTTCCATTTATTCAACTGTGAAATCATGCAGTGAATCTGCTAGTGAAAGAAATATTAGCAAGAATGGTTGGAAATATAGTATTTGACTTGACACATACCATGTATAATTAAAAATCATTTTCTTACCCTCTGACAATTTGTACCGGCTTCCTAAAAGTCGGGTCAACCCACAAATTATTATAAAATACACAAGTGGTATGTTATACTTTTGAAAAGGAATAGTCATAAGGCATTTAATATTAATATTAATACAGATATACTATTGTTTTACCAGTGCTTATAACAAGCTTCTAATAGAACCAGCCCTACATAGGTAGGCCATAATTAACCACCTCATCATTGGGTAAATACAATATATTCGAAGCTGCAAATTAGTTTTTGAAACACTTTATTTTTCAGTATTTTGAACAACAAATATCAGTAAGCATCCGTGACAGCATTTCACATAGATAAAATGACAATCCAGAAAAGTCACACGAAATAGGCATGAGAGTACTGCACACATTGCAGATTTATCTATGTTGGAAATTGCATACATACTGATATAACAGAAAGAGAGAGACAAAAAAGAAAAAGCAGAAAAAAAGACAAAAGTAAAAACGAAAACAAAAGCAAAACCATAAGAGCAGGCAGAGGACATTATTCCAGTATCATATTTAAAAGGAAGGGCAGGTGGGGAACGGCCGGACAATTACAAAACGTGTCAATCTACAGGGAAGCAGGCGACCCAAGAGCTCCATGTCTCGGTATAGATGGGCATCGAAATATTGCTAAGTGCTGAGAGGTATTCCATACGCTTTATTTCCACAATCTTATTCTGTAACTCCTCTATAGTGGGTTTGTTGGGTTGTTTCCATTTCTGGCAGAGCAATCTCCTAGCTGCAGACAGAATGTGATTCATCAACCGCCTAACTGGCTTAACAAAGGTAGAATCGGGTTTCCCCAACAGAAATGTCCAAGGATCCTTTTCAACAGTCACCTGAAGGACTGTATTGAGAAGCTCCCTCACCTCCTCCCAATAGGGGGTAATTACGGGGCAATCCCAAAGTAAGTGTGGCAGAGAACCTAATTGCCCACAATTCCGCCAGCATCTATCCGAAGTAGTGGGATAAATTTTATGGAGCCTCTCCGGAGTATAATACCACTTAAACAGAATTTTATATATGTTTTCCTTGTATTGAACACAAATAGAAGACTTTTTCGCATTGTCCCAAATAGCTTCCCACGTGGTGAGACTCACATCAGCAGGGAACACGTTCCCAGTATGTCATGTAATCATGTTTGGGGAAGTCTGTCGTAGGGAGACTTACCAACAACCCATAAATACTAGAAATAGCTTTCTTTTGTCCCGGACCGTTCCGACAGATTTGCTCAAACGGTGTCAAACCCCCTGCAGAGAACATTTTCATTTGAGACCTCAAGTAATGGGAAACCTGTAAGTATTGGTAAAGTGGGATAGTTATGCCATCCGCTTTAGTTTGTAAAGTCACTAGGTCAAGGGGTCTGTGCTTGGCAACATCCCAGATACGGTGTAAATGAAAAATTTTTGGATGGCCCCAAATATCCTTAAAATCTGAGTTCAGGCCGGGCACAAATCCCGGGTTCCCAAGTACACTACGCAGTGGGGAGGACACAGATTGCAAAGCATGTTGTGTTTGGGCCACTTTCCATATTTTTCTCGTGAAATCGATTGTGTGTAGTGTGCGCGACACTCTATGAAGTGTCTGGTTGGAACCCCATATAAGGTTAGTTAAATGAAGGGGATGCACCGCTAAGCCTTCTAATTCCGTCCATTTGTTTGGAGGGTTCAAAGCCCTCCAATGAACTACCTGCCTAAGTTGACAAGCCCTGTAGTAATTCCTAACATCCGGGACCGAGAGACCCCCCTGTGTTGTATGCTTCAATAACACCCCCTTAGCTATGCGAGGCTTACGAGAGGCCCAAATAAATTTAGTGAACATAGATTGGATACGGTTCAACACCGCAGTGGGTACTGGAATGGGAAGTGTCTCAAATAAATATAACAATCGCGGCATCACATTCATCTTTATCGTGGCCAGCCGTCCAAACCAAGACAACGTACCCTGGTTCCATTTGTCAAGATCGTGTCTGAGTTGTTGCAATAAAGGGGGAAAGTTGCTCGCATACAGACCCTCATATGTTGTAGTAATATTGATGCCCAAGTATTTAATAGAGTCTAGCTTCCAAGAATAATTAAAATTTAATTGGAGTGTTTTTAACATAAGGGGAGGGAAATGGAGCGGAAGAGCTTCCGTTTTATGTGAATTTATCTGATATCCAGAGAGAATACCATATTCCTGAAGTGTTTTATGAAGATTTGGGAGGGACGTATAGGGCTGTGTCACCGTTAAAAGGACATCATCCGCGAATAGGGACAGTTTGTATGTTTTTTGGTGAAATTGAATTCCCCTAATATCAGGGTTAGACCTTATGGCCAAAGCCCAGGGCTCTATGCACAAGGCATAGAGAAGGGGTGAAAGAGGGCAACCCTGTCGGGTCCCATTGGTAATCTGAAATTCCCTAGATAAGGAGCCATTCACTTTCACCGCAGCTGTGGGAACACTATATAAGGCCTCGACCGCCCTGAGGAAACTCCCCCCAAAGCCCATAAGTTCCAAAAGAGAAATCATGTAATTCCAATCAAGACGGTCGAAGGCTTTTTCGGCATCAAGACTTAGAAGTAGGGTTGGTTGGGGTGCAGCATTAACAATATCTATGAGATCAATAGTCCTTCTGGTATTATCTCCCGCCTGTCGTGCCAGTATGAAGCCCACCTGATCATCATCTATAAGTCGGGGCATAAGGGGGGCCAATCGATTGGCCAGTATTTTGCTAAAGATTTTTAAATCCACATTAATTAAGGATATCGGCCTGTAGTTGGAACATTCAAGGGGATCCTTCCCCGGTTTGGGAATCAAAGTAATATGAGAAAGAGCCATAGATTTGGGAATACTGTCACCAGCCAGAAAATCATTATACAAGTTTTGCATGTGAGGGAGAAGGATATCCTTGAATGTTTTATAATAACCATAGGAAAACCCATCTGGGCCAGGTGTCTTTTTCCCAGGGGCATCTTTGATAATTTGCGCAATTTCAGAATCTGTAATTACTCTATTAAGGGGGGAGACCTCCCTATCCTGCAGAAAAGGTAGCGTATTGTGCGGAAGCCATTCACTAATCTTTCTTTTAAGCGTCTCCCTGAGCTGAGTCACATTAACCCGCGAGTGGGGGTCTAGATTGTATAATGATTTGTAATACTGATAAATGGTGTCAGTTATCTTGTCAGTGGTATGTTCCAGGTGGCCCTGTTTGTTTCTGATAGACATTATGCCCCGTGCCAACTGCTGATTTTTCAGTTTCTTGGCCAATAGTGTGTGGGCCTTGTTCCCAAACTCGTAGTAGGTATGTTTAGTCCAAGACATCAATTTTTCCACGTGCGCTATGTCCAAATGTTTAATTTGATTTCTATAGTTTACCACTTTAGCTAGCAACGGGACGGTGGGTCTGGTGTACAATTGCGTCTCAGCACGTTTCAGGGCTGCTACTAATTCCACTCTCTTGGCCGTGGTTGTCTTTTTATAATTAGTGGCTTGGGCTATGAACTCACCCCGAATAACGGCTTTATGAGCCTCCCATAGGACAGCACTGGAAGAAACCGACCCCTTATTAAGTGAGAAATAGTCCCTCAAGGAATCACCGATGTGCGTTTTGATCTGCTCATTACTCAATAACGTGTCATTTAATCTCCACGAGAATACCTTAGGCTTACTGGGGGTCAAATGAATGTCTATTTCAATGGGGGCATGATCAGACCAAGTGATCTGATGTATCTTAGTCACATGAATATGACCCATAGCTGACTGGTTCAGAAAGATATAGTCAATTCGTGTATGTGTGTTATGGGGATAGGAGTAGAACGTATAAGTTTTATCTACTGGGTGTTGGATACGCCAGGGGTCGTACAATTTCTGGGATCTAATCTGTTTCCGAAAGTTCTTGGCCAAATGCTCAGCCGGGATTGTGGATTTAGTCCTATCTCTAAGTGTCGACCAGGCCATATTAAAATCCCCTGCCAAGATCAGCGGGACAGTCGAGGCAAAATTCAATTTTGCCAACACCTTCCCAAGATACTTATTCTGGTAAACATTAGGGCAATAGACATTCGCTAAAATGATTTCTATCCCATCCAGAATTCCCTTAATGATCAAGAATCTCCCCCCGGGATCCCTAATGATCTCCAATGGTAAGAAAGTTATGTTTTTGTTACAGAGTATAGCCACACCCGCTTTTTTAGTTTGACCCGAAGCATAATAGACCTGGGGGTAGAGCTTCGAACAAATTTTATTCGATTTTGATTGGGAGAAGTGCGTCTCCTGTAGAAAGACCACGTCTGCCCGAAGCCGTCTAGCTTCTCTCAAGGCCAAATAGCGTTTACGTGGTGTGTTGAGGCCCTTAACGTTCATCGAAATCAGCCGGGTCATAATTGGATGGTAGAAAGGGTGGGGAACCCCGCTTCCCCCAGGTCTATTAAAGCTCTCCCCCGAAAATACCGCAGCAGCAAAAACCAACAGTAAAATGCAATACCCATATCCGAAGCCTGCAATAACAAATTCAAAGTAAATATGTGATACAAAGAGAAAAGAGAAGGAAAAACAATAAAGAAAAAATTAAGCAACCAACATTGATGGGGAACCGGGGATCCCAATACGTCGGACGTAGAATGCCCTACGGGGCAACCACTGTGTCCAGGTGGGAGAAACAATGTCCCCGGAACTTCCCCTGCGTCCAATAGGGTGACAAAAGGACACTGTTCCAGTGGGGGGAGTAGAGTGGACATGAAACCATAACACGGCCAAAAACTGTGGGGAGGTCCTGTGCAAAAAATTTCCAACGCAAAAGCGAACTTTGCACGAGCTAATCATAACTCAACAACATTTGTAATCCACAAAAAAAAGGTGCAGCAAGAGCAACATTAGAGGAACTCAGGTTGGAGGGGGAACCTCTTTGGCCTTCCTTGGTGTCGCTGGATGAGAAGCAGGAGCCCTGTTGCGTTTTTTCCGTACCTCTTGCCATTGGGGTCCTTGGGGCAACTGTGGCAGTGACATCTCATCCCAATCCGGGATTGCCATTTCAGGGATTTCCCACGTGCTGAGGAACCCTGGCAGATCCTTAGGAGATTTTAAAGTAGCGCTTTTTCCTTGCGCCTTGGCTGTTAGCTGGAAGGGGTAACCCCACCTGTAGGGGATTTTTTGCTCCTGGAGTTTCATCAGGAGAGGTTTGAGCAACTTCCTTTTGTAAAGAGTGACCCTGGCAAGATCCGGGAAGAAACAAAGATGAGTCCCCTCATATTCAAATTTAGGGTTCAGCCTTGCCGCAGTCATGATCAATTCCTTCAAAGTGAAATCATGCACTCTGCAGATGACATCCCTAGGGATATTACTGTCCATATTCTTGGGCTTCAGCGCTCTGTGCACCCTGTCAAGTGTCACTGCATCCGTGGAAGATCTGTCCAGCAATTTATTAAATATTAGTTTCACAGTCTCTCTAAGGTCCTCGTGATCACGAGCTTCCGGGAGGCCTCTGATCCTAACATTATTACGACGTTGTCTGTTTTCGAGGTCCTCCACATGGGAGCGAAGGTCACATAGTTGGGCAGACTGTTTTTGCACTATGGTATGCAGCTGAGTTACCATAGTCAGTGTTGTGGCTTCTGCTTGTTCTATCTCGGCAATTTGAGTCGCCATATTAAGCAGGTCTGTTCTAACTTCCTGCATATCGGCCTTATGAGATTCCTCAATTCTTTGGATTAATTGCTCCATGTCCTTTTTTGTGGGCAAGGAGCGCAAGTGGGATCTAAGGTCCCAGTCCTCTTCCTCATCAGAGGTGGATCCCGGGGAAATACAGCCGGAACGGGCCTCCGGGCCTAATCTGGCAGTTGAGGCCCTCTGTGGCTTAGGCTTATGGGCTCTAGCAGGCGTATTACTCACCGCCGATGTCGGGGTAGGATCCGAATCCCACGTCAGAGGGGGAGACCAAGCTCCTCTTGAGGCCTCAGGAGAAGGAGTATGGAGATTGCGGCCTTGCCGGTCCGCCTGAGCCACGTCCTGCGCATTCGCCGCCATCTTGGGGGAGCCGGGGACCGCACCCGCTCGGTGCTGTTTGTGGAAATACTGTGCGATGGCGCTTTTATCGAGAGCCGATTGCTGACCCGGGGCACCTTTAGCCTTTTTATGCTTGCCCATCGCCAACGATATGTTCGCTCGTGTGCTTATTCACAGCTTATATTGGTCACGGACCTCGGAGCCACAGCAAAGCGCGTCTCTATCCCTCCATGTCCAGGCCACGCCCCCCGCTGCAAATTAGTTTTAGTAACCAATAGCATCTAGATTAGGAGATTTTTGGGACAAAGGTGACCAGTAATTGAATTTCATGATTTGTATCTATGGGGTTCTTGATCTGGCAACAATTCAACTTTTATTACATTACACTTTAACACAGTTCAAACATTTGACCACAGCTCTCTTAAAGAACCCACTCAATTTCCAAAATCATTTGCAACACTGTGACCTAAATTGCATATGTTTGTATTTGGGAATCATGTTACATAGATTAAAGATTGATCATTTGAGGAGTCTTTTTTTATGTGTAATTATGGAATGAAATTTATGTTATATTGGGGGTAGGGGAAAAAGTTTACAGAATGCTTCAGGTAGTCAGTTGGGTCAGGGTATCAGGCTTGCCTTTATGTTATATACTGTACACTATAGGGCCTATTTATCATACTGTGTAAAACAATTAATGCCTGGAAAATTGTGTAAAAAGTTCTGTTAAATAAACACATTTTTGAAGGTGTGTTTTTATTTATGCCACCTGAACACCAGATTTGACGCCATTATTTTACACTTCAGACCTTGTGCAATCCACTAAAATCATTGGGAAAATGGGAAAATTTTAAGCAGCAAGTAGTTTCTGTAGGAAAAGAAAACATGAAAAAAATGTAATGGTTAAACATTGTATTTCCTCATAGTATTTCCAATGACTGTTAAAATTATTCTTACACAAAGGTATGTGATCTCTGAAAGTCAATACACAACTTGATGCCATTTTTTACACAGTGATGCCTGGTGATGTGTGGTGTATTTTTTGCTATTTTTTTACACAGCATGACAAATAGGCCCTAGTTTTAATATGTCTGGATATAATAAGTAACTATGAAATCATAAGAGGTAATCAATCTGCTTTAATTGTAAGCCTGGTTTTATGATACATTATTATAATAATAGGGCTAACAGTTGCACATTAATGCCACATATGCCACAAAGCAATGCAATATGATATCATAATAGTTCAAATATACATTAGGGGGCATATTTATTAGGCTGTGAAAAATGAAATTTGCTAAAAGTGTAAAATAAATAGAGAGTATATCAAGGTGCGTTTAATTTGTCACCATGCAAATGCCAGATTTGCTGCCATTATTTTACATTGTTTCAAACCTTTGTAAGTAAGTTCTGGTGAAAGTTACACATTAAAAGAAATGCATTTAAAAAATTACGCCGTTTTTACACGGCGAAGCCTGGTGATGTGTGACGAATTATCCCGCCACATAATAAATCTACTCCTAAGCATTGAAGTGTCAGAGAATATAACATCACTACTGCTTTAAACAGGCTACTGCCTGGAAAAACAACTAAAAGCAAACAAATCAATTGTAAAGGATAAGTATTTGTTATTAACTGTTATTTTATAGGTTTTATATTTAAATACTGTGGTTTAATTTTTATAGGTTTTTTTCTGTCTTGGGTGCTAAATATCAAAGTTTGGTGTTCTATTGTGCTTACATGCAGTTTGTCACAACCAGCTTTACTTTGCAGTTAGTTTTCCCTCAGTTTGAGGGAGTGGGGTTTGATTAGTTGCACCTGAACAGACTGTATAAATAGAACCCCTGGGACTCCAGTGGAGCTTGCTCTAGTGTTTAGCTGCTCTCAAGTGTTTGCTCTTTAAGTGGGGATTCTGTAAGTGGAGTTACAAACACAGGAGTTCTGTAAGTGGAGTTACAAACACAGGAGTTTCAAACTAGATCAAAAGTTTGTTCTAAACCCTACTTTTTTTATTCCTGCTTTGATCTGTAACTGGGATAATGAGTGCTAGCAAGATTGAAGGTATGGCCCAGTGCACAGTCTGTCATATGTATGCAGATTTGGAACAAGAGATCCAAAATGCTTACCTCTGTGGTGGTTGTGAGCAAAGTGCCACTTTGCAGGTTCGAGTTAATGCACTAGAGCAACAAATGGCAACACTGCGGTTGATTGACAATCTTGAAAGAAGTCTTTTTCTCACTAAGCAGGACCTAGTGGGGTCAGATAGCTTGGGGGGAACAGAACAGCAGCTAGCTGGGTGAGAGAAAATCTAAGGTGGGCAAAAGGAAAATGGAGGCTGATCTGGAGTTTACACAGCTCATCAAATTTGCCAGATTGTGTGAAGAAGATAGGAGTGTGAACTCTGGATTTTCAATTCTAGATGGGGCTGATCTCTCTAACAGCCGGGAGACCAGCTTCTTTAGTAGTGCTGGGGAGGAGAGCAGAGTCAGGCCTAAGCAGATTGTGGTTGTAGGGGATTCAATTATTAGAAAAGTGTATGTGTAAACTGTCGTCCGGATCACTACAACCGAACAGTTTGCGGTCTACCTGGTGCCAGGGTTCAGCCTGTGCCACATGCAAGTTTAGGAAGACAGCGGGAGCTTAGGGAGCTAAATGCATGGCTCAGATCTTGGTGTAGGAAGAAAGAGTTTGGGTTCCTAGAACACTGGGCTGATTTTTCCTTGGGGTACAACCTATACAGTCGTGATGGTTTGCACCTCAATGAAAGGAGGTCCACTGTGCTAGGGGAAAGAATGGCTAAGAGGTTGGAGGAGTGTTTAAACTAGGCAAGGTGGGTGGGTAAGATAAAGAATTATGGGGAAGCTAGGGTAGACTGGGCAGTGGGATTAGTAAGGGGTCATGGGGAGGAGTGAGGGGGCATACAGTTTACCAGCTAAGGAGGTCCCTCTGTTACAAGTAAAACAGAATAATACTAACTTAACATATAATGCACATTTCAAAAGTAAAAGTAGTAACCTCCACTGTATGCTGGCAAATGCACAGAGTTTGTAAGGTAAAATGGGAAACCGAGAATTAATTGCATGCTCTAAAAATTATGGTATAATTGGCATAACTGAGACCTGGTGGGATGGTTGCACCCTTTTTAGGAGGGACAGAGGGATAAAAAAAGGGGGGGGGTGTTTGTATGTAAAGCCTGAATTAAAGCCATGCACTAAAGAAATAACCATAGTTTGCACTGGTGAGGGAGTGGAAACCCTCTGGGTAGAGATTTTCAAAAAGTAAGTAAAATGGCTATATTTATTCACAACCATGCGCCTATGTACCTTAAAACAATTAAAATGTGAGGTAGTACACATGGGAGAAGGGCTCCCTCTCAATGGATGCTTAATCACACAATCCGATCTATGAATCAGATGTGAGACAAATGCCTGCACGACTGTATATACAAGTTAAATACCTTATGTGTGATATGCATACACAATATAAATAAATCTAAGCATGACTTATGCAAAAAAGGTAAGCATCTATTGACATAGGTATACAAAATATCACATGCTCCATGAGTATGGATGCGTTGGCATTATGACTCCATGCTAAATTGCCCAGCTTGGGTGTGAGAATGAATAAAGATCTTTACCGACTAATTTGTTGGATCATGCCGCCACAGGAATGTTCCGCCAGTCTCGGATCCATCTGGTAATCGTCCAGCCTTAGACCATCCATTCTGCTGTGTATATGTGCGCCATCAGTCCTCAGAGAGGGACCCCGTCTCCCAAGTGCAGTACCCAGCCTCGACAGCAGATTCGCTAACAACCGTAGCTTTGTCAAGAGGCCTAATAGCTGGAAATGACATCTCTTAAGGGTAAAGTAACATGACTAAGCATTAGGTTGCTATAGTAACACATCTGTCTTGCAGGGTTCTGTACATGCCTTTTTCTCCAACATAGACACTTACAATGGTCATATTTATGTTTGATGCATCCAACTTCACACCAAAATTTGGTTGGTTGTTATTTCTATGGCATAATTTCCAAAGCATGAAAACAGTTCTATTCAACAGAGTCCCAATCGGCCAATAGTAAATGCGAAAATGCATACATTTTGAACCCTCTGCATGTGTCATCTCTACAGACTGTATTACCCCTAAAGCATGGTTGTAAAATAGTGGGTATTAAATATCTACCCTATCAAAAAATTATTCTGTACCAAAATAATGGAAATTATATAAGAATATATAAATGTAAAGTATGAGAAAATTATTATGAATATGTATATATTTTGAAATAAAAATAAAAATAATGAAAAAACAAAACCAAATAATAAAAATCTGAAAGAGCATCGTGGAATACACACATGTGTGATGAGTGGTCATTTGTTAACAAATGCCTGAAAGTTCAAGTGACCATTCAATCCCAATTCTGATTTATATGTGTTAATCCTGAATATCCAAGCAGTTTCTAACTGGAGTAATCTATTATCAAGGTCCCCATGGAGTCTATCTATTCCTTGAAAATAAGATCCTGCATAATGTCCATTGTGCATACAATGGCTTTGCTTCACAATGCTCAACACAAAATTACAATTCCTTATATCTAGCAGGTGTTCATATATGCGCCATTTATATTGTCATTTTGTTTTGCCCACATATAAACTGCTACAATGGCATGTAAACAAATAAATTACATGTGTGGTGTTGAAACAGATATAGAGGTACATATCAGATTTCCTATTGTCCTTGCCAAATGTATTGGGCAATTTAACGGCATTGTTCACATGTCCCACATGTGAAACTGGCCGGTGTTTTACAACAGGCTGTCTTTGCCTCAAATGGCTTTGCCTCAAATGGCTTTGAGTTAGCATATCCCCGATACTTGTATTTTTCTTGTATGTAAACCGTGGGTGAGAGGTAACCAATCTGCCCAAAGTGGGCTCTTTAGATAATATATCCCAGTGCTTGTAAATTATGGACTGGATATCTTTATCTTTGGTTGGGGATTTTGGATCTATTGGATCTATATAACAGAATATCCCTATTTTGGGCAGAAGCCCATTGGTAAGCTTTATGAAGGCAATGTGTTGTATACCCACGTGCCTTGTAGCTCTGGTATAACTTATAAGCCTCCTAATTGAAGTCCTCTTCCGAGGAACAGATTCTTCTTAATCTCAGGTACTGACCTTTGGGAATGCCTTCAATGCACTTGGAAGAGTGCATAGATTCTGCAGGAAGGAGGCTATTACTCGCGGGTTTTTTTGCGAAATAAATTAGTGGACACCATGCCCTGATTGTCTTTTTTAATTTCAATATCCAAAAGTTCCTGTCTCAAATTGTCAAAATTCATGGTAAAGGACAAATTAAACTTGTTGTCATTAAGTTTGGTCATGAATTCTTTCAATAGTTTCTCTGAGCCCTGCCATATTAGCATGATGTCATTGATGTACCTGTGCCATCTGAGAATGTGGCACAGCTACATTTCTTATTCATCTGCTGAAAATACACAGTGTTCCCACTCACCAAGGTATAGATTAGCATAGCTAGGGGCACATTTTGCGGCCATAGCCACCCCTTGTCATTGTAAATAGTATATTCCATTAAATAAAAAGACATTGTGATGTAAAACAAAGTTTAAGGCCTGCAGGATGAAACCAAGTTGTTCAGAAATAGGTGGTGAACTTGCTCAAATACCGACTTGATAGCTTCTATGCCTACAGAATGGGTTATGCTCATGTACAATGCCTCCACATCAAAGCCTACCAATAGACATTCTGAGTCCAGAATTAATCCATTAATTTCCCACAAAAGATGGGAAGTGTCAAGGACAAAAGAGTCTAGATTGCATCACCAATGGTTGTAGTACCATGTCAATAAATTCACTGATTCAGTAAGCAATCCACAAACGGAGACAATGGGTCTTCCTGGGGGGTCACTGTTGGACTCGTAAACCTTCGGTAAAGCATAAAAGGTATGAATTCTTGGACGGTTGACCTTTAGGAAAACACAAGTATTTTGATCAATAACACCTACCTGTTGTGCTTGATCAATTATCGAACATAATTTATCTTTATAACATTGTAACTGGGGCAATAAAATAGGTTGTACCATTGCTTGTTTTCCAAAATCTTTTTCACATGGAGACATATTTGGTAGAATTCATGATTACTATGTTGGAGCCCTTATCTGAGGGTTTTATCGTTATGTAAGAATTGGCTCTCAATTGTTTAAGTTCCAAAAATTCTTTTCTAGTAAGATTTGGATGTTTTACCCCCTTTGAAATATTAAGAACGTCCTCAGTGACCCGACGTACAAATATTTCAATGGTATGTGTTGTTGGATGATGTCATCCATTCGTTGTTTAGTTTGGTTCAACTTCAGAGTTAGGCACCGCCAGACCTAGTGACTTTCACAATATAAAGAATGAACTCTGGAGAACCAATTGCTGATTCAGTGATTCATTTATTCAAAACCAGTGCACGACATGTTTCGGGCCCAGTGGCCCTTCCTCAGGTGCTTGTGACGACATGTTGTGCACTGGTTTTGAATAAATGAATCACTGAATCAGCAATTGGTTCTCCAGTGTTCATTCGAAATATTTCAATGGCTCCATTTTCCATTATACTAGGATAGCGAAGTGATTTATTTTTAGGATACCAATTTACTGGGGTCCCCTGAATTTTCCAACCATAATTCATGAATATCCTGCAACATCTTATGTTCCTCCCCAACCCTGGGATCATCCCACAAATCCAAAAGTATTGTAAGAGTTTTGAAATCATTTCTATCAAATGACTAAAGTGAGGGCTTTCCCTCTGGTTGTTTTTAGCCCATTGGAGTTGTAGGAGTAATTTTCGTGCAAACAAATGAGCTTCTTTAATTGTGGAAAAGTGATCAATTGGTTTAGAAGGAACAAAAGAGAGACCCTTTTTGAGTACATCAGTGAGAGTAGGTGTGAGAGTGAATTTGGAAAGGTTGATGATTTGTAAATCATCCTGATGTGAAAGTGATGGTGAAAAAGAATTTACTTGATTCACAAGTTTAGTGACTCTATAAAAGCAGCCCCTGTTTGGGGTGCTGTATCATTAGAAAAATTGAATAGGAATGGAGCTTTCTGGCTTCTTTCCTCTATAATTTGTGAAGTTACGTGCTCCTTATGGGAAACAGTGTTCAGTTTACGCTTTTTGTGATCCATGCGTTTACGTGTGGTGAAAGAGGAATCAGAACCACTAGTTTCACTTTCAGAGTGAGTTTCCTGATCCCTATATCCATGTACTCCCTTTTTATTGTATCTCCCTTGGGTTCTCCTAGTGTTCCCAATTTTATTATTAGTATAATTAGAGGTGTATTTTTATCATTTTCCACAAATAAGTACGTTTGGTTTCATAGTCCAGGGTGTCCCTTTTCAAATTTAAGTTTTTTTGTCTGCATGATTTCTACATTAAGATTCTTCATAAATGTTTTTAAGTTAGCATCCAGCTTTTTGACGTTCATTTGTTTGCACGAAAACTACTCATACAACTCCAATGAACTAAAAACAACCAGAAGGAAAGACCTGATATTAGTCATTTTGAAATGATTTCAAAACTCTTAAAATACTATTGGATCTGTGGGATTTGTGGGATGGGGAGGAACATAAGATGTTGCAAGATATTCATGAATTATGGTTGAATTATGGTTGGAAAATTCAGGGGACACCAGCAAATTGCCATCACTTCGCTATCCTAGTATTATGGAGAATGGAGCCATTGAAATATTTGTACGTCGGGTCACTGAGGACAGACAAAATATTTCAAAGGGGGTAACACATCCAAATCTTACTAGAAATGAATTTTTAGAACTTAAACAATTGAGAGCCAATTCCGAGATAATGATAAAACCCTCAGATAAGGGCTCCAACATAGTAATCATGGATTCTACCAAATATGTGATTTCCTAAAGGTCAACCATCCACGAATTAATACCTTTTATACTCTACTGAAGGTTCACAAGTCCATCAGTGACCCCCCTGGGAAGACCCATTGTCTCCAGTTTGTGAATCACTTACTGAATCAGTGAACATATTGACACGGTACTACAACCATTGGTGATGCAATTAGACTTGTTTGTCCTCGACACTTCCCATCTTTTGAGGGAAATTAATTGATTCATTTTGGACTCAGAATGTCTATTGGTAGGCTTGGATGTGGAGGCCTTGTACATGAGCATACCCCATTCTTTAGGCTTAGAAGCTATTAAGTCGGTATTTGAGCAAATTCACCGACCTTTTTCTGAATAACATGGTTTCATCCTGCAGGCCTTAAAGTTTGTTTTACATCACAATGTCTTTTTATTTGATGGATTATACTATTTACAACGACAAAGGGTGGCTATGGGCGCGAAATGTGTCCCTAGCTATGCTAATCTATACCTTGGTGAGTGGGAATGCCGCTTATTTTCAGCAGATGAATACGAAATGTATCTGTGCCACATTCTCAGATGGTACATTGATGGCATCATGCTAATATGGCAGGGCTCAGAGAAACTATTGAAAGAATTTGACAATTTGAGACTGGAATTTTTGGATATTGAAATTAAAAAAGACAGTCAGGGCATGGTGACCACTAATTTAAACAGAGAGTAATAGCTTCCTTCCTGCAAAATCTATGCACCCTTCCAAGTGCATTGAAGGCATTCCCATAGGTCAGTACCTGAGATTAAGAAGAATCTGTTCATCTGAAAAAGACTTCAATAAGAAGGTTTATAAGTTATACCAGGGCTTCAAGGCACGTGGGTATAAAACACGTTCCCTTCATAAAGCTTACCAATGGGTTTCTGCCCAAAATAGTGATACTCTGTTTTATAGATCTAATAGATCCAAAATCCCCAACCAAAGGGCAAAGGGTCAGAATCAGACCAGATTTATTATGACTTACAGTAACAATGATAAAGATATCCGGTCCATAATTTACAAGCACTGGGATATATTATCTAAAGATCTCACTTTGGGCAGATTGGTTACCTCTCACCCACGGTTTACATTCAAGAAAAATACAAGAATCGGGGATATGCTAACTCAAAGCCATTTCCAAAAGCACTCAAAGACAGCCTGTTGTAAAACACCGGCCATTTTCAGATGTGAACAATGCCGTTTTATTAAATTGTCTAATACGTTTTGGCAAGGATTCTGAAGGAATAGATAGACTCAATGGGGACCCAAGGGATGGCGAACTTGATAATAGATCACTCCAGTTAGAAACTGCTTGGATATTCAGGTTTAACACATATAAATCAGAATTAGGATTGAATGGTCACTTGAACTTTCAGGCATTTGTTAACAAATGACCACTCATCACACATATGTGTATTTCACAATGCTCTTGCAGATTTTTGTTATTTGGTTTTGTTTTTTCATTATTTTTATTTTTCTTTCAAAATATATACATTTTCATAATCATTTTCTCACCCTTTACATTTATATATTCTTGTATTATTTCCATTATTTTGGTACAGAATAATTTTTGATAGGATAGATATTCAATACCCACTATTTTACAACCATGTTTTAGGTGTAATACAGTCTGTAGAGATGACACATGCGGAGGGTCCAAACTGTATGCATTTTCTCATTTACTATTGGCCGATTGGGACTCTTTATTGAAAAGAACTGTTTCATGCTTTTGAGATTATGCCATAGAGATAACACCCCACAGAATTTTGGTGTGGAGTTGTAAGCATGAAACATAAACATGACCATTGTCAGTTTCTATGTTGGAGAAAAAGGCATGTACAGAACCCTGCAAGGCCGATGTGTTACTATAGCAAAATAATCCTCAGTCATTTGACTTTACCCTTAAGAGAACATCATTTCTGGCTATTAAGCCTCTTGACAAAGCTACGGTTGTTAGCGAAACTGCTGTCGAGGTTGGGTGCTGCACTTGGGAGACGGGGCCCCTCTCTAAGGACTGGTGGTGCACATATACACAGCAGAACGGATAGTCTGAGGTTGGATGAATACCAGATGGATCCAACGCTGGCGGTACATTCCTGAGGCGGCATGATCCAACAAATTGGTCGGTTAAGATCTTTATTCACGCTTAAGCTGGGCAATTTAGCACCTGGAGTCATATTACCAACACATCCATACTCATGGTACAGACTTCCACGCATTAGGTGCATGTGATAGTGTGATTAAAAATTCAATCCAATTTAACTTGTTGGATGGAACATTAACATATCAATATAATTGAGACAGAACTGCAACCATCAACCTTGTACTACCAGAAAATTTATCATAGCCATTACACTGGGATTTATTTCTGGGAAATCAGAATAAGCCTCATTAGACTTCCATAACACGCACATGGGCTATGAGCCTGATCAGTCCGGAGTTGCACAACTACAACTTAAGCTCGTTCAAGAACCTACTAGGAATAACTCTCTTTTGGACCTTGTAATAACTAATAATACTGAACTCATCTTTAGCATTTGTGTGGGTGAGCATTTAAGGAATAGTGATCATAACATGGTCTCCTTTGAGATTCTGTTGCAGAAGCAATTCTATAAGGGAGTAACTAAAACACTAAATTTCAGACGCGCAAACTTTGACAGTATAAGGGCATCTCTGCAACATATTAAGTGGGAAATGCTTTTCACAGGGTTAAACACGATACAAAAATGTCTTTAAATTGCGGCCTAATAAATATACATGTCAGTATATTCCTCTTGTAAACAAGGAACAGAAGTGTTGGTGTTGAGGTGTGTTATGTTTTGGGTAGCCAAGGATGAGTAGAGAATAACAGTGCTTTATTAGTAGGGATGTCGCGGACTGTTCGCCGGCGAACTTGTTTGCGCGAACATCGGCTGTTCGCGTCCGCCGCAAGTTCGAATTTTGGGTTCGCCTTACCTGGCGCTTTTTTTTGACCTCTCACCCCAGACCAGCAGATACATGGCAGCCAATCAGGAAGCTCTCCCTCCTGGACCACCCCCACACCCCCTGGACCACTCCCCTTCCATATATAAACTGAAGCCCTGCAGCGTTTTTTCATTCTGCCTGTCTGTGCTTGGAAGAGCTAGTGTAGGGAGAGAGCTGCTAGTGATTTCACTGATTTGAGGGACAGTTGATAGTAAGTTTGCTGGCTAGTAATCTACTTGATACTGCTCTGTATTGGAGGGACAGAAGTCTGCAGGGATTTGAGGGACATTTTAGGGTAGCTTTGCTGGCTAGTAATCTACCTTCTACTGCAGTGCTCTGTATGTAGCTGCCTGCTGTGGGCACTGATCTCTTCTGATCTCATCTGCTGACTGCTGTAATAACCCAATAGTCCTTGTAAGGACTGCTTTTATTTTCTTTTTTGTTGTTTTACTTTGCTACTTTAACAGCCAAGTGCTATTAGTCTAGCAGTGTTGGGGAGTGGGACTGGTGTGCTACTGTGCTGCTCCTAGTAGTTCAGCAGCACCAACCCGAGAATATTTTTTTTTTAATATACATATCATTTTTTTTTTTATTTTACTTATCTTACTGTTCTTTAAGGTGTCCAGTGCTGTTTGCTGTTCTTCATAGTAGTGCACCAATAGTAGTGCACTTGCAGGCATTATTTGCCCAGTGGCCATCTAGCTGTGTGAGCTTGTTCACATTCTGTCTAAATATCAATAATAATACCGTCTCCAGAAACACCACCTGAGTGACGTTTTTCAAGCAGCAATAATATATTCCGTATCCACTACTGCTGTAGTGTATACGTTGACCTTGTAGGCATTATTTGCCCAGTGTGTTCTTCATTTTCAAACCACTGCCACTTAGCTGTGTGAGCTTGTTCACATTCTGTCTAAATATCAATAATAATACCGTCTCCAGAAACACCACCTGAGTGACGTTTTTCAAGCAGCAATAATATATTCCGTATCCACCACTGCTGTAGTGTATACGTTGACCTTGTAGGCATTATTTGCCCAGTGTGTTCTTCATTTTCAAACCACTGCCACTTAGCTGTGTGAGCTTGTTCACATTCTGTCTAAATATCAATAATAATACCGTCTCCAGAAACACCACCTGAGTGACGTTTTTCAAGCAGCAATAATATATTCCGTATCCACCACTGCTGTAGTGTATACGTTGACCTTGTAGGCATTATTTGCCCAGTGTGTTCTTCATTTTCAAACCACTGCCATCTAGCTCTGTGAGCTTGTTCACATTCTGTCTAAATATCAATAATAATACCGTCTCCAGAAACACCACCCGAGTGACGTTTTTCAGGCAGCAATAATATATTCCGTATCCACTGCTGTAGTAGTGTATACGTTGACCTTGTAGGCCTTGTTTGCCCAGTGTGTTCTTCTTCTTCTTCTTCTTCTTCATTTTCAAACAACTCCCATCTAGCTGTGTGAGCTTGTTCACATTTTGTCTAAATATCAATAATAATACCGTCTCTAGAAACACCACCCGAGTGACGTTTTTCAAGCAGCAATAATATATTCCGTATCCACCACTGCTGTAGTGTATACGTTGACCTTGTAGGCATTATTTGCCCAGTGTGTTCTTCATTTTCAAACCACTGCCACTTAGCTGTGTGAGCTTGTTCACATTCTGTCTAAATATCAATAATAATACCGTCTCCAGAAACACCACCTGAGTGACGTTTTTCAAGCAGCAATAATATATTCCGTATCCACCACTGCTGTAGTGTATACGTTGACCTTGTAGGCATTATTTGCCCAGTGTGTTCTTCATTTTCAAACCACTGCCACTTAGCTGTGTGAGCTTTTTCACATTCTGTTTAAATATCAATAATAATACCGTCTCCAGAAACACCACCTGAGTGACGTTTTTCAAGCAGCAATAATATATTCCGTATCCACCACTGCTGTAGTGTATACGTTGACCTTGTAGGCATTATTTGCCCAGTGTGTTCTTCATTTTCAAACCACTGCCATCTAGCTCTGTGAGCTTGTTCACATTTTGTCTAAATATCAATAATAATACCGTCTCCAGAAACACCACCCGAGTGACGTTTTTCAGGCAGCAATAATATATTCCGTATCCACTGCTGTAGTAGTGTATACGTTGACCTTGTAGGCCTTGTTTGCCCAGTGTGTTCTTCTTCATTTTCAAACAACTCCCATCTAGCTGTGTGAGCTTGTTCACATTTTGTCTAAATATCAATAATAATTCCGTCTCTAGAAACACCACCCGAGTGACGTTTTTCAGGCAGCAATAATATATTCCGTATCCACTGCTGTAGTAGTGTATACGTTGACCTTGTAGGCCTTGTTTGCCCAGTGTGTTCTTCTTCTTCTTCATTTTCAAACAACTCCCATCTAGCTCTGTGAGCTTGTTCACATTCTGTCTAAATATCAATAATAATACCGTCTCCAGAAACACCACCTGAGTTGTTGTTGTTTTTGTTTTAAAAATAATGCCAGGCAAAGGCAGGCCGCCACGCAGAGGAACTAGGGGCCGTGCTGCTATGCTATCCTGTGGCCCTAGGAAATTGCCCAGTTTTAAAAAGGCAATGACCCTGAACTCCCAAAATGCTGAAGAGGTAGTTGACTGGCTTACACAGCACACCCCATCCTCTACCGTTTCTAACTTTACCACAACATCCTCATCCTCCACTGCTATGGGCACCCCACGTAACACTTCCTCCACCACCGGCGCCCCTTCTTCACTGGAGTCAGAGGAGTTATTTTCACATGAGTTTCTTGAACTGAGTGATGCGCAACCATTATTGGCAGAAGAAGATGAAGGAGATGAGGACGTTACACCAGATTTAATTCTGGCAGAGAACACAACAGAGATGGACATAATGAGTGATGACGAGGAGGTCCCCGCTGCTGCTTCCTTCTGTGAGCTGTTAGAAGAAATTGATGCATCTGAGGAGAATGATGATGAGGAGATTGATGTTTTGTGGGTGCCCAGTAGAAGAGAGCAAGAGGAGGATAGTTCAGATGGAGAGACGAAGAGTCAGAGAGGCAGGAGGAGAATAAGACTTAGAAGAAGCAGGGAGGACAGCTCGCAGGGAACAGTAGGGCAACAACATGTATCGGCACCTGTGGTCAGCCGGCCAACGCACCCGCCATTGCCGCCAACGCCGCCGACTTCTACTTTTACCCCCAGATTGCCAGCCTCAAAAAGGTCAGCAGTGTGGGATTTTTTTAATGTGTGTGCCTCTGACAAAAGCGTTGTAATTTGCAATGAGTGCAGTCAGAAACTGAGTCTTGGGAAGCCCAACAGCCACATAGGTACAACTTCTATGCGAAGGCACATGAACGGCAAGCACAAAGCACTTTGGGAGCAACACCTCAAAGGCAACAGGCAAACTAAAAGCCACCCTCCTTCTGGTCCAGCATCTTACTGCTCTACCTCTGCTGTCCTTGACCCGTCTGAACCACCCTCCACTCCGCCTTCCACCTTGACCACCAGTTCCCATTCCCAGTCATCTGCCCCCAGCCAAGTTTCTGTGAGGGCCATGTTTGAGCGTAAGAAGCCAATGTCTGCGAGTCACCCCCTTGCCCGGCGTCTGACAGCTGGCTTGTCTGCACTCTTAGCCCGCCAGCTTTTACCATACCAGCTGGTGGACTCTGAGGCCTTCCGCAAATTTGTAGCAATTGGGACACCGCAGTGGAAGGTACCCAGCCGCAATTTTTTTTCAAAAAAGGGAATACCACACCTGTACCACCATGTGCAGAGCCAAGTCACCGCATCTCTGTCACTTAGTGTTGGGCCAAAGGTCCATATGACTACTGACGCATGGTCCTCCAAGCATGGTCAGGGCAGGTATGTCACCTACACTGCCCACTGGGTGAACTTGGTCATGGCTGGGAAGCAGGAAATGTGTGGCTCAACAACGACAGTGGAGTTGATGTCACCGCCACGGATTGCACGCGGTTCTGCCACCACCTCTACTCCTCCTTCGCTCTCTACCTCGTCTTCTTCCTCTTCTTCGTCCTCTGATGCTGGGTCCTCCTCCTCCTCCACACCTGTGCACCACCAGCTCCCCCTAGGCTATTCGACGTGCCAGGTACGCCGTTGTCATGCTGTCTTGGGGATGACGTGCCTGGAAAGCAAAAACCATACCGGATCTGTACTCCTGTCATCTCTGCAGTCACAGGCCGATCGGTGGCTGACCCCACACCAACTGAAGATCGGAAAAGTGGTGTGTGACAATGGAAGCAATCTGTTGGCAGCACTGAGACTGGGCAATTTAACACATGTGCCCTGCATGGCACATGTTCTGAATTTAATAGTACAACGTTTTGTCTCAAAGTACCCAGGATTCCAGGACGTTCTCAGGCAGTCCAGGAAGGTGTCGGCCCATTTCAGACGTTCCTATACAGCCATGGCACGCCTTGCTGACATTCAGCAGCGGTACAACATGCCAGTCAGGCGTTTGATTTGCGACAGCCAGACTCGCTGGAATTCAACGCTCCTCATGTTGGAACGTCTGCTGCAACAACAAAGAGCCGTCAACGAATACCTGTTTGAACTGGGTGGTAGGACTGGATCTGCAGAGCTGGGGATTTTTTTCCCCCGTTACTGGGTGCTTATGCGCGATGCCTGCAGGCTCATGCGCCCTTTTGAAGAGGTTACAAATATGGTCAGTCGCACCGAAGGCACCATCAGCGACCTAATACCCTTTGCTTTCTTCCTGGAGCGTGCCGTGCGACGAGTGACAGATGAGGCTGTAGACCAGCGTGACGAGGAGCAGGAAGCGCACGATTTCTGGTCGGAATCACCAGAACGAACCCAGGCACCTGCTGCAACGCAGGGAGAGGTGTCAGAAGTGGAGTCAGAGGAGGAAGGTGGCTTTGTGGAGGAGGAGGACCAACAGGAGCAGGCTTCCCAGGGGGCTGGTGGTGACCTTTTGGGGACCCCTGGTCTTGTACGTGGCTGGGGGGAGGAGACCGTGGATGATGCAGTCATTGATAACGAGGAAGCGGAGATGGATACCTCTGCATCCAACCTTGTGAGAATGGGGTCTTTCATGCTGTCATGCCTGTTGAAGGACCCCCGTATCAAGAGGCTTAAGGAGAAGGACCTGTACTGGGTCGCGACTCTACTAGACCCTCGGTACAAGCATAAAGTGGCACAAATGTTACCAACATACCACAAGTCTGAAAGGATGCTGCATTTACAAACCAGCCTGCAAAACATGTTGTACAATGCTTTTAAGGGTGATGTCACTTCAGGAACTCATCAACATTCCAGGGGCAGAGGTGCCAGTAATCCTGCCACGAGCGCACCTGCAAGGACAAAGCACTTTGGCCACTCTGTAACGTCAGACATGCAAATGTTTTTCAGCCCAAGGCAGCGGCAGAACCCTTCGGGATCCACCCTCAAAGAACGCCTCGACCGGCAGGTAGCGGACTACCTGGCATTAACTGCAGATATCGACACTCTGAGGAGCGATGAACCCCTGGACTACTGGGTGCGCAGGCTTGATCTGTGGCCAGAGCTGTCACAATTTGCCATGAACCTCTTGTCTTGCCCCGCCTCAAGTGTCCTCTCAGAAAGGACCTTCAGTGCAGCAGGAGGGATTGTAACTGAGAAGAGAACTCGCCTAGGTCACAAAAGTGTGGATTACCTGACCTTTATTAAAATGAACGAGGCATGGATCTCGGAGGGTTACTGCACGCCGGAAGACTTGTTCTGACTCCCCATGCAGCTGTCCTTCTCTGCACGCCTCATGACTCCACATACAGCTGTCCTTTAGCGTCCTCCTCCCTCCACCACCGTTACAAACTAGGGTGCAAACCCTACTGGTTTAATTTGAATCCAGGTAAATCCTGAGTTTTTCTGGCCTCTGTGCTTCAGTGGCTGCGACCAAAAAAAACAGAATATTTTCAGCATTTATATGGCATATTTTTTCTGGCCTCTGTGCTTCAGTGGCTGCGACCAAAAAAACAGAATATTTTCAGCATTTATATGGCATATTTTTCCTGGCCTCTGTGCTTCAGTGGCTGCGACCAAAAAAATTGAATATTTTCAGCATTTATATGGCATATTTTTTCTGGCCTCTGTGCTTCAGTGGCTGCGACTAAAAAAAACAGAATATTTTCAGCATTTATATGGCATATTTTTCCTGGCCTCTGTGCTTCAGTGGCTGCGACCAAAAAAATGGAATATTTTCAGCATTTATATGGCATATTTTTTCTGGCCTCTGTGCTTCAGTGGCTGCGACTAAAAAAAACAGAATATTTTCAGCATTTATATGGCATATTTTTCCTGGCCTCTGTGCTTCAGTGGCTGCGACCAAAAAAATTGAATATTTTCAGCATTTATATGGCATATTTTTCTGGCCTCTGTGCTTCAGTGGCTGCGACTAAAAAAAACAGAATATTTTCAGCATTTATATGGCATATTTTTCCTGGCCTCTGTGCTTCAGTGGCTGCGACCAAAAAAACAGAATATTTTCAGCATTTATATGGCATATTTTTCCTGGCCTCTGTGCTTCAGTGGCTGCGACCAAAAAAATGGAATATTTTCAGCATTTATATGGCATATTTTTTCTGGCCTCTGTGCTTCAGTGGCTGCGACTAAAAAAAACAGAATATTTTCAGCATTTATATGGCATATTTTTCCTGGCCTCTGTGCTTCAGTGGCTGCGACCAAAAAAATTGAATATTTTCAGCATTTATATGGCATATTTTTTCTGGCCTCTGTGCTTCAGTGGCTGCGACTAAAAAAAACAGAATATTTTCAGCATTTATATGGCATATTTTTCCTGGCCTCTGTGCTTCAGTGGCTGCGACCAAAAAAACAGAATATTTTCAGCATTTATATGGCATATTTTTCCTGGCCTCTGTGCTTCAGTGGCTGCGACCAAAAAAATTTATATTGTTAGCATTTATATGGCATATTTTTCCTGGCCTCTGTGCTGCAGTGGCTGCGATAAAAAAAAAATTAATATTGTTTGCATTTATATGGCATATTTTTTCTGGCCTCTGTGCTGCAGTGGCTGCCACAAAAAAAAATTAATATTTTCAGCATTTATATGGCATATTGTTTCTGGACTTCTGGTTCAGTGGCTGCGACAAAAAAAACATAATTTTTCAGGAAAGTACACATGCCTAATTTTTCAGGGTTCTGCAACAGTGGCAAAATCGCATCTTTTATGGTCACCGCAGGTGATCAATAAAGTAGACCAAAACTGGGCCCACACTGCAGAATCAGTGTTTTTTGGTTCGCTTCACTGTACATTGAATTACCTCTGCCTGACCGTGCACGTGCGCACAAGCACGGTGACTGCTAAACACACCACTACAGAAATATTGCCACCAACAGGACGAACATCCTGGAGGTGACAAGCAACTAGTAATTAAAAACTATTATTTGCTCACTTGACGGTATCATTCATTAAAGCTCTTTGCGTCTTTTTGCGTTGCAGTAAGCACCGCGTTTCGTCTTTGCGTGTGAACAGGCTGTAACTTTTACACGACTTGATTGGCATGTAGACGCCGGACGTTTTAAAGCATTTTATTACACAGGTTTAGAAATGTAGTGTGATTTCTGCCCTTTACAGCACAAAACGCAGCGCTGTGTCAACAATGGATTTTTTAGAAACATTTTTGCCCTTGATCCCCCTCTGGCATGGCACTGTCCAGGTCGTTGCACCCTTTAAACAACTTTAAAATCATTTTTCTGGCCAGAAATGTCTTTTCTAGCTTTTAAAATTCGCCTTCCCATTGAAGTCTATGGGGTTCGCGACGTTCGCGAACCGTTCGCATTTTTGACGCAAGTTCGCGAATATGTTCGCGAACTTTTTTTCCGACGTTCGCTACATCCCTATTTATTAGCAGAGTCATGCAGGCATTACACAACAGTAAGCTTTCACTTTCACTTTTAAGCTACCAGGAAGTATGCACAGTATAAGTATGAGCACAGTGACATCTACAGGCCATTTGCATGAACACCACAAGGTGGGTAAGAAAAGGCATGCTTTTAAGGCTTATAAGTTGGGTGGGACAGCCAAATCATTTATAAGGTACAAGGAGGCCAATAAATCATGCAAAAAAGCTAAAAGGCAAGCTAAAATTATTTTTTAAATATGTTAATAGTAAAAAAAAATGAAGCAGGAAGGGGTGGGCTCTTTTATATCAGAGGGGGTAGGCTTGTTGACGAAAACAAACAAAAAAGCGCAGATTCTGAACACATATTTTTCTTCTGTTTACAGAAATGAGGAACCAGTTAAGGAAGGTTTCCTTCTTGAAAGTCCAAATTCTAGCAATTCTAGTAATACAACTAATGATGCATGGTTCACACATGAGGCAATTCAAAAGAGACTAGAACATGTTAAGATAAACAAAGGTCCAGTGCCAGATGGTATTCCTCACAGGGTACTTAACAAGCTTAGCTCTGTGATTGCCAAATCTCTTTACTTAATTTTTCAGGATTCTTTGAGGTCTGGCATAGTGCCGAGAGACTTGCAAATTGCTTATGTGGTGCCGCTATTCAAAAAGGGATCCCATTCTCAGCCTCAAAACTAAAGTCCAGTTAGTCTGACGTCAGTGGTAGGAAAGCTTTTCAAAGGGTTAATAAAGGATAAGATACTGGACTTCATAGCAAATCATAATACTATGAGTTTGTGCCAGCATGGTTTTATGCGTAATAGATCTTGCCAGACTAACTTAATTTTTTTTATGAGAAGGTAAGTACAGTGCCACACAGAAGGTTACTCGTTAAATTAAGGAATTTGGCCTGGAACATAGTATTTTTACCTGGATAGAGAATTGGCTAAAAGATAGACTACAAAGAGTGGTGGTAAATGGTTCATTTTCTAATTGGACCAGTATTTTTAGTGGAGTACCACAGGGCTCTGTACTAGGTCCCTTTCATTTTCAACTTGTTTGTTAATGACCTGGAGGTGGGCATTGAAAGTACTTTTTTCTATTTTTGCAGATGATACTAAATTGTGCAGAACTATAGGTTTCATGCAGGATGTTGCCACTTTGCAGAGTGATTTGTCTAAGTTGGGAAACTGGGCAGCAAACTGGAAAATGAGGTTCAATGTTGATAAATGCAAGGTTATGCACTTAGGCAAAAATAATACAAATGCAAGTTATACACTAAATGGCAGTGTGTTGGGAGTTTCCTTAAAATGGATCTAGGGGTTTTTGTAGATAACAAGTTGTCTAATTCTGGGTAGGGATGTAGCGAACCGCCGATAATGTGTTCGCGAACGCCGTTCGCGAACACCGGCAAAAATTGCGAACAGTTCGCGAACAGTTCGCGAACTTCGAACATCCGAAAATCGTTCGATTCGAACGATCGAAGGATTTTAATCGTTCGATCGAACGATTTTCGTTCGAATCGAACGAAAATCGTTCGATTTTAGCGATCGAATGGTCGAACGATTTTGACGCGAACGTCGCGCGACGTTCGCGAACTTGCGGCGGACGCGAACAGCCGATGTTCGCGCGAACAAGTTCGCCGGCGAACAGTCCGCGACATCCCTAATTCTGGGCAGTGTCATTCTTTGGCTACTAAAGCAAATAAAGTTCTATCTTGCATAAAAAAAGGGGAGTATGTGCAGTAAGAGGGATATAAATGAGCTGGAGAGAGTGCAGAGACGCGCAACTAAACTGGTTAGAGGAATGGAAGACTTAAATTATGAGGGTAGACTGTCACGGTTGAACAAACAAAAATGATGCGGTTCGCATCGGAACTCACCCGGAAATGCTGTCTTCCTATCCGCAGCCTGTGCGAGATGCCAGCTACTCCACGCCGGCATTCAATGCAGAACAAACGGTACTCTCACATAGTCGGTGCCGATCCAGGACACCCTGTGAGGAAGTGCCGGGAGATCCGGCAAGAAACGCGTAAGTCAGCCCTGTACACCCACCGCTGCAACCCTCACCTGTGTGTTTGTTGAAATAAAGCTGAAAATTTTAACAATGTCCCAGCTCTTATTTTATTTCTTCACTAAGGGGAGGAAAAAGAGCTGTAAAGGTCAAACTGTTTCCTTTGGTCATTCTGTGCTGGGGGTGGTGTGATCTTTCCATAGGCACTACTCATTTTAAAATAATCATGCCACCACCACCTTTAAATTATATTGAAATATTGTTTGAAGTAAATCAGGGCTGTCCAACTGGCGGCCCGCGACCCCCCCCCCTTTATGTGGCCCTCCTTATCTGCCTGCTGTGTCTGTTTACCATTTGTAAAATTTAAAAGGTATCACTACAGAGATTAACTGGCCCCTGCATTGTTTCATAAAATTCACACTCTAATCCCCTCTATTGTTCACACCTGTGATCCTCCTGCATTGTTCACACTTGTGACATCTTTATTATTCACATCCTAAAGCCATGTACTGTTCACACCTGAGACCCAGACTGAAACTGCCCACATTGTTCACCTGTTCACACCTTATTCAAAATGCTAATGAGCCAACAGCACTGTGTCACTGTATGTAGTACATTTTAGACTGGTCCTGATTTTCCTGTCTCCTGCTCTGTTCTGTCTTCCCTATGCTCCCTGTGTGTGTCATACTTGCCTGCTCTTTGCACCCTGCGTTTGCTCTGCCTAACCTATGATCCCTATGAAACATAAGTCTGGTATTTGTTCTGGGGGTTTGTTGGCATTTGAAAATTGTTGTTAGGGGCCCCTAAGGTGTTTAATCATATGCTGGGGTACTGTATTATACACAGGGGAGGAGGAGGCATATGGACGTAAGGGTATGTCTTAATATGACTTAACTTTTTTCACATATGAGTGGCATCCCTGCCGGTACCGGGCCAAGGTAGTTTGGCACCCTAGACAAGAGCTTCAATCAGCACCCCCCTGTCCTGCATTACCATTTACCTCCTTACCATGATGGTTTTTAAATAAAGAAAGCAAGAAAATGTACAACACTTTCATTTATATTACTGCCCCCTGTACCTGTACCAGCAAGCCCAGCAGTCATCATATTGTCCCCAATCTTTACCTGTGCCAACAGCAGACAAAAATAAATCTGATCCACCGGACTGAGTGACCATGATTACTGAAGCAAATTATTAAATTAAACGCTTGAAAAAAACCCATTAAAAGTGCGCCCTCAATGATGGCGTTCTAGACAGCCGACTACTCTGCCTACCCCTAATTCCAGCCCTGATCTCTGCAGTGAGCACCAACCATCTGGTTTTTTGGTGTACTATTAATGTGGACATGGTCTTGTGGTAACATGGGTGTGGTCTAAAAACAGGGAGTGGCTAACACTGGCTTTCATTATCGGCCCTTCACCATGCAGATCAGAAAAATTCAGGCCCTCTGTACAATATAAATTGGACAGCACTGAAGTAAATAATGCTTGGCTGAGGGGAACTTTTGGCAGACACATCTTTGTGCCTCAAACATTCTAGTAATACTGACATGTTCCTATGGATTTTCATAGAAACATGTCAGTGTATATATTTAGGTCAATGAAGAAATTATTGACCTAAATATATACACTGACATGTTTCTATGAAAATCCATAGGAACATGTCAGTATTCCTAGAATGTTTGAGGCACAAAGATGTGTCTGCCAAAAGTTCTCCTCAGCCAAGCATTATTTACTTCAGTGCTGTCCAATTTATATTGTACAGAGGGCCTGAATTTTTCTGATCTGCATGGTGAAGGGCCGATAATGGAAGCCAGTGTTAGCCACTCCCTGTTTTTAGACCACACCCATGTTACCACAAGACCATGTCCACATTAATAGTACACCAAAAAAACAGATGGTTGGTGCTCACTGTAGGGATCAGGGCTGGAATTAGGGGTAGGCAGAGTGTCTTTATCTAGCTTTGTTTTTTATTAAGGTATGTAAAATCTAAGTTTAGGGGGGGAGATAGTTCTTTTTGCATAACTTTACACAGCTGGAATCATAATGAAGGGATGGTTAGCCCCCTGTTGTACTTCATTGCAAGCCACTAGACTGTGGTTCAAAAAAAGTTGTATGTGATTGTCATTTCAGTTGTTATTTCAGATACTACAGAATACACAGTGGCATCATAATAATGAAAGCATGCTGAAGTGAGAAAAGGTATATTATGATATCATAGTTATCAGGACTTGTATTGGTTGTTGAAAAACAGCAATTTGGTGCATTGCTACATCATCAACTCAGAGCATATAATAATGTATGTCATATATTTGAATTACTTTTCTGGCCTATTAATTGTTAAACCCCCATATGTAACAAAAACCACTAAGTTTGCACAGGAGCTTTTAAACGGGTGACTGGTAAATTCAACCTGCTGATTGGTTGCTATGGGTTACTGCTCCTGGGCAAACTTATTGCATATTAGTATATGTAACCCCCCCCCCATTGTCCCATCAATGTTTTTAATAGAATATTAATGACCCTTGGTGTATAGAACCAGAATTAAGTTAGTTAAGTGGCAGGTCTCTTTGAGAGACATTTGTTCTGTTTTGATCCATTCAAATGTTTATAATGTCCATTCAAATTATAATTATTAGTCATTAAAGGGCATATGTGAACATTAGGCAACCAGCTAAAACTTTCATATTTCAAATGGATAATTGGTCCCAAATAGTAAAACACTAAATTAATTTATATGTCAAAGGGAACATTGTAGTCATCCCAGCATCAGAAAATTACGTTTCACAGTATATTTCACTATAAAGGCAGATTGGAAATTAATGTCATTGAGACTCCCAAAACATTGAGCTAAAAAATATAAAAAATATAACATACCTGAATGTTCCTATCGGTGGCCCTGTGACTAAATTAAAATTGTGCTTCTCTGAACCAACATGTTAATGAATAACTGTACTTGAGTTTGAGTACTTTTGAAATGTATCCTTATTTTTTTAGATACTAGGATCACTGTGGGGCCTGATGACTAGATGCTAATTCCCTATGTAAAAAGCCTATATCCAGTTCAAAGCTGTCTGCATAGGGTGGCCTCCATATGACCCTTGTGTTATCTCTGTAAAAAGAGTTATGTTAAACAGATTTTTAGGTTTTAAATTAGTTACTCACTAGAAAGCAAGGAGTATAGAAAGGTACAGTTGTAAAAAAATGCTGCTTTTAGATTTTAAATCCCAGGGTCAAGAATCACTCCATTTGCCAGGGTTTCTTAATTCTTCGTACAGAAACAAAACACACCCATTGTCTCCTGTTAATAGAATCATTACTGCTATCTACAAGAATGTAGTCTCAGAGACACCCAGATACTGTACTTGCTAGACACTGTACTAAAATAGTAAAATTAGATCAGACCTACCCTTTTGAGCAATAACTCTAATGCTAGAAATTGTTCTTACTTAAGAAGGACTGTCAGTCACAGAAACAAGGATGATAATTGTATGTCACACATATATCCTTACCAAGAATAAATGGTTAGTATGGTAACCTGTCCCCCAGCATTGTAAAGATGCATGAGCTAAAATTGAATATCTGTATTATAATACTCTTTATAGATATATTTTCCAGGCCAGGCTCATTTTAAGTATGTATATTTTCATGTTTATGTTTACAGTGGATCTGGACTGGACTCATGCCCTACCCACATTGGCAATGTGACCCGCCAGTGACTGTACTTTCAATACATTGATTCATAGATTCTTAGATCTCAAAAGAATGCATAGGGAATCTTATTTGAGCTCATATAAAACTATCCTATAAATGCTTCTACTGCTGCTGTAAATTGTATATACAAATTCTAACACTACAATTCAACTCCTTCCAGCAAAGCTGGTTTTGATGTTACTACAACAAACCAAAATAGACTCTTCCATGTTTATTTTATTAATTCCCAGAATATAAGTGATTATATAGAGTGATTCAACAGATTATTCCTATTATTATTATTATTATTATTATCATTATAATTATTATTATTATTATTATCATTATTATCATTATAATTATTATTATCTTTATCACCCACTATGTTATACTGCTGTGTTTTTATTGCCAACTCATGTAAACTTCTTCATCCTTTTTAGAATTTTCCTTCTAATTTCTTTATACTTTATCTCTTCTTATTTGAGAATTATTAAGAATTATTTTTTCTCTACCATAGATGTTATGTCCAATAAATATATTGATTACTTTTTAGACATTTACAGCTAGTCAATTGTTACCGCTTTGAATTAGTTTTACTATCAAATTACAAAAAAATATGGTAAAAACAAACACATATAAGTTGAGAAATCCCAGGGTCTTTGGTCAGCAAGGATTTTTCTTCTGGGGGGGGGGGCATGTTATTAATGCTTAAGGGAAAAATAAACTCAGATTTTACTTTTTAAATTCATCAGTAGTCCTTCCTATTTCTCATGGTTAGATTCCAGAAAGTCAAAGGTTTTCAACTCAGGGTCTGACAGCAAAAACAGTGTATAGGATCACAGCTTGTACATGTTAAAATTTATGGCAAATTCAAATTTGATTTTTTAGAAATTCCTTGAGTTGGATCAGTTGGAGTAAGATTTTGGTTATATTTGCTATCTGTAATTGTTGGTATGGTGATTCCTGAGAAAGTGCAGGACCACATGGAGACCCCAGAAAACACCAGATATACAAAACAGTAGCACATCTGGATAGCATAACTGAAGTTCATATACTGAACAAATAGTAAAATGGAAACATGCCAAGCTCCCAAAGTTCCTTAAGATATAGTTTTGAACAAAAACAAATTACAAAAAAATCTAGAGGATCTAATATTTAACTGGTTACAAGAAACTGCTGTGTAATTGCAAGTTAAGCTGTTGCTAACTCTACTATACTACTGTATTTGAAATAAAAGAAATAACAAGGTAATAACTTTAAATTAGCCACCCAAAATTAACTCTTTGTATGGT
This sequence comes from Xenopus laevis, assembly GCF_017654675.1. Lineage (NCBI taxonomy): Eukaryota > Metazoa > Chordata > Amphibia > Anura > Pipidae > Xenopus > Xenopus laevis. The sequence continues at coordinate 68,579,940 of NC_054379.1, read as the reverse complement.
GGAAGAATTCAAATTAGATGACCTTTCAAGACAGATTAAAGTCAGTCTTGATATGTTTTACTTTATTTCAATAATGTATATTTTTGATTGAGCAGCTTTTGAAATGTAGACAGCTATCTGCTTTCTAGGGCTTAGAAGTCAGAATGGAGTCGGAATTGACAATGAACAAAGAGAGCTTGAATAAAACAATTATCAATAATCAAATAAAAATAGCAATAAAGATCACACTTAATCTGATTAAAGTTGGATACAAAAAACAAATAGTATGTAACACCTATTTGGGCCACTCGGGGTTAATTCACCAGCTAGTACATTAGAGCATGGGTTACACGCGACTTACACCCAGGGCAGGGCCTTCGCTAAGTGGAAGTGTTCCCTCTATGGTGTAGTGCTACATCCCCCCCAGGCTACTGTGCACACAAAAACAACTTGGGCGCCAGGAGGTTCTTAACAATCAGGAACGGTTTATTATGCCAAAAAGGGCAAATGACCACAGGTTTCAGTACTCACGCAGGAGCTTGAGGAAAACAGCATATTGAGAGTTCACACAGATCAAAGGCAGGCTCACACAGAGAGTACACAGGCAATTGCAGTACAACCTTTCCCTCCTGGAAGTTGTCAGGAAGCAGCTTCTACCCTACAGTCCCTCTTCACTGAGGTCCCTGACTGGAGGCAACACACAAAGCCTCTGGGAAGCTACTCCCTTTCTGCAAATCCTTGTTGGAGCTTCAACTGCTCTTTCTCTCTATCCTATCTGCCTTTCTCTCCTAGAGAGACTATAACAAGTCTGCCCTAGTATATCTGTTCCTCGTTCACGGGGTTTCCTGGTCCCCGACTTGGACACATGCCTTCTTCTGGGCCTATTGCACTCAGTCCCCCTGAGCACATCCAGCTGGAATCACTTTCAGAGGCAAAAGAGGAAGAGGCCACTCCCTGCACTCACTATATAGGAGTGAGTCAGAGCAGTGTCATCAAATCTCTCAGCCTATCACTGTAAAGGTTATTTTGTAACAGGGATTCTACCCAATAACCCAAGGAAATGGTGAAAAGATTAACTCTATAGGGCCTGTATCCCTATAGGGCCCTACATTCACCCGGGGGAAAAAAACCCATTTCTCCTGACAATGGTTTAACAATCCCCAACATTTCAGCTTACAGTACCATCACATCCACTTCTGGTATCCTCTCCTAGGCATACCTGGTAACAATGGTCACTGCAAAGGAAAAACACACAGCATACACAATACTGTATCAACATTAAATAATAACAGTTGCAGTTGGTCAACTTTATTATACGCCAAAAACTTTCTTTCCTCCCAAGGGTCCACACAGGTCATCCTTGAAGTGCAGAAACAAGGCAGAAGAGTTGTGGTGGGGATCAATAGTCCTGAATTAGAACCCACTTAGTCCAGCAGTCCTTCCAGCCACAAAAAAACAAGCAAGCAGCACTCTAGGCATCTCACTCTGCAGGAGTCCATAGAAGAGCTGTAGCAAACACAGAAGAATCCATCCTCCAGGTCCTCTTCTTCCAGATCCATGATCCGGGATCACACATGAGCAGGAAATGGCTCCATCCGAGACATCCATCTTCCTCCCATCCAACTGACATCCGCAGGCCTTTGTGAAATTCGGGGTGAACCTCCAAGCCCGAACCCACGGCCAAATACTTCGAAGGAAATTCGTATGATTCGAAGAATTCGTACGTTCCGTTAATCCACTTCGAAAAATTCGTACGATCCATTCGTACACTCCGACAAATTCGTACATCCATTCGTACGATTCTAACAAAACAATGCACAGCCTGGTATTTAAAGGGTTAATGCCCCACGTTGGGCGCAAATGTAACACCTATTTGGGCTGCATAGCACACAAATAGTTAAACTGTCCAGCTAGCAGTAGAAGCATGGGTTACACGCGACTTCACACAACAGGGTCAGGGCCTTCGCCATGTGGAAGTGTTCCCTCTATGGTGTAGTGCAACTACATCCCCACAGGCTACTGTGCATACAACAAAAGATGGGCGCCAGGAGGTTCTTGCAGTAAAACAGAAAACGGTTTATTTAACTATGCACGAGGCAAGTGACCACAGGTTTAGTACTCACACAGGAGCTGAGGCAATAGCACATTTCTCACACAGAGCTGCAGGCATTAGGCATTTCTCACAGAGGAAAGGTCTCCATTAGGCATTTGCAGTATTCACACACATTCCCTCCTGGAAGTTGTCAGGAAAGCAGCTTCTACCCTACAGTCCCTCTTCACTGAGGTCCCTGACTGGAGGCAACACATAAAGCCTCTGGGAAGCTACTCCCTTACTGCAAATCCTTGTTGGAGCTTCAGCTGCTCTTTCTCTCTCACCTCTCTGCATTTCTCTCCTAGAGAGACTATAACAAGTCTGCCCTAGTGTAACTATTCCTCATTCACGGGGTTACCTGGTCCCCGACTTCTTCTTTCAAAGCACATGGGCCTTTCTGGGCCTAGCTGTGCCCAGGCTCCCCTGAGCACACCCAGCTGGATCACCATCCACAGGCCAAAGAGGAAGTGGCCACTCCCTACACACACTATATAGCAGTGTAGCAGGGGAGTGTCATTCTCTCCTGGCAGATCACTCTAAGAAAAAAGGTGGGGGCCTTAAAGCTGCAGGGCAGATTACCCAGTAGGGGTCCCTACATACACCCGGGGGAAAAACCCATTTCGTCCCGACAATGGTTTAAACATCCCCAACATATATCAACTTACAGTACCATCACATCCACTTCTGGGCCTATTGCACTCAGTCCCCCTGAGCACATCCAGCTGGAATCACATCCAGAGGCAAAAGAGGAAGAGGCCACTCCCTGCACTCACTATATAGGAGTGAGTCAGAGCAGTGTCATCAAATCTCTCAGCCTATCACTGTAAAGGTTATTTTGTAACAGGGATTCTACCCAATAACCCAAGGAAATGGTGAAAAGATTAACTCTATAGGGCCTGTATCCCTATAGGGCCCTACAAGTATTTTCAGGAAAGAGCCAGAATAGGAAGGCTAATAAATCAAAAACCAAACAAAATAAAAATGAGGACTAATAGAAAAATTGCATAGAACTGGTCCTTCAATACAAAAAGTTAGTTTACAGATAAACCTCCCCTTTGTATGATGAATTCCATAGACAACAATAGAAATGAAGGTGGAGCAATTTTGTCCAATTCATGTTGAAACTGTGGGAATTTCAGTGCATAATTTGCAATGGCACCAGATCATTTACATTATGAGGATTATGCATTTTGGGTAAAAGCATGGCACTACAATTGCAAGTAATAATTTTTCTCTATAGACTTGTATCAAACTAACAGGAAACAGTAATATTGCTAGAATACAAAGTAGAAAACACCCTCCAAAATAAAAGAATGTTAATACTTCAGAGACTTTGGAAAGGTTGTCTTTTTTGTGAGATGTGACATGAACAGTGCAAACTTCCAAAATTCAGTCCTTTCCTGCCTGTCCTGGAAATTTTGAAATAGGGTGATGATTTGCCTTCCTTTCAGCACATTCTAGCTGCCATCACTTAAAATGTCAGAATAATAAAAAGAAATCTTAGTTATTGAAATTTAGATACAGTATACGCAGCTGCTACCTGTAGCTATTTTGTGTCATTCGTGCCTAACAATGATTCCCTTATTCACCAGCTAGATTAGGGTATGGTAGAAAATAACAAGCAAGGTACAAAGGTAAGAACATAACAATGGTAAAAATATACACATAGTTAATGTTGTTTTTGCTTTCCAAAGAAGCCTGGAATATAAATGGATTAATAGTTTCTCCAAGGGAGACAGTTCCTGTACAGAATTGTCAAAAGGACTATTCTTATGTCTCACCGCAGAGGGAATAACAAGAACAGGGTCGGACTGGCCTGCCGGGGTACCGGGAAAAGTCCCGGTGGGCCCTAGCCTCGGTGGGCCCCTGACTGTGCGGTCCTAGTGACACATATGTGGGCGGCGTGGGCCCCACTAAAATTAAATCACAAATGTTACCGGTAAGTACGTGCCATAGGGCCCACCGCCGCCCGCTTCAATCACTTCCGCCCTCAGCTGCCTGCATGCTGAGGACCCTGCTCTGCTAGGGGCTGTCTGCGGTGTGCCTGGCTGCAGCCTGCACGTAAATTCTACGTTTCAGGCAGGAGGCAGCCAAGCCAAGAGTCGGAGTCCCTCCCACATAATTCTAGGTGCGGCTTTAGATTAACCGAGTGTAAGGGCTGCCCTGACAATCATTGGCCCGTCCTGTTCCCTCGCACAAGTCTCCAGCAAAAGCAGCTCCACAATCAGCACATACCCTCTATTGGAAGGAGTCACTCCGATCGCCATCTGCAGCACAGTCAAGTATTTCTGGTATTTCATTTTACCTCCCCCCTTGTTTCTCCCCTCCGATGCCCCCCTTAAAACACTGCATTTGACCATGAAATTGCATGTACTGTGTTGCCCTGTGACCCCCTGTCGCCTCCCTCCTTCTTCCCGTCTGTCCTCCTCTCTCGTTGGCAGCGTGTCTGGTCAGCACAGCACCATTTGTTAGCAGCAACTAGAGATCACATTGACAGCTAGAGATGGCAACTAAATCCTTCTTCCCTCTCTCTCTCTGCCTTCCTTCTTGCACGGTGTCACAGGAGCTCATGGTAGCTGAAGTTTTCATACAGATGTAGCGATTTTACAAAGAGAAAGTTATTGGATTTTTAGATTTGACAAGCTACTGTATCTGAAATTAGGTTTTAAAGATTCATTAGAGTGGCATTTCTTCCTGCAGTATGGGTAAATAAACAGGGTTGAATGCAGGATAATCTATTCTATATTGGCAGGAATATTTGTCTATAAATAAATTAAAAGAAACTGCTGTCTCTTGATCACAGTACTTATGTTCATTTCACATTTACAATTCCCTACTCTCTATTTTCCCTTAAATATTTAGGATAAGACAAGTTTCACCATACATACTAGATTATGCATGTACTGGCAGCTACCTGACCTGCAAAATGACTAAACTTCCTTAAAGGGGCAAAACCTAAAATACAAGTTTCCACTCTGCGGGTTCACTCCATCTGTGGGTTTTCGCTTTGCTCAATGGAATCTTCTTTTGTTGTTGCTGGGAATGTGGTTGTGTTGTGTGACCAACCATGATGCGGATTGGGAAGAGAAAATGTAGAAAATCGGCAGTCAGCTGATGGTTACCATCTGGTCATGTGCTTTCAGAAAGAGCGAGTGCTGCACTATGAAACTGCTATTTTAATTTAATATTGTTATGGCCATTCCAGTTTTTTTAAAATAAAAATATTAATTTTGATATTAGTGGACACTATTTTGTACTGAGGGTGGGCCCTTGAGATGAGGTTTCCTGGTGGGCCCCAGGGACCCCAGTCCGACACTGAACAAGAACATTACTCCAAGAGTTACAGTGCAAGCTGAGAACTTCCAGTTTGTATATTCAACTCAACCTGTTTGATCCTTGTGAGTTACAATACAGAATTAAAAAATGAAGTTTGATTTAACAATGTTCAAGATGTAAGTGTAAGAGCTCCCCTCAGCCCATCTTAAATACAACACTAAAGCCAAGGATAGCACTGGGGTTATTCACTAAATGGTAGTGTGCGTAACTATAAAGGAAGCAGGTGCCGGTCCCCTTCAAAGATATTTTTGCTAAGAAGGATCTGGGGATTTTTATAGATAACAAGTTATCTGGTAAGGCCTCACCTAGAGTTAGCCTTGCAGTTTTGGGCTCCAGTCCTTAAGAAGGATATAAATGAGCTGGAGAGAGTGCAGAGTTGTGCAACTAAACTAGTTAAAGGGCTGGAAGATTTAAATTATGAAGGTAGACTTTCAAGGTGTGTTTTTTTTTTTTTCGCTTGAAAAAAAGATGCTTGTGAGGGGACATGATTACTCGTTGCTATAACATTAGAAGTCGTTATAGACAGACAGCATGAAATCTTTTTTTTCCCTTTAGACTAGAGGAAAAGATCTTTGATTTGTAGCAGTGTAGGTGGTTCTTTACGGTGAGGTAAGTGAGGTTGTGGATACTAAAATCTACAATTAGCACAGATATTGGTATATATATCAAGGATCCTTGATAAGGCCCCAATGTGGGCCGAAACGTTGGATACACGAGTGATATGGAAATAAAAGAAATTTGAACACTTGAAAATCCGGTGTGCTTGTCCATTTTGAAGGATATATATATATATATATATATATATATATATATATATATATATATATATATATATATATATATATATATATATATATATATATATATATAGATATATAGATATATATATATAGATATATAGATATATATATATAGATATATATAGATATATATATAGATATATAGATATATATATATAGATATAGATATATATATATAGATATATATATATATATATAGATATATATATATATATATATAAATATATATATATATATATATATATATATATAAGACTCCAATATCCGCACACGCTATCTGGTATTGAATAAGTATCGGGTGCTGTGCTGTAGTTGAACGTTGTACAGGACCAGAGAGTAGCACGCACACCGTATCTTCTTTGCTCCAAAGGATTTATTAGAATACAAAAAGCATTTACATCGGAATTACATTGAAGTTTCGGTTGTGCTCTACAACCATTATCAAGATGTGTTTACTTAATCAATGTATAGTTTAAAATGAGCCCTATCAATGACATCACCACCTCTACCAAACTCACACAGGTGAATTGGTTCAAATTACACAGTATAAATTGAGCAGATTAGAACTCATATGCTACAAAAGAATGTATCTATACATGTACACATTGTATCAAAGTTCTACAGAACTGTGACATTGGAAGAGAATTTTTTAATGTCGGAGCATGGCAACTATTAGCATGTAGCAATGTGTTGCGATCAGTCATCTTATGTTATAAAGAAAAATCTAGTTTTGTATTATTCAATTTAAGATGAAGGTCCAAAAAATCTATTTCAATGCCACAGTTAAAGGTAAACTTGATATGACCTGAAAATTGATTTAATGACCCCATCATATTCGTAAAGCTTATTTCATCCCCGCACCACACCAGGATGACATCATCGATGAACCGTTTGTAGAGAATTATGTTTTGTGAATATTGGGACAGAATGTGTTGCATCTCAAACTGATACATAAAAAGATTCGCATATGAGGGCGCCATCGGGGGCCCCCATGGTGGTACCAGCTATTTGTTGATAGAAATCATCCTCAAAAATAATTAAATTGCAAACACATCTGTAACAATTCCACAACAAAACTTACCGGTGGGCCATCATATTCATCAAAGCTCAAAAGAGACCTCTCAACAGCTGACAGACCATCTTCGTGGGGAATACTGGTATATAGGCTAACAACATCTATTGTAGCCAATAAATATGATTCTCCATCCAGTAAATTTATACTCTTAATGGTATCTATAAAATGAGGTGTATCTCTTAAATATGTTATAGTGGAACTAACCACAGGTTGTAAAATACGATCTATATAGATACCCAATGGATGTAACAGACCGTCTCTGGCAGACACTATCGGTCTACCTGGGGGTGATACCAGGCTCTTGTGAACTTTGGGGAGTGTATAAGAATTGAACACTTTGGGTGGTCCTGTTTTAAGTAATCAAATAATGTTTTAGTAATCCAATCATTATGCAATGCCGCTTGTAGTAATTTATCAACTTGTCGCTTAAATATCCAAACTGGATCACCATCCAATTTTTTATACACCAGACACTCAGCAAGTTGTGACAAAATATCAGTCCTATAATCGCAATAATTAAGTAATACAATCGTACCCCCCTTGTCAGCGGGGCATATAATCAACGATGGATCATCCTGAAGAGTCTCAATTGCATGTAGTTCAGCATGGGTTAAGTTATTGTGCTTACGGGTTTGTGTTTGACATAGAGCATTTACATCTCTTTCCATCGCTGTTTTAAATAATTTAATGGCCGAATTCTGAGTAGGTGGACAAAAATTACTCTTAAGTTTCAACTCCCCCACATTATAAGAGGTGTCTTTTATAGTTAAGCCAAAATGATCCTTTAGTTTTAATAAACGTATAAACCTAAAAAGATCAATATCCCATTTGAACTGATCAAAGTGTGTAGTGGGCACGAAAGATAAACCTTTTTGTAATTGTGAGGATTCAGGTTCCGTCAAAGTATGCGACGACAGGTTGAAAATTGGTGTTGTCATTGCCGGCGTGATCTGCCTCTTCGTGCCTCACCGTGTGGGATATCTTTTCCTCGAGTTGCCTTTGGAGGAATCGGAGGGCGTGCAGTGACCGGCTCGTTCTCTAAAAAAGAAGAGGAAGGGGCTGGTTGCGATATCAGGGAAGAATCACTCGGCGCTCCGCCAGCTGGGTTGTTTAAGGTGCTTTGAAGATTCTCATCAGGATCCGATTCTCCGAGCTTGAATCAACTGTTTGTAGAGAGCGTGGACGCTGTTGACGTTCCCTATGGCGGCGTGTATTGTATCTGTAAGGTTGTTGTTTCTCACCACGTAACCACCGATAAACTTTGTGAGTAGTATAATCTTCATTCACCTTTTTAAGCTTCTCTCTCTTAAAGCAAAGCAAATCATTTTTATAAGTTTCAACTTGAGTGGTACATAGAGATATAATGTCTTTGGCGGAATCTGCAGATAGTACGGCCTGATTCTCAATTTCAAAGGCCAGCAGGTTTTTCCTAACCTTGGTTAATTCGGCCGAAACTTCTTCGATAACCAACACCATTAAGTCCAATGAACATCGGTTAAGTACACCTGTCCATTTTTTACAAAAATCAGGGTTTAGCCGTCCAAGTGTTGGAACATTTCTTATGCGGAAGCCGCGAGGTATTTTCTTTGCACGGTAGTAGTCAGAAAGGAATAAACCATGCAGGTCAAGATTAACTTCCCTTTGTTTTAAACGTGTAAGATCCTTACCGACATCTTAAGCGGAAGGTAATTCGGTCTGTGTCACAGACCATAGAACTCGATCGGCATGGTTGGGTTTCGAAGGGGCTCTAATCTTAGGGATCTCCTTGTTCACACTGACCCCGTTAAAGCTTACAAGAAAGAAAAACATGAGACGTCTTGGCTATCTGCAACTAAAAAGTTGGGATGCTTCAAATGTCCATCCTGTCTGTCATGCCGATACATGATACCCACTGACAGTTTTGTACATCTGAGAACGGGGCATAGATTCAAGATTCGCCATCACATCACTTGTACAACTACTCATGTAATTTATTTAATTACCTGCCCGTGTGGCTTATCATATGTCGGCAAGACAGACCTCATATTAAGACTACGTATGGACGCCCATCGTTCAGCTATTAATACAGCATACAGAGACCTAAAGAGTACTAAACCTGTTGCAAAACACTTTTTGGAAGCTGGACATAGGTTACCTATGTTCAAATAGGTAGCAATTGATCATATTCCAATGCCCAAACAAGGTGGTGACAGATCACGTCTTTTATTACAGCGTGAAACTTTTTGGATAAAAACTTTAGGCACTTTGACACCTGCAGGATTAAATGAAAATTGCTCTTATAGTTAGACTGCTACTTTTGTTTTACATGTATCTTTTTTTTTTATTTGTAATTTTTGTTACTTTCTATATTGCCACTATGATACAATGTGTACATGTATAGATACATTCTTTTTTAGCATATGAGTTCTAATCTGCTCACTTTATACTGTGTAACTTGAACCAATTCACCTGTGTGAGTTTGGTATACGTAGAGGTGGTGATGTCATTAATTGGGCAGGGCTTCACAGTCTTTAAATTTTACTGCTCATTTTAAACTATACATTGATTAAGTAACACATCTTGATAAAGGTTGTAGAGCACAACCGAAACGTCAATGTTATTCCGATGTAAATGCTTTTTGTATTCTCTCTGGTCCTATATATATATATATATATATATATATATATATATATATATATATATATATATATATATATATATATATATATATATATATATATATATATATATATATATATATAAAGTAAAAACTGACACAGTACTCCAAATTTTGTATGCAAAAAAGGATAGACGTTTCGGGGTGTACAAACCCCTTTCTCAAGCCAAGGGCATCATTCAAGTAACAAGCATTAGTTTACACCTATTTATACAAGGTAACACAGGAAGTTACATGTAGAACATGACATCATTAACGATCCTCGCACATTAACCCCTTAATTACTAAATGTCATCCATATAGGTATACAACAGCTCAGCGTTAGTCCACTGCATGTCCAAATCAAGCTAAAAGGAGACAAAACAAAGAATAAAAAACAGAAATGGAACTGATACTTATCCCATCATAGAAATACATATAGGTCATAGTCTCTATTAAGCCCATTTGGGGCCAACGTATTTAATTGGTGTATCCACCATACCTCTCTTTTCCTTAACAGCAACTCTCTATCACCCCCCGTTTGGGGGAGGGTACACATTCCAGAACCATATATTTCAAATCTGTATCCGTGTGACCTTTCTCCACATAATGCTTAGAGACTGGCAACTTCACATTGCCCTTTCTAATTGTAGATCTATGTTGGGATATCCGTGTTTTTATTTGTAATGTGGTCTCCCCAACATAGAGGAGACCACAAGGACAAATTAACACATAAACAGCAAATTTAGGGGTTAATGTGCGAGGATCGTTAATGATGTCATGTTCTACATGTAACTTCCTGTGTTACCTTGTATAAATAGGTGTAAACTAATGCTTGTTACTTGAATGATGCCCTTGGCTTGAGAAATGGGTTTGTATACCCCGAAACGTCGCCCTATGGGCTTTGGTATGTTTTTCTACAATATATATCCTTTTTTGCATACAAAATTTGGAGTGCTGTGTCAGTTTTTATTTTTTCTATGATATTGGCTACTTTGGCAGTGCCTTTTTGACTACTTGCACCCAAAAACTAAGAGGGTTGTGCGGCAATATCTTCTCTTATATATATATATATATATATTTATTGTATATACTGTATGTGAGTGTATAGATTGGATTGTATACATATGTGTATATATGTGCACTGGGGTTCATTTGGAGTGGTTGAACTTGATGGACTTTTTTTTTCAACCCAACTTAGCTATGTAACTATGTAACACTTCAAATCACAAAATTGCACCCCATAGTGCTCATTCACTGAACAGGGCATAGCTGTTCTCTTCTTCTCTTGTTGGATTTAAAATGTGGTTATATGTGCAGACGCATCACCTGTGGGTGCAGTCCTGTACTTACTGTCTGTTATATGACAGGAGTTGAATATAGGGCAAGGATAAGGCTTCTTTGCACCCTGCTCCCACTGGCACTAACTGGCGTAAAAGGAAGCGTTCAGAAAAATGTGCGCGTCAGTGAATTTGCATAGTTACGTCCATTGCACAAATTCGCCAGGCGTAAGGGTGCGAAGTAACACTAGCGAATGTACACCAGCGTCCGTTAGTGAATCGGCGAATTAACGAAAATGTGCTACATTAGCGAATTACCGCTAGCGTTAGACGCTTCGTCTTTTAGTGAATTTGCCCCTAAGCTTCTGTCTGCTGCTAAAGGTGGTCATACACTCTTCAATTACAAACTTTCCCACGACCATTGGTCGTACTAAAGATCTTTTGTCCACTCTAATAACATTAAGAGTTGAATCGTCAGATATGCAGGTAAAAAAAAAGACTTCTTTAGCTCTGTCCAACAATTCAGAATTAACGGCCATTAATGACCTCCAAAGGTGCCCGATCAAAATTATCAACCCTGCCCCAACACACATGTACAGAGAGGCATAGAAAGATCCGTACGATAAATATTGGTGCGTGTATGGCCACCTTAATCCCGTACCCCTCTCCGATGAGCAAAGGTCTGTGCCTCAGCTACAAGGCATGTTTACTGTTTGGTTTTTGTTTTTAATATCTGATATTTGCGGAGCTGCTTTGGCATAAAGGGCAATTTACTTTTATGTCCTTATGAAGGATAGGTGCCCAAAACTTTGCTGCCTGCTCAAGGCATAGTCTGACAAAAGGATTATTTGTGATTATTCATCGGTCCCTTAAGTCTACATCTATTTTTACACATGCATTTTAATTGCTAAATTTTGAAGATAGCAATAACCTGCATATTATTACAAAATGTTATTTACAGCAACTAAAAACCCTCCTCCATTAAGGCAGAATCTAATTCAGTCTCATTTAATAGATAATATTGATGTATGCTTCTGATCACCGAACAAATAACCTTCCATTTACAAGAAATGAACTTCATTTAGTTGCCAAGTCATAAAATATAGCTAAATTCTTATGTAGAAACATCCTGCATGGGTCCTAGTCTTGTATTATTTTGATAATCAGCAGTGTGTACAGTATGTTTAACCCTTTCACTTTCAGCTGTTTTACGGTTTTGGGAAAAGCACTTACCCATTGACCTATATGGGTAAATGGAATATGATCCAATATATTCACTCTTGTTGGCTGTTTTGTTTTTTTTTACCCCCTTGGCAACAACATAGATTCTATGTGCGCAGCAAAGAATTGGTAATGCCACATTTAGAACAAGTAATACACTGGCACATTAAGGCAGATACAAGCAGCAGGGACAGGCTCTTGGGTATTTATTGCAGCTGTGCAACGTTTTGGAGTTGTAACCCCCTTTGTCAAGCATACAAATCATATTTGAATGCTTGACAATGATTTCTATGCTTGACAAAGGGGTTACTACCCCGAAACATTGCGCAGCTGCAATGAATACACAAGGGCCCGCCCCTGCTTGTAACTGCCTTTGGATCAGTAGGGCGCTGACCACTCCATCGCTTTGCACCAGGCATTCAATTTTTGGAAGGCCAGTGTGTGCGAGCATGGTCATATACAATAAATTCTGTGCTATCAACAATTAAGTTAGTACCAAAGCTAGTGGACTGAATGGTACCAAAATGATGAATTATGGCTGTGGTTAGAAGCATTGCCCTTAGATTAACATTATGATGTATGTTTTGCTTGTATAAGGTCATAAATTAACCAGCACATTTCCAGTCTTAAATTTGGGAATTATTATGTTGGATTGTATCATAAGACATACTGTATTATCCAAACACATGAATGCATTTATCAGGCACAGGTAGGCACAGAGCATGAAAAGTTCCACAACTGTGAAGCATCAACATAGCAGGTCTCCTTACCAAAAAAACCCTGCATTTTTACCTCTCCCCATGCCCATTTTACCACTCCTCCCCCTAATGCCCTCACTTCCTGCATGATTCAAACCCTCTCCTACTAATTCCCTTCCTGTTCCCCTTAACCCTCCATTTTCTGCCTGCCCTTTGTAGCACTATCAAAGATATTGGCCTTAAAAGTATGAATCCCCCATAAAGGATTTTTTGATGATAAACTTTTAGATAAACAATTAGACTGTTGTTGAGGGACTTTCTTTTTCACAAAATTTAAGGGACTGTTTTGCAGTTTGTGAGCAAGCTTTACAAAGGGCAGTTGTTCCTTAACCAAGAAGAAATACACAAATTAATGACAATTTAACTATATAATAATGCATGTTTGTGTGATCCTTTCTAGATAAATGCTTTTTGTTTGGCCAAGTATGAGATAATAAAGAAATATGTTGTACTAAACATGAACTTGCAGCTGACCATCTGATTAATTAACAGCCAAAGACATCTATTCATATATACAGGCAGAAATATTTTCTATTTTATAGTCTAGGATAATCCATTGCAGTTATTCCAATTATTCATAAGGTTTCTTTGTTCAGAGGACCTACTGTAGACTAATCCAGAATCATTAAATTTAAAAATAGGCCAAAATACGGTACAGGCAACATCTGTGAGTGTTTTTTACCTTGATAGTTACAAGTTATGCAGTTAATTTAAGACATAATTTATTGTCTTACTAGAAAACCAAACTATACAGTTATATAGAGCAAATTTAAGTAATTTTAAATATGACATTTTATACAGTATCTACTTAAAATATATAAAAATATCTGCAGAATGTTTAAAAAATATCTGCAGAGATTTTATTTAAGCAGCTTGCTTTATGTGGCTTTTTAAGCTTATTTTTATTCTACAAGAACACTGTTCTAATCTTTCACAGTTTTTTTCGCTGGGTACAATAATTAAAGTAAATATACTCAAAAGAAAACATACTGTAACCAGTGGATCTCCCTCTCCAACCACAATTTTGCTAGAAATATGGGGGGAATGCATTGTAGGTAAAAATCGTGCGATTTCACATCTGAAATTTCACTCTTCATACTGCACTTGCGGTTGGTCATAAATTACACTTTTGACCTTTAGAACATCTCTCCCTGTAAAAAGTCACACCTGGAGAAGATCAGCCTGTTGGCAGGGCTGCATTAGCTGCCATTTGGCTGCCCCCATTTCTTCTTAATTTTTGCATATGAAGTATAATATTTGTGCATGTGCTGAAAAGAGAGGGATATCCCTCCACCCACTCATCTTTTTTCATATACAGCAGGTCAGAGTCTATATGGTTTTATGTCAACCAAACCAAAGGGACCATTTCAAGCTCACCTTCCCATAAAGCTGCTCCTATGCTCCTTATTGGGTGATCCATCCACAGCGTCCCCACTGCTAATACACACATCAAACCAAAGGAAGGATAGCAGTCCGATTAAGGAAAACGCAGGTTTATTGCATTATCCTGCAGGAATCATATGCCTTATGCGTTTCGGGATTGATTCCCAAAACGTTGTCTTTGCTGTCTTTTTTCTACTGTAAGCGTGCAAGTATTGTCTTCAGTTAATTGTGAATGAAACATTTCAAAATTAAACTCAGATTATTAATCTTTATTTTGCATATCTATTCTTTCCCACACAGCCAATAGTTCACATTGGCAAAAGCAGCATGTGAAAAATATTTTTTTGCTTCTATCAATATTAAACATATCACTTTGATGGTATGAACTCACTGGGGATAGCTTTATGTTGTTTCACCACTGCCAGAATGTGTCAGCACAACATTCATTTGCAGCTGAGACAGTGCATGTCACTGATTAGGAAAATGACAAACATTACTTATGATCACAGTACAGTTTGTCTTCCAAAAGTACAGAAGGGTACTATATCAAGGATTATATTTGAATCCACTATTTACCTGTTTAGTGTAAATTCTGTACTTACAAAAAGGCAAACAAAAATTATCCAAATAGGCACAAGTAGACCATACACAATCTTTGCACATGGTGCCAAGGTCAGCACTGAACTCTAGGTCACAGTGGCATAAAACAATTTTAGATAAAAATGCAATATCACCATGAAAATATGCATGAGATATTGATCAAAACTTTTGGTATTTGTTAGTTGCAGAGAAAATTTGCACTGTGACACAGTGTTATCAACCTGTATTTGTTAACAGAGATTAGGATATAGTTAAAGTTAATATGAAGTAAGCTATCTTGGCTTAAAATAAGACTTAATTTAAACCCAACCACTTGTTAGGTGTACTTTACTTCATTACTAAAGCTGCATGGGCAATAAATGGCAATGTAAACAGTTGACTAAATATTTGTTTTCTATGATGGTATTTGTAGCTAAGAGAACAGCTGGAGAGCCACATGCATAAGATCGCTTGTTAGCATAATTTTTTTTTGTAAGTATTCTTTGAAAGGAAAAAGGGAGTTCAACATACTGGCATGGGCAATTCTTCACATATAGCCTTCTTATCTTCATATTTGATTTTTGTAGTATATTAATGCTATGGACTTAAGAGATGCTACGATTCTGGTTCTTCTTTTGTGTCCTCCTTCTTTTTTTTTGCCTGCTAGTTGCAAAGTTAGAAATCAGGTGATTTGTCACCGGGGTTAGGATTGGTTGAGTGGCCCCAAGTTTGGCATCTTATTTATTTCCCTCCCCTTTCCTCTGTTCTTCTTTAAATAGAATCCCCTTTCCCTTGCTGACCATCTCTTTTCACGATTTGACAATGATACCTGTGACTTTTGATCCAAACACCCACCCCGTTTTTTTTTTATGTGTCACTCATTCGTGTGATGTTCTGGTACCTTCTTTTTTTAATTTATTTTAAATTGCATAATTTAGGGAGTTTATTTAACTTTATGGAGTAAATTGTATGTGAAGTTTCATAAAAATATTTGTTTATGACAAAATGCTGAATTTCGCCATGAAACCATACCTGCAGACAAATTTCAACCACTCAAGTACAGCACTCAAGAGGACTTGGAAATAAGGGCCCTTACATATTGACAGAGTATAGCACACACACAGAGCACAGGGAAAGCAGAGTATGGCACACACAGGGATCATATGGCTGGCACAGAATGGCACATACAGGGAGCCTAGTGCAGGCAGACTATGGCACACACAGGGGCATAGAGCAGGCAAAATACAACAGGAGACAGAGAGCATAGGACAGGCAGAATACAGCAGAAGACAGGAAAACCTCAGGACCACTCTAAGATGAACATACTGTGCTACATACAGTGACACAATGCTGGTGCCCCTCCAGCAGTTTGAATGAGGTGTGAACAGGTGAACAATGTGGTATGAACAGTACAGGCCAGTTAATCTTATTACAGATAACTTTTAAAGCAGTCACTGCAGGCAGACTTTCATGTAGGGGGCCACACAAGGTGGGGTCATGGGTCGCGTGTTGGACAGCATTGATCTAGATAGATGGAAGTATGGGGAGCACATTTTAAGAGTATTATTTTCAGAATATAATTTCTATTTGATAGCTGATTTCCTTGTTCTCTGTAAGAATATGACTTGTTCTTGATGGTAACGTATGCAACTAAAAACACATTTGCTCAAAAAGAGTAAAATAAGTATAGGCTATATTATTATTCTAGGAAATCAGCATCTTCATTGTAATTTAGAAGAAAAATAAATATACTCTATTTTGTTACACAATTCTACCTTCCACTTCTGCCTGGATCTTCTGAACCAGCTCAGGGTTCCTCCAGATACTCTAGAGGATGCAGAGATCCATGTCAATGTCAAATCTGTGGTACAGCCTCTTGCCAAAACAATCATATCTAGCTTGATTTCCTACACCCTGAGGTCCCCAATGGATAGCTTTTATATCATGTCCAAAACAAGAAGAGGATAAGGCAATGGAACTGGTGTGGGCCTAGGAAGTTCAGTCATTTTGTCACTACTAGAAATATTTTCCACTTGGGGGTCAGCCATTTATAATAATAATTTATGATAATAATTTTACGCACATCCACACTAGTGCTAAACATGTTTTATTTCTGTATATGCACATCAATATGTATACATCTTCGACTGAATAAAGTAGGCCTCAAATCACATTTGCCGTTTCTTTTGATACCGCATATCAATATACAAGTATTGAAAGCTTGCAAACCATTAAACAGATATGAAAGCCTTTAGTACATACAGTTTATGATTCAGCAGCAGCACTTGTTGGAAAATACAGCATTTTGTTTGATTGTAGGCATCTCTACAGAGAGCTTAGAGGAGGCAAAATTTGACTAGTAGTATCACGAGGCCTAACTACAACAGTTTAGGTCTTTTTGCGTTGCTGAGTTCACCAGGGCTTTCTTTCTCCCAGGATGTACCAAACTGTAGATTTTGGCACTTCTAATATTGTAGCAATTTTTCGGATGGGTTTTTTCTGTTTTTGCAGCTTAAGGATGGCTTGTTTCACCTGCATGGAGAGCTCCTTTGACTGCATGTTTTCTGTTCACAGCAAAATCTTACACATACAAGCACCCCCCCCCCCGATTCAACTCCAGGCCTTTTATCTGCTTCATTGATAATGACATAACGAAGGAATTGCCCACAACTACCAATGAAAAAGCTTTTGAGTCAATGGTCCAATAACTTTTGAGCCCCTGAAATGAAGTGATTGTGTTAAAAAGGCTTTAGTTCCTCACATTTTTATGCAATCTTTTTGTTCAAAAATTAAAGCTGAAAGTCTGCAGTGCAACTGCATCTGAGTTGTTTCATTTACAATTCATTGTGGTAATGTACAGAACCAAAATTAGAAAAAAGTTGCCTCTGTCCAAAGATTTATGGACCTAACTGTAAGTGCTACATCATTAGCAAGGAAAGTGACTGCCTGACAACTAAATTCCTCCCTGAAATCACTGGAAGAAGCCTGAATATTGCAGAGTGTGGAAACCAACCTGTATGGAGAGAACCCAGAGTGGAGAAAAGTTTTGAATGCATGCTGTTAAAACATTAATGAACTGTGTTCCTGCATGCCAGTGACTTTATGTTGGAAAAGTTTTCCTGTTTTTTGCTAAAGATGCAGTGTCCATGTCTTTATGCTCCTGATCATCTGCTTACCTGCCTACCATAGCTAATTTCCCCCAAAAATTATGTGTACAGGCAGCCAGCTTATCACATATAGGGGCAAATTCACTGAGATTCGTAGTTGCGCCAGGCGTAACTTCGCCGCACTTCGCCGCACTTCGTCACACTTCGGCAGGCGTAGTTTCACCAGCACTCCGCAAATTCACTAAAATCATCCGAAGTTGCGCACAGGGGTAGCGTAAGGTTGCGAAGTTGCGCCAGCGTTGATTCGCTAAGCGAAGTTACGCTAGCGATGGTTAATTTGCATACGGGGCCAAATTCAAATTTCAATGGAGGAATACGTAGAATCACTACAAATGCCTGGGAAACCTTCAAAACATTAAATAAATTTTTTTTTTTGCCCTACACATGTGCCCACTGTATAGTTAAGTTGCCATGAGTTAGGAAATGTAGGGGGGAAGGAGGGGAGCCCCAAAAAATGTTTCGATCTTTTTCAGCCTATCACCCATCAATATAGAAAAAACGCCAGCGTTTTTTGGGACTTAGAAAAAATTTGAACTTTTTTTGAAGCAATCCCTATCTACTCTATTGCGCTTCGCCTGGTCTGAGGTGGCGAAGGAAGTCTAGGGTAAAAGGTAGCGTTCAGTACACTGCACGCGTTAATGAATTTGCGTAGTTACGTCCGTAGCGAAAATTCGCCAGGCGTAAGGGTGCGAAGTAACACTAGCGAATTTACGCCAGCGTTCGTTGAATTTGCGAAGTAACGAAAATGCCCAACGCTAGCGAATTGAGGCTAGCGTTAGGCGCTTCGGAGCTTAGTGAATTTGCCCCATAGTGTTCTGATGCAGGCGGAAAGGAGCATTTAAAAAGACAAATATGTGCTTAAAGGAATTGTTCAGTATAAAAATAAAAACTGGGTAAATGGATAGGCTGTGTAAAATAAAAAAAAATGTTTCTAATATAGTTAGTTAGGCAAAAATGTAATGTATAATGGCTGGAGTGTCTGGACAGAACAGAACACTACTTGCAACGCAAAAAAGACAGCGGGAGCCTAAGGAGATTTATGCGTGGCTGAGAGATTGGTGTAGGGAGGAGGGTTTTGGGTTTTTGGAGAACTGGGCTGATTTCTCAGTCGGCTACAGGCTCTTTGCTAGAGATGGGCTGCACCTTATTGATGATGGTGCAGCTGTTTTGGGGGAGAAGATGGCTAGACGGTTGGCAGAGATTAAACTAGGCATGGGGGGAGGGTTCAGTAAAAGATTCAGTGTAAGACAGGTTTGATTAGATAGTGGGCAAAGGAAGGGGAAATGGGGGGGGGGGCCTTTGGTTGGAGGTACTGTTAAGGCTAGGGAGGACCACATGTCATTTGTTCAATATGGTGCCAGTATTAAATGTATGTTTGCAAATGCAAGGAGTCTGACTGGTAAAATGTGAGAGCTGGAGGTGCTGGTGGGAAAATATGATGTGATTGGTGTGGCCGAAACATGGCTGAATGAGTCGCATGACTGGGCAGTTAATATCAGCGGCTATACCTTGTTTCAGAGGGACAGAGGCAATAGAAAAGAGGAGGGGTATGTCTGTTTGTTAGGCAGGATTTAAAAGCTTATATAAAAGAGGAGGTTATGCTAGAAAATGAAGGGGCAAAAGTCTTATGGGTAGAGTTCTTCACAAATTAATTGTATGGAGTATGCTATAGACCCGCTAATGAAAGTGAGCAGGAGGATGCTAAGCTCCTGATGCAAATAGAAAAGGCTGCTGGTAAAGTAATGATAATGGGGGATTTTAATTGCCCAGATATTGACTGGAGCAAGAGTACTGCCAGATCAGTTAATGGGAACAAGTGTATACACTTGTTGCATGACAATTTTATGGCACAAGTTGTTGAGGAGCCAACCAGAAAAAAATGCTATTCTGAATCTAGTGATCTCAAATAAAATTTAGTGCTTTGAGGGCTGCCCTTCAGAGCATTGGTTGTCATTTATAATGTTATTAAATCATTACTGTTCTTAATTTATTCCCTTAAGGCGTAAATGTAAAAGCTCTAAGAATCTAAGAATGAATTTAATGAATATAAACACTATAATAAATATTGTAAATCAGCAATCTGGATATCAAAGAAAGGAAATGAAGAGTGCATTGTGGAGGAGGCTAAGACTAACTCCGAAAAGTTATTTTTACATATATTAATATTAAAAAGATGCAAGTTGAGAGTGTTGCTCCATTAAATAATGGAACCAGGTTGTAACAGAAACAGAAAAGGTAAATGTGATAAATCAGTTATTTTCTTCAGTGTATACAATAGAAGATTCTGAGTTCTCAGGCTAATTTCATAGCTGCACTGATGGCTCAGCTTAATCTAGTCAGTGGCTGAACAAGGCTCCAGGGCCTGATGGCATAAACCCCTGAGTTCTAAGAGAGCTTAGTTCAGTTTTAGACCAGCCCCTATTTCTGATTTTCTCAGACCGCTTTCATCTGGTATGGTACCTAAGGATTGAAGAAAAGCTCATGTAATTTCAATATATAAAAGGAGATTACAATCTCAGCCTGGCAATTATAGGCCAGGAAATTTAATTGTGGTGGGCAAATTATCTGAAGGCTTGTTAAGGGATCACATTCAAAATGTTGTCCTAGTTAATGCCATTATAAGCAGCAATCAGCATGGCTTTATGAAGGATAGGTCATGTCAGACAAATTTGATTGCTTTTTATGATGAGGTAAGTAAGATGCTGGAAAGTGTGTGTGGAGGGGGCAGTGGATCTATTCATGTTTGCCAAAGCATTTGATACCGTGTCCCCACAAATCACTGATTTTTAAACTAAGGTATGTTGGGCTTAATGAAGTGGTTTGCACATGGATAGGAAACTGGCTACAGGATCGGGTACAGAGGGTGGTTGTTAATAGTACATTCTCTACTTGGAGTAAGGTTCTTCATGGGGTCCCTCAGGGCTCGGTATTGGGTCCACTTTTATTTAACTTATTCATTAATTACTTAGGGTAGGGTATTGTAAGTAATGTATCAGTGTTTGCAGATGACACAAAACTATTCATTCCCAATAAATTCCATCCAGGATGTGGCATCCTTGCAATGGCAACTGGTAATCTGGGCAGCTAAGTGGCAAATGAGATTCAATGTTGATAATGGTAAAGTCATGCACTTGGGAAGTAAAAATATCCAAGTAGATAGGAGTTCCTCAAAAAATAGTTTAACATTTTAACAAGTCTCAAAAAACGCTAGCGTCTTTTCCTTTTTCAAGGTGATAGGCTAAAAAATAGCGTAAAATCTTTTTGGGGTAACTGGGTTCCCACCTACATTTCGTAACATATGGCATATAAACTATACACTGGACTCATGTGTAGGACAATATAACAACTTTATTATATTTTATTAAGGTTTCCCGGGCTTGTGTAGTATAATGTATTTGCTGCAACATATACGTCCATTGAACCTTAACGTCCCATCGTATGCAAATTAGGCAACGCTAGCACAACTTCACCAGCGTTCGGCGCCGTGGATGCAATTTTGGATTTTAGTGAATTAGCGTTGTCCTGGCTGATCTACGCCTGGCAAAGTGTTGTGCTGTGAGCGAAGCCGTCGCTGGCGAATTTTCGGAGGTTAGTGAATTTGCCCCTTGGTATCTATCACTCAAACAACTAAGCTGTTTAAAGGTATGGAAAATCTTAACTATGAAGAAAGACTGGCCAAATTGGGGATGTTCACTATGGCGAAGAGGCGTTTTAGGGGTGATTTGATAATTATGTATAAATATATAAGGGGATCATATAACAATCTCTCTAATGCTTTATTTACAGTAGGTCTTTCCAGCTTACAAAAGGTCACTCATTCCGTTTAGAAGAAAAGAGGTTCCCCCTAAATATTCAGAAGTGTTTTTTTACAGTGAGAGCTGTTAAGATGTGAAATTCTCTCCCTGAATCACTTGTACTGGCTGATACATTAGATAGCTTTAAGAAGGGGTTGGATGGCTTTTTACCAAGTGAGGGAATACAGGGTCATGGAGGATAGCTCATAGAACAAGTTGATCCAGGGACTAGTCAGATTTTGGAGTCTTTTTTGGAGTCAGGAAGGAATTTTTTCCCCCTCTCCAAATTGGAGAGGCTTCAGATGGGTTTTTTGTTGCCTTCCTCTGGATCAGTTGGCAGTTAGGCAGGTTAAAAAAAGTTAAAAGGTGGAACTTGATGAACGTGTGTCTTTTTTCAACCTAACTTACTATGTTACTGTTATTGCCTTTGAGAGACTGTGATAAAATGGTAAATTTTGGTAATCCCTGATTCCCTGTTCTTCAGTTCATTGTCGTCTTAAAGGAATAGGAGTAGGGATGCAATGACTGTTGGCTGCAGTTCCACAAGGACTGGGAGAAAGTCTGTGAGCCAAAAGTGAGAAGTGAGCATTACAGAGTGCTGCAAAGGATGACTGTAAAGTTTCAACAACAGCTGCAAAAGTGGGCAAGGTAAAGGCCAGCAGCTGAGCCCATTGCTGAGTGTGATGAGTTGCACGAAACAGAGGAGGCTTTAACAAAGTCTTTACAAAAAGAAACTACATTTTTCTCTGTGCCACAGAGAAAGGTGCAGCTGAGTAAAGTACGATAGATGGAGCGAGATGCTCCGAGCCACATGGAGCAGCCATGTTGGAGATGCCAAAGTGTTGGTGAGCGTGTCCCATCCTGTCGGATGGTAAAGCAGCCAGAGTTGAGAAGGCCAACTAACGATAGCATTGGTGGCTATGGAGTCACAAAGGAAATGGCCCTGCAACCTGGAGTAAAGGTTCCACAGGTCAAGTGTAGTAATGGGTAAATAAATTCACCAGGCATGGAATTGCGGCAAATTTCCACGTTTCACCGCCAGTGAATACATTTGGGAAACTGCGACAAAAATTTGCTGGTGAAAAATCCGGCAAAAAAAAAATCATTGTGCGCCAAAATTGTTGCACACATAAAAATTGATGCGTGTCAAATTTTATTCAAACACCCATTGACTTTAATGCATTTGGACAAAATAGTCGCGTGTATAAAAATTTTCGCTCGTGTCACTTTGGCCCCCATGCTTTGCAAATTTTTTGCTGTTTCGCGAATTTTCGGGTGAAGTAAAATGAGAAAGATTTGCCCATAACTAGTCAAATGTGCTCCAGTTCAAGTGTAGAAAGTTCCAGAGGTATCTGGTAAGACTGTTCATGGGTTAATTGGAGCTGAGAAATGTGGGACTATGGTTAGAAGTGACTTTAATCTTCAAGTTGAAAAGACCTGGGACTGTGTTATGTAGAGTCTAATCATGCTAATTTACAATGTGTAATGAGCACAGTTATGAGTGTGACTGTGGGGTGTGAAGTAACACCCATGGTAAAAAGTGTAGGGATGTGTGAGATATCACCTCCCTGGCGGTCCAATGGTTCAAGGGGATCAGCGGGACGCCTGCTGGCTCTTTGGTGGGGACGCCGGCCGCGTCAGCAATCCTCCTCAGTGCAGGGTTCCTAGGGTGTGTGCTGCGCGTTCCTACCGGGTTTGTAGGCGCACTCACGCTGGCGTGATGACGCCGGGGCGCAGAGGCACGAAATTCAAACATATTTTATATGGCGATCCTGTTTCGACTCCGATTCAATTCAGATTCCTGCTTAATCCTTCTATTTGACTACCTGGTTTGACCCCTGCCTGCCAGATTACGTTCGCTCTCAGCCTGCCCCGACCCGGCCTGATCTGACTATGATTCTTCTATACGCCTTGAACTGTGACCTTCTGCCCAAATACTCTAGTTTACAGTTGTGCCCCTCCGCTTGTCTAGAACCCCTCGCCTTGCACCTCTCATTTTAAGACCTGGCGGCATCTGAATAGCTGAGGGCTCGTCCCGAAGCCAAAGTCGGCTGCTACAGACAGAAGCACGAGCCGAGACCAGGGTGCTTGACATCGGTTCTAGATTTAGGGTGCCAACCATTACAGGATGACCCTTGGTTTAAATGTTTCCCAAAAGAAAAGGAGGAAAATTCTCAGGTACATGAATATGATTCAACCTGGGAGGGTCTTAAAGGTGAGGTGAAACCTAAGCCCTGCACCATGGCTCGGAAGTGTGTATGCAAATTTGAGAGTGTGTGTGTGTGAAATAGAAAAAGTAAAGTGCACTTATTCTTTTGCCCCAGGTCATATTGATGACAATTGCCCCCTTTAAAAGGTCTGCCATTGCAATTGCAAAGGTATTGACGGCCTGTGACAGCTACTGAAATCATTTGTGAAAGTTGTCTCAGGTGGAGATTCACAGTGCACTGAGAGTGATCTCTTAGAGAAACAGGGGTGCTTTCTATCTGCTGAATGTGGTGTGGAAACCAACTGGGCTTACTTGAGTCTTGGTCATCCTGATTAAAACTCAAGTAAGCCCAGTTGTGAGAGTGGAAACACTATGTGCTGGTGTGGAAAATGTAAGTGAGGCATTATTTGAATATGAAGTAAGCAAAATGTGTGTCTTCTGTTGCTAAACAAAGTCTGCCTGAGAGTGATTTAAAGGCACAAATTTGAAACAGTGAATAAGTATTTTGCTGGCAAAGAAGCTACTGCATGTGCAGGTCACTCCTGTGATTCATGTATGATTACCAGGGGGAGTAAAGTAAAGCAAAAGTGCAATCAAATACATGCGAGGGGACATGATTACACTTTGCAAGTACATTAGAGGACATTATAGACACATGGCAGGGGACCTTTTTACCCATAAAGTGGATCATCGTACCAGAGGCCACCCCTTTAGACTAGAGAAGAAAAGAATTTTTAATTGAAGCAACGTAGGGGGTTCTTCACAGTCAGGACAGTGAGGTTGTGGAATGCACTGCCGGGTGATGTTGTGATGGCTGATTCAGTTAATGCCTTTAAGAATGGCTTGGATGATTTTTTGGACAGACATAATATCAAAGGCTATTGTGATACTAAGCTCTATAGTTAGTATAGGTATGGGTATATAGAATTTAATTAAAAGTAGGGAGGGGTGTATATATGGATGCTGGGTTTTCATTTGGAGGGGTTGAACTTGATGGACTTTGTCTTTTTTCAACCCAATTTAACTATGTAACTATGTGATGCCTGAGTGAGAAGCAAATGTTTACAGGAACGCATGTGTGTTTTCCCCTAAGTTTGAGGTGTATGTGTTAAATCTCTTACAGGCTAAAGAAAGGTCAAGATCCCTTTTGAGAGATATGCAACGGATAAGCAAGTCCCTAGCCCTTTAATTAAAGACAAAGTGAGTGAAACATTGCATCCAAAAGGTAGAGTGAGCCCGTTAAAGGCAAGGGATTCTTATGTAGTAAAAGTGTTCCTCCCCGTGGGTCAAAACAGGGGGGGAGGATATGTGACAGGGTGTTTGGGAAATACCACTGTCTTGGAGGAAAGTGAACTGTAAAGAGTGCATTTAAGCTGCATGATATGTGTTGCAGCGTGATACCCAGCACAGGTAGGGTTTATATGTCCTCTTAGCCAATTAATCATGTGGCAGCTGAGAGAGGAGCTATCTGGAAATGCAAAAGGGCTGTTTTAGAAGGTTAAAAGACTAGTAAGTTTGATATCCCTGGAGGGGAGCGTAAAAGGGGCTTAGTGAGAAGCCTGAATATTCCAGAGTGTGGAATGGTGAGAACCCCAGTGTGGAGAAAAGTCTTGAATGTGTGCTGTTAAACCGCTAATGAACTGTGTTCCTGTATGCCAGTGCATTTATGTTGGAAGAATTTTCCGAAATAACCCTGTGCTTTTGCCTGAAGACGCAGTGCCCTTGTCTTTATGCTCCTGATCCTCAGCTTACCTGCGTACCGTAGCTAATTTCCCCAAAATATTACATGTACAGGCGGCCAGTTTGTCACACCTCTTAATTACTAACTAGTCATTTAGAACTATTATACCCGCTGACTGCCAAATCTGCATGAGCAACATCAAAGAAAATAGTACAACAAAATTCCTAAAAAATTCCCCAAATTTATCAGCACTACACACTAACACTATGAATAAATATGATGAAGACGGGGACAGTTGGATATACTATAGATCTGTGAATTCAGAGAACTAACTTGAACAGCTATGGGCTAATTTCTACTTTTGGTAGGTTATATAATACTATTATCTCCTCATCTTCACCATTAGAATAAAACCACTGTGATGTAATGACCACCAAAACCACAGAAACTTTTATTTTTATGTTTTACTGTTATTGCTTTAAGTATTAACATTTTGTTATACTTCTCTTGAATTTATATACATGATCTGATGGTTGCGCTTTCTAATTTTCATGCTGTAATTTAAACAAAAGAAATAAAGCATTTGAAATATTGTTTGTTACATAGTTACATAGTTAAATCGGGTTGAAAAAAGACAAAGTCCATCAAGTTCAACCCCTCCAAATGAAAACCCAGCACCATACATAAACCACTCCATACTTTCACATAAATTATGTGTTATATATACCCATATCTATACTAACTATCGAATTTAGTATCACAATAGCCTTTGATATTGGCATTAACAGAATCAGCCATCACAACATCACCCGGCAGTGCATTCCACAACCTCACTGTCCTGACTGTGAAGAACCCTCTACGTTGCTTCAAATGAAAGTTTTTTTCTTCTAGTCTAAAGGGGTGGCCTCTGGTACGGTGATCCACTTTATGGGTAAAAACGTCCCCTGCTATTTGTCTATTATTTCCTCTAATGTACTTGTAAAGTGTAATCATGTCCATTCCTTAATTTAACCAGTAATCTTCTGTGTGGCACTGTATCAAATGCTTTAGCAAAGTCTAAGTAAATCACATTCACTGCCATTCCAGAATTGAGATCCCTGCTTACCTTCTCATAAAAAGATATTAAATTAGTCTGGCAAGATCTATAACGCATAAAACCATGCTGGCACAAACTCATAATATTGTGATTTGCTATGAAGTCCAGTATCTTATACTTTATTAACCCTTCAAAAAGCTTTCCTACCACTGACGTCAGACTAACTGGCCTATAGTTTTGAGGCTGAGAACGGGATCCCTTTTTGAATAGCAGCACCACATTAGCAATTTGCCAGTCTCTCAGCACCATGCCAGACCTCAATGAATCCTGAAAAAATAAGTAAAGAGGTTTGGCAATCACAGAGCTAAGCTCGCTAAGTACCCTGGGATGAATGCCTTCTGGCCCTGGACCTTTGTTTATCTTAACATGTTCTAGTCTCTATTGAATTTCCTCATGTGTGAACCATGCATTATTAGTTGTATTACTAGAATTAGGACTATTTATAAGGAAACCTTCATTAGCTGGTTCCTCTGAACTTTATTTTTTGTTCTCATCAACCAGCTGACCCCCCTCTGATATTAAAGGTCCCACCGCTTCATTTTTTTACTATTAACATATTTAGAAAACGAATTTTGGATTCTTTTTACTGCTTGCTGCAATATACTTTTCCACATTGATTTTAGCTTGCTTGATTTTTTACATGATTTATTGGCCTCCTTGTACCTTATAAATGATGCGGCTGTCCCAGCTAACTTGAAAGCCTTAAAAAGCATGTCTTTTCTTACCCACCTCAACACCAACAGTTCTGTTGAACCAAAAAGGACTTGCTTTGCAACGACGTTCCTTGCTTACAAGGGGAATATACTGACATGTATATTTATCAAGCAGCATTTTAAAGAACTCACATTTTTGTTCTGTGTTTAACCCTTTGAAAAGCATTTCCCACTTAATATGTTGCAGCGATGCCCTTATACTGTCAAAGTTTGCACATCTGAAATGTAATGTTTTAGTTACTCCCTTATAGAATTGTCTCTGCAACAGAATCTCAAAGGAGACCATGTTATGATCACTATTCCCTAAATGCTCACCCACACAAATGCTAGAGATGAGTTCAGCATTATTAGTTATTACAAGATCCAAAAGAGAGTCATTCCTAGTAGGTTCTTGAACGAGCTGGAATAAAAAGTTGTCATTCAGCATATTTACAAACCTACTAGCTTTTTCTGTCTTGGCAACCCCATTACCCCAGTCAATGTCTGGATAATAGTAATAACTTGACCTAGTTGTGATGCTGCTTCTATTTCTAAGAGTAGCTGGGCTTCATACAATTATACGAGGTGGTTTATAGCATAGACCAATGATAATTTTCTTTGTAACCTTTTGCCCAGTCAAACTCTCTACCCAGAGTGATTCTACACTCTCACCAGTGCCAGCTATGGTTATTTCTTTAGTGCATGGCTTTAATTCAGGCTTTACATACAAACACACTCCTCCACCCTTTTTAATCCCTCTGTCCCTCCTGAAAAGGGTGTAACCATTTAAATTCACAGTCCAGTCATATGTTTCATCCCACCAGGTCTCAGTACCAATTATACCATAATTTTTAGAGCATGCAATTAAATATAGGTCTCCCATTTTATCTCCCAAACTCCGTGTATTTGCCAGCATAGAGCAGAGGTTACTACTTTTAACTTTGCATTACTTAGTGGAGAATTATATGTTAAGTTAGTATTAGTCTATTTTCCTTGTAACAGTGGGATCTCCTTAGCTGGTAAACTGTATGCCCCCCTCACTCCTCCCCCATGACCCCTTACTAATCCCACTGCCCCGTCTACCCTACCTTCTGCATAATTTGTATCTCACCTCCCTTGCCTGGACCCCCTTTCATTGAGGTGCAATCCATCACGGCTGTATAGGTTGTACCCCAAGGAAAAATCAGCCCAGTGCTCTTGGAACCAAAATCCTTCCTTCCTACACCAAGACTTGAGCCACGCATTTAGCTCTCTAAGCTCCTGCTGTCTTCCTAAACTTGCACGTGGCACAGGCAAAATTTCAGAAAAAATGACATTGGAAGACCTTCCCTTAATATTAGAGCCTAGATCCCTGAAATGACTCTTTTTTTTTTTTTTGCTCAAGAAAATTTTTTATTCGGAAAAAGTATGACACAAGAAATATGACAGAAAACAATACCCAGAAAAATAAGGCATGTTAATATCAACTGGCATTCAACTGATCATGCATCCATTAATAAATCATCATTTAGTGTACATGGACTGTGACTCAGATTACTGTTGTTATTATTGCATATGATATTACTAGTGTTATTACTGACTAGGCCCCTCCACATCCAGTTTAGGAATAGAAGAGAAAAAGTCTAGACCCTGGAGGTGATTAGTGAAGTCCAAAGGGAGAGAAGCTTAAGGGAACTTAGCAGTCCAAACTCCCTGTCCAAAGACGCCATATCTGTATATATTTGAGCAGCCAACCTTTTCTGTCTAGTGCTGCCCTCTCCATAGCTGCCATACTGTCCATGGCAGTCTGCCATTCCTTGAAGGACGGTGGGGAGCAATCCTTCCAATGAAGGGTAATTAGCCTACGGGCCTGAAATAGTGCTTTTGTAATAAAAATTATTGTATATTTGTCCAGGGATACATCCAGGTCTAAAGACAATAGACAAGCTCTACTCCCACCATCACTCCACCCTGGGATAGCTTGTGATAACCAAGCACATATACTTTGCCAATATTGCTGTAGAGCCGTACACTCCCACACAGTATGCAACAGGGTGGCCTCCACATTTTTACATCTAAGACACATTGGCGATTGGACTACTCTCATGGCACAAAGCCTCTGCATCGTGTAGTAGGCCCAGTGTATGAAATACAATTGCAGCAGTCTGTGCATTTGGGACAAAGAAACAAGTAAGGGTGACCCAAGTATCCTCTCCCATTGATCATCAGCAATTGCACCCAACTCCCCTTCCCAAACCACCCTAGCCGGAAGCTCTGGATCCCTATACAGAGGTTTATGAAGCTGCTTGTAGATAGCAGAGATTTTACCCTTATGGGAGCTATTCAGGAGTATGTCTTTTAAAGCCGTATACTGAGTAATAGGTAGAGAGATTTGTACCCCCAAATATGTGAACCTATCAGTGAATTGGAGTGGGCAGTCATGTAGAGATTCACCCCGTATCTCCGCGTCCAGGAGAAACAAATTAGATTTGGCTGTATTAGTTTTCAGGCCTGAAATGGATCTAAAAAACCCATCTTAGAGAGAACATGCCACAAATAGGGCCATTCAACCGTGTTGAATGCCTTGGCTAAGGCTGCTATAGCTCTAGTCCCTTTGTTCTTGTATGGGGCCTGCATGTTGAGGAAGAGGTGTCTAGTATTGAGTGCAGTCATTTTGGACTCTATAAATCCTACCTGGTCTGGATTAGCTAGTTGAGTTATGACCTTACTCAGCCTCCGTGCCAATACCTTTGCATAAATTTTAACATCAGCGGTCAATAATGAGATAGACCTAAAGGACTCACACATTTGGGGATCTTTCCCTGGCTTGGGCAGGAGTATAATGGCAGCTTCGTACAGGGATTGAGGGAAAAGGCCGGATCCCAGGGCTTCCTCATACAAGTGCCGGAGCAGGGGAATCAGGGTCCCAGGGTGCTTCTTATAAATTTCAATGGGAATACCATCACACCCCGAGGCCTTACCTATGGGGAATGAGTCTATTGCCTCTTGTATCTCTATAGTAGTAATGTCAGCATCCATGAACTCCCTATATTCCTGTGGCAGCACTGGAAGATCTAGTGGGCTGAGGAATTGCTCAATTTCAAAGTCTGTTGTCTGCGTTTTAGAGGTATAGAGATCCCTATAAAAACTGACCAGTAATTCTTTAAGTTTATCAGGCTCAGTGTGTAAGACACCAGCTGGGTCCTTTAAAGCTGGGATGGAGGGTGGGGAGTATTGTGCTTTAGCTAAATGGGCAAGTAAGCGACCTGGCTTTTCCCCATGTTCGAAAATGTCGATTTTTGCAAAACTATGTTTCCTCTGTGCTTGTTGTTTAAGATGCTGGAGATATTCCTCCTGGGCCTCTTTCAAGTTCTGCAAGTTTGTTGCCGTAGGGCTAGTGGCCACTAGTGAATCAAGCTGGGATAGTTGTTGCTCTAGCACCTGTTGTGCAGCTATGGATTGGTTTTTATAAGCCACTATCTCGGGTGAAATTGAGTTTCTTATGTACGTTTTAAGAGAGTCACAAAAAGGGAGAATACAGTCCGTGTTTAAATTAGATAGCACAAAGTCAGTTATGGAGTTCTCTACTGTCTCCTTGTAATTTAGTATATTGAGCCATATTGGATTGATAGATGGCAGTGGACGTGACTGTGCATAAGGGAGATTCAGCTGCAATTGCAGAGGGGCATGGTCTGATATCCCCCTGGGGAGATAAGAGGCTCTGCTTAAGTACGGAGTCATACCAGCATTGATGAAAGCTAAGTCAATTCGCTACAATGCTAGATGGGAAGTTGTGAAACACGAAAATTGGAAAGTAGTTGGGTTGGCCGCTCTCCAGGGGTCTATCAGGGCTAGGGACGCCATCATTCTGGCTAGTTGCGTCTTAGTGGGCAATGGTTTTGGGTGTTTACTCAGACTGTCCAGGGATGGTTCTAGGACTTCATTAAAATCTCCAGCCACTATCACCCAAGCATGCGGGAATTTGGACAGCTGGTCAGATATTATGTGTATCACTTCTGCCTCGAAGGGGGGAGGGTTATAGATATTAGCTAGCAGTAATTCACAGGTATTTATAAAACAGTGCAAAAAAATGTATCTACCTCTACCATCAGATTTAAGAGACCCAAACTGAAATGGAACAGACTTGCCTATCAAGATGGAAACCCCTGAAGAGTGGGTGGAATAAGGGGCATTATAGGTCCAGCCTACCCAGGGCCTTTTCAAAGCCCTCACCTTAGCCCCTGTGAGATGGGTTTCCTTCAAGAAAGCAATAGATGTTCTGTGCACTTTCAGGAAGTCCATTACCAACCGTCTTTTAATTGGGCAATTCAACCCCCTCACATTCCAACTTGTTATAGACAATACCATTGCACTCCAAGTAATTTACTGTTACATGCATAATCACATCCTGCTATTGAAATCACTCTTTAATGTCTTCCATCTACCATTTATTTTGTCACTAGTACCGATATGTACTAAGACAGTTGGGTCATGCCCAGCCCCACCCAATTATTTGTCTACCCCTTCAACCACATGTTGAGAATCATGTAATATTTATGCATAAGAACAATTAAATAATCATTAAAAAATGTATTTGAATTATTGGTGTATGTATAACTCAATTTACTGAAATAATCCTTGTTATAAATCATGTTTATTAATGATTTTCTAGGCTTACTGTGTGGCATAAAAATAAAATGTATACACAATTTTTGATATATTCATAATCATTTTCTGTCAGCATTAGATTGATCACCTACATTAAAAAATACACCACATTACTGTTATATGTTAAATACTTAATTTTAATAGCCATTTTAAATCAAGTGATAGTTCACGGAGGTTTTTAAGTTTTGTCTATCATGAATAGAATGTTAGAGAACATGCCCAAAATGATATTCATTTTCATTTATATTTATTTGCATCTTCAAAAGTTCGAGCTAGTTTTTCACAGGCACAATTACTATACTGTTATTCTGGGTAATATACTGGATCATGAC
Organism: Xenopus laevis; assembly: GCF_017654675.1. NCBI lineage: Eukaryota > Metazoa > Chordata > Amphibia > Anura > Pipidae > Xenopus > Xenopus laevis. Next base: position 68,547,184 of record NC_054379.1, on the reverse strand, counting down.
AAAATATCAAATTATGCAAATATTTAGCATTTTTGGGCTGTTGAAGGAAAGGCATGCTACTGAGTGGTGCCAATTTGTTAGGTAGGTAAAACAAGTGACTATAACTACTTTATAATGGCTTACCTGAGACCCCTGAGTTGGTGCTCCTGTTTGCTGAAAATAACACACTGGCTCTGGATACTACAGTGGGAATGTGATATCACCATATTTTTGATAATCTTATCACACTAACTACACAGAATCAACACCTCTGTAAATTTCAGATGTCACCTCTTTGAAGAGTTACAATGTGCCATTGTGATTAGATTGGATCAGTTGAACTCCATTCAGTTGAACTGAAGAAGCTGCTTGGAGTAGTGAAACATCTTCAATAATTTCTCAGCAAGTCCAGTTGTTTTATAATTACTTATATTAGCTATACCATGACCTGGATGAAGGAAAATCTTCATATTCACCATATTCTTCCTTTTTGTGAATCCTCTGTATGGCTCTTTGTTGGGTGTACATGCACAGAATAGAGAAAAGCCAAAATTAGAACAAAAAGCCTGGCTTTTTGGTTTGCGCACCCTGCTCAAAGACATACACAGGTTCCCCGAAGAGAGAGAATATGGTGAAGTGAAGCTCCGACAATAGTACAGGGCTGGTGCAGTTTACAGTGAACAGTAGCACAGGCCTGGATAGTGTTTATAATTGCTGGTGGATGTCTTTATATAAAATAGACATACAACCAACACAAAAAACACATATACCATAGAAATAATTATATCTGTGAGTTAAAAAAACAAATGAATGAACAACGTAATCCTAAATTAACAACTTGTATAGCATATTTAGTGAAAACTAAGTAATTAGTGTTGTTGACATAAAAGTAATCTCTTTCTGAAAGCTCTTTAGTCTTTACATTCATGCTTAAACTACCATTTGTTGCGCTGGGACTTCTTTCTTCAGGCAAGCAGGAAACACACAATGTTACCATTCAGCTGGATGCAATTTGTTCCTGATGTGTAAGACAAATTTGCTTTGGAAGAAGGACTACAATTCTGGGAGTTTAATAAAGATGCTGAAAGTGGGATTTTATCTTTTGTTTACTGAGATCTGTATGAATGTTATGTTTTCTCATTTGACAACTTAGTAATGTGCTAAAATTTTCCATTCAGCAACTGTAAGTGGTATCAAAGAACGTAGAATGAGGTTCATTCTTGGTTGTTAATAATCAAAATTAGGGAGGACCAACAGGCAGTTAGGTTAGGAAATGCACCATAGGCCTTTATCTATACACTTTTCAGTGCTGTGATGGTATTCTATAGAGCAGGGATCCCCAACCTTTTGATCCCGTGAGCAACATTCAGAAGTAAAAGGAGTTGGGGAGCAACGCATGCATGAAAAATGTCCTTGGGCTGCCAAATAAGTGCTGTGATTGGCCATTTGGTAGCCCCTATGTGGATTATCAACCTACATTGAGGCTCTATTTGGCAGTACACCTGGTTTTTATACAACCAAAACTTGCCTCCAAGCCTGGAATTCAAAAATAAGCTCCTGCTTTGAGACTACTGAGAGCAACATCCAAGGGGTTGGAGAGCAACATGTTGCTCACCAGCTACTGGTTGGGGATCACTGCTATAGAGGTTAAGGGAATCTAAACTAATCTAAATTAAATTTCTTGTGGGCACACTCTGATAATGATATTGTGATTATACAGAGAAATGTTGGCATATCACAAACGCATTTCAGTTGGAGAATGGAGGCATAGCGTAATGTAAAAATGTAATAGTTGTAACTACAATAAAGGGCTTTTAGAGGGGGTAGTCAGTAGAGTTTTAGTACAGTTCTAGAAAGTTCTTGGGGGTGGAGTTTAGAAAGTATATAAAAGAGGACAGTTAGAAAATTTAGTATAGAAAAAGATTTAGTGAAGAAGAGGGTTTAGTGCCTCAGTGAGCAACCCCCCAGTCAGGGTTGGAGCAAATAGGGTATACAGAGACAATATGGGCTTAGGCAAGAAACCAGTTAAAGGTCATGAGGCCCCACTAGGCTCAGTTTGAGGATTAGCCATCCTTTCCAATGCAAAAAGTGCAACACCATCCATACTTCAAAGTATTGGGCAGAGGTGGAAGCTTACCTAGATTTTAATAACAAGTATACAAGCTCCTCTTGACAACCTCTGCCTTTCAGCTTCCAGGCTATCAATGACATCCTTGAAACAAATTGGACCCTGTGCCAGAAGATTCTGCCAAACTGGCAGCTTCATTGGTACTTCCACTGCCAGCTGACGCAAGAGAGGGTACCAAGACCATCTCGGCCAGTGAGGAATTATGGCCACCCCTAGGGGCTTTCTCCTATCTTTTTGAGTACTCTCCATGTGATCGAGAAGTGAGGAAACACATAAGTAAACATCTCATTCCAATCTTGCAGCAAAACATCCACTCCCACTGAGGCTTGGCAAGGCTTCCTTGAAAAGAATTTCTAACATTTGTGTTCAGATCTGTTGCTATGAGTTCCACCTCCAGACATCCCAACTTCTGGACAACCATAAGAAATACTGAAATACTGCTGAATTTAGGCTCTATTTATTTGGATCTAAGTCATTGAGGCTGAGAAAATCATCCTGACGGTTCTGTTCGCCTAGCACATGAAAGGCTGCCAGACCTGCCAACTCTTGTTCTGTCCAACACATTATTGGGGATATCTCTCTCATGAGGCTTAAACTTTTGGTACTGCCCTGCCTTTGAACATAGGCTACTGCTGTAGTGTTGTCTGATCTGATTTTTCACCCACTTCTGGGCTATTTTCATAGAGAAAGCCAGTAACGCTTGTCTTATTGCCCTTAACTCTGGAATATTGGATGACACAGTGTGAAGATCCCACTGGCCTTGGGCTATGTGATTGCCTAAAACTGAGCATATCCACTGAGGTTCGCCATGAGGTAGACCTTGTGAGAGGTTTCCTGGAACCAACCACCATCCTAGGCTCAATTTGACCTCCTCTGGGAGATGGAGAAGATAATTTAATTTCAATGGATTGATGACTCCTGACCTGATCAGGATGTTCTGGATGGGCCTCATATGACACCTTGCTCACTTCACCATCTGAATGGCAGAGGGAATTAACCCCCAATATTGACATGCACATCCTCACCGAGACTCTGGCCTGGCTCAGAATAGATGACACATGCTCCATTGTTTTTGAAATTTTCTCTAATAAAAAAGAAAAGATTCTCTGCTGTATTGATTTGCGCTCCCAAAAATATCAAGTTTTGTGTTGGAATTAGTCAACTTTTTTGAAAATTTATAACCCAGCTGTACAGCTGCAGTCTGCTTATGGTTCTGACTCTGAATGATTTTTTCCTTTGTCAGAGCTACCAACAGACTATTGTGTAGGTAGTGGTAAGCTGGAATCCCCTTCTCTCTCAAAATCGGTATGATTGTCACAAAGACCTTTGAAAAAGTCCTAGGTGAGGTAGAAAGGCCAAACAATAGACACGTGAACTGCACATGTTGATGGTCCACCACAAACCAGAGAGACTTCCTGTCTGGTTTGTAAATTGTAACGGTTTATTAACAATTAATTTTAAGGAACTGACTGAGTTTTGGATGCCAAGGACTCCACCTTGAAGTGCCTGCACAAGATAAATTGATTCAAAGGCCTGAGATCCAATATGGGCCTGAAGGCCCCTGAGAATTTCCACACAAGAAAAAGTTTCGAGTTGAATCCTGATCTCGGCATTGAGTGAGGAACAGGTTCCACTGCAAAGGATTCCTTGAGCATCTCTAAATATTATTGAAAGATTACCCCAGACTGTGGAACTTTTGGGGGGAACAGATTTTCAAAAAAACATCTTGCCTCGGTCTCCTCCGAAATTCAAGATGCTAGCCTTCCCAAATGATGTCCAACACCCAAGCATCTTTTACCTCTGTGGCTAAGACTTAGCAAAAGCAACTTTGCCCCTACTCCTGAAGTCTGGACCGGCGGATTCTCATTGTGATTCTCAAAGCCACAGCCGGTCTACAAGTTGCTCCTGCTGAGACAAAAGATTTCTTAAGATTATATTCCATATATCACTTTTCCATGGGATCCCTGAAGGCTGCCCAGTTGGCATTTGCCAAATGCATGACTGCTGCATCCACCTTCAGTGGATTGTACAACAACTTTTTTTAGGTCACCTTACACTTGAAGGAAACAATTAATTCATAAAAAGGAAAGGTGACTACCTTTTTTTTTTAATGAAGGAAAATATTTGTTGGCAGTGGATCCCTTAGGGGTCTCTTCTTAATGTCAGAGCTTACCTATCTGCCTTAATCAAGCTGTCAATGGCTGCAGAGTCAAAAGCAGTCTCTTAATCTGAACAAACTTTCCCTGTCTTGGGTCATACAATGCCTTCTCTGACACATCCAATAAACAATCATATATGAACTCCCTATTTATTTTCTATCTATTTGTGGTCAATGAGGATGAAGCTTCTTGCACCCCTTGGACCACTGCCTGCTTGATGAGGGAAACAAGGACATCAATTTGCGTTATCCCAGTTTCTCCTACAGAGTGTTACATCTCTGTTGGCCTTTTTCCTCACTGGTGGCAGGGAGGCAGGGACCTTTAGATTGAGCATCTTCCCAGAGCTAGGCTGTTCCATCACACTAGCTAGAAAGAAATGAAAACAATTTATAAGATGTCCAACCCTAAATCCAGAGAGTGTAATAGCAGACCATAAGCTTACATTCACAGTCTCCAACAACTGCATGGAATAATATATCTTGCTACCCTTTGTACCAATGGATAACGCTGACCTCACAGCAATGTATGGAACATCTGGAACATCAAACATAAATGGACAACTCTCATGAACTGGTAAGGAACACTAGTCTCAGTGACCTGGACAGGAAAAGGACTACGGGGTAAAAGGGGGTTGGAGGTGTCATGATCATGAGTTAACCTTTTCCTGTCCAATAACTTAGATAGGTGGGAATTACCCAATATTGGTGATGCCATGGTGACTTGGGAAATTATAATGAAAATTATCTCTTTAATACACAGTGTGCATAGCACAGGACCTTGCACCCCCCCATATATGTAAGAATCAAAGATATTCTAGGACTATATCTAGTTTACACCCCTTCCTATATAAATGCTAACCTTTAAAACCTGATGCAGCACTTAAAGGTCAGTCAGTGCTTAGCTACTGATGTCTAGTAAACAAAGGTTCACTCAGTTTCTTCTAATCCACATTAAAGTTCAAATCTGTAGACTCTGAAGTCTTCTGTATAAAAAAAATAATTACATCATTTATTGATTAAATATAACATTGATAGTTTCTTTCATCTTGTGTGAAAATGCAGAAGGCTATTTATTAACTTTATCTCTAACCCAAAGCAAACTACAAGATGTATGTGTATATATACAGTATGTATGACCATTTTTCACATTTGACTTTAACCAAAAAGTTGTTTGCCAGCACAGAGCGAGCACAGATCTAGTAAAATCCTGTTATATCCTATGAGAGGATGAAGGACCATCAATATTTTCTACCTATTGGTTTTTAGTATAATGCTATTGGAAAAGGTGTGATTTAAGTTAACATTTTACTTTTCAGTTAACATTTTACTTATTTGCTCAGATATCTATTACTATATCAGGTAACTTGGATTTGTTTTTAAATAGGGATTTTTAAAATGTAAATAAATATATTCCTGTACCTCTGTACTTTGGTCTGCGTATTATGGACTGCGAATATATATATAAATTATTATGGTTTATGGAACTTCTAAACTTCTACACAGTGAAACTAACTAGATAGAATGTGAGACAGTTCTGAGGCAAAACCTGCTTTTTCTCCAGTGGAGAAAATTTTGTGCCTCCACACAAGAATTTTGTCAATCGTAGACCAACCTAACCCTATGGAGCTGCCATGTTTGTAATAAATAAGTAACATGAGAGCTTTTTTCTTTCAATGGCGAACAGTATCATTGTAGCATAGTGAAAAACAGCTTCTCTAACAAGGTAGGGGCAATGTATATGCTGTTGCAGAACTAAATACACAATGAAATATCACATTTTCATTGGCTCTAATGCGTTTGCAAAATGTTGCAGTTACACAAATGTTTCCTTAATTTTTCAGTGAAAAATAGCAAGTTTCCTCATCACTAGTACTGGTATGTTTGAAGAGATTATAAACATTGCAAAATATTAATTGGTGAGAAATTTTTTTAAAAAGAAACACGTTCCATGCTACTGCCAGTATAGGTATGGGACCTATTATCCAGATTGCTCAGGACCTGGAGTTTTCCGGATAATGGATGTTTCTGTCATTTGGATTGTCATACCTTAAGTGTACTAAAATTCATGTAAACATTACATAAACCCAATAGGCTGGATCAAGTACAAGGTGCTATTTTATTATTACAGAGAAAAAGGAAATCATTTTTAAAGATTTGGATTATTTGGATAAAATGGAGTCTATGGGAGACAGCCATTCCGTAATTCAGAGCTTTCTGGATAACCAGTTTCCAGATAATGGATCCCACACCTGTATAACATTTGTTATCCAATATACAGGAATACCATCACCTTAGATCCTCATTTAAGCAAATTTCTTATTTTTAAAGAATTTCCTTTCTGTGTAAAAATAAAATTATTATTATGGCAATATGGCAAAGCATTCTGGTGATTTTTTACATTTAATTTTTTAAGGTATAATGTTCAAATCCAAAGTAATCAGGATAATAGATATACCTGTACTTTATAAATGGCACATGTAGGAGGTTATTTATCAAGGTCCGAACTTATCTCAATATTGTCTGCTACAAACTCCGATCTAAGCCTCTCGGGTTTTTAACGCTTATTTATTATTACATTTTCCAGAAAATTTGCTTTGCGGTAAAAACTCGGATTTTCACAATTTTTTCAGAGGTTTCACGATTTTTTCCAAAGTTTTCACACGAAACCTCAGATTTTTGCCCGATATCTCCAAAAACTTTGGGGTTTGGCACGAGACCCAGCGCACATCAAAAAATCATTGGAACTTCTCCAATTGATTAATATGTAACCTCAACAGGTCTGAAATGCCGGGTTCAGATTCTGAGTTTTCTAGCCTCGGGGTTTAATAAATTCCGAAAAATTCGTGATTTTTTAAAAGCCTGATTTTATAAAAAAAAAATCACATTGTTCATGATTTTTGCATTCGGGGTTTAGTAAATAACCCCCTTATAGTCATAAAAACACAAAAAATCTGCCTGGAATGATAAAGCATCTCGTTCATATGAAGCAGGTGGCACAATAAAGCCATATGAGCAGAGGACAACCAAATCTAATATCAATCCATAGCATGATCAACGCTGTCTTAATATCAACAAATGATCTTTCAAGGGGTCATAGCAGTTAGTTTTCAAATGTACTTGATAGCAAACTGAATTTTGTATAGGAGAAAAGAAGAAAAGTATCCCCGTCTTCTTAATCAGAAAAATTACAAAAGGATATATATTATCACTGTGTGATTTGTTTTCAGTTAAACCATTAGGTCACGTGATCCAGTATCTATGAGTTCCCCCCTTAATAATTTATCCCACAAAGTGCTAGTGCTTAACCTCCATAAATTAACATTAAATAGGGTAAAACTAAGACACAATTAATTTTAAATATTATGTGTATTTGGTAATTTCTAACTCATAAACAATTCATTTAACATTAATTAATTAATTACTGACAACCAGCTAAAACACCAATAAGGATGGTAAGTGCCACCAATTGTGAACGATTCACATTTAAATTACTTAAAGTGCAGTTATAAATATCTCTGATTCCAAGAAAAGGTAGGAAAAGGAAATTGGTAGAAGGGTGGAGAAGTCCTGTATTGTCTAGCTGATTGTTTTACTAACTGCGGGACCCCCCAAAGGAGGAGAAGTCAGTGCTTCTGGAACTGTGGTCTCAATTCTATTTTAACTAGCTAGATTGAGAGGCTATCTTTTCTAAAAAAACACACAAATTCCAGAGCACTTATAGTGAAAACAGTGAAACAAGAATACAGATGAGGAATCTCCAATAATCTGAGCAAAGAGAGGCGCCCAGATCACTATAAAAAATTTTTTTGTAAAAAGAACCCCCCAAGGTTTTATCTAAAAATGGTATAAACCAGTGAAAATGGCAAGCCTTATCTAAAAATGGTATAAACCAGTGAAAATGGCAAGCCAACACGCGTTTCTCAAAATTGCTTTTTCAATGCTGTGTGTGCTGCCACGGACGCCAAATATTTATAATCTTTTGAACATGCGCCGGCGTCATTACGCCGGCGTCATTACGCATGCTCGCGTTTAGCGCAATGACATTTCCAAAATACGCCACAGTGATTACGCATAGCGCAATGATGTCTTGTGTATAGTGATGCGTTCAGTGACAGCCTTGCTATAATCATTATAGGAAAACTTAGCCTGACTTCTAGGGGATGTTAACATGGTTTAACTGAAAACAAATCACACAGTGATAATATATATCCTTTTGTAATTTTTCTGATTAAGAAGACGGAGATATTTTTCTTCTTTTCTCCTATACAAAATTAAATACTGACGGAAGTCAGATCCCCTCTTTTTAGTCAATTTTATATATCTGAAGTTAGATCATTCCTTTTTTATAGCAAACTGAATTTGCCATTAGTGGGCAAAAAAACTTACTCCACATATTGCAATTGCTACAGCATTATTTACTTTTTAGTCTAGAGAGAATTCTCTACAGATGCACTCTTCTCTCTGCATCGGTGGCTTTTGCCTCCTCCGCAGAGAGTCGAGAGGAATGGCAGCCCCCAAGGCAACAAGGTTGGAGGGCTGTTACGTCAGTCCTGTGATTGTTATAGGGCCGACCTACAAGCAGCAGACACAATTGGATTGCAGCAGACTGCTCTCCCGGCCACCCTTTCCCCAGCACCACTGGTTAATGTGTACTTTCCAAAATATATATTTTTCTGGGGGTCTTTGTACAGTTAGGGGATCTTGCAGTACATAATAAATAGTGGGGGGGGGCTCATTTTGCAAAACAATTGTTGGCAGACAATAAAATTCATATGCACTATTTTCTTTGGGGTCCATACATACCACATACTTTGGAAACTCTATGCATATTGGGTATCAAACTGTTCAGTAGACCTCTGGAGTTCATATTTAAGGTGATTTTCCTATGTACATAAAAGATTATGTGAAATAAATGTGTCAAATTTCCACATGCAACAGAAATGTCATAAAACCCACTAAGTTTAGGAAGGAATTACATTTTGGTATAGAAAGGCATCTTTAACCATGTCAGAATGTGTACTTTCCAAAAATATATGGTTTTCTGAGGGTCTTTTTACAGTTAGGGTCAGGGAAAGCTGTGTGGTTTGGTACTTTTGAGTAGAATATTTATCCATTTGGATTCATGGCAATGTGTACTTTTCAAAAATATATGGCTTTTTTGTAGCATTACCCAACATAAAATGCAGTTTGGTTGCTTTTGAAGTAGCTGTTATGATAAGAGTATGATGGATCATATGGGGTCTCTTCCTTTTGGGGGCCCCTAGAGGTCACATACTTAGGTAAATCTATGCACATCAAACTGTGGACCCTTGGCCTTCTTATTTAGGGTGATTTATCTTGATGGCTAATGGTATGTGGGAAATAGTATGCTGCAAAGTGGAAGCTCTGATGTGATTTTCAGAGATTTCATAAAAATTGCAAAATTTAGGTATTAGGTATGGTACTTTGGAGTAGAAAGATGTATTCACCCATTTTGGATTTGGGGTAATGTGTTCTTTCTAAAAATATATGACTTTCTGGAATTGGCACACTTTTTTGTAGCTTTACTCCACATAAAATGCAGTTCATTTTGCAGTAGCTTTAATGACAAAAATGATGCATAGTATATGGGGTGTCTTCATGTTTGGGCCTCTGGAGGCCAAATACTTAGGCAAATCTATGCACATTGAGCACCAAACTGTTCAGTGGACCCCTGGCCTTGATATTTAGGATGATTTATCTTGTTGACTAAAGTTATGTGGGAGATAAGATAATGTAAACTGAAAGCTTTTAGGTCATTTTTTAAAAATGTCAGAATATTTTATAAATATTGATAACTTTAGGAAATTATTGTGGCTGGGTAATTTGAAATAAAGATATATTTACTTATTTTGTATTCATCAGAATCTATTCTTTCGAAAAATGTATAGTTTTTTTGGGGTACCCACTGTTAAAATCAGAAGTATTCAAGTTTCTGGTGCAGTAGTAGCAGTGGTAGTGTTCTGCTGGTAGTATTTGACCTATACAAATCAGAAATCTCTATAAAAACTATACATGTATTTGGTATTGGTATATTCTTGAGACAACAAATCAGTTGTAATTTCATGCTTAAAATAAATTATGTTTCTACTATACTGTATCTGTTTATATTTTGGAAAATATGAATGTTGTTTCTTTTTTTGACAGTTAGAAGCTTATAACTTATTACTGACTTACTTGGAAAATTTGGAAAATTTTTAAAGTTTAGGTTGTTTTGAAAAAAATTATATATTGTTTTTCTGGGTAATCCTTAATTCCCCTCCAGGAAAGGCTCCTAAATCAGAAAAGCACTAAATGTTCAAAAATTGTAAAAAAGTTTGCAAGTGACCAAATCGGCAGACAGTGAAAAGGTTAATAGTTTAGTGATAAACAGTGTGTCTAATTTATAAACACTGGGCAAATTTGTACCATGCATTTGGCATTTTGGTAAATTTTGTTTTGTGGATTTTCAGTGAAGCAAAGGGGATTAGGTTCACCCATCACTACTCAGGAACAAAACAAGAAACTAGGCAGGGATCAGGCAGGAACAACAAAGTAGAAGGTTGGATCAGACTTGGGAGCTTCAATGATCAAGCAACTGGGAGTTGCAGAAAGCAGGTTTATAAAGGCCCATAATTGCTTGATCAGTGACACATGTCATGAAACAAGTCATGAGAAGGGCACAGCGTGGAAGGGAAAAATAATAGATGCCTGTTATGGAAACCAACCAGCACAAGAGCTAACCCCCAACTTCCCCCCAGTGACTCACTGGAGAAATGCAGGAGCAGACAATCACAAAGACCAGACTTCAATTACAGATCTTGACACATGCAAATAGTGCTAAAATCCAAATCTCGCACTTGCAGAACTTATAACTAAGTTTATTTATAAAACTCACATTTTAGCTGGACTTAAAGTTACAGAAATAAGAAGTGAATCCCAGATATGCCCTGGTGAGTGGGAAGATCTTTGTTACATTAAGGGACACAATGCAGGTTAGGTTATTTATCATCAACAGCATTTTTTAAAGTCACATTTTTAAGGAAACAAAAAGAAGACATGAAAAACTGAATCTAGTTCTCTATTAAAAAAGTAACTAGAAACAAAGTAATTACGCAAATTTCCTCTCTAGACCAAGCGGTGATTAATAACATTAGTATAGCAATGAAATAAGGTCAACGTTTATTGCAGCAATATGACAGCCTTATGCAAGCATCCCACTTTTTAGCAATGACCCAAATATGTAAACTGCATGGTCTGTAAAATTAGATATCACCAACACAATAAATCCTGAATCTACAAAGGATATGAAAATAATGTTCCATAAATCTGTATGCAAATGTGACATACTCATTACTTCTGGTTGTCAAATTTGTCATGTTATTAAATAAATATGCACCCACTAGTTACATGTGTCAACATTCAGTCATATCTGGCATATCACATGTATTACAAACTGCTGGAAGATATGATGCCGTAACAAAGTGGAAAAATCTATAATAGCCTGACAGCTAAGATAAATAGTAAATACTCATTTTAAGTGGTACAGTTGTGCATGGCAAGGCGCTTGTTACTATATTCCTTTATATTTCAGCAGAAGCAGTCAGATATATTTGTAAATTTGTCAAATAGTATAGTATTACATTCACAATAAGCTCAAATATGTATGTTAACTTTAGTGCACCCCAGAATCAGATTGTCATGAACCTTTCAGACGTGATGTAGAACTACGGTTGCCACATTTGCCGTTGCCTAAACCCGAACAAAAGGAGCGGGGCAAATAAAATTGGGGGTGGAGCAGTGATGACATAAGAGGCAGACACAAGGAAGTAGGTTAAGTTATGATGCCAGGGTGGGGTTATTGCATCACTTTGATTCAATTGGCTGGATTTCCATCCACTATTTTCAATGTTGTAAACCGGAAAAAACGTTTTGACCACACTGGTGGCAACCCTATCTATCTATATCTTATCTATATTCTGTCAGATGAGTAACCCCAATCCTTTAATTGCAGGTATGGGATATATTTTATATAAATCAGTTATCCAGAAAGCTCTGAAATACAGTAATGCTAATTTAGGAAAACAGTTTCTTATTTTTGATTGATTTGCTTTTTTTTGTTTCTGTAAGAAGAAATTCACCTCACATGATAATTCTTTTATTGGCCAGTATATTGTTTGGTTTTCACAAGACGGAAAACCGAACAGAAACTTAAGACCCGAACAAGGACTTAGAAAAACCAAACTGTTCTGGTCAAAAGGGCAACCCTATGTAGAACAGGTATGGGATATATTACCAGGCAGGGAGAAACCAAGAAAGATAGCACAAATACAGCAATGATATTTCCCTTTGTGCCTGATTTAATATATTTTTTCTTTTAAGACAGAATGCCTTGTGCTGCAATTGTCCATGGTTTCCAAATGATAACAGAAGTGGGGTTCTTTTATATATGGACTAAGTTGCTGTAACATAAGGCTGAATAATGCCAATTTTGTCTAGGGGGTCCCCTTATTCTAAATTCTAATGAAATAAATCTGTAAACTACTGTATATACAGTATACAGGTATGGGATTCATTATCCGGAAAACCTGTTTTCCGGAAACTCAGAATTACAGAAAGGCCATCTCGATTGTATCCAAATAATCCAAATTTTTAAAAACAATTTCACTTTTCTCTGTAATAATATAATTGTACCTTGTCCTTATCCTTATTGGAAGCAAAAAACATCCTATTGGGTTTATTTAATGTTTAAATAGATTTCTAGTAGACTTAAGGTATAATTATCAAAATTACTTGAAGATCCATTATGCAGAAAACCCTATTTCCTGAGCATGCTGGATAACAGGTCCCATAACTGTATATTAACATATCTTATTGGCCTTCCTGTTGAAGGAGTAAGAGTTCATAGATTTATTTAATATGCAATGATGTTTTAGTTTACTCCTAATTAGTGAAAAATAAGGTTTCAGCTCACAGAGACAGACTATACTAGGGATCATTGACTAGTAGTGGACAAATTCACAACTGACAAAATGTAAATTCTACTTGTTGTGAAGCCTCCCAAATAGATATTCAGAGAGTTTCAGGATTCAATGATTTCAGTTACCAACAATCAGGATAAAAATTATAAAGATGGGTATAGATTTCCCCTAAATGCTTACTCACTATGCACTTCCATAAACAACAACACTGGCTCAATCATTATCTAGTGATCATTTATCATACTAGATAAATGTACATAAATGGTTTAGCTTTGTGTTTTAAGTTGCTTCACAATTAGTGCAGATTCTGCTAAAATGTCCCCCCAAAATCAGGCCTGACATGTAGAGCAATATCCATGGTTTCCATGGAATTTTAATCATATATATCATTTAATCATATATTTAACTCATGTATCTTAACTATGCTTTTGCACCCCTCAACTATTTAGGACTTCCTATATTTTACAGCAACTAAATCATAGTATAGAGTATATATCAATTTGTAATTTGTATATATAAAGGCATATGCTCTGAATTAACAAATTGTTAAGCCCAACATTCTGTCCAAAAAACATTATGTTGGTTCCCCAGATACAGCCATAATTGTTGAAGCCTTGCTTGTCAATCTTCGGCCAGCCTCCCAAGCTTTGGAATGGTTTAAAGAAATTGCTGAGAAATGCTCAGCTTTCAGAATGAAAATATTCAGTAACCAATCAGTTTCATCAGTCAGTCTTATTGGGTCAGTAATAAAAAGAAAAGTTACAGAGTAAATGTAATATGTTACTAGTTGCTTCTGTTAGTAAGACTTACAGTATAATAACAGATTTGTGCTTGCTGTAATTTTAAACTAATATACAGCACATAAAGTAATAAAAAAAGGATAAGATTACTGCCTATTGTCAATCTGATTCACCACACCCTTTATTAACGGAAGCTTATTCGGAGACCTATTAAGCTATCATTCTAATTTTTGAAGCACTGAATATTCACAGAATTTAACTGGTTTTGGCTCAGAAATGTTCATATTTTGAGTCAAGGTTTTAATCCTTCAATTTAAAATGTTCATTTGAAGAGGAGAAGAGCAAATTAGCAAAAGCTGAATCTATTAGATGCTGGGCACGACACTGGCTTCTATTCAGTAGCGAATTAAAGGTGCCTGGAGCAATAAGCACGGAGAACAGAGTTAACAAGCACTAATTTTAGAAAAGAAAAATGTACCTCGAGCTGGAAGATGATGTAAATGAATCTGGAAAACTGAAGCACCATTAAAATATTCAGTTTCAGCATTTTATTAACTACTTTTCTAAGGAAAAATCAATATATAGGAAAGTTCAATCCTATTAAACTATGCAGGTTTTTGGAAGGATTGATAAATGAAAACTATTTCACAATTTCTGCTATGACATTCTACTATGCTAATATCATAGAGTTGGCACATTTTTTCAAATCACCCATTTTGGGTTCAACAGCAGCCTAAAATATAACTCCAGCAAACATTTTAAAATGGCATAGTAAGAATTTCAAATGAAAACAAACAGGGTCAGTATCCCTTTAAAAAGAATTCATTAAGGAGTTAGTGGAATCATGAAAAAGAGTAGCAGTAATTAGTACAATACTATCCTAACACCATTCTCAATCATTTTGTTTCAAGATTTACTAAAAAAAAATTGACATAAAAGGTTCACCTTAGTTTGTCCTTTCATCATAAATTACTATATATAGGTATTTGGTTTTAAAAACCTTATTTTACATATTTTATTTTCATAACATATAAAATATTCAAGTTTTAACATACAATACTGACATTGGTACCTTTGTTTTGAGAAATACATGTATAAAATGAACACTACACTTTAGCCACACAAAATATTTTTCCACCTTATATTAGTAAGTTTATTCATTAGGTCCCCGTTGTCCTTATTATAGGATCTCTGCTTACTTACTATGATTTGTAAAAAATGATCTACATACTCTGAAACATTACTGCTCAGAGAATTTATACCAGACACAATAGGTCTCCATGGAGGATTTAAAAACATTTTGTTTATTTTGGGTAAAGAATATTAAGAAAAACTATAAGGGGGTTCTCATTAAATATGTATTTAAACTAGCGATCACACCTAAATATTTTGCCTGAGACATTTGCTTCAACTGTGCTACAAACCTGATAATGGGCTGTAGGAGTCAGAATCCCCAACTGACATTCTGACCACCGCATTACTGATAACCATAATATAACCTTAAAGGTTAACTCAATTTGCATTAGCTTATGTCCCTTTGCATAATTTTTGAATTGAACTGGTAAGAAGACTGAAAAACTAGAGCTACCTACAATATAGTAGAATAAATGGTCACTACCTATACCACCCTCACTTGTGGGATATTCAAAAGGCAATGTTGTTTAACAGTAATGTTCTAAGATATTTATTAACATCTATATACAGATCAAGCTTACTGGGCCATCAAATGTGCACATGAAAAGCCTTTCTGTAAAAACTTTATTCATTAATAATTAGATAATCAGACAAATGAAAAACATTACAGAATCTAAATAGGCAAAAGCATAATGTCTACTCATAAGCCTAGATATTCCAGAGTGATACTCCACTGGCTAAGTGCTGCTGTGCTAAATAGAAGTAAAGAGAATCTGACTCTCCTTTTCTTTGCCAGCAAATTCACTTTAATTGTGTCTGACAGGGCTGATCCAGCTGGCTTCATGCACATCTTTATGTCACAATAGCTAATGTTCATGCATTTCCATGCCAAATGAGCACTTGCCAATGAATTTGTCTGTCAAGTGAGAAATCACTTTTAGTTGCAGCACATTTTAGAGCAATGGAAGTCTGACACTAGTTCCATGTTGAATGTCTTCTTGGAATTTATATTTGCCCTCTTTATTACCATATATTTTCCATTCCAAAACATTATGAAAGTAGATGTCAAAAGGAATGTAAATCACACAGACATTGAATTTAGTTATATAAATAGCAAAGCTTATTTAAGCACAATGAAGGGAACATTGAAAAATATCTCTACACCAAAGAAAGCAACATGAAATATCTTCTAATTCTATTTAATCTGTGAGCGGCATAAATAATTATGTTATATATAGTTAAGGTAAAAACCTATTCCATGCTATATAGCCAAAAGTATTGACACCCCTACATTGTGAAACGTCAAGTTTCCAACTGTTTCAATATCAGCGCAAGAACCAATCATCAAGAACTTGACAACACTGGTTTCCATTAGTAGGCAACCATTCACAAGCTGTTATCATCATTATCATCATGTGCAATGTCAAGTGTGACACAGTAGAATAAAGGCAGCGCACTCCTGGATTTCAAAAATTAGTCGCTTGTCTCCAAGTTGTACTTTATTTAAACATAGTATCAATCTAATAAAAATAGCATCTGAGGTCTGACGCGTTTCGTGATACAACACTTCCTCAGAGACCTGAGCAACTGTCTTGCTGTTGGCGTTCCCCCTAGTGACAGACTCGGGGCTGGCTGCACTCGGGTCACAACGATTGCAGGGTAAGATTTCAGCTTCATTCACCTTGTTTTATATGTATGAACGAAGACTGTGGAAATCCTGTCTTTAAGATTAAGCACAGGGTCTGGGGCATCTGGCACCCGGACCAACTGTCATTTACAGTGAGCAAGGTTCGGTCTGTAATTTATTAATAGCTGCAATTGAACCCGCAAGGCATCTTTATTAAGGAGAGTGAAGCTATTAATGGAGCCAGAATTTTTTTTTTATTTTTTTTTCTTCAATGTCAAGTGTGTACTGAAACGATCACAATGCCATGTAAACCTCCATAAAGTTGTAATGTTGATTGTATTATTTGGGGTTGAGGAATTATAATATCTGGTGCTGTTTTTCATGGCTTGGAATTTGGCTCCTGGTTCCCATGGAAGTAAAACATGACAATGACATTCTTGACAATTCTGTGTTTCTTGCTTTGCGGCTAAAAATCTGGGGTAGGTCCTTTCCTGTTTATCAGCTTGGAGAATGGTGTAAACAGACCAAACAAGTATGGCATTACAGATATTTCAGATGAACACAGTCACGGAAATTAAAAGATCATGGTTTCCATAATTCAGAGATTTTTGGATAAAGGACTTCAGGAAAAGGGATCCTATACATATATTCACACAAACACCCATATTATATTATATTATTATTAGTGATGGGTGAATTTCCGCTGCCTGTGAATGTTTTCGTGAATCGGCAGTGAAAATTTGCCGTGTACAATTTGCTGCAACAAAAAAATTTTCCGCGTGCATAAAACTTTTTTTGGATGCCCATTGACTTTAATGTTTTTGGACAAAAGAGACACGTAAAAAAAATTGTGTCACAATTTTGCATGCATCAAAATTATTTTGACGTCCATTGAAATTCATTTTCATTAATTTTTTGCCGTTTTGCTAATTTTTCCGGAGTTTCACAAATCTTTCAGCAAAGCGAAAACAGGACAGATTCACTCATCACTATTATACATATATACAGTATATACAGCACAGATACAGCATGACCCAGAAGTCATCCAATGCCATGTTAAACATGCTAAGGGAATATGTCACACAACATTGCCTGGTAAGGGCATTCCACAGAATAACCATTTGTGTTGCTTCAGTCACCTATTGTTCAACACTATCTGTCTAAAATGTCCTCTGAGTAATATTGTCACCTTGCAAGACCATCAACTCCAGAGTAAACTCCAACAATAATATTCTTTCCTCATAGTTCCATTGTTCAATTCTTTTTACCAACAGTGCAAGTAAAAAGCTTTTACTATAACATCTAATAATCCATGGTTTTACTGTGTTTCTTCATTTTTGTTATCTGATACCTTTCTGTTATGTATTTATCTATCGTAAAGTCAATTATTTTTTCTTCAATAGAGATTGGAGAGATTATTCCAATCCATAATCTTTTTATTACTATGCAAAGCACTAAAGTGTGTAACGAATGGTGACTGTGGGGAGGTTCTGAGAGCAGAGGGCACTAAGGGACGGCTTTTATAAAAAGGGGAAGCTGCTTAAAGGGGACATTTCATATAACCTTCATATTCAGATATATTGCACATCCTTCCTCAAAACATGTAATGATGCAGAAAGAAAAATGTTTTGAAAGCATTTTACCTCCTAGAACTGTCATTATATCAGAGCTGCAGAGAGAACCTCTCAGTTCAGAAGCTAGGCTGAAATGAAGAGTGGGAGTGTCTGTTCATTCTCTCACAGGAAGTGGTCACAGCACTGACTGACCAGGTGCAGGGAGTTGCAAGGGGAAATGCAGCTGTTCTGGAACAATTTATGACCAGGTGCAGGGAGTTGCAAGGGGAAATGCAGCTATTCTGGAACAATTTATGACCAGGTGCAGGGAGTTGCAAGGTTAAATGCAGCTGTTTTGGAACAATTTATGACCAGGTGCAGGGAGTTGCAAGGAGAATGCAGCTGTTGTGGAACAATTTATGACCAGGTGCAGGGAGTTGCAAGGTAAAATGCAACTTTTCTAAAACAATTTATGACCAGGTGCAGGGAGTTGCAAGGGGAATGCATCTGTTGTGGAGCAGTTTATGACCAGGTGCAGGGAGTTGCAAGGGGAAATGCAGCTGTTCTGGAACAATTTATGACCAGGTGCAGGGAGTTGCAAGGTCAAATGCAGCTGTTCTGGAACAATTTATGACCAGGTGCATGGAGTTGCAAGGTAAAATGCAGCTCTTGTGGAGCAGTTTATGATCAGGTGCAGGGTGTTATAAGAGGAAATACAGCTGTTGTGGAACAGTTTATGATCAGGTGCAGGGAGTTGCAAGGGAAATGCAGCTGTTGTGTAACAATTTATGATCAGGTGCAGGGAGTTGCAAGGGGAAATGCAGCTGTTGTGTAACAATTTATAGGGAGGTGCAGGGAGTTGCAAGGGGAAGTGCTGCTGTTATGGACCAATTTATAGGGAGGTGCAGGGAGTTGCAAGGGAATAAATACAGCTGCTCTGGGATAATTGTTTATCAGATTCAGGGAGTTGCAAGGGGAAATGCAGGGAGTTACTAGAGGAAATACAGGTGTTATGGAACAATTTATAGAGAGGTGCAGGGAGTTGCAAGGGAATAATCGCAGCTGTTCTGGGATCATTTTTGATCAGGTGCAGGGAGTCTAAGGGGAAATGCAGCTGTTATGGAACAATTTATAGGGAGGTGCAGGGAGTTGCAAGAGGAAATACAGCTGTTATGGAACAATTTATAGGGAGGTGCAGGGAGTTGCAAGGGAATAATCGCAGCTGTTCTGGGATAATTTTTGATCAGGTGCAGGGAGTTGCAAGGGGAAATGCAGCTGTTATGGAACAATTTATAGGGAGGTGCAGGGAGTTGCAAGAGGAAATACAGCTGTTATGGAACAATTTATAGGGAGGTGCAGGGAGTTGCAAGGGAATAAATGCAGCTGTTCTGGGATAATTTATGATCAGGTGCAGGGAGTTGCAAGGAGAAATGTAGCTGTTATGGAACAATTTATAGGGAGGTGCAGGGAGTTGCAAGGGAATAAATGCAGCTGATGGAATTGTATAACATATAATAACAGATGCAGGGAGTTACAAAGGAAACCCCAAAAGGACGTTGATTGCTGGTTGTATACAACATAATACTGGGTAGAAAATGACTATGGTACTTACACTAACTGCTCATACTGCTCATTGCCCCCAGAAAAGAATAAAATACATTTAGCAGCAGATTATGTTTTATTTATACAGAAATTTGCTTTCCTTTCTTTTCCACAATTATTGCAGGGCAAGAGAAAGGAACAAGCAGTGAAGGGAGGGGGAGGAAAACAAACAGGGCAGAGAGGGGGTTACATAAATAGGACAGAGAGGGAGAGAAAGGAGCAGGGAAGGGAAAACCAGCAGTAAGGGTTAACAGAAGTCTGCAGGGAAGGACTGAGAGAGACATCACAGACACGCCCACTCCTCCCTCATTGGCTGTTGCTCTATAGCAGTGATCCCCAACCAGTAGCTCGTGAGCAACATGTTGCTCTCCAACCCCTTGGATGTTGCTCTCGGTGTCCTCAAAGCAGGTGCTTATTTTTGAATTTTAATCTTGAAAGCTAATTTTAATTGCATAAAAACTAAGTATAGTGCCAGAGAGAGCCTCTTGTAGGCTGCCAGTCCACATAGGGGCTACCAAATAGCCAATCACAGCACTTATTTGTCACCCCAGGGGACTTTTTCATGCTTGTGTTGCTCCCCAACTTGTTTTACATTTGAATGTGGCTCACGGGTTAAAAAGGTTGGGGACCCCTGCTCTATAGCTTATACAGAAAGAGCCGTCGGCTGCAGTTCAGATACTGAAGAGTCTGAGACAGGAAGTTTCAAAGGGGGAGGGCTGAGAACAGTTTTCAAGCTAATACAGGCGTTTTTTGATGCAAAAGGTATTGAAATAAAAACACTCTCTTCTATTTTACATTATTTGAAATGGTTTAAAGCATTGTGAAAATGTATGCTATATGTCCCCTTTAACCTCTTCCTCTTGCAAAGTCACTTGGCACCTGGAGCGCTGTGCAGGCTGGCAGCCTGTCTGGTCTCCCCTATGGCGGCCAAACAATCCCACCCCCCCCACCCTTACACTTTTAAATTGTTACACTTATTTGTTAATAGTGTTTCAATGAACTGGTTTACATATTGTTAAGTATGTGTTATATAACAAATCTTATTATTGTCAGAGCTCTTGGCGGGTAATTGTTTTTGGTCCTTGCCATTTGGGCATGGCCAGTAGGTTTTTTCCCTTTACTTGCCCACCATGGCTGCGGTGGCTCGCATCTGTGGTAACCTGGGCTTGGTATAACATGGCGAGGACAGGTTTACGAAAAGGGAAAACTGAGTCTTGTTTTATTTAAATTAGCTCACAAGCAACTGCCTCCCCACCGTCTAAACATTATTTGCCTAAAATATTCTAATTCCTTTTTTTTTTACTCAGAAAGATTTATTGGTACAAAATAAACAGACATGCTTGACAGAGAAAAGGTTCACATTGCAATCTGAAGCTTACATTGTTATATTACAGTATACGATGAGGAGTTTTAAATTGTTGATGGTTATACAGAACATGAAAGTGGACAGTTCCAGCATTGAGTAACATTAGAGGTTAACATTATGAGAGATGTTCCACTTTTCCCAAATTTCAACATATTTCTGATATTTGCCATTTTTCATGAACTGAGCTTTCGATTTTACACAAGAAACTCGCTGATTTGTACCACTGATCATAGGTTGGAGGGTCAGGCAATTCCAGTGGTAAGAAATATTCAAATTCCTACTATTTACACTATTGTATGATGAATGTATATGACAGCTTCTGCTATTTCTTCTGCTGAATGTTGTTCTCATACCTACCACTTCGGTAGGGAAGGAAATTTATCAGCTGCAGAATACTGAAAGGCTGCTCAAGCCTTCAGGCAACCTGTTTTTAGTAAAGGGACCTCTGCCACTCACTGTATAATGTATATAGGATGTGCAGATATCGTTCTTTTTAAGTCACTGTGACATTATGTAAAGTGTATATACATGTATCAATTTTTAAAAGCATATTTTACCTATCTTTTAAACCTAAAACCAGGCAGTCTCCTCCCAAAATAGACATTGGAGCAACCACCTGCATTAGCACAAGGGGTGTTTTGTCCACCTGAGGTCTGCACAGCTAAACTGCCCTGTTGCCATCCTTGATGATAAATAAAATGCATCTAGAGTAACCTACAAGTAGCAGCAAAAAGTGTCTCTCTGCCTGTGACAACCCTGTATGTGTCATCCAAGACACTTGTGATTTGATATATTAAGAAGCTGTGACAAGTAGATAAGTGCATTTTGACCACACCTGTTTTTCCTTGACAGCTCCCATGTGCTTCAACCCTTGTGTAAATTCCTTTTGGAAACTGCATGTGACAAAACAACTGAAAATATTTTTGCATGTCCCCTTATCTGTGCCATTTGTCTTATGTAAATGTGTGAAACTGCAGAAAAATAGTTTGAACATGGTCTGGTAAAGTGCCATGCAAGGGAATTTTCTGGTATTTTGTCACCAAGGAGAAGTGTGATTACCCAGGTACAACAAAATATCCTATGTGCTTATCCTGAAAGGGAGTCAGTATGGGCAGCTTTGACCATTTCTCTGGTAAAATATGAGGCGATTTCTCCACCACCATGTGCTATTAGCCCGAAGAAGAGCATCCAGCTGAATCCTTAAAGTTACACTTCACTCTCCTCACCTCAGCATCTGTTTCTCATTCGGTCTTCATGCAGACACTATCAATTTCCTGGACATACGCATTTATCGGGGGCAACAAAAGAAGACAGCGACGAACAGCCTTCTACACGCCAGTAGCCAACACCCCATCAATACCATTAAGGGCATCCCCACGGGACAATACCTAAGAGTAAGAAGGCTGTGTAACACTCTAGATGACTTCAAAATTGAGGCTAATAAGCTATATGAGAGATTTAGACAGAGAGGATACAGCCACAATTCCCTCAAAAAAGCATATAAGAGAGCCCTAACAGCAGACAGAAACTCCCTACTCGTTGCACAAAAACCACATACCTTACAGAAAACTACTAAAAATATAAGGCAGATTGGCGAATACAGTTCACAACACAAAGCAATCACACAAATTCTGACGAGACATGGCATATACTCGAGCAGGATAAAGATCTTAAGCAAATCATAGGGGATGGTCCCCTTATCACTAGTGATGGGTGAATTTGTGCAGTTTCGCTTCGCTGAAAACTTTGTGAATCTCGCACGAAATTCGCGAAACAGCGAAAAATTTGCGAAATGGCGTTTTTGACGCCGGCGTCCACTTTTCGGAAAATTTTTTTTTTGATGCGGGCGAATTTTTGCCATGAATTTTCGCAAATTTGCGCCTGGCGAATAAATTCGACTATCACTACTTATCACTCTGAGAAGGAGCACAAACTTACGGGACCAACTAACACGAAGCCACCTTACCACCCCCTCCAAACCCACATGGCTCACTAATACGACCAAAGGCTGCTACAAATGTGGAAACTGTCTAGCCTGTCCTTTCATACTGAAAACTACAACGGTCACAGGGAGAATTGACATCACCAATTTCAATATAAGACAGTTTATTAATTGTAAGACTACAGGGGTCATATATGTAATGAAATGTCAATGCGATCTAATATACGTAGGCAAAACACGAAGGGAATTTAGAAGACGTATCCTTGAACATGTAGGTGACGTGAGAAACAAGCACAATACCACGGTAGCCAATCACATAAACGAATTGCACAATGGTAACACAGGACACATAAATTCTTTGCGGTAGAACACATACAACAGACCACCAGGGTAGGGAACATCGATAGGAGACTTCTTCAGTGTGAAGCTAAATGGATTTATTGGCTTAACAGCAAAGCCCCCAATGGACTGAATGAAGGTTTTACCTTCATTCCCTTTCTATAATGGGTACTATCAGGGTAGAAACATAATAATGATACAAATAATATAACTAGCAGGTATTCATTTTGATTGATATCCCTGTCCCCATTTCACCCACCCATTTCACCCTCTGTTCTCATCACCATCTGTATTCTATTGAATTTATATATTCATTATAGATATTTCTTTTTGGTTTTTGTTTTCCACCTCCTGCTGTCCGTCCTTCATCTTACACACAATTCCCTTTTAATTACTGATATCCCTCTTCAATTCCTCTGCATATTAATCCATGTAATATGGATGCTAGGGTGTTCGCAACATAGTTACTAGTGACCACACCAGCGCACGTACACTGTAGTGGCAAGTATCAGTATCGCATAAGGCACTCCTATTTCAACCCCAAGCGTAACTTGGCCTCATAGTACTAACTTGCGCGCAGGATGACTGGCAGCACATGCGCAATAGTGTAGTGAAGCACCAGACAGAGCTCACTGCCATACTTCCAGCGCACGATAAACCGGAAGTGACGTATGAGGAAGCGCTCACATGGAAATTCACCAGATTGCTTCAGAGAGCCTATTTAAAACCTATTATAATGCACGCTCAACACTTATGCCCCTGAGGAAGCCGTAGGTACGGCGAAACGCGTTGGGCTGGCATAGGTGGACTGTGGGATACCTAGCTCCCATCTAGTCCCTACGTAGACAGGCAGAATTATTCTGAAGGAATACATTGTTTTGGAAGGGTGGGAGCGGGCATCTATGGCGAATAGCACTTGAATTTACTTTCTCCAACTGTTATTAATAGCCATGGCAGATGAAAGCAATCAGCTCATGGACACCACAAGTCCACCAATTGCAATTTTTAAATTTTGTGTTTTTATGGACACAGTCCAGCACTGCCAGCAGTGAAGGTAGACAGTGGTTGTGTATAGTAACGAGCATTTTTATTGGTAGAAGATAATAAAAGTTACATTTTAATAGATACTTTGACACAGACATGCTGCTGACTGAACTAGTTTGCTTTTAAGAGACTGTTGGATACAGCTCTTTCCTGTCTCCTATTATTAGTTTCTTTACCTTATTTTTCCTTAGTATTATATGATTTCAAACTTGCGGTACAGCAGCATATAAGCACTTTTGGCTTAACATATATTGTTTTGGTCTTCATGCAGTCTATTAAAGCCTATTGGGGGTCATTTTGCCTAGAAGATGTATTACACTTCACTCTTTTAAAATCACCATAAATACTCTCTCTCTACATGCAGGATTTGTGCCAATCAGTTATTTTGCTATATTTTGTTTGTCCTGGAGTCAGTTATTTAAGTTAGCTCTAACACATATGATAGGAAAGGGACCTCCCCTAAAATATATATTGGATCTAACTGTCCATGAAAATCTGACACCCAACTCCTGCATGAAGACAAACTTAATTATTTCAGAAATGGTACATCAGTTTTAATATTTAGAAAGTTTCTTATTTCATTATGATGAAGTTTATATTAAATTTTCAGTTTAGCAATAGTTCCCATTTAACCATTTAAGTGCCACAGATTGTTGAATCCATGATCTGTGGATAAAAAGACTGAAGTGCCACAGATCGGAGATCCTCCGGTCTGTAGTATTTCCGGGTATGCGAGTTTAGGATAGGCTTTTAAAGCTGCTCCTTTGCTGATCACTCATTCTCCTGTTTCTTGGCAACGAGCAGAAGGGGGTAAAGACTGTCTATTGGAGCGCAAACACCCAGGGCCACATAGGAAGCAGCAATCACATGCCTACTATTTGCCTGCTGTTTCCTCTATTTCCTGCTGCCCTCTGATAGCCCCCTCACCGGATCCTACTATGCAGACTGCCTCCTCTGGTTCCAGCAGACCCTCCAGGGTTGAGGATGGATCATACTGCCTCATACACCAGGTTAGTGTCCCACTAGACACACACTTATTACACGAATACACCATTATATTTACACTTACACAACCACATACATCACATACATTGGGATTGGAGCTTTTACACATTCACAGCACTCACACCTACTTGCAATGCACACATACATACATACAACACGTGTACACACATCTTTACACACTTTTTTTTATCGCATCGTCTTTTTTTATGCCTGAAAAAATTTTTGTTGCTATTGTGAATACCTTCTGTATGTACAGTAATTTGGTACAGTAATTTGGTGATATATAATTTTTTTTGGTGATTTTTGCATTTTTGGCCATTGTACTGCATTTTCAGGTCTGCATAGGTGTTGCTTGCTTAATTTTGTCAGTAAAACTAATTTAGCCAAGCCAAAATATTCAAACTGGGATTCTGACTGCAAATTACCCTAGGCCAAAAAAATAAAAAATTTTAATGATTTTATTGCATTCTGCATTGTTCTTTGTTAATTGTTTTTGCTCATGGATTTTTTATCTGCTATATATTGATTTGGGTGCCTTTCGTCAGAATGTGGAGTTTTGGACAATATATGATTTTCTGGGGTCTTTATACTGTTAGGGCATTTTATGGAACAATAATGCACATACTGGGTACTTATATTGCAGCAGCCAGAGTGCCAGAAATTTATATGCACTATGGTGCCTCTGTACGCCACATAGTTTGGTAAATCTATGCATATCAGTCATCAATCTTTTCAGTAGGGCCATGGTGTTCAAATTTAGGGTAATTTATGCTAGTACATTACTAAATGTGAGGCATATAATGGGGTAAAATGCAAGCTTTGTGATGATAGCTGATCCTAGCATAGCTTTGCAGTTTGGTAGTTTGCAGTATAAAGATGTATTTACCCATTTTAGTTCTGTCAGAATGTGTAGTTGTATGTGTTTTTCCTAACAAAAGCAGTAAATGTATTGTATTTTCAGTAGCATGCACTAACTTCATTTTGGGGTCTCTAAATCCCAGATATGTTGGTAATCCTATGCACAATGGGCATCAAACTGGTCAGAGTACCTCTGGTATTCATATTTAGGATGTTTTCTCTTGGCACCTAATGCTACGTGGGAGATAAGATGCTAGATAGTGGAAGTTTTAATTTTCAGGTATTTCATATAAAGTGATTAATATGGGAAAACATTGCAATTCAGGAGTATATATGTATGAGTAAGACATGATTACCCATTGTGGATTTGGATACATGTGTACTTTCCAAAAATATATGGATTTGGGGGTCAACATACATTTTTATAGAAACCGCTAAGTTCAGAAAAGCTTTCATGTTTGTTTCTTTGGAGTAGACATACACGGTTAACCAACTTGGATTCAAGAGAATGTGTACTTTTAAAAATAAATTGTTTCCTGGGGTAAACCTGCTGTTCCAGGACTTTTTGCCTTTGTAATCCAAAGTATGCCATATTCTGCTGCTGTGCTTTAAAAAACATGGTAATTTTCCGTGGGGAGTTTTTGATTTATAGAAGTCAGAAATCTCAAAAAAAACTATACATATCTGGTATTGGTATGTTCGAGACACTTGAGGCTTTCAAATCATTTAATTTTTTTGCATAAAAAATATGTTTATGGTATGAATCTCTAGATCATGAAAACTAGCATTTTTTTTTAATTCTTTTTTGTATTAAGAGCTCCAAATCTTGTTCCAGAAGTTGATATACACAAAAAAATCAGACAGAAAGCTCAGGATCTTAAAAAAAAACAATGCATAGTTTTCCACAACTTTCCTTTTTGATAAGAGTGCATATGCACATTAACTAATCTAAGTTTTACAAATTATTAGAAGACAAGTTAGCAAGAACATAAATGTGAAACTGTAAACTAAATATACTCCTTTGGAAAGGAAAGTATTAATGCTAAAATATATGACATTAAGACCAATGATGTACATATTTATAATTGTATACAAAAAACAATAATGATATATCATATCCACTCACTATTGGGGACATTATTGCTTTTTACAACAATCGTGTATATCAAATTCCAAATCAAACAGCCATGCTACACTAATTATGAATGTCAATACACTTAAAATGATTATCCTTTGCAGTCGTCAAGAATGCTGAGCTATAATACAGCCTACCATAATTGCACAGTAAATAAATGAAGAGACAACTTACACACAATACAATACAGTGACCCATTTACAGATTTTTCCTGGTAGTTCCCTGTATTCTAGTTACATAAGTAAATGATGAGTTAATTAGTTCCTGCGTCCCTGTTATATAACTACTTTGCAAACATTGTATTTCTAAAATGTGCAATTTAACAATGGCTGAGGCAACATCTGAGACAACATCTGAAACACTGTTATAATGCCTTACATTGTGTTAAAAATGTGTAAACATTTTTAAAACATCTTTTGTGTATAGAATAATATACAAACAATAGGCAGACCCTGAAAAATCACACTTTGCCTAGAATGCAGAAACTTTTATTATGGCAAAATAAGCCCTTTAGTTAAGGTAAACAGTAATACTGAATGCAGCAAGATATATTTTTTTGTCAAAAAACTTTACTTTATCCAATTCTATGAATAAAATACAATATTGAAAAGATATATTATTTAGAAATATTTACATTTGAGTTTAAGGAACAGTTCAGCATAAACATAAAAACTGGTTAAATAGATGTGCAAAATAAAACATGTTTCTAATATACCAGTAGTTAGTTAGCCAAAAATTGTAATCTACAAAGGCTGGAGTGAGAGGATGTCTAATATAACAGAAAATAGTCCAACTTCCAGCTCTCTAACTGAGTTAGTCAGCTACTTTAAATGGGATCTATTGTGAAAAATAAAATGTAATATTAGCTTTATCTTGCTGAAATAAGACACTTTCTATGTACCGTTTATGAAATAATCAAGTTACTCTTCACTCTCCCCCTCTTAGCAACCTCTCTATTCCTTCTGTCTTCATGCAGTAGGTGGAGTCAGTTTTTGATTGACTGTTAGGTCTAATACATCCTTTGGAGGGTTGCACCCTTAACCCAGTGGTTTACAAATAACCGGCTCTTAAGGAAATCCTGTTTCTCCGCGTGCAGAGTGTTTGCCAGAGCCTGTTATTCTGTTAGCTTTTGTTAGTGCTGGAGTTGGTTAGTTGAGTTATTATTCTAAGAAAGGAAGCCCCCCTAAAAGATGTACAAGACCTACCTGTTGACAAAAATCTGACCCAGACCTCAGCATGAAGAGTGACAGGCTGTAGAGAGTGAGATACTAAAGAATAACTTGATTATTTCTTAAATTGTACAGAATGTTTAATTGATTGCAAATAGAAAGTGTCTCATTTCAGTGAGATAAAGCTTATATAAAATTTTAATTTTCAAAATAGATTCCCTTTAAGGGGGGCCACATGGGACATAACTGCAAGTCAACAATTGATCCTTAACAACGCAACTCAGATTCGAAGGCAAACAGTTATCACCCATGTGGCCCCACCTCAAGTCACTGATTGGTTACTGTCTGGTAACAGTGGAAACCAAGAGAGCTGAAACACAGGAAGTAGTGTGCTATTATGTGAGACATCCAGTCACTTCAACCTATATAGAATACATTTTTGCCTAACCAACTATATTAAAAACTTTTTTTTTTTAATTTGCACAGCCTATTTAATCCGTTTTTATTTTTATACTGAACAATTCCTTTAAGCCCTTCAGCTCTTGAAGGGGGAATACAATAGTGTCACGGTCGGCACCCTAAATCATAACTAATGCCAAGCTCCCTGGTCTCGGCTCGGCTTCACCAGTAGTGTGACCGCCTTTGGCTTCGGGAGGAGCCCTCAGCGTACTCAGATGCCACCTGGACTTTTCGAGAGGAGCAAGGCGAGGAGTTCTGGCAAGCAAAGGGGCACGACTGTTGTTAAAGTCAGTTAGGCCGAAGGTCGTGGTACAATAACGTAAGACAGATTCGTGGTCAGACAGGCCGGGTCGAGGCAGGCAGATAGCTAGAGTCGTCAGGCAGGCAAGGGTCAAATCGGGTAATCAATCAGATGGGCTGAGGCAGAATCGGAGTCAAATAACAGGCAGAGGTCAAACCAGAACGTCAAACAGGAGGGTTAAGCAGAGTCAAGGTCGGTTTCAGACAAGGGTCAGGTTCCAGAGATCAGAATAGTCCAACAGGCAGGCAAGGGTCAAAACAGATAATCAGGATCAGATTCAAACAGAATAGCAACAGCTAATAGCACCAGGAACAAATCCTATCATGGGCAATGACAACTGTGGGAATGCCCCTTTAATACTTTTGAATTTGGCGCCTTTGCACGCTGACGTCATTACGTCAGCGCGCATGCGCCTTTAAATCCAGAAGTGCGCATGCGCGCGCGCACTAAGAAAGAGCCGGCACAGGAAGAAGAACAGCGCGGCGGGCGTCCCCGCCGAGGGGGTGGCAGGCGTCCCTGCCGTCCCCCCACTAGACCACCAGGGTGAGACTTCATTACAAATAGTTATAAAAAAGTGCTCAATCTATGATTTTGAAAGAGTTGGCAATAGATTGTATAGTCCTTCAGCAAGGGTGAGTTAATTACTAAGTATCAGATGTCAGAAAATGTCCAAAGTTACTTACATTTTTTTGCAGCAAAGTACAAAATATACCATGTAAAAATTCAAAAATACAATGAAGGCGGATGTCCTTCACTTTTGTCCTGCTGAATTAGCTGCAGTAATTAGAAATCAACATCTAGCTATGATTAATAGTGATGTGTAGTCAAGATTAGATAGCTTTCTCTTGACCATTCCAGAAAAAGCATGGTAATGCTCTCAAACTACCTTCTCTGCCATCCATCAGATGGAATAGACATTCTAAACTGCTTTACATGTCTTAATATAAATAATTTCCTGGTTTCTCCTTTGTTTCACTGAAGTGAACTATGACAGATAACAGCATATTGTTATGAAAAAGTATTAAAATTAAATTTCTTGGCAACGTAGATTTACTTCATTACTTAACATCTTTATTAGGACCAGAAGTTAAGTGAATTCTCTGATTAAGTGACTTTGCCCTACATGTATATTCCTCATTGAACAGATGGCTAATTTTCCTGAACAGCGTTTCTGCTATTCAATGTGATCCTTTAATCTATTTTTATTGTACTTTTTTTGTACTTATGTGGCTTTAGGCATTAAAAGGTGAATTAAAAGCCTATATCTTTTAATACCTAGTTTCTGAGCTTTCATTTATATATGCTAAATCTTTCCAATGATACACACTCATTATAATGTATGCCAGTGTTATAAATTTTAAATAATTCATATCATTACTAATAATGAGTCTTTCAGTCTTACTCACTAACAGTTGCTCGTTAAATGGGAGGAAACAAATTCAGAAACAGTTCAATCATTTTGAGCTAATAACTATGTTCTTATGTTGGCTCCGCCAAGCCTGGGGATCTTAATGAGTACATTGTAGCTGTTAAAACTATATTGCATTAACAGAACAGCAAAGTTCTATTATACAATGTAGTTTCACTAAGCAGCAATTTGACATTTTACTGAATTCCAGGGAAATTATATTTAATGTTTACCAATAGGTTTAAAGGATTATGAGGCCCTGAATAAGTCTATTACAGATGGCACTGGTTTCTTCAGCATGCACGTGAACTGACTGAACTGATTCATTTTTACCAATAGAACAAAGTTATTCTATAATCACCTGACCAGATAAACCTTTTTACAAACATAAAAAGGTGCTGTAGAGCCACTAAATTACAAAGAATTCCATAGTACATGAAATAGGTATAACCTCTTATTGCAGGTTCTAATATAGTATGGGACCTGCTATACAGTATCCTGGGAACCTGGGGTTTTCCAGATAACAGATCTTTCCATAATACCTTAAAGGAGAAGGAAAGTCAAAAATGATATTAGGCTCCAAGTATTGCCAATGATAAATATGTATCTGTGCCAGTATCCTTTCCCTCCTTAGTTTTGACATTAATATTTTACCAGCAATCGATGTAGAAATAAGTTTAAACATGTATAAATTCACATACCCTGTCTGCAGTCCAGAAATCCGTCAGAATAGGGCATGCACATGCGCAGAATGGATCTGCAGTGCCCTGTGCATGCGCAGAATAAACCTCTGAGTTCCGTGGTTAGTGCTGACGTTTTCATCACGTGATCTCTGCTGACGTCAGCGCTGACCTCTCTCATCCAGCCCCATTCTCTAAGCAGCCAATAGCGCTCCTGCTTCCACGTTGCTAAGCAACTAAGGGAAGCGTTTTTTTCTCCTGCGCTCGCTCTGATTTTCATTCAGTCACTGCCAGCGAGTGAGCGTGCGAGCACAGAAGTTAAAGGGGAAGGCAGCCATCCAGCGTGCGGGTCTGTCTGTCAGAGGTCTGTAGGAGATTCTTAATTCACACGACAGATTTGTATTTAAGATAGATACAACCTGTAAATTACTAATGGCTAACCCAGTGCACTATAAAAGGGAATAGAGGTCTGTAGGAGATTCTTAAATCACAAGACGGATTTTTTTTTAAGATAAATACAACCTGTATATTATTAATATGACACCTGTGCCTACTGGAGAAGATTAGTCACCCAGCTACAAATCACCTTCTTTGGGTAACTAATCTCCCCTAAATGCCTTCCCATCAGTTATAATGTAAATCGCCGGTGGGATGGCACTTGGATTGTTTCGCCTGAAGTTTCCTCGTGAGGTGACTTGGGAAAAATGAAGTTATCCGATTGCCATCCCGCCAGCTAGAATGTAAATCGCCTTTAGGGGAGATTAATCGCCCGAAGAAGAGATGATTTGTCGCTGGGTGACTTATCTCCCCCAGTAGCCACGTGTGTCACAACCCTAAGGGGCAAATTTACTAAAGGGTAAAGTGACTAACGCGGGAGAAAATTTGTCTGCGTGACATAATTTTGGAACTTCGCCAATTTACTAACGGTCGCTGGTGTAACTTCGCTAGCGAAGGAGATAGACTCTAGCGGTACTTCGCTCCCTAACGTCTGGAGAATTTGCTCTCTGGCGAATGGACGTAACTATGCAAATTCACTATGATGCGGATTTTACTGTACGTTACCTCTTGCGCCAGACTTGCCTTCGCCACCTCAGACCAGGCCAAGTGCAATAGATTAGAAAAAAATAGTTGAAAATTTTTCTAAGTCCCAAAAAACACTAGCGTCTTTTCCTTTTTCAGGGTAATAGGCTGAAAAAGAGCGTAAATTTTTTTGGGGGCAACCGGAGGTTAGTGAATTTGCCCCCATGTGTACTAGAAAATCATGTAAACATTAAATAAACCCAATAGGCTGGATATGCTTCCAATAAGGATTAATTATATCTTTGTTTGTTTCAAATACAAGGTACTGTTTCATTATTAAAAAGAAATAGTAAATAAGTAATTTTTAATATGCTAATATTGAAACAGATACAATACAAGAGAATCACAAGTGGTTTGTTCAGCCTCAGCTACCCTAGCTTATACCACATTTCACCCAAAGTTCTTTGCTTTGGACAACAAAACATATTGGGGCAAATTTACTAAAGGGCCGATTTACTAACGGGTGCTGGCGTAAATTTGCTAGCGAAGTGGACCTACTCTAGCGCTACTTCGCCCCCTTACGCCAGGCAAATTTGCACTCTGGCGAAGGGACGTAATTACACTAATTCACTAAGTTGTGGATTTTCATGAACGTTACCTCTTGCACCAGACTTTACTTCGCCACCTCAGACCAGGCGAAGTGCAATAGAGTAGATAGGACTTACTAAGTCCAAAAAAATGCTGGTGTCTTTTACTTTTTTAAGGGTGATAGGCTGAAAAAGATCTGAAAAGGCTGAAAATAATGTTTTATGTATCTTCATGCTTTCACATTTAGTAACATTAGTCCAAGAGAATTCCATCCTTGTGAAAGTTGT
Organism: Xenopus laevis; assembly: GCF_017654675.1. Taxonomy (NCBI): domain Eukaryota; kingdom Metazoa; phylum Chordata; class Amphibia; order Anura; family Pipidae; genus Xenopus; species Xenopus laevis. The sequence goes on along the minus strand of NC_054379.1, from coordinate 68,513,684 downwards.
AATAAAGAATAAACCCTCTACCATTCTGCTAGTCAATTGTAGTTTTGCATGCTCCATGATTGAGTATAACAGTTTATTTGATCCTACGGGAAAGCAGATTCTTGCATTGCATGGTTTCTTTAAAGCTTAGCTTTGATTTCTTGGAACATAGACACACAAAGCTGAGAGCTGATTATAGCTGTGTGGGGCCAGTCAGCTCAGAGAATAAAAAAAGACAGACTTTAAGCTGCTTTATTTTTATCTTGAATAAAATGCACATGGAAAGGCTTTTGGAATTTTATTTAAAAGGAAAGATGTTTTGTCTACTAATAGTAAGCACCAAAAACCTTCCAGTTCAGTTAGCCACTTTTGACTTTGACTTTTGAGTTTAAATTCTTCACAATTTGAGGTTCGTAGTGTAACTAGGTCTTGAACTACATTTGTTAAACCTGAGGTATAAACAGATTCCTGTGTCCAGCTTCCTTAAGGACAACTACCAGTAAAGTTATACTGAACTGAGAGAATGAGAGCATTTTCTGTAAATATATTTCTTCACATGTAGTGATCGGGCAAATTAGCGGATTTAATTAAATGGATTAGGGAATGTTTTCGGGAAAATTGCCTTGGGAAAATTTGCTGCTACAAAAAATTGTCGCTCGTCAAAATGATTGCAGGTCAAAATTATTCAGCCACCCATTGACTAATGCATTTGGTCAAAAGAGTTGCGCGCATAAAAAAAACTGTCACACGTTCAAAATGATTGGAAAACTCACTGACTTGAATGCATTTGGACAAAAGAATTGTTTGTATAAAAATAGACGCTCGTGTCGAAATTGTCACTCATCAAAATAATTTTCATGCCCATTGACCAATGAGTTTCGCGAATTTCAAGGCAAAGCAAAATTACAGATTCGCCCATCACTATTCACATGCACAAGTCTAAAATTTGAGCATACAAATATAGAACTGTGGTGTATTTATTATATTTACCATTTACAAATATGAGCATTACGTTCCAAGGTGCAGAAGAGTACCCAACATTTGGCACCCCTTCAATGATTACAGTTTCCTTCTCTATTAAAGGAGTGCTACACCCTAAAAGCAAATACTGATAGAAATGCCAAATTTTATATACTGAACTTAAAGGAACAGTAACACCAAAAAATTTAAGTGTTTTAAAGTAATGAAAATATCATGTAGTGTTGCTCTGCACTGGTAAAACTGATCTGTTTGCTTCAGAAACACTGCTTTAGTTCATACAGTATAAAGTAGAGTAAAATAAAGTACATATATAGTTCATATTGCTGTGGAGCAATGGCGGAAATTGAAAAACGGCTATATGACACAGGTTAAAGGGATCCTGTCATCAGAAAACATGTTTTTTTCAAAACGCATCAGTTAATAGTGCTACTCCAGCAGAATTCTGCACTGATATCCATTTCTCAAAAGAGCAAACAGATTTTTTTATATTCAATTTTGAAATCTGACATGGGGCTAGACATTTTGTCAATTTCCCAGCTGCCCCCAGTCATGTGACTTGTGCCTGCACTTTAGGAGACAAATGCTTTTTGGCAGGCTGCTGTTTTTCCTTCTCAATGTAACTGAATGTGTCTCAGTGGGACATGGGTTTTACTATTGAGTGCTGTTCTTAGATCTACCAGACAGCTGTTATCTTGTGTTAGGGAGCTGCTCTCTGGTTACCTTCCCATTGTTCTTTTGTTTGGCTGCTGGGGGTAAAAAGGGAGGGGGTGCTATCACTCTAACTTGCAGTACAGCAGTAAAGAGTGATTGAAGTTTATTAGAGCACAGGTCACATGACTTGGGGCAGCTGGGAAATTGACAATATGTCTAGCCCCATGTCAGATTTCAAAATTGAATATAAAAAAATCTGTTTGCTCTTTTGAGAAATCGATTTCAGTGCAGAATTCTGCTGGAGCAGCACTATTAACTGATTCATTTTGAATTTTTTTTTTTCCCATGACAGTATCCCTTTAACTAATGGATAATAGATAACACCATTAGCCAGACAGAGCTTAATTGCTATCTGCTGTGTAACCTGAGCCTTTTCTCCTTTGAATGGCTGCCCCCATTGCCACACAGCAGCTTATTTATATAAACAATAGTAGTGTTTCTTAAAGGGATACTGTCATGGGAAAAAAAAATTTTGTGCCTGCACTTCAGGAGAGAAATGCTTTCTGGCAGGCTGCTGTTTTTTCTTCTCAATGTAACTGAATGTGTCCCAGTGGGACATGGGTTTTTACTATTGAGTGTTGTTCTTAGATCTACCAGGCAGCTGTTATCTTGTGTTAGGGAGTTGCTATCTGGTTACCTTACCATTGTTCTGCTGGGGGAGAAAAGGGAGGGGGTGATATCACTCCAACTTGCAGTACAGCAGTAAAGAGTGATTGAATTTTATCAGAGCACAAGTCACATGACATGGGGCAGCTGGGAAATTGACAAAATGTCTAGCCATGTCAGATTTCAAAATTGAATATAAAAAAATCTGTTTGTTCTTTTGAGAAATGGATTTCAGTGCAGAATTCTGCTGGAGCAGTACTATTAACTGATGCGTTTTGAAAAAAACATATTTTCCCATGACAGTATCCCTTTAAACATCAGTTTTACCAGCGCAGGGCAACACTGCATTATATTTTCATTACTTTAAAACACTTTTATTTTTTGACGTTACTGTTCCTTTAATGCTCCAGCCTAGAGTTTTTGTATTACTATACAGGTAATAATCCATGTAATCTATGCCTTCAAATTGTGCACAAAAGCTCCCCATCTTTTGAGTCTCAGTGATAGTGTATGTGCTCAGTGTGCTCTAAATAGCTACTGAGAAGCTAAACTTAAATCATCAAGCAGAACCAGTGTCGGACTGGCCCATCAGGATGCCAGGAAAACTCCTGGTGGGCCAAGGTGTTAGTGGGTCCTCCTGCTTCTTAATATTTGGCTTATTAAATGGCCATTCCCTATTTCTATGAGAATAAAGAGGCTAAATAGATGGAATAATAGATTATAGTAGGTAAAAAAAAGAGAATATGAGAATAGAGGTTGAGTAAGGAAAGGAAGAAAATAATACTTTTGCTTATTACATTCTGATGCAAACTACACTGGTTTCTAATTGTCATGTATTAATAACTAATTTAAATGACTTGTATCCTGACTTTCACATTGTATGTCTAAATGTCACTGCACTCTTCACATTCACCTCCTTTCTCACAGTCTAATTCTGTAGCCAGTGCAGGGCCATGAGCATCAGGTACCCCATTATGGCACATAAACAATGTTTTGGAATGATGCCAAGCTTGCCTTAATAACAGTGTTCACAAAATGGCACCTTCCTGTATTTTGTGATTGTGACTTTCAAGACGAAAAGAAACAAAATTTAAATAATTTATGTATTTAATTTATTGTAGGTTCTACTTGCTAGTATCCTGGGTGTGATTTTCTTGTGTTTGATTCCTGGTGTTGATCCTTGCCTGTCTTATTATTCTGAACTCTGCCAATATTGACCTTTGCCTGCCTGACTATCCTGAACTCTGCTAATCCTGACTCCCGCCTGCCTGAAGATTCTACCGGTATTTACCCTTGCCTGTCTGACCTTGCTTGAACTCTTCCCGCACCAACCCGGCCTGTCTGACCTTGCTCGTACTCTTTCCCTTTGCCAGTCCAAAACTCTTGCTTGGCTCCTCTCTTATTAATACCTGTCAGCATCTGATTAGCGGAGGGCTCCTCCCGAAGTGAAAGGCGGCTGCTACAGGTGGAAGCAGAGCCGAGAATAGGGAGCCTAGCACCTGTTCTGGATTTATGGAGCCGCTTGTGACATTACACCTCTGGGTAATGACAGCAAAACAGAAACTACAAGCATTTTTTTAAAACTTAGGTAGCCAAGTCGGAAGCAAACAACTAATATTTATCTAAAGTTTGTCCTTAAATAAGAATGACAGTCCAAACCCCACTCCTTTTAAGACCATGTAGCAAAGAGATTCAAAAATCCAGTAGTGCACAAAAAGGGAAAACAATTTTTATATTTCATAGCAATTTCATATACAAACAATATGGGGGAACATACATATTTGAATCAACATTTATCTGCATATCTAGTGGGTTTGTTTTTATTTTTTTTGACCCATGATTTTTTATAAAGCAAATTTGCACTAGTGAATGAACAACACAAGCTAAAAGCCTTTCACTTTCATTATTCCATCTGCACTAGGCCAGTTAAAAGCAGAGTTTGATATGTTACATTCGGATTTTAAAAGTGTTACTGGGATTTTAAAAGTGTTACTGACACACTCTGCTCTTTTTATAGGAATGTGTTAGCATCAATTTAAAAGCATTACTGTCATTTACAGTTGCAAACTATAGCCTTGCCTGTCTCTAGATGTGTTACTTATCTATGCCAGATTACAACAGCTCGTTTCCCTGGCTGCTCTACTAATCATGATGCCAGGTGAGAAAGACGTACTTTTAAGGCTTTCAAGTTAGCTGGGACAGCCAAAACATGTATAAGGTACAAGGAGGCCAATAAACCATGCAAAGAAGCTATAAGGCAAGCTAAAATCGATATTGAAAAGGGTATTGCAGCAAGCAGTAAAAATAATCCAAAAATACTTTTTAAATATGTAAAAGCAAAAATGAAGCAGGAAGGGGTGGGACCCTTAATATCAGATGGGGGGGGGGTCAGCTGGTTGATGAGAACAAAAAAAAAAGATGAGATTATGAACTATTTTTCATCTGTCTAACCAAATGAGGAAGCAGTTAGTGAAGGTTTCCTTCTTAATAGTCCTAATTCTCGTAATACAACTAATGATGCATGGTTCACACATGAGGAAATTCAAAAGAGACTATTACATCTTAAGATAAACAAAGATATGGGGAGAGATGGTATTCATCCCAGGGTACTTAGCGAGCTTAGTTCTGTGATTGCTAAACCTCTTTATTTAATTTTTCAGGATTCATTGGGGTCTGGCATAGTGCAGATTGGCTGGCTAATTGCTAATGTGATGCCACTATTCAAAAAGGGATCCCATGCTCAGTGTCAAAACCATAGGCCAGTAAGTCTGACGTCAGTGGTAGGAAAGCTTTTCGAAAAGTCCAGCGACAGCTATGCTCACAGTGCAACACTTCGCCAGGCGTAGATTCGCCAGGACAATGCTAATTCACTAAAATCCAAAGTTGCATCCAGGGCGCCGAACGCTGGCAAAGTTGCGCTAGCGTTACTGCGCCAAGCAAAGCGAAGGTGTGCTAGCGTTGCCTAATTTGCATAAGTTCAATTGATGTATATGTTGCAGCAAATACATTACACTACACAAGCCTGGGAAACATTAATAAAATAAAAGAAAGTTGTTATATTGCCCTACACATGAGCCCAGTGTATAGTTCAACAATTTTTTGAGGAACTCCTATCTACTCTATTGCACTTCGCCTGGTCTGAGGTGGTGAAGGAGAGTCTGGCGCAAGAGGCAACGCTCAGTAAAATCCACTTCTTAGTGAATTTGCGTAGTTACATCCATTCGCAAGAGCACAAATTCACCAGGCGTTAGAGAGCGATTTACCTCTAGTGTCTATCTCCTTCTCTAGTGAAGTTACGCCAGTGACCGTTAGTAAATCTGCAAAGTACCACTTCGAGTGGAGTGCCCCTATGAGTTTGTGTCAGCGTGGTTTTATGCGTAATAGATCTTGTCAGACTAACTTAGTTTCTTTTTATGAGAAGGTGAGCAGGGACCTCGATTCTGGGATGGTAGTGGATGTGATTTACTTAGACTTTGCTAAAACATTTGATACAGTGCCACACAGAAAGTTACTGGTTAAATTAAGGAATGTTGGCCTGAAACATTACAGTATTTGTACCTGGATAGGAAACTGGCTAAAAGATTACAAAGAGTGGTGTTAAATGGAACATTTTCTAATTTGACCAGTGTTGTTAGTGGAGTACCGCAGGGCTTGTACTTGGTACTTTGCTTTTCAACTCATTTATGAAAGGGCAAGTAACACTAAAAATTTGTAAGTAAAAAATCAATTCCTCTCCCCTCCATTAATATGGCTATCCTTGACAAAGTTAACTCTTGTTAATATTTAATACATAAAAATTGCAATAAACTCTTCCAGTGGTGCACAATGTTTTAAAAAGGCGATGTGGCGACTTTGCACTTATGTGCGCACTTCAATCTCCTGCTAGCCGTTTTCCTTTTTAAAACCGGAAGTTACTTGCCGACTTTACAGATGATTTTCAGCCTGCTTTCATTTCCATTTTTTTCCATTCTTGGCATGAGAGTTTGTGTGACTGGTATTTCTCTAAGAGTTGCAAGCTATGAAGGCGGCAGACAGGTCACCCATAAATCTGTCAAGGATCAAATAAAACCCCTACAAAGTCAGTGCACTCATACTCGCACCTTTTCTGCTCGCAGCTCTAAAGGAAGATAAATTACGCTAACCAAAAGGGAGAAGAATGCAGGCTGAATCAACTGTAAAGTCGGCAAGTACCTGGTGGACTGGAGTATTAAACAATGTCCCAAGCTTACGAAGTCCACCCTAACAAAGTCCACCTTACACCACAAGCTAGCTCAGCAATAAAGCTGGAATTTATGTACAGCAGTCAGAGAAGAAATGTTTAGGTAGTCATACACTTGCCTTCAAGACATGCCACAATTTGGTCCATGGACTGAGCAGATGGATACTCTGACTGGCTATACACATACATAAGTAAATGATCTTGCACAAATTGAATTGATGGGACATGAAGGGGAACTGCTTACTCCCTCTGTTAAGATATGTATTTATGGGTGTGCTCTTATACAGATCCCATACTGATCTGATACTGATACAGTGTCATGTAACATGATCTTTGTCTGCTAATGCAGAAGTGTTAATAAAGTTAAGTTTTTTTAAGAAAGAGAAGCATGGTGTCTGTGTGCAGTTTCTCCTCTGTTTAAAAGAAAGCTGCAGGCTCATGTGAGATTGAGCTACTGGTTATCTCATCTCTTAAGCAGAGTGGCAACACCCTCATCTAAAAAACATGCATTTACTGATGATCAGACCAGTAGGATGGTTTAAGACACTCTGTATTCTCATCACGTTCGGCGCTGATCCAGGACACGGTATGCAGACAACAGCATCGGTGTAAAAAGTTAGGCTTTATTTCAACACACACATGGTTGAGGGTTACAGCGGTGGGTATGCAGGGCTGACTGACTTACGCGTTTCTTGACAGATCTCCCTGCACTTCCTCAGTAGGATGGTTTGCCAGAATGGACCCTCAAACTGGCATACAAAGGCTATTGTGATACTAAACTCTATAGTTAGTATCACAATAGCCTTTGTATGCCAGTTTGAGGGTCCTATAGTTAGTATAGGTATGGGTATATATAATTTGTGTGAAATTAGGGAGGGGTGTGTGTATGGATGCTGGGTTTTCATTTGGAGGGGTTGGACTTTGTTTTTTCTTCAACCCGATTTAACTAATGTATGTAACTATGTAACATATATGCCAGGAAGATCAGGAAGTAAATGAAAATGATACTGACAGGTTTTTATAACAACTGGAACATGTGATTGTCACTTTAAACTGTAATAAATCTGCTTTCCTTCATGGTTTAATCATGTGTTTGCATAATGTTCACGTTTTTATCCCATGCAAGGTGCATGGTGCAGCCATTACTCCAAACAGAAGTACAGTACTACCTGGTTGAGAACTATGGTATGTGTTCTTGCACTTCTGTTTGGGGTAAATGTAAATGACCCATCAAGGCTTGGAATGGATGGAAAGAACTGCATATATCAAGGTCATTGCAAAACTACTTCATTTTTTGGATGCCTCCTTTAGAACTATGAGCTAATCTGTAGACTTTGCTATATGATTTTATGTTGTTACTATGGAATGTGAATTTTGAGATAATTACTAGTAAAAAAAAGAATTGCATTGCACAGAGATGTTTATGCAACTGTACTGTGAACTGAAATGTCTCTAGAGAAACTAGAAGATAATTCTTCATGCTTTTCTGTATCAGCAATGATAATGAAGCAGAAAAGTAAGTATAAATCACATCATGTAAAGTAAATTGCTGCCTAATGTTCAGTTCTGCGTACACTGCTAATTTCAAGATTGAATATGCCATTTACAGGAAATTTCCTACCTCAGTACAAGCCATAACTATAGGAAGCAATATATCAACACAAAGACAAATTCAAAATAGTATTCTACTTGTATTGTCCATATAAATATACTTAAAGATTTATAAATAGAAATAAGGGTTCTGTAATTTTAAAATCAGTGAATATGAGCTGAAGTGCCAATGCAGATATGTGATTTGCTTGCAGTCAATTGCACAAGCAGGTTAATTTTGGCTTTGAAACCATAAAATGTGAACACAGAAATTTTATTTTTCTTGTAGTTTTTGCCTTTACTGCAGGTAGTATTTTTCCATTAAGTTGAGTTTATATTTACAGAGGACGACAGATGATCTAGTAAACCATAATAACCAACTAAAGTGGTTGTTATGGGTATGTATATATATATATTTTTTATTTTCAGTAAAGAATGTCCGCACTCTCAGGACTTAAAAATTAGATAATGTTTTATTAACAAAAGACTAAAGTTTCGGCCTCTCCGAGGCCTTTCTCAAAGTAACAACAGACAATGAAAAATGAATTAAATACCTATGATGGCGGGAAAAGTTAATTGGCTCACATGTCATCCTTGTCATCATCACAATGCATCCAATAGCAGTACTCAAAATACATCAATACTAAACATTATGAAATACTAAGAAGTACACATAATCATATCCATGTTAAAACACCCCTTGTTTAAGAGAGGAGGATACTTAAAAACAAACTTTGTAACAGTTGTTAATCTCACTCGCAACTATTTAAATGTATCAAAATACTAGGAAATACTGGTAATGTTACAAAGTAACAAATATGGGTCTAGGTAGAAGGTCTGGTTTCATGCTCTCTCCATAGCGGTAGATAAAATGCTGTCTATATTGTATTGCAGCGTGATCAGTGCAGAGCTCTAAACAGGACTACATAATCAAATAGCTATTGTTGCTAAGTACCTCCCCCATAGCAACCTAACCATTAATGTCATTATTGACCAAAAAATAATGTGTGGTTATATTAACCGGTACATCACCCCACACGGGGTTACGGAGACATCTCAAGATAAACATATAATATTTGTGTGTAAAGAAACATATTTCCCTCAAACTATTAACCCCAAATGTGTCAGTTGCTACCTGTTCCTTTATCATGACATTAAGGTATAGCAGCATAATGTTATACAGTCATGTGTATACAGTATAACAAATTTAGCATCAAAAACTGCCCAATTAAACACTATCAGTGTATACAAAATTATCAAAAAGTTTTACAAAAAATGTCAAAAATTATAGTATAAAAAAATGAAGAAAAAGAAAACATAAAAGATGAATACAATTATTATTAAGTGCTTTGAAGAAAATCACCAAGTATTAGTACAAAATGTCAATGTCGTCACCGGTTAAAGCCATCAAACAAAACAATTGGCTGGAAGCATCGGGCTCGGGGGTAAGGGTTACTTAACCTCTAAATTGTAATGCAGGACACTCTGTAACACTTCATGAAGGGCTTACATAATCGCAATCCATCCTTCATCTTCCGATACTTTAGAGTGTACATCACCCGCAATGCAGGGACCACACTATCCCCCTCCCACCCGTCTCAGGAGTTTGGCATGTAATACTGTTTGGGTGTGAGAGTACGGTATGTGGTGTGGGAGCCCAATGATGCCAAAAGTGTGTTAGTAAAATCAGCTCACCGAGACCAGCACGCCGACACCCGTGGTGCCCAAACCTCCCACGCCCCAGCACAAGGTAAAGTGGTGCCATGATCAACTTGCAGAGGCCCGCCAGCTTAAAGTTTCCAGCCACATATGTCAGAAGCATCTCGGATTCCGGCACGTCATGGGGAGGGTAGCACTGTAGTCAGCTCGCCGAGGCCCACCGGGTTGAATCAACTAAGAATCTGCGATAAAGCCATCGCGGGTTCCGGCATAATCATGCTTAGGAGGCCCACAGACGCAGGTCTCTGGGGATGCATTCCCAACTGTGAGCTCCTTGTCTGCCACACTTAGCTGCTTTCCACAGTGAGGTCCCAACTGCTAGCCACAGAAGATCTCTGTTTGTTTTGGGGGGAGCATTGTAAGGGCCTGCAACCATAGCATCATCCTGCACGTCAGCCATAGTTATCAGCTTCAGCTGGATCAGCCCATCATCAGACCATTAACGACCTCCAGGGGGTAAAAACGTCAGTCCAATTCCATAATATAGCAGCACCAACAAAAGTATTAGCATTTAGAAAAAATGTGAAATATGTAGAAATACACGGGTGCCAGGCTCAGGAAAAATATGAACAAGAACTTTGGGGGAGCCGAACTCTCATCACTAAGTTCAACTTGCCTGGGTGCAGTGTCCAAAATTTTTAAATGATAAATTATTCAGTAAAGAAGGTCTGCACTCTCAGGACGTTTCAGCCCTTTCTCAAAGTAACAACAGACAATGAAAAATGCATTAAATACACACACACACACACATATATATATATATATATATATATATATATATATATATATATATATATATATACTCTATATATAGAGTTACATAGATGAAGCCGCACTCGCAGGTCTTATGAAGAAAAAAAAAAAATCACATTTATTTGGCTGAACTGACGTTTCGGCTGAACACCAGCCTTTCTCAAAGTGAACCGGAACTACAAACACCGGTTTAAAAACTCACTGTGGTGGGAAGCCAATGATGTAAAAAAGAAGTGACGTGTGTACCATAAGTCAATTAAGTACAATACAATACACAAAACAACAAAAAATATATAAGATAGAAATTCATAAATTATATATACATAAAACATAGAGTAATCACACTGAACAGAAAATTTTGACCAAACAAAAAACTATATTGGAATAAAGAGCGATGCTGCACAAGTCCATTACACGCATTGAAATAAAGAGTCTTCTATATAAGATTCTTAGTTGCATAATGTAGGGCATATTTATCAAAATATTCACCACAGAAAAACTCACTTTTCATTTATTATTAAAAAATGTATCAATGCAATGCAATGCCCCACTCCCACAATTAAAAGTTATCTCAGTTTTTGTAGATATTTGTTTGGAAACCTCACTAGCTGAACTGAAATCATGTAAAATCATCTGAAATTAAATCATTTTTACTTCAGATGTCTACTTTTTCACTCTTCTGCTTGATATGACAATAAAACTTTTGAATAGCATAGGAATAATTATGTTTATCTCTCCCTTAATGGACTGTTGTATCCCTCGCTACTCAGTTTAAATAATGACAGAGAAGTATAATTTTGAAGCACCCCAAGTACAGAAATCTGAAGCTTTCCCAGTTAAGGAGACAATAAACTTAAAGGTCTGTATGGTGATAGAGCAATATAAACACTTGCAGAATTGAACAATATCTACAATGATACATCTGTGCCATGTTTACATTGTATTAGCAAACATGCACATGCTATGCTAACACCACAAGTTCATTTAGAAAAGAGCTCCTTAAAGTCACACCATTCCAGTTTATTTGGACTACAGCTCCCAGCATACTCAATGACTAGTTAGGGGATAGTCAGGAAGGCATTTAAAGAAGCTATTGGCATATTTTAGAAGCAGGTGACAATTCACAGGTTGGCTTCCAGTGCCCCGAACAGCTACAATGCTGCAAATGTTGCATTAATGTGCCTATCAAGGATCAAAGTGTAAAACAGAAATATTTTCTTTTCTGTAAAGTATGAAAAAAGCCCAGTTCTTACAAGAACAATAATCATTTTGAGTTGTGCTTAACCAGGGAACTGAGTTTGTTTTCTTAATTCAATACCACTAGACATGATAATTTAATTTCTGTCCCAAAGAAGGAATCTAGATTAGACTATCCAGTGGCGAGTTAAATTGAACAACAATCTTATCATAACATTAACGGATAAAATGAATTTAATGTTGCTACACTTAAATGTAGTTACACAAGGCTGTATATTATTTCAATGCATACTCTTTTTGGGCTGACATGTTGCTTTGTATTACTGCTAAATTTATGAAAACCTGCAGTACCATATGTTATATGCAATATTAAACAATCATTTAAGGCTTTATCTCTTCACTCAGATTGTATTTATTATTGTTTAACACAGAACAATAAAATCATTATTAACCAAACCGTTGTTCTATTTCACAGAAATATAAACTATAAAAAAATTGGCCACACTCCGCAGTGCAATGATTTGTTGACCTTAATCCCAAAGATAAGTGGCTTGGAAATGATGATGCCTAACCCAACTCAGACTCATGTTGATGGCACAAAGAAACAAATATGTTTGGATATTTTAATATTTTAACATTTTTTAACAGTTGAAATCGATATAAATGCTAATGCATATGAAACACAAATGAGCACAGAATTATTGCATTTTAAAAAAAAATAAAAATGAATTTCAAGCTCATAACTCAGCTCAGTTTCAGTTAACATATAAGGAATATAATACCAGGCAGCATTTGGATGTAACAATAAATTGTATATCTAGTGTCAACTAGTGTCCACCTTTAGTAATACACATAATTTACAACCCAGAATAAAAAAACTCAGCTGCAAGCCACAAAATGTTCTTTGAGCAAGACTCACACACACAAAAGACAAAAAGGCAAACACTTTACAGCTGCAACATTTAACCTTCATTTAACATTTACACTTTGGCAAAAAGAGATGGGATATACTGCTGTATTCATGGGCCTGCACAGAGGCAAAGCAATGCACTGCATATGCTATATCATACTTGTAATAATAGGAAACAACTAATTCATAAAATGACTTAAGCACACAGAGAATCCTCTCCACATAATTAGCTCTTAGAATAAAATTATACAACACAGCTACTTTATATTATCAAGTGCATTTCCTTTGTGTATAAATATTCAAACACCCAAGATGACCTTACTTTGCATATTAACTACTGGCTTTCCAGCCCAAATTAAGGAATTTTGGATGATCAAAAAATACTTTACAAAGCAAACCGTTGTAGAAAAAGTAGCTTGACATTCTAAACAAAAGGGAATGTGGAAACATTTAATTTTTTTGTTTATTCTCCTCAGTGAAACTGGTCCTTCTGCTCATCAGCCTAATTTTCAGTAAGCCACCAGCTTGGCCAGTGTTGGGAAGCAGGACATGACAAATTAGAACTAATGGCTTTGCACAGATACAGTGAGGTAGCAGTTAATTCACTTCCTATCTGTTACTTGGTGCCATAATGTTAAATGAGATGGAACTTCTGTGATTTCATTGGCCAGTAACAAGAAAGAATGTCAAAGTCCTTGGAAAGCTCTACCCTTCACTTTATAGACATATATGCAGAAAAGCATGCATGCCGCATGGGAAATACTGTATAAATAGTGCACATGTTAAGTGTCATCATACAAAAACCATATTTATTTTTAGAACAATGTGTGCCGGGATATTTCACGTGCTACTTGGCATTATTTTAAAATCCACTCTTCATTTTTTTATTACCCAAGTATACCTTAAAAGGAACACATCTGTATAACTTTAACTGTGGACATTCAATTAGAATAATTTCTTTTCCTATGAGAAATAATACAATAAATCAGAAAGCACTGCAAAAGAATGCTGAATAACCCAAACAAATACTAGGATAAAGGCAATGAATATACATGATGCTCTGTGTCTTTTCATTTGCTCAGTTCATGCATGGCACAGGCACTGCAATTTTAGCCTGGGATTTAACCCTTTTTTTGGCAGAGGACAGTGCAGCACATGCAGTATATTTGAATATGGAGCTTTAGCGCAGATGGCATCATGAGGTCCCTAGTATATACTGTACTGTACCAACCATTCATTCATTGATATTGGAGCCTTCTGTTCTCATGCTGTTCCTTAGCAATTAGGGCTGAAGTCTCATTCTGTCTGAGGGCTTAAATGCTTCTTTCCATTTTGGTGTGGCTGTTTTGGCCAAACGGAGTCTCAAAGGTACAGAACGCTGTTTTCCACTTCCCATTTCTAATCTCTATATAAATAAAGCCAGGTGAGACTTACCAGTTGAATTCCACAGATACCAAGCAACGTGCACCTGCCGCTACAAACACCCATGATTTCCCAGCCGAGTCTGATCTCCAGCACACACGAACAGCCTCCTCCAAGCAAAGTCAAATAGCCGAGATAAATGTTTGGTCCTGTCCTGGATTTTGTTATTTTTTGAGACGCCTGTGATCCGCGCTGAGTGAAGAGAGATCGGCATTAGGACCTAGAGGCTCATCCGCGGCACCAGCATACCTTTAGTGCTAAGAGCAGCAGCGTTTGGGAGCCGAACACCAGGGGCTGATCCACTCACCAACTGCTCACATGTCCCTGTGCTGTTGCAGACACTTCTCCCAGGCAGCCTGATTGTCTCTGCATTTTGCCAGCAATGGGGCTTCTGTATATTCCACACAGCAAAGAAGGGATGCTCTCATCCACACAAGGGGAAAAGGGAGGCGGTAAAGAGGAGGAGGAGGAGGCTGGGAGCTGGGGGATTCCTCTCAGTTTCTTGCCACCTCTTTCTCCTCCTTGTCTTACTCATCTGACAGATATTCTTCCCTGGATACCCTTCAGCAGCGTTATAATACGGAAATTTAACCCACGCGAAGTCAAGAAGGGGTTTTAGGAGGTATAGAGAGTGAAGAGTCACCTCACACTGGGAAGGGAGAAGTGGGTGGGATGATCAAGTTAGAAGTTTCTACTGTGTTCTCTTCAACCCAAATTATGCCAGACTTACATAAATTGTGTTTATAAACAATTTATGTGAGTTTAAACTTAATTCAAATCAGATTCTAGTATTTTTTGTCATCATCTTCTAAAGATTGTCATTGCTTTTCCAAACAAGCTCATCCCTGTACAGGAAATCAATATTGTATATAGAAATATTCATCTGGTTTTGTTGTGAAAATGGACAATAAGGTTTCAGCTCACAGAGACAGACTGTACTAGGGATCATTGACTAGTAGTGGACAAAATGTGAATTCTACTTCTGATTGTGAAGCCTCTCTAATAGATATTCAGTGAGTTTCAGGATCCAATGATTTCAGTGACCAAAAATCAGGATAAAAAAGAGAATAAATTAAAAAGAATGGCATACAATACTTGACTGCAGAAAAGCTGTTATGTAAAGTGATCATTTCATTACAGTCGCTTTTTTTTATCTTAAAACATAGGAGAACAATTGCAATGCTGCATGGTATCAGTTCATTAATAATATCAGACCACTCACAATTATAGGAACTCCCCAAGCAGCTAAAGTAACATTCTGCATTATTATAAAGAACAGATTTTGTATCATAGAAATCAATATGGGCAAGGAAATTATCAACACAGAGGCTCGCATGTTCTTTCCTAATGTATATCATGTTTTCCTTTCCCATATATTATATTAACCTCTTGGTCATCAAATGCATCTACTACATAGCTTTCCTAAATATTTATAGTTAGTAGTCGGAGTGGAAAGAGAAAGTAATAATATATAGTTATCATGAATCTTGCCCAATGTATGAGTTGGAAGATGGCTGAGGGTTATCTAAGTCAACAGTGTGGTAACAGTGTAGCATCTTAGCTCCAGAAAAACAATGAGAAAATGTTATATGTTTATTGTTGTCAGTTTATCCAAGAACACAGTGATTAGGAAAAAAACTGTTTTCTATTAGAGATGAATAGGCGTCTTTAATATTTCAATCTGGTAAAAATATAAGAATGAAATCATGAAATTCACCATAGTTTTTTTCTTGCAGATTTGTGCTTATTAACAAGAGTACTCCATCTCCTCATGTACCACAGACCACTAATGGCTGCTAATATATCTGCACCCAAGCATAGCAAATGGAATTAAATGGTGAGGCTAAATGCCCTACAGAAGCATCCTTCATTTTGGTTGTATTAAAGCACTGAAATAATTCTTACACACACATCAGCCTTGTTTCTCCCCACCTACCTTCTGTGCATATCATCTTACACCTCATCTCTCTGTTACATCCAGTACCCTGTATCCCAAAGTTTCACACTATACCTGCAGTTCTTGCTAGGCAGGATATTTCCAGCTAGTAGCTCTTGAGCTAATATTTAACTGCAACTCACAGCAATATTAATATTAAGAAATCTAATCCAACTATCTTTATAACAGATATTTTGACAATTAAACTCTTCCATTGTCTTTTGTTCAATAGGGGCTATCTCCTTTCTGCTGGAAAGTCGAATTGCAAATATGTGACAATGGCCTGGCAAATAGAAATATTCATCTGGTTTTGTTGTGAAAATGGACAATAAGGTTTCAGCTCACAGAGACAGACTGTACTGGGGATCATTGACTAGTAGTGGACAAAATGTGAATTCTACTTGTTGTGAAGCCTCCCGAATAGATATTCAGAGAGTTTCAGGATTCAATGTTTTCAGTGACCAAAAATCAGGATAAAAAGAGAATAAATTAAAAAGAATGGTATACAATACTTGACTGGAAGTGTATTCTTCCAGTTTAATTTTCAGGCACCCTGGCATGAATAATCCAATGAAAACTCCTGACATGCCTTAACAGTTTATTTGCAGCTCCATTAGATAGATAGTAGGAGCTTAAGATTTCATATAACATTGGAGCAGAACTTTTATTTTAAGTGTACTAATTATATTACTAGTGTGACTAAGACATCAGCAGTGAATCACACAAGGTATTGTGTATAGTATAGAATAATGTCTTTTACGCCTACCGCAGAATTTGATCAAAATCCTTGAAAGTACCTGTGATTCAGCTAAAAATGTTATATGACCCTAGCACAGCTTTCTTACTTGGCTCATAAGACAGCTGCCTTAATTTCAGAATATGAGCTTTAAAGGCCAATAAGCATATTGCAAATTGATAAACTAACAGTGTATACCACACTGTATTGCGATGCTGACACAATGTTAAATGGTCCCTAGGCTAGAGGTAATTATACATAATCTTTCATCTAAACCTACTATTTAGTGACTGGGATATGGATGCAACTGTAACAAAAATATTCTATTATCTTGACTGTTTATATGGATGTGTTTTTTTTAACAGTGTTGTATTTATGAGGATTATCAATTTTTCTGCACAAATACTACACATACAAGCACAGCTTAATAGAAGCAGCTTGGATATTAATTTAAAAAATGAGAAAGCAGTTTGATTAACATAAGCAACCACATCTATTCCTTGAGTCTATAGAGACTATAAATTGTAGGCATCTTTACTGTTTTATCATTTAAAGAAAACAAGTATATTGTATTTTTCTTTAGGGCTTAATGCACATTTGCATTTTAAATGTAATCAGGGGCTTAACTACAGAGGAAGCAGATCCTGTAGCTGCAGGAGTCCTAGGAGGTATAGGGGCCTCATGAGGCCCTAATTCATATACAATTTCAATAAATATTGGTAAAACAGGTCAACCGCTAGACATTTTGGGGGCCTGAAAAATAATTTGTTGTGGGGCCCAGTAATATCTAGTTAAGCCAGTGAATGTAATTGCAGTATTCTGAAAACCAGTATATAAAGTAGGTATCTGCCAAAACTGATAGCAAAGCACAATTTTTCTGTTGCTCTGATTACGTTTGGCTAAATTTGACCAACATAAAAAATAGCTGGTAAAGTATGAGGAAAAATCAACTTATTTAAATATTTAAATGTATCAAATCTGAGAGTTGACTACAAATGTATTTTTGCAAGTGGAGGGGGCTATGGGCCAGATTCAATTTAACAAGAAAAAAATTATCTTGTGGTTTATCTCTTGAAAACTCAATATAATTCTATGGGGAAATTTGAAATTGAATTATGAGATATGTTTTTCTCACTGAATTGAATCTGGTTCTGTGTAACATTGGCTCACTAATTAATTCACAAGGGATGCTAACGCACAATGGGCAATATTTAAATCAGTGTCATATCACATAAAAACTCCATAAAAGTCTATGGGGTTATTCATAATTGAACTGAAAGAGACATTTTCTCCTAAAAATACTTAAAGAGAATTTTTCTCCTCAAATTGTATCTGGCACAATGTATATAGACTGCACAATGTATTACAACCTGTACTGGGACTACATATCATTATACTAATGCTGTTAATGTTAATATGTCATGGAAGAGTTCTGTGTCCATTAAGCAAGGTTCCCTGTTGCTGGTCAGAGAAGGGTAAACTAAATGGGTCTGTCTGGACATAAAATACAGGCTGCCAATGTCTGATTTGGGCGTGTACGTGTGTTGTATAAGCAGACCCAGTAGACCCATAAACAACAGGGGCTACACCTCTTTCTCATTTCTGCTGCAAACTGCGTATTTGCGGGAGTTTAGGGAGATTCATTTATGGCTTAGAGATTAGGAGGGTTTTGGGTTTTTGAAGAACTGGTCTGATTTCTCAGTCAGCTACAGGCCCTTTTGCCAGGGATGGGCTGCATATAAATGATGATGGTGCAGCTGTTTTGGGGGATAAGATGGCAAGAAGGTTGGAGGAGATTTTAAACTAGGCGTGGAGGGTTGCATTGAAGATAGGATAGATGAGGTAGTGGGCATAGGAAGGGAAAATGGGGGAGGAGATTTGGTTGGGCATCCTGTTAAGGACAGGGAGGACCACATGTTGTTACAAACTTCTCAGACTGGTTCCAGTTTTAAATGTATGTTTTCAAATGCAAGAAGTCTGACTGGAAAAATGGGAGAGCTGTAGGTGCTGGCACTGGAGGGAAAATATGATGTGATTGGTGTTGCCAAAACATGGCTGAATGAGTCACATGACTGGGCAGTTAATATCTTTTATCTTATACTTTGTTTAGAAGGAACAGAGGTAATTAATTCCCCCCTCCCGTGTGTTGCCAACCCTCCCTCCTGCCCCCTGGCCTACCCGTCCCGCTGGGCAGATGACCCTAACTTGTTACTTACCCTTCTGCGCAGGTCCAGTCTACGGAGTTCACCGACGCCATCTTCTTCTACGCGATCTTCTTCCTGCTTTGACCGGCGCATGCGCAGTAGAAGCATTTCGCCGGTACGATCTACTGCGCATGCGCCAAAAGTCACGAAGTGAAATCGGAAAACTACGTAGATCCGTACCGGCAAAATGCTCCTGCTGCGCATGCACCAAAACGCCAGTCAAAGCAGGAAGAAGATCGCGTGGAAGAAGATGGTGCCTGTGAACTCCGTGGACTGGACCTGCGCAGAAGGGTAAGTATAGAAAACAAATCAGACCGCACTCACATTTCTGCCCAAATTTTCGATATTGGGTGCGCGTCCAGTAGCCCATTCACATTGGCTGCTCCAGAGTATACAAATTCCATCCAATGGACAGCACTCCTTTTCCCATAAAACCGTCTTTATTTTTCTTAGGACAGCAACATGCAACGTTTCGAGCGGCACTCCACTCTTTATCAAGCATAAATCACAATGTTAACACCTGGACTTAAATACCCTGGGGCACAGTGCCCCCTGGTGTCATCACACATTATAGCAAACATATGTCGACATCATAATTGTTACAAAAAATATATGTTTCTCTTCAATAATGGTTACAAAATATCAATAAACATGTATACATAATTTCCTGTTCTATTACAGATTCATTTATCTTAGTTGAAAATAGACCAACTTATCTGTAGCATGTCCAATACAGATTGCAACCCAACCAGGGTAAGGAAATTTAAAATGTCCACATAACGACCTATAAAAATAAAATCAACTTCAAGTTAAAATCATTTCAATAAAAATGGATGAAGATCATATTCATGGTTCAGACCGTTAGGGGCTAGTGTACCCAACCTTCTGATCCACTGGGCCTCCCTTTGTAATAGTTCTTTATCACGGTCTCCCCCACGTCTCTTTCTTGAGACTGTATCCAATATTTGAAATCGCAGTTGACTTATAGTGTGACCACTTTCATTAAAGTGCTTAGCTAATGGCTGGTTCAACCCATTTCTAATTGCAGATTTATGTTCAGTTAGCCTATCACGTATACACCCAATGGTTTTACCCACGTAAATTTTCCCACAGGGGCACTTAATACCGTACACCACATACGTGGATGCACAGGTAAAGAAACCCCTAATGGGAATGCGTGTACCTCTCAATGGATGGTAGATCCATTCTCCCTTTAGGACATTATTACAATGGCTGCAACCACAACATGGGAACGTCCCATTTTTTCTTGGTGCCAGTAAAGTCTGTGTATGTTTTATAGAAGGGCCCAAATCTGCTTTAACCAATTGTGTTCCTATTGTTTCAGCCCTTGTATAAGACATCACTGGTGGGGATTTAAAGATATCTTTATTAGGGAAATTCCTGGTTAGTAGACTCCAATCCTTACGTATAATCTTTGAAATGTCTCCACTCAACATATTGTACTGATTAACAAATGGAATCCTTTTAAAGTTCTGTCTACTCCTGTTGCTTTTTTCTCTTTTTCCTATGACACTTATTACAGGTCGCTCACCAGGATTATTTGGTAATTCTCTACTTTCCTGATCACCGCATCCTTTTTCTATAACTTTGGTGGGATATCCTCTAGCTTTAAACCTTTCCTTCATCTCCACTACCCTCTCTAATTGCTGTTCTTCATTTTTAACTATTCTTTTTACACGTAGTATCTGAGATTTAGGAAGGGATTTTTTCACATGCGGGGGATGAAAGGAATCATATCTTAACAGCGTGTTCTTGTCTGTTTGTTTTACATATAGGTCTGTGTCCAGGCCTCCCTGTGGAGTAGTTTTAACCAATACATCTAAAAAGGGGATACTGACTTGATCACTGTGTGTAGTAAATTTAATTGTAGGAGTACATCCATTTAGTTCCTCTACAAAATCTATAAGGTCCGAATGTCGCCCCGTCCATATAGTGAAAATATCGTCTATGTAGCGATACCAGCATTTACAATGCTGCTGAAATTTTTGGTTGGTATAAACAAAATAATTTTCAAAGACGTCCATAAATAAGTTCGCATAGGACGGGGCGACATTCGAACCCATAGCCGTACCCCTAATCTGCAGGAAGAAATCATCCTGGAACATGAAATAATTCCTACCAAGTACTATCTGTAACAAAGTAAGCAGAAACTTTTTTTGAGCCCCATCAAGCGTATCATCTCTATCCAGATGATGTCTGATCGCCTCCACACCCCCATCATGTGGGATGGAGGTGTAGAGGCTCTCGACATCCAAAGTGACCAAGATGGCGTCAACAGGAAGATCATTGATCAGGTCAATTTTATTTAAAAAATCCCCAGTATCTCTAATATATGACCTTGTGTTGAATACATACTCCCTAAGTACTCTATCCAAAAATTTAGCAAGAGGACAAAACACAGAATTAACCCCAGCCACAATTGGCCTACCTGGGGGTTTGTCCAAACTTTTATGAATCTTAGGGAGTATGTACAACACAGGTGTGATTGGATTTGTTTGTATCAAATATATTGCCAATCTATTATCAATGATCTCCAACTGTCTGGCCTGCTCCACACATTCTTTAATCGCCTTCTGGATACTAAAGAGGGGGTTGGTGGTTAACCTTTGGTATGTGCTAGTATCATTAAGCATCTCTAATATTGTATCGACATAAAAATTTTTATCCATGACAACCACCGCTCCCCCCTTGTCTGCTGGTTTAATTACAATATCTTTACGATTTCGCAAAGATGAGAGTGCCAATCTTTCATCTTTAGAAATATTTTCTTTCGGTAGACCAATTTCACTTTTTTTAAATTTTTCCTCAAGTAATTAAACCAGCAGACAAGGGGGGAGCGGTGGTTGTCATGGATAAAATTTTTTATGTCGATACAATATTAGAGATGCTTAATGATACTAGCACATACCAAAGGTTAACCACCAACCCCCTCTTTAGTATCCAGAAGGCGATTAAAGAATGTGTGGAGCAGGCCAGACAGTTGGAAATCATTGATAATAGATTGGCAATATATTTGATACAAACAAATCCAATCACACCTGTGTTGTACATACTCCCTAAGATTCATAAAAGTTTGGACAAACCCCCAGGTAGGCCAATTGTGGCTGGGGTTAATTCTGTGTTTTGTCCTCTTGCTAAATTTTTGGATAGAGTACTTAGGGAGTATGTATTCAACACAAGGTCATATATTAGAGATACTGGGGATTTTTTAAATAAAATTGACCTGATCAATGATCTTCCTGTTGACGCCATCTTGGTCACTTTGGATGTCGAGAGCCTCTACACCTCCATCCCACATGATGGGGGTGTGGAGGCGATCAGACATCATCTGGATAGAGATGATACGCTTGATGGGGCTCAAAAAAAGTTTCTGCTTACTTTGTTACAGATAGTACTTGGTAGGAATTATTTCATGTTCCAGGATGATTTCTTCCTGCAGATTAGGGGTACGGCTATGGGTTCGAATGTCGCCCCGTCCTATGCGAACTTATTTATGGACGTCTTTGAAAATTATTTTGTTTATACCAACCAAAATTTCAGCAGCATTGTAAATGCTGGTATCGCTACATAGACGATATTTTCACTATATGGACGGGGCGACATTCGGACCTTATAGATTTTGTAGAGGAACTAAATGGATGTACTCCTACAATTAAATTTACTACACACAGTGATCAAGTCAGTATCCCCTTTTTAGATGTATTGGTTAAAACTACTCCACAGGGAGGCCTGGACACAGACCTATATGTAAAACAAACAGACAAGAACACGCTGTTAAGATATGATTCCTTTCATCCCCCGCATGTGAAAAAATCCCTTCCTAAATCTCAGATACTACGTGTAAAAAGAATAGTTAAAAATGAAGAACAGCAATTAGAGAGGGTAGTGGAGATGAAGGAAAGGTTTAAAGCTAGAGGATATCCCACCAAAGTTATAGAAAAAGGATGCGGTGATCAGGAAAGTAGAGAATTACCAAATAATCCTGGTGAGCGACCTGTAATAAGTGTCATAGGAAAAAGAGAAAAAAGCAACAGGAGTAGACAGAACTTTAAAAGGATTCCATTTGTTAATCAGTACAATATGTTGAGTGGAGACATTTCAAAGATTATACGTAAGGATTGGAGTCTACTAACCAGGAATTTCCCTAATAAAGATATCTTTAAATCCCCACCAGTGATGTCTTATACAAGGGCTGAAACAATAGGAACACAATTGGTTAAAGCAGATTTGGGCCCTTCTATAAAACATACACAGACTTTACTGGCACCAAGAAAAAATGGGACGTTCCCATGTTGTGGTTGCAGCCATTGTAATAATGTCCTAAAGGGAGAATGGATCTACCATCCATTGAGAGGTACACGCATTCCCATTAGGGGTTTCTTTACCTGTGCATCCACGTATGTGGTGTACGGTATTAAGTGCCCCTGTGGGAAAATTTACGTGGGTAAAACCATTGGGTGTATACGTGATAGGCTAACTGAACATAAATCTGCAATTAGAAATGGGTTGAACCAGCCATTAGCTAAGCACTTTAATGAAAGTGGTCACACTATAAGTCAACTGCGATTTCAAATATTGGATACAGTCTCAAGAAAGAGACGTGGGGGAGACCGTGATAAAGAACTATTACAAAGGGAGGCCCAGTGGATCAGAAGGTTGGGTACACTAGCCCCTAACGGTCTGAACCATGAATATGATCTTCATCCATTTTTATTGAAATGATTTTAACTTGAAGTTGATTTTATTTTTATAGGTCGTTATGTGGACATTTTAAATTTCCTTACCCTGGTTGGGTTGCAATCTGTATTGGACATGCTACAGATAAGTTGGTCTATTTTCAACTAAGATAAATGAATCTGTAATAGAACAGGAAATTATGTATACATGTTTATTGATATTTTGTAACCATTATTGAAGAGAAACATATATTTTTTGTAACAATTATGATGTCGACATATGTTTGCTATAATGTGTGATGACACCAGGGGGCACTGTGCCCCAGGGTATTTAAGTCCAGGTGTTAACATTGTGATTTATGCTTGATAAAGAGTGGAGTGCCGCTCGAAACGTTGCATGTTGCTGTCCTAAGAAAAATAAAGACGGTTTTATGGGAAAAGGAGTGCTGTCCATTGGATGGAATTTGTATACTCTGGAGCAGCCAATGTGAATGGGCTACTGGACGCGCACCCAATATCGAAAATTTGGGCAGAAATGTGAGTGCGGTCTGATTTGTTTTCTATACTTACCCTTCTGCGCAGGTCCAGTCCACGGAGTTCACAGGCACCATCTTCTTCCACGCGATCTTCTTCCTGCTTTGACTGGCGTTTTGGTGCATGCGCAGCAGGAGCATTTTGCCGGTACGGATCTACGTAGTTTTCCGATTTCACTTCGTGACTTTTGGCGCATGCGCAGTAGATCGTACCGGCGAAATGCTTCTACTGCGCATGCGCCGGTCAAAGCAGGAAGAAGATCGCGTAGAAGAAGATGGCGTCGGTGAACTCCGTAGACTGGACCTGCGCAGAAGGGTAAGTAACAAGTTAGGGTCATCTGCCCAGCGGGACGGGTAGGCCAGGGGGCAGGAGGGAGGGTTGGCAACACACGGGAGGGGGGAAGGGTTTTGCGCCGACTAGGTTTCTTTCTCCTTTAATGAAGTTGTTTGCACATGAAGAGGTAACTGGCTACAGGATCAGATACAGAGGGTGGGTGTTAATTGTACATTTTCTACTTGGAGTAAGGTTCTTAGTGGGGTCCCTCAGGGCTCTGTATTGGGTCCACTTTTATTTAACTTATCATTAATGACTTAGGGGAGGGTATTGCAAGTGATGTATCAGTATTTGCGAATGACACAAAACGTTACAGCCCAATCAATTCCATCCAGGATGCAGCATCATTGCAGCAGGATCTTGGTGGCAGATGCTAAGTGGCAGATGAGATTCAGGGGGTCGAATGAACTCAAATAAACTCACAATTCAAATGGTTTCTTATTTAAGAAAAAACTCAAATTGAACGAGTTTTCGGGAAAAAAAACCTCAAATTGATCGTGTTTTCATGCAAAACCCTCCAAAAAAAAACTCGGACATCATGACGGCTATAAACATCTTTAATGGACCTCTGCCATTGACTCCTACATGACCTTGACAGGTTTTAGATGGTGTAATTTTGGATTCAAGCTATTTCCAGGGCCGTGGTATAATAAATCTTTTTTTTTAACCAGAAAATGTGAGTTTTGACCAAAAAATCAACTTGAAAACTCGAATTTTCATGAAAAACACAACTTGAACCTTAATAAATAACCCCCTCAACGTAAATAAATGTAAAGTCATGGGACTGCACTATGCAAATTCATAATGGAAAAAGACATCTGAGTACTTGTAAGCAATGCCAGTCAGCAGCTTGGCAAACAAGGGCAAACAAGGTATTGAGCTGTATTAAAGGGGCATCGATTTGCTGGAGGTGGATATTCTTCCACGGTACAGAGCGCTGGTAAGGCCCCATATAGAATATGCCGTACAGTTTTGGTCTCCAGTGATTAAACAAACATTATTGAATTAGAAAGTGTGCAGAGAAGGGCAACAAAGTTGGTAGTTGGGGTTGTTCACGCTGGAGAAAAAGCGCTTAAGGGGAAATATGATAACTATGTATAAATATATAAGGGGATCTTACAATATCCTCTCTAATGCTTTATTTTCCTTCCATTTGACAAGATGCCACCCATTCCTATTAGAAGAAAGGAGGTTCTGTCTAAATATCCATTAGGGGTTTTTTACAGTGAGAGCTGTGAAAATGTGGAATTCTCTCCCTGAATCAATTTTACTGGCTAAAACATTAGGTAGCTTTAAAAAAGGTATAGATAGCTTTTAATTCAGGGTTGTGGAAGACAGAACATAGTACAATTGATCCAGGTACTGGTCTGATTTTCATCTTGAAGTCAGGAAGGAATTTGAGGCAAATTGAAGTGGCTTCAAACGGGATTTTTTGCCTTCCTCTGGATCACCTAGCAGTTAGGCAGGTTAACCTAAACCAGTAACCTAAAAAAAAACAATCAGATGCTTGCTTTTCTTAAGATGGCATGGGAGAGTTTAGTGTTCTCTGACCAAGTACCCAGCAGCCTGAATGGCCAGATGTCTCATATCAATGGCATATCACATTTTGTGATATTTTTGTGCAGGATGTATTGTCTCTAGAAACTGCACTGTTACTGTGAAAGTAAGTTTGAAAACTGCCTAAATAATCATCTAATGTAGGCCCAGAACCTGCAGCAAATGAGAAAGGGTTGGATCTTAAAAGTTTGTAGAGGATGATGAAATATATGTGAACTACTAAACACGTTACCTAACTCCTTAGTCTCCTCTGTGCTCCTTACCACCTGTGACTATAGAGGAAATCTCAAATCATCTGGCTTCCTTTCATCCTACTGCCTGCCTTCTCAACTTCATTCTTTAGCAACTGCTATGCAATCCAAGCTCCTGTATAATCAAGGCCTTAACCTAGCTATATAGTCTCTCCCTAACAACTGGAATCTATTCCTCCTAATTAAAACATTCACTCAATACTCCTATTCTAAAAACACTTGATCCCTCCAATTTTGGTAACCTCTATCCCTCGAGTCTGCTTTCCTCTTCTCTAATCTACTTGAGCACTTTCTCCCATATGTAATAAAAGGCACTAAGTTTGCTCAGAAGCAGTAACCCATAGCAACCAATAAGATGTTTGTTTTTAGACAGGTGACCTGTAAATGCTACCTCTGATTAGTTGCTATAGGTTACTGCTCTATGGCAAACTTAGTGTCTTTAATTACATAGGCCTATTAGTATACAAGGGACTGACACCAATCATAATCCTTTTTGATCATTGTTGTTGGACCTACTAAAAGCTGGTTTTAATTTAAAATTCATGATTGGTCAGTTTAAAGTACCTTTAAAGACTGATTTCTTTATCATTATATATTCATGTATTATGAGTGTTTTATCCTCATAACAATAATTTGCATAAAGATGTGTGGTAGACTTTAACACCTTTGGTAAATCTTTAAATTGTTTTAAAGTCTGGCCTTCTGGCAATAGTCTCACTCAATAATATAATACCATTAATGTCACTGAATTAAACTCTATAATGTTGATACATTTAGAAACCTTTTATTTTTTTTACCCCTGGTCTGTTACTCAGAAAGACGTGCTGTTTTCAATGAGGCAGTAAAGAGTGCCTGCAGGCATACAGGGATTAATGCAGTGTGCTTTTTGTTCTATTATAATCAGTAGCTGTTCTGTTACTAGGCAGAATGGTGTTATATTTTCATTAGGAATCTGACATGCAATTTCTATCCAGCCTTTTTAATGGATTCTCTTGTCCCATCACAGCTCAGACTGAAATAGCAACCAAAAAACACACTGAATTCGGCAGTATATAATAGACGGGGTTATGACAAACAATAGAGGGGGATATGACAAACAACCATAAAAACTGGAAAATATATTTCTTATCTGCTATTAGGAACTAACATCCCTTTGGCCCCTGGCCACATACACAGCAGACAAACAAAGCTGACATATGACCTGATTCTGTTCATGTACTGTATGGGATCATCTCCATGGGTCAATACTTCTGCATATCTAACAGACTGGTCTATGGACTGGACCAGAGAACTATCTATTTTGTTCTACATTCTCTTTATACATGATGCCTGACAAATTGGCACCCCAAAGAATAATTTTATGTTTTCTCCTTCATTACGTTTTGTTTAAGAACATATAGGTCTCATTAGTCACATTGGCTGGCAAAATGATTAACACATCGCAGAGGATAAAGGTAGAAGTTGATTATACATAGTCATATTTTTAGCTGTACTGAGCTGACTAGTGGAGGTTTGGGTTAGTCCCATCTCCAGTAGGATGGTACAGCATCTAGTGCTAGGGTAATCACTTATTTATGATTCAAATGTAATTATAAAAAGGGAACTATTTTATTACTTATTCTTGTAAAAAGTGTTATTCTTGTAAAAAGTGTTATTTTGGGCACACATATAGTATAAGGTATTCTATTTCTTTGACAGGGGTGAAAATTCTAGAGCACTAAAAGGGCCTAAGAGACCCCGCACCTTAGTGCTGATTTAACAAGCACTTGAACCCATGAGAATGCCACAGTCTGCACCTAGTGCTGGACTGAATGACATGAAGGTTAGGTGACGGGTTTAGGGTCGTCCTGCTCCTTAAAAATACAACCCCCCATCTGCCCCTTAACAATATAGTGGTGACTAATGCCATCATCAGTTTATTCATGGGGGTCCAGCAGGTTTCTGTGCTCTTCAGAGGGCAGAGACCTGAAGCAATACAGAAAGAGCAGAAGGCAGTGTTCAAAGTGCAAAAAAATGTTTGCCCTTTTTGCAATTTGCTAATTTACCTCTGTTTTATTGTCTCATTTGGACTTCCTTAAATGTGAATTCTTCCAATTAGGAATAATATATGAATAAAAAAATAATGGAAACCACCACAACAAAAACTTCTCCATTTTTTTCCTAGAGGATTTAGCTTTCTGACTTAACGGTGAGGCATTTGCCATTTACATTTGTAATAAAAAAGATGATTTAAATGGAAAGCTGCAAAGCCTAGTGACACTGTATCAATTTCTACATTAATTTATATGCTGCTCATACAACATCACTAACCTAACAAATTGTAACTGACTAATAATCATCAATTTATATTAAAATAAAATGGACCTTCTAACAGCTAGGCATTAATTAGTTATATTAATTTACAATATATTGGTTGCATAGGTCATGAAAGGAAAAGTTAAGTGGTACTCATATTTTCACTTTTTATTATATCATAAATGCATGACTATCTAGGAAAATGCTCTCACTGTCCTGAAAATGCTTTATTTATGTAAAATATTGTATTTTTTCTATATTTCTGTAATACAAATTTGAGATTTATTATGTGTAAAAACTATAAAAAACACTAATACAAATTGATTCTATTGGATTATTGTTAATCAATTCTGCTTTTAGTGGTTTTCTCATTTTTTTGCTAAGATCTGTCCAAAAAAACCTAAAATTTTTAGAGTTTTTAGAGGTATTTGCATTTTTTCTGATCTTTAAGTGCTTTTTAAGTTTGATCACATAATAAATGTCAGTACATTTGTGGTTTTAGAGAAAGTGATTTCAGTTGTGGTTTCAAAAACCTTTATTTTTTTGACACCTTCTAAATTTAGATGACAACTTTTCTGAGTAAACGCTTTAAGGGTTTCAGATTAAATATTTATGGAAATAATTCACAATTACAGGTTTACTCAGAAAAGTTGCTTCCTGTCATCTAAATTTCGGAGGCGTCATTAAAAAAAACAAAAAAATAAAACTGCTTTTTAGTGATTATGGGATACGAAATACCAACCAATTGCCATGCCTCCACCTGTTTGCAATATGAAACAAACCCAGAGCTACCAGTCTCTGTTAAAAAAACAAAGCTGAGGGGTGTGTGGCTGTCTGTGCAACGGAGAGACGTACTCCAACAGGGCTACAAGGGCAAAGCTAATAATCTGCCCACATCCAGGCATAAAGCAGCCCTTATTGACATCTGCTTTTAAAACTAAAAATCTCTCGGCTCTCCGGCACCACCAGGGCCTACATACGAATTGAGGCCTACTTCTGTGATGGAAGCCAGATACTCGCATAGGAGCACAGCCTGAAGTTGTGAGCCGTCCGGAAGTGCGGCACAGAATATGCACTGCTAAAATAAATCCCCAACACTGCTGGCAAACTCCCTGCAGGACTCAACAAGGGGTGAGTGCCTGATAGCCCCTAAACAACTCGTTCCACAACTGCTGCACCAACAGATGCCCTGCAAGAACAGGCTTCAATATAAACTGGCTGGAGGGAAGCTGGAGGTTTAAGCTGCCAGACACATAAATAATAAGAGGCCAATAGAATAAGAAGGCAGCAAAGAGAAACAACATTATTCACTTCTCCTGGCCCATGTGCACACTGCCTCAAACACTGCCATGCCAAAAGGGATACACAGCCCCCAAACAGGGAGACAGCCCAAGCAGAACTGCACACATTCAAACTGTCCCAAAAAGTGTGACAGGCAGTGGACACGGACTAAATAGAGGAGGACTAAGGGCAATCTATACAGCGGGACCCACTATACCTCCATGTGAAAATAGTTTCACCAAACCTGAAGAGTAACACCACACAGGGAGAGGGACCTTGTTATGAACCACGCTACACCTTAACAACCACTTGTCCTTCCAGAAACAATAAAAGAACGAGAGTTGAGGGAATTTTTCACACTCACACTACCAGGGCTAATATACCCAATGGACAGTACCGACAATATAGACAGAGCCCACAGGATAGGTCCACCGCAACCAAACCAAGCTAAATTACTCCAGCCAGTAGTATTCAAAATGACCAAGGCATCAAGTTTGCATTGCTCTGCCTGACTTTAGTCTGCCTCAGCATGACTAAAACTGCAACACCATGGGACAACACACTGGTTCGCAGAACCCGAACCTGCTAAAAACTTTGTGCAATCCCCTCAGCGACTCCCAAGCACCAAATGAAGAACCCAACTCCCCCGGCTGAACGACAGGACGTCAGCGCTCCTCCTCTCTTCACCTATATGGGACCTATTCCACATAGTATTTGTTTGACTCTGCACACTTTCAGACCAGATCTCGCATTAGGAACGATTTTGTGTAACACAGAGACAAAATCTGAGACAGTAAACAAAGAAAACTGAACTTGGGGATCACACAAACTTGGGGATCTTTCCCCCTTACACCTAATATAGTTAACATTATTTTAGAAATGTTCTTTGTGATGCATAGTCAGAAACCAAAATGGGAGGAAAAAAAACATTTCCCAGAAGGCTACAATTCTTAGCTAGTGGTCATAAATATTAAAACAAATCTGTTTATCATTTGATAAGGTTAGTGAATGTGATATGTAAACGGCAGTTATCCGAAACCATTCCCCCAAGACCCTCACATTAAAACACCTCCCCACCCTTCCCACGCCTTACCCCACCCCCCTGCCACAAATGGTGAGACTGCAGCCCCCTCCAGGGCATTCTATGTCTACCCCCCTAGAACTATATGTTCATTAAGGTTAAAGTTAACCCCAGTGCCTGCGAAAAAGAGGAGGAGGCAAGCCGCAAAACTAATAATGAATGGTTGAACTACAACAACAAGAACAGCAGCGCAGTAAATCCAATCCACAAGCCCACATGGCACAAACACCTCAGATAACTAACAAACCAGCGCACATAGGAGTCACATCCTGGAACATAGGGGGCATTAACAATCCAATCAAGAGATATAACATACTTCACCGCCTCAAGCTGTTACACACACACATAGTGCTTTTGCAAGAAACACACCTCACAGCAGAGGAACACCAAAAGCTTTGTAAAGATTTGTAGGAACATGCTACGTAGCCCCATTAACATCACATAGCCGGGGTGTGGATATATTAATACACAAAAACCTCAATTGCAAACTAATTAGTTAACAAATAATAAATAAATAAAATTGAAGACCCAGAGGGCAGGTTTCTATTCATTAAAGGACAGGTCAACATGGAAACATATGTTATATGTATTGTATATGCTCCAAATTCCCCCACACAGCTTTTTTAACTATATCCTTCAGCAAATAACAGATATCCCTACCAAACAACTACTAGTGGCAGGAGATTTCAATGCAGTCATACAGTAGATCACCACCTAGATAGGAACAAACCCCCCCCCGCACAAAGAGCTAACCCCCTTTACTCATTCGCAAAGAAACTACAACTACTAGATGCATGGTGGTTCACACCCCCCCTAGACTGAGATTATAGCCACTACTCACATGTCCATGACCTATACACTAGAATAGACTATATATTTCTAAACCAAAACACACTTCCACATGCAAGCCACATAAAGATACATGATATAATCATTTCAGATCACGCCCTCTGAACCTTAACACTTGTAGCAACTAACCCAATGCGTATACCATACGGATGGCGGATGCCGAACTACCTAATTAACTCCCAAAAATTCAAAGATAGCCTCCTTGAAGCCTGGGCACAATACAAAGAAGATAATAAGGCACATAGTGAAACCTCAGTACTATTCTGGCAGGCGGCCAAAGCAACATTACTTGGTCATATCATTTCCTACATAGCCAAATGAAAATGAGAACTTACACAACACCTAGTAGTACTATAACAAGAATCAACTAAAGCTTATAGATGGTACTACAAAACACCAAACCCCTCGGACAAAATTAAACTACAGTCAGCAAAAGAAAGCTATGATCTAACACTCCAAGAGGCAATGCAATACAGAATCAGCATAACATCAGAAAAATACTACATGGAAGGTAATAAACAAGGCAGACTCTTAGCAACCCTCACTAAAACCAAACAAAATCCTCATACAGGAGGGATGGTGATAAGAGGTCCCAATGGCTTAACCACAGATCAGACAATTATAAATATAACATTTACACAATACTACCAAAATCTATATTCACCAGAGGAGGACCGTCCGGATCAGGGACTAGCGTTCCTGCAAAGGGCAAACCTCCTTAAACTCAGCAAAACAGATCAACAAAACTTAGACGCAGAGATTACCCCAGAGGAAATAGACCAGGTCATTAAACAGCAGGCAAAGGCAAGACCCCGGGACCAGATGGTCTACCATCCGAATTTTACAAAATCCTTAGGGCTGAAATCATTTACTAAAATACAGCGATTTTCTATGCCACAATGCGGCAGCAATTAGCCTGGAAGCAGTAAAGGCATTCAACGGGGTCACCTGGCCTAACCTACTTAGGACATTAGCAATCCAAAATGTTTTCCTTGGCTTTCTTGAGTTTATTTGAACAATATATAAGATCCCACATGTTATCATCTCAACACAAGGAATAAACTCCAAACCATTTACTATATATAAAGGCACAAAACAAGGCTGCCCATTTCGCCACTACTGTTAAACCTGACACTAGACCCCTTGTTACGCAATCTAAACCAATTACAACAGCGGTGTAAAAATAGGCACAACTGAAATGAAATTATCTGTATACGCAGATGATGTCATACTCTTCATAGCTAACCTAGAGATGGCAATCCCACATATAATAGACAAAATACAGGACTTTGGGGCCAGCTCAGGGTTTCAATCAACTTAGACAAGTCAGAACTGCTATGGTTGGGAGCCCTGACGATAAAAGAAGAACAGCAGCAGCCATGTTCCAACAGACCACCTCACACTTAAAGGAGAAGGAAACCCCCTGGGCGCAAAACCCCTCCCCCTCCCCTGTATTGCCCCCCCTCCATCCTCCCCCCTGGCCTACCTGTCCCCCTGGGCAAATGCCCCTAACTTGTTACTCACCCCTCTGCGCAGGTCCTGTCCACGGAGTTCACAGTCGCCATCTTCTCCCACTCGCGTCTTATTCTCGCTCTGACCGGCGTCTTCTGGGGCATGCGCAGTAGGAACAGTTACCGGTATGGATCTACTGCGCATGCGCAGAATGGCGAAGTGAAATCGGAAAACTTCGTGACATTCGGCGCAGGACCTGCGCAGAGGGGTGAGTAACAAGTTAGGGGCATTTGCCCAGGGGGACAGGTTGTCCAGAGGGGAGGAGGGGGGGCAACACAGGGGAGGGGGGGTTGCACCCAGGGGGTTTCCTTCTCCTTTAAAATACCTGAGTGTAAAAATACCATCTGACATAACACAGCTATACTGCGCATGCGCCGAATGTCATGAAGTGAAATCGGAAAACTTTGTGACATTCGGCGCATGCGCAGTAGATCCGTACCCGGTAAATGCTCCTACTGCGCATGCACCAAAAACGCGGGTCAAAGCAGGAAGACAACCGTTTGGGAGAAGATGGCGCCTGTGAGCTCTGTGGACAGGACCTGCGCAGAGAGGTGAGTAACAAGTTAGGGGCATTTGCCCCGGGGGGACAGGTAGGCCAGGGTTGAGGAGGGAGGGGGGCAACACATGGGAGGGGGGAGGGATTTTTGCGCCCAGGGGGTTTCCTTCTCCTTTAAATATAACAGAAGTCATAGAAAAAGCAGTGCAATTTGGGAAAACCTGCTGATGAACTTTATTGGTAGACTTAACCTTTTCAAAATAGTCACCTTCCCAAGAATATACTATAAAATGCAAGTGTTACCACTCGTAATAAAAACAACTGATACAAATACAATTAACAAAAAAACTACAAGCCTTTGTATGGAAACACAAAAAACCTAGTAAAGCACTATCCAAACTAGCACAACCCAAAAGTATTGGAGGACTTAACATACCACTTCTAAAATACTACAATTTAGCCAGCCTAGTGCGCATTGCCACAGACTGGATCAACCAAACAAATACATACACTGATGTTCATAGAGACCAAAACTCACACCAAACCTCTCCCTATCTACTTCATGCCCTACCTCCAGAAATCCTCTCCCACTGCCAAACAAACCCACTGTTATATACCACAATCCAAGCCTGGCAAACAATCAGAACCAAACTATTCGGCACATATAAATTATCACTCTTCCTCCCTCTGTTAAACAACAACCAGTTCCAAGACGCCAAAGCAGACCCCCGCTTTAAAATATGGCACTCCAAAGGTCTAACAATGATCGGGTCACTTCTCAATCCTAATACCGGCACAATATAACAATTCCCCAGATTACAGTCCAAACACAAACTTCCTAATAGTCACGTCTTTGCATATTTACAGGTAAAAAGCTATGTGGAGCAGGTAATTGGGGGCATAAAACCACAACTAACAAATAACCCACTAGATATTTTAATAAAGGCAAACAAGGGAAGACTCACAGCATCTACAGTAAATAACGTTAGTAAACCAAAAATAGATTTGTATACAAAAATGGGACTTAATCTCCAACCATGAGCCAATGCGTACTCCAAAATTATGAATAATCTAAACATAAAGGTAAAATAAAAGGCAATATTTATTCACCACCATGCCATATTGTTCAAATTAAAAACAACTTAAAAACAAGCAGCGCTGCATGTATCCAGTAGAGGATAAATAAGCTTACAAAGTATCGTATATGTCATAAACACGTTAGTAATACACGATAGAGTACAAAACAGCATGTTGATTGTCATGAAAAGAGGGTAAAACCCAAAATTCCAAGGCCTAGTAGTAGACCAAGTCACAATTGGTGTGAAATTAAAAAGGTTTTCCAAAATGGTTGTTCACACAATTAGTGCATTGATAGCAATATTGGATATGTGTAACTTGGTAAGTCCTGTAATGTTAAAAATTTGGGCAAGTCTCAATTCCCTCGGAATGCGAGCCCAATACTCAGGTTTGGTAAATGATCTTGGCGATATGGTCTGTATATTGTAAAAAAGGACGCTCATGTGAGTTGGGTTCCCGTGAACCAAGTGTAAAGTCAAACGACAAAATTAGCAACTTGGCAGTCGCAGTAGTACAAACACCAGTTCGACCATTTAGGCCAAAAATATAGATGCTGTGCCATGAGAATCACCAAAGCTTTGACAATATCCTGCCCAAGTAAAATACAAGATTTTTACAGACCGTGCGTTCAGTAGCATCACCACCGAGTCCTTTTGTGTTTATAGGATAACCCGATGTCCATGTCATGTTGGTTCACCCTTTGTCACTCCACAAGTTACTCAGAGAGGGGGCCCCAACTACCATATGCAGGGCTGCACCTCGTCAGCCATTTCGCCACCGATCGTGGCTTTGTCAAGAGGCCGGTGATCCAGAAATGACATTGTTTTAAAGAGAGCATCACATGACTCTGGTGTGAACTTCCGCAATGATGTGTATTCCAATTGTTATGAATGTATGCGTTTCACGCTGGCCCGCTTGATCCCTCCTCCATTGTGTATACCCAAGGTTTTGTGTACAAAGTGGGTGATATCTTAGTTGAAAAGTCAATATCCACTAGGGAGGAAGAAGTGAGCAGTATGGAGATACAAAATATAACATCTCTGCAGTTTTAACACACCATGTCATGATGATGAAATCACAAGTAACAACTAATTTCTAATTTTAGTCATACCAAATGTTAGAACTAGCTGTAATAATTTAGACAGCAAAATGAAACATCAAAAGTATATAAAGATGTACTGCATAACAAAATGAAAAATATATAAATAAAAAATGTTTCCATGTTTCCATGTGTAAAATAAATTTGGAAAATAAACATTGTAACCAACCTATTCTATTGCCCCAATTACATAATTATAGGGATACATTATTTACAATAATTGATCATGCCTACCAGATTGGTGTTATCGATCATAGTACAAACGACTTCCTTAAGGTCAAACACCCATGAATTTCAACATTTTATACTCTTCAGAAGGTTCACAAATCCATCAGTGAACCACGGGGCAGACCCATTGTTTCTGGTTGTGGATCACTCACTGAACTCAAATCCATCAGTGAACCACGGGGCAGACCCATTGTTTCTGGTTGTGGATCACTCACTGAACTTTCAGTGAATTCATTGATATGGTTTTACAACCTTTAGTGACACAACTGGATTCTTTTGTACAAGACACTCATGATCTCATCTATTGAGGGAAATTAATGGACTAACTTTGGACTCAGATTGTATATTAGTGGGGTTAAGATGTGGAAGTGCTTTACATGAGCATACAACATCCTTTGGGATTAGAAGCCATAAAGTTGGCATTTGAGCGCATTCATAAACCTATTACTGAACATACCTTTATTTTGCAAGCTTTAAATTTTGTTCTGCACCCCAATGTTTTTCTGTTCAATGGCATTTATTATTTACAATGCCAGGGTGTGGTCATGGGCGCGAAATGTGCCCCCAGTTATGCCAATTAATATCTATATCTCTGCAGAAGACTATGACATGTTCGATGGCACAGGAACATCAATGACATTATGTTAATTAGGCAGGGCCCATAACATTTATTGAAGGAATTTGTGACAAAACTTAACCCAAACACATTTAATTTATCATTTACGTTAAATAATGATAGTTCCAGATTGGAATTTTTGGACATAGAGATCAAAAAGGACCGCCAGGGTCTATTGTCCACTAATCTATTTTGGAAGTCTGTAATTAATAAATATTGGGACATTTTATCTAAGGACCCCACCTTAAGTCAACTTGTTACTCCCCGTCCATTGTTCACCTACAAGAGACACACTAGTATTGGGGATTTACTGACCCAAAGTCATTTTCAAAAACATTTAAGGATGACTTGTTGCAAAACACCAGGAAGTTTCAGATGTGGTTCTTGCAAACCATGTCACCATATAAAAATGTCCAATACCTTTGGGAAAGATGGCTTGGGCTTTGACATGTAGTATTACATCTGTTGTACTACTACATATTTAATTTATTTATTTACTTGCCATTGTGGCATTATGTATGTTGGCAAAATTAAAAGGCCATTTAAAAGGCATATACTGTATATGAACATATGCTGGAAATAAGAAATTGTAATCTCTTGTCTAGCATTGCAAAACACGTTATCTGCATACATAATGGAAAATATGCAAGATCTTACTTTCAAGGTATAGATCATCTCCATGGGGACATAAGGGGCGGCAACCTTGATAACAAATTACTTCAACTAGAAACCACTTGGATATTTAGACTTAACACTTACAAATCAGAATTTGGGTTAAATAGTCATTTGAATTTTCAAGCCTTTTGACAATAGATAGGCCCAGATTGGGTCAGTGGCAAATACCCTACACATTATCATTTTTATTTATCTAGTTTCCATTTTGGTATGCAGTATAGCTTTATATAATTTTGATGTTTAATTTTGCTGTTTAAATTATTACAGCTAGTTCTAACATTTGGTATGACTAAAATTAGAAATTAGTGGTTACTTGTGATTTCATCATCATGCCATGGTGTGTTATAACTGCAGAGATGTTATATTTTGTATCTCCATACAGCTAGCCTCTTCCTCCCTAGTGGATATTGACTTTTCAACTAAGACATCACCCACTTTGTACACAAAACTGTGGGTATACATTCATAACAATTCCAATTGGAATACACATCATTGTGGGAGTTCACACCAGAGTCATGTGATGCTCTCTTTAAAACTATGTCATTTCCGGATCTCCGGCCTCTTGACAAAGCCATGATCGGTGGCAAAGCGGCTGAGGAGGTGAAGTGCTGCATCTGGGGCCCCCTCTCTGAGTTACTTGTGGCGTGACAAAGGGTGAACCAAAGAGGCATGGACATCGGGTTGATCCAATAGATACAAGACGACTCGGTGGTGATGCTACTGAATGCACGGTCTGTAAAAATCTTGTATTTTACTTGGGCAGGATATCGTCAAAGCTTTGGTGATTCTCATGATACAGCATCTATATTTTTGGCCTAAATGGTCAAACTGGTGTTTGTACTACTGTGACTGCGAGTTGCTAATTTTTGGTTCACGGGAACCCAACTTACATGAGCGTCCTTTTTTCCAAGAGCATTCACCAAACCTGAGCATTGGGCTCGCATTCTGAGGGAATTGAGACTTGCCCAAATTTTTAACATTACGGGACTTACCAAGTTACACATATCCAATATTGCTATCAATGCACTAATTGTGTGAACAACCATTTTGGAAACCTTTTTAATTTCACGCCAATTGTGACTTGGCGTACTACAAGACCTTGGAACTTTGGGGTTTACCCTCTTTTCACGACAATCAAAAATTTGCTTAATACAATACATGCTGTTTTGTACTCTTATGTGTTACTAATGTGTTTATGACATATACAATACTTTATAAGCTAATTTATCCTCTATTGGGAGGGGGATCCCTCCTACCACATGCAGCACTGCTTGTTTTTGAGTTGTTTTTAATTTGAACAATATGGCATGGGGGTGAATAAATATTGAAGTTTATTTTACCTTTATGTTTAAATTATTCATAAT
Organism: Xenopus laevis; assembly: GCF_017654675.1. NCBI lineage: Eukaryota > Metazoa > Chordata > Amphibia > Anura > Pipidae > Xenopus > Xenopus laevis. Next base: position 68,474,776 of record NC_054379.1, on the reverse strand, counting down.
TTTGGAGTACGCATTGGTCCATGGTTGGAGATTAAGTCCCATTTTTTGCATATATATTTAAAATTGGTGTGTATGTGGACACTCCAATCCATTTAGACAATGATTTAAACAATTACAGATATACCTTGTTTCAGTTTACTTGGTATTAGTTAAACCAAAAATAGACTGCAACCTACGCACAGAGGGAATATTGAGATGGCTAAGTATCATACCAAATTTCATGCAGCGTACGCAAAGCGTACAAAAACCCTATCAGCAAAATACTTCTAGGACATTGCTCTTAGACTCCTTCACAGAGCATATGTGTCGCCCCAAAATAGCACACAAGATAGGCCTAACACAGACACCTAACTGCACAAAGTGTAACCACCCAGAGGCCACACTTGAGCATGCTCTGTGGTCGTGCACAAAACTAAACACCCTTTGGAACCTACTGTAGTTCTGTCAGAAATCACAAATCTGTGCGTTATTAAGACAAAACGGACAAATCCGCAAATCCTTTTGGGACTATACTCAGAGCCCATAAGCAATACAATCAAAGGTAATATCAAACTAGCTGACATAATGGTATTAACTGCAGTTCTGGAGTTCTGGACTAACACACAACCCCCCCAATACAACTGTCAGAGCGTAAACTACTATACACAATGAAACTCCAATGGGAACTAGCACTACAAGACAAGGAATCCAAAGGATCCTGCTTCTTTGACATTTGGCGCAAATATATAGACACACAAAAACATCATAAGTTACTATCACCCTTCCAATACACTAAATGGTGGGCAGAAGCCTCCCTCTGGGGAGAACTACATGAAAGTTCATGAATGCCTCCGCCAATACTCAAACCTCACGCAAGGTGATCCACCCTGAGAAGACTAAGACAGACACGAAAAAGGAACAAATCCTCCCCCCAACCCCCTTTTATTTTCTTTCTTTCTCTCTCTCCCCCCTTCTCTTTCTTCTTTGTTTGTAAATTGTTGCTCTCATGCCAAATGTATGATACCATGCAGCTCTGACTCAAAAAGTGGTAATGCGACAAGTGACCACCACTGCAAATCGAGTATAAACACCTACAACGTGGATGCATTCATAATGTAACAACAAACAGACAATGCATGGTCTTTGATATGCCAGTGTATTTTATTTTATTTCTGAAAACACAATAAAACAGCTATATTAAAAAAAACAAAGCTGTATTCCATGAAAAAATACCCACAGACTCTAGCCATTTCTGACATTACAATAAACAGAGCACAATGTCTATTAGTATCTGAATGGAGAAAAGTCCATAGACCTGAAAGTGGGTGGGAAACCGAAAATTATATTTCCCATTACACTTGGATGCTCTTAATGCACGGGCAAGGGGTTTATTAAGAATAACAAGCACCAAAAGTAGCACTGTAAATATGTCAGCTGTGTGAAAACAAAAAGAGAGTGGAAGACTGCATGTGGCATTATAATCCTAGATGTAAAGGATGAGAAAAGGTTAATTGTGGGACATACATGCATGGTATTCTTTACATATTTGTGGCAATGTTGGGTCTCCCAGGCCCTTTTCTAATTAAGTAGGACTGTTATATCATCACTCAATCCCATTTCTTATTCTTAGGGGAAGGATGAATGATAAATGTTCCTAGATTATTATATTACATTTAATTCAATACAGTTATGCCTCTGACACCTCCCTTTTATGTCCAGTGGGGTGAAGGTGATGAACAGCAAGAGCAGATGTCACTTATATTTGCCATCTTTGACCTATTTTCCCTATATGCACTGATATAGGGGTACAGTTAAATAGGAGAAAAGAGGATTAGAGGTCCAAGGTCCTGTTGGGGATTTAACAAAATAATATAGCAATTGCCTACATCTTATTCTGCATGTGGAGCAGGGTTGAAAGACTAAATATTTAATCTTTGAGCTTTTTGACCCCTACCTGTTAGCCAAGGGCTGTGTGGTGGGTAAAAATAACATTATCTCTCCCCTGTACTTGCCACTGAAATCTTTTTAAGAATGAACCAGATTTTTTACTTTCTATTCCCTATTCTTCAGTGGGGCGATGGTCAAAACTGCAGGATCAAGAGGTCTGGTGAAACACTTTTCAGATGTAAAAAGCAGCCACGTGTGTCCTTTAATATGAACACAGCCACTGTAATATGATTAAAAGTAAAAAGGTAAATTAGAACTGTGTTTCTCTGTTTATCAAGCGAAAACTCTACTTAAGTCTATGGGGTAAAAAACTGGAACTGAATTAGGAAAAAAGTTTATGCTCCTCAAATTGAATCTCGTCTATGCGGTTTTTATGTGATAAATCATGAGATAACTTTTTCTCTCACTGAATTGAATGTGCCTCAATGTGAGGCCAGCCTTATATGGGCGAATCTGTGCCGTTTCAATTCACCGAACAATTTACGAATCAACAGCAAAATTTGTGAAATGGCGAAAACACATTGAAGTCAATGGGCGTCAAAATAATTTTTATGCGCAACAATTTTTATACTCGCGACTATTTTGTCCAAATGCATTAAAGTCAATGGCCGTCCAAACAATTTTGACATTTTAATTTGGTGAGGCTTAGTTATTGTCTGTGATAAGCTGCTTTGCCATGGTGAAAAAATTAGCGAATTTGTCCCATTTTGGTTCCTCCCCGAAATTCGCAAATTTCCCGTGAAATTCACAAAACTGTTGAAACAGTCGTTGTCAAAATTTTTTCAATGCCGCAGAATTTTTGCTGCAAATTTGTGATCGGCAGTGAAGCGTGCAAATTCGCATCGAAATCGTGCCTGGCAGATAAATTCGCCCATTACTATTCATAATCACTTCTTTAAAGTCCAATTACTTATGTGCCACTTAAGTAATATCTTGCCCTACCTTACTACCATTTCAGTTTTGGATCTAAATATTAAAACCAGTGGTGAGATTTTTTAAATTTGACATTCATTGCATTTGACTACAAATCAATTAATAACTTCATAATGTTTCTATACAGTCAATGTGCTCAGTCCTTCAATTGGTTGAAATATAAAATAAAGTTGTACATTTACATGTTCCTTTTATGTTTAACATAAAAGACTTTTCATACTAGTGCATTTTCATGTTTGCAGTCCTATAAAAGGGGGCAAAAGACATCTCAGATGATAGATTTTTCCAGTGAACCTAAAGTAAACAAAAAAAGTGAAATGATCTCTGAATACTTTCTCTAGAGAGCAGTACAATCAATAACATTGACCATTAAACCAGTGACAAAGATATTTTATTGAGTTTCATCCCACATGTAAAATTGCATACAGTATTTCTATTTCTATTTTTTTAATGACAATCTCTTGTATCATGGTCCATGTAGACTTCATTATTAAACCTTTCAATCAATGGTTCAAGGCAACTGTGTAATTGAAAATTCAATCATGAAAAGTAAGCATGTCACACTCTACCTTTGTTCAATTAGCAATGTTTGATTTTAGGTTAATATTATGAAGCACTAGAACAATTACTTACTTATCACAAATAAAACCACCATTCCTCAAATTTGCTATTTCCTGGATTTTGCCACTTTCCTTTGGGCTGTTAACATAAAATCTTTATCTATTTCCTACTGGGTAATTTCTTTCATATGAGGGTATCTTAATCATAATATCTCTTCAAGAATCACAACTTCTAATTCTTCTTTTAACTTATAAAACCCTTAAAGGAATTGTTCAGTGTAAAAATAAAAACTGGGTAAATAGATAGTCTGTGCAAAATAAAAAATGTTTCTAATATTGTTAGTTAGGCAAAAATATAATGTATAAGACTGGAGGGACTGGATGTCTAACATAATAGCCAGAACACTACTCCCTGCTATTTAGCTCTCTTGGTGTATACTGACTGGTTACCCTGGTTACCAGGCAGTAACCAATCAGAGACCTGAGGGGGGGCACATGGTTCATATCTGTTGCTTTTGAATCTGAGTTGCATGCTGAGGATCATTTGCAAACTCACTGAACAGAAATGGACCATGTGGCCCCCCTTCAAGTCACTGACTAACTATAACTTGTAGAACTGAAAAGCAGGAAATAGTGTTCTGGCTATAATGTTTGACATTCAGTCACTCCAGCCTTTATAGATTGCATTTTTGGTTAACTAACTACATTAGAAACATTTTTTATTTTGCACAGCCTATCTATTTATACAGTTTTTATTTTCACACTGAACTGTTCCTTTAATTGCTAGCATATTTTAAGTCCCTTTTTTTAATATATTACTGTAAAGGATTAGCTATGTGGTTAATATAAGTTAATGATCACTGTAGAAAAAGAAATTCATATTTTTTCAGTATTTAACTGATGGCTGAATTCTGTTTTCAGCCAATATTATATTTTTTTGTTTGTGAAACATACTTTACACTGCCTTAGTGGCTTATTTTTCCATTGACTTTCTGTTTTCCATACTCAATGAATGTGAAATGAATTCTAATTGTATTTCCATATAAAAAAAGCATTAGAAAATGTTGTCCTTGTGATATTCAGTAACTTGACTCATCTTATAAAATAATAATAGGAAAAGTAATACATTAGTAAGGGAGCCTGTTGGGGATTAATGTTTATGTTATTAAGAATATAAAGTGTTATTTGGTAAGTTTGTCCTAGGTTTGGAGGGAGGAAAAATGGAGAAGAGTTCAGTCGTGTGTGAGACAGTGATAGTTAGGAGTGATATTCAGATTGTTGTTGAGTGTTAAATTGTGCAAATAAAAGGAAACTTTAGACTTTAGAGCATTCCATATATATATATATATATATATATATATATATATATATATATATATATATATATATATATATATATATATATATATATACTGTACATGCTACAGAATGTTACCAATTAAGTATTATCATGGTGAAGGAATGAAAATCACCTGCTTTTGGCAGCTCTGTATTTATTGGACCAGCAGCATCCTCCCCATCCTGCTCCCTACCCATCCCCTAACTTGCGAATCATTAAGATTCACAAATAAGTGAGCAGCAGTGGATGCAGGCAGCAATGGGACCCTGTCCTTAACATCTGCCCTAAGGCGTCAATTCCAGGAAAATTTAAAATCTGGGAGCATAAAATTGGGGTTCTATTAATGAATAATGAAACATTTCTATGTAAATAATTTTTAGGATTATATAATAAAAGTCACTACCTTCATTACTATAATATAAGTGCAATGTATACTTTTAACTCATATTACAGATTAAAGATTTTACATGATTGGGCGATCTTCCTCCTTCTTATACTTTCAGCATTAATGCATTATCAACAGTTCTGAAGGGTGTGCAAAAGGCAGCATTGGTGCAACTGTTATGAGAAATAGGCCTATATCCTTAAAGTGGACTGTAAGTACCCACCCAAACCTGAGTACCATAATATAAAATCAATTTGTGTTTTTTTATTTCTCTAAAACTCTAAAAATCTGAAATTAATGTAGTGTAAAAACCACTTAATATAAACTGTAGCAAGTAAAAGCAGTGAAGATCCTTTAGAAGTCAAGGGGTGCTGCGCTGAATCTTTTTTAGCCATTCAGATTTTTCTGACTTTTTTTTTGCTAATAATTGTCCGAAAAATTTGAATTTTTAGAGGTTTTTGTCATTTTTAGCATATTGTTGTGGTTTTTTTTTGTTCTTGCTTTTTATATTTATATCTCTTAATAAAGTACACAACATTTGTTGTGGTTTAAGAGAAAATTAGATTTTTTATACTTTCAAAAACCTGATAAGTGAGTTATAAGTGTGTTATAGTTCAGCAAGATAAACTTGAATATATTTGCTTTACTCTTCCACTGTTATATACATTGACTGTGTGTTAATCAACTTTTCTTGCAAGAGTGTTCAGCTATTTGAAAGAGCTATTACAGTACATTATGCTAAATTCCTGTTACTTTTGTCACGGCTTTCCACAGGTGTCATGTCCTTAGGTAAGCCCATATTTCCAGTTTTAGCATTAGTTTCAGTTGTGTATACCCACTTATTTAATGTAATGGCATTATGATCTAAGTTGTATATAGTTTCCAAGCCAGATTGTATGACATTTGTCAGGGAATAGTTAGCAGGGATAAGCTTTCTTGGGTAAAACAGCCCACGGCACAATCACAACTCATGAGAGTGTAGTCTCTTTTTGGCAGTTTATTTTTTCACATGCAGCAAATAAACTAAATTAACAGCTGAAAAAATAAAATCCTTGCCACTTAATGGGCTTCTAAATAACACAGGTCAGTTTTCTTAACTAACCAGGAGTAGGCCTAGCGCCTGTCTTTCCCCAGACTGGAGCTCCCTATTCAGGCTTGAGCTGCCTTTTAATTATCCACCTGGAGTGCTTCAGGAAAACACCCGGCCTGGACCAGCAGTCCCAGTAGCATGGTTGTAAAAATTGGAAATTATATAATGATGGAAATTATAGCCCTTCCAGAATCCAGCACAGAGGGCTATGAAAATGAGGGTGTGATCAGCTGTGAAGTTTGATTAGCCTCACCTAGATTTAAAAGGTGTGGCTCGAGAGTAGCCTGAGGACTGAGTGAAGGACTGAGTGAACTTTTCATTTGCTTATCAGATTTAACTTTCCAAAGTGGGGATGTGGGTCAATTAATTCTTCAAAAGGAAGGCTGTTACTATTTTGCTTTATTGCACCCTCAGAAGTTATGAACTTTCCTTTCATGTTTAAGCTGCTGTGTTAAATAAATTCAAACAGAAAGTTCAGTTGGATACCCTATGTACATAACAAACCACACTCTCAGGTCTTTCATTTGCCAAAAAAAAATTATTTAGATTTATTGAATGTTTCAGCTCTACATCGTGAGCCATCTTAAGGAAATGAATACTGTGTATGCAATCAAGACTATTTAAATTCTCATGACGTCGAAAGCGGGCATGATCTCCCCCAGTGTGACTATAATAACACCAAATAGTGAACCAAAAAAATATATACATCTGATAAAGTGTCAACCACCAAAAAGTACATGTGAGCATCTGTGAATAAAATATTTTATAAAAAACATATTAAGCAGGGATTCTATTCCCCTCAATTACTGATTAAAACGGGTATCTCCCATTATCCCCGTGCAGGAAAGTTAGAAAGAAATATTACTAAATCCCTCCAGTTGGATCAATTGACTGTAACATACCTGATCCCTTGTAGCCACCAATTCCGGTATGGAATAATGTATTTAGCCGCAAACCTTGGAAACACTGTGTTAGCCGTTCGCCTCTGCAGGCTTACAGTCGCGGCCTTCGTCTTTCCCAAAGGCAGTGTTACGTAGTTGTCACGCATCTGCTAGCCGGGAGGGAACAAGTTTCAGTTCTATAAACTCTATATTGATGACCTCTTGGAAGTGAAGGATATGCTAGCAGAACCCAAGCAGTAGCGTCACTAGAGGGGGGCGGGCCGTGGTGCGTGAGACATGTGGTTGGATAGGCCACTGAAGAATGGATGTTTTAAATGTACAAATTGTCTCATGTGTAGTGGAATGCTGCAGGAGACACATTTTACGCATCTGAGAACAGGCCATAAATATTCTATTAAACACAGACTAACATGCACCAGTGACCATGTAGTGTATATGGCTTGGTCCCCCTGTGACTTGTATTATGTGGGCAAGGCATCTATGTTTATAATAGGACAACTTCTCAGTACAAATGTTTCAATATGGAATTGTTTGAGCCAAAACCAATTTGTGGATACAAACAGTGGAATCTTTACTATTTGAACACTGATGTTACTCACAAATACCACTGAAGTTTACTGATTATTCTCAAGCTGAATAGTGATAGATGATATGGTAAACATAATATATCATAAGTAATTCCGATGTTTTCGTCAATGTTTTAAGGACTTGCTTCATTCCTTGCCAGGAGGGGATTTCAGCTGTGATGGAGTAAAGGCCCCACATAGGGGAATGGATAATGTGCAGTAATACCTGCAACTATCACTAATGGGAGACTAGCCTTTATAAAAGACATTATCCTGATATGTGGTAAAAGGAGCGGTTGTCTGTACACCCAACAAATGGCAAGGAAAGACGTACTAGTGAATGAAGTACCAGTGGGCAGATGCGTGACAACTATGTCACACTGCCATGGGGAAAGACGGAGGCTGCGATCGTAAGCCTGTGGAGGCAAACAGCTAACACAATGAGTGTTTGCAAAGTTTGTGGCTAAATACATTATTCCATACCTGAATTGGTGGCTACAAGGGATCAGGTATAGTGATGGGCGAATTTATTCGCCAGGCGCGAATTTGCGGCGAATTTGCGTGATTCGCCACCAGCGAATAAATTTGTGAAACGCCTGCAAAAATTTGCGGCAAAAACGGGCGCCGGCATCAAAAACTAGACGCCGGCGCCGTTTAGCGATTTTTTCGCCGTTTCGCGATTTTTTCGCCGTTTCGCGAATTTAGCGCATTTTTCAGCGAAGCGAGACGGCGCAAATTCTCCCATCACTAATCAGGTATGTTACAGCCGATTGATCCAACTGGCAGCTGATAGTAATATTTCTTCCTAACTTTCCTGCACGGGGATAATGGGAGATACCCATTTTTATCTGTAATTGATGGGAGTAGAATCCCTGCTTAATATGTTTTTTATAAAATATTTTATTTACAGATGCTCACATTTCTGGTGGTTGATACTTTTTTTTTTGTTCACTATTTGATGTTATTATGGTCACACTGGGGGAGATCATTCCCACTTTGACGTCATGTGAGTTTTGGAGTGTGTTTGATAATTTAAATAGTCTTGATTACATACACAGTTCCAGGTCCTGAAGATGGCTCACGATGTAGAGCCGATAGTTGAATAAATCTATTTTTTTTGGCAAATGAAAGACCTGAGAGTGCGGCTTGTTCTGTGGGATATTAATTGCAAATATTGATCAGCACCCAGGCATTAACACAGTCAGTGTGTTTATAAAAAAAAATATGTGTATATATATATATATATATATATATATATATATATATATATATATATATATATATATATATATATATATATATATATATACACTACTGACACTTTCCAGTCTAACACTATCCATCCTTCAAAACCTAGAAATTTCCCACTTGTCCCAAAGTCTGACATCACAACTTAAACAGCAATGGGAAATGATATGTCAAAATCTGACACCGATAAGCAAAAGGGAGCTGGAGGTGAGGTATCAATTTTGTTTTATGTTTTATGTTTAATGTTTAAGTATGAATAGCTGTCCCTCATTTAAGCAACAGGAAAGCAGGCAACGGGCTAGGAAAGTATAAAAGTGAGCTGACTGCAAACCCGCATACTGTAATGATTTTAGAAGGAAGAATGTCCTGGGGCAGTGAAGGATTGGTGGCAATATTAGAAGGTATAATGCAGCATTTTTAAAAGGACAAAGCTTGTGCGAGCATCAGTGCTAAGAAGAAGTTCTATATTGATAGCAACTTCATTATTTATGTATCATCATTGTTACATTTTAATAATCAGTCCACCCATTGATACATATGTAAATCTTTTTATATGACTTGGCATGCATTTTATTTAGATTTCCATTTCTGAGCATCTACTTCTGAGATTTTATTGCATTTTCTAGTCTTCCAAATTTCCATTTAGCTAGGAAAAAGTGACTGGTAAAAAAAGCAATATTTTTGTAAAATATTTTATGAATCTGTCATCAATTTTAGTTTAACAAACCTGTGCAATACTCATTTCAAATTATTAATGTCTAGTGGATAGAAAAAAAACACCCTTTTCTGTGAATGCAATTGCTTGATGTTATTCCCCTATGAAAGAGGACTCTGCAGATAACATACAAATTATGTTTTGCAAGTTTAACAAATGCATGTCTTATGTGGAGACCCCATAATATTCTGCCTAATCAACCATGAAAGACAATTAGCTTAAACAGGAATGGAACGGCAGGGGTTGCATTGAACACAGGTGTTCTGGCTTTTACTTTATGCAAAATACACTAAACGATGAATTAGGATGAACACCCTCAAGTTCAGTTTTCTTGTTATGCAGTTAAGTTTGAGAGGAGGGTTGCAGTCAAGTTATATTTCCTAATCCATACATTTTCAGATAAGCATTCATATTTTGTACATCTCAGAACAGACCCATGATTAATTGTTTTAATTCCAGCCATTTGGACAATCTTTTTTTTTTTTTAGCTTTTTATTATTTTTTTTTAATTCACAAGGTAATAAAGGGTCAAGCTTCTCTCAATGAGCAAAACACAGATAGAACATTTTTGTCACAAAAACTATCTCATCATTGATGGACCAATGTCTGGAAGCAAAGTTAGTGAAAGAAAGAAGAAAGAAGCAAAAGGAGAAACATGGAGGAAAGAGAAAATAGTAGGATCTTAGAAAGTGGGGGGGATGGAGGGGGCAGTAGAACATGAGTAAAATATAAATAGAGTAAAAATTTGTCCTCTCACTTTTGTAGATGGGTGGTCATCATTCTTTTGCAGGTAAGTAATACTTATCTTTCCATTGTTTCTGTAGGGACATGGACTGTAAACTGTATACATGGCCACCATCAGGGGGGCACAGCGGGTACAGCTGTACCGGGCTGGGTTTTTAAGCTTGAAGGGGGGCCCCACCATGCTACACTTCCTAGTTTCACCCCCTTGCATCGCTAAGAGAGCCGAATGCTGCTGATGCCGCCAAAATCAGATGAAATGCACCAAAAGCCTCCACCTCTGCCGCATAAATCTGCTAACAGTAGCCAAAATCCGATGAAAGGAGCCAAAAATCCGATGAAAGGAGTGAAAAGCCGCCAAAGGACCCGAAAGCTGATGAATGGAGCTGAAGAAGAGGAGAATAAAGAGGACCTTTAGAGGTAAGTTCCACTATACACCAATGGTCATTTTTTTTAAACCCCCGACCACCAATGTTTTTTATTTAACTTTTATGGGGGACCCTGGCCACCAATATTTATTTTTTAACTTATGCCTGGCCACCAATGGTTTTTAACTTGTGAAAGGGTCGGCCTGACCACCAATGGTTTTTTATAACTTGTGGGGGGGGGGGGTTTACTGTTTTAGCTCTGATGAATGTGAGGCCTTTTTACTCTAGGGTGGGTGGGATCTTGGGCCGGGCTGGGGAATAGGGGACCCAGAAAATGTTGTGGTACGGGCCCCGTGATTTCTGATGGCGGCCCTGACTGTATATGTTAGATATGGTAGACATCCGTTCATGTGTAAGGTTTGGGTCTATTAATAGCAGTTCTGCTTTGGTAGGTACCTCAGTAGATTACTAATATTTTGGGATTAGGAGACTGGTTGCAGGTGTTGGGTCTTTTTTGGATATCTGTTCAGTTTGTAGTTAAGTAGTACTAATGGTGGTGCGTTACATGTGTTACATGATGGCTAATACATGTGTAACAGGTATCCCTCTTTTTTAATTCTCTCCAGCAGCTTTTGTGAATGTTTGAGTAGTATTGGTGCAAGAGAGTTGGTGTTTTAAACTACCTGTAGAACAGTTTTCTTGCATTTTCAATGTGATTAGTGCATTTTGAATATTTATAAGCAGTATTTGCCATCTCCAGCCACTGTGGTAAAGGTACAATAATATTCAGTTCTTGTTCCCATTTTACAACGTGTGTTGGTTTCATATTGTCGTCCTCCACTGTCAGTATGTTGTACATCTTCGCTATTCCTTTTGGACTGTGTGGGTTATGGAAGTTCAGTTTTTTCTATGTAGTAGGCATTATATTACTTGATTTAATCGTACTAGTTTAAAGGTGTTAACTGCAAATATTTGTAGAAATATTTGATAGTTTGTCATATGGTTTTGGCACTGAAATAGATACTCACACATTTAGGCCAATCATTTTATTTATAATAGGTGGTAGGTGTAGGCAAGGAAGAAGGCTGATGCCAGGATAGGGGCTGATTTTGGGCCTGTGTTTTTCCACAGGCTGAATCAGCCCTGTGTGGCATTAGTGCTAGGTTAATTATTTAAGATGAAAATCATATTCCAAAATGGCAGTCACACAACAATTGCAATGTGCAAGAACACATTACGATGCCTATATGAGGCTTTCTTTTAAGCAGTGACAGCACAGGATAAAGAATTCTGGACCCTTTGTCAAATCCTAGAGAGGTGTTCCACCAACAAATTTACAGCAGGCACATCCGAAGATTGACCACAAAATTAAAACCCTCTAGGATTATGGTCAAAAACCATAAAGAAAGGAGATTCTCCAGTGGACGAGTGAGTGGAGTTGTTAAACGCAAACTTAGCCCAATGGGAAAAAACCTGCCCAGAGTGACTGATTATTGGAGACATAATACTTAAGATACTGCTCCAAAGATTGATTTGTCCTTTCCGTCTGACCATTAGTCTGCAGATGATACACTGAGGAAAAGGACAAATCGATATCCATAAGGGAACAAAAGGCACGCCAAAATATTGACACATATTGAACCTTTTTAGAGACAATATTCAGTGGGGCCCCATGGAACTTAAACATGTTACCAATAAAGAGTTCAGCCAAAGTCTTGGCAGAGCAGAGGGGAATAGAATGAGACAAATGATTTATGCTTTCAGATTTGGCCACAGGGGGTCACCAGCTTGTAACTTTGTTAAAGGGATACTGTCATGGAAAAACATGTTTTTTTCAAAACACATCAGATAATAGTGCTGCTCCAGCAGAATTCTGCACTGAAATCCATTTCTCAAAAGAGCAAACAGATTTTTTTATATTCAATTTTGAAATCTGACATGGTGCTAGACATTTTGTCCGTTTCCCAGCTGCCCCAGTCATGTGACTTGTGCCTGCACTTTAGGATGGAATTACTTTCTGGCAGGCTGTTATTTCTCCTACTTAATGTAACTGAATCAGTCTCAGTGGGACTTGGCTTTTACTATTAAGTGCTGTTCTTAGATCTTCCAGGGAGCTGTTATCTTGTGTTAAGAAGCTGCTATCTAGTTACCTTCCCATTGTTCTATTGTTATGCTGCTGGGGAGGAAAGGGAGGGGGTGATATCACTCCAACTTGCAGTTTATCAGAGCACAAGTCACATGACTGGAGGCAGCTGGGAAATTTACAATATGTCTAGCCCCATGTCAGAATTCAAAATTTAATATAACAAAATCTGTTTGCTCTTTTGAAAATGGATTTCAGTGCAGAATTCTGCTGGAGCAGTACTATTAACTGATGCGTTTTGAAAAAAACATATTTTCCCATGACAGTATCCCTTTGAACATCTTTGCAAGACCAAGATCATGCACATGCTCAGTGTGGTCTGGCCTGCTTAGAGATCATCATAAATTATCAAAAAATATATTAGTCAAATAATATCTGCTAGAAGCCAATACAGCAAGACTGATTAATAATCAGAATATGTGGACTGCACTGGATCCTGTGTTGTCATGTAATCTAATGTGGATTTTATAGTTTTTGTATTGTTTGATACAAACTTTCTCCAACTCTGCAAAACCAGTGGCTGCAGCAAAATAATTTTCCAAAAATAATCCCAGTTTATCTGTTTAAATCTGGCTCCATGATCTTTGTCCTTGTAGCTGGATTTAGAAACAGTAAAGGGGATGTAAAGGCAAAAATAAAATCCAATACAAATCTCTACACAGTTGCTGACTGCTCTATATGTAAACAATCAAAGCTGCTTGAGTTCCGCATGGCTGGGAAGTAAGGCGGGGTCAGGTTTCTTAAAAAAACAGTACAAAACACTTTCTCCAACTCTGCAAAACCAGTGGCTGCAGCAAAATAATTATCCAAAAAGAATCCCAGTTTATCTGTTTAAATCTGGCTCCATGATCTTTGTCCTTGTAGCTGGATTTAGAAACAGTAAAGGGGATGTAAAGGCAAAAATAAAATCCAATACAAATCTCTACACAGTTGCTGACTGCTCTACATGGAAACAATCAAAGCTGCTTGAGTTCTGCACGGCTGGGAAGTAAGGCGGGGTCAGGTTTCGTAAAAAAACAGTACACATTTTTTTTAATTAAAGTATATTGGAGATAGGTTTCTTTTTCATTAAAAAAAAGTAAAAATGGGATTTTATTTTTTTGCCTTTACATGCCCTTTAAAGGTGAATGAATTTATAGATGCTGATTTTTTTTTAGCATTGTAGAAATATGCATAAATAATTTTTTTTTGTATTGGAAACTAAAAGGTAAATATTTTAGGCTACAATTTGTGACTAGCTACAACTAAATAAAAGTACACACAAGAAGAAAGTACAATAAATTAAAATAAAAAACAGTGCACTTGTAATCAGTTCACAGATGCTGTGCCTATGGGTACAGACTAACCATTGTTGCCACAAGAAAAGATTCCGTAATTCTAGATCAGAATCATATACAAAGGCAATCTTTATTATAAATACCCTTCTTTTTTATGGTACAAAACATTAAAAACAATTAAAAACAGGCAATCTCTTTGCCACCTCTTGTCTCACTGCACAATAAAAAGTGACCAAGCTACTGTATGACTGAGTGGCCATGGATGCTCATACCATGACATCCAGTTATCAAACTTGCAGTATTTGCATATAAATAAACCAGGTCACTTCATTCATCAAATAGGCATATCACGAAGTCAAATATATAATACAACCAATAAGTTGAAATATATATGTAGCTGATAAATATATATCAGCTACTGTATCTACAGGAGTTATTTATCAAAGGTTGAGTTTGTGAGCTTTTTTCTACCTCGAAAAAACTCACAACTCGAATGTTTGCTTATTTATGAAAAAAACTGAATGTAAAAAATGAAATTAAAAAAACTCGATTGAATGCAATTTGTGGGCGAAAAACTTGAATACCTCAAATTCATCAAGTTATAGGCTAAGAAAACCATGAATACCTTGCACTTATCGAGTTTTCGAGCGCAAACAATCATAAAAAACCCAAAAATCATGAAGGCCAAAAACATCTTTAAATGGTTATAGGGACCACTGTCATTGACTTCTACATGACCTCGACAGGTTTTAACTGGAGTATTTTTGGATGCAGGCTTTTAGCACCTTCAGGCATAATAAATCTTGAAGAATATCCAAAGAGGCAGAGAGAAAAAGGTATGCCACTCGACATTTATAACCAGATACATAGTTAAGTTGGGTTGAATAGTACATCAAGTTCAATTGTACAGTAGGTTATTGTATCACAATGTCGCTGGATATTATGCTCAAGATGTTCAAGAAACCATTCAAGTCCCTCTTAAAGGCATTAATAGAATCTGCCATAGCAATCACTAGGGGTGATTATGACCTTTCTGCTGCCTGAGGTGAAGCATGGCAATGCCCCCCCCATGCATGCAACGCCCCATTGCACAACGTGGCTGATGGACTGGACATGTGCTGTTAACTTCAGCTACTATTATTTTAAAACTCATTGTTATTGTGTAAGGTTTGTAAACAGTCAATAATTTATGTTTGCAATATATGCAAAATATCTGATGGGTGATGACTTTTATAATTCTCTTTATATTGCTTTGGAGTGGACACAGTTAAAAAAACAAGCTAGTTAATGCCCAGCATCTCTCAGTGACAGTCAGTGTTCTTTACCTGAATCATATTAGGTTGTTGCTAATAGCGCCTAAGGTGGTCCACTGCCCACAGACAAGGATGATTTTAGTACCAATCAGTGGCAACCAAGAGAACTGCAAAGCAGGAAGTAGTGTTCTGGTTATTATGGTACACATCCAGTCACTCCAGCCTTTATATATTACATTTTTTGCTAACTATATTATTTTTTATTTTGCACAGCCTATATATTTACCACATTTTTATTTTTACACTGAACAATTCCTTTAGTTAACTTTACGTATGTTATAGAATGGATAATTCTATGCAACCTTTTCAATTGGCCTTCTTTTTTTCTTTCTTATAGTTTTGTTTAAATTATTTGCCTTTTTCTGTAGACCCTTTCCAGCATTCAAATGGGGGTCGCTGACCCCATCTAAAAACAAATGCTCTGTAAGGCTACAAATGTATTGTTATTGTTACGTTTTATTACTTATCTTTCTATTCAGACCCTCTCCTGATCAAATTCCAGTCATATCAATGCATGGTTGCTAGGGTAATTTGGACCCTAGCAACCAGATTGCTTAAATTGCAAACTTGAGAGCTGCTGAACAAAAATCTAAACTCAAAACTGCTAATAAAAAAAATTAAATTGTCTCAGAATATTGCTTTACACATTATACTAAAAGTTAATCCAAAGGTGAACAACCCCATTAAGTTTACTAAAAACACTTAAACATTAAAGAAACGCAATAAGATTGTCTTGCAAAAATATGAATTAATGCAATCAGTACAGAGTATCAGAATTATTTGTTTAAAATGAGTTCTATGGTAGATGTCCTTCAAATAATTTCAAATTTTCTGGATATCATGATTTTGCATAACATATTCCCATACCTGTATATTTAGCCATTAAGCAGTCTCTACTGTTTCAGGTCTCTTTAACACTTTTTGCATTTAAATGTATATTGTTTAATAAATAGATTTAATAAATACCACAGGTTGCCACGGTTTTCTTTTGCCTGTGGCTTTTTCATCACACTGTCACTAACATTACTGACAGCTGCTTTGGTTGACAATTCTGAAATACACCACTGTATTTGGCATAATTATTCCTGTGCTGTATATTTAAATATGTTTTGTTAAAGGCTAGTAGGAGTTCCAGTAGCTACAACAAATATGTTCATGTATAAACATAAAAACACTCAGCATACTGTGTTATTGTTTGCTTTAACAATGGCAATGCTTCTATGAGTTTGACATAACTTTAAAAAGATGAATAACTGACAAGGTACATGCTTCTGTATTAAATATATAAGACAGATTTAGAAATCAACTATCCCTAAAACCATGGATTCTGCAATCTTATGATATCTAGTATAGGTCAATCTAAAAACAACTGGACTTGCTGAGTAATCAATGAAGACGTTTCACTACTCATCCGAGCAGCTTCTTCAGTTCAACTGACTGGTGTGGGAAGTTCTCGGCATATAAACTCTTCCACTAATCCATTTACAATGGCAGATTGTAACTCTTCAAAGAGGTGACATCTGAAGAAACTCACAGAGGTGTAGATTCTGTGTAGTTGGATAGGATTATCCAATGTGTCATGCAACTCCTAGATACAGGTGTTACTTGTGAGAGTTGCATGAATGGATGTGTGAAGTGTTCTGAATCCGCCGGGGTACAGATGTTAGAACAGCATTGTATGTAGCAGACAGGTGGTGTCGAAGGCCCCCACTTCTGTTCAGAGATGGTCTCTCCACCTTGACATGAATCGCCTCTTTCACGCCTCGTTCAAACCAGCGGTCTTCTTTATCCAAGATTTGGACCTTGCTGTCTTCAAAGGAGTGTCCCTTGTCTTTTAAGTGTAAAAAGACATCTGAGTTTTGCCCTGTAGAGTTCTCCCTCCTGTGCTGAGCCATTCGCTTGGAGAGCAGTTGTTTTGTCTCCCCGATGTATAGATCTGTGCATTCCTCGCTACACTGGACTCCGTATACCACATTGCTTTGTTTTTCTTTTGGTGTTTGATCCTTTGGGTGTACCAGTTTTTGTCTCAGTCTGTTGCTAGGTTTGAAAAACACAGGGACATGGTGTTTGTTGAAAATCCTCCTGAGTTTCTCTGACACTCCAGCTACATATGGGATGACTATGTTTCGCCTACTATGTGTCTCCGGGCGGTTATTTCTATTCCAACGTCTTCATTGATTACTCAGCAAGTCCAGATGTTTTTAGATTGACCTATACTAGATATACTATGACCTGGATGAATGAAAATCTTCATAGTCAATCTTATGATAGTAATTTTGACCGCCTTAAATACATTTTTTAATATCATATAACTTGCAGTTTTAGCAGTGTTATTCCCATAAAAGTGTTTACTGCTTTGGCCCAAAACTTTCAAGAAATACATTAACTAGATGAACAGAGATTTGATATTTTATGTACATTATCCTTGTCACTGCATTCTTACATATCACATGCGGGTGCCGCAGTGACAATTACTAATTCCTGGAAGTCAGGGTCTGTTACATAGTTGCTGGTATACCAAATGCTCTTCCATTGCTCTAGTGGTGATGTTCCATTTGTTTTAGCCTGCTTTTTCTAGAGTGCCATATTATGCCATACTATATTATTTAATGTGGTTATTGAAATTGCTGAAAAAATGAATAGCATTCAGAAATTATTTGCTCTGATCTTCTCCCCTGAGGGCAATATTCTCATAAAAATTTATCTTGTGCTTCCATGTACAAGTCACCATATTTTAAAGTCTATTGCCAGAACCCTCTGTCCTTTCCTCAACGATGAATATTTAAATATGACTATTTACATATCGCATATCCACTACAAGTGTTGCTACTGAAAACAACTTTTGCTGATAGGAGGCACAAACCACCCCCACAAATCTACTAGGAAGATCCCTTATTCTAAATGGGTCTCAAATTTATTGATCCTTTCCATATCCTTGAAATCAGCAATCCTGGTACAACATCCTCCAGAGATGCAGATCCTTAATGCCTTCTCTGTATCCCTTGCAAAGACTATAATATTTAGCCAGTTATCCTATCATTTTAAGTCACATGTTCCTGCCATCATGGTTGGTAATCAAGAAGGTGGCAAAGATTCTTGATTTTATTTTCTGCATAAGTTTACCTTGTGCAACCAGTATTATTACTATTGATCTCAACTCCTTTTGTTTAACCTCTGCTGCCTGACCGGACTCAGATACACTCACTTTAATGTGTCTGATCCTCTGATAATTAGTTTTGACTTGACTTGATATCTCTCCATTGCTACACTTCCTGTATCTAACACCAGGCAGCTACTATGAGGAACTTGTGATCATTATTGGTCCAGATGTGACATAAAGACTTCAATGTCTATCCTGTTTTTTCTTTGTTTTTTTTTAATAGTAACTTTTTATTAAAGGGATACTGTCATGGGAAAAAAATTTTTTTCAAAATGAATCTGTTAATAGTGCTGCTCCAGCAGAATTCTGCACTGAAATCCATTTCTCAAAAGAGCAAACAGATTTTTTTTATATTCAAATTTGAAATTTGACATGGGGCTAGACATATTGTCAATTTCCCAGCTGCCCCAAGTCATGTGACTTGTGCTCTGATAAACTTCAATCACTCTATACTGCTGTACTGCAAGTTGGAGTGATATCACCCCTCCCTTTCCCCCCCCCCCCCCAGCAGCCAAACAAAAGAACAATTGGGAAGGTAACCAGATAACAGCTCCCTAACACAAGATAACAGCTGCCTGGTAGATCTAAGAACAGCACCCAATAGTAAAAACCCATGTCCCACTGAGACACATTCAGTTACATTGAAGGAAAAACAGCAGCCTGCCAGAAAGCATTTCTCTCCTAAAGTGCAGGCACAAGTCACATGACTGGGGGCAGCTGGGAAATTGACAAAATGTCTAGCCCCATGTCAGATTTCAAAATTGAATATAAAAAAATCTGTTTACTCTTTTGAGAAATGGATTTCAGTGCAGAATTCTGCTGGAGCAGCACTATTAACTGATTCATTTTGAAAAAAAATTTTTTCCCATGGCAGTATGCCTTTAAGTTTCAATAATAAACAATAATAAACAAAATTAGAAGATAGGAAAATAGGAAAAAGAGAAAGAGGTAGACATGGAGAGGATATATTGGATTTTCTTAGACAAAGTTATTGGACTGTTGTTGCGGGTGAATCCAGCCAAGGAGTCCATATTTTTTCAAATTTCTGTTGGCATCCTCTGGCTATATAAGTTAGTTTGTAAAGTTCCAGCTGGGAGTTGAATCCATTTTTAAGTGTAGGAGGTATTCGTCCATCCAGTGTAGGGTTACCGTTTTCCTAGCGTAGAACAAGAGTGCTCTCATCAATAATCTGGTGATCTGGGTACCAAAGTGTCTGTTACTCCCAATAGACAGGTAGCCGGGTTCAATATCTGCGGTAACGTAAATTCGTTGGCTAAAAATTGCATTACTTTTTCCAAAATTTCTGTATATCTGGACAATACCATACAAGATGTATGAAATCCGCATCTGGTGAATTGCAGCGAGGGCATCTGGAATGCTCTAAGCGACCCATAAATTGTCGTTTTTTTGGTGTCAAGTACGTTTGGTGTATAATTTTAAATTGAATGAGCCTGTCTCTGATTAGAGGGAGATAAAGGCCATCTCTTCCCAGTCATTGGGTTCTAAGGAACTCTGCAACCTTCCCATTTAAGTTTGACCCTGGGTCTAGGGTCGTATTTTTGAGATGCAAGGTATGTGTATGTTTTAGACACTAGTTTTCCTGGTGATTGTATTATAGTTTCTACTGTTCTTTGTTGTATTTTGAGTGGAGTATTCTGAAATTGCAAATGATATAGATGCTGCATGTGTACGTAGCTGAATACCGACAAATACAACAGCCCCGGGGATTGTTAAAAACTGATCTAAAGTTTTGAAATACCAGCTTGTGTTATATGTTGAAGTTGCTTGATTCCTGCTCTTTGCCCAGAAGTCCCCCTTTCAAATTTGTTTCTTAATGAAGCATTGTGCTATAAGGGCATGTCTGGTGAGATAGAGTTTTCTTTATTAGTGGATTTATAAAGAATGCCCTCAGACTTTTTGGTGGCATCTAGTAATGGAATTAAGATGGGTAAGAATTTCTTGGGCCTGTAGAGAGCATGATGTAGTGATTCAATGGAGCCGAAGTATAAGGCTTCCAACAGAGAAGCTGGATTTTCTGTGTCAAATGTTTTTTCAGTTGGAGGTATGCTAGGCCTAGATGTGAAGTAGGGGCATATAATGTTGTTCTGGCTACTGTTGGAGTTTTTTAGTACCACACAAAATCCGCTTGTGTGCAGTCTATTATTTGCAAAATTGATTTTGGTATGTACTGTAGCAGGGTGAGTTGGTGAAAAAGTATAGGTATTTAGGAAGAAACACCATCTTGCAAATGTTAATTCTGCCAATTTGGGTTAAAGGTAGAGTGGACCATTTTGCTAGTATGATCTTCGTATGTTGTATAAGAGGTTGTATGTTAAAAGAAATACATTTGGTCGGATCTTTATGTATTAGAATTCCTAGATATTTAAAAGTGTCAACTGTCTTAAGGCTTATTGTAGGGGTTATTGTCTGTAATGCTTGTGTGGTAAGTGGAAAAATTGAGATGAGAAGTGTTGCTACTGAAAACAACTTTTGCTGATAGGAGGCACAAACCACCCCCACAAATCTACTAGGAAGATCCCTTATTCTAAATGGGTCTCAAATTTATTGATCCTTTCCATATCCTTGAAATCAGCAATCCTGGTACAACATCCTCCAGAGATGCAGATCCTTAATGCCTTCTCTGTATCCCTTGCAAAGACTATAATATTTAGCCAGTTATCCTATCATTTTAAGTCACATGTTCCTGCCATCATGGTTGGTAATCAAGAAGGTGGCAAAGATTCTTGATTTTATTTTCTGCATAAGTTTACCTTGTGCAACCAGTATTATTACTATTGATCTCAACTCCTTTTGTTTAACCTCTGCTGCCTGACCGGACTCAGATACACTCACTTTAATGTGTCTGATCCTCTGATAATTAGTTTTGACTTGACTTGATATCTCTCCATTGCTACACTTCCTGTATCTAACACCAGGCAGCTACTATGAGGAACTTGTGATCATTATTGGTCCAGATGTGACATAAAGACTTCAATGTCTATCCTGTTTTTTCTTTGTTTTTTTTAATAGTAACTTTTTATTAAAGGGATACTGTCATGGGAAAAAATTTTTTTTCAAAATGAATCTGTTAATAGTGCTGCTCCAGCAGAATTCTGCACTGAAATCCATTTCTCAAAAGAGCAAACAGATTTTTTTTTATATTCAAATTTGAAATTTGACATGGGGCTAGACATATTGTCAATTTCCCAGCTGCCCCAAGTCATGTGACTTGTGCTCTGATAAACTTCAATCACTCTATACTGCTGTACTGCAAGTTGGAGTGATATCACCCCTCCTTTCCCCCCCCCCCCCAGCAGCCAAACAAAAGAACAATTGGGAAGGTAACCAGATAACAGCTCCCTAACACAAGATAACAGCTGCCTGGTAGATCTAAGAACAGCACCCAATAGTAAAACCCATGTCCCACTGAGACACATTCAGTTACATTGAAGGAAAAACAGCAGCCTGCCAGAAAGCATTTCTCTCCTAAAGTGCAGTCACAAGTCACATGACTGGGGGCAGCTGGGAAATTGACAAAATGTCTAGCCCCATGTCAGATTTCAAAATTGAATATAAAAAAATCTGTTTACTCTTTTGAGAAATGGATTTCAGTGCAGAATTCTGCTGGAGCAGCACTATTAACTGATTCATTTTGAAAAAAAAAAATTTCCCATGGCAGTATGCCTTTAAGTTTCAATAATAAACAATAATAAACAAAATTAGAAGATAGGAAAATAGGAAAAAGAGAAAGAGGTAGACATGGAGAGGATATATTGGATTTTCTTAGACAAAGTTATTGGACTGTTGTTGCGGGTGAATCCAGCCAAGGAGTCCATATTTTTTCAAATTTCCTGTTGGCATCCTCTGGCTATATAAGTTAGTTTGTAAAGTTCCAGCTGGGAGTTGAATCCATTTTTAAGTGTAGGAGGTATTCGTCCATCCAGTGTAGGGTTACCGTTTTCCTAGCGTAGAACAAGAGTGCTCTCATCAATAATCTGGTGATCTAGGTACCAAAGTGTCTGTTACTCCCAATAGACAGGTAGCCGGGTTCAATATCTGCGGTAACGTAAATTCGTTGGCTAAAAATTGCATTACTTTTTCCAAAATTTCTGTATATCTGGACAATACCATACAAGATGTATGAAATCCGCATCTGGTGAATTGCAGCGAGGGCATCTGGAATGCTCTAAGCGACCCATAAATTGTCGTTTTTTTGGTGTCAAGTACGTTTGGTGTATAATTTTAAATTGAATGAGCCTGTCTCTGATTAGAGGGAGATAAAGGCCATCTCTTCCCAGTCATTGGGTTCTAAGGAACTCTGCAACCTTCCCATTTAAGTTTGACCCTGGGTCTAGGGTCGTATTTTTGAGATGCAAGGTATGTGTATGTTTTAGACACTAGTTTTCCTGGTGATTGTATTATAGTTTCTACTGTTCTTTGTTGTATTTTGAGTGGAGTATTCTGAAATTGCAAATGATATAGATGCTGCATGTGTACGTAGCTGAATACCGACAAATACAACAGCCCCGGGGATTGTTAAAACTGATCTAAAGTTTTGAAATACCAGCTTGTGTTATATGTTGAAGTTGCTTGATTCCTGCTCTTGCCCAGAAGTCCCCCTTTCAAATTTGTTTCTTAATGAAGCATTGTGCTATAAGGGCATGTCTGGTGAGATAGAGTTTTCTTTATTAGTGGATTTATAAAGAATGCCCTCAGACTTTTTGGTGGCATCTAGCAATGGAATTAAGATGGGTAAGAATTTCTTGGGCCTGTAGAGAGCATGATGTAGTGATTCAATGGAGCCGAAGTATAAGGCTTCCAACAGAGAAGCTGGATTTTCTGTGTCAAATGTTTTTTCAGTTGGAGGTATGCTAGGCCTAGATGTGAAGTAGGGGCATATAATGTTGTTCTGGCTACTGTTGGAGTTTTTTAGTACCACACAAAATCCGCTTGTGTGCAGTCTATTATTTGCAAAATTGATTTTGGTATGTACTGTAGCAGGGTGAGTTGGTGAAAAAGTATAGGTATTTAGGAAGAAACACCATCTTGCAAATGTTAATTCTGCCAATTTGGGTTAAAGGTAGAGTGGACCATTTTGCTAGTATGATCTTCGTATGTTGTATAAGAGGTTGTATGTTAAGAGAAATACATTTGGTCGGATCTTTATGTATTAGAATTCCTAGATATTTAAAAGTGTCAACTGTCTTAAGGCTTATTGTAGGGGTTATTGTCTGTAATGCTTGTGTGGTAAGTGGAAAAATTGAGATTTATCCCAATTGATTTGTAGGCCAGAGAATGTCCCAAATGTTTAGATTGTGTCTAGGGTAATTTTCAATGAGTCTACTGGGTTTGCTATAGAAGAGTGTCATCTGCATACAGAGAGATTTTTTCTTCTAGTCCTTTGTAAAATAGGCCTGGGAAATTTGTCTGATTAAAATAGCCATGGGTTCTATTGCTAAAGCAAAAAGTAAGGGGAGAGAGGGCACCCCTGTCTGGTTCCCCTGGATAGATTGAAGGGGGTAGATAGGACATAATTTACTTTAAGTCTGGCTGTGGGCTTACTGTACATTAGGCAAACCCACTTAATAAAACCTGGCCCAACACCTAGTCTTGTCAGAACTTCCCTTGAAAATGGCCATTCGATGGAATCAAATGCTTTAGCTGTGTCTAGGGATACCACTACCCCTGTCTCTCCGTTGTCTTGCTGTGCTTTTAGGTTAAACTATAGCCTGCGTAAGTTAATTGCCGTTGATTTAGAGGGAATGAAAACAGATTGGTCTTCATGTACCAATGAGGTGATGATTTTAATTAATCTTCTTGCTAAAATTTTGACTAATATTTCGATTTCAGAATTCAAGAGGGATATCAGTATATAAGATGCACAACTGGTGTTATTTTTCCCTGGTTTGGGCAACACTATGATGGTTGCTTCAGAGAAGTAGGGGGAAGTGAGAAATTTTCATATGCGTATATGAATGTGTCTAAGAGTTTGGGGACAAGCTGTTTTATGTGAAGAATGTACCATTCAATTCTGTAGCCATCTGGACCTGGGGATTTCCCTGTGGACATTGCCATTATCGCATCTGCTATTTCCAGTTGTGAAATTTGGTTGTCTAGGTATTTCAAAGTCAAAGTCAAAGTCAAAGTAAACTTTATTGTCATCTCAGCAGTATACGACTATACAGTGAGATGAGACGACGTGGCTCCAGCTAGTACATATCACAAAAAGGCACTTAAAAATACACAATAAATATGTAAACAAGAAATGTGCAATATATAGCCAGAAATTGGATATATACATGTGTAAACCTTTAGAATTGTGCAAATAAATTAACAGTTCACAAAGTTAAGTTCACAGTTCAGGTTTGTCTGGAATGTAGTGGGAGGACAGGCAGTGAGTTGAGCAGTCTGATCGCTTGTGGAAAAAAGCTTTTGCGCAGCCTGGTTTTTCGGGCTTTAATACTACAAAAGCGTCTGCCAGATGGGAGCAGCATGAACAGTCCGTGTGAGGGGTGTGTGGAGTCCAGTGCAATGCAGGAGGCCTTTCTTACACAGCGCTTGTGGAAGATGTCCTGCAGTGATGGAAGAGCCGCTCCAATGATGACGCTCTCTATGGTGCCCCTGTAGAACACTGTGAGGGTGGGAGGCGGAAGGCTGGCCCGTTTCAGTCGTCTTAGAAAGTGAAGCATTTTTGGTGATGGAGGCGGTGTTGGTGGTCCAGATGAGGTCATCAGAGATGTGGACTCCCAGGAATTTGGTGTTCTTTACTGTCTCTACTGTGGAACCGTTGATGTTGAGTGGTGTGTGAGCTGGGAGAGTTCTCCTGAAGTCAACGATCATCTCTTTCGTTTTATCCCTATTCAGTGACAGGTTGTTCTCACTGCACCAGACTGCCACAACTCGTCGTTGTGGTTGATGAGCATCACCACAGTTGTGTCATCGGCTTGATGATGTGGTTCGAGCTGTGTCTAGCTATGCAGTCATGTGTCAGCAATGTGTGCAACAACGGGCTGAGAACACATCCTTGAGGAGCTCCTGTCCTCAATCTGATGGTGCTGGAAACCTTGTCGCCGATACAAACAGACTGAGGCCTCTCTGACAGAAAGTCCAAGATCCAATTGCACAAAGTGATACTCAATCCCAGCTCTCTTAGTTTCCCACTCAGCTTTTGAGGGATGATGGTATTGAATGCTGAGCTAAAGTCTATAAACAGCATTCTCACATAACTGTCTTTCTTGTCCAGATGAGTTAGTGAGAGGTGGAGTACAGAAGATATGGCATCCTCGGTTGACCTGTTTGGCCGATATGCAAATTGTAGTGGGTCCAGTGAGCGGGGGAGGGTGTTTTTGATGTGTGCCATCACAAGTCTCTCGAAGGATTTCATGATGACTGGGGTTAGTGCAACAGGGCGGTAGTCAGTCAGGCAGGTTACTGAAGATTTCATTGGCACTGGAATGATGGTGGTGGACTTCAAGCATGTGGGGATGATCATCTGGCTTAGCGATGTGTTGAAAATGTCAGTGAAGACATCAGCCAGCTGATCAGCACAGTCTCTGAGTACACGACCAGGAATGTTGTCTGGTCCGGCAGCCTTTCGTGGATTGACCTTGGTTAAGGTTTGCTTCACGTCGGCCGTGGGTAGACAGATGACTTGGTCGGTGAGAGGAGTTGTGGCTTTCCTTACAGGCTCTTTATTTAGCGCGTCAAACCATGCGTAGAACTTGTTCAGTTCCTCTGGGAGTGTGGCGTCTTCGTCGCTGCAGCTCCGCACAGGCTTGTACTGTGTGACAGCCTGAATGCCTTGCCATAAGTTGCGTGAGTCTTTTTGAGTTGTCAAAATGATTTTGAATCTTCAGTGTGTACTCCTGCTTTGCTTGTCGGATGGTTCGAGAGAGGTTGGCTCTGGCTATTTTAAGAGCAACTCTGTCCCCTGATCGGAAAGTGTACCAGCGCCCCCATAAAAGTTTTAAAAATAAACATTGTGATCAGGGCCCCCCTACAAGTTAAAAAAAATCATTGGTGGCCAGGGCCCCCCAATAAATAAAATATTGCGCTAGTGCTCCCCCATAAAAGTTTTCACAAAAACATTGGTGGTCAGGGCCCCCTACAAGTTTAAAAAAATCGTTGGTGGTCAGGGCTCCCTCCTTTTGTAGTTTCAGATCTTTTCAGCTTTCAGGACTTCCACTTCGGGTTTTTTCGTGATTTCGGGTCTTTTCGTGGCTGCGGGTCTTTTCGCCGATGCTTCGATGATTTTCGGAACGACTTTGGGTCTTCGACACGGCTTTGGGTATTCACGCAGCTTTGTGTCTTCGGCGCTGCAGGGACTTTGTAGCACAGCTGGGCCCTTCTTTAGCCCTGGGCCCGGTATGGCTGTACCTCCTGTGCCCCTCTGATGGCGGCCCTGGGGATATCCATATACAGTTAGGTCCATAAATATTTGGACAACTTTTGTCTAATTTTGGTTCTGTACATTACCACAATGAATTTTAAATTAAACAACTCAGATGCAGTTGAACAGCAGACTTTCAGTTTTAATTCAGTGGGTTGAACAAAAAGAATGCATAAAAATGTGAGGACTAAAGTCTTTTTTTTAACACAATCACTTAATTTCAGGGGCTCAAAAGCAATTGGACAATTGACTCAAAGGCTAGGTGGGCAGGTGTGGGCAATTCCTTTCATTTTGTCATTATTAATAAAGCAGATAAAATCCCTGGAGTTGATTTGAGGGGGGTTGCTTGTTTGTGGAAGATTTTGCTGTGAACAGACAACATGTGGTCAAAGGAGCTCTCCATGCAGGTGAAATAAGCCATCCCTAAGCAGCAAAAACAGAAGAAACCTATCTGAGAAATTGCTACAATATTAGGAGTGGCAAACATCTACAGTTTGGTACATCCTGATAAAGAAAGCACTGGTGAACTCAGCAACGTAAAAAGACTTAGACGTCCACGAAAGATGGTGGATGATCGCAGAATCATTTCCATGGTGAAGAGAAACCCCTTCACAACAGCCAAACAAGTGAACAACACTCTCCAGGAGGTAGGCAAATCGATATCCAAGTCTACCATAAAGAGAAGACTGCATGAAAGTAAATACAGAGGACACACTGCAAGGTGCATGCCACTCATAAGCATCAAGAATAGAAAGGCTAGATTGGACTTTGCTAAAAAAAAAAAATATAAAAAAGCCAGCACAGCTCTGGAAAAACATTCTTTGGACAGATGAAACCAAGATCAACTTCTACCAGAATGATTGCAAGAAAAAAGTATGGAGAAGGAGGCGTGGAACAGCTCATGATCTAAAGCATACTTTACCACATAATCGATAAAACATGGCAGAGGCAGTGTGATGGCTTGGGTGTGCATGGCTGCCAGTGGCAGTGGGACACTAGTGAACTAAAAGTCGCCGCAGTAAAGGCCTGGCAGAGCATTAAAAAGGAGGAAACCCAGAATCTGGTGATGTCCATGAGTTCAAGACTTCAGGCTGTCATTGCAGCAAAGGGTTTTATCACCCATTGGGATCTTGATCAACAGCCAAAGGGCAATCTTTATGAATTAGTATTGTTATCCCTGCCTTTTTGGGGGGCCTAGAGGCATTATAAACAGTAGGATAGTATCTGTATTGTAGCTTATATGGTTTGTCCTTCTGAAATTGGGTTTCCTGAATGAAAGCCACATTTGCTTTTAAATTTCTGATTTCTTTTAACACCAAGGGGCCGATTCACTAACTTCGAGTGAAGGATTCGAAGGTAAAAAACTTCGAATTTCGAAGTTTTTTTTGGGCTACTTCGACCATCGAATGGGCTACTTCGACCTTCGACTACAACTACGACTTCGAATCGAAGGATTCGAACTAAAAATCGTTAGACTATTCGACCATTCGATAGTCGAAGTACTGTCTCTAGTTCGCCATCTAAAAGCTATCGAAGTCAATGTTAGCCTATGGGGAAGGTCCCCTTAGGCTTGGCTAAATTTTCTTGATCAAAGGATATTCCTTCGATCGTTGGATTAAAATCCTTCGATCGTTCGATCGAACTATCTGCGCTAAATCCTTCGACTCCAATATTCGAAGTCAAAGGATTTTAATTCCTAGTCGAATATCGAGGGTTAATTAACCCTCGATATTCGACCCTTAGTGAATCGGCCCCCTAGTATCATTTGGTTATTGTATTTAAACCTTTGGCATTAATAGAGATTATTGTAGCCGTGATATATTGTTGTGATAATCTTAGATATGTTTGTCCCTATGAGCTGGAGTGACCCAGCCTGTAACATATTGTGATTGCCTAATGTGTTATAACTAAATATTTTATATATGCAAGCCACAATACAGATATACAGAAGACATTGACCATTCCTTTCCCACAAATGCAAACCATAATGAGTAAAACAAAGAAAGTTAAACAAGGTATAACAAATAAAAGTAATCGTAAAACAACAAATATTAGAAATAAATGTGAAATTTTGTGGGTTGGTTTAACAAAGACCCTCTTGCATTTTGAAAAAGAGTTTGCAAAGGTAAAGATAAGAAATAGCCAGATCCTGACTCCCATAATGCGGGGAACTACAGTATGTTGAGACATGGAAGGAAACAGTGTCGGACTGGCCCACCGGGATACCAGGAAAAGTCCTGGTGGGCCCAGGTGTCAGTGGGCCCTCATGCTGCTAAACATTTGGCCTATTTCATGGTCATTCCCTATTTATATGAGGAAAATAGGCTAAATTGAAAGAATAATGAATTATAGTATGTAAAGAAAAGAGACTATGAGAATAGAGGTTGAGTGAGAAAAGGAAGAATAAAAGCAAGAGTTGGGTAGGCCCCTGGTCTAAGGTTTTCGGGTGGGCCCCTGATGTTCCAATCTGACTTATAAAGTGCCTGTCCCTACTTAAAAAAGGGTAAAAAACTAATTTCACCAGATGGATGAGAGGAAAGGTGACTAGGCTTTCCTCTTATTACATGTAGAGAGGTCTATCTTTTGTATCCAACCAGGTATCGAGCAAAGTGCACCTAAGTGCTTTCATGGTGGTTCTTCCTCTCTTTGCGGTGAGGGAGATAGTGCCAGACCAGCAAGTCGAGGGGAGCCTGGAACTCTGGACCATTGCGGATTGTGGTGATGTCATGCTGGATCTGTGACTGTCTTTAGATTTTATTCCAAGAGCTGAAAGTAGCTTTTGACCATTCTGTGGATGAGTTAGAATGTAGGTTTGGCCTCTGAAGTTGATTATCCACTTAATGGGGAAACCCCAACGATAATGTATTTTGCATTCTCTTGAGATCTGAGTCACATGTTTTTAACTTTCTCCTTTTGGCTAATGTGAGTGGCGATAGATCAGAGTAAATTTGTATTTTGTGATTGCGGACGTCCAGAGTTTACAACTCTGGTTTTTGATAATTATTAATTATTTTTATTAATTATTATTAAAGTGCTCTATAGGGGCATCTCTCCATCACACAGAACAACAACCCCAATGAAACAGTAGTGAAAACCTTTCAGATGGCACTCAGAATCGCCCAGAATAAACAGCCAGCCTGGTCAAAATGGACTCCTCTTTGGGGCAATAAGCATCTCCCGCAATTTACTTGGGTGCCAGATGTTGCTAGGTGGGCAGTTGCTGGAATCAAAATGTTAGTAGATATCACAGCTAATGGGGACTGTAAACAATTCAATGTACTCCAAAATGATTTCCAACTACCAGCAAATATGTTATTTAGATATCTTCAGCTAAAGCACGTATCCAGGCTCAATTTCCTCTAAGACCACTAGTGGTCACGGATACCACACTGGAAGTCTATCTCTACTGACCAGATATGGCAAAAATACTAACCAACATGTACATCATATTGATGCAATTGAATACAACCCAACTAAATAAAGTCAAACAACACTGGTGTGAAGATATCCCAGACCTAGAGGAGGACATGTGGAAAGATGCCCTAGTACCCCAACTCACTATCTCTAGCAGAGACAGATATATACAGACTATATTCCTTAACAGAGTATATCTTACTCCACATCGATTAGTTAGGATCTACCCTGGAGTTTCAGATCAATGTCCCAAATGCCTCAATGCTATAGGTACATTCTTCCACGTCTTCTGTGACTTACAACTGTTTTATTATGCAAAAAAGGCAATACTGCTACACTGGAAATCCATGGAGCCACCTTCATTGAACTTTTGGAAAAAACTCATCAATGACTCTTTGCCCAGGCAGAAGCTGGTATACCAGGCCCGCAGATGCTTGGTTAAATTTGAAGCCATCTGGGGAACATGGCTTGAAATGAACGCACTGTCTTAGCAGTACCCTAAGAAACAGGGGGGGAAAAGCATGGTGAATGCTGTAGAAATATATGTAATGTACATATATTGTACATGTAATGTACTCTGGCTCAGCCCCCCAGCTGGCTTCTTTCCTTTCTTCTATCCTTTCCTCCTTCTATTCTCTCTTAACCAAGGGGCTCCTCCTTGGTACTGTTTGGAAATTGAAATGCAAAATAAAAACCTACAAAAAAGAAAATAATTTAAATAATTATTAAAATGTACTGTTTTATTATTACAGAGAAAAAGGAAATCACTTTTTAAAAATTGGATTTTTTGGATATAATGGAGTTTTTGGAGACAGCCTTTCCATACATAGGAGCTTTATGGATAAGGTGTTTCTGGATAATGGATCCTCTGCCTAGACATTCTATCTTGTACCATACCTGTACAGGTTTCCTTCTGCACATTGCTGCTAGATGCTGTAAATTGTGACTAAGAATGCACCGAATCCAGGATTAGGTTTGGGATTTGTCTGAATCCTTCTACCTGGTTGAACCGAATCCAAAACCTAATTTGCATATGTAAATTAGGGGCAGGGAGGGAAATCGTATGACTTTTTGTCACAAAACAAGGAAGTAAAAATGGTTTCCCCTTCCCACCCCTAATTTGAATATGCAAATTAGGATTGGGATTTGGTTCGTTATTCAACCGCATCTTTCGTGAAGGATTCGGGAGTTCGGCCGAAACCATAATAGTGGATTCGGCGCATCCCTAATTGTGACACATTAAAATCACACATAATTGAAAAGCATGTTAGTGCACTCATACTTTCCTAATAGTATGGATGCTATTTGCATCCAAATGTGCAAAAAACACTAATCTGCACACATTCCTGTTCTCCTAGTATCTGGTGCCAAATATGTTGTGGCAATTTTAACTTTAGAGTATACACTAGAATTCTTTCAAATTCTATAGTATTTTGCATTTGCACTTACTTACATCTTACTATATAATCATTAATAGCTGAGATATAAAGGAAAGGGCATTATAATCAAAACCGCAAATATTAGTTTTGGCCTGTCTGCAATATACAGTAAATGATTTTGTGAATGACAGTAATAGTATGAACTTATTTAAATATTAAACACATTACCTGAAATTTTCCTGGAACAATGAACCGTATTTGCTTGTATTAATAGATAATCAGAATTGTCTGAAATCCCTCTATCTTTCACAACAATTACATGATGTTGGGTTTACACAAGTTTAGTCTAAGACATAAGAAAATAAACACAGAAAATGGATCAGAAATGTATGCATTAATCACTGTGTAATAGTGCATGCATTATTGAATGAGATTGGAAACAAACAGAAATTACTGCATATATTCATAATTCTCTACCTTTTATAATCTTTCATATAGCATATAAAACAACACTGATTAATCTTTTGCAGCCTAGATTTATTTACCAAAGAATAGCTCAGGAAATGCAGTAATAAAGGTTAAAAAGGCAAAACTGAGAAATCAAATAGAAAAAAAATCTTTTGTAAATGATAATAAATCAATATTAAGTAAGCATGTATAGTGAATAGTATGAAGTGACAGAAAAAACGAATATCCATTTATCTTTTCGAGGCACATTTATCAAGCATCGAATTTCAAATTCATGTGAGTTTTTTTAAAACTCCCATAAACTCCCATGAACTCGAAATTCAACCAATCGAACTTTATTATAAAAATCTAATTTCTTAAACTCGGGTGAATAGGATCGACCTGAAAACTCGAATTGAATCGAATTCGATTTGAATTTTAAAAAACTCGATTCGAGTTTTTTCTCTGAAAATAACTCAAATGTCAGGAAGGCTACAAACAACTCAAAATTGAACTCTGGATGTCTCCCATTGATTTAAACAGCAATTTGACAGGTTTTAGGTTGCGAATAGTCTAATTTGAGTTCTTAAAGGGCCAGTGTATGATAAATCTCGAAAATCAAATTTGAATTTTTGGAAAAATTTGAATAGAATTTAATAACTCCCTAGTCGAATTTGACAGTTTTGTGTTTAAAAAACTCGAAAATTCAAATTTTCAATTCAATCCTTGATAAATCTGCCCCTTAAATTCTTCTAAATGGGTCTCTTCAAGAGAAGAATACTGATCATACATTAAGGGGGTTATTTATCAAAGGTCACGTTTTTGAGGTTTATTATACCTCGAATTAACTCGCAACTCAAATGTTTTCCGATTTAAGAAATAACTTGAATGAAAAAAACTTGAATCACAGAATTCAAACTAATTGGGTTTTCGCCGGAAAAAACTCAAATCATTTGAATTAATAGAGTTTTTGAGCGAAACCCAGAGAAAAAACCTGAACATCGTTACAAACATCTTTAAATGGTTGAAGGACCTCTGCCATTAACTTCTACATGACTTCAACAGGTTTTAGCTGGAGTTTTTTTCGAATTCAAGCTATTTCCAGCTTTGGGGTATAATAAATCTCGAAATATTATGATTCGATGTTTGACTGAAAAATACTCTCAAACTCAAATTTTTCAGGTTAAATACTTAATGATATATATGATATATATGATATAAATGAATATACCTTATTCGCACTCTGTCTTGGGAAAACAAAATTTTTTTTTTCAAATACAAAAAATAGGGAACTCCCAATATGCTCATAATGTGGCACAGAGAAAAGTTGCAGAGCTTTTGCTCATTTTGCACATAACGAGCATGCCAGGAGAAACACTAAATATGGCTGCCCAGAGTGGCGTAACTAAGGCCCCCACAGACCCCGCAATGCAGGGGGAGGGGCCCGAGTCATGAAAGGGCCCTGGGGCACACCCATATTGCAGGACCTGTTATCCCTCTGTATGCTAATGCCAACGTGACATACCCCGGTGGCCCCCAGAGTCAGTCTCCAGTGCAGGGACCTTCGGCAACAAGATGCCTTACATGGCACAATAGGTCAGCCCTCTAGGGGGCAGCACCAGAGCCATGTGTGGAGACCATAGTGATAGCGCGAAGAGAGAGAGAGAGAGAGAGAGAGAGAGAGAGAGCAAAGAAATCAGCGTCTTTTGTGATAAAAAAAAATAGGTTTCAGGAAGGGCCCTTCCTGATGACGGCTCGAGTCTTAGAGCCGAAACGTTGAATAAACCCATTTTTTTCATCACAAAAGACCTATGGGTGCGGATTTCTTTGCTCTTTTGATATTGATATATGTTCCAGCACCTAGGCATTTCCATTGTTTTATGAGTGCACCTATCCAGTAGTTTGTTTGTGTATATCTATCTATCTATCTATCTATCTATCTATCTATCTATCTATATATATATATCTATCTATCTATATATATATATATATATATATATAGATATATATATATATATCTATATATATATATATATATATATATATATATATATATATATATATATATATATATATATATATATATAATATATATATATATATATATATATATATATATATATATATTGGTTCATTTCTATGGGACTCTGCCTTAAAAGACAATTCGCACAAAATTATATGACTCACGTTGTGTAGACAGAGGAGGGGGAGTGGGTTTACAATCAGCAGTCTGGGGAAGGATCACACTTGAACATGACGTGACTCATGCATCTGCAAGTCTCTCCAGCATCAGTAACTTATGGGAGCTGGGCCTGTGTAATTGTGTTTTTTATAAATAAAGTGCCCTGACTACATATTTGAACAGGGGCCATAGTAAAGAGTGTGGGTACTTTTATTTGCTTCAGCAGCGATTCAGTTATCTGTACCATTGCGGCACAACAGATGTGTCACCAAGAATATAAGTAAGACCACATATGAGCAAAAACTCGTCTGTTATTTAATGATGACACATTAATAATTTAGCAAACTTCATCTAAACTTGTATAAATATATTTTATGTAATATTTCATGCTTGCTTCACTTGTTCCTAAAATCAGAATTGGTGGGCTCCAGTTTAATGACAGTTAGGTCCAGTATGCCAAATTGCACGGCTATTATTGCAACATCGCTGGAACTGGAGAAAGCAAGTAGGCAGCAGGACAAACAGCTAAAGAGCTGTGTCTCATATTACTTATTTACTTATTTACTGCCCACACAAGGAGTCCTTTGCAGAAATGTATATCTGTCTACTCCCCCCCCCCTCCCCACCAGGAAGGAGAAGACCAGTAAGAACTCCAGCCTTAATTTCTTCCTTGTTTTCTGCCATTACCTCTAAAAATGTGAGGTGTACTTTTCTAAATGTGCTGAGGCTGTTGTACATAAAAATAACTGCCAAAGTCCCGAACAGCCAAACAGTCCCGAAGTGGCGAAAAGACCTGAAGCCACGAAAACAGACGAAACCGAAGTCCCGAATTGGCGAAAAGACCTGAAGTCACAAAAAACAGCAAAAATTGAAGTCCCGAAGCGCCGAAAAGACCCGAAGTCACGAAAACAGCTGGAATTGAAGTCCTGAAGCAGGCCCAAAGTCACGAAAGGAGGTGAAGCTGAAGTCCTGAAGCCACAAGTTCAATTCTACTGAACACCAATGTGTGTTTTTTTTTATTTATTTTTAATCCCCTTTTTAATACTCTATAGGCCCCTGCCACCAATGTTTTTTAAAAAATATTCTCTGGGGCCCAAATTTTTTTTTAACTTGTAAGGGGGGCCTTGGCACCAATGTTTTTTTAAAAAAATATTCTTTGGGGCCCCAATTTTTTTTACTTGTATGGGGGGCCCTGGCACCAATGTTTTTTTTTTAACTTATAGGGGGGTCCTGGTCACCAAATATTTTTTTTAATTTGTAAGGGGGCCCTGGCCACCAATTTTTTTAAAAAACTTTTATGGAGGGCCCTGGCACCACAGTTTTTTTTAACTTATAAGGGGGCCCTAACCATCAATAGCTTTTTATAACTGGTGTGTGTGGGGGTTGCCTATTTTAGCACTGATGTCTGTGTGGTCTTTTAACTGTGGTGTGGAGTGGGTGGGATCTGGGGTGGGCTTGGGGTCTGGGGTGGGCAGGACCCTGGGGGCCCCAAAAATGTTGTTGTAAGGGGCCCCATGATTTCTAATGGCAGCCCTGGGTATTATACATGGAATTGCTTCTGTGCCATCCTTCTATGAATTCTGGGGGGTATTATACATGGAATTATCTCTGTGCCATCCTGCTATGAATTCTGGAGGGTATCTGACATGAAAGTGCCACTGTGCCAACCTGCTATGTATTCTGGGGGTATTATACATGGAATTGCCTCTGGGCCATTATACTATGAATTCTGTGAGCATCTGACATGTAATTGCCACTGTGCCATCCTGCTATGTATTCTGGTGGGTATTATACATGTAATTGCTTTTTGTCTTCTATTCTTTCTTCCATTCTAAATCTTATCTATCCCGCTTTCTGCTTCTAGTTTCTCTCTGCTTCTTCATTATTTTGTATTATTTCCCTTCCTTCACTTTATGCACCCTTTGTCTCGTGCACTCCGATTCTAGCCCTCTGCTCATTTCTTCAGTTCTCTCAATTGAAATTATCTCCTTTTATTCTATTCCCTCATACCCACTTATCTCCCTATTCACCTGTTTCGATGTTTGCATGATGACGTCTCGCACCTGGTGTGAAAATTTTAAATAAAAACCCTTCCAGGTCACGAGTTCAATGCCCGATTGTAGGTTTTGTTTTGAACATTTCTGGGTGTTTGATATTTCCTGTTATCCTGATTCCTGGACTTTTGACCCTGCCTGAACCTTGACTCTGATATTATTCTGCCTGCCTTTGGACTTTTGCCTGGAGTTTGATTACGATTTGCCTGAACCTATTTGTTCTGCGATCTTGGACTTTAACCCCTAAAGCTTCCTCCTTGGTCCTGACTACTCCCGCTCTCTGCTTCTTCATTATTTTGTATTATTTCCCTTCCTTCACTTTAAGTACCCTTTGTCTCATGCACTCCTATTCTAGCCCTCTGCTCATTTTGTCAGTTCTCTCAATTCACATTATCTCCTTTTATTCTATTCCCTCATACCCACTTATCTCTCTACTCACCTGTTTTGATGTTTGCTTAGTTCTACCTTTTATTTTTTGCTCTTCCTTTATTCTAATACTGTCAGGAGCGCTGGCCGCAGGAGCGCTGGCCGGCGCGTCTCTCTTCTTCAATGGCGCATCAAAAATGGCAGTGCCCATAGCTACCACGTGGGTAACTGTGGCGGCGCAGTGGCGCACTGATGTCGGTGTCCTGACGCGGGTGTGATGACGTCTCGCGCCTGGTGTGAAAATTTTAAATAAAAACCCTTCCAGGTCACGAGTTCAATGCCCGATTGTAGGTTTTGTTTTGAACATTCCTGGGTGTTTGATATTTCCTGTTATCCTGATTCCTGGACTTTTGACCCTGCCTGAACCTTGACTCTGATATTATTCTGCCTGCCTTTGGACTTTTGCCTGGACTTTGATTATGATTTGCCTGAACCTATTTGTACTGTGATCTTGGACTTTAAAGCTTCCTCCTTGGTCCTGACTACTCCTGCTGGAAGCAGATAGGCCCCCTGGCATTACAACAGGGCCATGGACCCCACTGAGGAAGCCACTACTGATGTTGGACGAGCGCTCATCCCGCATGGAAGAGTATGAAGCTCAGCAGATCTGTATTGTGCAAGTACTGGATACTCTTCTCTCCCGTATGCCTTCTGTGTCTCCAGTCGTCAGTAATCCTCCCACGGCCATTACTTCTACTTTTGCTTCATCGGCTGGAGAGCCCCACATTCCCCAACCTCCTCGCTATAGTGGAGATCCACAAGCCTGCAGAGGTTTCGCTACTCAGTGTCTGATCCAGTTCGAGTTCCAGCTCTCCCAGTACTCCAGTGAACGAGTCAGGATGGGTTATGTGATGTCCCGGTTAGAGGGGAAACCGCTAGAATGGGCAACACCGCTTTGGGAGAAGAATTATCTGCTGAGCTTCGATGCCAAGGCTTTCCTTCAGGCCTTCCGTGCTGTCTTTGACGCCCATGGTCGGGTCGCTAATGGCTCTTCCCGACTACAGATTCGGCAAGGTAACTGCAGCGCCAGTGAGTACGCCAACAGAACCTTGATGGCTGAAACTGCCTGGAACAACGAGGCGTACGCAGCTGTGGTCTATCAAGGCTTGTCATCCACATTCAAAGATGACTTGGTCTCCAGGGATCGTCCTGAATTATTGGAAGATCTAATTGCCCTCACCATCAAGGTGGATACACGGCTCAGGGAATATCAATCCAACAGGGGGCGTGGCAAAAGACTTCAGCTAACTCTGGCCCCACGCTTCCAAAGACCCCTGTTGCCTTCTCCATCCCAGCAGCCTTCTGTTATTTCTCCGGAGGAACCTATGCAGGTCGGTAGGCCACGTCTCTCTGAGCAAGAGAAACTTTGGAGGCGTTTGGCTGGTCTGTGTCTGTACTGTGGCGGCCAAACTCATTTTGCCCTGCCCTGTGAAGCCAAAGGGTTTTCTTCTTCAAGGTAAACCTAGGATGACACTTGTGGATGGCATTACTCCTAAAACCCAAGAAAACTCTCACAGGTTTCTTCTGCCATTACAGATTTGTCTGGCTGCTAAGACAATCGTCGGCTCTGCCTTCCTAGATTCCGGGGCTGCCGGGAATTGCATGGACGCTCTTTTTGCCAAATATATGCATGTTCCCCTGTTTCTATTGACTTCTCCCCTACGGGTTACAGCAATTGACGACAGACCGCTAACATCTGAGATAATCTCCATGACAACAGGGGAATTGCCTGTGCAGGTTGGGACTTTATATAAAGAGAAATTATCGTTCCTGATTATTTCCTGCCCCTCTGTTCCTGTCTTCCTGGGATTACCCTGGCTTTGCCTACACAATCGCACCATTGATTGGTCCTCCAGTCAGATCTCTTGTTGGAGTCCTTATTGTCAAAAACATTGTTTACCTACTACTCCTCTCCACCGTGTGACCATCTCCTCGACAGATCTTCAATCCCTGCCGACGGTGTACAGGGAGTTCACCAATGTCTTTTGTAAAAAGTCTGCGGAATTCCTTCCTCCTCATTGTCACAATGATTGCCCTGTCGATCCTCTTCCTGGAACCATGCACCCTAGAGGACGCACTTAACCGCTGTCTCCGGCGGAAACTTCTGCTATGAAGGACTATATCCAGGAGAACCTCCAGTGGGGTTTTATTTGTCCCTCTACCTCTCCAGCAGGGGCAGGCTTCTTTTTCGTGGAGAAGAAAGATGGTGGTTTGCATCCTTGCATTGACATAAATCTGCAAGAACATTTGTC
This sequence comes from Xenopus laevis, assembly GCF_017654675.1. Lineage (NCBI taxonomy): Eukaryota > Metazoa > Chordata > Amphibia > Anura > Pipidae > Xenopus > Xenopus laevis. The sequence goes on along the minus strand of NC_054379.1, from coordinate 68,435,567 downwards.
AAATATCATTAATATTCTCCACCAAGAGTTGTTATGTACTGACTTTACATAGCAAATCTGGGTGGAGGCTTATGGTTAAAATGCCTTTGTCTTAGTAAAAAGAAATTTTGCATCAAATACAAATTTGAGAGAGTTTAATGCAATGGGTGTTAACCCTTCATATACATACTAAAAACCATGTAAAAACTAACCAGAATATAAATCTCAACCCTTCTTTCTCATAATAGGGACCAATCAGGGTTACCCCCTCTTAACACTTTTAATTGCAATACCACTGAAACCTTTGCTTATCTCCAAGAGAAAAGTGGAGGATCTGAAGTTTGAAAACTGATGCCATGTAGGCAGAGCACTGCATCCTGCTTTTAGAAAACCCCTATGACCCCCTTATTTCCGTTTTAGCCCTAATAATTTAGCATGCACAATATATGAAGTTAAACATTAGGCAAAAGTGCTCCCAATTGACTCTTTCAGTTTTTTTTAAATACCTTGGGGTAGATATTCACAACACATCTTTTGCGCATAGTTCTAGGACTCTAGAAATATATTTTAAATTCTTAGACTACCTAAACTGAAGGCAGGATTGAAGCAAAAATCCTCATATGAAAGCTACATTAAAACATGGAAATATTGACACAATCCCAACCTCCCACATTAAATTCATACCTTTGAACATGGGCTAAAAATAACATAAATAATTGCTGGTATAATGGATCAAGGGAGAAGAGAAAGTTATGAACCTTTACACTTTCATAACAAGAATAAAGGCATCTGAACTAGCAACTAGGAACTTTGTGTTCCAAACCAGAGAGCAGAGACCTGCAGCCAATGACACAATACAGGATGCAATGTGCAAAGTGCAAAAAAATAGACCATTGTGGCCTTTTTACCCTGCATTGTAATTGATCTCTGGCCGTACTAGGCAAGAAAATACAACCCTAAGAAACATCTTGTATATAAACAGAAAGTGCTATTAAACCCCTTCCTTGGAAATTAAGAATTGGCCTGACACATTTCTGCATTTTACACTTGCCAAGTTTTTCCTCATAATTCAAATTGTTCACATTTAGTTTACTTTTAGCATGTCATAGAATATTCTATTGCATGACAACTTTTTTCATTGGTTTTCATTTTTTGTCTTCTTCTTAAGACCCTCACCTATTCATCTTCTAGTTGCTCATTTAAACCACTGCCTGATTGCTAGGGTAAACCAGACCCTAGCAACCAAATAGCTGACTTGAAGAAAAAATTAACTAATTAAAATGGCACAGAAAATAAAAAATGAATTTAAACAATACTGTCTAACTCACTGCACCCCCTTGTGTGACACCCCCCCCCACATGACAGGCTGATTACCTTGTGTAAGCATTTAAAGGTATCAGTACTGAGATTAATTGGCCCCTGCATTGTTTACAACCTCAAATTCAGACTCTAAATTCCTGCATTGTTCACACCTGTAATACCCCCTGCATTGTTCACACCTCAAAACCTGACTTAAGTGCCCACAATATTCACCTGTTCACCCTTACAAACTGCGGGAGGGGCACTAGAATTGTGTCACTGTATGTAGCACAGTATGAACTGTTCATTTTACAGTGGTCCAGATAGGTTTCCCTGTCTCCTGCCATACTCTGCCTGCTATATGCACCTTGTGCAAGCCATACTCTGCTTGCTCTATGCACCCGATGTCTGCCATACCCTGCCTAGCTGTGAGTATGATACCCTGCTTGCTCTATGCTCCCTGTGTATGCCATACTCTGCCTGCTCTATGCACCTTGTGTATGCTATATTCTGCCTGCCTTATACTCCTTGTGTATGCCATACTCTACCTGCCTACCTGTGTATGCCATACCCTGCCTAGCTGTGAGTGCCATTCTCTGCCTGCTCTATGCTCCCTGTGTGACGCATACTCTGCCTGCCCTCTGCTCCCTGTGTGTGCCATACTCTGTCTGTGGCAGGTGAGGCTGGTAGGGATTTGTTCTGGGGGTTTGTTTGCATTTGGAAATTGTTGTTAGGGGCTCCTAAGGTGTTTAACTATGTTGGGTGGGCCTGCTATCCACAGGTGATTAGGAGAGATATGGATATAAGGGTATGTCTTAATATGACTTAATTTACTTTTGTTTACTTGTGGGTGGGTGATACCTCTACAGTTAGCACAGACCATGTGGCTTTTTTGTGGCTTTTTTAATGTGGACAGCATTTCTTGTGATAACATGGGTGTGATTTAAAAATAGGGAGTGATCAACGCTGGCTTCCATAATCGGCCCTTCACCATGTAGGACAGAAAAAATCCAGCCCTCAGTACCACAGAAGTTGGACAGCACTTAATTAGCATATTAAAATAATATACATTTTGTCAATGAACTATTGTTTAAAACTGTGTAGATCCTTGATCACAAATACGTCTTAACATTTGAAAAATAATTTAAACAGGATGAATTAAATGTGAGGTCATACCAAACTATAAGCAATTTGTATTGTTCAAACTTCAGGCTCATACTGTAAGCATCTAGGACTCCTCAAATGACCCTTCACCCTCAGCCATCCCACTGAACCCATTATTACAAACCTGAATAAAACACCAGGAGCCAGAAATGGGGTAAAATGGCCACAGCATTTATTCACATTTTATCAAATATAAAGGGCCTTGCCAGCCTCACCCCAAGGCAATATTAAAGCCAGAAATCCATATGAAATTGCTACTATGTTCATTCCTCATTAAAGACTTGAGATCAGCACTATGTCATTGTATCCATCACAAAGTATTAAGCTGCCTCTGCCTACAGAGAAGCTGGCCCCCAAATCTGCTACCAGCAGGAGCTGCATCTCCCACCAAGAGAGAAGATCACAGCCCTGCTAGTGACCCTGAATCTGCAATGTGCCGATGATAGAAAATCCAAGCAGCCTGTCACCTAGAACAAGCAGTAGTAACATCTGTATCACTCAACACACTGTGCAGTCACAGGAGAGAACCTCCTTTCTCCCTCTTCCCTCATGTGCAGTACTCTGGCAAGGTCCTACCACTTCTGTGACAAATAACACTTAAAATACTTTATCTATTCTCTCGACATAGTTACAGTTATACGGAAACTCCTCTTCTGCCAGCTAAACTCTTACTTAAACCCTCAGATTTTCAAAAGTCTGAGTCCTTTTTATTTTCTTCGAAGAAAAAATTATTAGTCTTAGTAAAAGATTTATTAGATCCAGCCAATGAGACTCTGTTATCTTGGTCAAGACTCAAAAAAGACGATGGGCTTCTTGAATCTGATAGATATTATTACTTAGCTTGTCAATGTGGTCTTTCTTTGTTAAGTAATAATAGAAACGTTGTTTTGTCAGATCATAGGCTAGCTGAAGATTTGGGAGAGTTTTTGGAGATTCCTTCTTTGATTTCTATTAACTCTATATCTAAAAAATTCTGGAATGATTATGGGTCAGACCCACACCCATTACTTAAAGTGTCCAACAAATGGGCTGAGTTTCTACAATGTCAAATATCCCCTTCAGATTTGGTGAAGTCTATTTGTAAATACAATAAATTTATTTTGGCAGAGAGTTGGAGGATACAACATTTTAAGTTAGTTCACTTAGGCTATGGGAAGATTTTTTCTAAATGTATCTTTTCTAGTCCTGTATCATACTGTCCCAAGTGTGGACTTGTCCAAAGATCAGTATATTTTGGAAGGAAGTTACCGATTTTCTAAACATTAATTTGAAAATAAAAATTAAATTATCTCCAGGTTTTGCTTTGTTGCTTCTAGATGATAGTAGGCTCTCTTCAAATTTTAATATAGAATTTAAGTCCCAAGAAAATAAAATATTGACAATTTTATTTTTGGCTGCCTCCAGAAAGGCTTTATTTAACTGTTGGCTACAAAATGAATCTCCCTCAATTACAGACACAATGGCTTATATGAACCAGCTTAGTTGGCAGGAAGCTTTATTAGTAAAAACTAAAGGAAATAATTCCAAAGAATCATTTAGACTTATACAGGGGAATGTAATAAAAGTCGCAAAGAGCAAAACAATTCGCACCAATAAGACTAAATATCCACATCTCGCAATGTAATATTGTTCCTTAAACTGTTATTGCATTGCGAATTGTAATTGCGCATTGCGAATTGTAATTGCGCACTTATAAGAAGTGCTTGAAGGTGTCGTAATCTTTTGCAGCAAACATAACGACTTTTTCAGTAAGAAGTTTTATTATATTGACTGCGCATTGGCGCAAACTATAAAATTCGCAAACAGTCTTTCACTGTCGGAAGTGGTCGCTAAACAGTTTCCGGGCTCGCAAAAGCTATATTAAATTCGCACAAAGCAAAATTTATTCGCGCAAAGGCATAACTTTTCGCATTATACTAGCAGATAGATTAAAAAACTTCAAAAAGAAGTTGGATGGCTTTTAAGCTATTTCAACACATTGCAAATAGCTCTTACTGCAATGTTGATTCCTCACCACCCTATGCTAGAAAGGCACAGTACTATGGGATTTCGGGAGCTTTGATAAATATTCTGCTGCAGTGCTACAGAATTCCAAATGGGCCCGACCAGGTGGCAGTCCACAGTGCAGTCATACACCACTCTTTACCTGCAAAGTGGCAAGGCAGTTTTATAGCTATCAATGTGGCTACACACAGAAAAATATGTTTCCGTGAAACTAGTACAATTTAGCCTTTCCTTAATAAACAGCATGATTTTTATATCTATAAGATATAAAGTGACTGTTGAGTTGTGCTGGAGGCATTAGAAACAGTTCATTTCTTTATGCCATTAAAACAAATTCAGTTTAAGAAGTGTTGGTCTGTGATATAATGAATTTAAGTTGTATAATAATTTAATGGAAACTTACAATGCATACAGTGCATGATGCATAATTTGCCACATCTGAAGCTTATTTTTTCACATACATTCAAAATCCTTAGACTTTCAGACCACTAGCTGTGTTAATCACAATATAATTACATAGAAGCTATAAGAGCTCTTGTTAGCCTAATGAGTCAAATTTAATTATTATGCACAAGTGTGGTGAAAACAAAGCAACCATGTGGAATTTTAACGTTGCATAAACATGTTAGAAAGAGAGAGGGTGGGTAGAGACATTTGTGGGTCTTTATAATTTAGTTAAACTGCATTTACATACACTCACAAAAATACTAAAAGGCAGTTCACCTTGACATTTAAACCCAGCATGATGTTGAGAAGGACATTAATATTAATATAAAGACAATTTGAAATCAATATTGTTTTTCAGAATTACTTTTGGTTTAGAAATTGTTTTACCTTTTCTCCACATTATGACATTTAGACAGTTATCATGTTGCTAAAGTATTACTTAACCAGGCTGTGGTTGATTGGTGGACTGGAAGATTAAAGTCAGAGACAATTGGTAATTGGTTTTCATTTTTTATTATTCATGGTTTTTGAGTTATTTAGCTTTTTATTTTACAGCTCTCCAGTTTGCGATTTTATGCAATCTGGTTGCTAGGGTCCAAATTACTTATGTGTAGTAGTGGACTGTCACACACCGGGCTTCACTCCAGTTCTGCAGTTAAAAAGTAATATATTTAGCATAAAAACATCTAAAAATATTATGCCTTAGCCATAGGCTAAGGTCCAAATTACCCTAGCAACCATGCACTGATTTAAATAAGAGACTGGAATATGAATAGGAGAGGGCCTGAATAGAAAGATGAGTAATTAAAAGTAGCAATAACAATACATTTGTAGCCTTACAGAGCATTTGTTTATAAGATGGGGTCAGTAACCCCACTTCAAAGCTGGAAAGAGTCAGAAGAGGAACGCAAATAATTAAAACACTATAGAAAATAAATAATGAAAAACCAATTGAAAAGTTGCATATAATTAGCCAATCTATAACATACTAAAAGTTAACTTAAAGGTGAACCACCCCTTTAAAATACTTCATGGCTGCTAGAGACTGGGACAATAATGAATAGTTTATATTAAATGTTAATTTTAGCCAATTTAAAGTATGTGACTTTGTTTTGAGGCCCAACATTTGCTATGCTTTGTCTCAAAATGTGCTGAATTGCATTGGAGTATACTACTACACATATGCCCTATATTGTTAGAGGACTCCTATCTTTTCAAAAGAAAAAAAGTGCTCACATTTTGCCAGTTTCTTCTGTTTTTTTACGACTGGTAATGGTATCTAACTATCTACTGCTACTCAGTCTATATTGTTAAACCAAAAAGTGTCTATAGTTTATATATTACTAATAGCTTACTAACACAGGCACAACTAATAATTAATCTGAATATATAATATCTGAATGCTTTGTATCCCAAGTTAAAATGAATGAACCTATACAGTATGTATGTGAAAATGTAAGGAATCAAAAATACTAGGTAATGTAATGTTACATGACTGAGATTGAGAATAGTCATAGTTGTGTAATAGAATCCAAACAACTTCTGTACTATCTGAGTAGTAGTTAAATGACAAATAAACTCAAAATATACAGGATTTGAACACATTCTTTACTATAAAATAAAACATAGCACAACAGCGCAGAAAACATTAAAAGGCTGCTGGAGGAGGGTTTACCCTCAAAAGGTCTCCTGCAGCTCCTTCAATATATGTTGCAGCTGATTGTCATAAGTCTGCATCACTGCATCTGCTGCCTGTGGCAGCTGAGGAGCCTCTTTAGGTGAAGAAGGCGGAGGTGCTGGAGGACCTGCAGGTTCTGCTGCCTCTTCCTCTGCCCCTTCTTCTGCTGCCTCTTCTTCTACCCATTTTGCAGCCTGGATCATCTTCTTGGATCCATTCAGCTGGCAATGAAAGAATTTCAGATTGAGTAATACAGCACTTGCAGTTCGAATTATACAGGATGAGGTGTGTCATGTAACTACCGGAAAATCAAAATCAATAAGGATGGCAGGTATGGGGTGGGCAACATCATTAGGATTAAGATTTTTTTTTGCATCAGATAATCTCCGTTTGATTTACTTGTTCTCTGCAGTTATATGATAGTTAACTGTTGCTGATGTTAAACTATTTACCTAAACACACGTTTGCTCAAAAATAGCAAAATAAATAGGGATCAAGTGGCTCTATTGTAGTTAAAAAGAGAAATCTATTTATTCTGTTTAAATAAATCTACCTGGCCAAATTATGACGAGCGTGTCATGTGGCACGTAGGCACCTAGTTTGACACACCTTATACGTAATGCAAACCTTCAATACAAGTATAACACAACACTAGCATTAGTTGAAGTCTTTGGAGAGATTGTTATTTGTATGATGACTGAGGAAGCAGGACTTTTGCCAGCATTCAATTCAGAGACCGCATTTGTGTACTTTCAGACTTCTCACTTAGAGGCAGGACGTAATAGTGTGACTACATTTGCCAACCAGAAATTCAGATGGGCAGCACTCCAGATAAAGGCTTTTATTATCTTAGCAGGGCAACAAAGACATTTGCCAACCATGCGGCAGTATCAGAAGTAAAATTATTAGAAACTTTTCCAGACCCCAACTAGAAGAAATTTAACTATGAAGCAGTATTAGAAGTAAAATGATTAAGAGCCTTGACAGACCCCAAACAAAATAAATTTGCCAACCATGTGGCAGTATTAGAAGTAACATTATTAGAATTAGGAGAGGTAGGCCTCAACCAGAAGAAATTAGCCAACAATGCGACAGTAGTAACAACAGCAGCACACCAGTAGTAGCAGCAACATTATTAGAATTAGAATTAGAGGAGGTAGGCCTCAAAACCTTTTTTTACGGCAAACTTTTGCCTCAAATTTGCAGGTGACGAAATGTGCAATTTCGCCGCAAATCCATGGCGAATCCATCACTATTCACCATGTGACTGAACATATTTCACATGCCTCCTTTTGAATGCTGTGATGGTTAAATACAATAAAAATAAAAGTTTTTTTGATGCAAGAGTGCATCGTTATTTTGTTGCAATTGTGCTGTTATGAATGGTGCAGGCCACTGGGGAACCCTAAAGCTATTGCTTGATTTGGAGGTAGTAGTGGCCCCTGGCTGGAGGAACCTGCCAACAAGTAGAACACAAAAATGGCCTACCCAACGATGCCCATGCCCCGATCCACCCAAGTTACATCCTATTATGCCAATATCCTGCCCCTGACCATCCCAAACCTTGCAACACTTTGCAAACCATATCCTCTTTGGGACCCCAGACTTGTGCTTTTTATCACTGGTCGATTGGACCTACTGTACATGCCCAAAAAATGCTCACTCTAAGTACAAGACTAACACATCTGAAACTGTATATTTAATTATCTTTTTCTTAAGCAGAGAATCTATAAAATGTTGCAATATATATACCTTTGATGCCTGGTACACATGTTGCATAACAATGATGGTACATTTCGGCACACAGAGATTATCTTGCATGCAATTGCTTCCCATAAATTGTTGTTAACAATGAAACCTGCATAATGCTTCTGAGCACTTTTCTGAGTTTAATTACTGAAGAGGGAAGAGTCTTCTGGTGTTTTTCTGCTCAAATTAAGTTATTGAGCAGTAACTTTTGACTTTTATATGCTCCGTTATAAGCATAGTCTCTTCACTGCTCAGAAAACATGTCAGAAAACAAGTTTCAGTAGAACTGAAAAAGTTCACCTGAATAAGAATGACATATTTGAGATTGCAATATCCCTTTATTTAAATGTATAAACCCGGCTTTATTATTTATTTTATGTGCTTGACAACCTTATTTCAGCTGGTTACTATGGTTGATTTTACTGTACATAAAATAAGCCAATTACATGAGTCAGATCATGGTAGTAAGACGAAACAGAGGCGCCAAAAGGATAAGAATAGCTAAAAGCACTTAAAAACCCAATGGGTAATTCAGAGGAGGTAGTAATGAACTTACCTCCTCCAAGCAGACACCAACGAAAGTGGTAATTTTCAATAATAGTTTATTCACAAAACAGGCAATACTGTTTTGGGGGGTCAGATAGTTTGGGGGAACAGAACAGCAGCAGGATGTTGAGGCAGCTAGCTGGGTGACAGTAAGAAAATCTAAGGTGGGCAAAAGGAAAATGGAGGCTGATCCAGAGATTATACATCGCAACAAATTTGCCAGATTGTGTGAAGATGATGAGAGTATGAACTCTGGATTGGCAATTCTAGATGGGGCTGAGCCAGGAGACCAGTTTCTCTAGTAGTGGTGGGGAGGAGAGTAGAGTCAGGCCTAAGCAGATTGTGGTTGTAGGGGACAAAATTATTAGGAAAGTGGATAGGGTAATTTGTCGTCCGGTTTGCTACAACCGAACCGTTTGCTGTCTACCTGGTGCCAGGGTTCGGCATGTGGTTGATCGGATAGACAAATTATTGGGTGGGGCTGGGCATGACTCAGCTGTCTTAGTGCATATCGGTACTAATGACAAAATAAATGGTAGATGGAAGACCTTAAAGACTGATTTCAGGGATCTAGGCTCTAAGATCAAGGAAAGGTCTTCCAATGTCATCTTTTCTGAAATTTTGCCCGTGCCACGTGCAAGTTTAGGAAAACAGCAGGAGCTTAGGGAGCTAAATGCGTGGCTCAAGTTTTGGTGTAGGAAGGAAGGGTTTGGGTTCCTAGAGCACTGGGCTAATTTTTTGTTGGGGTACAACCTATACAGTTGTGACGGTTTGCACCTCAAAGGAAAGGGGGTCCGAGGTGCTAGGGGAAAGAATGGCTAAAAGGTTGGAGGAGTGTTTAAACTAGGCAAGGGGGGGTGGGTGAGATAAAGAATTATGGGGAAGCTAGGGTAGACGGGCAGTGGGGTTAGTAAGGGGTCATGGGGGAGGAGTGAGGGGGGCATACAGTTTACCAGCTAAGGAGGTCCCTCTGTTACAAGGAAAACAGAATAATACTAACTTAACATATAATTCTCCACTAAGTAATGTAAATTTCAAAAGTAAAAGTAGTAACCTCCGCTGTATGCTGGCAAATGCACAGAGTTTGTCAGGTAAAATGGGAGACCTAGAATTAATTGCATGCTCTAAAAATTATGATATAATTGGTATCACTGAGACCTGGTGGGATGAAACATGTGACTGGATTGTGAATTTAAATGGTTACACCCTTTTTAGGAGGGACAGAGGGATTAAAAAGGGTGGAGGAGTGTGTTTGTATGTAAAGCCTGAATTAAATCCATACGCTAAAGAAATAATAGCTGGCACTGGTGAGGGTGTAAAATCACTCTGGGTAGAGATTTTGACTGGGCAAAAGGTAACAAAAAAAATTATCAGTGGTGTATGCTATAAACCACCTTGTATAAGTGTCGAGTATGAAGCCCAGCTACTCTTGCAGATACAAGCGGCTTCACAGCTGGGTCAAGTTGTTGCTATGGGTGACTTCAATTATCCAGACATTGACTGGGGTAATGGGGTTGCTAATACAGAAAAAGCTAGTAGGTTTGTAAATATGCTGAATGACAAATTTTTATTCCAGCTCGTTCAAGAACCTACTAGGAATAACTCTCTTTTGGAACTTGTAATAACAATACTGAACTCATCTCTAACATTTGTGTGGGTGAGCATTTAGGGAATAGTGATCATAACATGGTCTCCTTTGAGATTCTGTTGCAGAAGCAATTCTATAAGGGAGTAACTAAAACTCAAAATTTCAGACGTACAAACTTTGACGGTATAAGGGCATCTCTGCAACATATTAATTGGGAAATGCTTTTCACAGGGTTAAACACAGAACAAAAATGGGAAGTCTTTAAAATGCTGCTTGATAAATATACTTGTCAGTATATTCCACTTGTAAGCAAGGAACGTCGTTGCAAAGCAAAACCTTTTTGGTTCAATAGAAGCGTTGGTGTTGAGGTGGGTAAGAAAAGACATGCTTTTAAGGCTTTCAAGTTAGCTGGTACAGCCAAAACATTTATAAGGTACAAGGAGGCCAATAAATCATGCAAAGAAGCTATAAGGCACGCTAAAATTGATATAGAAAAGGATATTGCAGCAAGCAGTAAAAAAAATCCAAAATTATTTTTTAAATATGTTAATAGTAAAAAAATGAAGCAGGAAGGGGTGAGACCCTTACTATCAGAGGGGGGTCAGCTGGTTGATGAAAACAAAATAAAAGCGCAGATTCTGCTTTTTCATCTGTCTACACAAATGAGGAACCAGTAAGTGAAGGTTTCCTTCTTAATAGTACCAATTCTAGTAATACAACTAATGATGCATGGTTCACACATGAAGAAATTCAAAAGAGACTAGAACATGTTAAGATTAACAAAGGTCCGGGGCCAGATGGTATTCATCCCAGGGTAATTAGCGAGCTTAGCTCTGTGATTGCCAAACCTCTTTACTTAATTTTTCAGGATTCATTGAGATCTGGCATAGTGCTGAGAGACTGGCGAATTGCTAATGTGGTGCCTCTATTCAAAAAAGGATTCCGTTCTCAGCCTCAAAACTATAGGCCAGTTAGTCTGACGTCAGTGGTAGGAAAGCTTTTCGAAGGGTTAATAAAGGATAAGATACTGGACTTCATAGCAAATCATAATACTATGAGTTTGTGCCAGCATGGTTTTATGCGTAATAGATCTTGCCAGACTAACTTAATTTCTTTTTATGAAAAGGTAAGTAGAGACCTCAATTCTGGGATGGCAGTGGATGTGATTTACTTAGACTTTGCTAAAGCATTTGATACAGTGCCACACAAAAGGTTACTGGTTAAATTAAGGAATGTTGGTCTGGAACATAGTATTTGTACCTGGATAGAGAACTGGTTAAATGATAGACTACATAGAGTGTTGGTAAACGGAATATTTTCTAATTGGACCAGTGTTGTTAGTGGAGTACTGCAGGGCTCTGTACTAGGTCCCTTGCTTTTCATCTTGTTTATTAATGACCTGGTGGTGGGCATTGAAAGTACTGTTTCTATTTTTGCAGATGATACTAAATTGTGCAGAACTATAGGTTCCATGCAGGATGCTGCCACTTTGCAGAGTGATTTGTCTAAATTGGAAAACTGGGCAGCAAACTGGAAAATGAGGTTCAATGTTGATAAATGCAAGGTTATGCACTTTGGCAAAAATAATATAAATGCAAGTTATACACTAAATGGCAGTGTGTTGGGAGTTTCCTTAAATGAGAAGGATCTAGGGGTCTTTGTAGATAACACGTTGTCTAATTCTGGGCAGTGTCATTCTGTGGCTACTCAAACAAATATAGTTCTGTCTTGCATAAAAAAAGGTCATTAACTCAAGGGATGAAAACATAATTATGCCTCTTTATAGGTCCCTGGTAAGGCCTCATCTGGAGAATGCAGTGCAGTTTTGGACTCCAGTCCTTAAGAGGGATATAAATGAGCTGGAGAGAGTGCAGAGACGTGCAACTAAATTGGTTAGAGGGATGGAAGACTTAAATTATGATAGTAGACTGTCAAGGTTGGGGTTGTTTTCTCTAGAAAAAAGGCGCTTGCGAGGGGACATGATTACACTTTACAAGTACATTAGAGGACATTATAGACAAATAGCAGGGGACCTTTTTACCCATAAAGTGGATCACCGTACCAGAGGCCACCCCTTTAGACTAGAAGAAAAGAACTTTCATTTGAAGCAACGTAGGGGGTTCTTCACAGTCAGGACAGTGAGGTTGTGGAATGCACTGCCGGTTGATATTGTGATGGCTGATTCAGTTAATGTCTTTAAGAATGGCTTGCATGATTTTTTGGACAGACATAATATCAAAGGCTATTGTGATACCAAGCTCTATAGTTAGTATAGGTATGGGTATACAGAATTTAATTAAAAGTAGGGAGGGGTGTGTGTATGGATGCTGGGTTTTCATTTGGAGGGGTTGAACTTGATGGACTTTGTCTTTTTTCAACCCAATTTAACTATGTAACTATGTAACTATTGAGATCTATGTAGGGGAGTGATTTCTTGTTCAGTATTTATATCTTTATTCCGGATTTGCTAATAATCATATGGGTTGAATAGACCAAGTCCGTAAATTCTTAAAGATATGGGCATTTCAAAAATTACAAATATTTTTTTACTATATGTCCTAATGTCATGTTAACCGGAAACCTCAGCATAGAATGTACTTCACTTCTTTGTTAGTGCTTGGCTTTCTTAAGAGTAGAGGGAGGAATCTGATACCCCAAGAAATTATAGTATTATAGACCACATACAAACGCGTAAGAATAGCTGTAATTAGGTACTGTATGAGTTTCTTAAATTTCAGCATTGTGTGAATTTTGATTCTGCAAAATTATTTGCCTATTAATTATTTGTAGGTTACTGCACAAAATACTTCCAATGAAGACAGAATCCAAAGAAGGATTTATCACACTTTTCCTGATTTTAGTGTGTGCAAACAGTATACAGTAGCACTAAAAACAAGTTTATCTACTAAAATATGCATTACTCCAACATTCAGGAATAAAAATATGTAAGTTTATTTGCATTAATGACTTGGAAAGGAATCAGTGCCGTTCTACTGGTAAAATTGTGCTGCAGTTGCTATTGAAAAATGTTTTTCTGTATAGCAAGTTGTGTTTTGATAATGGGTATATTAACAGCAAAGAGAATAGCTGATGTCAGTAGGTGCCAATAAATTAGATTGATAAATATGTAATAATGAATAACCATAAACAATCAACAGGTTCTTTAAGCAGCATTCTATATGTTTAAAATTATTTTAACAACGACTTAAAAGCAGAGCAAAAGGCTATGTGTGATGGCATAAATACTAGAAATTTCCTTCAGACCTACTGTATATGACAATCAATAACCAATATTTTCTTGGCTTGAGTTATTATAGTTTATTAAAATTGACACCTGTCATAACAATCATAATGATGGGATGCAGTTTCTGCATTTGGTAGACACTTCTATGACTGGTCCCCATATATCCTAAGGGGCTTAGAATGTGCCTTCGAGCACTATATTTTTAGTTTTCCAGGTATGGGATCCATTATCCAGAAACCCGTTATCAGCGCCGATCCGCGTCTTTATGCCGCCCGACCCCTCCTCACGGCGCTCACATTTTCTGCACAGGAGGGGGTCGGGGCGCTGCACGATGCTAGTGCAGAGAGCGCAATTGCGCTCTCTGCACTAGAAGAGCCGAATTTCCGGGTTGAAAACCGGAAATTCGGCTCTTAGTTACCAGGAGCGGCATTTTTGCCGCCCCTGGTAACCAGGGGGGCGCTGCCGCCTGAGGCGAGTGTCTCAACTCGCCTCATTGTGGAGCGCCCCTGCCTGTTATTCAGAAAGTTCCTAATTACAGAAAGGCCATCTCCCATAGACTCCATTTCATTCAAATGATCCAAATTTTTTTTTTAATTATTTCCTTTTTCTCTGTAATAATAAAACAGTAGCTTGTACTTGATCAAAACTAAGATATAATTAATCCTTACTGGAAGGAAAGCCATGATTTTCTAGTAGACTTAAATTATGAAGATTCAAATTACAGAAAGATCCATTATCCGGAAAACCCCAGGTCCCGAGCATTCTGGATAACAAGATCCATACATTTAGCAAAATAAATGTTGTGGAGTGGGCACTACAGATCAATATCTTCATTTATGTAGAGATGATGCTTATGCAGCACCTTACAAAGATGTATACTCAAAATGGCTTCTGTACACATTTAGGGCCCTACCTTTTAAGAAATCTGAGCCCCAGAAAAGCTGAAACTGGTAGGAGTTGTGGCAAGCAATGCCAGTCAGTTGGAGGAATGGTAATGGCAATGTTTTGAGCTGTATTAAAAGGACCAGGGTTGGATTTGACTGCCAGGACACCGGGAACAAACTATGTGGGCTGTCCCTCAAGGGCCTGGCCGACCCAGATACTGATGGTGCTACTTCCTGCCCCCGATTGTGGGTGCAAGGAGACGGTAAAAGGTATGTGCATGGGGGATTGCAGTACTGGCATTGCCTCATCTACAATATGCAGTGTAGGTGTTTCAACATGTTAAAACTAAGGCCTAAATTCAGATCTGACTGGAGAAATACAAGAACATGTTGAACTGTTGTTTACCATTTGTTAAAGCCCTCTTAAATAGCTAAATATGCAAATTTAGGTCAAATTTTCTCATAAATTGCTGAGGTTGATCTTTTTAACCGATTTTAAGAGAATTTTCTTTACAAACGTAGAAAAACCTTGCTCATTTAATCATTGCTGCTTAAACTCCAGGCCATCCTATTTAGCACCCAAGGACCCTGGTATTTTATATTGTCCCTCAATGCAATTCCATCAATGATAAAGGAAACTTGTTGGATGATAAAGCAACTCGCCTTTTGATAAATGATAAAAAATATGTTTACAATTCTATTCAGAATGCATGGAACAATACATTGGTTTTACCCCAAGGCATTTAAAGAATTGCATGAATTAACACATTAACCAGATTTGTGCTAAAAATTAAAAGATCTAAGTCTCTTTGTAATATGTAATGGTAGTGATCCATCTAAATTCATTAATCAAGTGAGAGAGAGTAGATTATTGGGTAATTGAGGGATGGCAAGCTTGGAGATTTCATGGGTAGGATATTTTTATATTGTTTTTAATGTATTTTTAGTAATGTTATGACATGACTGTTAAATTTGTACAATACACAATTCTGATTTAATAGTTACACTGCAAATATCCCATCTGCAGACAACAGCTACTGATTCTAAGTCTCTTTGTAATATGGAATGGTAGTGATCCATCTAAGATCTTTAATTACGCACGAGAGAGTGGATTATTGGGTTATTGAGGGATGGTAATCTTGGAGATTTTATGGGTAGGATATTTTAATATAATTTTTTAATGTATTTTTGGTATTTTGTCATATCTGCAGACTGATTGAAACTGGAATGTATTGAATCTGCTTTACGAATCATCTTATGTTTTATTTTTAAATTTTTATTTCTTTATTATATAAATGTGCATCGCTGTGTGTCAATTTGAAATCAGCATTGAAAATGTCTCTTAGGGGAAGGCTTAATATGCAAGAAACAGAAGTTTATTTAAATATGTGAGTAGTTACTTCAAATGTGTAAGAGGGCTTTATATTTTTAATATTTTTTGTTAATAAAGAAAAGCATAATAAAGGTTCCTGTATGAGTTTTATTCTTTATATGGCCACTTTGTTCATCATTTCCATTTTATTTTAGTGTTCACAAAAACACACATCAATGTTGGAAGAGGCTGAGTAAATCCTTGCTTGTACATTTTATGGAAGATATTACAATAAGTAGTACAGACTTTATGCTCTAATACAGAAGATTTTATAACTAACAATTTGGATTTGTTTTATACTTTTCCATTAAAATTCCACTAAAATAGTTAATGCTTCAGACATAAAGGAATATAATGGTAATGATGAGATCAGTCTGATTTCCTACATCTCGTATCAAATACTATATTGGTCTAATTCAACCTTACAAAAAAATACTGCCAATATGCAATACTGACCCCATGTGGTTAATGCTCATTAAGATTAAAGGTGAACTTTGTCAAATTCAGTGCATTTGCAATTCACAACTAAACTACAAATTTGACATCTATTATTGGGGATGCTGGGGACCTGGTAAAGGACTTTTTTATAATATGATGCACCATACCTTAATGCAGTGCTGTCCAACTTCTGTGGTAGCCAGGGCTGGAATTTTTCTGGCCTTCATAATGGAGGGTTGATAATGGAAGCCAGTGTTAGCCATTTTAACATAAGACCATGTCCACATGTGGTAGCACGCCAAAAAAAAAATCACTCATATGTGAAAAAAAAGTTGTCATATTAAGGCATACCTTAAATCCAAATAGTTACATAATTAAATCAGGTTAAACCCCTCCAAATGAAACCCAGCATCCATACCCACACCCCTCCATACTAGGGATGCACCGAATCCAGGATTCGGTTCGGGATTCGGCCAGGATTCGGCCTTTTTCAGCAGGATTCGGATTCGGCCGAATCTTTCTTCCCAGCCGAACCGAATCCGAACCCTAATTTGCATATGCAAACTAGGGGCGGGGAGGGAAATCACGTGACTTTTTGTCAGAAAACAAGGAAGTAAAAAATGTTTTCCCCTTCCCACCCCTAATTTGCATATGCAAATTAGGGTTCGGATTCGGTTTGGTATTCAGCCGAAAGGATTTGGGGGTTCGGCCGAATCCAAAATACCCTCACATAAATTATATATACCCATATCTATACTAACTATAGAATTTAGTATCACAATAGCCTTTGATATTATGTATGTCCAAGAAATCATCCAAGCCACTCTTAAAAGCATTAACAGTATCAGCCATCATAACATCACCCGGCAGGGAATTCCTCAACCTCACTGTCCTCACTGTAACCACCTACGTTGCTTCAATTAAAAGTTATTTTCCTCCAATCTGAAGGGGTGGCCTCTGGTGCAGTGATCCTCTTTTCATGCCTTTGAGTTTATGACCTTTTTTATGCAAGACAGTTCTTTATTTACTTTAGTGGACACAGAATGACACTGCTCAGAATTAGATGACTTGTTATCTACAATAACCCCTAGACCCTTCTCAGTTAAAGAACTCCAAACACACTGCCATTTAGTGTATAACTTGCATTTATATTATTTTTGCCAAAGTGCATAATCTTGCATTTATCAACATTGAACCTCATTTTCCAGTTTGCTGTCGAGTTTTCCAACTTAGTCAAATCACTCTGCAAAGCAGCAGCATCCTACATAGACACAATTTTGTATCATCAGCAAAAATAGAAACAGTACTTCAATGCCCACCTCCAGGTCATTAAAGGACAAGGAAAGGCAAAAAAATAAAATCCAATTTCTACTTTCTTTAATGAAAAAGAAACCTATATCCAATATAATTTAATTAAAAAATGTGTACTGTTTTTATAAGAAACCTGACTGTATGCAGTGAAATTCTCCCTTCATTTACTGCTGTGGATAGGAATTGTCAGATGGTCCCTAACTGCCGAGCAGGGAAACAATCATACTTATGAACAGCATGGGGAGCTCCCGCCTTACTTACCAGTCATGCAGAATTCAAGCAGCTTTATTTATGACGATCCCTAAGCAGCCTAGACCACACTGAGCATGTGCAGGGTCAGGGTCAGGCAAAGATGTTTAACAAAGTTACAAGATGACAGCCCCCTGTGGCCAACTTTGAAAGCATAAATCATTTCTTTGATTAGGCTTTGTGGTGCTGTAAGTTCATGCTTATGTTTAGTATACAAAATACAGCATTTCTAGCCTTATTCTATTTTAGACTTTCCTTGTCCTTTAATGAACAAGAGCCCCATCCCTCCCTGCTTCATTTTTTTTTAATATTTACCTATTTAAAAAATAATTTTGGATTCTTTTTACGGCTTGTTGCAATACCCTTTTCCATAATGATTTTAGCTTATCTGGAATAAAAAGTTGTCATTCAGCATATTTACAAACCTACTTGCTTTTTCTGTCTTGTCAGCCCCATTACCCCAGTCAATGTCTGGAGAATTGAATCACCCTTAGTAATAACTTGACCTAGTTGTGAAGCTGCTTCTATTTGTGAAAGTAGCTGGGCTTCATTCTCATTCATTTACTTATACGAGGTGGTTTGTAGCATACAACAATGATGATTTTTTTTTTTAACCTTTTGCCCAGTTAAAATCTCTAACCCAGAGGGATTCCACACCCTCACCAGTGCCATAAATGGTTATGTCTTTAATGCATGGCTTTAATTCAGGCTTTACATACAAACACACTCCAACATCCTTTTTAATCCCTCTGTCCCTCCAAAAAAAAGTGTAACTGTTCTGTCCTCGCTACGTATTACCCTGGGGCAGTGTGTAGTTCGACATGCAGCATGCTTGAGAAAGGGGCGTGACCCCGAAACGTTGCACATTCCGCACTTTTTGAATTAAAGCAAGGTTTACCTGCTGCAAATGCTTTGTGTGCCAGTATCTTCCTTTTCCTGAAATACTGTAAGTAGCAATAATAAGCAATTAGAATTAAAAAATAGAGTTTAAATAAAGGGGAAACTAGCCAGCCAAATGTGCAAGATAGCAAATGTCTATATACCTAACTCAGGACAAGTTAGTTATATCAGAAAATTCATGAAAATACTGGAAAAATTCAGTGAGGGGTTAATTATCTTGGGAGGTGATCTAAACTTAACAATGAACCCCTTAACAGATTCCTCCTCTGGTAAAAGTAACATATCATACAATGGCCTCAGAGAAGTGAAACAAATGTTAAGGGATACTCATCTAGTTGATATTTGGAAAGCTTTGAACCCCACAAAAAGAGACTTCACGCACTTCTCTAAATCACACAACATTTATTCAAGAATTGACTACATCTACGTATCGCAGTACTGGTTACATATATTCTCCCAGGCCGACATCAGAGCATCCTTTATCTCGGATCATTCTCCTATAACTAAAACATTTCAAATTCCGCAAACAACGAAACAGGAGTTTCAATGATTTCCTATTGCATACTGAGGATAGGAGAAAATCAGATAGTCCAACTAAACAGCTCACCAGAGACATCCCCAGCAGCTTTGTGGGAGACTTTAAAATGTGTGTTACGTCGTAATCTTATTTCAATGGTTAGTAACCTAAAAAAAGGAGAAGAGAAAATAAATTAATATCCTTCTATAAGATATAGCACAACTCGAGCTGGAGCACAAAACCTCTCTATCTAAATAAAGCTTACATACTTTGGATTGCAAAAGACTGCAATTGAAATCTATATTAGATTCTAAGGTGCAGAGAGCTTACCTAAGTAGTAAACAAAAGTATTATGAACTTAATAATGTACAAAACACTTTGCAGGAATACTCAAGAAGCTCCAACCTCAAACGCATTTTATGTCTATTAAGGATAAAAACAATTTAACTCAACATAGTACAAAAAGCATTGCAGAAGTATTCCAAGATTATTACCAGACCTTATATAACTTTAAATCTTCTCCTCCCTCAGCTAAACTCATTGATAAGATAGACAATTTTATTGCAAAAGCAGATTTACCGAGATTATCTCCTGAGAAAACCCATTCACCAGACAAACCATTCACTTTAAAGGAGATAGCTGACTGTATTGATTCCCTAAAAAATGGTAAAAGTCCTGGGCCAGATGGATTTACAGCCTCCTTCTATAAAACATTCAAGGAAGACCTAAACCCACTTTTATTTAGAATATTACAATTATAAATCTGAATATAGTGGCTTCCACCCACAAGCCCAAGAAGCTCACATTACTATTATACCCAAGCCCAATAAGGATCCTCAATAATGCTCCAGCTATAGGCCCATATCCTTAATTAACATTGATATGAAAATATACGCCAAATATTGGGAAGCAGAATAAAACAATACCTACCTCAATTGATACATCCAGACCAAGCAGAGAGGGAAAGGATGATACAGCCAAAGTAATTTCCCTAATTCAAATGGTCCAAGGCAAAGGTCTACCCACTTTGATACTTACCACAGATGCCGAAAAGGCTTTTGACAGGGTGTCCTGGGCATTCCTGGAAAAAACCCTAGAGGGTTTTGGCCTAGGGGAAAAAATTAGGCAAAGAATTATGGCATTATATAACAATCCGACTGCTAGAATAAAAGTAAATGGAACTCATCACCTAGAGTTCAAATATTAAACAGTACTAGGCAGGGGTGTCCATTATCCCCTATTCTTTTCATTATGGTAACAGAGTCCCTTCTAGCACTTATTAGGAACAACCCTAATATATCAGGGCCTACTGTTGAAGGGACTGAATACAAGTGTGTCACCAAACCCACCACATCTCTGCCAAATATTCTAACTCCTCCTCAAATGACCTATGGCCTTTGAGAGACACAGCAATCCATCTTTGAAATATTCTAACTCTAATAAAAACATTTGGGGGCAAATTCACTAAGATGCGAAGTTGCGCCAGGCGCAACTTCGCCGCACTTCGCCTCACTTCGCCAGGCGTAGTTTCGCCAGGGCTCCGCAAATTCACTAAAATCCGAAGTTGCGCACAGGGGTAGCGTAAGGTTGCGAAGTTGCGCTAGCGTTGATTCGCTATATAAAGCGAAGTTACGCTAGCGAAGGCTAATTTGCATACGGCGCGAAATTCAAATTTCAATGGAGGAACACGTATCTGCACTACAAATGCCTAGAAAACCTTCAAATCAGCAAATAAAATTTTATTTTGCCCTACACATGTGCCCACTGTCTAGGTAAGTTGCCATGAGACAGGAAATGTAGGGGGGAGGAAGGGGAGCCCCAAAAAATTTTCGATTTTTTTCAGCCTATCAGCCATCATGTAGAAAACACGCCAGCGTTTTTTTGGGACTTAGAAAAAAAATTGACTTTTTTTTAAACAATCCCTATCTACTCTATTGCGCTTCGCCAGGTCTGAGGTGGCGAAGGAAGTCTAGCGTAAAAGGTAGCGTTCAGTACACTGCGCAAGTTAGTGAATTTGCGTAGTTTCGTCGCTAGCGAAGATTCGCCTGGCGTAAGGTTGCGAAGTAACACTAGCGAAACTACGCCAGCGTTCGTTAGTGAATTTGCGCAGTAGCGAAAATGCCAAACGCTAGCGAATTAACGCTAGCGTTCGGCGCTTCGCGGCTTAGTGAATTTGCCCCTTGGAGAGTTATCAAATTTCAAGGTAACCCTTTCCAAATCAGAAATCTTAAACATTAACATAACAGAAGCCAAAACCAGATAACGGAAACAAAACATCTAATTTAAATGGACAAATCCATGTATTAAATACCTTGGAGTTAGACTTCAAGCTAATCTTGGGAAAGCTTATGAAGACAATTGTCTTCCTCTGCTTAACTCCCTCCAAAAACTTCTGGAAAAATGGGGAAAACTTCAACTATCGTGGTTCGGAACAATCCAAGCCATTAAGATGATTTTTCTTCCAAAACTATTGTACTTATTTCAAGTACTCCTGATCCCCAAAAATGAGTGTCCAATGAGATCCAATATGGAGAAAAATTTTCCAGAGCATACATAAAGCCTCTAGGGCCTCTAGGACAACTGAAGCGATTTATAAACTGACCTCAAGATGGCACTACACACCAGCCAGACTCAGTAAGATGTACCCTAGCACTTCAAGTGAGTGCTGTTGAGGTTGTGTGGATGTAGGATCACATACTCACAAATGGCTGATGTGCCCCATATTAAAAATTTATTGGAAGGAAGTTCTAAGCAACATATATAGAGTGTCAGGAACAGAGATTTCAATCGATAACCAGGCTCTAATTATTTTGAACATATCAAATGACAATAAAAAGGCGGCTCTTGACTCCCTTATCCAGCACCTATTACATGCGGCAAAAGCTGTGATCCTAGGAAAATGAAAAGACCCTCAACCACCTACATTTAGGGAATGGGTAGCTAAAGTTAAAGAAATATGAAAGTTGGAGGAATAAACCCATATACTACACAACAACAGTCCCAAATATTGGAAAATGTGGTCCCCATGGATAAACCACATTAATACACAAGGTAAAGGCTAAAAACCCACACATTAGACTCTGAGGATATATAAGTGGTGTATCATTCTTACATTCCTCATCTTAGCAGGCTACATTCGGGCATGGTAGGAGATATTTCTTTGGAGTTGTTTGTTTGTCGCTATATACATCAGACCTTTCATTACCAGATTGAATATTAGAGCAATGACTTGATATAGGTGAAAGCCTTTAACCTATATGAATTAACCTGCATGTGAATGTACCACCCCCCCCCCTTTTTCCCCCTCTTTTTTCTGTACCCTACCCCCTCATCCTTGAAAACAATAAAAAGAGTTTACAAAAACAAAAAAAAATAGAGTTAAAAACAAATGATTAAAGATTCAATATGAACACCTTGTAAAGTGCTTAAATACTACATCTACTTTACTAAATCTTTATTTTGCTTAGTTATTTATAGCTCAATTCATAATTTTGCAAGATCTAGAAAAGACAAAGCCTTATGTTTTTAAGAGATATCATTACTAAAATGTCATTAAATCAAATTACTATGGTATGATTTAATTGAAATAGACCACAGTATATTATTTATTGTACTGAATTCAATTTTATATTCCTTGCAGACGAATTTGTGAGATATAAAATTGAGCCAAAACCCACTTCAGGTAGAAACGATTCAGATCCAGATATAAAGTAATTACACTATCAATAAACAACTTTCACATTAGAGCTGTTTGGTTGTCTACCTGTATATTAAGTCTGATTATTTGAAATGATGCAGATTTGATTTTTGGTCAGGATAACTCATTCCAAGCAAAGTGCTATAATTTTTGATATTTTAAGAGTCTTTTGAAGTTCATACTCTTTTCTGGTTAAACATATTCATTTATGTTTTCTAAAAATAGATAGGCTTGTTACTATGGAAATAGGAATCATCATAACAGATGATTTTCTTTTAGCAGAATCACTTTACTCTACAAACAAAATCTGTTACCCACCCAAATAAAGGCAAATTGTGCTATAATTGTATTATTATTATTAATAATAATAATAATGATGCATAGTCTTGTACATGATTTAAGGTAATTATTGAGAACCTTGATATGGCACAAAACTATTCATCTTCTACACTAGCATATTTTTGCTAGTATAGAATGGCCTGCTGCGACCTTGCAATGGCTTGACCAGTCACCCCTAGAGATTGCCCATCAAGTAAATGGTAGGCAGCAAGGCAAGTGAGAAGTGTTTTCCAGTTTTCAAATGTGTGCCTTCAGTCTTAAAGGACACCATTCACAGAGAAATTACAGCATGCACGCTGGTTGGGGAACACAATTGTTTTTTCCAAAAGAAATGCCCCTCCCCCTGTGAGCGCTACACCGCCCGCACTGGGAGCAAACTGACGCGAGTGACCCTGTTTGGTGATATGCATGTGCATATCTCCCAGTGCACATGTTTTGTGCTTGTCTGTGACAAAATAAAATAAAGCAAAAACGAATGCTATTAGCCTGCACTTCTGCTGGGGGAAACAGTTTTCAGTGACAGGTGCCCTTTAAGGTATTTTCATACAGCCAAAAAAAAAATCAGATGTTAGGGGAAGTTTTATCTATGCAATGATAAAGATTGTGCCACTTTGTACAGTGGCAACAATGAATACAGGAAGTTTTTTTAAAAATAACACTTGTGAATACTGTGCTGTATCAGCCATTCAGTCTTAGCTCCACTAGTATCTCACTGAACTTCAACTGGGCTTCCAATATTATTTAGGAGACCATAACGCATTATCCAAAAATCTTACCCTAACTGATGTTCAGATTGGGTTATTTCATCCACTTCTCCATGTCACCCAATCGAGCAATAAAGTTTTCTTTGTTTTGAATTGAGTGGTGTTGACTCTAGGCAGTCACTCCAAGGGGGTTTATTTAATAAAATTCGAATTAACTTCATCCACCAACTGAACTTGTTTATCAATAATTTTTCCCCAAAAAAATTCAGTTTTCCCCCTAAAAACCTCGACCAGCAAAAAGGTTAAATAAATGGGCTCCTAAATGAATTTTCCATTGTTTATAACCCCAAAATGCAATGAAGTAACACATATTTTTTTAATCAACAAACAAAATACTTAGTTGCAGATAACAATTATTCGACAACTTTCCAGTAAAGTATGATTATGCCCAAATCCCCTGCTATACTGAAAGTGTTCAGTACAGAAAGGGACCATCCTCCCTCAGAGTTCACACACCACTGCTTACTACATAGGTAGTAACCAATCTCCCCACCCTGCCCAAATCCCACCCTGCCCAAATTAATTTTGCAAAAGTGCATTTTAAGTGCACATTTGTTCTCTTATTTTTGCAATATATCTATTATACTGACTGGAGGTTCTGGTTTGAAGCCAATACTAGCTTGCCATAGGATATCAGATACATGGCTTTATGTAAAACTGTAAAACAAAATATTAAATTCAGGCTCAGGAATGTATCAGTATTATTTTAGGAATCCACTGTAATTATGTAAAGCAATTATATACACTGAGGATAGAAGCATTAGAGATGCCTTCATAATATTGTGTTGTCCCTATTGCTCTGTGTCTGCAGTTCCTTGTTGCAGGCACTCAAACAGCTGTCAAAAGCATTTCACAGAAAAGCTAGTCCTTGCTAGTTCCAGTGCTTTCTACATTTGTGTTAGAAGTGGATTTGTATTCATAATACATCATTCAACTTATCCCACAGCTATTCAGTCAGATTGAAATCTGTTGATGGGGCAGGTTATTTAATTAGTTCATCACAATACTGACTTGATTTAAAACGGAACTTATGATAAAAAATTTTTAGGGTGAATTGTATTATGTGTATTCATAATACACAAGAGCCATGAATATCCTGCAAATTATATCCTTTATACAATGTATACAGTGCTTATACAATGGCTATATGGTGTTTACAGTGCTTATGATGATCAGTTCGTGCTTAGTGATGTAATTTGTGTTGCATGCCTCACTAAAACCTGTGTATTATAAAAGATAAAATAACTGTAAAATATGAGGCTATCAGATGACACCTTGGAGTTGCATGACCTGTATAAAAGTGTGGTCAATGGAACTCGGTGACTTATAATATCCCTATATTCCCATCCCTATATATGTACCACCACACAGTATATGCACTGCCTTCAAAAGTGTAAGCACAAGCAATGGTTCATTGAGAGAATAAATACTAGGTGCTAGGTGTGTCAGTGCACAGCTGGAAGGTTCATGCCTCATGATCTTACAATTTGTGAAATAACTAATGGCAAGTTTTGGTCAACAATTGATAAAGGGCTAAGGTTAAGCCCACAATGTTGCCTGTTTGTGGCACAAATAAACACCATTTGCTGCTGTATATTAATTTTTCAAAATTGGTGGGCAATGGAACAGATGTGCTAGCCACCTTAGTTAATAAGAGTGGCTGTGGCAATTTCTGCACTTCAACTTGAACTTCAAATACTGTTATATCTAAAGCTGCACTGGTCAGAAAAGATAAAAACCCTCAGGTTGATTAACTCAATTGGGCATAAAATTCTTTATTCATAGGAATGTAGAATTACTTCCAGAAGCATAGTCACATATGACACAGTTCAGTTATTTAGCATTTAATCAAGTACAAAGCTTCCAGCAGTGCTTACACATCAAGGATTAATAATCAATGTGAGGATTCAGTCTTCTAGAAAGTGGCCAATCCCAAGTATAGACACTCCAAGTGGAACCTAGGTGGTAACACATCTTTCCTAGGCCTTTACACTTGAGTCCATACTCTGTCCGGGATTTCTAATCCTATTAATCCCCTGTTGGAGCTTCAGGCTGTTTTTTAGATACTTTAACCCAGTATAAGGAAACATATCGCCCTCCCAACAGTAAATTAGGCCCACACTTGATGTCCCAAAACCTTAGTTTACTGCCTGAAATAAAAGGGTAAATAAACCTTTGGTCCTCTACAGTTATTTTAATGCTAAAACCACATGGGGCTGATTCTCGCAGCATGGTTAAAAAATGGACTGGTGGCAAACCTAGTTGCAGTGCATATAGAGGCAACCTTTTTTTTTATCCCATTCAAACTGTGCTCTTTGCATTTCTTTATAGTTGCCATCATCACAGCTCAGTTCTACCTGGCTCCTGCTTGGAATTGAACACAGTTGCACCTACTGACACAGAGGAACCCTGAAGCTACCACAATCTTTGGACCTGGTGGTAGCTCTAGGGTACCCTCTGCACCCTGCGTCAAAATGCACACATTGAAAGCACACATGCCACTCTAACACTGAACACTGAAAATCCAAAACCAAACTTGGAAAACTTGTTATTGTACCTGTACACCAAGTTACATGAGCACTGTCATTTTGGCAGGCTGTAAGTGCAGGGCTCTGCTGCAATGTGCACCCTCTATAAACACAGCACTACCAAATTTTAAGTGTGGGGCATGGTCTGTGCCTGTTTTTTGCACTTTGCACCCTGCACTGTATGTCTTAAATGAGTTATAAACTATAACAAAAACAAGAAAGTTGTGCTCACCACTAATTTTTAAAACTATTAAGCAGGGGTGTAATGAGGCTGTTACCACAAAAGTCATGCAGAGAAATATAAGAGGTCCTCTGCACTCAACCCATTATCAACATATTTAGGACATTGAGATATTTTGTGCCTTAAGCTACTAAAAAATGCCTTTCCCTTTAAACAAAACAGGGATTGTTTGTCCATATATTGTGTGGAAGAGTGACCAAGCAAAGCTGGAAAAAGGTCACTCTAGCCTTGAGTTTCTCCACTGGGACTGAGATATACTCCAGGATGGGAGTTATTAAACAGAGACTGTGTTCTCTGTTTAAAGGTGGTAGTAACCAGACACTCCATTCCCTAGGTGGAGTCCAGAGGACAGAAAGCTGTCCCATGGAAAAGGTATTTAAATGTAATTGAAGAAATGGAGTGTTTCTTTCAGAGCAGGGCACAGAGCAGGAAGGATACTGCCTGTGTGAGGAACCCCCAGAGGGGCTGGAGTGCTGCCTGCCACTGCAAGGGCAGAGGGAGCCCGTGACCAAGTGTCAGAGAGTCTTGAGTGAGACTGAAGAAAAGCCAAGAGGCTGAGGACTTTACAAAAAGGAGTACTGTGAGTACAGGGGTGAGCCAACTGCTTGTTTTTGCTGGTTGTCCACAAGTGTAGTAAGGGGCCTCTTCAAGTGTGTGAAGGTTGCACCCAGTGGGCAAGGTTTTTATTTTATGATTTATATTTGTGTGCTACAGTGGTCACCCCTGGGCTGGAATGTACTGTGTATATTTGAAACTTGGGAAAATAAGCCAGTGTTTACTCTAAAGAGCTGTGGTGTCACTGTTTTATTGCTTTTTCGTCCTATGTTGCCTGTTTTAAAGTCATTCCTGGTATAGCCAGTCCTACACTCAACTTTCATCTGATTCATTGAGAATTCTATTGCTTCAGTATATATTTTACACAGGGGCTAGCTAAGTTTTACCTGCACCTTACTTGCTGCTTTCAAGGTTAAAACTTCCAAACATCATTGCCCTTTTATTGGCCACCACTGGGATCACCTGACTATTGCTGTAAAGGGTGGGAGCTACAACATGGAGCTGGTCACTGATCCTGTATAAACGATAAGAAACAAGGGAGAGTTGTGCTCACCGCTAATTTTTAAAACCATTAAGCAGGGGTGTAACGAGGCTGTGACCACAAAATTCATATAGACAAATACAAGAGGTCCTCTGCACTCAACCCATTATCAATATATTTAGGATATTAAGACATTTTGTGCCATAAGCTACTAACAAAATGCCTTACCCTTTGTCCATATATTGCAATATATTTAAGATAGCCAACTACATCAAAGTAGTTAAATGAGTTCTAAAGACATTTTCTGAGCCACATAAAATGGTGCATGTAGTAGAATGAAAAAACAACAAACCGTACAGCTTGTGACATTTTTTGTGTAAAAGAAAATTCAAAGAGAATTTTTGAGTTTTGATGAATCATCCATTTGGTCCTTAAACAAGGTAACATTTTTAAAGCCCGTGTTCCATTTTTATAAATGTACAGTATATGTTGGATTAAACTTCAACAATAATGTCTTACCATAACCAAAATAAAAAAATATTGCCTGTAATAAAAGTTAAGCTTGCTAACAAACAAAAACTGTATGAAGATTGAATTAGTAATAAAACACAGTGCAAACAAATGGGTATTAATATATTGTTTATGTGTTTGAAGCAATTGCCATGATTAATCACACTTTTATTATTCTTTCAGTAACTTTAGAGTACTTCCACAACCCTCCGCAAGCAGTAACCTGACCCTGTCCTTTAATAAATCAGTGCAACCTGTATGGAACTATTCAAAAAAATCATTTTTATATACATGTACAGTAGAAAACTCAATTTGCTTTGCAATAAAATGCAGGTGTTCTGTTACAGTAAAACCTTTAATATTTTTATGTGGATAACATTATAGTTGCACTAAATTATAACTCATCTGTGTCCAATCTACTAGCTGTTAGCTGATAATTTGAATAAAAGCTTTATCCCTTTACTATATATATACTTTAAGCAATCAAATTACAAGTACATAGATACATAGTTAAATTGGGTTGAAACTTGTGGTTTAACTCCTCCGAATGAACTCCACTGCACATAAATACAGAAGAAGGAAGATTGAGAATATTTTGTATTTAAAAGCCATTGTAACAATCATTTTTTCCCCTTTAACAAATAATGTTGTTTTATCTTTTATAATGTTGTTTTATCTTTTATAGCAACTGGTCAACTCTAGAATGTGGGTTAGACCAAGCGCTGGCACAAAGGTGCTTCTAGCAGCTGGTCAATGCCACAGTGTAGACTAGACCAATGACTTGCAATTTCTTTCTGTGTTTCATGTACATACAGTATACTAACCTATCTATATCTATACATATCTTTTATAGCAACTGGTCAACTCCAGAGGGTTAGACCAAGCGCTGGCACAAAGGTGCTTCTAGCAGATGGTCAATGCCACAGTGTAGTATACATATTTACTGTACATACAGTATACTAACCTATCTATATCTATACACTATATTATATATATATGTCACTATTTACACTAATTGAATTGGTCATTTTTATTGGAAAAAATACCCCTACTATCTGTCTATAATTCCTTCTAATGTACTAAAAACTGCCAAAGCTTTTACTTGTTCCAAAAGCCCACTTGGGGAACTCGAGGGGGTTTCCTCAAAGATTGCTTCTGCAGAAAAGCCCCTTTAGTAGAATTTTGAAGTTATCAACATAGAACCTCATTTTCCAGTTTGCTGCTAAGTTTCCATTTTTGTCAAATCTCTCTGAAAAATGGCAGCATCCTGCATGAATTAAGTATAATCAGCAAAAATAGAAACAGTACTTTCAATGCCCTCCTCCAGGCCATTAATCAACAAGTTGAAAAGTGAAGGACCAATGATAGACCCTGTGGTACTCTACTTCCAACACTGGTTCAATAAGAAAAAGTTCCATCAACACTCTCTGTAATCTATCCTTTAATCATGTCTATATTCAAGTTCAAATATTGTGCTCCAGGCCAAATTTAACCATTAACCTTCAGTGTGGTAGTGTAGCAGCATAAGTCTCTGTAGATCACTTCAACTGCAATCCCAGATTTGAGGTTCTTGCTTAAAAGGAATTAAGTTAGTCTGGCAAGATCTATTATGCATAAAACCATGCTGGCACAAACTCATAGGGGGAAATTTACTTATGGTCGAATATCGAGGGTTAATTAACCCTCGATATTCGACTGTCGAAGAAAAATCCTTCGACTTCGAATATCGAAGTCGAATGATTTAGCGATATTCGTTCGATCGATTCGAAGGATTTTAATCCATCGATCGAACGATTTTTGTTCGACCAAAAAAAGATTGCTAAGCCTATGGGGACCTTCCCCATAGGCTAACATTGACTTCGGTAGCTTTTAGGTGGCGAACTAGGGGGTCGGAGTTTTTTTTAAAGAGACAGTAGTTCGATTATCGAATAGTCGAATATTCAAACGATTTTTAGTTTGAATCGTTCAATTCCAAGTCGAAGTCGTAGTCAAAGGTCAAAGTAGCCAAAAAAATCATTCGAAATTCAAAGTTTTTTTCCCTCTATTCCTTCACTCAAGCTAAGTAAATGGTCCCCATAGTATTATGATTTGCTATGAAGTCCAGTATCTTAGCCTTTATTAACCCTTCCAAAAGCTGCCACTGATGTCAGACTAACACGCCTATAGTTTTGAGGCTGAGAACAGGATCCCTTTTTGAACAGTGGCACTATATTAGCAATTCACCAGTCTCTCGGTACCATGCCAGGCATCAATACATTCTGAACAATTAAGTAAATTGCTATATATATATATATATATATATATATATATATATATATATATATATATATATATATATATATTTATATTTATATATATATATATATATATTCTTGTACTTTAAAATAAGAGCAGAAAGCCCAATGTTCCAAACTCATTTAGGTTTTGGTAGGCAACACATCATTGGTCCACTGAAGGGCAACCAAGCAATTCAAACATAGTAAAATTATTATTAAGTAATTGAGTTATTTAACTTATTTAAGTGTAGGAATTGTAAGGGACTTCATGAAATTGGCTATTAGGGCTCAGAGGTCTTCAGCTTGCCTGTTGTGTGTCTCCCTATACTTTTAAGGGGAACCATCATGAAAATGCAATAGAAGCTTCAGCATACTGAAATAAGAAACATTTTAAATGCAATCAATTAAAAATTCTGTTTCTGAAATAATCAAGTTCATCTTCACTATTGCTCACTCAGCATCTGTTTATCTTCATTCTCTCTTCATGCAGGATTTGGGTGTTAGATAATAATTGACAGATCCAATATATCTTATAGAGGGGGCTCATTTTGCTTAGAAAATGTATTAGAGCTCACTCTATTAAAACCGCCAGGAATCCTGTGTCTCTACATGCAGAATTTGTGCAAAAGGTAGTTATCTTGTAAGATGTTGTTTGTACTGTTCTGCAATGCTTTTTTTAGTTGCAATGGGGATCTTTTGACTGAAGATTATGTCTGGCATTTCACTTTATTTGACCCTCTGTGGTATGTAACTAACTCAATAACTAAAGAGAAATGTATCCCTTCATTTTTTTAAGTCTTGATTTGGAGATGGCTTGATATAGGAAACTGGTTAATATGTATGCAGTTTATCAAGCCAAACTTGCTAAGGAAAATAAACTAATTGGAAACCCGTCTGTCACAATGACAAATTGATCTTGCTCCTGACATCCCATATCATTATATATCACTTGAAATGCACAGGCTTTAATTGAAATAGAAAGGCAGGCTTACTTGATGTCTGTACAATCAAACTATTCTCAAGGGTAAAAAAGAGAATGTTATGCTAAATATAAACTTCTAGAAATTAACATTGGCACCTGAAATAATGGCTAGGTACTCATGCATCTTACTCTTGCTTTATTGCTAATCATAACACATTATGAACATATAAAGTGACTAATTTATTACTAGAACCCAGATAGGAAAGATAACAAATTTCAGATGATGTCATGCTTTGCATACTGCCCATCCAATCAATCAATTGTCTATTAGTAACAGACACTTTTCAGTATAAACTGTCTGAAAAGTTGTAAGGAGTCATTCACAATTTTTAAGGTAGAGAGCAAAACAGACACAATCCACCACTTTTCTGCATTATTGCCATGGATTTTTTAGAGCTCAACATATTGCACAGTGCTGAATTTGCATCTATTTATGACACATGAACTTGAGTGTGGTTGCAAATGCCGGCTGCAATTTGGCCCTGAACTTCCTGCCCTAGGCTACCTAAATCTGCTGGGCTCATTACAGTGTTGAGGTACTTTGGGCCCACCAGAAAATCTCACCCCAGGGGCCCACCAAACACATAAGTGCATCTGCTGCAGTTGCAAGTGCTGGGGGCCCAGCAGCGAATCAGCGAGAGTGGTGGCAGCGGGGCCAGTTGGAAGAGGGTTTTTTCCCAGTGTCCTGTTGGGCCAGTCTGACACTGGCTCATCAGATCTATGATGGTGTCAGCAACATCATCATTATGCCTTATAGCCACCCGTGCTTCTGGCGCCAGTGTAATGATGCACCAGTGTGTAACATAGGGCCAGAATTGAAGGTAGGCAGAAGAGGCCTGTGCCTAGGGCACAACAGTGGGAGGCATTTCCATAGGTTCAGCTCAAGATAATACAGCTAGACCATGTTTGCCCTTGATGCTGCAGACTGGCATTGCTTGCTACAGCCAAGTTTATCATCTACAAGGACTCCAAGGATGGATTTGCCAAGTGCAGGCCAGTCCCATTAAGGGTATAAGAGGCTTGGATATTTTTACATCCCAGGTGCATGACTTTACATTTATCAACATTGAATCTCATTTGCCACTTAGCTGCCCAGATTGTCAGTTTGTCAAGATCCTGCTGCAAGGACGCCACATCCTGGATGGAATTTATTGGGTTGGATAGTTTTGTGTCATCTGCAAACACTGATACATTACTTACAATACCCTCCCCATAGTCATTAATAAACAAGTTAAATAAAAGTGGACCCAATACTGAGCTCGGAGGTGCCATCAAAGTCATTGGTATGTATATATGTATATTAACTGATTAAATTTGAATTTTTTTTCCCATGACAGTATCCCTTTAAGTACTATCCACTTACATTGGTACTGAGTGCAACAGCACAATTACTGTGTATTTTGTGTACATTTGCTGCAGAGAAGCACATAAAAACCACATCCTTCTACAAAAGCAATGCAATATACAGGGCACCCACTGAGGACACACAAACACTGCACAGCTAAATAGAAACACACAGCTTGGCATAACTACAGAAGAAGAAAAAGAAGCATGCAAACTTTTTACACATTGTGGTTGATTTATTGATTTATTGTGCAACACAGGTGACTAGTGATATTGATTTCCCAACATAGCTTAACAGAAACAAGCTGAATGGAATACCTGTACTTACATAATATAAAACAACAGGGATAACCAACACACTTATACATTCTAAGTTAATATAAATTCAGTATAGTAATTTACTGCATACAAAATGTAAATGCACTTGCATTTTTATTGCCAGACAATTTTCCATTTTGTGCCCTTTCACTCTAGGGGCACTTTCTGTGGGGAAATTGTACAAATCCAACATTGGTAAAGGCATCTTCATACACAAAGATGCTAAATAAACTTGTAATGAACAATAATGCAAGCATAAAAATTCAATAAAGTCACAAATAGTCTGCATATCGATGAAATAACAAACGGATTTAACCACATAATTAGTTGTTAAACTGCCTGATATAATAGTTGTGATGCTAAATAAACAGTTTTTAGGTGGAAAACAAAAGATAAAATGGTAAAAAAAAAAGTGTATGTACTGTATGTGTGTGCACTTCTAAAAGATGTGTGATTGTGTGTATTTACAGTATGAAATTGTGCAAAAGTGTGCAAAAAAATAAACCCACAAAAATGACACATAAAAGTAAACTTTAGTAAATAAGGGTGCCCTGTGAACAAAGATGACAAAGACAAAATCATCTAAACAAAGACAAAATCATCTAATTTGCTTGCTTTACAAATATGTTCGTACATTATACATAATTAATATTTAACAATACTTTATATACTCAAATTCATTTAAAGGATACAAAGCATAAGTTGGATTGCTTAAAGTTCTCACATTGTATTTCACTGATAAAATCCTCAAGGGCTTATCGAAACAAGCTTATCCAATGAATAAAACAATTGAAATGGCGGTTGCCCTGTGAAACAAAAGTGTAACCAATTTTCGATTTAAATACCATGTTGTACTACCACTGCAACATTTTGACCCCCCCCCCCAAAGCATTATGCAATATGCCAGTATAACCTCACCTATATGAAAATTGTGCCTGTGTGATTCTCTGGATTGTACCTCAGTCACAAATAATAGAAGCTGAATCAGTGGCATAACTAGAGTGCACCAGGCCCCCCTGCAAAAAAAATCTTCAGAGGCGCCCGGCTCACTCCAATCATCAACCTCCCACCCACTTTCCATCCCACCTTTGCCACACCCCCACTCATCCCAACTCCGCCCATATCTCAGCCCGACTCCACCCCCCACCAGACTTGCTTCCTCCTTCCTCGCCAATAAGAGAGAGAGAGAGCGGCTGGGATGGAGGTTTTTTTTATGAGCTATAGAGGAAGAAGACCTCTATAGTTACGCCACTGAGTGAATCATTGTGATATACAATGCAGTAGGATCACAAAAGAATGCTGCTTGTGTGACATTTATATGGACTATGCTAAATGTATTATTTGTTAACACTTTATTTAATCACTTTATGGTAAGTATATTTACATTATAATTATTTTTATAAAATAATTATATGAATTATTATTTTGTGTTTTGTTGGTTGTGTTGTATCATTCATGAATGCTATAAATTTTTTGGAACACTTTCATTGCTATAACAAATCATATTTCAACATGTTTCAGTCTTAAAAAAGACACAGCTATGAAATCTAATGGAAATGATCAAAGGTGTATTGATGCTAACACATTTCAAAGCAAAAAGGTACACATTGCTTAATTTTGACATGACAACTATTCCTGTAATCTTTTAATATTCTACAAAGTTACATCAGAAAGGATCAGTTTTATTCTCAGACATTCATTTTTTTTTAATCTTTTATCATTGATGTATGTTTTATTAAATAAACCTTGTCTATGTGTTAAACAGAATAACAAAAATATGCCAATAGACCATACAATTAAAGACAAAATTTGGGAAGAGGTGAAAAAAGTGTAATTTCTGTCGGCTGCCGATCATATCTCTGCACGTATTGCCAATCGGACGATTTTCAGTGGGAGACCAGCTTGGTCGGACATAAACTTTTTTGTAGGGTGAGAACATCGGCTGATCTGTTCTTTTACTGCTTTATTTGGTCTGAATGGTTAGTGGCAGGTCTGGAGATTGAGGTAAAATCTTTGCGTCTATGGCCAGCTTAAGAGCCGTGACACATGGGACACTTCATCACCCCATGGAAAATCTCCTCTCCTGGGGTTGATGAAGTGCCGACAATCCTTGCCTCACTTGCAGCATGTAAAACACATTACATGTAGTGATTCCAACAAATGCGAAGTGGCAAGTATTGTCTTGCCTGTGGTAGAGGAGATTTTCCACTGGGCAATGAAGCTCCCATGTGTCAGTGTCCTAAAGGCTATCAGAAAGAACCTTGAAAAAGCAGTGTCACAGATGTCAGCTGAGTAAAAAATGTCTAGAAGGAGTGGGTGGTCGACTGTTGTGAAAAGATCAGTATGAGTATGAAATCATAAAAAAGTGTCAGGAGAAGATCATTGGTTACTTTGGAGTGCAGTTTCTGTTGAATGTGTTGGACAGAAGCCAGATTGCAGGGGAACAAAAATTGTGTTGTGAGTGAGAGGCCTGTTGTAAACAAGCCTTTTCCAACAGTTTGGAAAAATGTGAAAGTAGGGAGACTGGACCTAAATGTACTGGTAAAAATGTGCAGTAGAGCTAGGTTTTTAAGAAGATAGCGATCCTTGTTTGTATGAACAAACAGAAAGTGAAAGTTTAAATAGGTAGGTAAATGAGTACGTGGATAAGTAAGCTAAGAAATTGAGGGAAGGACCTTAAAAGGTATGAGGTCAAGGGAGCAGGTTCTGTGGTTGAAGAAGACCAGAAGATGGCTAATTTCCTTTATAGTTGCAGAGATAAAAAGAGTATAAAGTAGATGTGACTTTATTGCAAGTTAAATTTACATTGTAATTGAAAGGTATGCTACGGCTATACTGTGTATTTTGTCTTTAAAGTCCTTTCTTGCTGTACGATTTGTCCCCTGTATGGGAATGCAGCACCCCTGTATGGGAATGCAATACATCTTTAAAATCTCTTGTTCTGGGCATGTGTTGTGTATGGCCAGGGTGGATTGGCACCAGCAGTTTTATCTTTCTCCCAGGGATGTTACTCATACAGACCACAACTGGGATTGGTGGCCAGACCTTTGTTTTGGTACTGTTCTTGACCAGAACAAGGATGGTTTTTTGTGGAGAGACATGGTATGACACTGTTCTTAATCGATTTCATGTTTTCATTCAGGGGCAGATTTATCAAGGGTCGAAGTGAATTCGAGGGAATTTTCGAAGTTCAAAGTAATTTTTTGGATCGAGTAGGATACTACGACTTCGATTAGAAGTAAAATAGTTTGAATATTCGACCATTCGATAATCGAAGTACTGTCTCTTTAAAAAAACTTTGACTTCAATACTTCGCCAAATTAAACCTGCCGAAATGTTATGTTAGCCTATGGGGACCTTCTACAGAATTTTTCCAAGTTTTTTGAAGTCGAAGTAAAATCGTTCGATCGTACGATAAAATCGTTCGAAACGTTCGATTCGAAGGATTTAATCGTTCGATCAAATGATTTTACTTCGACCGCAGAATACCCAAATTCTATGAAAAAAGTTTGAATGCGATATTCGAATTCGAAGTATTTAAATTCGATGGTCGAATTTCGAAGAATTTTTTTTTTAATTCGACCCTTGATAAATCTGCCCCTTATTCTTCTATAGGTTCACCCAACTTAGATTGCACCAGATGAGTGTAACTGTGGGTTGAATAACATTATAATATACATTTTAATATACAAATCTAAAACATTTGAAAGGAGTGGTTCACCTCTAAGTTAAGTTTTAGTATGTTGAGAAATGCTCTGTAAAGCTAAAAATGTATTGTACTTATTAATTACTAATCTTTCTATGCAGACCCTCTCCTATTCATATTCCACTCTCTTATTCAAATCAGTGCATGGTTGCTGGGGTAATTTGTACTGATTGCTGACATTTTAAACAGAACAGCTTACAAATAAAAAGCCAAATAACTCAAAAAACACAAATAATAAACAATGAAAACAAATTGCAAACTGTCTCAGAATATCACTCAACATAATGTGAAAAGTTAAAGGTGAACAACCACAAGTTGTGGAGAGATGTATTCTATACAATAAATATCCAGAATTATTTTTGTTTGTTCCAATGTTGATAGAACCATTGAGTTGTTGATACTGAAATATTTTAATTCTGTGTTATAAAGACATTATAAATTGCACAGGTCTGTATATGTGTTGACAGGTTCTGAAGTACCTTGCAGTTTTTTTGATTTTCTAATGATAAAAAGTATTTAACACATCTTTATAAAAACCTACCTGGTCAGTACCATAGCTAATCTATCCTGGGCCCATGTGCAGTATGCAGTATTAGTGATGGGCGGCACTGGCGTCAAAAACGAGAATCTGGCTGCGTTTCACAAATCTCTCGCTGCTGTTTCGTAAATTTGCGCCTGTGGAATAAATTTGCCCATCACTATGCATTATGTCTACCTGGGCCCCCTGCCTGCTGCCCCCCCCCCCCTGCGCAGGACTAGTGCTACCTTGTAAATTTTGGGCCTGGGTGTGATTGTACTTCCCACACTCCTGGTATTTAAGCCACTGTAACTGGCCCAACACTATGCATGAACCTATGTTTTACAGTTGCAGTGTACCGTATATACTCGAGTATAAGCCGAGTTTTTCAGCATCCAAAATGTGCTGAAAAAGTCTAACTCGGTTTATACTCGGGTCAGCGGGCAGTAGCTGAGATTGCAGTCACTTTTAATCATTCCTATACCAACAGTTTGCTTGGGGAGAGACTGCAATATCACACAGCGCCCTCTGTTGGTTATATGAAAGAATAAGAATAACAGTGACTGCAATATCACACAGCGCCATCTGTTGGTTATATGAAAGAATAACAGTGCGCCCTCTGTTGGTTATATGAAAGAATAACAGTGACTGCAATATCACACAGCGCCATCTGTTGGTTATATGAAAGAATAACAGTGCACCCTCTGTTGGTTATATGAAAGAATAACAGTGACTGCAATATCACACAGCACCATCTGTTGGTTATATGAAAGAATAACAGTGCGCCCTCTGTTGGTTATATGAAAGAATAACAGTGACTGCAATATCACACAGCGCCATCTGTTGGTTATATGAAGGATTAACAGTGATGGCAATATCACACAGCACCCTCTGCACATGGTAGTGGGACAAAGCACACAGTAATCAGTTTGGCAATTCTCTGTCACCATCAACTTTGCAAAGAAGTCCGGTTGATCGCTGGGGGGGTCGCTTTGGCGGAATGTGCGCTGCTGGGAGACAGGGCTGTAGTTGTGTCTAGGCTTATACTCGAGTCAATAAGTTTTCACAGTTTTCGTGGGTAAAATTAGGTATCTCGGCTTATACTCGGGTCGGCTTATACTCGAGTATATATGGTAAGTGTCAATGTAGTCATGTAAAAAACCTTATTGCAATTGATAATTAAATAATTAAAAACATAACATGTTGTTTACAAAACAACTTATTCAGTGAAATTATTTGTAAAACTGCAATGTGAATATAAACAGTATTAACATAATTAGGTTATTCCTGAAAACTAAAAATTGCTGAGAACAAATTTTCTTGTGTTAGTAGCAATTACTTACTAAATTACATGAAAATTACAGTATTTTCCACTTGTCCACTTTTGCTTTATTTTTCCCTAACACCAGAAATAAACACCTTCAACTGGCGTTTAGTGGTGAATGGCAATTACCACAGAAGTAAATAAGTGTACATTAAAATTTAAAACCATGTGATGAATCTTTGTATTCTGATACTGTCTTTTAATGGATATTGCTACAGATTGTTAAAACCTGTACAGTATTTATGTATTTGTCATTGTACAAGGCTATAGCAAAAGAAGCTGTAAGATGACAAAAAACTCATTGGTTAAATCATGAGGTGAATGTTATCAAGCTTGGATGTTAATTGTGGAGCAGATAAATAAGGGAGCAAACATATGCAGAACCAGAAGTGACCTATGAGCAAGACTATAAGGACCGTTTACATCCACTTGTGGATGCATGTATTTATGCTATTAAACATCATCCTTTCACTTCTTCATAGTGGCTCTGAGTGCCATTGCATTCATTCTGCCTCTGATAAATCATGCACAAGGGCACCTATAAACATTTGGAAACCCTGAAGCTACTGTCACCTAGTATGTGGCAGTAAATCCAAGGTTCCCACAGAGGGCTGCATTAATAGGTGCAACAGAATGACATGCTAATGGAATTTTAACTCTGTGCACTGAAAATTACAACTTCACAAAAGCCCACATTTGTCATTGTGTTTCTTTTGATACATTAGACACAATTAGGTGGCTAGATGCAATTTTGTTGGAATTCTGGGGAAAATGCTGCATTGTGGAAAAAAGCAGGATAACTACAATTTGAACACTGTGGGCAGATTTACTAAAGGGTGAAGTTGTCGTCGCTAGCAAAAATTCAGCAAAAATCCGCAGGGACAATGTCAATTTACTAACAGGCGTAGAGTACATTACTAGTGAATTTTTGCACCCTATTGCCAGACGAAGTTTCGTTCGGGTGAGCGACCGTTACTCATAGTGTGAATTTTATTTTATTTTAATGTTACCTCTTTTGTCAGAGTCTACTTTGCCAGCTTAGACCTGGCGAACTGATAAGATGAAGCTACATTCTCCTCAATCTTATGTCAGTGACATCATATCCTGTATGATGAAAAGTCATAAAAATTATAAGAAAAACTCATAATTTGAAGCTGCATTGTCTTTTAAAGTTGTAACTATTAAAATTATTTGATTAAAATTTTTACCATTTGAGGGGCATGCCACATTTGTTTTAGGGTGGGCTCATCTCTAGGACATTAGAGTATCTATTTTGTCTTTATTTTGCTTCCTTGGACATAAATAATGTAATAAAAAGTTTGCACCAAAATCTTTAATAAAGTCATATATAAAACCTATATGTACACCAGAGATGGGCCAAGCTAGCCGGGCCCCCTAGACGACCCAGCCGGCCAGCTCATCCTCACTTCCCTCGTCGCTTGCGCAGTGACTTCAAGCGCAAGCACGTTGATGGGCGCCATGGCGCACATGCGCACAGACTACACAAGAGTATGCGCTGCGTGACACAGACGCTCGCGTAAGTGAGTTAAGTCTGGTGAACAGACTACACAAGAGTATGCGCTGCG
This sequence comes from Xenopus laevis, assembly GCF_017654675.1. Lineage (NCBI taxonomy): Eukaryota > Metazoa > Chordata > Amphibia > Anura > Pipidae > Xenopus > Xenopus laevis. The sequence goes on along the minus strand of NC_054379.1, from coordinate 68,395,030 downwards.
TGACACCGACGCTTGCGTAAGTGAGTTAAGTCTGGCGAATAGTAATGTCTGGTCTAGGGGTAGGCAGAAGAGGTAGCTGCCCAGTGCCCCTCAATTGTTGCACCCTAGGCAGCTGCCTCTTCTGCCTACCCCTAGTTCCGGCCCTGATGTACACGCCCTATTCAAATTGACATAAGCGCAAGTGTACTAACAAAGTTTCGCTCAGCAGAAATGGATGTGAGCAAAAATTTGCTATTAAATACTTGCATTTTAGTGAATTAGCTTAGTGGTAGTGAATTTGCACCTGACGAAGTGGCGCGTAGTGTGGTGGAGCCTTCGCAAGCCAAAATTTGCAAGTGAATTTGTCCCTCTGTCTGCTTAGTAATTGCCCATTTATATGTACTGACTACTGATGAATGTTCTCTTAAATTATGTTTTTTTGCTTGATACTCTTGGCAGTCACACACATACATAGGTGTGACTGATATGAAGATTGCAATATCCACATTGTCCTTGTCGGTCTTATTAATTAAAACAAGGGGATTGCACACATTCCATGCTATTAATATTTGCACCCTGTGCAATATATACTTAATAAAGTACCCTCAATTGTAAAATATAAGGATATTTTAAGCCACTGAGGAGTTCCGTGGACATATAAAAGCACAAGACCGAAGGCTGAGTGCTTTAACACAGTCCATGGATCTCCATTATTTATTATATATATTATAATACACAAGAAGTGACAGAAATTACATCACTACGCACTAACTATATCTGATGACATGACTTAGCACCATTTATAAGGATATAATTTACAGGATTGTTTGAAATTTTGATACATTTTGAACATTCATGTGCAACATGCTTTTGTTAGCCTGCTGCATTCACCACTTGTGTGGACTTTTTTATGGCAATGATTCAGAAACTGTGAAGGTGCGATCTTAGCGAATGCTAGAGCTGTGACTGGGGTCCAAAGCCTGAAGGTAAGCCAGCTTGATCTTTGAGGTGAATGCCTGTTTGATCTTGTAAATATACCTGAAAGCCTAGTTTGAAGGTTATGAAGGAACACGTTTTACAGTTGCAGTAGTTACATCTCGTGGCTGCAATAATGGTGAAATTCTGAAAAAAATGTAAAGTAATGTAAATTTTTTCCAAAACCTGCAATTTGAATACGATGCTTGTGTTTTAAATGCACCTTCATATGTTCTGAAGAACCACTGTCTAGCTTCCTACTCATAAGCTCATCCTCACTTCCCTCGTCGCTTGCGCAGTGACTTCAAGCGCAAGCACGTTGATGGGCGCCATGGCGCACATGCGCACAGACTACACAAGAGTATGCGCTGCGTGACACAGACGCTCGCGTAAGTGAGTTAAGTCTGGTGAACAGACTACACAAGAGTATGCGCTGCGTGACACCGACGCTTGCGTAAGTGAGTTAAGTCTGGCGAATAGTAATGTCTGGTCTAGGGGTAGGCAGAAGAGGTAGCTGCCCAGTGCCCCTCAATTGTTGCACCCTAGGCAGCTGCCTCTTCTGCCTACCCATAGTTCCGGCCCTGATGTACACGCCCTATTCAAATTGACATAAGCGCAAGTGTACTAACAAAGTTTCGCTCAGCAGAAATGGATGTGAGCAAAAATTTGCTATTAAATACTTGCATTTTAGTGAATTAGCTTAGTGGTAGTGAATTTGCACCTGACGAAGTGGCGCGTAGTGTGGTGGAGCCTTCGCAAGCCAAAATTTGCAAGTGAATGTAAAGTAATGTAAAGTAATGTAAATTTTTTCCAAAACCTGCAATTTGAATACGATGCTTGTGTTTTAAATGCACCTTCATATGTTCTGAAGAACCACTGTCTAGCTTCCTACTCATAAGATTCTTAAAAGCAAGTGGTGAGTGGTGGTAAGTTTGAAAAGTGTTTAACCTTACAACACCATGCAAACTTAAAGGAGAAGGAAAACTTGGAATGCCAAGTGTTAACACCCCCCCCACACACACACATCTGTTATCAATTATTTAAATACCTTACAATACAATGCAAACTTAAAGGAACATTTCAGTGTAAAAATAAAAACTGGGTAAATAGATAGGCTGTGCACAATAAAAAATGTTTCAAATATAGTTAGTTAGCCAAAAATTTTATCTATAAAGGCTGCAGTGACCAGATGTCATAGCCTTCTAACATAATAGCCAGAACACTACTTTCTGCTTTTCAGCTCTCTAACTCTGAGTTAGTCAGCGACTTGAAGGGTGCCCACATGGGACATCAATGTTCAGAGAGTTTGCAATTAAGCCTTATCATGCAGGTCAGATTAAAAAGCAACAGTAATGACCCATGTGGCCCCTCCTCAAGTCACTGATTGGTTACTGCTTGTTAACCAGGGTAATCATCAAGTGGAAACCAAGAGACCTGAAAGGCAGGAAGTATTGTTCTGTTCTGTTATGTTACACATCCAGTCACTCCAGACTTCATACATTACATTTTTGGGTAACTAACTATATTAGATTTTTTTTTATTTTGCACAACCTATCTATTTACCCAGTTTTTATTTTTATACTGAACAATTCCTTTAAAGGAGAAGGAAATCTTCAGTAGTGCACTGGGGGGGGGGTAGTGCCAAGTGTTAACCCCAGTCCCCCCAGTGATTGTAATCACTTGCCAGGAAGGTGCTCCTGTTAGCAGAAACTGAGCCGGTGTAATTTAGCTCGAGCAAAATAGCCCAATCCTCTTCTTTTGCTCCTTCTTTCTTCAAGATCCCAGACGCACAAGCAGTACAGTGAAAAATCTTTTCAGGAAAATGATTGCTCCATGGTGCTTGCACAGAAGTACTCCAGGCCATTACAATTTTCTGCTAACAGGAGCACCAGTCTGGGGTATCAGATAAATGATTACAATCACTGTAAAGTTCCTAATTAATTTTGCACCCCAAAGTACTTGAAGTTTCCCTTCTGGTGCATTAAATTCAGGATGTGAAATAGAACATTTCTAGCTATATTTGTATTTAGGCTTTAGTTCTTCTTAAAGATAGATTGCAATCCTCACCCCATCACTTCCCATTTACTAGAGGCATAGAATATCAGTCTAGCTTCTAAGGTCATGTGATAAGAAATCATAGTGCACCAGATGCAATCTCAATCAGTTTGTGTATAATTAATTCATAGCAATTCTGTAGATTCCCCCCTTTCACATGATTTCTAGTTTCTATACAGTAGTTGTTGCTAATAAACCCATTCTCTTTCTTGACATTTTTCTCATGTGATAAAACTTTGCTTCTTTTGTACTGAGAAAAATATAAGCTCTTATGGAGAAATGAATCAAGGGTCCTTAAAGGAGCTCAAAATTGATGGACAGTGTTGAGTTATTTATGAAGCGTAGAGAAGGAGAATAGTGCTTCTCTGTCAGTTAGTATGTGATTAGTGAGTGAAAATACAGAAACCTCTGTATTGATAATCCTTCACTGTCATCTCCCTGCCCTCAATTTACTATCTATCAGCTAAAGCCTTGATAAATATTTCTTCATTTAATTGCTTATGTAATGTCACAAGGCCTTCAGAACAACATTTGTAAAAGTAAAATCCCTTTAGAGTTTCAAACACCCAATTCATTTTTGCGGCTCAGCTCTGTAATGTTGGTACTTAGGAGTTGTTACAAGTATATCATACAGTGATCACATAAACAAAAAGAAAAGAGTAGCATAAAATGAAACAATGTAAAAGGTAGAACAAAAATATTACAGTTACTCTAGCTAAAAAATAAACTGCTATCTAATGGTATATCAAACCTGTTACAATCCATCAACATTACATCTGCCAAAAGCCACATCAGTCATAGCAGCAAAAATGTTCAAGTTGCCTGTTGTAATGCGTTTGCAGTCATTATACTATACATGTGAATGCAATGCTCTGGTTGAAATGACTCAGTGGTTAAACCGCTGGATTTTCAAATTTGGTTCAATTGTCAACTCTCTGAGGCCTTTGATGAATAATTTAATCTTCCAGTATCTCAGGTAGCAAGTTACAGATTGCAAAATTACAGAGTTACAGAGAACTGCTGTGATTGTGAAACACTTTATTGTATATGAATACTACTTCTGCTACTAGTACTACTAATGTTAAAGGAGAAGGAAAGCTACCAAAGCAGTTTATTGCCAATAGATTAGCCACAATAGTGCAAGCTATAACACTAAATTTATTCTGCAGAATGCTTTACCATACCTGAGCAAACAGCTCTAGAAGCTCTCTATGTTTGCTCAATCATAACTCTGGGCTTAGGTTATAGCAGAGAGGGGAGGAGGGAGGGGGGAAAGGGAGAGAGGAGCAAACTGAGCATGCTCCAGCCTTAGCCTTGGAGGTTTATGCCAAAAACAGGAAGTCTGATACAGAAGCCCGTGTGTACACAATAGCAGGAAATAAATGATGTGTTTCTTTTGAATGATGGCTCAGAGCAGCATTACTTTGAGGGTTTACTGGCTTATTTATATAGGCCTTTCTGATAAAGCTTAATAATTTTAGCCTTTCCTTCTCCTTTAATAAATATACAGCTATCAGATCTATAATCTGCAGAGTTTGGGAGCGGGGGTTTTCAGGTTAAGGGATCTTCAGTAATTTGAATCTCCATACCAAATGCTAAAATGTAACATAAAGAAGAGAACTGAACATGTGATAACAGCCACATAATTTATCTACTTTGCCTGCTAGCATTCAGTAGTGCATATTATATGAAAAACAACCATCAACCGTTACTGATCAAATGCTTTTCTGAGTTTATTTCCTATATTTGTTTTGAGGCAAATCAACTGCAAAGTTATTTATTGCATTAAGGACCATTTCAGTAACATTGTTATAGCACTTCCTAAAGCCTAACAATAAAGCATTGCACAATGTTTATATTGTAAATATTCACTTCTCAGAGGGACATACATATTTGTCTACACATCCTGCATCCACATTACACACTGAAAAGTGGCTTATTTTGTAAAGCAGCATCACACCATAATCACTACAGGTATAGGACCTGTTACCTGGAATGCCCTGGGACTGGGGTTTTCTGTATAATGGATCTTTCTGTAATTTGGATTATCATACCTTAAGTCTACTAGAAAAACATGTAAACATTAAATAAACCCGATAGGCTGTGTTTGCTTCAATGAGGATTCATTATATCTTAGTTTGGAGCAAGTACAAGGTACTATTTAATTATTACAGTGAAAAAGGAAATCATTGTTAAAAATTTGGATTATTGCCTAAAATGGAGTTTATGGGAGACCGCTTTTTCATAATTCAGAGGCAAATGCATAATGGAAAAGGACCTTGGAGTCCTTATAGGTAATAAACTTGACTGTAACAAGCAATGCCAGTCAGCAGCATCAAGGGCAAAGAAGGTCTTGAGCTGTATTAAAAGGGGCATAGATTCACGGTAGGAAGGGGTCATTCTTCCATTGTACAGAGCACTGGTAAGGTCCCATCTAGAATATGCCGTACAGTTTTGGTCTCCAGTGCTCAAACAGTACAGCTTACAAGAGGGCACCCTTTCCGATTAAAAGAAATGAGGTTCTGACTAAATATTTGGATGGGGGTTTGACTGGTCTGATTGCCATCTTGGAGTCAGGAAGGAATTTATCCCCCCTCTGAGGCAAATTGGAGAGGCTTCAGATGAGTTTTTTTGCCTTAATCTCCATCAACTAGCAGATAGGCAGGTTATATACAGACTCTGTAATAAAAGAACAGTACATTTTACTTGATACCATCTACGATATAATTAATCCTTATTGAAGCCAAAACAATCCCATATGGCGTAATTAATGTTTAAATGATTTTTATCAGAAATAAGCTCTGGTGTACCAAATTACGGACCTCTTATCTGGCAAACCCTAGGTCCCAAGCATTCTGGATAACAAGTCACACACCCATAATTATGTAAATAGTTATATTTATTTTTTATATACATATAACACATATAAGTATTTCTGGTTATGAGGATTTATAAATTAATGAATAAAACAATGTACATTTATTCGCACATGTATAGAATAATTCATAAATATACAACAACTTTTAAACATTCTATATTCTACATATTACATATTCTGTTATGAATGTTAGCAAAAAAAATAAATGTGTATGAATTATATCTACTCTCAGTTTCTCTTCTGCTCATGCTTCCAGTGGGTAGTGTCCTTACTACATGCTGGCTCCAAGGAACACTACCATAACCTGCATCCAGTTCTGATTGGTCAGCAAATATTGGGTTAATTTAAGGCAGTTGGGCATTGATTCCTAAGGAATTGATTCCTAAAGCACACTATGCTAGTTTAAGACAATATGATGTATAAATGCAGCATGGGGACAAAAAGAAGTGAATTTACAACTACATGAGAATTAGCACCTATGTACTAAATAAGATGTGTTAAGGCTTTGTATTTGTTGTATTCTGATAGTATGACTGTGGTAACAAAGGCATTTGTCAGAACATGTAAAGTGACAGAGAGCAGTAACAGGGTCAGTAAATATTTTAGAATAGTCTGCTCAGATTGAAGCTGCCATAATAGCAACATAGTAAAAGATTGTTTTTAAGGTTTGTTTAACTGTGTGCAATCATTTTTTACAGACTCTCAAAAAGTAAAGGTAACATAGCTCTACACAGCACACTGAACAAATTATTTTTCCTCTGTTTCAGTTAAATTGTTTTAATGAGCAAGTAAAGTCGACAACATTAACTAGTCAATTATCACATTAGTATCGGCCTAACATGCCATTAAACTGATCTGGACTACAGTGCAACAAATCTGTCCAGCAGTCAATGAGTAAATGACAGGGGTACTGAATAGACCACACAGATGGGACCCACCCTCAGCCAAATAAGGCCATGAAGATTCTACAGAGCATCATGTGTGCTAAGAATAAACCTGAGCTGTGATAGATAATGTTACTTGACACTGTCAAACCTGTCCCCTCTGAATAATCCAGTTATTATGAGACAAGCTGTAGGCCCTTAAGCAACTCTATTCAGTTCCTTGGCTTTTTTTTGCTGTCTCTTAATGATTTCCAGTATTTTTGAATACCTGGAAATCTGGGAAATGTCGTATGGACTGTGAGATTTTGCACTTCATGAACCGGAATTGGTCCCTCTACACTTCAAAACTCATAGTCCTAAGAAAGTTTTTTCTATTTTTTGCTTTGCCGATAGGACTCTGCAGTTAAGTCAAGAGGCTAAAGGCAGCATAAAAGAGGAAGGAACTGAGAGAAAAAGGACCCCCTCCAAAAAACCCCCCAAAGATTTCTTTGCTAGTTCAACCAAAGTAATTAATAACCTACTACTGATATTTAGCACTATATCTTTGCACTGCTATGACGGAGAACTCTGTTGAAGGTAATTATCTTTTTAAATACATAGTTTTTTTTAACTGAATTCATGTTTTTTTTTTTTTTTTGCTATATTCACGTTCACATTTTATGTATTTATCTGTATTTCTTTAAACTATTTGAGTAAAAATAAGCACAGGACATTGCTTAAAGATTTGTCAATAGGCTAAAAATATATGGGTGAATGCCAGCAACTTATTGACATGAACATTTTAGCAAGTAAATCTTTATCAGAACTATTAGTGAAACAAGCAATATGTTGGAAATGTATGCCTGGGTACATGGGGAACGTGTCAAAATGCTACTTATTTGCTATTATTATTGTGTATCACACTTTAGTACAACTGGCTAATATAAATGTTAAATACATACGCTGCCTGAAAATGAAAATCTCCAAACGCATCCTATAAATAACGTGAAACTGGACACCTCAGGATTATATCTAACTGAGCTATTGATGTCACACAAGGAACTCTGATTATGGTACTCAGATAATACATTTTAAAAATAGCTGGCTTCCTCTGATTTATTTCATTTTAGAGGCCCTTTGAAAATGAATATTGTATTACGGCATTGCTGTTTTTTTTAGTTAGTTTTTGGTGTATTTTCATTTATATTATTATAGCTTATAAATTTATCACAAGAAAACCTGCATAATTTGATATAGAATAAACTATCCTCAGAAGTATTTTGGTGTTCATATTCCCTTTTATTTTAATCTAATTAAATCTTTGGAACACAACAAAAATTGTGTGCATGAACTAATGTGCAATCTGAGGGAACATTGCATCTGAGTAAAATGTAGCTCCACAGGAACTGACAACAAATAAATATATATTTTTTAAACAAGTTTGCTACTGTACCAAGTGTGAATAGGGGCAGCATTCTCACTAAAACTATTTCAAATCCTGTAGAACGTGGAAACAGAACATTTGTTTGGCTTTTTAGATACAAGGTGTCAATTACAATGCAGAAGGAATTGTGCAAAGTGCAAAAAAAAACAATTAGCCATTTGCTTTGTGTAAATTGCTGCAGACCTCGGAGCTCCATTTCTGAGCTCAGAGACCTGCCAATCACCTCTAGAATACAGCGTTGATTGCATTATTGAATGCTGTATTGGTGGGGGGGGGGGAGTTAGGGAATGACAGAAGACACAGCCTGCAACAGGGCACTGTCTTTACTGCTCGCCCATTATTTTCAATCTACGTTACCCTGTGCTAACATAAATGACCTCTAAAAACATCTGTGAAGTTGGAATTTTTTTCATAATTTATGTTTTTGTGCACATAGGGCAGACAATGACATATTTTACTAGCCCAAATTTGCAATTAGAATAGTGTTAATTCATACCAGAAAATTATTGAACACTGAATTCCCAAATGTTTTAGCGCCAGTTACATTTATTACTCCAACCAGGGCTGCCATTAGAAATCATGGGGCCCCAGATCCCCACCCACCCCACACCACAGTTAAAAGACCACACAGACATCAGAGTTAAAAATGGTAAACCCCCAATATACGAGTTATAAAAAGCCATTGATGGTCAGGGCCCCCCTATAAGTTAAAGCAAAAACTGTGGTGCAAGGGCCCCCATAAAAGTTTTTTTAAAAAACAGGGCCCCCCATAAGTTAAAAAAAACTGTGGCATCAGGGCCCACCCTTGCAAAAAAACATTGAGGCGCCAGAGAATATTTGTAAAAAAAACATTGGTGGCATAGGCCTGTAAAGTATTAAAATAATACATTGGTGGCTAGGGCTTTAAAAAAAACACACATTGGTGTTCAGTAGACCTGAATTCATGGCTTCAGGACTTCAAGTTCGGCTCTTTTCGTGACTTTGGGTATTTTCACGGCTTCAGGGCTCTTTTCGTGACTTCGGGTCTTTTCATGCTTCAGAACTTCAAGTTTGGCTCTTTTCATCACTTTGGGTCTTTTCACGGCTTCACGATTTCAAGTTAGCTCTTTTCGTCAACTGGGCTTCAGGACTTCGGCACTTTTCGTGACTTCGGGACTTCGGCAGTTCGGGACTTCGGCTATTCGCCGGTTCAGGACTTCCAAAGAGGCGGCATGGCTTCGGCCCTGCCAAAGGGGGCCTGGCTATCTCAAAAACTTCAGCACAGCTAAGCCCCCCTTTAGCCCGGGGCCCGGTACAGTTGTACCCCCTGTGACCCCCTGATGGCGGCCCTGATACCAACTAAAAGTTGGAGTTATAAAAAGTTCAAGCCACATTAGTTCAAACAGTGTTTCAATCAGTTTAAACTCCACCTTTCTGTATCTGAGATTAGTAAATGGGTTGTTGTTCACCTTTAAGCTAATTTTTAGTATGGTATAGAACGGCCAATTCTAAACAACTTTTTCATTGGTTTTCATTATTTATTTTCCACAGTTTTTTTAATTACTTGCTGCCTTCTTCTCACTCTTTCTGCCTTTCAGATTGAAGTCATTGACCCCATCTAATAATACATGCTCTGTAAAGCTACAAATGTGTTGTTATTGCTACTTTTAATTACTCATATTTCTATTCAGGCCCTCTCCTATTCATATTTCAGTCTCCTATTCAAATGAATGCATGTCTGCTAGACCCTAGCAACCAGATATCTCACACTGCAAAATGGAGAGTTGCTGAATAAAAAGCTAAATAAAACAAAAACTACAAATTATTAAAACATTTAAACCCCAATTGCAATTTATCTTGGAATATCACTCTCTACATCATACTAAAAATGAACTCAAAGGTAAACAATCTCTTTAAACTAGAAATGTAACAAATTGACAGTTTGCTATTTTTAATTTGTCATCAATGTATTGCCACTGAGACCCTCTTTCAGATTATATCATTAAGCAGTGCAAAAACCTTACTGTGCCTCTGTATCGCAGAGAAGATAAGAGCTGCGAGGCTTAGTTTACGGTCTCCATTTTGGTCCATATCATAAGCACTGGCCCAGCTGGTCAGCTTCCAGTACACATGTCTGGCCACAGGTCATAGAGATTCAAGCATTTCTATATTTTACAGGATGCCATGCTACAAGACAGTTAGATTTCTGTACTTCTCAATAATTCAGGAGCGTGCCTGGGGCCAGTTCTCCTTCAAAGGACAAGTCTACCTCAACAAAAACATATATTTATTCCCATTAAAAGACCATAGTAATGGACAAAGCACTTACTTTGGATACCCACTATGCAGCACCATTATGATCAAATTACCACCTTTGTACCCTAATATGATGCAATAAACACTACATTTAAGTGAGCCTTTCTAAGCAATCCACGTGTTGCAAATGTTTATTGGGTGTGGTCTTCACACTTATGATGCCATTGATTGGACACAATTGGCAGATGGTAATGGTAGACTTTATGATGTAATTGCAGATGCAAGGGATTCTTCTGTGTGCAATCATTTTAACAGTGGCTTAGACTCGGTCTCAGTCCTATAAAAGAAGGATGCTGTTTCCATAAACTGGCAAAAGATCTTAATTATATCCAGTTATCCAGTTGCTTGGCCTGCCAAAAAGCTACTTATCTAAAGGGCTAGAACAGATGGGGAGTTTATGTTCAGCTTTGTTGTCATGACTCAAAGTCATTGTTTTGTAGGTTTTCATAGTAGCTGTAATTGCAGGAAGGTTTGAACAATACTCCCAAATAGTGCTGTACTGAAACTGCATTGTTACATTTTTTTTTAATAGAAAAATTCCTTTAAACGTGATTTTTCTAGGAGTTCTGTTGCAGGCTTTTCAGTTTTTCTTTTTTATTTGCATCTTGCAGTCAATATATAGAGTGTTGATTATGTTGTTATGTATATTTAAGGGTGTCTACTAACAGGAGTACTTACTTCATTAGCATTTAGCGAAATAATGTTAAATTTCTAGAGATAAAACAATGCCCTATCAATCTGTGTAAACTGCCGTTAGTAAACACACCTTGTGTTACTGCTAATAGTAACCAAGACATCAGAAATACATGGCTCTAAAACAGATATGCATGATCTACTTCACAGGTAGTCATACATGAGCAGATTTAGGTTGAGTACATATGGCACCTAAACTAAACTGTGGGCAAACGTGTAGGTTATATAGGTTATAATATAACACCTCCATATAATTTTATTAAGGTTCCCTGGCCTTATGTAGTGTAATGTATTTGCTGCAGCATATTCGGCCATTGTACTTTAACTGCATGCCATATGCAAATTAGCTAATGCTAGCTTAACTTCAAACTGCTGAGCATATTTTCGCTAGCGCAACTTCGCCAGCATTCAGTATCCTGTGCGCAACTTCGAATCTTCGTGAATTAGCATTGTGCAGGCAAATTTTTGCCTGGCAAAGTGTTGCGATGTTCGCAAAGCCAGCACTGGTGAATTTTCACCGGTTAGTGAATTTGCCCCTATTTCACCTCCTTTAAATTCATGAATGAGACAAGGAAAGCAACTAATCCACTATTTTTGATCATTCGAATGTTTCTCAATCCTTTGAGAAACATTTGATCCAAACCCTAATTTGCATATGCAAATCATGGACAGGGAGAAGTGTGGTTCCTGCATAAAAAGGATGAATCCTTGCCAAATACCAAACCAAATCCTGAATTTAGTGCATCCTTAAATGACACACCATTGGATCTGAGTATGAGAGGGTCTACTCTACAGCTTGCTTTCACTTTCTTTCTGATCTGTTTGTTCAGGCTATCGGATGAATCATTGCATGGGTGTTAGAACATAGGGATGGCCATATAAGGTAATAACAGTGTGGCCTGCAGACCATTGTGTCCAATTAGATAAAAGCTGGCCTTTGTATGGTTATCTTTAAACAAAGAAGTACATCACAGTACATTATCTAAAGAGTCAGATTGCCTGCTTATTCTTTAATAATAAACACATGCTGAAACAATCATATAACTGGCTTGAGATGTTGGTGTGTTTCACGTTTTAAGTCCCTGAACCTGTAAGAAAAATGGTTTGAATACAAAAAGATTAAAATATATTGGAAAATCAATACATTGTAAAAACTTCTAAAATGTTAACAATCATTTAAAATCGAAATGATTTCAGGTTTTTTTTAATGATGGTGGTGAAATGACACTTCATTGTTTTAGGAAGTATTACTTTATAAATAGTATCTTTTTCTAAATCAAGAGATTTACTTTGCCCTCCGATTGTGCAGATCAAATTCTTGGGAAGGCAACATTGTAAAGGCCTGTTAAGTGAGAGATACTTAAAAAAAAGAGATTCTTTAAATCCTTATGTCCCCATAGGTCAGGTGGTAAGTACAGAGCCCCTGTCATGGCCTGAATAATGAACAAGTATAGGGACGCTGGGAACAGGCAATGCTGTATTCATGGCCACAGGTCTCTGTGTTCTAAAATGATTTACAGATCTATTAATATATGTAGGAGGCAGGATGCAAGAGTAAAAAGCTGCTGTTTGTTTTAGTAAAATGTGATGGCACTGGCAATTGGGTTTTATGCAGTAAAAATTATGTGGGTTAGGTGGGGGAGAATGTAGGGTTTTAATTAAACTACTTTGGTAAAGTATACTTTCTGTTTGCAAGTCTATATATAAGTACAGACATTCTGCAACCTGAAAGGAGACGAGGGGAAAGGGGTTAGATCACTTGACGCCCTTTTCAGTTCTGCAGTGTTAGCAGATACCTTTGACAGTGTCAAAAGACAAAAGTGGAAAACTTCAGAGCTGGAGTTCTACAGACTCATCCTCAACTCAGTTATGCATAGTGAACTACTCTATAAAAAAAATGCAAAATGTTATGATCATTCCATTTTTCTTATTAAAAACTAAAGGAATGTATCCCAGTTTTTCTATTTTAGCACTCAAAATAGATTTCATTTAGTGTATAATAGATTCTGTAGCAAGAGCACATAACTGGAACCTGCTAATTCACCACTTTCTTTTTGTTCCTCTTTTGTAAGGCAATTTACTTTTTACACAGGGCCAGATTTTACCTGATGATGGCCAGAGGCCAGTGTCCTCTGTTGCCCCCTCCCACAAGATCGCGTACATGCGCATCCTTTTCTATTGTAGCATTAATCGCTTAGCACATAGTGCTCCAGAATCACGCAAATTACCAGTGTGGCTGGGCGACATGCTGCTTTTTAGTTTATGCCGCCTTAGGCCTGGGACTTTGTGGCCTTGATGCAAATCTGGGCCTGTTTTTATATAGGCTTTTTACACTTAATTTTCCACAGGATACATTTTCTTACAGAGCAGTTTTTTTTTTATATTGCAACTAGCTAATGTAATTCTACATCTTTAAAATAATAGAAAACTGTGTAACTGGTCAGATAAGAAGGAAAGAAGGAGCCCTTTATCACACTTGATAAAGGGCTCCGCCCGAAACATGTAGTGTGCCTGCACTGCTGAATAAAACACATTGCAGTTGAAAATTACTGCCTGGAGCTGTATTGATTCTATATTTTTCCTTGAATTATGCACATGGGGTGTAACACAGACACCTACTGAATCTTACAGCAATAAAGTGAAGAAATTGGAGGCTGAATCATACCTACTCTATTGGTCAGATAAGAATGCAGGCCTGTACACAACATTGGATGGAAAACCAGCCCTAGTCCCTCTGCCAGTCCTTTTACCTAGTACTTACACAACCTGTTCATGTGTCACACCAACTGTTTCCTTTTGGCAATGTTTACTGTGATCCCTCTCGCAAAGGCACCCTTTCACCAGGTCCTCACCTTGGTCATAGGCTCTGCTCCTGCCATAGTTACAGTATGCCACTGGTAGAGTATCTGATATTTTAAGTGTTAGGCTAGGGAGCTCTGCTGACACCTGAATACATTGCCTCAGCTCAGGGCACAGGCTGACATGGCAGATTTTTTTGGCGAAATGCAAAATCTTGAGATTCACCTTCAAAATCCACTATGTCTGTCTGAGCCGAGGCAGTGTATTCAGGTGCAGGCACATTGAAAAGCAGAGAAGCATTAGTCTGCAGACAGAGATTCACTACATGTGGCCCTAGCCTTTGTCATCTTCAGAAAATAATTAAAATCTGCACCACAAATATTTTACCCTACAGAAAGTACCCCCTCCCCCAAATGAAATTGTATATGAGGGCTTTAAGTGCAAATGTAAATGTTATTTTGATAACAGTGTTCTTTTAACTGCTTATCTGCCATAGGTCATTTAATCTACTGCGTTGGTAATCTATGGTTAATATTGAGGAGATCTTACTTAGTCATATAAATAGTTTTCTTGCTTAATGCTTGCATCTTTAAAAAAAAAAAAAAGAATTACTGCTGAGTTATTGCTTGGAGAAGCTTAGCAAAATTGCAATTTCCAACTAAGAAGGCAGAGTATTGGGACCTATAGTTCTGCTACATATGATTGCTGTCTGCTATGATTGCTAACAAATTTGTACTGATAAAGGTGACAAGCAGATAAATTCTATTTGACATGGTGGGGAAATAGTTTCAGTTCACTTTCTGGACTAAGCCTTTTAATATAGCCAGTGGAAGAAAAAAAGTCAGATAATTCAGCAATAAACAGATGTTTTCTGGCATATGTTTGTTCAGCTATTATATTCATTTCAAATAAACGCCTGCCAGCTCTTCACGCTTTACAAATCTAAGTACATTACACTGAGTGCTACAGAACATGTACTGTTCTGTTTGATTCAGATGACTTTTTAGCGTTAGAAGACATATGGCTGACACACAATATTTTTTTTTCTTTTGGTCAGCAGTTGGATGGTTCTATAATTTGCTTCTGGCAGCAAGAGCTGGAACAGGTGGCATATGCTGACAGCTGCATGAATAGAGCGCCTAGCATGTTTTAAAAGATTCAAGACAAATGTGTTGAAACTGCTTATTTTGGTACTTCTTCTTGAATGCTATCAATAATTAACATTGAGGGTGCTCTTTATTATTACAGCAGTGTAATGTTATGATAAAGCCTTATATTGAAAGTATTAGAGAATTGTCCCATTGCATAGTGATAGAGACACAACCAAACACACATATTAATCCTGTAGAAAAAAAGTCCTGTCTGACTATAAATAATCTTTCAATAGTTATGCATACAATGCATAACAACCAGACACATGGTAACATTTTTATTCACAAAAAGGTTTCACTAAACAAAGTAATCTATTTCTTTCATAAAAATGATTAAGCCCCTAGCTCTTTACCACCACACCCACCACTACCACATGCACTTACAAAAATATGTAATTACTCGTCCTCAGGCTTTTGATGCAATGCTTTATCAAAAATGGCTAGAATGCAAGTAAATCTATGCAAATTCAATAAAATATCAGTATAATTATACAATTAATTCTGAAAAGCAGTTCCGATATAATCTGGAAATTCTTGTCATGTGATAGTGGCCTAAAGATGGCAACATCTGAACTGATTTATCATTCTGTTCAAAAATTGTCTCTGTGAGTATCCTCTGATAAATCATACTAAGCCAATTCTGTTTGTCCAGATATCTGGATAACTTTGTGTTAGAAGGGCACTCAGGCACCCATCCTATTGTGCATAGCATTAGAGCAGCAATGTTATAACAGATGATAACAACCTGAAAAACACAAGAGTAAATTATGAGACCTTGGGAAACAGTGTCAAGCAGTGTACAGTATTTTCCTATGAATGTTTTAATTTAATTTTAATCATAATGATACATTTCTGTATTTAATTTATTTAATGGACCAAGCAGAAACATGGGAAACCACTTCTATATTGTCACTGCCACAACAATCCCCTCTGAGTAGTCAGAATCCAGGTTTATTTCATAATAAGTGCAAAACAGTGAAGTTTTAATTTATTAACATAAAAGCTTTCAAACAGTTTCACATTCTGCTCAGTGATGCTGAAAAAAAGCTGAAACCTATTTGTAACATATTATCTGAAACCTTGCTAAGGGCTCTGTCATCTTTGTTCCTATACAATTCTGTAAGCATTTAGGGGCCGATTCATGAAGCTCGAGTGAAGGATTCGAAGTAAAAAAACTTCGAATTTCGAAGTGTTTTTTGGGCTACTTCGACCATCGAATGAGCTACTTCGACCTTCGACTACGACTACGACTACGAACTAAAATCGTTCGACTATTCGACCATTCGATAGTCGAAGTACTGCCTCTTTAAAAAAAACTTCGACCCCCTAGTTCGGCAGCTAAAAGCTACCGAAGTCAATGTTAGCCTATGGGGAAGGTCCCCATAGGCTTGCCTAAGTTTTTTTGATCGAAGGAAATTCCTTCGATCGTTGTATTAAAATCGTTCGAATCGTTCGCAGCATTTGCACTAAATCCTTCGACTTCGATATTCGAAGTCGAAGGATTTTAGTTCCTAGTCGAATATCGAGGGTTAATTAACCCTCGATATTCGACCCTTCATACATCTGCCCCTTAGTGTCCAACAAGGACCACAGTTCAGAACTGAAGACATAAATTGCCTCCTTGTCACTTTTCTAATTGATAACAGGAATAACTGATATATTTGGTCCTAGAATGTTGTAATCTATCCTTAGATAGTAACAGTTAAACCAGCACAACCTGTACTGGACTATATATAGTTTGTAGGAAAATATTTCTTCATTTTTGTATTGCTGATTTGACATAACATGTATTCAATTAAAATTTTCTGCATGCTGATAAAATAGTATAGATTTGATTAACCAGAAATCTATTAGAAAACTGTTGAACTAACCAAAATGATAGGAAGAAAAACAATATACATAAAACATATCTATATCTATCACTCTCTCTTTCACTAGATGTTATAATTTGCATTACTGATCTTTGGGATCCATCTCACTTCATCAGTTTGTATAATCTTTTTATATACAGAACTTACTGCACCAGCCTAATAGTTCAGCACCTCTATAACAGTAATGATCCAGGCATACAAAGCTGTCACAGGAGCTAACCATTTTGAAATCTGTTAGGAGTGTTGGTGACACGTACATTCTCAGTGTGCTTTGAGCAGCTGATGAGAAGTTAATCTTAGGGGTCATCCCTAATTACAAATCAACACACAGAAAATGAGGGTTGCACGTCATATAAGCTGATGCTACAGGGCTGTTTATTACATTCTGATGCAAATTGCAATTTCAGAGTTGCCATTTAATGTGAATCTAAATTAATTACTAATCAGCATTATATTGAGATATTTAGAGATATTTACTGTATATTCTATATATTCTATCTAGTCAATCCCTAAACTCAGTTAATTTACAGTAATGTATGCCTTGGCCTAGTACAGAAGCCTAAACATATTGGGCAAGGTTCAAATCAATGAAAATAGTTTATTTTATGTTTATCACATGATCATTTATGGTTGAAATTCAATTTCCAGTTTAAGTTTTTCCTACAGACTTTAATAGAGTTTTGATAGAGTTTAATAGATATTTTTCTCACTGAATTGCATCTGGGTCTATGGGACAACCTGGAACTGATTCTTACTCAATTACATCTGACTCTAAGAGAAATTTGAATCTCTCCCATTGATTATAATTACTTCTTTGTTAAGCTTTAGTTTTCCTTTAAATGTGCTTTATTGCACATCCAACATGTTTTGGGCACCAAGGGTACTTTTTTTAAGTATGAAAGCATGAATTTACAGTGAGAGCCAAAAATATTTGATAGATTAGCTTAGGCAGGTTAATAAATATAGGACCAGTTTCAAGTCCATGAGAAAATGTAATTTTATCACATGAAAACGTATGGTGGAGATTCAATTTGAGGATAAAATATTGTGTCCTAATACAGTTTTAGTTTTTGTTATGTTAAACAGTGGAATTAGTTTCTTTTTAAATTGTATCTGACTGTGGAAAAAATTGGAATTGAACAAGGAAATAAGACTTCTCATTATATTGAATCTGGCCAAATGTCCTTACACAAGGTGGCTGATTTAAATAGGCACTAAATTGTACCAGTGCATTTATTCATAACAACCAATCTATGGTTTTATCTCCTGGTATACTGTTGGAAACAAATTGCTGATTATTATTGTGTTGTTATTTGCAACTGTACCTGTGCAATTTAACACCTTTATTACTAAATGAGCACAAAACCGAATGTGAACCATATGTAAGAGCACAATATCCGGTGACATATATTCTTACATTTTTTACTCTCTAACATTAGAGAATAATGATGTTTCAGTGTTCATTTTTAGAGCTGGAAACAGCGAGTACTAGTGTTTTTTGGCTTTCGAAAATGGTGGTTAATGAAAGAGAAAATTCCCCATATGCAATCAGCCTTATATTTCCACAGTACCCCTTGTTGACATCCAATATCCTTATATTTTACTGTAAGGGGTATTATGGCTTATATCTGATATAATTAATGAAGTATGCACTCAGCAGTGTATGCAACACTGTAGGAGTATTCAACTTTTCACTTTGTGCTGCCATTTACAGTGGGAGATGATAGTCTCCTAAATGGAGCTTGAAGAACTCATATTGTGACATTTTCTCTATGTGATGTCAATGTGTTTTTCAGGTTGATTATTTTCACCCTTATAAACAAATCATTCTTTTATTTCACAATTGGTATTGTTGAGATGACTTGTGAGCATAATTGTTGCTGGTTTTGAAAACCTGTAGACCTAGGTGAAAATAAAATCTTGCCTTGAGCACTTAATATTTGCAATGTATTCAATTGTAATTGTAATGCATATTAGCTTTTATACTGTTTTATTTCATTTATTTATTTGCTAACTCTGATTTTTTAATATGGACTTTTGTGACCTAACTTGAAAACCCAGTAAAAAAAGAAGAAAAATAATATATAAATGACTAAATTGTACCTTTATATGAACCTTTTAGCTACCAGAGGTTCACACGAACCTCATGATCTGGAAGTGAAGGGTTAATGTTTACACTTCTGTCACAGACATTGTTCAACAGAACAGTTCAACAATGGCCCCTGCTTTAACAAAGTTTTGCTTACTTTATAGCTTTTACAAATGTAGAATTATAATAGAGTCACATTAAAGTGGTTATTGTTCTGAATACCTCAGTATAAAACTTCACCATAAATATTCATCTGTATAATGATGATGCATGCACACATTCCTTGAAAAGCAGCACTTTCTAAATTATCCCAGGAGCTTTTATCAATTCCTGTAATGAAAAAGTAAATTAATATAGAGATGGGTGGTAATTTATTGTACCTTGACAGCACTGGGTGACATTGAAAGTTTTTTACTTTCTCACATGGAATATCATACTAAGTGCTTTTAATGAAAAAAGTGATAGAAAAAGAGACTCCTTGTAAGTATTTATTAGATTTAATTATTTCTTTATTGGTCTATGCTTGGACCTAATGTTGTCATCGAATTTATACTATAGACAGAAATATTCCTGTAGATAAACATATGTAACAAAAGGCACTAAGTTTGCCCTGGAGCAGTAACCCATAACAACCAATATGATGTTTGAACAGATAACCAGAAAATGCTACCTCCTGATTGGTTGCTATAGGTTACTGATCCTGGGCAAACTTAGTGCCTATTATTACATAACCCTCTTAAAAGCAGCTAATGTTTCTAAATTTAATATAAATGTGTCCAGAACACAAACCTTATTTAATATGTTAATATAATACTGGGACAAAATGCTGCTTTTAGGAGCTGGCACATTGTACCCTTTACTTTTTTTATGAGAAATTAGACATCCCTTTGATGTCCAGAATAATCAGAGAGCCATGTTTGGTTAATTCAATTGACACAAGTATATTAGTTCATAATTAGAGACATAATTTTGCTGCTTGTGTACATAGAATCACATCCAGAATAGAAATATGCAAACCAGCCCTCAGCTCACCCTTCAGACAGTACTGCTGAATCTGTTGAGAGCAGAAATTTGTCCCAATGATTTACTGACAGTATCAGGTATTCAGGTACTCTGCTCCCACATAATAGCCTTACCCACAGATTAATGAATATTTTATTCATTGAGGAAATGGAGGGAGAGGGTGAGCAGTGTGAAAGAGAGGACAAGCAAAGTGAAAGTAATCACAGTAAGTGCTGAGTGAGTCAAAGGGGGTATTTGAAGTTGTAAATATTAACAGAATATGGCAATTTACAGAGAATGTTCTTTCCATTTACATCTGTCCCTACTGCAGCACTGCTCAGAGTCTAGTGGGAGAAAGCAATAAAATTCATAAACAGAAAAAGAAGTAGCAAAATGAAGATCAAATGATTGCAGTTTACAAAGTAATGTTGTTCATTAGCAGTTTTTGCAACTTTTAATTGCACATAGCTTTGTTCCTAGTTCAGACTATAAAATATGCAAGTTTCTGTATTTGTTGGCAGATGAGGCATTATGGGATTGTGAAACATATTAAATGGATACTAAAAAATTATGTTCCACTAGGTTCCCTGTCACAAGTAACCAAATGCAAACAAACAATATCCATTATATGGAAGATGTAGTGACTTAGGCTGGGGCAGAGGTCACGGCTGGAGGACAGCCTAAAAAGCAACATGACCGCTCCCACAGTCAATCTGTTTTCTTTTAGTAGGACAACTATAACTATAATAATCATACAAACAGGTATGGGATCCATTATTCAGAAATCCGTTATCTAGAAAGCTCTGAACTACGGAAAGATCCATAGATCCAATTTTATCCAAATAATACACATTTTTAAAAATGATTTCCTTTTTCTCTGTAATAATAAAAGTACATTGTACTTGATCCAAACTGAAATATAATGACTTCTTATTGTAGGTAAAACCAGCTGATTGGGTTTATTTTGAATATGATATGATTTTTTAGTAGACAATGTATGAAGATCTAAATTTACAGATATATCCATTAAACGGAAATCTCCAGGTCCCAAGCATTATACACAATAGGTTCCATACCTGTAATATAGAAGAGCTCTAATAGTTAAAGTTCTATATTTTCTTTTAATCGATCAACAATTGGATCTGTCCTCAAAAAAGGTCATTTCGAAGGTTTCATCTGTGCAACAGAAGCAAAACAGATATTTTTAAAAGCTCATTTCTAAAATGTTGCAGTGTTTATGCTAAAAATGATAACAACTTAATATGATAAATTAACTCTATTAACTGAATTTATAGTTTTATTGGTAAGTCTTTTCCATATATTGTTGGCAAATGGTCAGTATTACTGCACTGGGTTGAAAAGAAGGTATGGTACTGTGGGAAGATTCCCTTTATTAATAGTAGTGTCTTATGCAGAAAAGAGAGATAGACACAAAATGCCAAAATATAGGGCCTTGTCTTTACTTTATTAGGTACACAAATATATTATAGTCTCTCACATCTGAGATTGTAGTCTTCCTGACTACTCTAGGGCCTGTCCCAGTTGCTGGACCACTTTAAGGTTACCTCCATGTTACTCACACCCTCAGAGATCAACTTATCTCTCAGTCAGTCAGGTCACACAGCTTAATTCCAAGTCATCTTTATTCACAGCATTTTCTCCCACATCACCTTTCTCCAGGCACAATATTCTATCAGACCCCTTGGCACTCTCTCCCAATCAATCTTAGGTTCAACAGGGCCCCTTAGCACAGTCTTAGATTTGGGGGCACATTTACTATTGGTTGAATATCGAGGGTTAATTAACCCTCGATATTTGACTATCGAAGTTAAATACTTCGAATATCGAAGTCGAAGGATTTAGCGCTATTCGTTTCGATTAAATCCTTCGAATCAAACTATTCGAAGGATTTTAATCGATAGATCGAACGAATTTCCTTCAATCAGAAATTTGCTAGAAAGCCTATGGGGACTTTCCCCATAGGCTAACATTGATGCTCGGTAGGTTTTAGGTGGCGAAGTAGGAGGTCAAAGTTTTTTTTAAAGAGACAGTACTTCGACTACCGAATGGTTGAATAGTCAAACGATTTTTAGTTTTAATCGTTCGATTCGAAGTCGTAGTCGAAGAAGCCAATTCGATGGTCGAAGTAGCCAAAAAAATACTTCGAAATTCGAAGTATTTTTTATTCTATTCCTTCACTCGAGCTAAGTAAATGTGCCCCTAGATATAGCACACAATATAAAATCTTGGAATCAAGGTGCACACTGCTCACTGATTCCCTAGCACACAGTGTTACTGATGTACACCTTGCCTTATATGCCTTATCCTGACATTATATTGTATGTTTTGCCACACAGATCATGCTCTTGGTTGGTTTTTGGCTCTGTGTCACTTATATACTAAATATATATTAGATACTGTATGAGGCACTCCAGCTTCTAGACAGTTTAGAAGGTTCTGCAACAAAGTGACTGTTACAGATTGTGCAGTATGTTATATGTCTTGTCTATCTTCTGTTAAGAGAGAAACTTACTGTATAAAGAGAGTAGATTTCGTTTTAGAACCATATTAGTATGCAAAAAAGTTTTAAATCAAGTGATTAACAGCAGTGATAAAAAGATATACAGACTACACAAGAAATTGTATCTGCTTTAAAGGTTTTTTTTAATCATTATAGTTTGAATCTATCAAAATGATGAATAGGAGTCATTACAGTTGATTGCATTTTCCTTTTAAGCATCAAATTATATATACTTGTATGTTGTCAAGGTGGTGATCACACAAACCCTGGAAAGACTTCTAGTTGATATAATATAATTGCCAAAACTGAAAGAATTGTCTGAAATTGCTACATAATTTTTGTTATTGTTGAGATATATACTGTATTGGCCTCGATTTATGAACCAAGCATCGTTTTACCCCTAGTTAGGGATGTCGCGGACTGTTCGCCCGCGAACTAATTCGCGCGAACATCGGCCGTTCGCGTCCGCCGAATGTTCGCGAACGTCGCGTGACGTTCGCCAATTTGGGTTCGCCTTAGCTGGCGCTTATTTTCTCACCCCAGACCAGCAGATACATGGCAGCCAATCAGGAAGCTCTCCCTCCTGGACCACCACCTGGACCACTCCCCTTCCATATATAAACTGAAGCCCTGCAGCGTTTTTTCATTCTGCCTGTGTGTGCTTGGAAGAGCTAGTGTAGGGAGAGAGCTGTTAGTGATTTGAGGGACAGTTGATAGTAACTTTGCTGGCTAATAATCTACTTGATACTGCTCTGTATTGTAGGGACAGAACTCTGCAGGGATTTGAGGGACAGTGAGTTTAGGTTAGTTAGCTTTGCTGACTAGTAATCTACCTTCTACTGCAGTGCTCTGTATGTAGCTGCTGTGGGCACTGCTTCTGATCTCATCTGCTGACTGCTGTAATAACCCAAAAGTCCTTGTAAGGACTGCTTTTATTTTCTTTTTTGTTTTTTTACTTTGCTACTATAAGAGCCCAGTGCTATTAGTCTAGCTGTGTTGGGGAGTGGGACTGGTGTGCTGCTCCTCCTAGTAGTTCACCACTACCAGCACCAACCAGAGTCAAAATTGTTACAAAGTATCTTATTTGCACCTGTTAGCTGTTCTGAGCTCTCTGCCAAAAGCTAATTAAGTTAGAAACTGTTTTTTTTCTGGCTGTTCAGTGCAGAGAAAAGAGGGACTTTCCAGTACAAAAGAGGGACAGGGGGTTGAGTGGTCAAAAGAGGGACAGTTGGGAGGTATGCAAGTGCCACCTAGCTGTGTGAGCTTTTTCACATTCTGTCTAAATAACAATAATAATTCCGTGTCCGTAAACATCACCTGAGTGATGTTTTTACAGCAGCAATAATATATTCCGTATCCACTACTGTATACGTTGCCCTTGCAGGCATTGTTTGCCCAGTCTTTAACCAAGTGCCACCTAGCTGTGTGAGCTTTTTCACATTCCGTGTCCAGAAACATCACCTGAGTGACGTAGTGTGATTTCTGCCCTTTACAGCACAAAACGCAGCGCTGTGTCAACAATGGATTTTTTAGAAACATATTTGCCCTTGATCCCCCTCTGGCATGCCACTGTCCAGGTCGTTGCACCCTTTAAACAACTTTAAAATCATTTTTCTGGCCAGAAATGTCTTTTCTAGCTTTTAAAATTCGCCTTCCCATTGAAGTCTATGGGGTTCGCGACATTCGCGAACCGTTCGCATTTTTGTCCGGAAGTTCGCGAACATGTTCGCGAACATTTTTTCCGACGTTCGCTACATCCCTACCCCTAGTCGATGTGTTACAACCAGTCTAAGCAAGAACTATTGCATTTATTGTTATGGTAATCCATTAAAAACAGCATACTGTACAAATTACAATACTCGCATCGCTTGATACAGGACTCTATTGTGGTCATTGAGCTCTTACTGACTTTTGTGGGCAATTCATATTGAGAGCCATTGCATCTACATAAGAAACCTGTGGTTGTTCATCTTCAAATTAACTTTAAGGTGCATATTTACTGAACTCTGAATGCAAAAATCACGGAAAAGTCATGATTTTTTTATATAAAATCAGACTTTTATAAACACATTTTTTGGAATTTATAAAACCCTGAGGATGGAAAAGTCTGAATCTGAAAATCCGGCATCTCAGACCTGTCGAGGTTGCATATAAGTCAATGGGAGAAGTCCCAATGATTTTTTTGATGTGCCCTGGGTTTTGTGCAATACCCCAAAGTTTTCGTAGTTTTAGGGTGAAACTTCAGAAAGAATAGTGAAATTCACTAAATTCTTTTTGAAATCTGAATTTTTACCGCAAAGTATTTTTTCGGGAAAATATAAAAAAACTGAGCGGATTTGTAGCAGAAAATATTGAGATGAATTTGGACTTTGGTGTGTCCTGCAAGAGGCTGTACAATAATAAAGTATTTCAGTTAATCACATTTATTGTGGCTATGAATTCTTTGGGCAAAAAAGGCCTTACACATGAACATCTAGTGACAGGTGCGCACTAGCCATGAGTGGCCCTGTTACAAACTAATCAACATGTAGCATATACTGAACACCTGTTGAAAAGCAAACCTTATTGCTATGGGTTAATGTTCCTAGGCAAACTTTGTACCTTTTATTACATATAAGGCTTAGATCCTTGTTTACATATTTATTACACAATAAACAGTTGTTTACTCTGGCTAGACTGTTACAAAAATAGTATTTATAATTTAACCAAATACTAACATTTTTCATAAACTTACCTTAATGCAAAAACTTCAAGGCCCTCTGATTTGCTCAGGCACCTTTTAACTCATAATAGACACATATAATATGAACATTTTCCCCTGTTGGTATTCAGGTTGGGCCCTCTTCTTACTGTTTTACTGTTTTAGAGCCTAACTAGGAGGGACAGGCCCGCATTTTAAAAAAACATTGCCTAAAATTAAAATTTTGGTAATTTCTTAGAAATGATCATGTGCAAAAAAAATGCAGCTTCTAGGTCCAATCAATTACATTTTTTTTAGAAAGTTGACTTTCTTGTGTGCCATGCAATGCAATGTTTCTCCAAGTAAGTGTTATTATACTGTATGTTTTTGGTACTTACCTGCAAACAACATTTATTTTAAAATCTGTGCCCCTTGTAAATCTTTTTGAGATACTTCCTTAATTGTAGCACTACACTTTTTTCTGTCAAATTATTATTTGTTAGATGAATTTAAAGACTTCCTTTGGACTAGCTGTTAGCAGTTTAGTGTTTTGCAATCACAGCTGTTCATTATAACACTAGGCCCATAAATTTGTCTAACAGTACAGAACTTTGCTTTCATTATTGATTCAAAAGACAAGATGCTCATCTGCACAGAAATAGATTCTGACATGGAGGAGGATTTTGACAAAACAAGAAGCAATTAAGCAAAAAGATTGAACTGTAAAACATTTTCATTACCATTTCTTGGCAGGGAATATTCACTGTGATAACATACCCAATTTGAAAAACTGTGTGTTTTTACTTGAAAGAGTGAAAACGACAACATTTAAATTTCTACATTTATGTTCCATGTACAGCTTTAAGTTGACATTGAACATAATACATGATAGGGGAGGGGATTTGAACACTTTCTTATTACGATGTTATGTGACTGAACTGGCTAGGTAGTTTGACATTGTGATATACTACTGCTGAGGGGTTTTGGGGGTGTAATGCTAGATTCTCAAACATGGTAACCTGACCTTATAGGTTGAATCAGCTTGAAGCTTGTGAATGAGGAGGTGCAATTGATAAGGGTTAATTTCCCTTTTTTATCCTTGATTTCACTTGGCAAAATGTAAGTGATTTTTTTTTCATGAATAAGCACACATTTGAATTTTTTTTTAAAAAAATCTAAACTTCACGAATTAGATTTTTATAAATAAGGGCCGCATTTATCAATGTTCCAATTTGAGTTTTACTTCAAGTGTGCTTGCAATAAAACATACAAACTCAAATTAGATTTACCAAAACTCAAATTTTCATATTTACAATTTGAAAATATAAAAATTTGACATCTAAAAGCTGCAGGGTTTATAAAGAAGTTAATGGGAGTTGTCCTAGGAAAAATGTAAGCAACTTTTATTTTGAGTAAAATGGAGTGAGTTAAAGAACTCAATTTTCAATTTGCTTCCATATCCCCTGATCCTGATGTCCAATTAGCAATGAGTCTGCAACCTAAGGTGCAGGCACCATGAGAATGTAACTTCAACATAGGGCATCCCTTTGTTGTAGCCCAGGTCCCATTTACCAGAACTAAATATAACTCACATAAAGTAATCTAAAGCCAATTTACCAGTACAAAATAAATAATCATTTTACAATACAATCATTTTTCTACTTAATGATAGCAGTTTGTTTTTTAAGCAGTTGATGCAACATAAGGTACTACAACTACTTTATCCTTTGCATGCAAGTCATGGAGCAAAAGCAAACTAACTGAAGTTATGTCCCATAGGCTCCCCTTCAAGGCACTGACTGACTAACAGGTTAAAGAGATGAAGAGGAGGAAGTTGGGTTCTGGCTATAATGTTAGATACTTTATACATTATATTTATACATTTATAAATTATATTTTTGGCCAACTAACTATAGTGGAAATATTTTTTTCACAGTTTAGCTATTTACCCAGTTTAATTTTTACACTGAACTGTCCCTTTAAGGTTTTTTAAATTTGATATGCTTTTAGAAAAAATAAAGTAAGTTAAATAGGTTTTATTTTCCTCATTATTTGTTCAGTGTAATTAAACAGTGTTCTGTATTTTTAATTCATTCATTTGCAATTCAGCCTCTGTGTTGTTTTACTTGATCACACTGTAAATATCCAGAATAATACAGGATCAATATCTTATTCATCATTCATAGTTGATGGCATCTGGCTTTTTTTGTGTTACTAATATCTATGTTTGCATTTTTGGTCGGACAGTTTATATTGATTGATTGCTTTATGATACTTTGTCATTTGCTAGTCATTTAGAACTTTGTGCCTAATAACATACATAATTCCATTTCTGCTTATTAAGACCTCTTTGATATCCAGCTAGATTAAGATAAGAAAATATCACATAATCATAAAATAAAAAGGTTTTGATGCATGTTTAAAGCTTGATAGCTTAGGGAAACTATTAATAGCCATCCAATCATTTGCTACAGTAGAGGACATCTTATTACACTGAGATTAGTAAATGTCAGTAACAATAAAATTGATGTGACAGCTTTTTATATATGCCTCAGTAACACAGAACTGAAATACATGGCTTTTATAAAAATGGCTGTGAAAGCAATGAAGTCAGTCTTTTTTGTATATAATGATATATAACACACACACTGCACAATAATATGATTACTTATTATGTTAGATCCTTTGTAGGTCATGTTTGTTTGTATCCTCCACACAACTTGCATTTGATGTGAAATTCCTGATGATATATTCTGGGACAGGTTTTAAAAAAAATCTAAATTATGAAGCTTCAACTCTTAAATAAAAATAGCTAGCATGCTTTACCTAAAGTTTTGATTGGTGAATATTGTTAAAGAAATGGTTAGCAGTCCCAGGGTCCTAGGTTAAATTTCAGCCAAGGCACCTTATGTCTGTGTGGGTTTCCTCAGATGCCAAAACCATGCAGGCAGATTAACTGGCTCCAGATAAAATTAACCATAGTGTGTATGAATTTGAGGGACTTAGATTGTAAACTAGGGTTATCAGGTAACTTGAAAATTTAAGGACAACTCTAGAAAAACCAGAAAGAAAATTGCAGTTATATTTATATGTAATTAGTGCAGACCCGTAATATGCATTTATTAGATGTCTCTGTCTGAATTTTCAGATGATGTGGTAACCCTATTGTAATCTTCACTAGGAGAGGGATACATATGAATGTGGTTTAATCTCAGTAAAGTGCTGTGGAATATGTCAGAGCTATATAAATAAAGAATAAAAACACCATACAAAAAGCAATCTCTACACTCATCACTTCAGGAATACAATTATTTTATTATGTGGATATCCTGAATCCATACACTCCAATCACAAGGACTTAATTACAACTGCAACCGCAGTTGTGATCACAGAAAATGTGTATTCCACCTCTTGTTGCAAATTGCACGGAAGTGCACCTATTTAAGCAGTGTATCCCTAGAACTTCTCCCAAAGTAGGCTGTGTCACTACATGCAGTGTATTTGCACCTAAAGAGTAACTCGCTGATGTAACTTTTGACATAGAGAGCCAGAAATTACATAATACCAAATCACAAAAATGTCAATGCAATTGCATCTATATCATTAAAACATGCACGAAAATCAGAAACATTTGAGAAATAATTGTACTGTGGGTAAACATACAAAAATTTTTTTGTACTTTATACATTTCCCTTTTGTAAGTAAATGTCCATTTCTGTGTTCCAGAAAAATACAGATAATGCAATTACTCCAATGTATGCTGCTGAGTAACTCCTATTAAAAATGTGCGAAAAGTGTATACATCCTTTTATTTTCCTTATATTTTAAGATGGCTACCCAAGACCATACATTTTAGTATGAGGGCCATGTTTTTTTTACTACAATGCAGTGTTTTTTACCACAATTCCATCAACATTTGAGGTGCAACTCAGCATTGAATCAGATGCAATTTCACTGTGTCTGTGCAATTGTGCTGCATACAGTGCAGCTGTGTCTGATTAGCCAAAATGGACATAACATGGACATAATGGACATAATCTAATGACTGGGAAACACATTATTTAAGGTGTAACTTGACCTGATTATGGATGTGTAAGAGGGTAGTTTATAGAAAGAGATAAAACTATTTTAGCATACATCTTCTTTGTTGTTGCTGTTAAAATTGTGTTATCCTAATTGCTCTCTATAAGCAATATTACCATAATTTAAATAAAAGACATGCTGAACTTCTAATGTGAAACCACTAACAAAATGATTTTATGAAACCATATAATGATATGTTATTTCTACTTCTGTATTTTCTCTGAATATAATTTCAATGATTCCCTACCGAAATATCTGCAATGCTTACCTGCAATATTTCTTTTAAAGGTCGTACATCCACAACAACAGTTTTAGATGGCAAGAATGGCTCCATCCACAAACCAGCTATACAAGTGACAAAGTCTGTCTCTCATGACTTCAAAACTACTTTCAAATCTCCGGTAGCATGGCTTCTAGTTGCAGCACTTATAGTTACTTGGTCAGCTGTGATCATTGTTGTATTCGACTTGGTGGATTACAGAACACTAGGAGGTAATGTTTAATGTGCTTATTTCTGTATTATTGAAAAGGTGGATAATTAAGTGGTGGATTAACTAGGTATATAATTAACTTATTCTTAACTATATTTGCCTAAAAAAATACTAAGCAGATTTATCAATGATCAATTTATCAATGATCATTATTACTGCAGATATAGATTCAGAACATATCTGATTTATTTATTTTGAATTTATTGAATTTTAATAATCAAAGGGCTTCCTAGAAAAAAACAGTCAATCAATATTGAGAAAGGGTCCTTTGCAACTCGAAAAACTCAAGAAATGTTGAGTCCATAAACCAGTCATTTGCAAAAAGTACTTTACTTTAAAGCATTGCTACATGAGCATGTGAATTTCCTGTACTGAATTGATGTGACACTGTAAACATAGTAAGTTAGGTTGAAAAAAGACACACGTCCATCAAGTTCAGCCTTTTAATTTTTTTTAACCTGCCTAACTGCCAGTTGATCCAGAGGAAGGCAAAAAAACATCTTTAAGGACCAGTAACATAAAAAAAATTTAAAAAAAATTTTAAAAAAATTCGTTAGTACACATCAGAAAAAAACACCAACACAAATTATACTTTAAAATCACAAAGCCTTTATTAAGAAATAACTTACAGAAACTACACTTCCTGTCCTGTTCAGAAAAGGCGAAAGGGTGACCATCGATCCTGCTGGGCTCGATTTCTCCTCCTGGCTACTCTACTGCATGTGAAGGAGCAACATGGATGCGATGCAGTGACTGCTTGGCCCCCTCCTCCTCTTGCACTATAGCTGGTGTTGCTGGTGATGAGAAACGGCCGCTGCTGCTGCTCCTGCAGCTGACATTGTTCCGCTGTTCCCTCCACCGCTTCTTCCTGGGTTCTTCCATCTAGTTGAGCAGGAGAAGGGAGTGTGCGCTGCTCCCCCCAGCCAGACCGCTTTACATTTCACAGCCGAAGGAACTATTCTGGGCAGTCTTGTTCTGAAGCTTCCATCATCCATCATTCCAGTCAGGGGATCTGGCTGGGTGGAGCAGCGAGGAGGAGGGAAGCCGATGCCGATCATCCATCATTCCGGTCAGGGGATCTGGCTGGGGGGGAGCAGCAAGGAGGAGGGAAGCCGATGCACGGGGAAGGAGAGAAGAGCCTGAGACACTGCTGCTGCTGGACGCCGGGAGGAGGATGCCTGTCAGTGAATAGCCAGGGAGGAGAAATCGATTGATGCAGTATGGATGGTCGCCGTTTCTGAGGAGGACAGGAAGTGGATTTTCTGTAAATTATTTGTTAATAAAGGCTTTGCTTTTTAAAAGTTTCATTTGTCTTGGTGTTTATTTTTCGTTGTGCTCTAACGAATATTTAAACATTTTTTTTGATGTTACTGGTCCTTTAAGCCTCTCCAATTTGTCTCAGAGGGGAAAAAATTCCTTCCTGACTCAAAAATGACAATCGGACTACTCCCTGCATCAACTTGTACTATGAGCTATCTTCCATAACCCTATATTCCCTCCCTTGGTAAAAAGCCATCCAACCTCTTTGTAAAGCTATTTAATGTATCAGCCAGTACAACTGATTCAGGGAGAGAATTCCACTTCTTCACAGCTTTCACTGTAAAAAACCCCTTCTGAATATTTAGGTGGAACCTCTTTTCTTCTAAACAGAATGGATGACCTTGTGTCAGCTGGAAAGACCAATTGCTAAATAAAACACTAGAGAGATTATTATACGATCGTCTTATATATTTATACATAGATATCATATCACCCCTTAAACGCCTCTTCTTCAGCGTGAACATCCCCAATTTGGCCAGTCTTTCTTCATAGCTAAGATTTTCCATACCTTTTACCAGCTTAGCTGTCCTTCTCTGCACCCTCTGTAATACAATAATGTCCTGTTTAAGTGATGGAGACCAAAACTGTACAGTATATTCTAGATGGCCTGGTCTAGACTGGACTTACCAATGCTCTATGAAGTGGAAGAATGACCGCTTCTTGCCTTGAATTAATGCCCCTTTTAATACAGCTCAAGACCTTATTTGCCCTTGATGCTGCTGACTGGCATTGCTTGCTACAGCCAAGTTTATCATCTACAAGGACTCAGAGGTCCTTTTCCATAATGGATTTGCTTAGTGCCGTCCCATTAAGGGTATAAATGACTTTACATTTATCAACATTGAATCTCATTTGCCACTTAGCTGCCCAGATTGCCAGTCTGTCAAGATCCTGTTGCAAGGATGCCACATCCTGGATGGAATTAATTGAGCTGGATAGTTTTTTGTCATCTGCAAACACTAATACATTACTTACAATACCCTCCCCTAAGTCATTAATAAACAAGTTAAATAAAAGTAGACCCAATACCGAGCCCTGAAGGAAAACCTTGAATCGAGTTTTTACATTTCAAATCACTTTCTATTCGAGTTTTCGGGTTGATTCTATTCAACCGAGTTTAAAAGATTCGATTTTTATAATAAATTTATGGGAGTTTTAAAAGAAGAATAGAAAAGAAGAAAAGAAAAGAATAATAACTGTTTTTGCTCTGTTCATGTGTAGATAATAAAATGAAAATGTGTATTTAATGTTCATTCAATTTAATGTTTGCTACAAATATGTTATCTTCATTATTTGATTCCCCATACATCCCATGTTTAATTTGATGCTAGGCTAGATATGGTAGTAATGCTGAATACAAAAATAAATAAAACTGTAATTTGTCTCCTTCATTTCATTTACTCGCTTTCCATTTTAGAGATGCTTTTCAAAGATTTGTTATTAGAACTATATGCTATGAATTGCCAGACCTAAATATATATCACATCAATTTTTAATTATTTTAAAAGAGAAAGTACCATGAATGGATAAATACTATATTATCTTCTGGGAGAACATAGATTCATACTTTAGATATAAAAGCTGAATAACGCTACCTTGTGTGTTCTCTCTTTTTTAAATGTAATGAAATTTCACTACAGAAAGGATTTAGATATTTTTTTACCCCAAAGCCATATTTAAAAAAGTTCACATTAATGAAGAAAGAAGTGAGGATTACTATTCAAAATGTTTTATATATTAACTGTAACATATTGGGATCTGATCCTGAGCAACAACATAACAAGCAGAATCCCAAGTAAGTCCCAATAGACAAAATAAGGGCAATAATTTGTACAATCCATGCAAGCAATTTTATATGAACTAAGAATTCTTGAATAAGTTTTAAAATGTTGAAAAAATCTTAAACATATTATTTTCTTTCAGAATAACAAGTTGTATATATACTGTAGTTCATTTAAAGCTGCAGAATCATAAGTGGCATAGCTAGAAGTTACAAAGCCCCAAAACAATATCTTTGAAGAAAATTTTTGGGAAAGATAAGCCTTACACATAAATAATATTGACATTTGTTATCCATGAGAACACCTTATGGATATATTTTTTATTAGCATAATACTTCCATTACAACTGAATAAGGTACAGAAATAATGTTTACACATGGAACAAAAACATTTTAGTAGTTATTTTTGCTTCAGTTTCCAGTTATAGATATGGGCTATTTGATTGGAATGCTTAGGACCTGGAGTTTTTCAAATTAAAACTAATCTTTTTTTTTTTTTTTTTTAAACATGAAACACAAAAAGCTTACCAGGTTTTAATAGTGTTTTGGAAACAATTGTGGAAGCAAATAAAGCAGTTCATGCAAGAGAGATATCAGTATATCACTGTATATCATCACATATACATTACCTGATTAGTTGCTTTTTCATTCTAGACATGATTTTTTTAGTACATTTTTCAATTTTATTTTTTGTGGATAGCCAACAGAAATGCAATCAAAATGAACTTTCAGCATTTGCCTCATTTTCACAAAAAAAGTGTCCCAGTTTCATCTGTCATTTTTACAAGTTGCCTTTTATCAGCTCATGTGTGGATTAAACTACAGTTTGCTCTTGCTGCTTTAATGATTTTGTAATTGATAACCATATCTGAGATTTGGCAACACATCTAGCAGATTTGATTTTGCTTTCAAACCTAGTTGGTTCGAAATGTTTAATTATGTTATATACTTAAAACAGCTAAGAAACATCAGTGCTTAGTATTAAAAGGATACTAAATGTGTCAATGCTCATTCGTTTTTTTAATTAGCTGCTTAATAGAATATCAACATTTCCATGCAAGAAAAGATATTCAAGCTATAAAGTCAGCATTAGGAATATTTGAGAATACCTTTATGATCCCAGAAAAAAAGCTACTTTCCTTCAACTGAGAGTAAACAATGATACTTTATATTATATCAGGATCTTTCCAAACATCCACTCTCTTACAGTATGTAATACACACCTTTTTATTTATTTTTTTCTGCTACTGAAATGTTTCATGAGTTACAGACAAAGTAGCCGTAATTCAAACAGCTGATTTTTACAGGAATAAGATCCAAGGAAAACTTGAATATCCCTGATATGGTGATTGTTTTGTTAACAGCTTGAGGTGCCATACAAGTTGTTATCTTAGTAATGCCTATTACTATTACTTTTTTTCTGGCTATGAAATGCATTACATTCCAAATGCTAAAATCAGATGACATGCACATGAGTACAGTCCCTATAAAGACTATGATCAAGTTATTACTGTTTTCCCATGTATTTGAATGCACAAAAAATACCTCGCACAAAAAAATACATTGCACCTGAACTCTTGTTAAAAGTCCCATGTGTAATAACCCTGCCATGCCATATTTAAAAAAAATTATACATTTATTTAATTTGGTGGTTTTATACAGATGGAGCAGACTAGATTAAAAAAAACAAATAATTAATATCATATAGTTCAGAAGAACCTGCTCAGTTTGTAAGTACAGCAAGTATAAAAAAAAAGTCACATGTAGCTGAGGATACATATTATATAAACTAGAAAATATATGCTTCAAATTACTATTTGGTTTTCATACTTTGCTTTCCTCTTTTTGTCCTCTTTTTGTGTGTTAAGATGATCAGACCAGTATTTCTTTTTATAATGTTTTCCTCAAATTGGGGGACTCTCTAGTATGAGCTAATGTGTTTTAATCACATTTACTGGTAAAACAGTAAATATAAAATACAGCAAGAGAGGGAGAAGAAAGAGAGATATGCTCATTTGATCTGGCCACTCAGTAAGTAGTTCTGTTAATAACTTAAATGCACATGTTGAGTCAAGGTGGGTAGATTTAATCTTTGACCTTAAGGATAATTGTCATATCACAGGACCCAGCCAAATTTCAAGGGCCATTACAGCAACTGGCCAATGCAATTTACTGCACTGTCGAAACAATAATACTCCCTCTCAATGTTAATCAGTTTGTTCATCCTAGTTTAACTTTTGAACTGGTTTGAACTGAATCTGAAGACAAAACAGCTACAATATTACAAATTTAAGCTTTTTGGGTGTGAAAGTATTTTAGAGAAATATTTAAAGAATCGTATTTTTCTCATTTGAAAATTTCTTGCTAAGGTCTCAGCAATCCATTGCTTCTATAAAAAAGGTGTAAGCACTAAACATGCAGATGTTAGTGACACACAGACAAAGGAATTTGATGATACATATGATGCAGCATGCCATTTATTTCAGTTTATAAATGGCGTTGCATTGTGCTGTATCTTGAACTATAATAACACAATTATTTGTAAAACAGTTGTTTAGTTTTAAAAAAAATGGATTTGACTTGTGAGAGTATTGTTTCTGGATTCTCCTGGTCTAGTCTGGTACCTGGTCATGGTTACAGATACATAATAATGCTTTTAGGGCTTTTACCCACCTGCTAGTTTGCAGTGCACCAGATCTAACGTTGAAATGTTCACAGCAAAAATTCTAACATGTTTCCTTCCTTTTTCTATTGGCCATGCCATGAATGTTCCTGCCATCACCATCATCACCACCATCACCAATAGACACTATCACACAGTACTGTGACGATCCCTGTTTACCACCTGGTAAATCTATTCTGTCTGCAGTGTTTTATTCCTATTTACTGTTTATTTGTTTAATTATTAACATGTGTTCTTGCAGAAGTCTTGGTATTTGTGTTTGCCTTGCACAGGTTTGCAATATTAAGCTACTAATTAAAACATTGTTTTTCTACAAAGCAGCACTTCATGATGCAAAAAATGGCAATCAAAGAACACATTGATAATTGTAACATGCATCAGACTTTATTATGTCCATTTTAAATATACGCCACCTATATATTCAAAAGAAAGTAACAAGATCACATGCACTAAAATGTGAAATATTACCTGAATCATTTATTGTTCTAACTTCTGACTTAGCAAAAAAGTAAATTTTGGTTTATTTTTGGTTTCATCTTCAAACTGAATGCAAAAAAAATCTTAAAAAAATATACGACAGTTTATGTAACAATAAACTAGACAAATATTTACTTCCCCAATGAGTTGATCATCAGTGTAAAATCTAAAGCATTAGTTAAATAATAAAATATAACTAAATACATAGTATTTGCTAAGGCAGACTGAGACAATCATTTCTTTTTTATGATTTTACCTTGTATCAAAACAATGATAATCCTGGGTTGCTGCAAGTAAATTTTATGTAACCACTTGCTTAAATAAGAAGCAAAAAGTAACTTTGAAGTGTGTCATCTTAAAAATTACATTAAGGGGGATATTTATCAAGGGTCGAATTTCGAATTGAAAAAACTTTGAAATTCAAATTCAAAAAGATGGCGAATGGTTATGTTGAACTTTTAAAGAGACAGCACATGATAAATTTCGAAATTCGAATTTTAGAATTTTTTGCAAATTTGAACCGAATTTGGACTATTCCCTAGTTGAAGTACACAAAAATAGCTTGAAATTCGAATTTCTTAGTTCGAAAATTCACCTTGACCTTTGATAAATATGCCCCTAAGGGGTAGATTTATCAAGGGTTGAATTTCGAGGTGATGGGGGTTTTTTAAACTCCCATCAAATCAAAATACGAATAAAAAAAGACCAACTGAAATTTATATAAAAAAAGGCTGTATTCGATCGTTCAAATTCGCATTATATTCAATTCAATTCAAAGTATTTTAAAAAAAACTTAGATTTTTCAAAGTCCACCAAATGACTCCAAGTAGGTTCAAGGGGGTCCCCCTTAGGCTAAAACAGCTATTCGGCAGGTTTAAGATGGTGAATAGTCAAAGTCAAATTTTTAAAGAGAAAGTACGTGATAAATTTCGATATTCTAATTTTCAAATTTTTTTCACATTCGAACTTTGACGATGCCTTAGTCAAAGCTTTGATAAATCTGCCCCTAAGCAATACAATTAAATGCTGTAGAGTTCTTTTTTTTCTTCTGTCTGAAGCATAGGAGATAAGAGAACTGGCAAATTTCTTCTACAATATCCCTGTCTTCGTAAATACCTGATGTACTGGGTATAACATTTTGTTTTTCATTAAAAACCTAGTTATTTCAGCTATATAGCTGTGAGTTCCTTTATCCATACTGTAAAGAGGGATGCTGCTAACAATCAATTACAGCTGTATCTGGGATTTTGTATGGAAGTATGGAGGAAAAAAAACAAAGTTTTTAAAGAAGTATAGTAATACATGTTATTTCCTAAATACTGTATACTGACATGGATAGCATTAATTGAAATTTCTTTAATTTTTTCTTGTTAATCTGACCCAGTTGTAAATCTTACGGGGGTTAACTTCAATTTTTTCTGGTCAGTTTTTTGGGGGAAAACTTCACTTTTTAGAGGAAAAAACAAACTCAAATTTTTCAAGATTTATTATACCCTGAAGCTGCTGGAAGTCAGAATCAAAAAATCTGCCATCTCAAACCTGCTGAGGTCATGTAGAAGTCTATAACAAATGTCCCTTTTACAATTTGAAGATATCATGATTTGCACTGGGTTTCATCCAAATTTGGGGTTTAATAAACCGAAAAAATTGAGCGATTCTGGTGTCAAATCTGAAAAATTCATATGAGTTTTTGCTTGATGAGTCTTTTCCCGACCCTACTTTTTTGCCTTAGTTTATTGATCAATAAGATAAAATTGTGGATTAGAGTTTGGTCGAGTTTGGTTTAATAAAAACATGAGATAAATTTGAGGTTTTTTAAATAATCCCCTTTTTGGGGTAAAGCAGTTTTTTCTTCTGCAAACTATGTCTGAGGTCTGAACAATACTCATTAAAAACATATATATATATATATATATATATATATATATATATATATATATATATATATATATATATATATATATATATATATATATATATATATATATATATATATATATATATATATATATAAAAAAAGGATTCTTCCAATATACTCTTTGAAATAAGCAACACTTGTAAAAGATCAGTAAACAAATTTGTTTTCACATGTTGTCTTATTATGCATTGTTTTTGTTAACAAATATTTTGTAATATGAATTAAACTTTGTAGAAACAGATTTACTTTGAACTCCTAGTTTGTTCAGTTTTTACCCATGTGACTTCCTTTGGCTTTGTAACATTTGGTTTATATTATTACAACACATGTACCAAATACTGCCAGTGGTACTGTCTTATGGTCTGTCAGGCTGTTTAGGGCTTGAACAACAAATGCATTTTTTAACAGTTTTAGTTAAATTAAGTCATATCATTCCCTCTTAAAATTATTCATTAGATCAGCCATGTTTATACAGTAAATCTACTTGGTTTGATAGCTTTGCTACTATAGATGAAGAAGTGAAGTGTCTTACTGCATATCAAATGCAATTAGATATAACTTTTGTAAAAAGTTTATAAAGGTATGAGATCCGTTATCTGGAAACCCATTATCCAGAAAGCTCCAAATTAGAGAAAGGTCGTCTCCCATTGACTGCGTTTTATCCAAATAATCCAGTTTTTAAAAAATGATTTCCATTTTCTCTGTAATAATAAAACATAATAAAACAGTATATTGTACTTGATCAATACTAAGATATAATTAATCCTTATTGGAAGCAAAGACAGCCTATTAGGTTTATTTAATGTTTACATGATTGCTAGTAAACATTCCTACTTCAAGTGCTGTAGTTAAGTCCAGTACCACCCTGGCCACCAGATCTATGTGCGGAGTGACATCATGTGAAGGACTGAGCATGCTGCTCGGTTTAATAGCAAGTCTCCAGCAGCTGTGGAAATTTTACATATTTATTACAAAAAGCAATAATCTATTATATAGGCACCCAAGTGCTGCCCCTGGTGTCCTAGGCACAGGCCCTCAGGTGCCAATATCTTTTGATATTAAATTATCATGATTTTAAAAATGTACTACTACTTTAAAAAAGAAAAAAAAGGTGAAGAGAAAATGTAAATGCTTTAGCTTTTCTGCTTTATTGACTTTATTGGAAGAGAAGAGGGCAGTAGCTTTAAAAAAGCATTTTATCGTAAAAAGAATAAATTACTCTCTTACTGTAGGTTGTATTTTTTAAATCTGCATTACCTTACTTTGTGCTCTCAGTACCAGTGGTTAGTGTGCCAATAACAGCGCCGTTAGCAATAAAAATTGTTTAAAAGGCCATATTATAATATTTATATTCTGAAAAATACATTTCAAAGTTAACAGAATACTATCAAACTGCACATAAGATTTTTTTTGCATCAGGTAGAATTTTTTTGTCTGGTTTAGTAATTGAAATCTCAGATGTCAGATAACAATGCCTTAAGCCTTCAAGTGAAAAAAAAAAAGTCATATGTTATTACTGCAAATTCTGAGATGTACTTTATTGGACTTAAATATGTTATAAAAAAAAGAATTTAAGAAAAGCATAATGAAATGCTGCTTTTGTATTTGTCTCGCTTGTTTTTGCTTCTTTGTCTTGCAAAGCACAATATTATGCCTTAGTTAAATGTAAGTATTCAAATAATATGCAATATATGCAAGAAACTCTGTTAAAGAGAAAAATATAATCATGGTTCCCTGGACTTGCCTGAGAAACCAAGCATTAATACATACATTTCTGATCTGTGACTTTCCAGCTGTTTTTAAGCTAGTCTATCAGCATAGATGCTGGTTAGTGATGGGCAAATGTATTAGCCAGGCACGAATTTGCGCGATTCGCCGCCGGCGAATAAATCCGTGAAACGGCCGCGAAAATTCAATGGCAAAAATTCGCCAGCGTCAAAAATGGACGCCGGCATCAAAAACGAGACGCATGCGCCGTTTCGAGAATTTTTCACAGTTTCGCGAATTTTGCACGAAATTCGCTAATTTTTCGGTGAAGCGAAACGCCGCAGATTTCGACCATCACTAATGCTGGTGCAATATATCAGTTAGCTTAACCCCAGTAGAGTTTCACTTATCTATTTTCTTTAGACCGGACTCTCCTTGTAAAAAAACATTTCTACATTTCTATGATCATGCAGCTCTATATTACATCAAAACAGTTTATGCATGTGTCCTATTTCATATACTTGCCAAAAATTAATGGGTAGAGGTAAATTAAACATTTGAATACAGCTAAAATATTTTACATAATCTCATTAAAACACAAACTTTGCCATTTTTACGAACTAACTGTTGATCTTTTTGCTGTTGTTTTATAATAATACCAACTACATGATTGACAGATAGGACTGGTCTTCTTTATTCTTTCTAGAATCAACAACTACATATGTATCAAGGTAGATACATAATAAAAAATGCCAGTATATTAGTGAATTAATTTGTCCAATGCCTTAATGTACCAAAATTGTAAAATCCCTGTGCTTTTCATACAAGAAATTAATGTCTTTTGTGATTTAAAAATGTTAGTTGATCCATTAGCCCTCATAACTGCCCAGTTAAGACCTTTGATGCCTGCAGTTTGATAGCCTCACTGTATTGTATGCTAAGTACATTTCAGTTATTTATAATTTTGCTGATGAAAACATGCATCAGTATAATCTGCCTTAAAAACCAAAAATATTGATAGTGTAATAAAATGCACAAATATGATTCGTGGTGACAAATTTGCTGCAGTAAAACACTAAAATCACATGAAAATACAGACATTTTCACAGGATTTTACGGGAGCAAATCTCAGCATCCACAATAGCAAGGAATGTTCTGTTTTTTTGTCACCATAAAAAAATGCCATATGTCATCCCCCTAATTATATGCAATTGTCTCTTTAACAGAACGCATAAGCATAAAATTTGAGATTTTGACAGCTTCTGTAAGCTATTAAAGTCTAACTTGAAGAAATCTAATTGTTGTTTCACTAAAAGTTTCAGGAACCTTCAGCATTCATTGTATGCTGGAAACTATGATCTGGCAATAGCTAAATTACTGCAGATTGTACACCCTTACATAGCAGACATAAAAACAAAGGCAAATGTACAGCTGAAGCCATGTTGAATCAAAACTGCACTATTAATATTTATTCTATTAATTAACTCATGAATAGTCACATTTCCATTCCTATTTCTGATCTAAATAATTTTCCTTTAAAAAATGTATTCCCTCTAGTCATACATATTATGTAAGTGTATACATTTTCATATAATTATAATTATACACACAAGCACACACAGACATTAGCATAAGTTATTAATGGCCTCATTTAATAGACCTGGGCAAACAAATGCCTTATTATGTTACTCTGTATTGCACTAGGTACAGTACAATTTTTTTCTGCTTGAGAATGTCATGATTTAGGCAAAAAAAAAAAAATCTATGAATAATGAACCATTCCCAAAATTTAATCAATAAAATAAAGCATACGTTTTAGCAGATCCTATCATGGGTGAACCCACTGGGGGGGCCAACTTCAAGACCCTCTGCCGACCAACATCAACCCAACACAATGCTTTGCATACCTTGCATTTCCTCCATCAGTGAACTTTGTAACTTGAAAAGCTCATTCAGATCAGTATATTTTAATAGACTTTTATAAACGTTTGGCATGATTGGAATTAGAAAGTCCCATATTGCCTTTCTTTTTCCTGCTATTGGTGCTACAAATAATCAGAACAACAGTGCTGATTATTTGATACAGGACTGAAAATATTAATTAAGAAGCAAGCTTATTTTAACAATAGATTTATTATTTGCACCAAGTGTGCATTCATATACATATCAAAAGAAAACTGCTTATTAGTTGTTTTTCTGCAAGAATGTATTTTTAGTTTAATATTTTTTATATAGTGCCATTGTAATTAATACAGATAATTGCTACATGGCAGCAAAAAAAACAGTGCAACCAAGAGGCCATGCTGTAGTTCTTATTAATGGTGTGACTTTCAATCAGACTGTTGCTGAAAGGTTTTCATCTGTTGCCAAAAATGTACATTCATAAGCAAGTCAGCATAAACATGTTTAGCTTTCATGTACTTTGTACATATTGAAATACATAACACTATTTATACTCTTAACACTAGATAAAATTATACAATAATTATCAAAATTCTAATTTGCTGATTATTTAATTTCAAAAAGTCTGACCAAACTATAATCCACAATTTGACTTTATTTATTATTAAAAAAAAGCTCAATTTAATCAGATCGGTTGAAAAACCTGAATAATAAGTTTTTTGGATTTGGTTCCCTTTTTCAGGCTTTTTCCAGGAAAGTCCTAATTTTTCAGATTTTGGTCCAGAGATGGCAGATTTAGGATTTTGACTTTTTGCAACCTCGGGGTATCAATTCGAATTTATTTCTGATTTTATAGTAAAACGAACAACATTTTCAAGTTTTAGCATACAGACTTTAGAAGATAGCCACATAACTATAAGGACTACAGCAGTTAAGATGAGGTGTTTTTTTGCAATTACCTAACCATGGTCTTGCTGCTTTGTGTACACTTTGTGCTGTGGGTAAGCTGTTCTGTTGTCCTATTCTACTTTCCTAATGTATGCTTTGTCCCAATAGGACCTGTTCAGCCTGCTGATGGCAAGGCTTTGATTGAAGCTGAGAGCTTTCTAGGCAAGGTTCATTCTAAATCATTGGCATGCTTTTTCAGGAATATTTAACCACTAGACTAGTTGTTGCTAACCTTACAATTGAAGAACTGCTTGGTTAAATAAAAAAAGTATAACAGAATGTCTATTGTAAAGCATAATGTGAATATGTCATATA
This sequence comes from Xenopus laevis, assembly GCF_017654675.1. NCBI lineage: Eukaryota > Metazoa > Chordata > Amphibia > Anura > Pipidae > Xenopus > Xenopus laevis. The sequence goes on along the minus strand of NC_054379.1, from coordinate 68,352,111 downwards.
TGTTAAATTTACTTACATTTGAGCAAAAAACATCATTGTGTATGCAGCTTGGACTGTGTGCCTGTTCTCTGATTTCTTTCCTTTAATTTGTATTTTCAAGAAAAAAAAGTTCAATGCAACACTGCAGCCAGAAAAGGTGGTAAACAGTATTTAAAGATATTTTTTTTACATAACTGGAGTAAGCTGTCAGTCAATTCTTGGAACTTGCAACTAGTTGCTGAAAATCCAAAAAACAACAGTGGTGCTGTATGCAGGGTTAATTACTAAATATATTAGGCTACCTATTGTGAGACCAGGCACCACTGCTGTATATGCTGTTGTTTATTTTGTGTGTGTGTATTTTTTTAACAGATTTGGAAGGTTGCTAAGGCTACATAATTTTTGCCCCCTGTTTAATCTGACAAATTATTATTGTATATAACCTTCATGAGTTCCCTGCCATGTATCATTTGATTTTTTTTGTCATGGATTGATCACATTCATGTTAATGTTGTAGAAAACTAAAATTTAATTAAAACAATTATCAATATCTAAGAAATGTTAAGTTTGTATTACCCTGATTTGATCATGAGATTTAAGGTATGAGATTTACTTAACAATAAGTGAAAAATAAATTTCATAGACAAGTCCGAATTTATCTCAATATTTTCTGGAAAAAAAAACTCCTACAAAATCTGCACACGTTTTTTGAGCTTATTTATTAATATAGATTTTCACCCGAAAACTGCGAAAACTTCGGTGTATTGCCAAAAACGCAGAGCACATCAAAAAATCATTGGGACTTCTCCCATAGACTTATATGCAACCTCGACAGGTCTGAGATGCCGGATTTTCTGATTCTGACTTTTCCATCCTCGTGGGTTTAATAAATTCTGAAAAAAACGTGATTTTTTTAAAAGTCTGATTTTATATAACAAAAAAAACATTTTCATTTGGAGTTTAGTAAATAACCCCCTTAATGCTTAATGCCCTAGTGGCTGTCATAAATTAGGTAATAAAACAGAGAGGAGTATCTATCAAGGGCATTAGACTGGGTAACGATTATGCTTAGAGATAATATGATTTAAATAGACAGTGTATATTAGCATACTTGCCAACTGTCCCGATTTTCATGAGACAGTTCAGATTTTGACAACTTAGCCCGGTCCTGGTTTCTTACTGAAATGTCCTGCATTTATTTTTGATCTCCTGCACTGATGACAGAAAAAGTTACAATGATTTTGAAACTTAAATAAATGAGATCCCAGATTACTTAGCACTCGCACTTAGATAAATTTGTAACTATTTAAGATATGTATGCTATAATTTAGTCTATAGTGTACATTTGGTTTTGAGGCTATGGCTGCAGAACATGCAGAACTAAAATAAATAATTAACCTAACTATAGATGTACTGATGTACTAATTTACCAGTACTTTTTTTACCAGTACTTTATACAGTGGAAATTCACTGATGTGTGAAGATGTCTGTTGAATCTATAAAATAATCTGTCAATTCTTTTATAGTCATCTTACAATTTATACAAATACTTTGCTATGCAGTATTTGCATAAGTACATTTATCTAATTGGTTTATGTCTTGGGTGCCCTGTAGTGTATGTATCCACTGTATAACTTCTCACAAAAAAATTAGCTCCAGTGTAGTTATGGACTTATTCTGACTTTTCTTTAATTTACTGCCTCCATACCATGTTATGTATGGTCTATATTGTACAAATTTGGTTTAAATATGCATTTTTGGAACCATAGCAAGAATGGAAACATTGTGTTGGGTTTAGGGGGGCAAAAATAATGATAGGAAGTTCAGTGAGGCTTTATCCCAAAGGTCTTACAATCTCTGGTGTACAGTGTCCCTCTGTACATATTCATGACAAAATAAATATAATAACATGTAATTATCCCACAGGAAGTTCACTAAACAAGTTCCGGAGTAATCCCGTTGGAATAATACACGAAGCAGTCGATGACTCAACAGATTGGATTTATGGAATATACACTACCATATCTGACTTCTTATCACTTGATGAAGAACGTAAAGGTATTTCAAGCATGGAATGCTGTTATAATGACACCTTATGTTTTTAATAAATATAACCCCATCTCTCAAAATGAGAATAAACGTTATATTTTTGCATATATTTCCCATATAATGTTTTTGTAAAAAGCAGCATTGGAAAACTTTAAAAGAATTAATAAATGTTTTACTTCTGAATGCTCAAGTGCAAGAAAAATTCTAGGCTTACTAACCCCCTCATTCTATCAAAAGCACATTAATTGCCCTAGTGATTTGAATCTGATCATTTTTTAAAAGCCAAAACATAACAAAAGTAAAGTGAACATGAAGAACATTTTTTTCCCTCCATTGTAGTAAAATTGAGCAATTAATTGTACAAAACATGCAAATCTATAGTTAAAATATTCATTAAATGTAATAATATTTTAATTGAAGAGTAGTAGAGAGTAGTCTGGTTGAAGAATAAGGATTGCAATTTTAAAAAAATAAATAGTATATAAACGATAAACTAATTTATCTCCAGTACTTTTATAGTAAAGTTATTAAAAGAAAAGTATAACTACTACACATATTATTAGACTCTTAGACCCAGATATTCTAACATTCAGCAGATGTGTATATGGCCAGTGCTATATACAACAAAAGCCATATTAACTTGTTAGTAAAATTAACCATATTAATTGAAATTATATATATATATATTTACATTTCTCCATACATTCCAATAATCAGAAGTAGTGATGTGTGGCCTACCCAAAACCTGCAGAACCCAGGCAGGTTTGGATTGTCATTCACACACACTCTTCTCGGGTAGGTTCGGGCTGAACTTTATCATGTGCCACCCTGCCTGCTGCCTTACAATGCCCCGCTTCCACCTTCAGTCAGTGCTTTTTATAGACATGAGCATGTGTGCCGTGAATTTATAAATATGGAGGTTAGGTTAGGGTCAGATGTGGGTGGTGAAGGGGCAGGTTAGTGTCAGGTGTGGGTCTACTTTTTGTCAAAATGCACATCAATAAGAGGTCAAGCTAGTAGAGAGTATTCATTTGTATGATGATAATAATAGTGCCTAAGCATTGCTAAGTGGTTTATTTACAATCACACTGCATGATACATAGTTCAATTACTATGTACTTATAATTATTAATTCAAATAACAATGTTTTTTAACCACAATGCAATACTTTGCAAAGCATTTCCAGAATTTCAGCATAAAAGTAGGTGCATGCTTTAACATCTTGAGAATGATCTACCAACAGGGCCAGATTTACATAGCAGCCATCTCTATGCCCACTGCTGTTCGTCACCCCTGTCCCCTCACCTTCATTCGTGCAGATGCACACATTTTCATCATCAGGTTGGGAGCACTGGCAATTGGCGCACGGGAAACTTAAAAAAGATTGCAGTGGAGGAGCGGAAGGTTTTTAATGTATAGTCACATACCTGAACATTAAAGGAAGCAGTAGCACTGTGATAAGGAGGCTGTAAATCCTGACCCTGTGTGGCCATATGGCCACCATTTAACTGTGCTGCCAGATTCTTCCTGTCAGTCAAGCATTTAAATTCCAGCTTTGCAAGCTCTGATTGACAAGCCCCTTTTCTTAAAGAAGAAGTGACCTATTTCCAATTTACATAGAAAGAGGACACATTGAAGACAATGGTCTAAAGGACATATAGGCATATTTTGATGACAAATTCAATTATGCTAATCCCTGAGAAGTGTCACTATCCCTTTAAGTCCTGGTTGTTACTTTTTTTAACAATTTTGCAGGTCTGTTTATCAGCTTGGCTTGTCTTACATTGTATCAGCAGTTTCAGCTATCAGACTGTTAAAACAATTTAAGACAATAGAGAATAGAAAGGTACTCACAAACACTGGTTTTTATAGCATAACCATAGAAAGTTTATAATGAAATTTATATGAAAAGTATATTGAAAGTATATAAAGTATATATGAAAGTATATTGCAAAGTTGCCTAGAATTATCAGTCACCCACTGATAAATAAGGCTCTACAATTCCCATAGAAATGAATAGAAAGTGGGCAAGGCAAGAAACAAGGGGGATAAAGTAGTCATGGGCAGGCCAACAAAGGGCACATGATTGGAGTTTTGTGGACAAAGGCTAACCTAGAAACAGGCAGGAATTTAATGCAGGATTAGGGTATACAATACATACACCTGTTAAGACAAAGCTTTGGAGAGTCTGACAGAACCGGAGATATAGGCAGGATTAGATAGGCTGCCTCTGCAAAATTCAGAAGTCCCAAGTTCAGACCCAGCAGAGGAAAGCAAAAAAGGGAGTCATCTGACTTAATCACAACTGGGTAAAAATGAATTCACTGATATCATTTAGATTCCCATTCATTTCATAAAAATCACAGTGACTTTTTCTTTACTACAGTTTTATTTACAATAAAACTATGTATGATGCCATTACTAATACAAAGAACATGACTTTTTTACTAGTACCTAGAATCACAAATACAGTAATCTTAAAAGCTTTCTGTTCATGCTAATAATTTATTGGCAATAAGGACAATGTCTTGGGTTTATCCAGTAAAGACAGCCACCCTCCTATTCACCCCTTTAACTTGGAAATTTGGATCTTTAAAGTTGCCAGAGGCACACAATGCCACCTGAAACAAGGTTTTCCTAATTGCAGGAGTAGCAGTGATGTTTATGTCTATTTCACTTTTACTGAAAATGCATATAAACATTTCCTTGCTAGAAGGATTAACAGTTTTTTAACAGGGGTGTTCCATGCTAAAAGCTAACTAAAGCCCACCTTTAATTTGTTGATGGACAATAAACGTTGGAGAATAAATTATAAGTTACCAATATATTTTATTAATGACAAATTGAGGAGCACAGTCTAGTCTAGATTGTTAGAAGTGAGTGTCTTAAATTAAAAGTACCCTGTTGTGCCTTTGAGGTTGAGCACACAGAAATTCTCTTTTAAAAAAACACATAGTTTTGCACTTACTTCGTACTTGAGTCACCCACCTCACATGAAAAGATAATATTTACAAAGAGATTTAAAAGTCCCCACAAAAGTTATTATCTAAAGAAGGTTATCAAGAACATTTTAGGAGATCCAAGGGAGAACTGATATTAATTGCAGTAGGAATCTTAGAACAATTTCTTTCACTTTAATCTACTAAAAAGTTCATTCTAGGCTTCATTATAACAGTGGGATATGTATTGCCGCAGATCACTGTGTGGTGGACAGATTATTAAATAATTTAGATGATTAATTGTCTTTATACACATTTGCATGCAAATCAACTGTCCAAACTATGGGAGTTCATGATTTTCCAGTTGCCTACTATACAGTTTGCAATATGTTACAATATACAATTATGTTAGATACATTTTATGTCTATTCATGTTTTTTCATTCCCCCCAAAGCACATGCTGAGCCTCCTGTAAAGAAAATAGGTGAGTTGATTTTTTCTTTACATTTTGATTTGTGAATGTTACTTATTTTATTGGTTATTTTAAGAAAAGGGAATATTTGCAACTGCTCTTGTTGCAGAACTACAACTGAAATGCATTCCACCTAAAAGTTGTTGTACACACTATAGCCTGTCTTTGTATTTTTCTAGTGATTCTTCTTTGTTCATTTTCTGTCAGAACAGATCTGTTTATTGTTGAGGAATACAGTAAATTAATGAAACAATGTATTAATCATTTTAATATAAATAACATCACAAGTGTATCCACATTCTTCATGTAAAAGAAAAATCTTAACCAAAAGGAAATCTTAACCAAGAAAAAAACTTTTTTAATGAAATAGAAAATAGGAATCTATAAAGCAAGTGTTGGTGAGATTTGTGAGCAATACACGCTGCACCAATGCATGGAAAATAACAGTGCATAATTATTTAAAGTGTAACCACATGAATCAAAGTACTGCAGAATGCAAAGTATCACAAAAAGTAAAGTAGGTCTGTAATCATTCAACAATAGTTATTATATGTATCTGTCTTATGGTGTTAAATACAGGAAAGAATATGTTTTCTTATCTCCTCAGAAGCAAGGTTTGCAAAGAATAGGGAAGTCAAAATGGCCACGGATGTTACAATAATCCCTTCTTCTCGGTGGCTACTGTAAAATATTTATATATATTTATAGTCTCGCATTTAAACAATAAAACCTTTTATAATTTTTTAAGACCTGTGAGTGCGGATCTGTTTTAGTGGATTTAAATTGAAATTATTGATACTGCACCCAGGCAATTTAAACAATTTATCGAGAGTGCTGGCTACCTCGTGGACTGTAAAATTTTTAAACATGCCTCTTTCGCCACGAAATCCTGATTTTGTTATTTATTACATTTCCATGACAGTTACTATATTTTGATCAAACATTTGTGAACTGAGAAACATGTGTTCGGTCATTTTTTTTACTAACGTTTTAAGAAGTGGACAGCATGGACATTTATAGACAAAATACGCTAGTGTGAATTGTTACTTTGTAAACCCCAATTGCAGTTATTCTATTGTAAGTTTTAACAGCATTTCTTGTGGAATATGGAGAACACCAGGCCTTATACTTATACATAGGCCTTGTACTATTTTATGGTCCCATAACTCCCTGGTGACTTACAATATCTTTAAAAATTGCAGTAGGGGGTACATTATCCATTACAGACTAAATTAAATATATAAAGGTGAAATATAAACACCATGGATTTTGGGAGTAAAAAATGGAGTAACCTTTAAGGTTATGGTAAGGTTGACTAAAATGTCAAAACAACAAAACTTTTTAATACAGAAGATTTATTTGTAAGAAAAAAACAGAAGTCTTTGCAATTCACAATGTTTAAGAAGTATTTTACTTTATACAGTAGAGCATTTTGGATCCTCAAAATTTCAGCTTTCTCCTTTAAAGCAATCATTATTAACTGTGGCACATTATTGATTAGCACACACTCATTAGGCTCAAAAAGGACTTCTGCATTGATTTTTACACACAAACAGCAGGTGCAAAGTGCTTCTGAAACTTAGTGAGTGCCTTCTAAGTGCATCTAAAAGTTTATATTCTGTTTTGCATGTTACGCTTATTTCTTGTGTACTGCTGACTGAATGCATGCTAGAAAGCTGTAAAAAGGGATCAGTTAGGGATATGTATTTTGAAAAACTGTAAAATACATATTTTAAGAAACTGCTTGACTTTAATAAATTTTTTATAACTGAACAAAATGGTGCACTGAAATGGCTTAAAATATAGAAAAACAAGGACGAGGTTTCACAGTGAAGTCTTTTATATAAGTTGTTAATGCATTTTGTGTAATATATTTGATGTAAAAATAAATCTATATACACTACATTCAAACAGTCATATGAAAAGGTTTGGGGACCCCTTTTAATTCTTTGGAGTTTTGTTTATCATTGGCTGAGCTTTCAAAGTAGCAACTTCCTTTTAATATATAACATGCCTTATGGAAACAGTAGTATTTTAGCAGTGACATAAAGTTTATTGGATTAACAGAAAATATGCAATATGCATAAAAAAAATTAGACAGATGCATACATTTGGGCACTCCAACAGAGATATTACATCAATACTTTGTTGAGCCTCCTTTTGAAAATATAACAGCCTCTAGACACATCCTATAGCCTTTGATGAGTGTCTGGATGGAGGTATTTTTGATCAGTCATCCATCCAAAATCTCTCCAGTTCAATTACAGCATGCTTCAAATCATCCCATAGATTTTTGACGATATTCAAGTTGGGGGACTGTGACATTCCAGAATATTGTACTTCTCCCTCTGCATAAATTCCTTTGTAGATTTCGAAGTGTGTTTAGGCTCATTCTCTTGTTGGACTATCCAACCCCTGCGTAACTTTCAACTTTGATGCTTGAACATTATCCTGAAGAATTTGTTGATACTGGGTTGAATTCATCCGACCCTCGACTTTAACAAGGGCCCCAGTCCCTGAACTAGCCACACAGCCCCACATCATGATGGAACCTCCACCAAATTTGACAGTAGGTAGCGGGTGTTTTTTTTGGATGCGGTGTTCTTCTCCTACCATGCAAAGCGCTTTTTGTTATGACCAAATAACTCAATTTTTGTCTTATCATTCCAAAGCACTTTGTTCCAAAATTACTGTGGCTTGTCTAAATGAGCTTTTGCATACAACAAGCGACTCTGTTTGTGGCGTGAGTGCAGACAGGGCTTCTTTTTCATCATCCTGCCATACAGAAGTTCTTTGTGCAAATTGTGCTGAGTTGTAGAACTGGGTTTCATTTGAGGGGTTGAACTTGAACTTTTGTACAGATACACCATCTGCAGCAAGATGTTCTTGCACATCTTTGGAGTTGATCTTTGGTTTTTCCATTTCCTGATTACATTCCTTACAGTTGAAACTGACAGTTTAAACCTCTGAGATAGCTTTTTGTAGCCTTCCCCTAAAGAATGATACTGAACAATCTTTGTTTTCAGATCTTTTGAGAGTTGTTTTGAGGATCCCATGCTGTCACTCTTCAGAGGAGAGTCAAACAGAAGCACAACTTACAATTGGCCACCTTAAATACCTTTTCTCATGATTGGACACACCTGGCTATGAAGTTTAAGGCTTAAAGGACCAGTAACATCAAAAAATTAAATTGTTTTAAAGTAATAAAAATATAATGTAGTGTTGCCCTGCACTAGTAAAACTGCTGTGTTTGCTTCAGAATCATCACTATTGTTTATATAAATAAGCTTCTGTGTAGCCATGGGGGCAGCTATTCAAAGGAGAAAAGGCTCAAGTTACACAGCAGATAACAGATAAGCTCTGTAGAACATAATGCTATCTGTTATCCATTATTTATCCTGTGCCATATAGCCGTTTTTCAATTTCCGCCATTGCTACACAGCAGCTTGTTTATATGAACTATAGTAGTGTTTCTGAAGCAAACACATCAGTTTTACCAGTGCAGCGCAACAGTACATGATATTTTCATTACTTTAAAACACTTTCAATTTTTGGTGTTACTGTTCCTTTAACGAGCTAATCCAGCCAATTTGGTGTTGCCAGTAATCAGTATTGAGCAGTTACACGCATTCAAATTAGCACAATACAAGGGTACCCCCATTTTTTCAGTTTTTCACATTTGATTTAATTTCATACAACTGTATACTGCTTCACTAAAAATCTTTGTTCAGAAAACACCCCAGTATGTTCCTGGGAAATGAAAGACATACCACTGTTTTTTGTTGAAAGTGGAGTAAATTATTATGCAGGCTGAGAGGGGTTTCCAAACTTTTTCATAGAACTGTATTATATATAACACATTTACAGGTATGGGACCTGTAATCCAGAATGCTTGTGACTTGGGGTTTTCCAGATAATGGATCTTTCAGTAATTTGGATCTTCATACCTTAAGTCTACTACAAAAATCATGTAAACATTAAATAAACCCAATGGGCTGGTTTTGCAAGTACAAGGTACTTTTTTATTATTACATAAAAAAAGGAAATTATTTTAAAAAATTTGGATTATTTGGATTAAATATGGGAAATGGCCTTTGCAAAATTCAGCACTTTCTGGATAATGGGTTTCCAGATAACAGATCCTATACCTGTATTTAAAAACCAAGTTCTGTATGGTTTTTATTTCTTACCCTAAACAGGGCAAATTTTAAAACTGAAAATAAAGTTTTACTTTTACCCCTTTGTCTGAGCACAATCAAAACAAATCAACAGTCTGCAGGCCCTGTGTAGAAACAACCCACTCCCTACCTCCATCTGCAGCCTTTTAGGCTTTGAAATAAGAAGTAGCTCATTATATAGAGAACATGTAAGTGAATTGCTGATTTGTTTAGATTGACTTTACTTTTAGTTTCAGAATGTGCCTTGTTTAATTTAAGCAGACATACTAATTATTTTTAATAGAAACAACAGAATGCCTGTTCAGAGGAGCAGAGTAAGAGACGGTTACTGTTGGTTTGGTTTCTCTTTAGAAGTGGCACTTTTAAGTTTTTACAAATAAAGGGTGAGATAAAGAATAATGGGGAAGCTACGGTAGATGGGCAGTGGGATTAGTAAGGGGTCATGGGGCAGGAGTGAGCAGAGATACATACAGTTTACCAGCATAAAATGTCCCTCTGTTACAGTGAAAACAGACTAATACTAATGGAGATATAGTTCTCCATTAAGTAATGCATATTTCAAAAGAAAAAGTAGTAACCTCCACTGTATGCTGGCAGATGCATGGAGTTTGTCAGGTAAAGTGGGACAGCTCTCTTTGCCCCTTTATATGTCCCTGGTAAGGCCTCCCCTCTAGAATGCAGTGCAGTTTTGGGCACCAGTCCTTAAGAGGGATATAAATGAGCTGGGAAGAGGACAGAGACATGCAACCAAACTGGTTAGAGGGATGGAAGACTTCAATTATGATGGTAGACTGTCAAGGTTGGGATTGTTTTCTCTTGCGAGGGGATATTATTACACTTTACAAGTACATTATAGACAAATAGCAGGGGACCTATAAAGAGGATCAACACACCAGAGGCCTCCCCTTCAGACTAGAGGAAAATAAGTATCATTTGAAGCAGTGTAGGTGGTTCACAGTGAGGACAGTAAGGTTGTGGAATGCATTGCTGTATGATGTTGTGATGGCTGATTATGTTAATGCTTTAAAGAGTGGCTTGGATGATTTTTAGGACAAGCATAATATCCAAGTCTATTGTGATACTAACCAAGGCTAATGTGAAACTAACTAACTATAGTTAGTATTGATATGGATATGCATAATTTATGTGACAGTATGGAGTGGTCAGTGTGAGTGTGTGTGTGTGTATGGATGCTGGGTTTCATTTGAGGGGTTGAACTTGAACTTTTGTCTTTTTTAATCCAATTTAACTATGTAACTATGTAAATTAGAGGTCAATATGGACAGATAGGTAGATGACGATAGAGCTTTTTTTTAAAAGAAAAAAACAAAGGATAAGGGTTTACTCATTTATTTAGACTTTAGGATAAGTATTTTCACCTAATACGTTGACAGTAGCAAAGTGTTTCAGTTGCAGTATCATGGTTCATGGTGGTAGGGCATTCAAGGAAGGGCAGTTGCATGTTTCAAAACAAGCTACAGTGTATGTAACTTTGAAAATCTAGCACAACACGCAGTTTTGACTATGCATACATTAAATTTCATTCAGGATGTATCATTTTTTGTAGACACTATTTTAGTCTTGTATTATCCACTAAAAATGTGTTCACCCTTTCTCATGATGAGATAAATCCTTTGCAGTTAGGGCACGACCATAAAGTTCAATATGTTGTCTCTTGGTTGTTTTTAAAACATTTACAGTGTGGTGGATTTCCTAGTATAAGGAGAAAAGGCTCAAGTTACACAGCAGATAACAGATAAGCTCTGTAGAACATAATGCTATCTGTTATCCATTATTTATCCTGTGCCATATAGCCGTTTTTCAATTTCCGCCATTGCTACACAGCAGCTTGTTTATATGAACTATAGTAGTGTTTCTGAAGCAAACACATCAGTTTTACCAGTGCAGCGCAACAGTACATGATATTTTCATTACTTTAAAACACTTTCAATTTTTGGTGTTACTGTTCCTTTAACGAGCTAATCCAGCCAATTTGGTGTTGCCAGTAATCAGTATTGAGCAGTTACACGCATTCAAATTAGCACAATACAAGGGTACCCCCATTTTTTCAGTTTTTCACATTTGATTTAATTTCATACAACTGTATACTGCTTCACTAAAAATCTTTGTTCAGAAAACACCCCAGTATGTTCCTGGGAAATGAAAGACATACCACTGTTTTTTGTTGAAAGTGGAGTAAATTATTATGCAGGCTGAGAGGGGTTTCCAAACTTTTTCATAGAACTGTATTATATATAACACATTTACAGGTATGGGACCTGTAATCCAGAATGCTTGTGACTTGGGGTTTTCCAGATAATGGATCTTTCAGTAATTTGGATCTTCATACCTTAAGTCTACTACAAAAATCATGTAAACATTAAATAAACCCAATGGGCTGGTTTTGCAAGTACAAGGTACTTTTTTATTATTACATAAAAAAAGGAAATTATTTTAAAAAATTTGGATTATTTGGATTAAATATGGGAAATGGCCTTTGCAAAATTCAGCACTTTCTGGATAATGGGTTTCCAGATAACAGATCCTATACCTGTATTTAAAAACCAAGTTCTGTATGGTTTTTATTTCTTACCCTAAACAGGGCAAATTTTAAAACTGAAAATAAAGTTTTACTTTTACCCCTTTGTCTGAGCACAATCAAAACAAATCAACAGTCTGCAGGCCCTGTGTAGAAACAACCCACTCCCTACCTCCATCTGCAGCCTTTTAGGCTTTGAAATAAGAAGTAGCTCATTATATAGAGAACATGTAAGTGAATTGCTGATTTGTTTAGATTGACTTTACTTTTAGTTTCAGAATGTGCCTTGTTTAATTTAAGCAGACATACTAATTATTTTTAATAGAAACAACAGAATGCCTGTTCAGAGGAGCAGAGTAAGAGACTGTTACTGTTGGTTTGGTTTCTCTTTAGAAGTGGCACTTTTAAGTTTTTACAAATAAAGGGTGAGATAAAGAATAATGGGGAAGCTACGGTAGATGGGCAGTGGGATTAGTAAGGGGTCATGGGGCAGGAGTGAGCAGAGATACATACAGTTTACCAGCATAAAATGTCCCTCTGTTACAGTGAAAACAGACTAATACTAATGGAGATATAGTTCTCCATTAAGTAATGCATATTTCAAAAGAAAAAGTAGTAACCTCCACTGTATGCTGGCAGATGCATGGAGTTTGTCAGGTAAAGTGGGACAGCTCTCTTTGCCCCTTTATATGTCCCTGGTAAGGCCTCCCCTCTAGAATGCAGTGCAGTTTTGGGCACCAGTCCCTTAAGAGGGATATAAATGAGCTGGGAAGAGGACAGAGACATGCAACCAAACTGGTTAGAGGGATGGAAGACTTCAATTATGATGGTAGACTGTCAAGGTTGGGATTGTTTTCTCTTGCGAGGGGATATTATTACACTTTACAAGTACATTATAGACAAATAGCAGGGGACCTATACAGAGGATCAACACACCAGAGGCCTCCCCTTCAGACTAGAGGAAAATAAGTATCATTTGAAGCAGTGTAGGTGGTTCACAGTGAGGACAGTAAGGTTGTGGAATGCATTGCTGTATGATGTTGTGATGGCTGATTATGTTAATGCTTTAAAGAGTGGCTTGGATGATTTTTAGGACAAGCATAATATCCAAGTCTATTGTGATACTAACCAAGGCTAATGTGAAACTAACTAACTATAGTTAGTATTGATATGGATATGCATAATTTATGTGACAGTATGGAGTGGTCAGTGTGAGTGTGTGTGTGTGTATGGATGCTGGGTTTCATTTGAGGGGTTGAACTTGAACTTTTGTCTTTTTTAATCCAATTTAACTATGTAACTATGTAAATTAGAGGTCAATATGGACAGATAGGTAGATGACGATAGAGCTTTTTTTTAAAAGAAAAAAACAAAGGATAAGGGTTTACTCATTTATTTAGACTTTAGGATAAGTATTTTCACCTAATACGTTGACAGTAGCAAAGTGTTTCAGTTGCAGTATCATGGTTCATGGTGGTAGGGCATTCAAGGAAGGGCAGTTGCATGTTTCAAAACAAGCTACAGTGTATGTAACTTTGAAAATCTAGCACAACACGCAGTTTTGACTATGCATACATTAAATTTCATTCAGGATGTATCATTTTTTGTAGACACTATTTTAGTCTTGTATTATCCACTAAAAATGTGTTCACCCTTTCTCATGATGAGATAAATCCTTTGCAGTTAGGGCACGACTATAAAGTTCAATATGTTGTCTCTTGGTTGTTTTTAAAACATTTACAGTGTGGTGGATTTCCTAGTATTCAATCTTATCTACAAAATCTATGTATAATATATTTATCAAATATATTATACTATACTTAAAATATAATATACTATTTAAAATAATTTAACACTTTGAAGACAAACTCCTATAACTATAAGCTATTCATTATTTAAAAAAACAGTGATAATAGACATAAAATATTTATTTTCTCCTTAAACCTCAAATGACCTTAAATGTGTTTAACTATACAGAACATATGACAGAAGGTTACAATCACTGTGTTTATTTTATTGTTTCTGAGAAAACTGAATGCATTATAATTAAAATAGCAATTTCCATTAAAAAATTCCAGAATACTTAGAAAAATATTATATTAACTTAAACAAATAAATAAAAAAAGTTAAAAACCTTTTTTAACATTTATTTCTTTTAGGTGGAATACAACCAGCTATACACCGAAAAGGTAAGCTTTTTGCATTCAATTTGATAAGTTAAAATACCTTGTTTTGTGAACCACGGTGATTAAGCACAGTGGGCTGTATACTGTAGCTTTTGGGGAAGAGCAGAGATGGCACTTTCAATAGTAGAGTAGTAATGCTACCTCAGTTATTTCTCTTTTATTTCTCTTTTTCTCTTTTATTTGTGAATTACAAGCAGTGCAAACATTAACTTTATCCAAATAAATGAAATGTAAATAAGCTATAGGACATCCTAATCTGTACTGAGAAAATAGAGTGGATTTCCAGGTCAACATCTTTACTGCTTACTCATAAAATCAGTAGACCACAAGGAACACAACACATCAATCAAAGGCACATAATTATGAAATTATCAACAAATACACAGAACTCAAAATGAGTACCCTCTATGGACAACATTTTTTAATACACATTTTCAATTTTAAAGGGAAGTGATTAAATGGAAAAATAAAATAATTATTGTGCACAGCAATTACATAAAACCAAAATAAGCAACATACATACAGGCAATATCATATCTAGTACTTGAACTATATGGTATTTAACTAGATATATAAGGCATATATATTATCTGCTTTTCTTAAAAGGACTTTCACATATTCTCATTGGCTTTATAGACGTAAGTGCAGTCTGTAGGATATGTTTAACCCTTGAGTACAATCTGGTAGAGCCAAATGTTTACTAACTACATGTGACATGTGATTGTCAAGTTCAAAGTACTCCAGTGACATTGTACCAGTGACATTTCATAGCTTCTGGTGTAATACTTGTTATAATAAATACAGCAATAGAGTGATCATAAATCACCAAGCACAAAAGCCGAGATACTATTTTTACATGTGCTTATTTTCTCAGCACTACTTTTAAAGCATAGAGACAAGCGATTCTAAAGGAAGTGCATTTGTTAAAAAGACTAGGACTTTTCTTCTTGAATACAGGAAGATGTGCTAAGGAAACTCAGTAGAAAAATGAATAAAAGGAAATTTCAGTTTCATCCTTAAATTGCCTGAGGAGCCTGCATAGCACTACGTTATGGCCCCGTGAGCAGGGAAAAGAATAAAGGTAGCTTATTTGCAGTATGGTGATGTGATATCTGCAAAGTCCTTTTGTGAAGGAGTGTTTAAGGACAAACTGATAGATCAATCAAAAGCAGTAAGAGAACACTCTGGGCCATTCCTTTTTATTTCAGTTTCAACAGACACTGCAGGTTAAGTGCAATTTGTCTGTCGTTGAGAAACTTTGGTTAGTAGGATTTGATCGGCTCAGCATGAATATCTAATGTCTGAAAGCCTGAAGCCCCAAAATCTCATAAAATAATAAGAATACATACAATACATACAATACCATCAATACATTCCATAAGATATACCAGCTATTTGCAGATGCTTTTTATGGTCAGTACAAAATGTAGTGGTTTATTAGGATGACATATGATGCATTTTAGAGCATCAATTTAAGGGAGAGCCCTGGAGCTATAAGAGTACAGGTTGCATGATAAGTCATCCAAATGACCTGCAGCCCATGTACACTGGTTTATGTATAGAGATTGGCAGAATCAGATATAGCTGTGATTAGGTGAGAAGGAATGAGTTATGGCAGGAGAACGCTGGGCTGGCAGGTAGAGAAGGAGAGGGATGTGATGTCAGGGGAAGAATCTACTTCCTTATCTTCTGAGCAGGTAGAAACATTCCACCCATCCTTATCCTTTTTACATATCTACATCTGAATGTAGATATATTTCTCAATGCAGTGTTATATTGTGGTTTCTGTACCTATACCTCTGTTTATACAGTATAAACTTGAGAGTCAGCATTGTATTAATTCATATTAATTCTGAATGCTTGATCCAGAGAATGTTTCTGATTGCCATTGGGGTCAATAAGGATTTTTTCCCTCTTGAGGCATAACTCAAGTTTGTCTTCCTCTGGATCAAAACAGTGGATATATGATAATGTATTTTACGTTATTTGCCATAGCAGTGGTAGGACCTTGCCAGGGTACTGCACAAGCAATTTTAGAAGAGGGAGAAAAGAGAATTGATTGACACAGAGACTAGTACCACTTGAAACACTACAGATCCAGGACCAGCAGCAGGGCTGCAGAACTTCTCTCATAGTGGGAGATGTTGCAGAGTTTGGGGCCATTATCTCTGAAGGAAAGGTAATGGTGAATATAATAGTGCTGAACTCAAATTGCAACTAAAGAAGTGAAATTAAAGTCTTCAGTGAGGAAAGGCAGAGTATAGTAGAGATCTCTAGACACAAAAGCAACTTAAGGAGCACCGGGAGTGGTGTATTTAAAATGTATAAATACATTTAATAATCCATGTTAAAAAGTAGTTTCAGCATACATATCATCGGATCCTGCGCTTAACGCATTTCATGGCTTCTCGCCACTTCTTCAGAAGCAATCACCTGAACCCACTGCATACATTCAATTATATACCTATTAACCCCACCCATAAAAAACATTAACCATTACACATTGCCATGAATTAGATCCTATGTTACATTCTACAGGGTATGCCTATTAATTGGAAACCAGTAGTAGTGATCTACTATGATTACTGCCTTGGGTTAGGTTGGAGAGGTCCTTTTTATTTGATATCACATGAATAAATGTTGTGGCCATTTTACCCCATTTCCTTCTCCTGATGTTTCGTTATGTAACAATTGGGTTCAGTGGGATAGCTCAAGTTGAAGAGTCGGATGAGGAGTCCCCTTGTCATAACATTTAACTAGCCATACTTAAAATACTTTTCTTTGTTACACAATACTGTTAATATTGTGCAATTAGTAAATGGTTAAATATATGTCTATGAAGATTGTCATTTATCCAGGTCATAATATATAGCATCTAGTAGAATTAAGTCAAAGGCAACTGGACATTTAGAGTTTTACTTGAAAACATTTTACCACTCATCTGAGTGGCTTTATTTAGTTCAACTGAAGTGGTTGGGAATTCCCACGGGGGAGGGGGGACCTGAATATCGAAGATATACAGAAACCCACACTGATCAGTATTTGTTGTTTGATTCCCATCTCCATCTGGAACATAAACTGGGGGTTATAAGAACTTTACACCATCGAGTTGAAACTGTGGCAATCAGTGTAGACTTGAAAGAGAAAGAATACAAACATCTGAAAGGTGCTCTTAAAATGTGTGGATACCCAGACTGGGTATTTATCAAAATCAAAGCCAAGCAAAAAGACCAAAGCAAGAAATAGAGGGAAGGAGCAAAACAGGTGAAGCAACATAGTAATCCCATATATGGCTGGAACATCCAAAAAACTTATGAGAATCTTCAAGAAACATCACATTCCTGTGTATTTCAAACCCTGTAACACCCTAAGACAGAAGTAGAAACAATGAAGACTTAACACCAAAGACTTTGTATGGAAGGAGCGGACCTATGGCTAATCCAATTGCACCTGAGGAAGGGGGTATCCCCCGAAAGCTTGTTCTGTTTCTTCTGCTGCAATAAATGGATTGAAGAGGCATTGGCCATAGGTGTGATCCTTCCATACAAAGTTACTGGATACAATTTGGTTTCTGAAGCAGCCAGGAATTGTATGCATCCATGAAAATCAAGTACTGTAAGTGGTGTGCTGAGGAATTTTGTATTGACCCAACACCAAAGCACATAACTAGCAATGTGGTCTATGCTGTCCAATGTAGTGGACTGCTTCAATCTCTATATCAGGGAAACAAAACAAATGCTTTGTAAGAGAAAGTTCCAACATAGAAGGGCTAACTCCTTAGGACTAGACTCATCAGTCTATCTACATCTCAGGGAAAAGGGACACTCCTTTGAGGACAACAGTGTGCAATTTTTGGATAGAGAGGACAGATAGTTTGAAAGATGTGTGAAAGAGGCAATTTATGCCAAAGTGGAAAAGCCATCCCTGAACAGAGGAGGGGGATTGCGGCACCGCTTGTCATCAACTACAATACCGTTTTGACATCCTTACCGGTGGCTTAACAACAATTCACACTTCCAGTCATGTACATTGAAAGATTAACACCTGCCTCAATGAAAATGATAGTAGCATTGGAACTGGATCACACATCTGTGAGTTTCAGTCAACACCTTACTGAAGTTCGATGGAACCATTGTGACTGGATATCTGTGACTTTACTACCCTCAAGGGTTTAAATGCTGGGGAATTCCCTACCACTTCAGTCAAACTGAAAAAGCCACTTGGATGAGTGTTGAAATGTTTTCAAGAAAAACTCTAAATGTCCAGTTGTCATTGACTTAGTTTTACTACATACTGTTAAATATATGGTATCAAAAGTGTTACTAGTACCTGAAACGTTGATACAGGCTGTTATGTTTTGGGTAGCCAAAGATGAGTAGAGCATAACAGTGCTTTATTAGCAGACTCTTGCAGCCATTACACAGTAACTTTCACTTTTAAGCTGTCCAGGAAGCATGCACAGTATATGTCTGAGCACAGTGACATCTATAGGCCATCTGCACAAACACCACAAGGGCCACAGTATAAAAGATTCAGGCAGGTTATATGACTGATAAAATTAACTGGTTCTTGTATGTGTCCTGCTTGGTGTGTGTCCATATTATGTGAGTGTAATTTAAAAGAATGTGATAAAATTATGAAGATACAATTTAAAATAGAGAAGGGAGGTAAATTTGAATTATGTTTTAAAATAGTTCAGCATTTTTCATGGGGTAGCATTAGTAGATGTTTAATCAATACACACAAATGTATATATATATATATATATATATATATATATATATCTGAAATATAACCCAAAATAGGTGCCTTTATTCAAACGCAAAAAAGATCTTTCACAACTATTAGGTGAGGTCTGACAAAGTCAGAGCACACAAAAAGTTATAAAAGGAAAAAGAAACCCCACCAATAGTTATGATTCTAAAGTTGACAAGAAAAATTCTAATAGGTGATGCACCCTACTTATTTAATAACAATAATTCGTTAGAAAATGTACTAAAAAAAGAATTTAAAGTGCTAGTGCCGTTATGATAACATTAACTTTTCCTGAATACTTTGAATTGAAAAAATTGAAAAAACGAATCAATTCAATTCATCTGTGAGTTAATATTACTCCTTAAATTCATCCATACATAGACAAAAAAATCATTATTTAAATAAAGTGCGGTGCAATAATTTAAAGTGTTAGACCTATAAAATTGATTGGTTAATTAAAAAGTAGTTAAAAATAACCAAACATGGTAGTGGGTTAAAAAATGTAGTCACGATCCATAAAATTAGATAATAGAAATTGGAAAAAATAGATGGTGGAGTTGTCCCGTAATCTAGCTACCTGATTTTTTTCTAGAGCCTGGGACACCACAAAGATAAGGCAGGACAGGGTAACCGTGGCTGTGGCCTTGGTATTTAACTTGCCCTAGATGTTTAGAGAGGCTAAGTAACCCTAAAAAGCCACAAACCGTCGGCCCCTTAGAATGGAAAGAAGATTATAAGAGGTTGTATAGAATAGTAAAGGATTTGACCCAAAAATTCTTGCCCCCACTTCCGTTGAAAAAGAGCAAAACCGGACTATTCAATGTAGATTGAATTTACAAAAAAGAATCAATTTGAGCAGAAGAGGATTACTGAGAATGCCAACGTACGTTTCGCTAAACAGCTTTGTCAAGGTGGAAATGAGGAGCCTAACCGATGTGCGTGTAGAAATAGACTTCCACAATACGCATCACTGATCTCGCCTCTCGCGAGATTACAGTCACAAACCATGCGCCGAACTTAGTTCCCTTGCTTCCCTGAGATTCTTTTTAATGGGATATCTGGGTGATAGGACAGAAATGGTGGATTTCCTTTGTAAAATGATGAAATTTGTTCTTATTTTTAACTATTTCACATTTAATGGTATGTTTTACTTACAAACACATTAACCGCCATGGGAACCTCATGTGCTCCCTCCTATGCTAATCTCTTTTTGGGATTTTGGGAACAAACTATAGTGCACAGTCAAACAATGTCCTTATACCAATCCAAAATTCGCAAATGGATTAGGTATATCAATGATATCCTGGTGAAGGCACACGGAATGAAGCCGTGGATTTTATTAATCAATTGAATCAGAATCACCTCAATATTAAACTTACTATGGATATCTCAGACCATACAATCCCTTTTTTGGATCTAATGATTGCGATAGATAAAGAAGGACATTTGTTAACTAAAAACTATAGGAAATCTACAGCAACGAATTCCCTTCTAACCTACTCCAGCTTCCATCACCATCCAGTGAAAAAAGCAGTTCCTACGGGTGAGTTCCTAAGACTTAAAAGGAATTGTTCTTCTCTAGACTCTTTTAAAGAACAGGCCAAAGACCTGAAATTTAGACTAAAAACTAAAGGCTATTCCGGTAAAATAGTCAAGAGAGCATACAATAGAGCATTACGGACAGAGAGATCAGAACTAGTGATGGGCGAATTTGCGCCGTTTCGCTTCGCCGAAAAATTCGCGAATTTCGCGCGAAATTCGCGAAACGGCGGAAAATTCGCGAAACGGCGCCGGCGTCTCGTTTTTGACGCCGGCGCCCGTTTTTGACGCCGGCGCCCGTTTTTCCGACGCCGGCGCCCGTTTTTGGCGCCGGCGCCCGTTTTTGGCGCCGGCGACTTTTTTCGAAAAAAAATTTTTGACGCCGGCGAATTTTTACCGCGAATTTTCGCGGGCGTTTCGCGAATTTATTCGCTCGGCGCGAATCGCGCAAATTCGCCGCGAATTCGCGCATGGCGAATAAATTCGCCCATCCCTAATCAGAACTCTTACAAGTTAAAACAAAAACACAGGATAATAATATTGTAAGAATTATTACCACTTACAACACCAGCAGCTCTCAAATCCAGGAGATTTTAAATAAACACTGGCCCGTACTGTTAGAGGATGAGATATTGGAGAGCTCACTACAGGGAAGAGCTTCTATTTATTATAGGAGAAGTCCGAACTTAAAAGATATTCTCACAAGAAGCCACTTCCAGACATCTGATCCTAGAACAAATCAGAAAAACTGGGGCTGTTTTCCTTGTGGGAATTGTAATATGTGTAACAAAATGCTAAACATGGAATCTTTTGAAGATCGCTTTGGTATACATCATAGGGTGAATAGTTATATTAATTGCCGGACACAAGGTGTGATTTACTGTATTGAATGCCCATGTCAGAAGAAATACATCGGAATGACATCTCAAATGGTGAAACATAGGCTACAACAACATTGTAGCACAATAAGAACTGCAGAGAACTCAATTAAGAAAGATAAAACAGTATCAACAGTAGCCCATCACTTTTTAAAATATCACAACATGGATCCGACATTATTGAAATTTTGGGTGATAGAGAAAATTAATTTGGGGGTTCGCAAAGGTGATCTGGAGCAAGCGTTCCTAAGACGTGAGAGCTACTGGATTTTTAAATTAGATACTATCGCTCCAAAGGAATGAACGAAAACATTTTATACACTGCTTTTATTTAGATATAGGGACACATATATGACCCTAGTAACAAGGGGTAAAAATTGTATCTCCCCCTATGGGTTTTAAATAGATTCTTTATGGTTTTCTTAAGCTATAATTAATACAAGGTAATAGATTTGTAAAAATTATTTAATAAACATCATTTTAAAAAATAAATAAATAAATTACTTTTAATATATTATATAGTTGAAATTGATATTAATTCTTTATAAGAATTCTTAACCCAGGATTACGATCATCAGTAGTAATTATAATGGCTGAAAGAGTCCATCTTTGTACTCCCGCAAGAGACATCGTAGTGGGAGGATACCAATGTGCATCTTGATCCTGGTCGGAGTGACAAGATGACGTACTGTATACCGGCAAAAAGCAAGGGAACTAAATTCGGCGCATGGTTTGTGACTGTAATCTCGCGAGAGGCGAGATCAGTGACACGTATTGCGGAAGTCTATTTCTACACGCACATCGGTGAGGCTCCTCATTTCCGCCTTGACAAAGCTGTTTAGTGAAACGTACGTCGGCGTTCTCAGTAATCCTCTTCTGCTCAGATTGATTATTTTTTTGTAAATTCGATCTACATTGAATAGTCTGGTTTTGCTTTTTTTCAACGGAAGTGGGGGCAAGAATTTTTGGGTAAAATCCTTTACTATTCTTTACAACCTCTCATAATCTTCTTTCCATTCTAAGGGGCCGACGGTTTGTGGCTTTTTAGGGTTACTTAGCCTCTCTAAACATCTAGGGCAAGTTAAATACCAAGGCCACAGCCACGGTTACCCTGTCCTGCCTTATCTTTGTGGTGTCCCAGGCTCTAGAAAAAAATCAGGTAGCTAGATTACGGGACAACTCCACCATCTATTTTTTCCAATATCTATTATCTAATTTTATGGATTGTGACTACATTTTTTAACCCACTACCATGTTTGGTCATTTTTAACTACTTTTTAATTAACCAATCCATTTTATAGGTCTAACACTTTAAATTATTGCACCGCACTTTATTTAAATAATGATTTTTTTGTCTATCTATGGATGAATTTAAGGAGTAATATTAACTCACAGATGAATTGAATTGATTCGTTTTTTCAATTTTTTCATTTCAATGTATTCAGGAAAAGTTAATGTTATCATGATGGCATTAGCACGTTAAATTCTTTTTTTAGTACATTTTCTAACAAATAATTGTTATTAAATAAGTAGGGTGCATCACCTATTAGAATTTTTCTTGTCAACTTTAGAATAATAACTATTGGTGGGGTATATATATTTATCTATCACAGGGTTGAAAATGAATCAAACCAGTACAGTGGTTTATTTAATTACTTTTTAATCTTTGACCCCCTTTAAAAAAATCCGCCTCCCATAGGAAATTATTATTTTTTGCAAGCACAGCAGTGAAGTATCAACAAAAATGTTTATACTTTGCATTTTTGTTTTCATAAATCATCAGACATGTCTGTTTATTTTTCCATTTTAAAATGCACATTTTTATGTCTGTATATCTGTTCATTGAAGATTTTTGAGTTATAAAATCGACCCTACAATAATTATATAAGAATGTATATTTAAGTTACATTTTGACAATGCTAAGAAAATTTGAGTACTTTGTGTTTTTGTATGTATCATCTAATACATTTTAGATTTAAGCTTTCCAATCCAGGTTTTCTACAACTTCATGTCACAGCTCCCTTTTCAGCTATATCAATAGGCTCATTTAGCACTTTTCTCTGCATTGTTCTGCTACATAACAATCCTTGAGGTGAGGTAAAGTAAATCGTTTTATTTTGTACCAGAAAATATTCAGGCCCTAGCATCTCCCAAGTTAAATGAGAACTGTAAGGGGAAATTAGCTGTTTTGTGAATGTCTGCAATATAATGAGAAAACTAATAAAAATCAGACCCTTAAACTGATGCTTGCCCATAATATAATAAACCTTACTGTCATTTTACAAACCACATGGTTTCCACAGCAACACAGCTAGCCCCAGAAGCAACTACAGGCTGTCATACTTTTGAATAGGAGTTCATAATATTAGGATTTATTAACAATGTGTCACATTGATAAGTATAAATTGAATGATTAACTGTGGCCATGTAAGTCTTCTTAAAATGAGATCTTTTATCAACTCAGCAATAAAATATGATATGATTACCACAAAATTAAAGCCATTTTTCATAAATGATGTGACATATCAAAACAATGAGTAGCAAAGAAATTGACTTTGGTTCATAAAAAAACAAGCACATTTTTACATATATTCACTGTTAGCAACTTCTGTGACAAGTGCTACCTACAATATGAATACAGTTTTGCTCACATCCTGACATCAACATTAAATATTGAATGAAATTAATTATTTTTTTTAATCTAGTGCCGTTTCTTTAACCTTTTAAATGCCACAGATCGTAGAATCTACGTTCTGTGGCAAAGGTACTTGAAATGCCACAGAACGTAGATTCTACGTTCTGCAGCATTTCCTGTTTCAGGAGCGGAGGAGCGGCTGTTAGAGCCGCTCGCTCCGTTCCTGCTCGATCCCCTGCCCCTAGGCAACGAGCAGAGCAGGGGATCGAGTGGCCCCTGGGGCGCGATCGCCCAGGGGCCCAAAAACAGCAGCAGGCACGTGTTACTTACGTGTCCTGCTGCTGCAGCCTGCACCGGATCGTCGATCTCCGCCCCCACAGCACACAGACAGGAACCACGAGGCAGATGTCTTCCAGGGGCTCTTCCTGATCGCCTGCAACAGTCTCCAGCGATTTTTTCAGGTTAGTGCAACAATTACACACACAAACACACCAACACACACTTATTACAGTAATACACACTTAGATTCACACTTACACACACTTACACATACATTTTTGGGGATTGGGGGGGTCACTTACACTCACTGCACTTACACACATGTGCACACGCACACACGCGCACATAACATGTAATTTACCATTTGTACACACGCACACGCACATACATGGCATTGTGGCCTTTTTTTTTTTTTTCTTATCGCATCGTTTCTTTTTTTGGCTGAAAAAAATGTTTTATTGCCATTACGCATAGCGTATTCACTAACCGTACTGTGCAATACCTTTTGTATGTTATTTCGGTGATTATATTGCAATTTTGGGTATTTTGGTGCATTTTTAGCCATTTTATTGAATTTTTAGCCATTTTATTGCATTTTCAGGTCTGCATATATTGTGTTCACTTTTTTCTAGCCGTATAACCTGTTTGGCCCATCTAAAATATTCAAACTGTGATTCTGACAGCTGATAACACTAGTCTGGAAAAAAAACATTGATTTTTGTGGTTTTATTGGATTTTTTTGCATTTCACCCTTTACTGCCTTATTTTGTTTTGCCTTGTAAATTTTATCTACTATATATCCATTTGGGGGTCTCTGTGCGCCACATAGTTTGGTATATCTATGCAAATTGGGCATCAAAGTGTTCAGTAGACCCCTGGCGTTCATATTTAGGATGTTTTATGCTGATACGTTACGAAATGTGTGGCATATAATGGGGTAAAATTCAAGCTTTCTGACAATTTTCAGAAATTTGATAAAAACCGTTATGTTCAGCATTGCTTTGCAGTTTGGCAGTTTGCAGTAGAAACACTTATTTACCCATATTGGATTCGTCAGAATGTGTACTTTCTGAAAATATATGGTTTTCTGGGGTCTTTGTACTGTTAGGGGGGTCTAATGTTGCATAATACACACACCAGGTGCTTATATTGCAGCAGCCAGCGCGTCAGCTGTGAAAATGTATATACACTATTGTCATTTGGGGGTCTCTGTGTGCCACATAGTTTGGTATATCTATGCATATTGGGCATCAAAGTGTTCAGTAGACCTCTGGCGTTCATATTTAGGATGTTTTATGCTGATACGTTACGAAATGTGGGGCATATAATGGGGTAAAATTCAATCTTTCTGACAATTTTCAGAAATTTGATAAAAACCGTTATGTTCAGCATTGCTTTGCAGTTTGGCAGTTTGCAGTAGAAACACATATTTACCCATATTGGATTCGTCAGAATGTGTACTTTCTGAAAATATATGGTTTTCTGGGGTCTCTGTACTGTTAGGTGGTCTAATGTCGCATATTACACACACCAGGTGCTTATATTGCAGCAGCCAGCGCGTCAGCCGTGAAAATGTATATACACTATTGTCATTTGGTGGTCTCTGTGCGCCGCATAGTTTGGTATATCTATGCATATTGGGCATCAAAGTGTTCAGTAGACCTCTGGCGTTCATATTTAGGATGTTTTATGCTGAAACGTTACGAAATGTGGGGCATATAATGGGGTAAAATTCAATCTTTCTGACGATTTTCAAAAATTTGATAAAAACCGTTATGTTCAGCATTGCTTTGCAGTTTGGCAGTTTGCAGTAGAAACACACATTTACCCATATTGGATTCGTCAGAATGTGTACTTTCTGAAAATATATGGTTTTCTGGGGTCTCTATACTGTTAGGGGGGTCTAATGTCGCATAATACACACACCAGGTGCTTATATTGCAGCAGCCAGCGCGTCAGCCGTGAAAATGTATATACACTATTGTCATTTGGGGGTCTCTGTGCGCCACATAGTTTGGTATATCTATGCATATTGGGCATCAAAGTGTTCAGTAGACCCCTGGCGTTCATATTTAGGATGTTTTATGCTGATAAGTTACGAAATGTGGGGCATATAATGGGGTAAAATTCAAGCTTTGTGACGATTTTCAGAAATTTGATAAAAACGGTTACGTTCAGCATTGATTTGCAGTCTGGCAGTTTGCAGTAGAAACACTTATTTACCCATATTGGATTCGTCAGAATGTGTACTTTCTGAAAATATATGGTTTTCTGGGGTCTCTGTACTTTTAGGGGGGTCTAATGTCGCATAATACACACACCAGGTGCTCATATTGCAGCAGCCAGCGCGTCAGCCGTGAAAATGTATATACACTATTGTCATTTGGGGGTCTCTGTGCGCCACATAGTTTAGTATATCTATGCAAATTGGGCATCAAAGTGTTCAGTAGACCCCTGGCGTTCATATTTAGGATGTTTTATGCTGATACGTTACGAAATGTGTGGCATATAATGGGGTAAAATTCAAGCTTTCTGACAATTTTCAGAAATTTGATAAAAACCGTTATGTTCAGCATTGCTTTGCAGTTTGGCAGTTTGCAGTAGAAACACTTATTTACCCATATTGGATTCGTCAGAATGTGTACTTTCTGAAAATATATGGTTTTCTGGGGTCTCTGTACTGTTAGGGGGGTCTAATGTCGCATAATACACACACCAGGTGCTTATATTGCAGCTGCCAGTGCGTCAGCCGTGAAAATGTATATACACTATTGTCATTTGGGGGTCTCTGTGCGCCACATAGTTTGGTATATCTATGCATACTGGGCATCAAAGTGTTCAGTAGACCCCTGGTGTTCATATTTGGGATGTTTTATGCTGATAAGTTACGAAATGTGGGGCATATAATGGGGTAAAATTCAAGCTTTGTGACGATTTTCAGAAATTTGATAAAAACCGTTACGTTCAGCATTGCTTTGCAGTTTGGCAGTTTGCAGTAGGAACACATATTTACCCATATTGGATTCGTCAGAATGTGTACTTTCTGAAAATATATGGTTTTCTGGGGTCTCTGTACTGTTAGGGGGGTCTAATGTCGCATATTACACACACCAGGTGCTCATATTGCAGCAGCCAGCGCGCGTCAGCCGTGAAAATGTATATACACTATTGTCATTTGGTGGTCTCTGTGCGCCACATAGTTTGGTATATCTATGCATATTGGGCATCAAAGTGTTTAGTAGACCCCTGGCGTTCATATTTAGGATGTTTTATGCTGATAAGTTACGAAATGTGGGGCATATAATGGGGTAAAATTCAAGCTTTGTGACGATTTTCAGAAATTTGATAAAAACCGTTATGTTCAGCATTGCTTTTCAGTTTGGCAGTTTGCAGTAGAAACACTTATTTACCCATATTGGATTCGTCAGAATCTGTACTTTCTGAAAATATATGGTTTTCTGGGGTCTCTGTACTGTTAGGTGGTCTAATGTCGCATAATACACACACCGAGTGGTTATATTGCAGCAGCCAGCGCGTCAGCCGTGAAAATGTCTATACATATTGTCATTTGGGGGTCTCTGTGCGCCACATAGTTTGGTATATCTATGCATATTGGGCATCAAACTGTTTAGTAGACCCCTATGTTTATATTTAGGATGCTTTATGCTGGTAATGATACATGGACAATACGATGCTGGAAAGTTGAAGCTTTGAGGCAATTTCCAGATATTTCACCAAAACCGCCAAATTTGGCAAAGCCTTGCGACTCAGTAGTTTGGAGCAGAAAGGCATGGGTACCCATTTTAGATTCCGTAGAATGTGTACTTTCCAAAAATATATGGGTTTGGGGGGTAAACATATATTTCTGTGTTTTTACCCCGCAAAAATGCAGTCAATGTGTTGATTTTTCATTAGCTGAAGTTACCCACGGGACTGTTTGTATGCGCTAACTTCATTTTGGGGCCTCTAAATGCCAGATACTTTGGTAAACTTATGAACAATGGCCACCAAAATGTTCAGAGGAACCCTGGCAATCATATTTAGTGTGCTTTTTCTTAGTACGTAATGACACATGGGTGATATGGTGCTGGGAAGTTGAAGCTTTGAGGCAATTTTCAGATATTTCACCAAAACCGGCAACTTTGGGAAAGCCTTGCGACTCAGTAGTTTGGAGCAATAAGGCATGGGTACCCATTTTAGATTCTGTAGAATGTGTACTTTCCAAAAATGTATGGGTTTGGGGGGTAAACATATATTTCTGTGTTTTTACCCCACAAAAATGCAGTCAATGTGTTGATCTTTCATTAGCTGAAGTTACCCACAGGACTATTTGTATGCGCTAACTTCATTTTGGGGCCTCTAAATGCCAGATACTTTGGTAAACCTATGAACAATGGCCACCAAACTGTTCGGAGGAACCCTGGCAATCATATTTAGGGTGCTTTTTCTTGGTGCATAACGATACATGGGTGATATGGTGCTGGGAAGTTGAAGCTTTGAGGCAATTTTCATATATTTCACCAAAACCGACAAATGTGGGAAAGCCTTGCGACTCAGTAGTTTGGAGCAGAAAGGCATGGGTACCCATTTTAGATTCTGTAGAATGTGTACTTTCCAAAAATGTATGGGTTTGGGGGGTAAACATATATTTCTGTGTTTTTACCCCACAAAAATGCAGTCAATGTGTTGATTTTTCATTAGCTGAAGTTACCCACGGGACTGTTTGTATGCGCTAACTTCATTTTGGGGCCTCTAAATGCCAGATACTTTGGTAAACTTATGAACAATGGCCACCAAAATGTTCAGAGGAACCCTGGCAATCATATTTAGGGTGCTTTTTCTTAGTACGTAATGACACATGGGTGATATGGTGCTGGGAAGTTGAAGCTTTGAGGCAATTTTCAGATATTTCACCAAAACCGACAACTTTGGGAAAGCCTTGCGACTCAGTAGTTTGGAGCAGAAAGGCATGGGTACCCATTTTAGATTCCGTAGAATGTGTACTTTCCAAAAATATATGGGTTTGGGGGGTAAACATATATTTCTGTGTTTTTACCCCACAAAAATGCAGTCAATGTGTTGATTTTTCATTAGATGAAGTTACCCACGGGACTGTTTGTATGCGCTAACTTCATTTTGGGGCCTCTAAATGCCAGATACTTTGGTAAACTTATGAACAATGGCCATCAAAATGTTCAGAGGAACCCTGGCAATCATATTTAGGGTGCTTTTTCTTAGTACGTAATGACACATGGGTGATATGGTGCTGGGAAGTTGAAGCTTTGAGGCAATTTTCAGATATTTCACCAAAACTGACAACTTTGGGAAAGCCTTGCGACTCAGTAGTTTGGAGCAGAAAGGCATGGGTACCCATTTTAGATTCAGTAGAATGTGTACTTTCCAAAAATATATGGGTTTGGGGGGTAAACATATATTTCTGTGTTTTTACCCCACAAAAATGCAGTCAATGTGTTGATCTTTCATTAGCTGAAGTTACCCACGGGACTGTTTGTATGCGCTAACTTCATTTTGGGGCCTCTAAATGCCAGATACTTTGGTAAACTTATGAACAATGACCACCAAAATGTTCAGAGGAACCCTGGCAATCATATTTAGGGTGCTTTTTCTTAGTACGTAATGATACATGGGCGATATGGTGCTGGGAAGTTGAAGGTTTGAGGCAATTTTCAGATATTTCACCAAAACCGACAATTTTGGGAAAGCCTTGCGACTCAGTAGTTTGGAGCAGAAAGGCATGGGTACCCATTTTAAATTCAGTAGAATGTGTACTTTCCAAAAATATATGGGTTTGGGGGGTAAACATATATTTCTGTGTTTTTACCCCACAAAAAATGCAGTCAATGTGTTGATTTCTCAGTAGCTGAAGTAAAGTCCTGATCAATTTGGATGTGCTAACTTCATATTGGTGTCTCTAAATGCCAGATACTTTGGTAAACCTATGCATAATGGGTATCAAACTGTTCAGTGGACCCCTGGCAATCATATTTCAGGTGCTTTTTCTTGGTACCTAATATAGTTTGGGATATGCGGAGCAGCAAAATAAAACCTTTGACATGATTTTTCAGAATTTTGAATTTTTTTTTGAAAAACCGCTATTTTCAGACAAGCTTTTATGTTTGGTAGTTGGGAGTAGAGAGACATAGTTACCCATTTTGTAATCGGCAGAATGTGTACTTTTCAAAAATGTATGGTTTTCTGGGGTAAACCTACGGTTTCAGGATTTTTTGCCTTGGAATCTAAAGCATGCCGTTTTCTGCCTTAGTGCTTTCAAAATTCTGTAATATACTGCCGGGAGTTTTTTCTGTACAGAAATCCTAAATCTCCCTAAAACTATACATATCTGGTATTGGCACGTTCGAGAGACATAAGGCTTTCCAAATCAGTTGGATTTTCATCCCTAAAATGAAATATTTTTCTGGTATAAATTGATATACGATGAAAAATGGTAATTTTTCATTTTTTTTTGGTATTTAGCACTATAAATTTTTTTGCACAGGTGGAAATACATGAAAACTCCGGCAGATTTAGAAAGCTCAGTTTCTACCGAAAAAAACAATGTATAGTTTTCCTAGGTAAACTATAGGTTTCCCCTCAGAAAATGCCCCTAAAGTGAGAGAGCACAAAATGTTTCAAAAACGGCTGGCATTTCGCGTAACCAAAATGTGAAATTCTGCTGGCACTTAAAGGGTTAATATAGTGCCTTTTAAAATGATAAGCAGAAACAATATTCAAGACTTTTTTTCTTCATGCCTGCATATTCATTAGAGAAGGGATGTCAAACTTTTGGTTTTGATAAGTAGTTACTTTTTGAGGATGTTGCAATATGCTGCTTCTCAGTAGAGGTGCATTTATTATGAATCATGTTATAAGATGCATTATTTTAAAAACACAGAAAACGCATACAACTGTAAAAATACATCATTCAACATGGTGCTTAGCAATAGAAATGTTAATACATGACTCTTTAAAACTAGTGTAGATAGTGCCTGCTGGGTAGTGGTGTTTTATTTACAGAAGCCAATTCTATAGTATCAATATAGATAGATATACCCTTTTCCTTTCTTTCTTTACAAATATTAAAACTATATGCATGGGTTATTGAACAGTGACATTGCAGATCAGACCACTACATAGAGGAGACTATTGTTCCACAATCCGCCAGAAACCATGCCTGCTCTATGCGTATGCAGAAGGCCATTGTGATCCCATAAGATTGCAGCTCAGAACACTCCATAGAGGGTGTTTCCACATGTGAGCGCATTCAAATCAACTTTGCCCAGTGCATATTTACTAACATATGGTTGTTTTGCACGTTTTCCCCTAAATGCTTTTTTGCCCTGAGCCTGTCTTTCATATATTGGTGAATATCGATGAGACGTGGATTGCGCACAAATATTTGCAAATAGCTCGTTTGAGCTATTTGCAAATATTTGAGATAGGTGTTTGTGTGAGCTTGACCACTGTGTGTGGTTGTATGCCAAGATATTGTTGAGTGTAAATTTGCAAATATAAAACGGCAAATTGTTGTAACTGTTTAGTGAATATTTTTTCCACCACCAAGATTACATTTGTACAGAAAATACGACAATCTTGCCCTGCTTTATTCCTGCTTTTTTTACTGTGAATCATTCTGTGCTGCATTAAGTTCATAGATGAGCCCCAGTTTTGCAGATTTTGCATTGCAGAATTTAGAATACCACATAGAGGGTTATTGCGAGTGAGTGCACATGCAATCTTGTGTCTAGAATGTTTGAATTCCTGATACTTTGCATGTATCAATTCCTATTTATAATGTATTTTAAGTCCCAAATATTGATAGTTCAGAAAAAAACAACAGTAACTCATAGTAACCAATTAGCAATAACCAATAAGTAGCATTTATTAGTCAATTTAGTTTGCTATGGGGTTTCAGAGATTTACAATATTTATTAAATTCTACTGGTATATCTCTAGTCTCATGTTTCAGCTCTAAAGCAAAGCATACCTTAAGTTAATCGGGTTCTCTAATATAGTTTAAACAAATATAGATCAGCCTATGTGGTCCCTCCTTAGTATCTCTGATATTACATCAGCAACATATTTGCTCCAGAAGAGATTCTGTTACCCTTTCATTGCTATGTATAACCAAGCATTCCAGGAATTTTCTTAGAACTGTTTATGTCTCTCTGAATAGTACAGCTTCACTTTCCCCTCACATGCTTTTTTAAAGGTATATTTGTGCAGGTATGGTACCTCTTAACCACAATGATTGAATCCGTATAAGGTATCTTTCTGTAATTTGGATCTCCATACCTTAAGTCCACTAAACAATAATTAAGATATTAATTAAACCAAATAGGATTGTTTTGCATCCAATTAGGAATGATTATATCTTAGTTGGGATCAAGTACAAAATACAGTTTCATTACTACAGCAATGAAAATCATTTTTAAAAATTTGAGCTATTGATTATAATGGAGTCTATGGGAGACGGCCTGTAATTGATAGCTTTCTGGATAACAGGTTTCTGGTGGCCAACCCACACATCACTGGTAGCCAGCTTTCTTCCAGTGAAAATGTCATATTCCCACAATTCTATACATTAAGGGGCACATTTACTTAGCTCGAGTGAAGGAATAGAATAAAAAAACCGTTGAATTTGGAATTTGGAAAAATTTGGGAAAAAAACTTTTGAATTGGCTACTTCGACCTTCGACTACGACTTCGAATCAAACAATTCGAACTAAAAATTGTTTGACTATTCGACCATTCGATAGTCGAAGTACTGTCTCTTTAAAAAAAACTTCGACCCAGTACTTCGGCGTTCGATTTAAAGGATTTAATCGTTTGATCGAACGATTTTTCCTTCGATCGTTCGATTGAACGAATTGCGGTAAATCCTTCGACTTTGATATTCGAATATCGAGGGTTAATTAACCCTCGATATTCGACCCTAAGTAAATGTGCCCCTTAGTTTGCAGACTTGTGAAGAAGGAAAATAACAGAATATAGGCATTTTGGAAATTGGAATATTGGCTGGAGGAAATTGTTTTCTGCTACATTGGTTCTGTAATCTGATAAACTATGAAGTCTGTAGCAAATTTTGTTCTAAAGTTAATTTAAAATGTTAACTATATGTATTATAGTATACATATTATACACTACATGTATTATATATGTGGCTTACAATAATATTTTCTTTTGCAATGCAACAAAAACATTCCAGCATATCACTGTATCAACAAAGTGGTAATTATATCTGACTGACTGACTGACATTTAAAGGGGTACAAATACAAATGCCTAATTAGTGCGTGTGTTACACTTTCATAGACAGTTTTCAAATTACAAAATAATTTCTGAGTACCCCTGTATAGTGATGGGCAAATTTATTTGATAGGCATGGATTCACTGTGCATTTCCACGTTTTGCCATTCACTAATGTTTTTGCGAAACTGCGGCAAAAATTTGTCAGCAAAAAGTTTTCAGAGACAAAAAAAATAGTTGTTTGTCGAAATTGTCACGCACAAAAAAATTGTCGGTCTTAAAAATAATTTTTACACCTATTGACTTCAATGTGTTTTGTGAATTTTTCAACATTTCACAAATTTTTTCGACATTTCGAGAATTTTTCGGTGACGTGAAACGGACAGATTCGCCCATTGGTACCTCTGTATCTTTTTTTTCCTAAGCCATGCATCAGTAGAAGAAAACATAATTGTTTCAAACATTTATGCTGAAGGCCCACAGGGCATTTCTCCAACAGTGTATTTCAGCCTGCCAAGAAGCACCTGAAACAGTCCTTATTGCCTGCTATTGAGTGTAATTTGTTTCTTACACTAGTGGGTTTTCAGCCTGAGAATCTCCAGTATAAGTACTTTGCAGTTTGGATTACTTTAGTGGGTGGTGGCTCTGATATTTTCCTGAGCATATTTCAAACAGCATGTCTTTAGGGCTATTTCACACATGGCCAATGTGCTCCTCCCCATGTGTAGCATAAATAGGATTTGCCTGTCATTGTGTGCACAGGGCAGATTTGATCTTAAAAATGCACACTTGAGTTTTTTTAATTAAATCTGTGTTTAGTGATGGGTTGCATGGAAACATGGTACACACATGGGGACAGTTTTATAAATTTTCAATTTTGAGGAGAAAAAAAAAAACCAGAAAAAACACTTGCATTTTTTTCCTGTGGGACAGAATTGTCCCTGAAGGCACAATCAAAAAAATAATACAATTTAATTTCAATTAGACAAATTGAAACTGTTTCAATATACTGGGGAAAAATAAAATAGCTAGAATTTTTGTGATTAAATTCCCATTGACTTCTATAGAAACTGACCAGCTTTCCTTGCCAAGTTTTTTCATGCAATTTTTATGTTCTTTTCTTTATTAAGTCACAAGTTTTTAAAAAATTCTTGAAAATCAAATCTCAAAGTATATTTATCAGTTCTTCACAGAGAAAAAACTAACAAAGCAAGAATTGTCAGAGTACTCAACCAATTTATGTTGGAAATTATTATGTCATTATTTTGCAAATGTCAAAATAGCAATTCATAATCAATCATACTGTATAAAAATAAAGAACCCAAATTCAATATGAGTTTACAATACTGAAATGTAAATGTCAGATATTGCAGACTCAATGCCTCAGAAGTAAGTCTTCAGAGAAAAGCCTTCTTTTAATAATGCCCTTTGTACGAGTCAGTATCAAATAAATTAATTTCCCTGTGAAATGAATAGAGGAATGAAAAGGAATATGGAGCCCTTGGGCTGGCTGGGAAAAAATGAAAATGGAATAAAAAATGTCTAGACACATATAATACATTCACATGTATACAAAATCTATGGATTTGAAAACTAAAATATCACAAAAGGAAAATGTAATAATCACTGGCTCTTAAAATTTACTGAAAGTTTAAATCTAATAGCTTTCTTTCTATAGTCATTTAGTCTGTACATTTCTGCTATACCATAGCTGTACAACATATATAAATTGCCAATCTATGATGGCAACTTAATTGTTAGCTAATGCGGTATTAGCTAATGAGCATGTTATTTTAAGCTAATTCGTAGAAAACTGTGAAGTTAGCATAAAGCAGGCCACAAAGGAACAGAAAAATATTTCATTACACTGCACTCTACTTAAACTAGTTTTAGATTTACATATTAAGTCTTAAATTTATATTGGCACTATGGCCACATTTAGGGTTACCACCAATCCCAGACAACTTGGTTTTGTAATGGTTGGCTTGGTCAAAACTGCCTGCCCAATTTTCTGATTTAGAAGATCTGGACAGAACTCTGCATTGAATGACACAGTGATCAGCCAATCACCAACTACTCATAGACCTCCCACTAAACATTATTGCCTGCCCCTTGATGTCATCCATTTAAAAATGTAAGGTTTTTAGCATACTTTTCAGATCCAGTTTCTCAAAAAAATAATCTCCAGCAACACCCATTTACCTTACTTTGTCTGTTGAATGTCAAGAAGAGACAAAAAGCTGAGGGCACTTCTTTATTAGCATAACCTGGTTATTTGACAAGCAGAACTCTGAAATAGCAGAACAAGTCTCTCACACATGTCACATATCATTGCTGGAGGGTCAGTATGACAGTATGACCCATTCTCTCCCCCTTCACATGGAAACATATAGGTCAGTTTGATTGAGGAATGGAGCTAGACCTGGAGGGTGGAAGGGTACCCATCTTAGGTTTAGGGAAACCTACCAACACTAGCGACCACTGTTGTGAATGTTGTGAGTTCTGGAAAATTATTTCTTTAACAGATGGAGAGTTAAGTAATATTGGTTGGGCATATCCTCTGAACCGTGTTCAATATGATATTTACATTTATGTAGATTGATTGTCTTTATGATGGTTTGTACTGTTTGAAATGTACAATAAAGCTGTAGCCAGTATCATTCAGACAATAATATTATAACACACTTTATTAAGTAGTTAGGTTAGAATGAGATTGTATGGGTGATTCCTGGGTCATGGCAATTATGTGAGATATAAAAGGCCTACAACCAAGGCATCCTGCACAGATATTAGATGGATGTTGTAAGGCATCCAGGGAACCGGCAATTTGGGTACTTTGGCAGCTAAATTGTGTGGATTTGCAGATTGACCTGTGCATGAATTTATATCAGCAATAAATAGTTTTATATGGACAAGCATCCTTTATAGTTAACTACACTTTCTTTTTGTTAGAGGTCATATAATCTCAGTACAGGTATGGGACCTGTTATCCAGAATGCTCGGGACCTGGGGTTTTCTGGATAATGGATCTTTCCGTAATTTGGGTCTTCATGCCTTAAATCTACTAGAAATTCATTTAAACATTAAATAAACCCAATAGGCTGGATTTGCTTCCAATAAGGATTAATTATATCTTAGTTGGGATCAAGTACAAGCTACTGTTTTATTATTACAGAGAAAAGGGAAATCATTTTTGAAAATTTGGATTATCCGGATAAAATGGAGTCTATGGGAAACAGCCATTCCATAATTTGGAGCTTTCTGGATATCGGGTTTCCGGATAATGGATCCTATACCTGTATATGTAAAGACAATACACTGTTATTTTATAGAAGAAACATTTGAAATATAAATAGCACAGTTACCATAGTCTTCATGCTGATCACTTTGAAAGGATTGCAGTGCTTTTAGCAACTTCTAATACTAGGGCCTAAAACATAAATTGGGCAATTGATGATTCAAAATTTCAGTCTTAATAACTGCCATCAGAGCAGATGATGCCAGTTCATCATACAATATATCAAACCAACTGAACTGTACAGTTTCATCAAGGGATAGCTCAAACTTGCCAAGTACGGCTATTACCAAAGTTTCACACTCTCCTTACATAAATTATATCAAAATGATCTTCTGTTATAGTGCTATATTAACACTTTTTTCTATTGGTATATATTTCCTTATAAACAGTAATGACATTATGTTTACAGTGAATGATTTTGCTTTATTGTACCATTTCCCCTTTCTTTCCCTTTGCGAAACATAAGTGATATCACAAATAATACAGGTATGGAACCTGTTATCCAGAATGCTTGGGACCTTTCTGTAATTTGGATCTTCATCCCTTAAGTCTACTAAAAAATAATTTAAACATGAATTAAAACCAATAGATTGTTCTAGTCCATTAATGATTAATGATATTTTAGTTTGGATTAAGTACAAGTTATTGTCTTATTATCACAGAGAAAAATGAAATCATTTTTAAAAATCTGAATGATTTGTTTTAAAAGGAATCAATAGGAGATAGCTTTCCCATAATTTGGATCTTTCTGGATAACAAGTTTCCGGGTAACAGATGTAACTGATAAATGATAATGCAGTGAAAACATTTTTCCTCTCATCTCCAGTCAGCCTTGATCATTCCCCTTCTTATGTTCTCCCAGGCTGAGCTGTTATAGGCCCTTTCCATCTACCTGTTTCAGAACTTTGTTTTATACTGTATATAATTATCAGGTTTACTGTAACTCTTACCAACATCAACTCTAACAACTCTACAGTTCAGTAACATGAGTTATTGATATCTGTAGACAATAAAAAGCTGTTAAGATGCAGACATAATGCCTTCTTCATCTACTTTTGTAAGCAAATCATTGATATATATATAGTTAGTATGTTTGTGTGCGCATTTGTTTATTTTCCCATCGTCTCTTCTTTTCTAATAACATTCAATTTTAATAATATTTCTCTCTGGAACCATGGCCCCATTCACTCTTCCTATTTCTGTTCAACATCCTCCACTTGATCTTGTTGTCCTGCTCCATTTCTCTTCTTCCTTTGATTGGCACCCACTTAAATTTGATTGCTTCAATTTTGTTCTCAGCCTTTATTGCATGATGTTTAATACAGCAATGCTTTTATTAGCACATGGCTGAAATAATTTCTTGCAAGTAAAGCAGTAAAAATTATGTCATCATCTAATAATCATAGCCTACAGTATCTTTGCCCACACCTTACCATGTCACTACTAAGTGCTTAGCACTTCTTTGGATATTGCCTAAAGTAATATGATTTACTGATTGCCAGAAAATTCCACACGAAACCTCCTGAAACCCTAATTAATAAAATGACAGTTTGCTTCAACTGCATCTTATAGGGGAAAGTGTAAGCCCTCAAAATTAGAACTAAGTAATAGTACAGGCAGTGAGACTGACAAGGCTGCATGTCTGAGAAATGTGTGCGCAATGTGTATATTATGGGAGATAAGGTCTCAATAAGAGACTCAATAAGATCAAGACTGGAAAAACAAGTCTGGCCTGTCATAGGTTTGCTATACCTCTTGATTTGATTTTAACACAATTTATGTGTTTACTAGAACGGTATCTAATATCAACAAAACATTTTCATATTGTAAAATTGAAGCTATCATATTTTTGTTTAGAGTTAGAGACTGGAGCAATTTGCATCCCCAGTTGAGCAAACGAAAGTGAGCACAGAGTTGATGATCCTCATAGTACATTAAATTCAAGGTAGAATAATCAATATTTATTTATTCAGAGAAGATAATTAGTACTTGAAAATGTGCCTTTTGAACGGTTCAGTTTGATTCACAGTTCTAAAATTCTAGTGGTTTACCCTTTTATCCACTGGTTTAAAGGGCAGAGCTTATGTATCAATATGTATGAATATATAGTATATATATATATATATATATATATATATATATATATATATATATACATAGCTTTTGTGATCAATTACAACTGAAATTGTTTCCATCTCAATGAAAATTGCGAGAAAATAAGCAAAGACGTTTA
Organism: Xenopus laevis; assembly: GCF_017654675.1. Taxonomy (NCBI): domain Eukaryota; kingdom Metazoa; phylum Chordata; class Amphibia; order Anura; family Pipidae; genus Xenopus; species Xenopus laevis. The sequence goes on along the minus strand of NC_054379.1, from coordinate 68,312,886 downwards.
TTTAATGCAAATTGCTATATTATTTATTTTCAGTAATTCATAAAGAGACACCTGAAGTAAAAGAAAAAAAATTGAAAAAGGCCACAGCTAAAGGTATTGTAAAGTACATATAGAAAATATCAGTAAGTTTATTTATGGGTTAGATCTCCTCTTTTATTGCTCTGGTTGGTAAAGTAAATGTACTGTGTTATCTTTTTGGTGTCATATTGTTTATGATAGTATATTAGATGGGTAGGGTAAAACCTATATATATATATATATATATATATATATATATATATATATATATATATATATATATATATATATATATATATGCATTTTGTTTCTTGGGTTTTTTTTTTCTCTGCGCAGATATAGTTCATCTGTAAAATGAAGGATGGCTATGGAAAAATACAGGCACAGGGTAATACTTCAAGGTGATAGGTGATAATTTTCCCTAGGCATCTCTGTCTTGGATGGAATGATGGAATGTTTCTCACTGAGCTTAGACCTACCTCTGATTAACCAACTAAGCCTGATATATAATCCTAAAAGCCCTTATCAAATGTCACTGAAAGAAGGATTTCTGGAACAGCAGTTCCTACACCTGCTGCCATCAGTTTGAAAATCCTAGTGTGCTGAGTTGTAGTGTCATTGAATATAAACCATAGTCAACATGTGCATTTCATGTATGTAAGCTCTTCAGGGCAAGGACCTCATCCCAACTGTGTATTTAAACACCAAGCATTTAAGAACATATACATATATATTTATTTTTATTTTCTAATTATTAATAGAACTATTCCCTAGTTTGTGTTTACACCTTGTGAGGCACTGTGTAGAATTGTGGTGCTAGATAATAAATAAATACATACATACCTGAAATCACTCTGCATATGTCTAATATGTTTCACTGGAGAATACACAAAGACAAATTAAGTGCAAAAAGATCCACCATCTTTTGGTTTAATGTGTTTGCATGCCCCTTTCCATTTTACTACAGTGCCATTTTCCCCTAAATCTCTCTTTAACCAGTAAAATAGTAATGCAGTTGAAGGCTTTTGGTCTTTGGCAGGGATTTAATACATTGTATTATACTTTACCTCTGACTAACATCAAAGTCAGATCTCTGAAATATTACCTTCACAGCCTGTTATTCTTCTGTAATTGTTAAACTACAGATTTTAGAACCCTCAACAAAAGCTGAGAGCAGGTTGGAATTATGTAAGGAAATGTAAGGATAGTGTTGGCAGAGGAATTGGAGCTGCACGTGACTCACATGAGTCACACGAAAGTTGCTATTAATCAATTGTTAGAGAATATTCTTTGGACCTCGAATAGCTTGGTATTCATTAAAGAAAAACTCACAAATATTTTTAATTAGATGTTAAAAAATAAAAAAAACAGCAAGCGTCTAAAATGGAAATAATCAAAGCAAACTTGGGGACAGATATATCAGAAATCAAATTGGCATTTCTTCTTGATTTGAGTAAAACATGTCATGTTAAATGTGAAAGTGAGCTATTTTCTGGAACTTCGAATAGTCAGGATTTGCTTCATCCAATGCTGATTTGCTTAATACACATTGAAGGATGAATCATACAACTGGAACCGTATACTTCTAGATGAACACTTACATCTCAGGCCTAAAATATACGTGGTATGGTGGCTTATCAATTTATGATCATAACTTTGTAACAAAAAATACATGCACTTGCATATTTATTGAATTACTTAGACAGGGCATCAGGGAATGTGCATTGATTGACTGGCCGGATCAGTAGCACTTCCATTGTATCTAAATGTATTTTGTATAAAATATAAGAGAATGCCAACTATAAGGGTAGGACTACGTGGACGTTTTCGGTGTGATCCGACGCACTACAACAAAACGCCAGCGTCAAATCGCATGCAACAGAAATAAGGTAAGTAATGGAAATGTTGGATGAAGTTGCAGTGTTGATCCGTCGCGACACGACTGTCGGGTGCAGACGCAGCGTGCAGCATCTGCGTCCGACAGTCGTGGTGCGTCGGATCAACGCTGCAACACCATCTGACAATGCACTCACTTACCTTATTTCTGTCACAGATTAGACGCTGATGTTTTGCACTGAAATCGTGCTTCGGATCGCGGAAAACATCGCATTGCTACTCTCCTCCTACATATGTACAAATTTAAAAAAGCATATCCTAAAATTAAAAAAAAAGATGAAAAAATTAAAAGAAATAAAAGTAAATAAAATATTTAAAAATGTATTTTACTAACATTTAATGAACTAATCACAATATAATTGTCAGATGTGTGTACTAAAATTACTAAAAATTACTCAATTAGTCTTAAAATTGAACATGATGTACTTTTTATACTAAATTTACTGTACCAGCAGAGATTGTTAACAGCCTTAGAGCATTAATGATCCAGGCCTTGAAATGTGCCGACAGTATTTTTCCATCTTGGATCTTTGTAAGGACATGGTTCAAAGGGCAAATCAACCCCAAAGTAAAAATTTGCCTAATAAAAGAAACCATAATTCTAAGCAATATACAATCATTACAAAATATCGATTTTTTTCAGTTATTTGCTATGTATTGCTATTGAAAGCAGTGTTTGTCTGTCCCTTTCTATTCTCTGCCCTGGTGGCTCAGACTGTTGATGCAATGTAAGGCAAGGCAGCTGATTTACATACCTGTCTTTGCTGAGGAACTAAGACTTTTACAACATTGTTTAAAAAGTAACAACCACAAGTTAAGCAAATGACTGAAATTTTGCAACTAATACATATTGCACAAATATACACAAATGAAGAACCAGTAAGTGAAGGTTTCCTTCTTAACACTCCCAATTCTAGTAATACAACTAATGATGCATGGTTCACACATGATGAAATTCAAAAGAGACTTGAACATGTTAAGATTAACAAAGGTCCAGGGCCAGATGGTATTCATCCCAGGGTAATTAGCGAGCTTAGCTCTGTGATTGCCAAACCTCTTTACTTAATTTTTCAGGATTCATTGAGATCTGGCATAGTGCCGAGAGACCTGCGAATTGCTAATGTGGTGCCTCTATTCAAAAAAGGATCCCGTTCTCAGCCTCAAAACTATAGGCCAGTTAGTCTGACGTCAGTATTAGGAAAGCTTTTCGAAGGGTTAATAAAGGATAAGATACTGGACTTCATAGCAAATCATAATACTATGAGTTTGTGCCAGCATGGTTTTATGCGTAATAGATCTTGCCAGACTAACTTAATTTCTTTTTACGAGAATGTAAGTAGAGACCTTGATTCTGGGATGGCAGTGGATGTGATTTACTTAGACTTTGCTAAAGCATTTGATACAGTGCCACACAAAAGGTTACTGGTTAAATTAAGGAATGTTGGCCTGGAACATAGTATTTGTACCTGGATAGAGAACTGGCTAAAAGATAGACTACAAAGAGTGGTGGTAAATGGAACATTTTCTAATTGGACCAGTGTTGTAGTGGAGTACCGCAGGGCTCTGTACTAGGTCCCTTGCTTTTCAACTTGTTTATTAATGACCTGGAGGTGGGCATTGAAAGTACTGTTTCTATTTTTGCAGATGATACTAAATTGTGCAGAACTATAGGTTCCATGCAGGATGCTGCCACTTTGCAAAGTGATCTGTCTAAACTGGAAAACTGGGCAGCAAACTGGAAAATGAGGTTCAACGTTGATAAATGCAAGGTTATGCACTTTGGCAAAAATAATATAAATGCAAGTTATACACTAAATGGCAATGTGTTGGGAGTTTCCTTAAATGAAAAGGATCTAGGGGTCTTTGTAGATAACACGTTGTCTAATTCTGGGCAGTGTCATTCTGTGACTACTAAAGCAAATAAAGTTCTGTCTTGCATAAAAAAGGGCATTAACTCAAGGGATGAAAACATAATTATGCCTCTTTATAGGTCCCTGGTGAGGCCTCATCTGGAGTATGCAGTTCAGTTTTGGACTCCAGTCCTTAAGAGGGATATAAATGAGCTGGAGAGAGTGCAGAGACGTGCAACTAAATTGGTTAGAGGGACGGAAGACTTAAATTATGAGGGTAGACTGTCAAGGTTGGGGTTGTTTTCTCTGGAAAAAAGGCGCTTGCGAGGGGACATGATTACACTTTACAAGTACATTAGAGGACATTATAGACAAATGGCAGGGGACCTTTTTACCCATAAAGTGGATCACCATACCAGAGGCCACCCCTTTAGACTAGAAGAAAAGAACTTTCATTTGAAGCAACGTAGAGGGTTCTTCACAGTCAGGACAGTGAGGTTGTGGAATGCACTGCCGGGTGATGTTGTGATGGCTGATTCAGTTAATGCCTTTAAGAATGGCTTGGATGATTTTTTGGACAGACATAATATCAAAGGCTATTATGATACTAAACTCTATAGTTAGTATAGGTATGGGTATATAGAATTTTAATTAAAAGTAGGGAGGGGTGTGTGTATGGATGCTGGGTTTTCATTTGGAGGGGTTGAACTTGATGGACTTTGTCTTTTTTCAACCCAATTTAACTATGTAACTAACTATGTAACTATATTGGAAAGTTGCTTAGAATTATGTTTTCTTTTATTAGGCATTTTTTATTTTGGGGTTGACTTGCCCTTTAAAGGAGAAACAAACCCCTTATTAAAAAAAACACTACCCCCTACCCCACATAGACCCCCTCTATACTTACCCCCAGCCTAGCTGCTACCCTGGGCAAATGCCCCTAACTTTTTGCCCCTAACTTGTGCAGATTCAGGAATCGGAGTTCACAGCAACCATTTTTCAGGTCTTTGTGTCTTCCTCCAGTGATTTGTCAATTTACGTCCATTTTGGCACATGCAGTTTGCAGTTGATGCAAACTGGGATATTGCTCCATCTGCGCATGCGCCGCTCCACCAGTCTCATTCTCAGATTACCGAAGCTCCAAGCAGCTGCTGAAAAGTTTTAGGGGGTCACCAAACATCATCAAGCAGAAAATTTTGTCCATCAAAAAAGCTGATGCAAGAGGGCTGATCATTAAATTCTGTTTCAGAATGCACTGGTTTCTGAGCTGTTATCTAATGAGAATCAGAATTTATTAATAATTATAATTTTTTCATATATTGTGTGTCAGTCTAAAACTTAGTCAACTGAAAGCAACCAAAAGCATGTGGTGTGAATCAGCAGAAAAGAAAATCAGTATCTACTGGTTTCATCCTCTAAAGCACAAATCTTCACTGCTAAAGGGAGCCTTCATTTTTGTTAGGCTCCTGTTGTGCTCTAATAGTCCCTAGTACAGGGGAATGCATGCACTGACTTAATACTGTATTAGCATGAAGGAGAATGAAGAGAGACAGATGCTTAGAGGGGGATAGTAAAGAATAGTTCCCCATGTAATAACTAGCTTTCTGTAGACTTGTGTTTGTAGATTATACAAAATGATGAAAAAATGGCAGAGTGCTGACATAGTCATAGCAACATTAAACCTGCTTATGTCAGACAAGTCTCTTCTAAGCCTGCACACTAGAAAGGCATAATATGAGAATTGATGTACAAAGAGGTGATGGATATTCAAGGTGAGAATGGCTTTAATGTTGCAGTAACAAATAATCTGAGATATGTTTTTATGAATACTTGGAACCAGCATAGGAAATGTTTCTGTCATTTAGAACACATGAATAAAATCTGTTGATAAATAACTCAAACATTACCATTGTTTTGTCAATAACATGGATTTATTTGAGTTCCATTAATATCAAATACCAACTAAAGATGAAAAAATATTTAATTAAACACTTCTTAGGGTATTGCTTTTATAATAGATTCATTCTCTGTGTAAACATAAATGGACATAACCACACAATTGCAAAGGAGGTCTTAATTACTTAGAAAATGTCATATTTTCATCATTTATAATTTATGATTAACTCATTTGGGTGCCAGAGATATTTTGTTGACCTTTTAAACATCTAAGGCTTTAACAACTGAGGTAATTAACTTCACTTGTAAGAAAACTGTTCATTTCTCATGAGCAAATATATATTTCCTAGGGGTAATATGAAGAAAGAATATATTGTTTTCCATTTCATTGTTTTAATGGAACATATTAAAAAGCTAAACAATAAAGAAACAAAACACTTTTGCAAAGAAAGAGCATTTTAAATTAACTTGAATTATCTATAAATCCTGCATTCCACACATCTTTTCATGTTTCTGTACAAAAGACCTGTCCGTGGAACTATAAATACATTTATGGATGCATTCGTTTTGTGAGTCATTAGGAGGTTAAAATGATTTGAGAAGTGAAAGAACAAGATTCAGCGTTTCCTCAAACCATTCTTCAATATTTTATAAATTGTAGAGTCAAGCTTGTACACAGGAATCATGTGGAAAAAGTCAAAACAAGATGTTACAGTTCAATCCATAATGATAATTGCATTTTATGAATGAAAGATTGTACATAGAAGTTGAAGAATTCAGCTGCACTAAAGCTCTGAGATGAATGCCAAATCCAGACAGCTATTAAAACAAATCAAGATTTTTTCAATAGAAACTTTATACAATGAAAGACAAAAAAGGGCTCAAATGTTCTTAAACTGCTTTGGTGTGACAATCATTCAATGCTTTCTGAACAACTTCCAGTAGAAGGATAATACTATTCTCTAGTACTAAACAAAGCAATGATTTTCTGTAGTAGGGTTGAGATATATATCTACAGTGTGTGTGTGTGTGTGTGTGTGTGTGTGTGTGTGTGTGTGTGTGTGTGTGTGTGTGTGTGTGTGTGTGTGTGTGTGTGTGTGTGTGTGTGTGTGTGTGTGTGTGTGTGTGTGTGTGTGTGTGTGTGTGTGTGTGTGTGTGTGTGTGTGTGTGTGTGTGTGTGTGTGTGTGTGTGTGTGTGTGTGTTCAATGCAAGCCATGCCCTGTTACACTCAAACATACCCCCAAATTGACCAAACCCCACCTGCTAAATACAAAGTCCCATCACTTTTAGAGTTCATGAATCTGAAATTATTTTGTTGAGATTGAAAAATTAAGGGGTTGTTCACCTTTATGTTTACTTTTAGTATTTTAAAGAATGATAATAATAAGCAACTTTTCAATTGGTCTTCATTATTTATGTTTTATCATTTCTGAATTATTTGACTTCTTCTTCTAACTCTTTCCAGCTTTCAAATGGGGGTTACTGACCCCATCTAAAAACAAATGCTCTGTAAGGCTACACATTTATTGTTATGGCTTCTTTTTATTACATATATTTCAATCCAGACCCTATTCATATTCCAGTCTCTTATTCAAATTAATGCATGTTTGCTAGGATAATTTGGACCCTAGCAACCAGATTGCTGAAATCGCAAACTGGAAAGCTGCTGAATAAAAGCTTAATAGCTCAAAAACCGCAAATGATAAATGAAAGCTAATTGCAAATTGTCTCAGAATATCACTCTCTGCATCAAACTAAAAGTTATCTCAAAAGTGAACAACCCCTTTAACTGGCCTGCACAAGGTCCTGACCTCAACCCAACTTAACACTTGTAGGATAAATTGAAAGGCTGACTGTGAACCAAAACTGAATATACATCATTGCGCCAAACACCCTGAACGTTACTGTGGCTAAATAGAAGCACACCCCACCAATATTGTCCCAACATGTGGATAGTTTTAGTAATTTAGTATAAGTATTCATTCCAAGTAATATGCAATGATAAAAAAAACTGAACTGTCTCTCAAAATGGACATCTACTTGACTGTATCATTGACTTAGGTCACCAGACATTCATTATATTATGAGTTACAGGCAGTGCCGGACAGGGACACCAGGGGCCCACCCAAAAACCTTAGACCAAGGGCCCACTCTCAGTACTATTGTTCTTCCTCTTCTCACTCAACCTCTAGTCTCTTTTCTTTACATACTATAATCTATTATTCCATTTTTTTAGTTTTGTTCTCATAGAAATAGGGAATGGCCATGACATAGGCCAAAAGGTTTAGCAGCATGAGGGCCCACAGACATCTGGGCCCACCGGGAGTTTTTCTTGTATCTACTTATTTTAGATATTCTATACATATCCACTGTGATCTACGGTTTGACACTAGTAGAAATTGTCACCAACAATGGGCAGGTACACACATGAGCTTACAAAATTGATCAGTACAAGAACCTATCCTTTTATTTTATTACATTAAATGACCAAAACTAATTGCTTATGGTTACTAAGCTGATATACAAAATCGACTTAAATTTCCACATAAAATTTTCTCGCTTATCTGTGTAACATGAAAATATTTTAATAGCAGAAAAAAATAGTTCTAAAAGAATGACATATGTTAATTGTTTTGAAACACGGTGTTACTTGCAGCCAGCTAATTGTTATGGCTTTGAAATGCCAGAAAATACCCTGCCATAGACAACACTGATAATTGTCTCTGCTAAAACACACATGGGGGCAAATTCACTAATGGGTGATCACTTCACCACACTTTTCTTCACTTCAGGTGCAAATTCGTTGCCACTACGCTAATTCTTTGCTAGCGTTACTTTGGCAGTGCAAGCATTTCATAGCTAAGTTTCGCTAGCGTTCATTTCTGCCTAGCAAAACTTTGTTAGTACTCTTACGCTTAGGTCAATTTGAATAGGGCAGGTACATAAAAGTCATATGGACGTCTTTATTAGTGATGTTGGTGCAAATGCTTGAAGTGGCCACTTTTTATTACAAATGTCCAAGGAACCATAATAAAGACAAAAAAGATCCTCAAATGCCCTAGACATAAGCCCACCCTAAAACAAAAGTGGAATGCCCCTCAAATGTCTGGAAAAAAATGTTAACACAATAATCTTAAATAGTTAGTCAATTCAGCTTTAGAAAAGTAAAAGTAGCCAGCGTTTTTTTTACAACTTTTATGAATTTCCAGCATACAGGATATGATGTCACTGACATAAGATTGAGGTAGATGTAGCTTTGTTTTATTAGTTGGCATGGTCTAAGGTGGCAAAGGAAACTCTGGCGAAAGAGGTAACGTTCAGTAAAATTCACACTTTAGGGAATTTGTGGAGTAATTTGTGCAGAGCCAAAAGTCACCTGGCGGTAGGGTGTGAACATACGCTAGTGACAGCCTCTTTCGCTGGCGAATTATCCTCTATGCTTGGTAGTAAATTTGCGATGTCCCTGCAGATGGAATTTCTGATGAATTATCAATAGCGACGGCCACTTCGCCCCCTTTAGTAAATCTGCCCTGTAGTGTCTTAGCAGAGACAATTATCTGTATTGTCTATTTTGTAGCCACAATAAGTCGATTTGTGTGTTATTGCCCTAAATAAAAAGCACATGACCAAGCAAAATGACCTGGGATGACTGCTTACACCACAATATTACAACTAAAAAACTTATTGGTTCAAGAATTGAAAAGAATCATAAAATTTTGGTAAAATGAATTACTTGCAAAGTAGATAATGCAATTTAGTCATAAAGACTATACCATAAAAATCATTACATAATCCCTTTAATACTGTCTCCTAGCCTAACATTTTGGTGTAGCTTGTAACTAAATAAATGTCAACTCTGACAAAGTCAAATTAGTAGAAAATAGAAAATGTTAATTTCTCTGGTTCTTCAAAATTCTATGTTTTAAATTACTTTACAAATGTAGGAAAATTACAATCTTGCAAGTCATCCAGTGTATAATTTGGGGCTAATAACCTCCTCCTGTAATTTGCACAGCCTAATACATATATTTGTTTTCATTCTGATACAGCAATTCCAAAACTCAAGGTTGTAGAAGAAGATGAGCCAGTTAAGAAAACCAAAGGTAACCTTTTTTTTCTATTTCATATCAGTATAGGGACTGCAGGTTGTCTTTAGTGTAAACTGCAAAAAGAACAATTTATCTGTTAAGTCACAAAACAGCAACATGTATTTAACTTACCTAAAATTATAAATTTACAATAGGGAGAAACAGACGTGCTTGAGCTCAAAGGGGTGCACACTTTTACACCTTTAGGGCACATACAGAAAATACTTGCACTTTTGCCCATGTGGTATGGGGGATGTTTACAACTACCCACCTCTGGCTATGACACCACCTCTTCTTTACCCCGCTATGTTGGTTGTTACCACCCACAATAAAAACAGTATTGTAATTGAAAAGGCCACAGCTTTAATGACACATTTAATTTTATGAATATCAATAAAGTGCAATTTTAACATCATGAAGAAATTGACATACTAGAAACAAAACCCCATCACACTTTCCTCATCTGAACCCAGTCCATCGGGCTCCATAAATACCACTCTGCCTCTGATTCTTCAGTATGCGTCTTTTGTGACATCTTAAAGCCCCTGCAATTTAAGATGGCCAGGACAGGGAAGGCCCACGTCATCCACCCCCGGCGCTGCATTGCCCCCTTCAAACTTACACCCTAACAAGCGATGGCAATACAGGTGAACAGGCAAATGCCGAAAGGCTGACAATGTCTGCTTTCGCCATCTGTACTCCTGGGCCTGCTTCCCTGACTAAGGCCAAAGCTGAATCAAATGATATGTAGTTAACTGAGGAGTGGTCTTTGCTTATAGCATCATTCACTGAACTTCTTTCAGGGTGAATGAGTCAGCACTTGCCCATCTCCTTTTTGGGGACCACTCCCAGTGGGGACATGCTAAAGTGAGTAAATAGAGGTTTCTTAAATGGGCCAGCCACCTCCCCAGGGCCACTTTTTTAAACAACTTGTCCCTCACCACCTCAGGGAATTGTGAAACAGACTATAAATTCTTGCCACAGTTAAATGGCACAACACCCTTGCATGGAATTCTGAAACCTTCAGCGAAGCCCTCCCACAACAGCTGGGCATCTTCCCTATTAGGGTAGCTGCAGGCCCATTGCTATATCCCCTCTAGCCTCACTCCCCCAACTCACTGGGCTTTGAGGTTGCTCTAGCTCTCCTGAAACATTTGGAGGCTGGCTGATTGCCCCCCCGCAATTGGAGCATTCATAGCGGAAACAACAGATGGCCTGCCATTTGTAGTGTCCTGAATTGTCTTGGAAACAAAACCCTTGTTTGGCCCCAGTTGACAGGTTGGAGGGTCCCGATCCACTGGCACCTGCCTGAAGGGGCAGATTCTTTTGCAGGCCCATGAGCCACAACCACAAGTTGAGGTCCTTGTGGTCCCATCTCATATTGGGATGTGCAGCCTTGTGCTGATGGAAATGCTCCTCATACTTTCACCACACTAATCCACCATACTCTGTATGCATGTAGATTTCAATGGTAGACTGGCACAAAAACTGGACTTCACTCCAAAAATAGATGCAAATTAAAAAAAGTTTTATTATCTCAGAGGGAGGCCTTACACGTTTTGTGCCTTCTTGGCACTTAGTCATAGGCTAGGGATACTCTGTGCAACCAGTGATATTTAAATGAAAATACACAAATCAGAGAAATGATCTGATTAACCAATCAGAATGCATATAGCATTAGTGACAGGTTTATCCAGAAGAAATAAGTACAAGTACAAATAGAAAAATACAAGTAAAAATAGATAAAACTACATATTATACAAAGCAGACACATGTATTTATACCATGAGAAAATACTTTTTGTAATAAAAAAAGTTGTTTAATTATAGGTAATATATAATTCAGTATTGTAACTCAAAAAATGTGGTGTATCTTTGTACCTGTACAAAGTGTTTTCAACAATATGTAGTCCAAACCAGTTGAACCTTTAAGGAAAGGATAAGGGAGCATATCCTGAATATAAAAAAAACTAGACAAGTACTACTACTCGACACTTTTCTAGCTGTGTAAATAGATGAATAGCTGTGAAATCTACATCTCTAACATTGCCTCCCTGAGCTGAAGGTCTGGGGCTTGAGCACCTGGACCCCCTGATAGTATTGGTAAGTCTAACCTTACTACCTACATTTTTTGTTACAATGGACCCTTTTCCTTTTTTACCCATTCCCTGTTACCTCTGCCAAGCCTATACTCTGCATGCAGCCCATATCTCATGCACATAACAGAAGAGGGACGATAAACAATCAGGCTTTTTTTCACCTACCACACTAGCCTAGATACAGAATGCTCGCAACCATGTCCCAAAAGTTTTTCGAATACGTCTGTACCTTTTCTTTTGCTCCTCCTCCTTTTAATCATCTTCCTTATCACTTCCCACGTCTATGGAAATACAGTTCCACAAACCCCCTTTTCCATATTTATTCCTGAAACTCTGGCTTTAGGTGAACCGCTAGCTGTCTCACGCAGCAAAAATAGGACCTCTCAATGAAGTTTCCACAACTCACACCCCTGAAGCCTCCTCCGTGCATGACACTGTAGAGGAACCCTCAACTGCCCCCCTCAACAGCAGGTGCTGCTACAGCTGCCATAATGGTGGACCATCTACAACTGGGTAGCCCCCGGTTACCCTTGGTGGCTCCCCTGTTGTGGGGTCTGAAACTATTGGAGACCCTGTAACCACATCCTTGCCCTCAAATGCCCTCAAATGCCCTCCTAAGTGTGCTGTCTGGTTTTCCTGACTTCCTCCCATGAGCCAAGTTGCGACCAGAGCCAGCAAACCCACTGACTCCCAAGGGTCCTTGCCCCCATCATTACCCCCACAGCCCAATTCCCCAACTCACTCATAGCCACTGAATGGTCCAGGCCTGTACCGTGGGCTTTTGTCCTTGTGTCTGTTTGGTTAGGCTGTTGAGGCTCAATGTTGGCTGCAATCCCACCGTGTGATTGGTCTGGAATCTGGCTGACCCTGGATAGCCTGGGTGTGAAGGCTCCTCTGCCCGTGACCTCGCCTTGATCACTATGTGTTGAGAGGAGGGATGCAATGCTGGATCCGCTGTTGGACCCCCTTGACTCCATAAACCATTCCTGACCTTACCTGTGGGTGTGGCTCTGTAATGTGGTGGCAGGTGTTGTGCCTCGTGCCCTTCCAATTCCATGTGTGCCTTGATCTACTCCTCTTCTGTCTGCATGTTCATCTGAAGGTGGGGCTCTGCAGGTTAGCTGTCCTGCTCCAGGACCTGGCAGGAGTCCACCTCTGGTCCTGCTCATCAAGAGCCACCTCCCCACTACTGTCCCCTCTTCTCCTTCTGCTCTGCTCAATAGGTGCTGCGGTGGCTGTCATGCCCTGCTCATGTCTCCGGGGGTCCACCCCTCTGTGCGGTGGGCATGCTGTTCCTGAACCACCTGTGAGGCTGCTTCCCTCTCTGTGTGGGACATGGGCTTGCCGGCTTGTGCCTGCCACTAGAGAGGAGGACTAAGCTGCTTGGGGCTGGATCCTGTGAGCGTGTGAGGCCTGGGACTGCATGGTGACAATGGACCGTCCTCACCCGCTCCCCCAACATGTATCTGACTTGTACCTACAATGACACATTCGCTGTAGGCAAGCACACATATGCTTGAGCTCAAAGGGCTGCACAGTCTTACACCTTTAGGGCAAAATCCCCTTTTCCCATCAGAAATGCAATGGCACTATCCTTATAGCTTACTACTGGCAGGCCACATAATTGACCTGACAGGTCAATTATATAAGTTTCAGCATACTAAAATAAGGATATTTCTAAATATAATCAATAAAAAATTCTGAATCATTTCTGAAATAATCATGTTAATTTGAGTGAGCTCTAATGCAACTGCTAGGAAAGGGAGACCCTCAAATAGATGTATTAGATCTCAATTTAAGTGTACATTCTCCACAATAACACTCTCCACCATAAATATAATGCAAAAAAACAAAAACAAAGGGGCATCTCCCTCATCAATTAAAATCATTTTGGACAAATTATAGGGATAACATTACCATCTAACACATAATTAAGCAAATTATTAATATTGTTTGCTGCTCAAAAATGCCTCTGTACTCAAACGATTATCAATATATTAAGAACAAATAAATTACACATTTCACAAATAAGACATGGCTAACTTCCCTTACAGAAAATACCTGGTAAAGGTAATGTCAGTAAAATCAATATTTTTTTACGAAATAGGAAGTGGTTTAGTAAGAAAAAAATTAAAGGGTGGCATTGCCCTTATTCAACAACAGCTTAATGAATACTTATTTAACTTGAAAAGAACAAAAATGGAGTTTCATCTTGTGTAGCAAAAGAATTTAAAAAAAAATAAAAAAAAATTAGGTTCAGCAGAAGTGCTATTTACGGAGCTCATGTTGTTTCAGCCTGCAAAGTTTGATAAAGTCATATCCACAATTTTACCATATTCATTATTAAAATAACTCGAAAGACTCTTGTAAAGACTCCATAAAATTGAGCGAAAACCCGAATTGTACAATTTTTTTTACTTTACTCTCAAAAACTCCATGGGGCAAATTCACTAAGATTCGTAGTTGCGCCAGGCGTAACTTCGCCGCACTTCGCCGCACTTCGCCACACTTCGCCAGGCGTAGTTTCGCCAGCGCTTCGCAAATTTACTAAAATCCGAAGTTGTGCTCAGGGGTAGCGTAAGGTTGCGAAGTTGCGCTAGCGTTGATTCGCTAAGTAAAGCGAAGTTACGCTAGCGAAGGCTAATTTGCATACGGCGCCAAATTCAAATTTCAATGAAGGAATACGTATCAGCACTACAAATGGCTAGAAAAGCTTCAAAACATCAAATAAAAATTTTATTTTGCCCTACACATGTGCCCACTGTCTAGGTAAGTTGCCATGAGTCAGGAGATGTAGGGGGGAAGGAGGGGAGCCCCGAAAATTTTTTCGATCTTTTTCAGCCTATCACCCATAATGTAGAACTTATGGGACTTAGAAAAAATGTTGCCTTTTTTTGAAGCAATCCCTATCTACTCTATTGCGCTTCGCCTGGTCTGAGGTGGCGAAGGAAGTCTAGCGTAAAAGGTAGCGTTCAGTACACTACGCGCGTTAGTGAATTTGCGTAGTTACGTCGCTAGCGAAACTTCGCCAGGTGTAAGGGTGCGAAGTAACACTAGCGAAACTACGCCAGCGTTCGTTAGTGAATTTGCGCAGTAATGAAAATGCCAAACACTAAAACCTTTCAAGGCTACCATTGGGAGAAAAGGAAAGTTGGAGTCCTGTGAGTGGGCTAGATGGCAGTAGTGGACACAGGCAGGGTGGATGGTCTGATTCATAAACCACAAAAGGGGTGGTGGTTGTGGCAAGAATAGGCAGGGTTTGGCAGGCAGTGTGCTTATTTATGTGTAATAGGTGTGGTTTTGCCAGATCAGGGGCTTGGTCAATCTTGCACTATGGTATATTGTTTTCACCAACTTCGTTGGCAGGGTATCCTACTTGGGGGTCCAGGAAGTCAATAGTCATAGCCTGGGCACCTGTGGAGGGGGTCCTGTTAACTAGGTAGTATAGGGCTCTATTATCCCCAGTGGTGGCCTTGAAACTCATGCATACAATTTACAAACTTAGGGCTCCAGTTCTGCAAGGTAGTGCTAATTATGTGGTTATACCACAATTCTGCTTCAACTATGATTCAGTAAAATAGCACAATATTTATTTTATATAGCAAGGGTTTTAGAAATAGCAACTTATACATTAATATTACTATATTTATACTTAAATAGGACAAATACACTATTCTGTCACAGAAGATAAATCATATTATCTGATAACTGTTATATTTTTCTCATATCTGTAGCCTCGTCCAAAGCAGAAAAAGTTACCTTGACAAATAAAGAAAGAGATGCAAAAAAAACGGAGAAAAAAGAAAAGCTTGAAAAGGAAGCCTCAGTCAAAATTGAGAAGAAGGCAAAAGCTGAAAAATTAGACAAAGTCAAAACCGACAAGAAAGAAAAAGCTGAAAAACGTGTCCTGCCTGAAAAGCCTGAAAAGAAGGAAAGAGCTGAAAAACTAGCCCCATCCAAGCCTAAGAATAAAGAAAAATCTGAAAAGTTAGAACCCTCAAAACCAGAAAAGAAGCAAAAAACTGAAAAGATAGCTCCTGCAAAACCAGAAAAAAAGGAAAGAGCTGAAAAGGTAACCCCAGTAAAAGTAGAGAAGAAGGTAAAACTTGAAAAGGTAGAACCAGTCAAAGCTGCGAAAATGGAAAAAGCCGAAAAAGTAGTCTCAGTCAAAGTTGAGAAAAAGGAAAAACGTGAAAAGCTAGTCACAGCCAAAATTGAGAAAAAAGAGAAATCTCAAAAGGTAGTCCCTGTCAAAACTGAGAAAAAGGACAAAGCTGAAAAGGGAGTTCCAGTCAAAGCTAAGAAGGAAAAAACTGAAAAAGTAGTTCCAGTCAAAGACAAGAAAGAAAGTGCTGATAAAGTAGCCCCAGTCAAAGCTGAGAAGAAAGAAAAAGATGAAAAGGTATCCCCAGTCAAAACCAAAAAGATAGAAAAAGTTGAAAAGGTATCACCAGTCAAAGCTGAGAAGAAGGAAAAGACTGGGAAAGTATCCCCACTCACTACTGAGAGGAAGGAAAGTGCTGGAAAGTTAACTCAAGACAAAACAGAGAAGGGGAAATCTGAGAAGGTAGTTCCAACCAAATTAGAGAAGAAGCAAAAAGCTGAAACTAGGGCCCCAGTCAAACCTGAGAAGCAGGACAAAGCAGAAAAGGAAATCACACCACAACGTAAGTATTACATGAAACATGCAGAAAGTAGAGTGCATTAAAATAACAATGTAACAAAGGTTAACTACCCTGTAAAAAAAATTTCTAAGGTAATTTGGACCCTAACAACCAGATAGTTGTGGAAACACCAAAAATAATAAAAATGAAGTCAAAATAAAATCACTTCCTACATTTTACTAAACATTAATTAGGTTAAAAACTTTTTGAAAGGCACCCTAATAAATGATCGAAATTCTTAAAAAGTGAAAAAGTTATTTATTAAAAAGAACTGACGTTTTGGCTAGCACGTTAGCCTTTATCAAAGTGAAAAACATTTACTGCTATGTGTCTAATAAACACCAAACGGCTGGAAAGTGCGTGGAGTGACATCATGCAAGATAATTAGACCAAAGTATGACATGCATATAATCAGCTACCAATTAACCCAAATCTCCTCTCTCAGACTGAATGGCTGTCCCATGGCTATACGGCAGATCATTTATATTTATATAAATTTGCAATAAAATAGCTGACTTTTCCACCAATATCCTTACACTTAAAAAAATTATGTTGCTTTCATCCAGAATTTTATTATTCAATATCTGTTTGGACTTTTATCCCTTTAGAAGACAAAAAAGTCAAGGTTTCTCAGGTAGAAGAAAAGATGAAGGATCTGAAAGCCAAAACATCAGAGAAAAGAGAAGTAAAAGACACAAAAAAAGAAGCTAAAGAGCCTGAAGAAATCAAGACAAAGCCAAAGCCTAAAATGGAAACACAGGATGCAGCAGAAACAATGGGAGAAATGAAAGGTAAAATATCTCCAGTGAATGACATGGAAGATCTTGAGCAAATAGTTGAAAGTGAAATCTCAAACGGCGAGAGAAACTAAGCTAGAATTCAATTATTGTATACAGACAGATAAAGATTTATTTGGAACATTTTTTTATTTGTTTTTTTACAAGAAATCACAATGACACATTGTAAATTGTTACGATATTAAAATATGTGTGTGCTGATCTTAATAAATTATTGATTTTAAATCATGTAAAGTTTAGATTCTTGGAAAAATCTGGACATACGTAACTGCTAATTGATCCAAATTGTTGGCTTTCTGCATTATTGCATTGGGTTCAACCTTTTAAATTTTAAAGCTTAATGTAGCGTTAACTACCATACTGATTGTATTCTACCATGCTGTCCTGCGAGAGCTTGAATAGGAAGTTCATAAAAATTAAAGGGGTAGTTCACCTTGAAATTAACGTTTAGTATGATGTAGACAGTTACATTCTGAAACAATTTGATTTGCAATTAGTCTTAATTTTTTTGTGTTTTTTTAAATGTATTCAGCTTTTTATTCAGCAACTCTCTAGACTTGGATTTCAGCACTCAAAAATCTCACTTTTTTAAGGGGATCTTGAAATCTGGTCCCAGTCAAATTGTATAACACCCTAACCCCTTCCAGTACTAGCAGGTCTGGACTGAGAATTAAAATAGGCCCTGGCATTTCAGGTACAGAGAGGCCCAATTAGCCCACACAGAGGCCCAAACAGCGTCCACCAGCCCACTAAATACTGACTTTCTATGGGACCTTATAGCAGCCCCTCTGGCATTTGCCAGAACCCGCAGATTGCCAGTCTGGGCCTGAGTACTAGTATATGGTAGATGTAAATGTAGAGGTGTAGATTGGGAAAAGATAGTAGAAAGGAAGGTTTAGAAACAGATTCATCATCAAAGTAAAATGTTGAGGGTGAAATGAGAATCTGGTAATCTGCTAAACATGCTGCATCTGATTTATATGATGAACAGCTCTAGAAAAAAACAAACTAGATTAGTATTATTCATGTATGAAAGTTTTTTTTTATAAAGAGCTATTTAGCCTTACATCTAGTCTCCTTAGAGTAGAGGTAAAAAAAAAACATCAATTCTGATTTTCAAATCATAATAAAGACAGATTTTTTGGATAATAAATAAAGAGTTATACCACAAAGGAGTTAATGTACATGTTATCTCACAGAAATATATGTTAAATGACCTTAATTAATTCTTAATTTATTGCAATTACACAACCAACACAATTCTAGATATAATCTACCAGAAGCACATATCTTTTCTAGTGATGGGCGAATTTCGCGAAATTCGCGAAACGGCGAAAAATTTGCGAAACGGCGCCGGCGTCTCGTTTTTGACGCCGGCGCCCGTTTTTTCAACGCCGGCGCCCGTTTTTGACGCCGGCGTCCGTTTTTCGGAAAAAAATTTTTTGACGCCGGCGAATTTTTTCGGAGAATTTTCTCGGGCGTTTCGAATTTATTCGCTGGACGCGAATCACGCAAATTCGCCGCGAATTCGCGCCTGGCGAATAAATTCGCCCATCACTAATCTTTTCTTGAAATAAAACAAAAAAATATTATTTTAAGTAATTGTTTAATAAAAGGAGTACAAATCCATAAAATGTACTGGTTTAAGCTTTTATTTGAGAAGTAGTTAGTAATTACAGTGTGTGATAAAACAGAGTACCTGTACCAAAAATAACACCTGAAAAACTTATTTCAAATTCTTAATAAAACTTACACCTATTTATCTGAATGGCTAGACTGCTGCTGCAATTTTTTTTAACAGAATATAAACCAGAATCCATATAAACACTATTCAGATGGAGACTGGAGAATAGTCAACTGCTCTCGTATATAACATGTGTTTTTTGTCATGCTTTTAAAAGACAGTATTACATTTTGAAAGAATGTAAAAAATCTGCTACATTGTTTAAAAAGTCAAAAGTAAGGTGGTTATTTACTAAACCTCAAATTTATCTGGTCTGGCTTTTTGGGGCAAAAACTTGAATTTTTCAAGGGAGAAAAACTAAAATTTTTTGGCCAAAAAGCTCAAATCCAAAAATTCGTCATCTTAGACCTGTTGAGGTCATGTATAAATCAATGGGGGATGTCCCTATCCCAATTTGAAGATATTGTGATCTGTGCTGGGTTTAGCCTGATAATCCGATAAATGCAGGCTTTTCAGCACCCAAAAAATAGGGTGATTCAGGAGAAAAGTCAGAATAATTAAGGCAAAATCAGGGATTGGAGTTTGGTTGAGCTTATTTTATTAAAATAATTCTCTAAGAGTACAGAAAGGGACAAAAAATAATGAAATTACATTAACAAAAAACATTGAACATTCATGTAAAGTTGCTTAGAATTACATATTCTTTTATTAGTCAAAATTACATATTGGCAGCATTACAGTATACAATTAGCTTATTTGGTCTTGAGTGTAGTATAACACAATTCTTTTTTATAAATTACTTTGAACTTATTGGCTTTGTTTCCCTTCTATTCTGTCAGATCAGTATAATTTCTGTCGTTATGTGGTTGATCTGTATTCTCATGGAGATGCTTCTACAGGTATTTTGCAAAAGTCACTGGCTTTGTAGTGTGTGTTTTGTGAAGCTTTGCTTACCTTGGTACTAAATCTATATTGACAAGAAACTGCTATAGAGAAATTCCCAGGACTAAATGTTAAACTAATTGTTGATTGTGCCTCAGTCTGCATGCATTCTACATTGGAATACTTTTGCATTCTTGAGCTTGAGCTTAAGCTATTATACAAATGTTAAAAAGTAGATGTGTGTGAGGTGCATACCATGGTATCTTATTATATAATACTGCTCTTTACAACCTTTTTTTGTAAAAATTTGAAAAACTCCAAGATTGCAGCAAAATTCTGCTATTTGACTGTGCTAACAGTAATAACTGACAGACGGAGGGGAATAGCAACCCAAAACGTACATTAAAGGAGAATTAAACTCTAAAAATGAATGATCCAGGACTTCAAACTTGTCACAGGGGGTCACCATCTTGGAAAGTGACTACGACACTCACATGCTCAGCGCGCTCAGAGCAGCTGTTGAAAAGCTAAGCTTTGGGGTCAAATCAAATTTACAACAGAAAATGAGGTTTCTCTGTAATATAAGCTGATGCTATAAGGCTAATTCTTAGTGATGACCGAATTTATTCGGCAGGTGCAAATTTGTTCCGACTTTCTGCATTTCGCCAACAGCGAATAAATTCGAGAAACTGCAAAGAAAACTTTTTTTTTACGTCACCGATAATTCCGACGCCAGCGACAAGTAAACAAATGTTTCTGGTGTCGGAATTGTCAACGGTGTCAACGCCCGTTTTGAGGTGAATTGAAGGGGACAAATTCACCCATCACTACTAATTATTAAATTCTGATTCAAATTGCCCTGGTTTCTGAGCTGACATAGGAATTATCTGTATTAAGTACTAATCAGCCTTATATTGCGACATTTCTATTCTGTATATTGTGAGTCAGTCCCTAAGCTTAGAAACTGACAACAGCACAGCGCATGTGCATTAAATCAGCAGAAAAAAAGATTTGGATTAATCTTTGGAGATACAGATCTTCACTGCTAAAGGGCTGTGATTGGCTGCCTTGGACTGGTAGAGAAGCCCAAAACATAATATTCAACAGTTCTAGCCTACTTCTTTAGTTAGACTGTAGTTCTCCTTTAATACTGTACTTTGGGTGGATCACCATCATTTTATGTATCTTGCAGTGGCTTAACAGCCCCCCCCAAAAAATATTCGGAGGAGCTGACACACATAGCAACTGCAGCCAGCCGCATGCTCGCATCCCTACTCCCTGCTCCTTGCCCCCAGGTAGGAGAGCAGCTGGTGAGGAGTATTTTCTCTATGGTCCAGGCCCCCCCTGCGACCTGTTTCATCTATAGTTATGCCAGTGGTACCTTGGGTTAGTATAACAGAGGTATGCATTTGTATGTACTGGCAGGAATCTTTTTTTAAATGTAGAGGCATTGAAATGTGGGAATCGGTACAATAACACCTTCAAGGAGGCCTTAACAGAAGAGTTTTATAAATGTAAATTAACAATGCAATATTTTGTATTCATATGTTGAGTGCATTGCATGCTACAGTTTAATTAGCTTGGATTCGTTGTTGCTAAATGTTTGTATCATTCAAATAGAAGAGGGGGATGGTGGTTAGCACAGCTTTTCCAAATGATATGCGTCCAATTCCTTAATATTTGCTCTGTGCTGCAACTGCTGCAAAAGATCCAAGTATAGAAGAAGGAAGAGGAACTCCAGCAGTATTACTGCAAATAACTTTTTATTCCAGGCAGTGGTAAACACATCATATTTCGGGTTCAATACTCTTTATCAAGTGAATAAGGACCATTAACTCATGCACCCATGCACTTTGACCTATACAACATAGTGCAGTCTGGGTAATCAATGTACTAACACATTTTCCAACATTGGTGTGTATATAGGTTATATTACAACACATAAATAGTGAAGCCAGTGCTCAGACCATAATTATGTGCACACATAATAAGAAAAAAAAGTAAAAAATAAAAAATACAAAAGCTCAAAGCCACACTCTCTGTTCTGTAACATGGATTCACTGCTAGAGGCTGCTGGGAGTTGCAGTCCATAGTGAGAGTGTGCTGACTAGCAGTGAAAGGGTAAAGTGACACTTGTATCTGTGTGTGTAACATTGTCAACACATAAATAGTGAAGCCAGTGCTCAGACCATAATTGTGTGCACCAATATAAAAAATAGAAAACTTTGCAGCATACAAAATTTAAAACAATTAAAGTTAAAAATCCCAATCTTGTATTTATCTTTATTTATTTATATCCAATTTCGATAAGTCAAGGATGGTAAAAAAATGTTTCAATGTTAAGAAGGAACAAAATGTCCAATAATATAGAAACAGTGAAATAATTTCCTAAAAGGAACAGAAGGTATCTAAAAATTTCACTTTAGGCAGGCCACTGTCTAACTAAAACCTGGCCTATTTGACGATGAGACACTGCACATAATGTCTTTCCCAGGTAAAGAAACCTGCACCAAGCGTGTAAGAGCAAAACATCCTATGGTCAAAGGGATACAGAAATACCCAAAGTCTTTAATATGTCCCAATTTTTCAACATTCCCTATGTGACCCAGCATATATCATGCGGATTATAGTACAATATTTATGCCAGCATATATTTTAGTAATTTATCTCCTGTAACCCACCCATACCACATTTACGGCAGGAGATCCATATAAGGCTTAAATCTTTGTTTCATTGTTTTTACAAATTTATTCTGGGTGATAAATGTCTCTACTAAAGTCTAAGTCCATCATTTTACATTTACTTACACTGAGGGGCAGATTTATCAAGGGTCGAATTTCGCGGGTTAAAAAACCCTCGAAGTAAAATCCTTCGAATTCAAATATCGAATTTGATCGAATTTGACCAATTCGATGGTCGAAGTACCCAAAAAAATACTTCGAAATTCGTATATTTTTGCATTTGAACTATTCACTCGAGCTTAGTAAATCTGCCCCTGAGTCTTTTATTACTTACTCTATTATTTCCTTTATAATATATCAGTGCGTCTAATGGATGCTATACTGAGTAACAACAATGGGTTCATGTTACATACATTAATTCTGTGTCATTTGCAAATTTGCAAAATATTTTTAAGACATCCCTTGTATGATGACTTAAATACATGTTGCACTATTGAAGTGAAAACTTTTTTACTACAGTGTTGTACATTTATAAATTGTATGTTTCCTTGTTGTATGATAAAGTTCGTTTTCCCTTTTTGGCATATGCTTAAATTTGTGTCCAGCCTTGTTAACTTTGGCTCATGGTAACTTTTCTTTCACTTATTTTGGCTATTTTTGTGTATTCATTTTAATAGTTTTTGTTCTCCCTGTGCCTGTGTGAAACAAAACAAATATTTCCTTTCCACAGTTGGATCCTTACTAAGGTTTTGAGATAAAAAGCAGTAGCTTGTGCACCTACAATCATAAAGTAAAATGTGACTTTATTTTCAATTTCAGAGTTTGCCCTGATTAATGTTAGAATTAACTAAAGCATACATTTTTTTAATATAAATATTTTATATAATTAAAACAATATGCAAAAATATGTTCAGCGCAATCCCTATTTTTTGTATTATTGAAAATGGGGTATACCTTTCAACTATCAATTATGTATTTTCAGGAAACAACCCCAATGAAATTAAAGATTTACTGTATAAATCTGTTTAAGAAACAGCTCATATGTAAGCCCTGTTTCATCTAAATAAACCAATTTCATAATAATATACTTTTTAGTAGTATCTGCCATTGGATAATCCCAAATAAAAAATTGCCATTTTAAAGGAATTGTTCAGTGTAAAAATAAAAACTGTGTAAATAGACTGTGCAAAATAAAAAATGTTTCTAATATAGATAGTTAGCTAAATGTATAAATGTTTGAGTGAATGGATGTTTAACATAATAACCAGAACACTACTTCCTGCTTTGCAGCTTTCTCGGTTTCCACTGATTGGTTACCAGACAGTAACCAATCAGTGACTTGAGGGGGGGGGGGGACTAGATGAGTCATAACTGTTGCTTTTGAATCTGAGCTGAATGCTGAGGATCAGTTGCAAACTCACTGAACATTTATGTCCTATGTGGCCCCCCTTAAAGTCGCTGACTAACTCAGCGTTAGAGAGCTTAAGACAGGAAGTTGCATTCTGTTCTGTTCTGTTAGACATCCAGTCACTCCAGCATTCATAGATTATATTTTTGCCTAACTATATAAGAAAATGTTTTTATTTTGCATAGCCATCTATTTACCCACATGTTATATGTTTTATTTTTACACTGAACTGTTCCTTTAAGAACTATGGGCCTCCTCCTGGGACCCTATGATTCATGGTGCAGACAAACAAACATGTTAGGTGAAATGGGCCATTGATTAGTACAGTGATTAGTACAGGTCCAGTGGAGTTAAATCAAGTATGGTTACAATTCACATGTCATATCAAGTTGGTAATATAGTTTGCCATATGGAATCAAAGCTACAGTATGTCCACAGTGAAGACCATGCATTAGTATGAACATTACAATGTGGAGCCAACTATGTTGGTGGGGTTAAAAAAACTGGGCTTCTTGGGAGGCATAAATGGTCTTCCAGTGATTGATATAAGTGGATTGGTCCTGTAAATCTTATCTTTAGGGGGTCTAGGCACTATGAGTACCGTTCCTTGTATATCTCTGCTGTGGTGAAGATATCCCATCTAGTCCAGACCTTACGTAATCAGAGGAGGATGTCCCTTATTCTGGTTGTCATGTGTTTCGTTTCCCTCCTATCTGCAACCTTGTGGATTATTAATTAGTGTTGGGGGTGTAATTTTTTGCAGTGGTGCGTAATCGCTAGCCTGCAGGCTGTTTTAGGATACAGTTGAGCAACCTCTGCTTGGCTTCAGTGGTATAGTCTAATGGTTTCCTAAGTAAAGTGATTTTTGTGTAGAATATTTAACCCAAGAAGTTTCTACAGATTTCCAGAATTATCAAGGGGCAGTGCCACATTATATGTGCCATTGTTTCAACCATCCCACAACCTTTCCAGCACTGCTGTGAGACTGTAAGGAACCATCTGTGCAGTTTACTCAGGTAGTGATACCAAAAGAACATTGTTTTGTAGAGACTTTCCTGCTGTCTAACGCATGATACATTTCTTTTAGCATTCTAGGGAAAGAGTCAGCTGGTAAGTCTGTCAAAAGCCGACAAATTGTGAAAATTTTACTTAAGTGTTTAAATCTCAGAAGGGGTAGCCCTATATTGCAACATTCTGTATGGGAATAGCGCAAGTGGGTGCTCCTGGGACTGATGGGCGAATTTGTCCCACCTCGCTTCGCCAAAAAATTTGCGAAATGCACAAAAATTTGCGAAACACAGAAAAATTTGACGCACGCTTCAATTCTGATGATTGCGTCAATTTTTGATGGCTTTGTTAAAGTCAATGGACGTTCAAAAAATGTTGACGCTTGACGGTTTTAATAAGAGCGACTTTCCCGCGCGCATGCAACATTTTTTGGTGCTTGCAAATTTTCACACCAGTATCGCAAATTTATTCGCCGATGGTGAAACGCAGGAATTCGCCACGAATTTGCACCTGCCAAAGTTATTCACCCATTACTATCAGACAGGCCACCCTGTCCCATTCAGGGGAGCCTCCAAGTTTATCATGGAGTGTGTGTGATGGATAATAGAGTTATTCACAGGAGGTTCCCAGTCTGACACGTTGTTCGTCAGGTATCATGTTCTGAGGTGCATCTCAGAATGGCAGGATTAATCTGGGGATTTCGGCATTGCAGCTTTATTTTTTTTCCCAAGTTGGTTTGTTTATCCTGCTGTTTGCGGGTTGGTGAATGTTGTGGCTGGTCTGGGGTTGCGACACCCAGTGTCTTCAGAAATTAAAAGCCTTGTACTTGGTCTTGTAGTATAAATTGGCAGTTATCTTTAAGTGCAATGAGTTTAAACGGGAAACCCCAGCAATCTGAGATGCCTTGTTCCCGGAGTTTTTATGTTACTGGGCGTAACTCCCGTCGTTTAGCATTTGTTATAGGGGAGAGATGGTTGAAAAGTTGAATCCGATGACCTTGATGCTTAATGTAGGCAGACCAAGATTTCCCATGGCGTAACGGAGTTCATCTGCCTGGGTCTTAGTGAGCAATGTACTCTATCAAACCCCCAGGCTTCTGGGGGGAGATCTGGTTTGAAGGAAGAGAATAAAGTGCGTAGATTTGTTCTGACATCCTATGTATTCACTTCTTCTGGGACCCCTCTCATCCTTAGATTCTGCCTGCTGGACCTGTTTTCCAGTTCCTCTACATGTGAAATATGCGTAACGAAACCAGTTCAGATCTTAATAAGTGATTTTCCTCCTCCAGCATGGCGTGCTTTTTAAGAGCGACTTTTCCCGCGCTCATGCAACATTTTTTGGTTCTTGCAAATTTTCACACCAGTTTCGCAAATTTATTCGCCGATGGTGAAACGCAGGAATTCACCACGAATTCTCGCCTGCCAAAGTTGTTCACCCATTACTACCAGACAGGCCACCCTGTCCCATTCAGGGGAGCCTCCAAGTTTATCATGGAGTGTGTGTGTGATGGATAGTAGAGTTACTCACAGGAGGTTCCCAGACTGAAACGTTGTTCGTCAGGTATCATGTTCTGAGGTGCATCTCAGAATGGCAGGATTAATCTGGGGATTTCGGCATTGCGGCTTTAATTTTTTCCCAAGTTGGTTTAAGTTTCTCCTGCTGTTTGCGGGTTGGTGAATGTTGTGGCTGGTCTGGGGTTGCCACACCCAGTGTCTTCAGAAATTAAAAGCCTTGTACTGGGTCTTGTAGTATAAATTGGCAGTTATCTTTAAGTGCAATGAGTTTAAACGGGAAACCCCAGCAATCTGAGATGCCTTGTTCCCGGAGTTTTTATTTTACTGGGCGTAACTCCCGTCTTTTAGCATTTGTTATAGGGGAGAGATGGTTGAAAAGTTGGATCCGATGACCTTGATGCTTAATGTAGGCAGACCAAGATTTCCCTTGGCGTAACGGAGTTCATCTGCCTGGGTCTTAGTGAACAATGTGCTCTATCAAACCTCCAGGCTTCTGGGGGGAGATCTGGATTGAAGGAAGAGAATAAAGTGCGTAGATTTGTTCTGACATCCTATGTATTCACTTCTTCTGGGACCCCTCTCATCCTTAGATTCTGCTTGCTGGACCTTTTTTCCAGTTCCTCTACATGTGAAATATGCGTAACGAAACCAGTTCAGATCTTAATAAGTGATTTTCCTCCTCCAGCATGGTGTGCTTTTTAATAAGCTCATCCGTTGTGTTCTGTAAATGATCCATTCTCTCCCCAAGGCTAGACACTTCAGTCTGTATATCTCTAAGCGCTGCTCTGATATTGTCTGCTATGGTGGAGGTGATTTTATCGTGGAGTGCAGTTAAATGCTGTGAAAGTACCTGGGCAGTCACTGGGTCCTGTTCTTGTGTCAGCGTGGAGGCATAGGACGTTGTCTGGTCTGAAGCTGAAGAGTCAAGCGGGAGTTATGGATCCGTGTCTTTTCCGCCATCTTGGATAAGCGGATGCGTTGCTTGTGTTTTTTGTAATTATGGGGACATTGTCACTGCCGCTTCTTTCGGACATTTCTTGCCCATCGCTCAGATGCTTTCCATATCACCCGGTGCTATCTGGCTGCTGCAGAAATGGTTTTAGCGGTGTATAAGCCTATCTGCGGTGCGTGCTACTCACTCCATTGCGCGCATGCAACCCGGTAAAAGGTCTGTGTGCGCCATAAATCATAGTTCTTAAAATTTAAATGTTCTATTTAGGATTACATTTAGGATTGCTTCCCTGCTTTTTCCTGTTACAGCTAGAGCTGCATTATTTCTGGTTAGGTGAACTCTGAAGAAGCACACAGGCCATCACAAAATGGTGGTTCAAGGTAAAAGATATAAAAGAGCAATATATGTGTCCTACTTGTATCTAAATAGAGATCTGACAATAATTTGTTGATGTTTTTCTCTATTCTCAAGTTTCAGGTCTGGGTAATGTGGGCCACACCTATACAGGTGAGATATACTGTTTGATGCCCACAATCAAAGCCAGGGCTTACGTTGTTACTACACTATGATGTCTCATGGCAGGCATCTAACAAGGCTAAACTGTATGAATTTGTGTGCAGCTTACCAATATCCCCTACTATTTGGATTGGTTATAGAGTTGTGTGTTCTTGTTCTGGAATAGCATGTGTTATTTTATTAAGGAGTGGTTCCTCTGATAACAGGTGCATTTTAAAATAAAAGGATGAGCAAAGATGCAACAAATGAGAAGACAGGGGTAGAGCAGACATGTTGGATCAGTATTAGAGATTTGTCAAGACATAAACACAAATTGTTTGTCTTAAAGATGGAAATACTATTTGTAATACTTATTGCTTACTTTCTCAAAATTAATTTGCTTTAAAAGCATTGGCGTAACTATAGAGGAAGCATACCCAATAGCAATGGGTGGCGGGGCTCGGGAACAGGGGAGCCCAGACCATGAGTTTATTCCTCTATAGTTAAGAAAATTCCCCTTATCCCCCGGGGCAGGTGGGAGGAGGGGGTGCCAGGCTGGAGCTGCATCGTGAACAACATGAAAAATTACATCTGAAATGGCACACTGCACTGTGCTAAACCTATAACAGATTAATGGGAACTATGTTATATTAAATAAAACAATTAGTATGTTTTAATATTGAATTTTAATACATCTCCAAAACAAGAACATGGAGTTTCCCTGCACAAAATGCTTCAAAAATCTGTTTCAAGTCTGGTGATCCAGCTATTACTAACATTCTCGTTTGTTTACAGACAGCATTTGAATTGACTGCAGACATCAAAACATAAAAACAGAGCTGCAAACACACAGCAAAAATAATGTTTTTTTCCAGCTATAACTGCAATACCACATAAAAGGTACTTTATACCTAATACTTAATGCAATCATATAATACTACTCATAATCTTTATCCTAAGTCATGTCAATATAATTACTTTACATTTCTTTAAACACAAACCTTAAAACTATTTAAAACGACTTAAAATTATTGTTGTGCTAGGTGTTTTTATTTGCAGTTCAATTTTCAAGATTGCTTCAAGTTTTGTAATTGGATATACCTTATACTGAAATAATCATACGGGAGGATAAACTGGACTTGCATGAGAAATATGCAGATGGAACTCAATTTATTTATATTTCACAAAATGATATACAGTAATATTCTGAATTGCTGCAAATTATCTTCTTGGAGAAGAAGCAGCAAAAGGCATTTGAAAATTCTAGATATAAAACCTCTACATTTACATTTTTAGGTCATTCTAAATAACAATGTAGTTGTCTAAGATTACAGCATTTCATACCAGTAGGGTACATGGTCAAAGAAGAGGAGAGAGAGATAAGTCATAGATTACCAGGAAACAAGCAATTGAGGAAACGGCACACAGAAATGAATGAAAAAGGGGAAAGACCCCTATGGATTTATTGTGTCAAACAGCACAATGTTTCGGGGGCTGGCCCCTTCATCACCTGACGAAGGGGCCAGCCCCCGAAACGTTGTGCTGTTTGACACAATAAATCCATAGGGGTCTTTCCCCTTTTGCATTCATTTCTGTGTGCCGTTTCCTCAATTGCTTGTTTCCTGTGAATCCAGGGGAGTGCCGTCTCCCTAGAGGACTGAGCACCAGATTATTGCATCACAGAAAGGCCAGGGAGTGCATACGAATTTTACTTGGACAAGTCATAGATTACCCCATAGACTACCCCCTGACAATGTGCAGAATTGACAGTGTTATTATAATATATTATAATAATAACAAGAACACCTGGCTGTTTCTTAGTCTCCATATAAAAAATATAGGTTGAGACAGCTGGCATACACTTGCTCTTGTCTCTGCATTAACAGGCACTAGTGGGGCTCATTTATCAACACTGGGCAGTAACCCATAGCAGCCAAAAGGTTATTGACTTTTTCAGGTAGCTTCATGTAGAACAATGAATGCAATAATTTGATTGGTTGCCATGGGTAACTGCCCTTGGGCAAATGTGAATAGTGTTTATAAATGTCCCCCATTGTTGAAACACAATGTGGATATTAGCACAAAATTGTATTTTATCCAAAATCCACAGTTTGTGTTTTCACCCAGGATAACCAAGTGGCAGTGCAGAGCCTCAAGCAATCAGATACCAGCAGATCTGCTGTTTCTCACTCGTCTAAGAAAATGACACGCAAGGAGATTAGTCATCCATGATAAAAAATAAATAAAAGAAAAAGCACTGTATATGTTACATTACTGGCGATTCACATTATCGCTGGTGGGGAAGCATTTTGAGGAGATTTATTGCCTACAAAAGAGGATTTTTTTGGCAGGCAACTAATCTCCTTGTTGCCATTGCCCTTAGAGTGTGTATACATGTGTGTAAGTGTGTGAGTAGGAATATGTGTGTAAGATGAACTGTGAGTGTTAATAAATATTGCACTTGATGGACTAGCTGCAGATGCCCATGGTTGAGATTTATTAACAATTCATGAAAACACACATCCCAACAGGTCTGATGGAAATCTGAAAAATATGCAGATTTAACTTAATTTATTTAATAGAAAGTGAACATGCATGAAGGAAAATTGTTTTCTACAATGTAAAATGATCTAAATGTTGAACAGCTTCCTAAAACCATAAATAGTCAAGCATAATAATAATAATAATAATAATAATAATAATAATAATAATAAATAAACATTTATATATGCAATGCAAATACAGGGGCAGAAGACAAAGCCACCATTAAGACCATCAAGTTGAAAGTGAAAACATGAGCAGTGATTGCAATCCAGGGCATTACAGGCTCATGAAAACAGTTCCTTTATTAACAACTGATATACTGTATATGTATTCACTGAGGGTGCAAAGTGGTAACTGCTAATAAAAAATGATATTATTTTAATGATGTCTTTCAGTGAAAGATGTCTTTTGACCTTTAGCAAATGATATACATTTATGAGCATTCAAAACTTTCTGAACAAAGGTGATCAAAATGTGCTATTTATGCAATTTAACCACTTGCTATACAATTATTTTTGCACTAAACTGTATATGTTTTATATGAAAATTATTAGGTTGATTCTTAGTGTAATACTGTAAAAACAATCCTTATACACACAACCCATAATTACTGATAACATTCTGTCCACCAAATAATTGAAACAATTATTTTCACTGTAGGACTGCTAAAGATATTCTTCTGCTACATTTTTTATTGAACAAACTAAACAGGGTTAAACTAATAAGAGCTCGTGAGCTTATGCAAGGAAGTGGGTGCTAAAATGCACAAGTGCAGTTGTCAATATCAGCCAATCAGCAATTTGTTTTGAACAGTCTAATAAGTTGGAAAATTAAAGAAAAAACTGGTACGCTGCTACTGGTCAACTGCAATTTAGCACACAGTTAATAAATAAGTGCTATGTTTCACTGTTTATTCAATTTACTGCTATAACTTCATAGATATACCTGATGTTTATGTGCATTCATTTTCAGAACTAGTTTCTTAAGTGACAATGCATATGATTTGTGGCAAGATGTCTCTAGCAGGCCATGAAATGAAAAGTTTCTCTGAAGTTATTCTTTGGTCTCATTTCATAACACACAAAAACTTGCAAATTGCTATATTGCTATATTGATTCATCTAATTTTGGCAAAAGAAATACTAAAAAGAAACTGTATTCTTTTTCCTAACACCAGATTATTATTTCAAAAAAACTTGATTTTCGCTTCAGTAACAAAAAGCAGGATGTTAAATATATACTGTTGAAGTTGCCAAAATAATATAATAAAGTTAACCTTTGCTGCAGGCAATAAATGAAGGAAAACATTAAAAAGTTACACCACCATAAATGAAAAAATACTTTTTAATGTACAAAAATATTCTTGTTTCCCCTACTGTTTTTACACAGCAACTCATGACAGAAATGTGTAAAAGAGAGTAGTAATGGGTCCTAAATTACTAATATGCCTTACTGAGATAGCAGTCTGCCCAATTTTCTGATTTGACAGAACTTCTGTGGACCCCCATTGCAGATGCACAGAGATTCACACCTCCTTAACAATAATTTTACAGTTTGATACAGTA
Source organism: Xenopus laevis (assembly GCF_017654675.1). Lineage (NCBI taxonomy): Eukaryota > Metazoa > Chordata > Amphibia > Anura > Pipidae > Xenopus > Xenopus laevis. The sequence continues at coordinate 68,280,846 of NC_054379.1, read as the reverse complement.
CAACGTGTCTGTATACCCACCTTTAATGTTAGCAATACAGCAGAAATGTTAATTCATCCCTGCTGCCTAGAGGCTATACATGAATATTGGTCCTTGCATACTGTACTTCCACTCATAATTTCTTCAATATTTGACCCTTTTTTACTTATGGCAGGTGAGTGTGCCAGCATGATATAAATGATATGAAAACATTACAGATGCCAGGGTGTCTATATTTCTCTCCCAAACAGCTTCCTCATTATATCCATTGTTGAGTTACTGTATTTCCTTAACTGGCCTTCTTATAAAAAATGGATGAATACTTAATTTTATCCTAAGCATTCCAATCACTTATAAATCCTTCTGCTAATCACCTTCACCTCTGACTTCCAATAGTATTAAGTATCAAGTATTACATTGTATCATTCACATAATGCTCAATTAAAACTATTATTCAGCAACAATAAACTATTTTCCATATTAGGGCTTTTTTCAAGGATAAATGTGTACAGTGATATATGCATTTATGCTGACACTTCCCCTTTTCTAAATTGGCACCAAAAATAACTTCACACATACCAAAGTTTCCCATCACCCACCCACTACTAGGAAAAATATATGATTTCTCACCACAAGGTGTCACTGGTGCGCAGTGCAATTGTCCATTGAGAAATCTGTCACAGGACCTGTAAAGTTTCTACAAATTGTATACTTAGTATCAAAAACGACAACATATTGTGACATACGGTTATTCTGTGTTGAATATTTATAAACAAAGAAGCTACTATATATAGCTGTGTTTCAATAAACATAGTTACCTTGATTCTTTTTTGTTGTCTTTTTACTGTCTTATCTATATGAAAAAATGTTCTCTACAGAAAACAGCTCAGTACTATATGACCATTTAACCCCCTAGGTGTAACGCAATCCAATTCATGTATCCAATATGCTTCTCTTTTGTGTAAGGCCTTATTAAAATCTCCCCCTCAGGGTCTGATTAGAACATGGTCAATGAGCATGCATCTAAAGGATGCCGGGCTATGTTTGGCCTCTGCCCCATGCTTGGCCACCAGTTATTGGGATATATCCTGTTTTTTCTCTTTTTCATTTCTGTCAGGGTTGAGTGCTGCTCTAATAATTGCCCTGTGCATCCCTATGCGTTCCTTAAGTTGCCTGATTGTTTTGCCACAATATATTAGGCAACAAGGGCATTTTATGATGTATACCACCATGGTCATAGTGCAGGTCATCTTGTGTCTGATGGTGTATTTCTTCCTTGTCTGTGAATGAGAAAACTATCTTCCACAATCAGACTGCTGCATATTACACACCTACTGCATTTGAAAACCCCAGGGCATTGGGTAAGAAAATGTTGCTTGTGTACCTTCACATATTTGTCTTCTGGATCAGAGGGGCTTAAGTTCTCCTTCAAATTTCTGCCCCTCCTGTAGCTGAATTTTGGTTCATTTGACAATTTTTTAACAAGTCTTTCATCGCTGAAAACAATGGGCCTGTTTTTCTGTATACATTGACACATATGGCTCGTTTGAACACCATATTGACTTTGCCTTTTTTATCCATATTCTCATCATACTGGCATAGTATTGCCTTGTGGTCTAAATTTAACACCCAACCTTTAGTATCATAAACCAGTTTTTGTGGATATCTTCTGTCCAAGAACTTTTTACACATAATTTCCAGATCCTGGGCATGTTTATTGGTGTCACTGTTAATACATATCACCCTCAACATCTGTGATTTCAGTAAAGAATTCAACAGATGTCTTGGGTGGTTACTTTTATAGTTTACAATCTGTGGGTTTTATATACATGCAAGCCTGTAACTTGCCTCCTTTTTGTATTTACATCCGAAAACTTATTTCAGAGTGAATTTTACTGGACTATTTATGTTACTCAAATACTTCACAAAACCCTCCAGCTCAGCCGATGGTCCTAGCCACACAAAAAATACATCATCAATGAAGCGTCTATAGAAAGCCTATAGAAAGCCCCATATTTTTTGAACATAGGATGACTCAAAATATAGTCACTCTCTATATGTATGGATTGGCATATACAGGAGCAACCTTTGACCCAATGGCTGTCCCAGTTCCTTGTATATATAATTGATTTTCAAATTTGATTTTTTTTTTTCATGCAGAATGAAGTTGAGAAGTGACAGAGTAAATTCTACTGGTGGCCCCTTATATAAAGCATTTCCAGTAATTAAAGGGGAACTCCGGCTTCCAAACCAAAATTTGATAAAGAGGCCCAAATAACACAGACACCTCTAATATACCCATCACAGTTACCTGTTTCTTCAAAAAGTACTGTACGAATACATGCCATTTTCTATGCTGAATTCCAGCTGTTTAACTGTTCTTCTCTTTCTGCATCATTTGAAATCCTGGCAAGGAAAGAGGGACTAAAACACTGATGTTACAAATTGCAACAACTTCTCCACAGCTTACAGACAGCATGCAGTCACAATATAACCCACAATGCATTGCACATGTGCAAGGAATTGTGGAGTTTGGAGGATGCAGGCTAAGGTCAGCTGGCTGTTGATACAACGTAACAGTAGTCAGCCAGCTCAGCAAAGTAGTCAGCCAGCTCAGCAGGAGAGCAGGGGGCTAGGCTTAGGGAACTGTCAGAAACCATTAAAAATCATGAAAAGTCTGCAAAGTTGTTTTGTAATCCGGTGTATGCACACCCTGACACCAGTGCATCAAAACGAGTTGATGTCCAAATTTATTGTGATGCAGTAAAGCATTATTTTTGCCTTATCAGATAATTGATGTGAGTGCTTTCTTCCTCTAAAAACAGACATGCACACACACACACACACACACATATATATATATATATATATATATATATATATATATATATATATATATATATATATGTATATATATATAGGTATGGGTTCCGTTATCCAGAAACCTGTTATCCAGCCATCTCCCATAGACTCCATTTTACCAAAAACAATCCACATTTTTCAAAATGATCTCAATTTTCTCCATAATAATAAATAGTACCTTGTACATGATCCTCACTAAAATATAATTAATCCTTACTGGAAGCAAGACCAGTCTACTGGGTTTATTCAATGTTTACATGATTTTCTAGTAGACTTAAGGTCTAAAGATCCAAATTACAGAAAGATCCATTTCCAGAAGACCCTAGGACAGGAACATTTTGGATAACAGATCTCATACCAGTATGCATATATTGTAGTAAGATATGCTAACATCTTATATACTGATTTGGTACACTTACAATATATCGGAAATGAAGCATTTTGCCTTATTTATCATGTGTTTGAATTATATAGTATATATATATATATATATATATATATTTTTTTTTTTTTTTTACATAGCCACAGTTATATAGGCTATTTTTTATTTCAAACTTTTAGAGATTTTCCATTGTGCTCAGATGCCTTATGATATTGACAATCCCTTTTCCCTTGGGCAAACAATGTGTATCTAATATTTCAATCCTGAAGGAGATGCCATTGGCAACATACTAACAATACTCCTGGAGACTGTGTACTGTCCATTTATACTGCCCTCCATGAAATTTCTATAAGGTATTTTTGGAAAAAAATATCATCACAAATCCAAATACTGTAGATTTTATTTACTGCTCCCAGTTGTGTGGAGATACACAGTTTTAGCAAAAATGGTTCACACACCTTGAAGTTAGAACAATGTATTTATTAATAAATTGGTTCCTATTTTAAGCATATGTTACACATTTTCCCAAATAAAAAATATGTTTTGAGACAGGCAACTAATATGATAAATGTTAATCTATAATTTAACCTTTAAAGAATGGTTAAACAAATTCAGTTTGTTTACAACAAAAGGGCATAGTCAGACTGGGTGCCCGAGGCCCACCAGGGCTGCAGTCTCAGCCCCCCCCATCACCGTGCCCTGCTGCGCCGCCCTATTGCACTGCATTGTATTCTTCTGGCCTCGGGCAGGGCCCAGAAGAACGGGAGGGACCAATGGGTTTTTGCCCTGTTTCCCCCTGGCCCAGTCCAACCCTGATAAAGGGCATTATATGAACAGCATGTAAAAAGGTCACTCATTAATAGTCCAGTTTCTGAGTACAACAAAGGAGCAGAATTCCTTAAAATACCCATAAGTAAAATAAATTCTGTCATTTTCGAGCAATGTAAGAAAAAGAAAATATAACATTTTGGGCCAAGTTTTTTGTCTTGAAAGTTTAGATTGACATTTTGCCTCTTCTCTTTCTATCCATTGGATCAGGCAAATCAATATTATGCATTTATCACACGTTTCTTTACATAGTGCTACTAATTTACATAGATGGGCAAATTTAAAAAGGTGTTGAAAAAGAGGATGGGATACACCTAGCCATCACTTTTTAATGACATAATATGCAATGTAACATTTGTGTCTTTACAAAGCTACATTGTGATTTTATGTAAATCCTTACATAAAAAGAGATACATTTTTGCCTGGTTCATACAGACAGTAATTATCACATTGATTTTAGTGCTGCATGCAACTAATACATTTTTTTATTTTAATAAGACAAAGCCTTGGCAAAAATGTATACATTTTATAAAATCTGATATGTGTTTTAGAAAGACATGATGATCCTGAATACTTTCAGCACATGATGATCCTGAATACTTTCAGCAGATGTACAGTATAATCAACTAAAATAAAGATTCAGTTATCTACACCCTGTATTCCCTTGTGTAAGACTCAGTATATTAACCTTTTTAGCACTGCTCACATTTTTTTTCATGTGTAAACTTTCACCTGCATTTATTAGTGTAAGCAATCGTTGGTTGTGTTTTGCTGTTTTTCCATACCTTTGTGCAGAATGGAAAGGTGGAAACATTTATTATTGCGGCTCTCTGGATTTTACAGCTGCTGGGTAGACAGCAGAACACCTATTAATCTGGCTTGGCCATGGATGAATTTATCTGCATGGGTGAGTATAAATGAGAGTGCAGACCTCTGTATGTGACATGAAATATGATTTTCCAGATGAGAATTTCAGCACAAGGTTAAGAAAAGGGAATTTGCTAAGGGTACACAGTTTTATTGTTAAAATAAGCCATAATATTTGCAAGACCTATTAATATAAAATATAAAGTAACATCAGCAGTGTGAAGAGGTTTGTAGATCGGGCATCTATGTTTAATCAATGCATTTTAAATAAAGATGCTGTTTTCAAACAAAAATATATTTTGAAAATATTATGAATGAATCATAGTACATATTTAGTGAAAATGTGATTGATATAATGTAATCTAGCTACGTAGACTATATTATAGCTTGGATCAAAAGTGTATATATTTGGTGCTCTGTGCCTAAAACCTTAAATATAGGTATATATTTTTGTGACTACTCAGTTCTGCTATCCACTCTTGTTATAAAGTGTATATTTATTTAAAGCCAACTCTTAATTAGGTCATTGTGACTGTAAATACTGAAATATTTGCACATGTATGGGACCTATTATCCAGAATGCTTGGTACCTGGGTTTTCTAGATTTTCCAGACCAACTCACAACATAGTGTATATTCAGAATATAAAAGTCATCATACATGGGTAGTTAGTAATTGATTCTGATTCTCATTACAGAGCAGCTCATAAACCAGTGTATTTTTCATTAGAATTCAATAATCAGCTTATTTGACAATATATATATCTTTGAGTTTTTCAGTTTGGCAGTTATGAGTAGAAGGAAACATTTACCTGCTTTGGTTCTGCAGAATATGTTCTTTCTGGATATGTATTTCTTCTGACTTCCACTTACCACTAAATTGGTAAGTGGAAAAGCTTTGCAGTTCAGAGTTTGGAGTAAAAATATGGTTTTCTGGAGTGAAATTATTTCTTTATCACTTTACACCAAAGTAAATGTTTTGATTCCGGAGTAGCTGAAGTGGCCATCAAATTGTTCAGAAAACCCCTGATGTTCATATTTATGATTTTTATGTTGGTTCCAAATGACAGGCAGGACATAAGATGAAGTTGAAAATTGCAAGCTTTGAGGCGATTTTACAGAAATTTTTATTTAGCAAAGGATTGTATTTTTGTACTCTTGAGTAGACATATTTACCCATTTTGGATTCGTCAGAATGTGTTAAACTTTGTAATAGTATGAATGAAATGTTTGACCTTGCAATCAAAACTTTACGAAAAGTACATGAAAGCTCAATATTGTTTTCAAAGCAAGTGTGCATATAGCCCAGAGGATTCATGGCGATCTAACAGCTATTATGTTCATGTGTACATAAAACAAAAGATGATTTAAATTTGCTGATGATGTTACCTCATGTGTGAACCATGCATCATTAGTTGTATTACTAGAATTGGGACTATTAAGAAAGAAACCTTCAATAACTGGTTTCTCATTTGTGTAGACAGACGAAAAATATGAATTCCGAATCTGCGCTTTTAATTTGTTTTCATCAACCAGCTGACCCCCCTCTGAAACTAACGGCCCCACTCCTTCCTGCTTCATTTTTTTACTATTGACATATTTAAAAAATAATGTTGTATTCTTTTTACTGCTTGCTGCAATTAGGGATGTTGCGGACTGTTCGCCCGCGAACTAATTCGCGCGAACATCGACTGTTCGCGTCCGCCGAATGTTCGCGAACGTCGCGCGACGTTCGCCAATTTGGGTTCGCCTTAGCTGGCGCTTATTTTTGACCTCTCACCCCAGACCCCACACCCCCTGGACCACTCCCCTTCCATATATAAACTGAAGCCCTGCAGCGTTTTTTCATTCTGCCTGTGTGTGCTTGGAAGAGCTAGTGTAGGGAGAGAGCTGTTGAGTGATTTGAGGGACAGTTGATAGTAACTTTGCTGGCTAGTAATCTACTTGATACTGCTCTGTATTGTAGGGACAGAACTCTGCAGGGATTTGAGGGACACTTTAGGTTAGGTAGCTTTGCTGGCTAGTAATCTACCTTCTACTACAGTGCTCTGTATGTAGCTGCTGTGGGCAGCTGTCCTGCTGCTGATCTCTCATCTGCTGCCTGCTGCCTGTAACCCAATAGTCCTTGTAAGGACTGCTTTTATTTTCTTTTTTGTTTTTTTTACTTTGCTACTATAAGAGCCCAGTGCTATTAGTCTAGCTGTGTTGGGGAGTGGGACTGGTGTGCTGCTCCTAGTAGTTCAGCACCAACCAGAGTAATTTTTTTTTTTTAATATACATATATATTTTTTTTATTTTACTTATCTTACTGTTCTTTAACGTGTCCAGTGCTGTTTGTTGTTCTTCATAGTAGTGCACCAATAGTAGTGCACTTGCAGGCATTGTTTGCCCAGTGTGTTCTTCAAACAACTGCCACCTAGCTGTGTGAGCTTGTTCACATTCTGTCTAAATATCAATAATAATACCGTCTCCAGAAACACCACCTGAGTGACGTTTTTCAAGCAGCAATAATATATTCCGTATCCACTGCTGTAGTGTATACGTTGACCTTGCAGGCATTGTTTGCCCAGTGTGTTCTTCAAACAACTGCCGCCTAGCTGTGTGAGCTTGTTCACATTTTGTCTAAATATCAATAATAATACCTTCTCCAGAAACACCACCTGAGTGACGTTTTCCAAGCAGCAATAATATATTCTGTATCCACTGCTGTAGTGTATACATTGACCTTGCAGGCATTGTTTGCCCAGTGTGTTCTTCAAACAACTGCCACCTAGCTGTGTGAGCTTGTTCACATTCTGTCTAAATATCAATAATAATACCGTCTCCAGAAACACCACCTGAGTGACGTTTTCCAAGCAGCAATAATATATTCCGTATCCACTGCTGTAGTGTATACGTTGACCTTGCAGGCATTGTTTGCCCAGTGTGTTCTTCAAACAACTGCCGCCTAGCTGTGTGAGCTTTTTCACATTCTGTCTAAATATCAATAATAATACCGTCTCCAGAAACACCACCTGAGTGGCGTTTTTCAAGCAGCAATAATATATTCCGTATCCACTGCTGTAGTGTATACGTTGAACTTGCAGGCATTGTTTGCCCAGTGTGTTCTTCAAACAACTGCCGCCTAGCTGTGTGAGCTTTTTCACATTCTGTCTAAATATCAATAATAATACCGTCTCCAGAAACACCACCTGAGTGACGTTTTTCAAGCAGCAATAATATATTCCGTATCCACTGCTGTAGTGTATACGTTGACCTTGCAGGCATTGTTTGCCCAGTGTGTTCTTCAAACAACTGCCACCAAGCTGTGTGAGCTTGTTCACATTCTGTCTAAATATCAATAATAATACCGTCTCCAGAAACACCACCTGAGTTGTTGTTGTTGTTTTAAAAAAAATGCCAGGCAAAGGCAGGCCGCCACGCAGAGGCACTAGGGGCCGTGCTGCTATGCTATCCTGTGGCCCTAGGAAATTGCCCAGTTTTACAAAGGCAATTACCCTGAACTCCCAAAATGCTGAAGAGGTAGTTGACTGGCTTACACAGCACACCCCATCCTCTACCGTTTCTAACTTTGCCACAACATCCTCATCCTCCTCTGCTATGGGCACCCCACGTAACACTTCCTCCACCACTGGCGCCCCTTCTTCACTGGAGTCAGAGAAGTTATTTACACATGAGTTTCTTGAACTGAGTGATGCGCAACCATTATTGGCAGAAGAAGATGAAGGAGATGAGGACGTTACACCAGATATAATTCTGGCAGACAACACAACAGAGATGGACATAATGAGTGATGAGGAGGTCCCCGCTGCTGCTTCCTTCTGTGAGCAGTTAGAAGAAATTGATGCATCTGAGGAGAATGATGATGAGGAGATTGATGTTTTGTGGGTGCCCAGTAGAAGAGAGCAAGAGGAGGATAGTTCAGATGGAGAGACGGAGAGTCAGAGAGGCAGGAGGAGAATAAGACTTAGAAGAAGCAGGGAGGACAGCTCGCAGGGAACAGGTGGGCAACAACATGTATCGGCACCTGTGGTCAGCCAGCCAACGCACCCGCCATTGCCGCCAACTTCTACTGTTACCGCCAGATTGCCAGCTTCAAATAGGTCAGCAGTGTGGGATTTTTTTAATGTGTGTGCCTCTGACAAAAGCGTTGTAATTTGCAATGAGTGCAGTCAGAAACTGAGTCTTGGGAAGCCCAACACCCACATAGGTACAACTTCTATGCGAAGGCACATGAACGGCAACCACAAAGCACTATGGGAGCAACACCTCAAAGGCAGCAGACAAACTAAAAGCCACCCTCCTTCTGGTCCAGCATCTTACTGCTCTACCTCTGCTGTCCTTGACCCGTCTGAACCACCCTCCACTCCGCCTTCCACCTTGACCACCAGTTCCCAGTCATCTGCCCCCAGCCAAGTTTCTGTGAGGGCCATGTTTGAGCGTAAGAAGCTAATGTCTGCGAGTCACCCCCTTGCCCGGCATCTGACAGCTGGCTTGTCTGCACTCTTAGCCCGCCAGCTTTTACCATACCAGCTGGTGGACTCTGAGGCCTTCCGCAAATTTGTAGCAATTGGGACACCGCAGTGGAAGGTACCCAGCCGCAATTTTTTTTCCAAGAAGGGAATACCACACCTGTACCACCATGTGCAGAGCCAAGTCACCGCATCTCTGTCACTTAGTGTTGGGGCAAAGGTCCATATGACTACTGACGCATGGTCCTCCAAGCATGGTCAGGGCAGGTATGTCACCTACACTGCCCACTGGGTGAACTTGCTTATGGCTGGGAAGCAGGGAATGCGTGGCTCAACAACAACAGTGGAGTTGGTGTCACCGCCACGGATTGCACGCGGTTCTGCCACCACCTCTACTCCTCCTTCGCTCTCTACCTCGTCTTCTTCCTCTGCTTCCTCCTCCTCTGCTGCTGGGTCCTCCTCCTCCACACCTGTGCACCCCCAGCTCCCCCTAGGCTATTCGACGTGCCAGGTACGCCGTTGTCATGCTGTCTTGAGGATGACGTGCCTGGAAAGCAGAAACCGTACTCCTGTCATCTCTGCAGTCACAGGCCGATCGGTGGCTGACCCCACACCAACTGAAGATCGGAAAAGTGGTGTGTGACAATGGAAGCAATCTGTTGGCAGCACTGAGACTGGGCAGTTTAACACATGTGCCCTGCATGGCACATGTTCTGAATTTAATAGTCCAACGTTTTGTCTCGAAGTACCCAGGATTCCAGGACATTCTCAGGCAGTCCAGGAAGGTGTCGGCCCATTTCAGACGTTCATACAGAGCCATGGCATGCCTTGCTGACATTCAGCAGCGGTACAACATGCCAGTCAGGCGTTTAATTTGCGACAGCCAGACTCGCTGGAATTCAACGCTCCTCATGTTTGAACGTCTGCTGCAACAACAAAGAGCCGTCAATGAATACCTGTTTGAACTGGGTGGTAGGACTGGATCTGCAGAGCTGGGGATTTTTTTCCCCCGTTACTGGGTGCTTATGCGCGATGCCTGCAGGCTCATGCGCCCTTTTGAAGAGGTTACAAACATGGTCAGTCGCACCGAAGGCACCATCAGCGACCTAATACCCTTTGCTTTCTTCCTGGAGCGTGCCGTGCGACGAGTGACAGATGAGGCTGTAGACCAGCGTGACGAGGAGCAGGAAGCGCACGATTTCTGGTCGGAATCACCAGAACGAGCCCAGGCACCTGCTGCAACGCAGGGAGAGGTGTCAGAAGTGGAGTCAGAGGAGGAAGGTGGCTTTGTGGAGGAGGAGGACCAACAGGAGCAGGCTTCCCAGGGGGCTTGTGGTGACCTTTTGGGGACCCCTGGTCTTGTACGTGGCTGGGGGGAGGAGACCGTGGATGATATAGTCCTTGATAACGAGGAAGCGGAGATGGATACCTCTGCATCCAACCTTGTGAGAATGGGGTCTTTCATGCTGTCATGCCTGTTGAAGGACCCCCGTATCAAGAGGCTTAGGGAGAAGGACCTGTACTGGGTCGCAATGCTACTAGACCCTCGGTACAAGCATAAAGTGGCAGAAATGTTACCAACATACCACAAGTCCGAAAGGATGCTGCATTTACAAACCAGCCTGCAAAACATGTTGTACAATGCTTTTAAGGGTGATGTCACTTCAGGAACTCATCAACATTCCAGGGGCAGAGGTGCCAGTAATCCTGCCACGAGCGCACCTGCAAGGACAATGCACTTTGGCCACTCTGTAACGTCAGACATGCAAAGGTTTTTCAGTCCAAGGCAGCGCCAGAACCCTTCTGGATCCACCCTCAAAGAACGCCTCGACCGGCAGGTAGCGGACTACCTGGCATTAACTGCAGATATCGACAGTCTGAGGAGCGATGAACCCCTGGACTACTGGGTGCGCAGGCTTGATCTGTGGCCAGAGCTGTCACAATTTGCCATGAACCTCTTGTCTTGCCCCGCCTCAAGTGTCCTCTCAGAAAGGACCTTCAGTGCAGCAGGAGGGATTGTAACTGAGAAGAGAACTCGTCTGGGTCACAAAAGTGTGGATTACCTGACCTTTATTAAAATGAACGAGGCATGGATCTCGGAGGGTTACTGCACGCCGGAAGACTTGTTCTGACTCCCCATGCAGCTGTCCTTCTCTGCACGCCGCATGACTCCACACACAGCTGTCCTTTAGCGTCCTCCTCCCTCCGCCACCGTTACAAACTAGGGTGCAAACCCTACTGGTTTCATTTTAATCAAAACTTTTTGGACAGGTAAATCCTGAGTTTTTCTGGCCTCTGTGCTTCAGTGGCTGCAACCAAAAAAATTCATATTTTTAGCATTTATATGGCATATTTTTTCTGGCCTCTGTGCTTCAGTGGCTGCGACAAAAAAATTTCATATTTTCAGCATTTATATGGCATATTTTTTCTGGCCTCTGTGCTTCAGTGGCTGCGACAAAAAAAATTCATATTTTCAGCATTTATATGGCATATTTTTTCTGGCCTCTGTGCTTCAGTGGCTGCGACAAAAAAAAATTTATATTTTCAGCATTTATATGGCATATTTTTTCTGGCCTCTGTGCTTCAGTGGCTGCCGACAAAAAAAATTCATATTTTCAGCATTTATATGGCATATTTTTTCTGGCCTCTGTGCTTCAGTGGTTGCGACAAAAAAAAATTCATATTTTCAGCATTTATATGGCATATTTTTTCTGGCCTCTGTGCTTCAGTGGCTGCGACAAAAAAAATTCATATTTTCAGCATTTATATGGCATATTTTTTCTGGCATCTGTGCTTCAGTGGCTGCGACAAAAAAAATTCATATTTTTAGCATTTATATGGCATATTTTTTCTGGCCTCTGTGCTTCAGTGGCTGCGACAAAAAAAAATTCATATTTTCAGCATTTATATGGCATATTTTTTCTGGCCTCTGTGCTTCAGTGGCTGCGACAACAAAAATTTATATTTTTAGCATTCATATGGCATATTTTTTCTGGCATCTGTGCTTCAGTGGCTGCGACAAAATTTTTTTATATTTTTAGCATTCATATGGCATATTTTTTCTGGCCTCTGTGCTTCAGTGGCTGCGACAAAAAAAACATAATTTTTCAGGAAAGTACACATGCCTAATTTTTCAGGGTTCTGCAACAGTGGCAAAATCGCATCTTTTATGGTCACCGCAGGTGATCAATAAAGTAGACCAAAACTGGGCCCACACTGCAGAATCAGTGTTTTTTGGTTCACTTCACTGTACATTGAATTACCTCTGCCTGACCGTGCACGTGCGCACAAGCATGGTGACTGCTAAACACACCACTACAGAAATATTGCCACCAACAGGACGAACATCCTGGAGGTGACAAGCAACTAGTAATTAAAAACTATTATTTGCTCACTTGACAGTATCATTCATGAAAGCTCTTTGCGTTTTTTTGCGTTGCAGTAAGCACCGCGTTTTGTCTTTGCGTGTGAACAGGCTGTAACCTTTACACGACTTGATTGGCATGTAGACGCCGGACGTTTTAAAGCAGTTTATTACACAAGTTTAGAAATGTAGTGTGATTTCTGCCCTTTACAGCACAAAACGCAGCGCTGTGTCAACAATGTATTTTTCAGATACATTTTTGCCCTTGATCCCCCTCTGGCATGCCACTGTCCAGGTCGTTGCACCCTTTAAACAACTTTAAAATCATTTTTCTGGCCAGAAATGTCTTTTCTAGCTTTTAAAATTCGCCTTCCCATTGAAGTCTATGGGGTTCGCGACGTTCGCGAACCGTTCGCATTTTTGACGCAAGTTCGCGAATATGTTCGCGAACATTTTTTCCGCCGTTCGCTACATCCCTAGCTGCAATATCCTTTTCCATTTCAAGGTTTACAATTGAGTATTAGAGAATATTTTAGGTGAGAACACCTTGACATGTAGTATCCTCTAGCATCACACTTACATACTGGTATATCACTTAAGCATATTAGACTGAACACATTTGGGCTTATGGTGTCAGTATCTAACAAATGTTGTACAACATTCTCAATAGTATACAACCTCTTATTATACAACATACTGAATAAAAATGATCAAATGCAGGTTTTAATAGTAAAGTGGTCTAAAAAATATAGGCTTAAAACATAAAATGCTTCTTACCTTGGAGATGAATAGCAAATACTAACAGATGCTCACTTTTTAAAACTCAAAACTTACCTTTACCTCAATCAGTCTTAAACCAATTATAGCCCGCAAGTGAGTTATGAAGCATGAGATCCTAGTTCTAGTACTAGTGGCCGCCAAAGTACGTCCACATGCAGTCTTTGCCTAGCTATGCCAAATTTGCAAATTACGCCTCTGTGTTTCCTACAGTGTTGTGTTTAAACAAACCTCATCTTGACTATGAATATTTTCATTCATCCAGGTCATGGTATATCTAGTACAAGTAATTCTAAAACAACTGTATTTGCTGAGTAATCATTGAAGATGTTTCCATTACCTTACACTTGGAGGGTTATTTACTAAAATCTGAATCTCATTATTTTATTTAAAAAACCACAACTAAACTCCCATACCCGATTTGACCTTATTTATTATTTAAAAGTCTTGAATTAATCGGTTTGTGGAAAAACTCCAAATAATTTTATGAAAACTTGTATCATATGATATTTTGGGGTTTTTGCCCAAAAATCAAAAAACAAAGAGAAGGACGGCACTCTGGTAAAAGGCAGGTTTATTGCAGTGTCATGCAGATATCTATTGCCTTATGCGTTTCGGGAGTCAATCCCTTAATCATAGACTTTTAAGTATAGGCAATACAGGTGTGTTATACAAAAAGTATGTGGCAACCCCTTTTGGGCACTCCACTTTACTTCACTACTGAATATAGTGAGGAATACGGTAAGATTTGTGGTATCATTAGAAGACACCTTCCAGTACTATATAATAATGCCAGGTTTTCAGAGGTCCTGTCATTGACAGACATCAAATGTGTCTCAAAGAAAGCTCTTACTTTAGGTAAGATTATATCACCCAGTTTATTTACCTAAGCTTCAAAAATTTCCACGGATAGATGGCTATCAGTAAAAGGAACATATGAAAGTGGGGCCTCCGCTTGTAAAACATGCAAGGTCATTTCTATAGGGCCTGACTTTAAATCAAGCATTACAGGATGGACATATCAGAAATATGGGTTCTATAATTGTAACACCAGAAGGGTAATATACCTGTTGGAATGCAAATGTTGAGAGAAGCAATATGTGGGTCGTACGACCAGTTGCTTAAAAGAAAGGATGAGGGAGCACATAAGGGCAATTGATAAAAAAGATGAGGGGTCCCCTTTGGGTAACCATTTTGCCTTATAAGCATAAGGCAAAATGGTTACCCAAAGGGGCATTCATGATCTGACTGTTAAAGTCATTGAACAGATGAGGGCACCATTTAGAGGTGGTGATCCGGTACGCTCCATAAACCTAATGAGGCATTTTGGATTCTTAAATTGGAGATGAGAATACCAATAGGATTGAACACGAGACACAACATTGCATACTTGTATTGATAAAAATTAAGTTCGGATAATAGCTACACACGATTTGTTGTAGGATCTGAAGTTGGGGACACATATATTTAGGCCTAGTCACTAATTTTTTTCTCACGTATTCTCCACCCCTCTACATAGATATTTATAAAATCCATATCTAACTTATGAATTAATTACATATGAGTCTGCACCTGCACACCATTTTGACAGGTGTGTATATATATATATATATATATATATATATCTATATATATATATATATATATATATATATATAAAAGGAAGAAAAAAAGAAGAAAAAAAACCGTCATGGATTAAGAAAATGAAGGAAATACAACAACAAAAAAATGCACAATGGAAACACAAGGAGACAGGGTTCCTTTGGATAATATTTGGTTTTATTGAGCATTGAGGCTTTATTCTGAGTACCATACAATATGTTTTTACTGAAATAAATAAATTGTGTTTTTAACTGTAATGTTGTAGAGTGCCCAAAAGGGGTCACCACATACTTTTTGTATATAACATGCTTGTATTACCTATTCTGCAAGCCTATGATTTCAACTCCCCAAACGCGTAAAGCAGGCCTTAGACTTAAAAATCAGATCCTACGAATCGAGAATTGGTGCGATTTTCGGACCGTGTGTGGAGAGTCCCGACATTTTTCGGAGATCAGCCATTTGGTCGATCGGACAGGTTAAAAGATTTCTGTCTGCTGCCGATAATTTCTCTGTATGTATTGCCGATTGTACAATTTTCAGTGGGAGACTGTCTCCAGTTTTGTCGGACATAACTTTGGTATGATTGCTGTAGGGGCAGAACATCAGTTGATCTGCTCTTAAACTACTTTATTTGATCTGAATGGTTAGTGCAAGGTCGGAAGATGGGGAAGTCTGATCATTCGAGGATTCGAACAATCGGATCTTTGCATCTATGGCCAGCTTTAGGCAATAGATATCTGCAGGACACTGCAATAAACCTGCCTTTTGTTTCTCTTTGTTTTTGGATACGTGCTTGCAGTGGTGACAGAGTGACAGCGTGGACAGAGCACCAGGCTAATAATATGAGAGCAGCTATGGGATTGTGAGTTTGGAGCAGTGTCTTTGATGTGTTTGATGTGGTTTTTGCCCAAAAAGCTCGAGTGGATTTTTGGGCTAAACCCAGCACAGACTACAATAACGTTCAATTAGGATAGGGAACTCTGCCATTGACTGTTACACAACCTCAGCAAGTCTGAGATGGTGGATTTTCGGATTCAGGCTTTTTGCAGCATCAGGCTTTAATAAATCTTGAAAAAAATGAAAAATTAAAGTTTTGACCCAAAAAACCTGACCAGATATATTCGGAGTTTAATAAATAACCCCTTTGATGTTAACTAAGCTTGCATAAATCCACACTGAAGGCAAAGTAATCATTTTGGTTAGTTAGTGCTCAATGCTCCACATTACAGAAAGGGTCCCAGGTCCCAAACAATTTGCATAGTATATCCCATATTGCAGTTATTAATTACTAATTGTAATCTGAAACAAGAAAAAACAAATGCTGAAATTTGATGTAATTATGATCTAATTATACTGCATGTTAGAGAATAGCAACCACAAAGATATCAAACAGGTAGTGCTAAATATTCTTTGCACTATTGTAATGTCCCAGTTAGGAGGTTATTTATCAAAGGATGAGTTATGTTTTTCCAGAAAAATTCGAGTTTTTTAGGGAAGTTATCCCAAATTTCTTGGGATAACTCTCCCAATTGCATTCATTTGAGTTTTTACATTCAAGTTTTTTAATACGAAAGCAAACATTTGAGTTGTGTGTTTATTCGGTATTTATGTAGAAAAAAACCTCACAAACTCGACCATTGATAAATAACCCCCTTAATGTCATTCCATTTAAAAATACAATAGCTTAAAGGGGTTGTTCACCCTTGAAATTAATGTTTAGTATAATGTAGAGATAATTTGCAATTTCAGCAGCTCTCCCGTTTGCAATTTCAACAATCTGGTTGCTAGGGTCCAAATTACCCTAGCAACCATGTATTGATTTGAATAAGGTAGTAGAATATGAATATAAAGGGACTGAATAGAAAGATGAGTAATAAAAAATAGCAATAAAAATAAATGTGTATCCTTACAAAGCATTTGGTTTTTAGATGGGGTCAGTGACCCCCATTTGAAAGCTGTAAAAAAACAAGAAGACAAATAATTCAAAAACTATAAAAAAAAGAAAAGAAAAAATTAAGACCAATTGAAAAGTTGCTTAAAATTAGTCATTCACAGCCAAAATCAAACACATATTAACAATCTGACCAGCACAAGCTAAACACGTTTAATCAAACTACATATATAGTTTTTTGAAAAAAATGCAGGTTATAAAAAAATCCCTTACTTTGTTAAATGGGTTCTTTCATTGAGGGAGGCCATACTGTGACTATAACAGAGACTCTAATATGCAAATTTCAGGAGCATGCTCAGATTGTAACACTGCTTTGAGTATTCTACCCAGAATGCCTTGTTTTAGAAAACTCCTCCACTAGAAGTATCAGGAGATTTCCCTATCTTGTCCCCTGCTGGTAAAGTCATTATGCAAATGAAGGACAGACACTAACTTCCAGCAGGTGGCAGTACTACCGAACAGCAGCTAACACACAGGTTTGGCTTGAAAATAGCTTAGAAGGGTTGATAAGCAAGCAAGGAATTTCAACTGAGCATGTGCGAGATTTCAGAGCTACAGTTGGCTGGGAAGATATAGGTAGAAGGAGCCAGTGAAATCCAAGATGGCTGCCTCAGCTAGAATTGCAGGGGAGATAGGGGAGATCTTGCAGAAGGAATAGTGAGCTGATCATTTACATTATACAAATAATTCTAACTGTTTTAAAAATCAGATTTCTTGAACTTTCACATAGTGTATTTACTTAGTAAATTATTTTGGTCATGATTGGTGCCCTTTAAATGTAACTCATCCCTTTAAGTGACATTTTCATAAACATATTTTAGTCTATTAATTAGCCCATTTTAGGAGCACTTAATACAGTGTTCTGTGTCTGGTAATAAAATCCAGTGAGGTAGTAATACTTAATACTTAACTAGTTAATTTTTTAGACCTGCTTAAGGGTTTTGGGGATGCAAAAAATTCTGTATAAGAAAATCTCAATCAAATCTAAAATAATAATTGTACCATTTGCAAACTTGTTTTCACTTGCAAAGAGGGTGTCTAAATTATTTCCCGTTTTGCAAAGCATATTAAATTTATGCAATGTAAAAATAGTTCTTACAAAGGACTGATTTTTCACTTTGCAAATATTGTTTCTGTTTATGACTGTTATCAAATTTAAGATATATCTGTAAAAAAATGTTTTGCTATAAAGCTTTGCAAGTAATCCCAGTAAGCCACAAATTGTATACCTGCCTCTAGCCTCCCTTAATCTTCAGTGCAGTTACAGTTTAATATTGAAAAGATGGAAATAAATGAATCAGCTCCAAACAAAGGCAATGTTACACAGCATGAAATACAATTTCATCCATTTGTCTCTACCACTCCTCTGCAGGGATGTACTTTGTTCAGAAGATATCCTCTTTGTAATACCTACCCTTTTGACTCCTATAGTGACATAAAAGCCCCCTGCATCTTCTTTGTTGATAGTTAAGTCTCTACCCCATCATCATCTCCACACTTTGTAGTGAGGGTGTCTGGAAAAAAAATAAAAAGCCATTTCCAATTGCTTACTTCTCTAGCTGACCTAGGAAGCCTAAAAAGAGACATAAAATAACGATAGACTTGTTTACATAACCATGACATGTACTATTGCTCTTTCAGCCTTAATCTGTGGCAACACTTTGAGGGACAAGAGCAAAGTGGATATAGTAATTGACAATCATTATACAATGTTGGGTAACATATTATTATTTTACATTTGAAAAGATTCCCTCCGCATCTACTTTATGCTACATCTAGGGGCACATTTACTTAGGGTCGAATATCGAGGGTTAATTAACCCTCGATATTCGACCGTTAAAGTAAAATCCTTCGACTTCGAAGTCGAAGGATTTACCGCATTACCTACGATTTTAATCCATCGATCAAACGATTTTCCTTCGATCAGAAAATTGTTAGGAAACCTATGGGGACCTTCCCCATAGGCTAACATTGATGTTCGGTAGGTTTTAGGTGGCAAAGTACTTGGTCAAAGTTTTTTTTAAAGAGGCAGTACTTCGACTATCGAATGGTCGAATGGTCGAACGATTTTTAGTTTGAATCGTTAAATTCGAAGTCGTAGTCGAAGGTCAAAGTAGCCAATTCGATGGTCGAAATAGCCAAAAAGTATTTTTTCTTCTATTCCTTCACTTGAGCTAAGTAAATGTGCCCCCTAGTATTTATTATACTGACCATGTCTTTTAAATTTAATAAGATTTGCCTTTTTGTTTTTTCTTGCTGAACCAAAAGTAGGTACCAATAGGAGGACAGAGGTTCTAACTAGTGATGGGACGAATTTGGGGCATTTACGCCGGCGTCCGTTTTTTGGCGAAATTGCGCTGGCATCCAAAAAAACGGACACCAGCGTACATTTTTTATGCCGCCGGCGAACTTTCGCTGGCAAATTTTCTCAGCGGTTTTGCGAATCTCGGGAAAAATAGATTCGCCCATCACTAGTTCTAACGTCTTTTAGAATTTGCTGTTACAATGGCTGCTTTAACAAGCAAGAAGGAGAAGACGCTAACCACTCCTGGCTGCCAATGTGTTTTGTGGGACTCCGCCTCCATTCCTTGGTCAGCTTCTTCTGATATTTTTACTGCTTATACTTTTATCCATTTTGTGGACATTTGTTTTTTCTTCTTATATATCAACACCTTTTTTTTCCACTCATCGATTGACTGGGTTGGCATTGCTGAAATACTGAGGGATTAAGTTGCCTCTTGAGAAACAGGAATTAACATTGTGTCTGTGAGTATACAGATGGGAGGGTGAGTACTGTGGTGGACCCTTACCTGATTCATTTTACTCACATTCCCTACTAATTGGTAACAGGATTTTAAACATTGTAATTATACTATTGGCGATATGCTATGGGAGTTTTCCCTTGTGTGCTCTCTCTTTTTTTTATATGCAAAACAAGTGTAGCTATAGTTACAAGTGCAAACAAAAAGAGACTGAAAAACACATATGTAGGGGACAGGAAGAATCCTTCCCGTTTGCCTTCCAGTGACATCATCCAGCCCAGTTGCATGCTGGATAGTGACCCGATTGGCTGGGAACCCCAGTGCATCCTGGGGAAAAAGGGTGTGCCTGACTTTGGAGCCAAAAGCACGGGGTCTCCCAGGGAGGGAGCAGAGAGAGCCAGCGTGAGTAGCTGTAAGACTGTAAGGTGCAGAGAAGTAGCTGCTGAATCTGGGGAGATTGAGCCCAGCCTGTCCCCTACCAAGTTGCTGCAAACTCAGAAGGAGAAAGGTGCCACTAGTGAGATTGTTTCTGCTGCAGAGTTGTGTGTGATCTCCAGTGTGAATTCCTCTGAGAGCACCCTGGTGAGTGAGCCACTCAAGGGAGGATACTGGCATGGATACAAGTGTGGGGCCCCATACTGAAGACAGCTTTTAACCCTTTACCTGCTACGACAGAGCTGCTGCCAACTTCAAAAGGGAGAGGTACTTTTGGGGAATAAGGAAGCGCTACCTGGGGAATAAGAGCTCTGGGGAAGGGACAATCATTTGAACTGTGTGATTATTAACCCCTTCAGGAGGATTGGGACTGTGAAATCTACCAAGGACTGTGATATTTACTAAGGACTGTGTGAAGCAACAGTTAAGCACCTAATAGTGGTTTAGGGAGTGTCCCACGTGTCCCCAGTGTAGGAGTGAAGTGTGTATTAGTTGCCCAAGTGTTTACATCTGTTTATATAACGTTTATATTTGTTCAAATTGCAAACTGTGTGTTTTATTATTCCTAGTGTAATCCCCTGAGGTGTCTTCCTCAGTGTTCACTAGGTGGAGGCACTGCGCTGTAATTCCCAGTTCCCAGTACTTTACATATGCAAAAGGGACTCTGGGCCCCTGGATTGCCACGGGTAAGTGGTGATTTAAAGAGAAAGTAACCAAATTAGTGTTACACATTCTTAAAGGAAAACCAATCCCCCAAACTAATGAAAACAGTAGTCCCTTCTTTTGATTCTTTCTCATGAAGAGTGAAAAACATAAATGCAAAATGTTTATTATATTCATTAGATTCTCTCTTCTGTTGATTGAATTAATTTGAAACTAATGAAGGGGAAATATGCCAAAAGATGCTGACAAGCATCAATAGGGCATAAGTAAATCAAAAAGCTCTAGGCAAGTTACAGAATGTTCACATTCAATAAATGCATCCTAAAAAGGGGAAATTATTGTTAAAATAAAAATACTTTCAATAAGAAAGAATAGAACCTCTCTTCCACTTTATACTTCTAAAAATCAATAAATTAGCAGTAGTGATGGGTGAATTTATTCGTCAGACACGAATTTGAGGTGAATTTGAGTGTTTCACCTCCGGCAAATAAATTCGAGAATTTGACGCACAAATTCAGCGTTTTTTAAAGCCGGCTATGGAAGCCGCCGACGTAATCGACGCCGGTGATGGAATCGGCTTCAACTTTGAAGCTGGCATCAAAATCGCTGTTTTGCAAATTTTACACAAACGGGACAAATTCGCCCATCACTAATTAACAGCTATAAAATACCACCATCTGTAACCAACCTTTAATAATTCCAAAACTGCTATTAAAGTGCCTGTGCCATTGGGTCAATTCAGTAATTTTATAATGAATTGATGCCTTTAAAAATTCTATATACAGATTAAGGTGCTGATATAAATAGCTCTCAATTAATCCAAAATCCTTCTTAATCCATTGATGTATTTTAAATGGCAGTGCCAATAAATAAAATGAATCGATTCTCCCTAAGGGGTGGTAACTTTCTAAAGTGCTTAAGTATATTAACTTAAATTACTTAAACGTAAATTGTAGTTTGTAAATTGTAAATTAATTGGTGACCATAAATAATTTTATAGGATAAATTAGTTCCCAATCAGCTCAATCCATAAAAGACAGTGAGAAAATGAAATAAGGCAGGGTAAATAAGACTGTGGTCTTAGATGTTAGCTAGCCCTAGGCTGTAACACCTTTGCCTTAAAAAACACAAATCTTTGCCTTAAAAAAGACAAATCTTTGGTCCCCTTGGAGTCCCAGTGCAGCATTGCAATAAGAAGAAGAGTAGATTGGACTGAGCGACAGAGAATATAAATGCCCCCCTACTTGACCAATTCAAATTTAAAGAAACAAAAAACGCTTTAAGCTACACGTTTTTTTAAAAAACCAAATATTCACCAAGATTCTGCATTTAAGAATACATCAATGGATTAAGAAGGATATTGGATTAATTGAGTGCTATTTATACCAGCACCTTAATTTTTTTTTAAGTTATTAATTAGAAAATGAATGAATTGACCCAATGGTACAGGAGTTTTGGAATTATTGAAGGTTAAAAAACACAAAAAAAACAGATGCTGGTATTTTATAGCTGGTTATTGATCTTTTAACTCCGTGGTTGTTGATTTTGAAAGTATGAAGAAAACTGATTTGGGAGACCATTCTTAGCACTTGATGGATGAGGGGTTCTATTCTTTCTCTCATTGAATTTATTTATTTATTGAGCTACTGATCAAATCAGACCTCAGTTCTAATCAAGTGGATAAATTAGAAGTTGTTAATTAAGTGTATCCTCCTTTACTAAAATAAAATAAAAAATACTGTAAACAGTATTGTGCTCATATTGTGGATTGTGCTCATATAATTTGCATTTTTTATTCATTACAGTGTTTCTAAATCTTTTATAGCATTTTCTACTTTAAATGTGTACAGTACTGCTAATGTGTTACTTTTTTAACCAAAGCACTCAGTTAAGCACTTGAAGTGTGAATTGACACTGCACAATTCTATGGAATACTTACCATTTTTCTGTTTTGCGAAATCTATGGTGACATTTAGGACACATCTCTAAAACACCTGCTTAGTCATTTGCTTGTCTGAATAGAACTTGTAACACTGAAAAACTGTAGGTGATTTCTATTTTTCTATACAGCTCTTAATAAAATTTCTTTACCAGAGGTGAAGGCTGTGAAACTCCAAAGCTTTTCATACTGTAACAAACATTTTAAAAGGACTATAAAAGGAAAAAAATAAATAAATGACACAAACTATGATCCAGTGGACTTGTATAATCCCCTGATGTCTCTGATAAAAATTACTTTCCTTTGCTACAGTACATTCACTATAAACAGCTTTTACTTTTCTGCTACACATGTCCCCTGCATTTATTATTGCATATTATAGTTCTCATGCTTTAGTAATCCTGCAGTGATTGAAGATACCATAGCCTGGAATTAAAATATGTTTTTGGTTTCTTTAGTAATGTAGTGTATATTATTATGGAGTTTATGCCTATGTTTCAGAATTGCCTGCAAGGCAGACGCTCTATTTCAGATATTTGTATTTCAAAGTAACTAACTTATTATAACAATTTGAATGATGTACAGATTCCTCTTATATTTGATAAATTACATCCACGACTAAGGGGCCGATTCACTAACTTCGAGTGAAGTATTTGAAGGTAAAAAACTTCGAATTTCAAAGTTTTTTTGGGCTACTTCGACCATCGAATGGGCTACTTCGACCTTCGATTATGACTACGACTTCGAATCGAAGGATTCAAACTAGAAAACGTTCGACTATTCGACCATTCGATAGTCGAAGTACTGTCTCTTTAAAAAAAACTTCGACCCCCCTAGTTCACCATCTAAAAGCTACCGAAGTCACTGTTAGCCTATGGAGAAGGTCCCCATAGGCTTGGCTAACTTATATTGATCGAAGGATATTCCTTCGATCGTTGGATTAAAATCCTTCGAATCGTTCGATTCGAAGGATTTTATCGTTATATCAAAGGAATTATCCTTTGATCGTTCGATCGCACTATCTGCGTTAAATCCTTCGACTTCGATATTCGAAGTCGAAGGATTTAAATTCTGAGTCGAATATCGAGGGTTAATTAACCCTCGATATTCGACCCTTAGTGAATCAGCCCCTTAGAGTCATTTCCTGAATTAAATTGACATGCACTGAGAACATTTTTTAAATTCTGTTTTAGAGATAATGTTGTATTTACTAATTAACTATAACATGTGTTATTGCCTAGCCAAGTATTTTAAGTTAATACTGTAGTTCTAAGCAGCAAATGTTCCTAACCTTTTCCAGTTATCATAAATCTTGTGGCTAAGTGCAGTGTAAAGGTTGTATGACCAGTGCCCATGATGAATGAATAAATAAGAGGTAGGAATTAAGAAACATTGCTAGTCAGAAAATATTCAGCCAAGCACTTGAGCTTGAGAGCAAAGGCTATACATGTGAAGGACCTTGGAGTCTGGGACTGATCTTAAAAATATGGGCTATCAATGCATTAAACACTGATGTTTTATTTTATACTTCAACCCCCTTTGCTTTACAATTTATATGTGTTTCTATCTAATTATGAAATAGCAGCTGTTTCAATGAAAAAAGCACATGAATATGTCCTGTGGGAGAATTCCTTATTGTAGTGGGGTATTCATAAATAAATAAAGTGGTCAGAAGTAGAAGTGCTTAGGCATGCATGCACAAAAATATGTTATTATGCTGTTCTACACAGTGATATCATTGAAACATGGACAGCTCCAGGCAATTTTATCAAGCAGTGTGGTTAGTAACAGAGTGAATGTGTCATTGTGACTGTGTTCATTACTTAGCAGGGTATATCAAAGTTTAAATTAGGTTATATTATTACTATTTCACTTTATTTAAATGTAGTGTGAAACCCTTGACCTATGGAAAAAATATTTTGGAGGCAGCAGTTATGCTTGTGCTGGTTATTGAGTAAAGGATACTTAAAGCCGATTATGTAACCATTTTAGATGTATTATGTTTTTGGCTTAAAGTGGACCTGTCACCAAGATATAAAAAGCGGTATAATGAAAGTTCTTTTCAAATTAAACAGGAAACCCAAATTCTTTTTTTTATTTAAGCATTCATAGCTGTTGTAAACTTGTTTAAAAATCTCAGCTGTCAATCAAATATTGTCTGCCCCTCCTCTATGCCTTAGGCATAGAGGCGGGGCAAGCAATTAATTTCACTTTCCATCCAGCACGTCCTAGATGTCACTGCACTCATATTCCCCCCTCTCTTTCCCATGAACTGTAATTCTGTAACCAGTGCATGGGGATGGACATCAAGTTCCCCAATCTGGTACACAAAGAAGATTTTGAGATGATGCAAGGCTTGCCTTAGTAAAAGCTTCCACATAATGGCACCTGGTTACTTGCTATAATTATGAGTTCCCAGATTGAAGGAAACTAGATTCAAATAATTCATATAGAGTAATTAAAGTTTATTTTGCTTGACTAACTTGATAAAGTAGGATTTGGAATATTTTTTTAGGGTGACAGGTCCCCTTTAAATAGATACTGAAACCAGAAATTAAAACTTTTTTTTACATCTACCATAAAATTGAATTTGCATACTACTTATAATTTTGCCATAAAGTATTTGCCCAATACTTTTTCATCTGACTGCCTGCGTACGTTTATGAGGGGGCTGCCATATTTGTGCAGCATGAGTCCGTTAGTATTGGAAACATTAGCTTACAGACTGAGATGGGACAGTCGGGTTGGCAAAACAGTCAGGTTTAGGAACTTTAACTAACAATTACTTACAAAAACAAACCACTCAGCAAAAAACAATCAGCATGACCTATAAGTAAATTTTAGGGGCAGATTTATCAAGGGTCAAATTTCAAAGTTAAAAATACTTCGAAATTCAACCATCGAATTAAAATACTTGGAATTCAAATATCGAATTCGAAGTTTTTTTCATCGAATTTGGCTATTCTGCGGTCGAAGTAAAATCGAACAATTAAATCCTTTGAATTGAACATTTTTTACTTCAACTTCTAAAACTTAGAGAAATGCTGTAGAAGCACTTCGGCAGGTTTAATTTGGCGAAGTCGAAGTTTTTTAAAGAGACAGTAAGTCGAAAAGTCAAACGATTTTTACTTTGAATCGAAGTCGAAGTCAATTTGAAGTGGTAGTATCCTATTTGATGGTCGAAGTATCCAAAAAATTACTTAGAATTTCAAATTTTTTACTTCGAAAATTGCCTCTAATTCACTTCGACCCTTGATAAATCTTACCCTTAATGTACATTCATGGGACAGTCAGGTTGGCAAACAGTCAGGTTTAGGAACTTCAACTAACAATTACTTACAAAAACAAACCTCTCACCAAAAAACAATCAGCATGACCTATAGGTAACTTTTAGGGGCAGATGTATGAAGGGTCGAATATCGAGGGTTAATTAACCCTCGATATTCGACTAGGAACTAAAATCCTTCGACTTCGAATATCGAAGTCGAAGGATTTAGCGCAAATCCTACGATCGAACGATTATTCCTTCGATCGAACGATTCGAAGGATTTTAATCCAACGATGGAAGAAATATCCTTCGATCAAAAAAACTCAGGCAAGCCTATGGGGACCTTCCCCATAGGCTAACATTGACTTCGGTAGCTTTTAGCTGCCGAAGTAGGGGGTGGAAGTTTTTTTTAAAGAGGCAGTAGTTCGACTATCGAATGGTCGAATAGTCGAACGATTTTTAGTTCGAATCGTTCGATTTGTAGTCGTAGTCAAAGGTCAAAGTAGACCATTCGATGGTCGAAGTAGCCCAAAAAACACTTCGAAATTCGAAGTTTTTTTAATTCGAATCCTTCACTCGAGCTTCATGAATCGGCCCCTTAATGTACATTCATATTTTAAAAATAAGTTTTTTAGTGGCAGTATCACTTTAAACACACAAAAATATAAGGCAAAAAATGAGCTGTGCATGATCTATGGACCTTAGTAAAATACACACAGAATTTAATTAACTGGTAAGTTGCAAAATAAATGCCCTTGTAAATGCCCTGTTTCCTGACCCCTAACTGTTCTTTAACTTGCACATCATTTAGGCAGGCAAGTTAGTTAGCATCAGAGGTCACGGGACACAATGGGGTCCTGTCCGGCTAAGACCAGAGCTGGCATGTGCCCCATGCCTCTCGCATATTCACATCATCCAGATTTTAAAAAACAATCTTGATTGTCCAGGCTGTGATACAGTATTTTCTGTGACACTTGAATATAAAAAAACATAGTGGATTTCACACTATATGAATACTTAATGGCCACTAAAACAGATGCTCCCTCTAAAAACTTGGTGTTGTGATGGTGTCTGCTGTACAAGGGCCATGCTTATAACTGGAATAAATACAAATGATTTCCAAACTGGCCTTTATTGGACTTTACTGGACTTCACTTGGATTGACACATATGTTTCCCCTAGAGTGCCCCTCCCCATACCTTCAGGGGAAAACAATTTTTATGCAATAGGTTACCTTTAACGTCAAATGAAGACAACAATTTCAAATACATTAATTGAAGCAGAGTTTATGATAGTTGTCATTTCCTTTGCAAGTTCTAACTAAAAATTTTACAGAAATCTTATTTAAATATACTTATGAATTGCATGTTAAAAAGTCTGGAAAATGTTAAGATGGATACAATTGCACGACTGCACCAAACATATTTCAATAGTACTAAGAACCAAACTACTGTATGAAACTGAGACAGTTTGGGGCAGATTTATTAAAGGTTGAGGTGAATTTTCGAATGAAAAAAATTCAAACTTCAAGCTATTTTTGTGTACTTCGATGAAGGAATATTCCAAATTCGATTCGTATTTGAAAAAAATTCAAAAATTCGAATATCTAATCATGTACTGTCTCTTTAAAAATTCAACTTTGACCATTCGCCATCTAAAACCTGCCGAATTGCTGTTTTAGCCTATGGGGGACCTTCTATGACCTATTTGGAGTCAATTGGTAAACTTTGAGAAATCTAAGGTTTTTTTGGGAAAAACTTTGAATCGAATTCGATCTAAAGCGCTATTCCTAGTATTCGTACGATTCAAATATTCAAATTCAGCCGAAAACGGACCTACACGATCAAAAACAGACCTATTCGACCAAAAAAAAAACCCCTTCAACTTAATTTTGGTTGGTCTTTTTGAATTTGAATTTCGAATCTTTATCAATTCGATATTCGACCATTGATAACTATGCCCATTAATAAACACAGCAAGATGAGTGATCACTTTCTTTGTGCATGCTGTTGTAGAGGGGAATTTAGTGAGACTGAGTGGTTGGTTCAGTGTTAAAATTGTAAAACAGAACAACAACAAAATTAAATACAATGATATCCTAAATGCCAGCTCTTTTAGAACAGGAACATTTGGGCACTTTCTAAGTACTGCTGTGATATCAGAAACCAAGCTGGTTTTGAAAAAATCTTTTGGAGCATTAAAGCAGAACTTCAATTACACCACCTGCTAGGGAGTCGTAGCAAGATGTTTAACTTCAGCTGTTCCTTTTATTTAGTAGAGTTCATTGTAAACTTGTCCTAAAGTGAATTAAAACTAGCACTTTTTTGCAATATGGGTGAAACATATACACGAGTAAAGAAGTATATATTAAAACTTATATAAATAGTACATCCTTAATCTTAAGGTTAAATCTTATTCTTAAATCTTAAGCTTAACCCAGTAAAATCGAGTCCCAACAGGAGAGAAATAAGGTCAGTTACAGCTATTATGCAGCTGTTTGGTGACATTGGGTGACTGTGAATGTTAACAGAAACTACAGAGAAGTTTTTGTATGAATTGGTACAGTGTAGTAATTTTCTCATTTCAATTTTCAAGAATCAACAGTCATTCTTCCCCGAAGAAGTTAAAAATGCTACACCTTTTAGGGCAGTAGTGGTGGAAGTGGGTTTTAACCCAGCAGGCTGACAATAGATAACTTTAAGAACATCAAGCTCTGTGGCATTATAAAGAGGACCAGTGAAGCCCACATGTGCCAGTATTAGTTATGCCTCTGTAACTACATTTTGGCTTTTCCATAAGAGGTTTCTCTGACAACTTGGCAAAGTCTGGGGCATAAATTTCTCTTTAAACAGATATTTTAGCTATGAAACAGTTGTTTTATGTTGCTTGCTTGCTGTCTGGCTCGAACTTTGCTTAATGCCTGACTCAGAGAGATGTGAATGAATGGATCTCAAAGCAGCAAGTTATGTCTTTAAACCTTGAATCAATCATGGTAAACATTTCAATTCAAATGTTGATAAATCTGTCCTATCATTTATATGAATTTAAATTACAATGGTTAAAAATAAATATTTTATGATTAGTGATGATATCAGATTCTGCTTCACCTCTCCTACAAGCCAATACAAACTCTTTTAATATTGCATGAATTCAGTAGCCTGGGAAAAAGCCAATACAATATCAGCTACAGCAGCCAAAGTAAAATGAAAATGGAATTTTGATGCTAGAGTGAACTCATCCATTTGAATAATACCGGTCAGTGTGGGGCATGGTATTGTTCAATAAAATTGGAAATGATAAAAGAACATTTCATTGCAACAATATGTTCCTTTTAAGTGTCTGTTTAACCAATAGTTTTTTTAACTACTGTTCCTGACTCCTGTTACAATAAACAAGCAAACCTATCAAAAGAAAAATGGAGTAGTTATGATAATTCATCTGCTGCTACACTGCAATATTCATCAAGGGAAATATTCCTTTATCATTATGAGAAAAATGCTGATGCCAAACATGAGTCATGTTTTTTACTTGAATATATTTTGATAAATATCTTTTCCTTACTATAGGCAATCATTTTTCTGATCAAAGTAGAAAATCATGTTCAGAAAAGCCTTTTTCTAAGTAAGTTCAAGCTATGAGGTGCATTAGAAAATTAAACCCAAGCATATAAGTATTAATCATATAATGTTGTAATGGTTTTAAAGCTCATTGCAATTTAGGGCTTCAAAAGCTGACATTTGTAAGCTTTATTTATGAAGTATTTTCAAATGATTAGAAAAATGTAACTGCTTAATATGTGAAATGTAAAAGAAAATTAAGCATTGTGCTTATGACCCCTTCCGTCAACAGCTGGGAATATGCAAATTATACTTATGTGTTAGTAGTTGAAGAGATGACTTCAACTAACACATGCAATTTGGAAAAAAACGTCTGACTTTCTTTTTAACACTGTGCATTGATATTATTAATAAACCTTGATATATACCTGCATATTCCATCATACACAACTGCATTTGAGGCTTCTTTTTAGTTTAGTGTACCTACAGATGTTGTGCTGCTTGTTTTTATGTTCCATCCTCCTACTTGACTTTTACCACTATACATGCCTCCTTGCAATTCTGTACATTTTTTATACCTGTCAATCCTGTTTACTTTGAAGCCCTACTGCATCAAAGCTGATGTGTAAGATCCAGTCTACAGTTCAATGATAACATTCAAATCAAAGTGGACCAAAAACAGTAATGAAATAGCTCAGTCTAATGACATGCTTTCAATTATCAGCAAGTACCATAGAATATTATAAGACTAAAAGCTTATGTATATCTTTAAGGGCTAGTCCACACGGGGAGATAGCGACGCGTTTGCGGTCGCGGCGACAAAGCGCCGCGACAGTCGCCACGACCGGCGCAGGCGACAGTTTTGTATGGGCGCCTATGTAAAAACGCCTGTGCTAACCACACGAGGCGATGCGCTTTTCAACAGTCGCCTGAAAAAGCCTGGCGAGGCATTTTCAGGCGACTGTTGAAAAGCGCATCGCCTCGTGTGGTTAGCACAGGCGTTTTTACATAGGCGCCCATACAAAACTGTCGCCTGCGCCGGTCGCGGCGACTGTCGCGGCGCTTTGTCGCCGCGACCGCAAACGCGCCGCTATCTCCCCGTGTGGACTAGCCCTAAATGTTGTTAGAGGTTGAGGAGTTACCTTTTCAGTATAAAGGAGATTTAAATTCATATATGCATTTGTATCATTCTCAAAGGAATGTTATTTTGCTGTATGCAAGTTTATCTGATGTTTTGATGTGTAAAGATAAGCAATGCTAAATAACTGCCTTAACCTGGTTGCTGTCTAGGCAACACTTTCTTTTTTTAATTGCATAGAGGGGAGTGTTTCTCAGTTTCACAGTTCTGCATACAGTCTTAGCAATAGCATTACATGAAAAATGTGTGTTTTTTTGTAATAAAATCTGACTTTCAAAAAATCACAAATTTTTCGGAATTTATTAAACCCCAAGGTTTCGAAAAGTCTGAATCTGAAAATCCGGCATCTCAGACCTGTCGAGGTTGCATATAAGTCAATGGGAGAAATCCCAATGGTTTTTGATGTGCGCTTGGCTTCGCGCAATACCCCGGTTTTCGGGTGAAAAATTCCAAAAAAAAAAACCCTGTGAAAATCGGATGAAAAAAAAAACAAATTTTAAGGAAAATGTAATAATAAATAAGCATAAAAAACCATTTGATCGTTGTTTGTGGCATAAAATATTGAGATAAATTCGGACTTTGATAATTAACCCCCTAAGATTTAATGCAAAGAACACCTAGCTCACTGTGAATGTTAGTGGTCTCCAACCCCCAAAAATGCTGTACATTGAAATATAGATAGACTAGCTCTATGTGTCTGTATAAAAGCTGTATGTCTACATGTTCAGCTAGCCACATATAGATATTTATTTTAACATGTGACCAAACTAGACTACCCACACACATCACAAACAGCCTCTGGTACAGTTACAGCCACCCTAAACTAAAAACCAAACTGGCCAAATTAAGCATATATTTACATATTTGAAGCACACACAACTGACCTGCACTTCCCTCACTTTAACGCAATGATCAATCTCCAGTCTAGTCCCATAATGCAGCCTTTCATAGGTGATAGGGTACACAGTTGTGATACATCATTAATCAAATGCAGTTTACTATACATTGCTACGTCTTTTACAATGCACAAAGATCCAATACATAGGAGACAATGTAAGAGGATCGCTTTAGTATATAGGTCTTTCAGTTTTTTACGTGGTGGCTCCAATTTAATCTGCCCAGATTTTAGGGTATTTGTCAGGGCAGCCTCTCTCCAGATGAGTTAATTATGTAAAATGTACAGTCAGGGGCCGATGCATCAAGGGTTGAATATCGAGGGTTAATTAACCCTCGATATTCGACTGGGGACTGAAAATCCTTTGACATCGAATATCGAAGTCGAAGGATTTTGCGCAAAACGTTCGATCGAATGATCGAAGGAATAATCCATCGATCGAACGATTAAATCCTTTCGAAGGATTTTAATCCAACGATCGAAGGATTATCCTTCGACCTAAAAAATTTAGCCAAGCCTATGGGGACCTTCCCCATAGGCTAACATTGGGTTCGGTAGCTTTTAGGTGCCGAACAAGGGGGTCAAAGTTTTTTCTTAAAGAGACAGTACTTCGACTATCGAATAGTCGAACGATTCGAAGTCGAGGTCATAGTCGAAGGTCGAAGTAGCCCATTCGATGGTCGAAGTAGCCCAAAAAACACTTCGAAATTCGACGTTTTTTTACTTCGAATCCTTCACTTGAGCTTGGTGAATTGGCCCCTCAGTTATTACGTATGAGGTCTGTCCAGGGAGGGTTTCAGGCAAGGGTGGACTTGTACCCATCCACTTCATTAATATGTTTTCCCAAGAATAGAATAGCAAAAATCTCCAAAGATCATGTTTGGTAATTACTGGAACAATATCATCATTTATACCAAGTTGGCAGACTTTAGGTGAAAGGATTTTGTCAAAAGTCCTTTTATCTTATATAAATCCAGTATCTCTATCCTAGCATTTAACTATTTTTGGATATGACCATAACATATGCATACAATTTGCCTTGCATTCTCCACATTTGGGACAAGAAGCCTTGTTAGTATTTAACATTAAGCTGTGATGTAAGTGATACAGTAGTGCTGTATCTTAACCTGAATGCACCTGCCTATGGTTTCAAACAGATCTTAATATGCTTTCAGAGTTCACTCATCCACTTCATCACTTAATAGTGTTAGAATATCAAGTTGCCAGGTTTGATAGGTCTGGTAAAAATGTGACGAGATATAGGAAAAATTTAGTTATTTTGGTGTGGATGAATTTAATGTGCATTTAAAAACTGGGCAGGTTAGCTTTTATTACTGTGTTTAGAACTGGACCAAAAAGGCATTTTGCAAAAAAAAAGCAATTTGGGGAATCTGGTCATTCAGATTAACTCTCAGTAATTGTATTCCGTTAATGAATTGGCCCTCTGTGGTGACATTGCCCAATCATTTTGATCCAACACTAGGCCATCTCATGTAAGCCATGAGTTGTTTAAAAATGCACTGGATGGGGATTTTCCCATAAAGGGAGTTTTGGAGAAAGTGGGGAATGGACAAAGCATACATGCACCAGATCATGTACAGCGTGCTGACTCAACAAGTGTGGCTTGAAATTGGACAGGTTGGTTGGGTCTGGATTAAACCAGGCTAAATGCTACACAGTATAACCGAGAGGCTAGGAAATTGAGAAAGAGATCTGGGAGCTCCAGCCCCTATCCTCAACTGGGGCCTTCAGTTTGGACCTGGAGAATCAGAAGGACCCTGTGCCCATAAATAAAATATAACTGTTCTCATGGGAAAGTTGTGCAGCCTACAGAGTAATTTGGGCAAGCAAGTTGTGGTCTATTTTATCATTTATGGGGAAGATTACTAGACTTCTCACAATTAATAGCAGGGTGTGAATATACCCCAAATTTATCAACAAAAACCAGAACTGACCTATGCAATGAATCTGGGTCAGTTAGCTATAAGATAGATATAGGATATCATCTGCATAGAGGGAAATGCACCACTTTACATTGCATAGGTGGAGGCCTTTCATATACTGTATTGGGTGATATTGGGATCAAATGTGAATCACAAGCATTCTGCTTGAGTTAAGCATAAAAAGTGTTGCAACAAGTTATTTACCCTAACCTGTCTTACTGGGGATTGATGTAACATCCCTGTTTCAGAAATTTGCCTACAGCTAAATCATTGAAATACCTCCTACATTGTTACATTCTATGAGGCAGGAACCTTGGTACTTCTTAGACTAACAATCTATTTAATGAGAAGGAGACCCTTGCTCAATTGGAGCCCTGAAACCTAAGGGAAAGTTTTCATCTTACTGTAGGCATAAATGTATACCGTATATACTCGAGTATAAGCCTAGTTTTTCAGCATCCAAAATGTGCTGAAAAAGTCTACCTCGGCTTATACTCGGGTCAGCGGGAAGTAGCTGAGATTGCAGTCACTTTTAATCATTCCTATACCAACAGTTCACTTGGGGAGAGACTGCAATATCACACAGCACCCTCTGTTGGTTATATGAAAGAATAACAGTGCGCCCTCTGTTGGTTATTTGAAAGAATAACAGTGACTGCAATATCACACAGCGCCATCTGTTGGTTATATGAAAGAATAACAGTGACTGCAATAGCACACAGCACCCTCTGTTGGTTATATAAAAGAATAACAGTGCGCCCCCTGTTGGTTATATGAAAGAATAACAGTGACTGCAATATCACACAGCGCCATCTGTTGGTTATATGAAAGGATAACAGTGACTGCAATATCACACAGCACCCTCTGTTGGTTATACGAAAGATTAACAGTGATGGCAATATCACACAGCACCCTCTGCACATGGTAGTGGGACAGTGGGACAATGCACACAGTAATCCGTTTGCCAATTCTCTGTCACCATCAACTCTGCAAAGAAATCCGGTTGATCGCTGGGGGGGATCGCTTTGGCGGAATGTGCGCTGCTGGGAGACAGGGCTGTAGTTGTGTTTAGGCTTATACTAGAGTCAATAAGTTTTCCCAGTTTTCGTAGGTAAAATTAGGTACCTCGGCTTATACTCGGGTCGGCTTATACTCGAGTATATACGGTATGTTGTTTCAATAAAAGTTACTTGTAATATCAGACATGCTTAAGATGCCTGTGGTTTATCACAGATCTCCTTATCACTGTTCCAAGTATTCCTTACATTTTATATTCTGCAAACAAGAAGTAAGTGTGAACTGGTATTGTCAGACAGACATGGTTAGTAATGTAAGTTCAATACAGCAAAAAAAAAAAAAAGGGGGTAAAGTATCTCTTTACTATATTACTAACAATATGGCTTTCACTTTTTGTGTGTGCATGTTTTATAACAGAAATGTTTTGTACCAAGTGAATGACCTAGTAAAATTGGTTTCCAGGAAAACATTTACATGATTAAATGCAAAATACCTTAATGTACAGAAACAGTGCAGAAACTCTATTCTCTAATGTCCACTTGTACTTTTATCTTTTCATCATAGAAGAGAAATCAAAAGAAAAACCACAAGAGAAAAAAGCAATTCAACCACACAAACCAGGTATATGAGTCTTGTCTACTTAACATTTTTGTTTGGTTAGCAGATCTGTTCTTAAGTTTCAGTATTATTTTCAACTTATAGCTAGTGATGGGCGAATTTGTCCCACTTCGGTTCACCGAAAAATTCACGAATTTCCAGTGAAATTTGTGGAACGCCGAAGATTTTGTGAAACACTTTTTTTTTTTTAACGCCGGTGAATTTTCACTGGAATTCGCTGCAAATTTCAGCCATCACTACTTATAGCACATACATAAAAGCAGCATTAATACTCTTGCAAGTGCAACTTAAAATTGACATTATTCTTGGCTACCCTCTTTGTATTGTGCCACAGCCTCAGATTTGGATAGCTGTTTACCTTCCTGCCAGTTGCACCCAACCCAGAGTACCTTTTTACTAGGGGCCCTGTAATTAACACTTCTGTTGTCTTCACTGACTTATTTACATAAATAGGAAGTGAAATTGGTGGCTTCAAGTTGTTCTCTGCTAGCTAAAAACTGTTGAAAAACTGCCCTATGTGCTATTAGCCTATATAGACTATACTTTTTAAGTAAAGGATTTATATATACGATATAATAAGCTAAATCATCATAAAGAAAAAGTACAAAAACTAGTCATGGCAATCAATGGGAAAACTGAACCAAAATATGAGACTTTCTGAGAAGTGAGACATAAACAAAAGACCCCCTCTGTACTGTCTCATAACAGAATAAAAACAGAGGAGTTCAGACTATGGGGTATATTTATCGAAGAGTGAAGTTAGAGATCTCCAAATTTAACATATTTAACCACGGATAAACTTTCACTTTCACCCATTTAAAAATCCCATTGAAAAGAATGAAGAGTGGGGAATTTCACTCTAGCAGACTGTGTCTATCTCAAATTACACTCTTTGATAAATATACCCCCATGATTTAATGAGTTCTCTTAAAATTTTAAAGATTCTGTCACAGGGAAAAATGTATTTTATCTAAACACATCAGTTAATAGTGCTGCTCCAGCAGAGTCCTGCATTGTAATCCATTTTTACACTGAAGGTGGCCATAGACGCACAGATAATATCGTACAAAATGAATTTGCATCCGCTGCGTGTATCGTGGAAAAAGAGCCGACCGATATCGGCAGAAGACTTGGATATCGGTCGGCTCGTCGATCGGGCTGGACGGAAAATTTTGATCGGGTGCCTTTGAAGGGACCCAAACATCGCCCATTGCTAGTGCTGAATCGTCAGATTCAGGTAGAAATCTATTGTTTCTTCCTGTAAATCTACGATTCAGCTCTACACGTGTGTATTGAAACGAATGATCTTTCTTGGAAATATCTTTTCCAAGAAAGATCGTAATTGTTACGTCTATGGCCACCTTTATTTACAAGTGCTCCAATGCTCTACCTAGTGGTACATATGAGAATAGCATACAACAGTTACATTGAGAAGGAGTTCCATTGTGAAGTTCTGGCTCTGGCTCAGGCACAATGACTTGAGGTGGCTGCATACACACCAATATTACAAATAAAAAATACATTTATTGATTCAGGAATAAAATGATGTATATGGTAGAATGAATTATTTGTAATGTAAACAGTGTGATTTAGAAATAAAAAGTACAACATAAAAATAATGACAGAGTCCTTTTAAGTGTGAGACCCATGGAGCATGGAGCAATTTTAGCAATGCAGGTATCAGCTGTTATCTTATTATCTGTAATAAGGCTCCGGGGGGGGGGGGGTAGAAGGGAGGTGGTTGATATCACCTCTATTAGCAGCGCAGCAATAAAGAGTGACTGAAGTTTATCAGATCACAAGTCACATGACTGAGGACACCTAGGAAATTAAGAAAATATTGAGCCCAATTTCAGATTTCAAAATTAAATATAAAACACTGTCTGCTCTTTTAAAAATGGATAGCAATGCATTTTTCCCCAACTACTTTCAGAAACCTTTGCGACCTACACAATAAATCTCTTCAATAGGCAACACTGAAAATGAATGAATGACATATAAAAATATATAAATATATGTATTATTCAGAGCAATTGCTTGTCTGTTTTTGTCACGACAGTTTATTTTAAAATTCATTTCAGATTATTACTTTAATTAGTCTAAGGTTCCTTGATATCTGTGCAGCATTGATTGGCAGCACCTGTTAGGAAGAAGAGCTTTTCTGTGCTCTTTAATTGCCTCCTCTTTGATGCGAACAGGAGCATTAGAGATTGGCAGGCAAATCATAATTGAAATGACTTTTAGAAGGATTCATGCCGACTTATAAGTAGACATGGAGGGAAAATATCAGCAGTGCAATTTAGAACTGTATATGCCACCAAATTTGAGAATATATTAGAGATAAAATACTGTATCTAGCAGAAAGAAAAAAAATAGTTATCACTTTGCGTTCACTATGTTTAACATATAAAATATAAACTTGCTGGTATAGGAGGACCCATTTTTTACAATATCTTGCAGTACTGTATATGAGAGAATAAATGGAAGGCATAACATTAAAAACATGTGCTAAAGTTATTTAGTTATTGTTAGAATGCTTTCTTTATCTTCACTGAATCTTCATTGAACTGAATCATCATTGAATATTTTCCACAGAAAACACTTGTATATACTTGTATATGTGTGTGTGTGTATATAACCTATGTACATATTTATAAACAAATAGGAAAAACATATAGACCTTTAGTTTACAAAACACATTGATTTTAAATTGTATACTACAAATAATGGCACAAATAAAAATGTTCTAATTTGTATCTATTTTTTACTGTTTCTTGTAAATGTTATAATTATATCTTATACTATATAGTTTTTGAATTATCTTTTGCCTCTTTTCAGTTTTTTAAAAAATATTGCTCTGTTATGGCTGCAATTTAGTGTTATAGTTACTTTTTATAAACTATATTCCAGTCTTCATTCAAAACATTAACTAAATCTAGGGTAAATTGGACCATAGAAACCAAGCTCCAGACTGGAAACATGCAAAACACTAAAAAACTATCTTGAGTAATCTTTAAGGAAACCCCCTCATGCCCTAGTTTTTGGGCCAGTAAAGCTTGGTAATATCTAATCCTCCACAAAAATTATTTATAATAACTAGTGATGCCGCAAAAATTCGCCGGCGTCAAAAAAATGTTTTTTCGAAAACCGGACGCCGGCGTCAAAAAAATTTCGCGTGAAATTCGCGAATTTTTCGGCGAAGCGAAACGGCGCAAATTCGCCCATCACTAATAATAACATGAAACTTCGGCAGCCTTTTCAGCCCAAAGCTCTGTGTGAGTATTGAAATTTGCACTGGGTTCGAGCAATCATAAATAGGCCCCTCAATTATTTAGGAAAAGATTAAATGAAGACTAATTGCATTTTTTTTCAAAATATCACTGTCTACATCATAGTAAAATATTATTTAATCACAATAAATATTAAATATGAATAGAACAATATGATTTTAGAAAAATAAAGAGTGGCTATTTCATTTGTAATTAGACCAGCACCCCATGCCTGACAAACTAATTATAAAGACAGGAATCAGTAGATAGATCCGCCTTTCTTCTTCATTGGGTGCCCATGTGTCAGCTTGAAGGACCTATTGGTCAATAAAGCATTAGAGAGATAATTATATTATCCCCTTATATATTTATACATACTTATCATTATATAATAGTTATGCACCCCAATTTGGCCAGTCTTCCCTCATAGCTCAGAATGACCTTCTCTGGACCCTCTCTAATTCAGTAATGTCCCATTTGAGCACTGGAGACCAAAACTAACCAGCATATTTTCAATGGGGCCTTACCAATGCTTTAAAGTAGAAGAATAACCCCTCCTTCCTCGTAAATATGCCCCTTTTAATTTTAATAGTGTACAAAACTTGTTCACTATTGATGTGTGAATTTCTCCCATGAAAAATCGAGCAATTTGAATGTTTTCACAAAAAATCAAGCAATTTCAAAGTTTTCACTAAAAAAATCTAGCAATTTGAAAGTTTTCACGAAAAAAATCATGCAATTCGAATGTTTTCACGAAAAAATCTAGCAATTCGAATATTTTCACAAAAAAAAACGTGAAAGCTGGAAATTGCCGCTGGCGAATTTTCACCAGCAAATTTTCGTGGGAGATTTGCAAATTTATTCATCAATGGCGAAACATGAAATTTGCCGCAAATTTGTGACAAGTGAATTTATTTGTCCATCACTATTGTCCACAATATGTGTTGAAATGAAGATAAAGGATTTTGAAAAATCTAGCAATTTGAAAGTTTTCACGAAAAAAATCATGCAATTCGAATGTTTTCACGGAAAAATCTAGCAATTCGAATATTTTCACAAAAAAAAACGTGAAAGCTGGAAATTGCCGCTGGCGAATTTTCACCAGCAAATTTTCGTGGGAGATTTGCAAATTTATTCATCAATGGCGAAACATGAAATTTGCCGCAAATTTGTGACAAGTGAATTTATTCGTCCATCACTATTGTCCACAATATGTGTTGAAATGAAGATAAAGGATTTTGTGAAATGAGTCTCTTGCATCACTGTTATTTTATAGGATATTAAAAGCATACACCTCTCTAAGGAACTTTCAGGGGGTTATTTACTAAAATCCAAATTTTTTCTCATATTATGTTAAAAAAAAAACCACAACCAAACTCCCATGCCTGATTTTTTGAAATTCAAATCTCCCATTGACTTATACAGGACCTCAACAGATCTAAAGTGGAAGATTCAGGCTTTTTGCAGCATCAGGGTATAATAAATCTTTAACAGTTCAAGGTTTTTTTCCTCTAAAAATTTTAGTTTTCTAGTGAAAAAAACTAAAATTTTTCTAGATTTTAACTTTGAAATTTAACAAACAACCTAAGGGGCAGATTTATCAAAGTGTGAGATAACTCTCTCACTTTATATTCATTCCAAGCCAACATATTGAACAGTAATCTAGACAATTCAGACAGATACTAGTATTAAATCCAAATACTAAATTAAAGGAAAACTATACCCTCGAACAATGTAGGTCTCTATAAAAAAAATTGCATAAAACAGCTCATGTGTAAAACCCTGCTTCATGTAAATAAACAATTTTCATAATAATATACATTTTTAGTAGTATGTGCCATTTGGTAATCCTAAATAGAAAATTGCCATTTTAAAAAATAAGGGCCGCCCCTTGGGATTGTATGATTCACGGTGCACACAAACAAACCAAACAAACCATACATGTTAGGTCTCATGAGCCAATTAACAGACAGAGTTCTGTCTTTTGCTTCAACACTTCTTCCTGTTACAGTTAGGTGGCCGATTCACTAAATTCGAGTGAAGGATTCGAAGTAAACAAACTTCGAATTTTTGTGCTCCTCGACTATCAAATTGGCGTAAATTCGCCTGAGTAGAATGATTCGAGCGCAAAAACGCTGTGACTATTCGCCATTCGATAGTCGAAGTACTGGATCGAGCGCAAAAACGCTGCGACTATTCGCCCATTCGATAGTCGAAGTACTGTCTCTTTTAAAAATACTTTGACTGCCTACTTCGCCACCTAAAACCTACCGAATTGCTTTAAAAGCCTATGGGAAAGTCCCATAGGCTTGTTTTCCAAGTTTTTGATCGAATAAAAAGGCATTCGATCGAATGAAAATCCTTCGAGCGAATATTCGATCGAGCGCCTATTCGCCTGGCGAATATTCTCCAATTCGACTATTCGCCAGCGCGTAAATTCGCCCGAATTGCCTATTCGATTCTATTTGATTCTATTCCCCAGTCGAATTTCGAGGGATTTAACCCCTCGAAATTCGACCCTTGATGAATTTGCCCCTTAAAGTTGCCGTATTTCTGGGCAGATGATCTCTGAGGCAGCAGAGAAACCATGATGAAATGGTGGTTCAAGGTGTAGGGATGTGATAATTTAGACACCCTCACATAATATTGGCAGGCACATCCTAGAGGTTTTAGATGCCTAAATGGGTCCTAATGGGGACTTGTGTCATTGCTTTGCTTATGTAAGTCCCTGTTATTCTCACAATGTACTGTAGATAGCTGTGTTATAGTATAAAGGTCTAGGTAACCATACAGTCTGGGTACATTGCTTTAGCCCTTACCAAGCAGGCAGGAAGGGAATGGTTAGTGGATCCTATGCACTTCGGCCCTAGTAAAGTGGATACCTATACTCTTTCATAGATCAATCTAGGAGTGATGGATAGGTTATATAGTTGAGCAGCTCAAGGATCCGATGAGGAGTCAGAGGGATTAAGATCCTGGGTACTAACAACCTAGAAGTAGGGGCTAAGTGCATAGACTTAGGGATGGCAGATTTTCCCCTAGGTTCCACTTAGGGCACAGGCTGAAAGCTAGTGTACCTTCTCAATTGCTGCTTAACTACTGCTGTAACTATTCCCTTGCCTGCAGGGATCAAGCTGTGTTATTTGGTGCTGTGAGTATATTGCTATCCTTTATGCTATATGTTCTCTGAACTCCTTTGTGGATTGTGTTGTAAATAAACTCAGTTCCTGGTTAAGCACAAAAGAACTCCTGCCACCCAGTTCTTGTGCATAAGCACATTGTTACAGTCGCACTACACCCTGCCTCCACACCGTTGCGAGGGCTTACACACGAGAAAAAGCTCATAATAGAGAAGGTGCCACTCAATTTATTATAGTGTTACAAAGGCAACAGATGTAAAAGGGCAATATTTATTTAAATATATATTCCAGTTTGGTAAGATTCTTTAATATGCTACTTAATTTGATAAACTATCTGTTGCTTAAATATTCATTTTGGGGGTATAGTTTTCCTTTAAGGGACCCATTTAATAAACCTCAAATTTTTTTTGGTTGAGGTTTGTAGGGGGAAAACTTGAATGTTTCTTGGAAAAATAAAAACTCAAATTTTTAGCGATTTAGCATACCCCTAAGCTGCTAAAAATCCGAATCTAAAAAATAATCCATCACAGACCTGTTGAGGTCATGTAGAAGTCAATGGCAGATGTCCCTGAAGTTGTTTTTTGATATAATTATCTGCGCTGGATAATCAGGGTCAGGGTTTTTTTGTCCAATAATCCATAAAACTTCAGGTTTTTGCAGCGAGATTTTTGGAGCATCAGTGGTATGATACGAATTGACGCTCAATTTTTTTGGAGGCGTTTTGTTGCTCTGATGATTTTGAAAAAAAATATTGATAAATGAGTTCACTTTGTGGAAGGGAGTTTAATTTGAGATTAATTTGACTTTTCGTAAATAAGTGTAACTCTCGCTGTTTTGCTTGATAAATAAAACAAAAGACTTTATGAAAGGAGACATCTTTTTGCTTCTTCTTAGTTATTAAGAAGACATCTTTCTGCTTCTTAGTTATCT
Source organism: Xenopus laevis (assembly GCF_017654675.1). Taxonomy (NCBI): domain Eukaryota; kingdom Metazoa; phylum Chordata; class Amphibia; order Anura; family Pipidae; genus Xenopus; species Xenopus laevis. The sequence continues at coordinate 68,238,190 of NC_054379.1, read as the reverse complement.
TGCGGTAAACATTTAATGAAGTATACAATCTTAGGGTCTGGCCACACGGGCAGATCTAGGAGATTAGTAGCTAGGCGAGAAATCACCTCTCCTTCGCGACGACTAATCTCCCCGATCTGCCTTCTGCCGGCTAAAATGAAAATTGCCTGGGGGCAGGCACTCGAATCGCTTTGTTTTCCGAAGTCGCACAAAGTTTCCTTGTGAGGCAATAACGGGCGACTTCAGAAAACTAAGCTCTCTGAATTCCTGCCCCCAGGCCATTTTCATTTTTAGTTGGCGGAAGGCATATTGGGAAGATTGGTCGGCGCGAAGAAGACGAGATTTGACGCCTGGCGACTAATCTCCCTGAATCTACCCGTGTGGCCAGACCCTTAGGGGCAGATGTATCAAGGGTCGAATATCGAGGGTGAATTAACCCTCGATATTTGACTGCCGAATTAAAATCCTTCGACTTCGAATATCAAAGTCGAAGGATTTTGCGCAATTCGTTCGATCGATTATCCTTCGATCAGAAAATTGTTAGCAAGCCTATGGGGACCTTCCCCATAGGCTAACATTGGCCTCGGTAGGTTTTAGGTGGCGAACTAGGGGGTCGAAGAAATTTCTAAAGAGACAGTACTTCGATTATCGAATGGTCGAATATTCAAACGATTTTTAGTTTGAATCTTTTTATTCGAAGTTGAAGGTCGTAGTCGAGGTAGCCAAAAAAAACATTCGAAAATCGAACTATTTTTACTCTATTCCTTCACTCGAACTTAGTGAATGGGCCCCTTAAAGTTAAGTTAAATGTATTTCCTTTTGGTACTCTCAGCCAAGCCAAAAAAGTAATTACAAAACAAATATATCGGTATAGAATAAATAAATTTACTTTCTGTTTCATTAATTTTTGAATTCTTCCTATGCAACCTATTTTATATTACACTTTTCTATTCTTTAAATAAAATGTTAAATATTTGAATATTTCGTCTTTGCATTGGTGGCCTTATCTTAGTTTACCTGCCATTTTCTTTGGAGTCATAGGAATGATCTTATGCGACTGCTGTAAGTGATAAAATTCAGATGGCATATTTTCATCAACATTTCTGTTTGTGATAGTTTCTGAGGATTGATGTTGTCAGTCATTGCTTGCGAGAGTTTTGTAGTGACTTGGAAACAGCTTAGTCTGAAGAAAATAACATGTAGCTAAGATTTGTTCTGCTTCTAAATGCTTAGTTTGCTTTAAAAACTGTATGTCTGCAGATGTAAGTAGGATTAAATGGGCAGGGGGGAAACAGGATTCTCTTCTGCCTGTTGCCTAATATGTACAACAAGCTCTAGAGACTAAAAAGAAGGATTGACATTTAATGATCATACAAGGGCATGTTTAAATTTAATTGTGTTTTAGAGAAGTGCATACCAATTAAGTGGGATTTAGCAGAGATGGTTGCACAACATGATGGCCAATTTGAAGGTTCATTGTTGTCTGCTCTAACTGTACTAAATGTCAATATTGTAAAACTGTGCTCATTTTGTTAAAAAATGTAAACAATAGAGCAACTGTATCACTGTATTTACTGATGCATTTTGAGCTACTTTTATTACTCTTTATATTTCTAAACCTATGTAGCGCTTGGACATATTAATTAAAGGGTCTGTAAAAAAAATAAAGTGTTTGTTCTACCTTGAAACAATGCATACGGTTTAACAAATTGAAATCAATGCATACGTTTTAATGATTGAAAGTTTTGTTGGTAAAATAATTTAGTTTTATTTCTAAATTATTTTGCCACTCTTTGCTTACGTGGGCACATAACTGTATATTTCATTGACATTTTTTTCGCTCAGTCTTGTTTAAGGGGCTATTAATACCCCAGAGCAGGGCCAGACCGAGCCAACCAGGCGGCCTAGGCAGCCCGGTCGGCCAACCCTGCCTCCCCCACATGCACAGAAGCGTGAATGTGCCTTAACGAAGGGGGAAGGCAACTAAGGGGAGGGCAATGAAGGGGGGGGGTGACAGAAGAGGGAGGCCAGAGTGGCAGAGGGGAGTGAATCTGGACTAGGAGTAGACAGAAGATCCTTGAAAAAGCACCTGTCCAGCATCCCACACATCGCTGTGCCCTAGGCAGGTGTCTCTTCTGCCTACCCCTGGTTTCGGCCCTGCCGGACTTTAGGTACTAGCCAATTTCCTATTACAGTACTTACAGGAAGCTAAGCACCCAGCCAAAAGAAATCTATGAAGGGGGACCAGTGCGCATTGAAACCTTCCTTCATTCACGTGCAAGCACCCTCAGTACACAATAAAACCTTCTTTTGTGAGTGCTTGCCTTCTTTTGTGCTTATATATATATTTATTTATTTATTTAGGGGGGTTATTTACTAAACTCTGAATGCAAAAATCACGAAAAATTTGTGGTTTTTTTTTTTATAAAATCTGACTTTTAAAAAATCACAAATTTTGGATGGAAAAATCCGGCATCTCAGACCTGTCGGGGTTGCATATAAGTAAATGGGAGAAGTCCCAATGATTTTTTTGATGTGTGCTGGGTTTCATGCAATACCCCAAAGTTTTGGAGTTTTCAGATGAAAATCCAGAAAAAAATGGTGAAATTCATGAAAATCGGAAGAAAAAAAACCAAAAAAAAAAAACGGGAAACTCTTGAAAATTGGATGAAAAAATCTGGAAAATACGTTTTTTCCCGCAAAGCAAATTTTCGGGAAAATGTAATATTAAATAAGAGCAGAAAATATTGAGATAAATTTGGACCTTCATAAATAACCCCCCCCTTTTTTAACCTGCCTAACTGCTAGTTGATCCAGAGGAAAGCAAAAAAAACCCCATCTGAAGCCTCTCCGAATTGCCTCAGAGGGGGAAAAAAATTCCTTCCTGACTCAAAAATGGCAATCGGACTAGTCCCTGGATCAATATTAATATATATATATATATATATATATATATATATATATATATATATATATATATATATATATATCAATGTATATGTAATAAATAGACCAATAGTATGCCTAAGTGCCAGATCACCGTTTGGACAGCATCCAATAAGGATTCCTATTCCAGAATATCTAAATTAATATTAGGCTAATTTCATTGTACATATACTGTACATTAACGGCTAATTAACATTTATAATGAAGTTTAAAAAATCTTAAAAATATCCATTGACCCTAAAGAAAATGTGCTGCATGTACTTTATGTACTCTATGCATAAGCCTAGCAAAACATAAATGCATAAACAGTAATAACCAATGTCATAGTGTGTATAGTTATGTCATTTATGTCACAGAGCTCATTCAAACAAAAATAAGTCCTCCTTATAAAATATAAAAATTCGTATAATAACGTTAAACTACATGTTCTGTATAAGAGTGACTTTAGGGCAGTGACATACTGTACATGGGAGATTTGTTGCACTTTAAACATCACTACCACAGGAAACATATCTCCCCTAAAATGCCTTGCCATTCACCTACTTTCTAATCACCGCAAGTAAATTACAATACTCATGCAATTCACTTTATCACTCATAAATTAGGGAGTATCTTAAATTTGAGCCACCTAGGAAATGAGAGATTGCCTATGACTAAGTGCTAGGTAAGCATGAAACACGTTAGGCGCCATGAGGGGACTGTTTGACTTTTTTAATATGCAATAAACTTGTACATTTTAAACTCATAAGCATGCTTTGGGAATATTTTTTAAGCCACCTAGGAAAGCACAAAGAGTGTGGAACCTAACTGTGCCCATCATTCACGAACATGAATTTCTTGCATTTAACTATACCAGTTATATAATTATTGAACAAGAAATTACCTTATTTGTATTGCAAATAGAATTGTTTTAGATGGTCATGGTGGAAATTATATTGACAGATATTGGTTTATATATTAATGCAATCTTCTGTGCATGTCTATTAGTGAGTACTTTTATACTGTATATAATATATGCATCATATATCTGTTCTTGTTCTCTAGATTTAACAGTAGATATGGTGTCACCAGTATCACCAGTGGTTGAAAAGACAAAAGAAGGTACATTCAATATTTTCCTTTTATACAGTGTTGTTGATAATGTTGGTAATTTAGAATGACACAATATTAAAACAATTTCCAATTTATTATTGATGTCAAAATGCAAGTAACTGATAGAATTGAAAATACAGATTAAAAATATAAATATAAAAAAATAGGCTACTTTAAAAGCTGAATGAGAGAGGATCTCTGTTGAGACCACTTTTCTCAGTGTCGCAATCCAAAACTGGGAGAAGGTTTAGAGGTTTAGTACCTCTCTGCTTTCAGCAGTAATCCAGTCTGAAGGGAACATAGATCGATTGCCACTACTATTTCAGTGAGATGTCTGGGCTTTCCCTGATCACTTGAGTAGGCCAACATTCCAGTTAGACACAGTCAATATGTCCAACAACTTTGTTAATAATAATTGCCATTCTCAGTAGGTTTTTTAAAAAGTCCGGGGGCTTGGGATCCCTCCTCAGTTTATTATCACCTTGCTGTGTTGGCTGGACATGAATATAAGCATTTATCAATTAAACATGGCATATTATTTGAAATCCAATGAAAGATGCTCCATTGCTAAATAATATATTTAATACATATATTTAGTTGATTCAAGGGGAACCATGGTGAAAAATGCAAAAGCAAATCATTTCTTGGACTTCAAATAGTCAGAATTATTAAAGAATAACAAATGAAATCACCGGAAAAAACTTGACAAGGAAAAACTGTCAAGGTTCTACAAAAGTCAGTGGGAGTTTTCTCAAGCAATTTCATTTATTTGTTTATTTTCCTAGTACATTAGAGATTTTTTATTGAAAATGAATGTAACAATCTGATTCTTGTTGGAATACAACTTTTTTCTCCAAAAATAGCTAAACAATTGGGTGGGGGGTGAGAACATTCTATTAATGTTACCCACATAATAAACATTCATGGGCCCATTTATTATGCTGTGTAAATGGAATCTTATTAATTTATAAAGGTTTGTACACTGTTAAAATGCCACATTTTGAACCATTATTGTTTTCTGCTTGAGACTTTGTATAATCCATTAATGTCAATGGGGAAAACTCAAGCAGCAAGTCAATTCTGTAGGAAGTTGCACTAGGAAAAATCTGCGATAGATGATCTCCATATTTTCACCATAACGCAGTACTGTAGAAAACTTAATTAGTATGCAATATTTTATGAACCACTGCTTGTTGATGTGTTGCGAATTTTGTTGCCATTTTTTTACACGGCATCACTGTATGTCAGGCCCCATCTGAGTGTATATTTACATAGTGTTTCCAACCAATAAAGTAAAATGTAGCAATTCAAAACTAACACCAAAGACATAAAACTAAATGTGAATGTGGAATTGTAAAAAAAAGGTATTAAGAGCTTCTTTTTGCGAGCAGTCCAGTAATCACAAAAGAAATATAAGTTGCTTTAGTCAGCATGTTAGTCACCAAAGGTTAGAAAGAGAGAAATATTACTGTAAACTACTTTGCAGAATCTGAAACTCAGGAATTTCAAATGATTTACAGATGTAAAAAAGGTTAAGGATATAAGATGGCTGCAGTGGCACAGATGGGATTATTTACTATAGCTACTGTGTTCAAATGTTGCACACAGGTATACAATTAATGTAAAGGCATGTACGAGTTTTGCAACTACATATGTATTTGCATATACACGTACTGTACATATACACACACATACTGTATAGATATACAAACTACTGCACATAATGCAGCCTGAGCATTTGTAAATCCCAGGTTGCTGTTTTAAAAAAATGTTGAACCTGTTTTTTTACATTTGTCGACTGGATCAACAGAACTTATCTGTTCCTTGATGTTTCTTGCATCAAATATAAAAAAAACACAGGTTCAACAATTTTTAAAACAGGAACCTGGGGTTTACAAATGCTCAGGCTGCGTTATGTGCAGTAGTTTGATTCAGGGCACCCATGTCACCAATCCCTATTCAGGCAAAAGATACAAGAATGATGTACACTGTGATGCACAATAAAAAATAATATTACATGTATATTGGAGTGTGGGTCCATCTTGCAAATATCTATCTATATTTGTCAGATGGGAGATATAAGGCTGGTGTCTAATATGTTTCTGCGGTGGACACGCAGACGGCTAATTAAGACAGAGTATACTGCTCATACCCGGGGTTAGTTCCTATGGTTGACCCACCCACCACTACAGTATCAGGGCTTGGCACATTGTTGCAGCCTATATACTACTTATGATAAGATAGTACATTTCCAAAAACCCACCAGATGGTCTGTTTTGGCATTTGGATTCTATGCTTGAGTGGGCCTGCAATCAAGGTTGCATACCATAAGGGCCGTTGTTACGACCAGTGTGCATGTTTCCTCTCTTACTATCTATTTTCTTACTACTTTCAATTAAAAGGAATTTCTTCTTTTCGTTTATATATCCTTTTGGTATATATATCCACACACTGTTTTCTGTGCACATTGATTTGTCACACCTGGATTCTATTACCTTTGGGGGTGGAGGTTGAGTTGTGGGTTGCCTAGCAATCGGTTTGGCGACCTTTTGTGTATTTAAACTGTTCACTTCCTGTGTAGCACTGTTTGCCCTTGAGAAAGGTTCCTGTGGGGAAACGAAACGTCGGATTCAATAAACCTTTTTTTCCTATTTAACCATATTGAACGATTGATTTTTCATGCAAACCCTGTGAGTGCCGGTACCACGTGCAATTTCTATATATATATATATATATATATATATATATATATATATATATATATATATATATATATATATACACACAATTAATATGTTTATTCAGTTTCATTTTCAGTTTTATTTTAATTCAGTGTGATATCCCTGCCAGAGCTGTATGCAATATGCAGGGTCTACCTTTTTTAGGTATCTGTTGCTACTGCATTTTTGTAATCATTGAACTGGCTTAGTATAACATAAAAGGTTTGAAATAGGGATGTGTTGGTTAAATAGAAACATACTAGACCTTTGGGTTTACCCACAGTTTGGGTGCTTTTGGGTTGATATTTGGGTAACTATTGCAGGTTTGGGTGCAAGTCAGGCTGGGGTGCAGGAAATTCTTTCTTTTGGAATCAAAGGTGCATGTAGAAGTTGCATATGGAGTTGGAAAATGTGGATATGGATTGGGTATGGGTCCTACAATGGCAACATTTTGCAGGCTAGGGTGGAGTGCAGGTTGAGTTTTGCCTGACTCACACATCACTAATTTGAAGTATCAAGCATCAAAAAGTGACTAACATAATACATTTTACATGAAAAATGTATAAAAATGTATTCTCATCATTCCTATCTTTGTTCTAGAAGAGGTGACAATTCATGAAGCTGAAGATGAATGTCCACATGAAGATTATGGTAAAAAAACTATTGGTGTGTGTGTATCAGTAAAAATGTGTAAGAATCATAGTAATATATTAGATATTTTTGCAAAGAGCATTAATAGCAGAGGTGTAATATACTATTTGTAGCATATTGCAGTCTATCACATAGATGTGATTTATTACACCTAATATTTAATATTGCTTTTTTTATTCCAAGAACAAGTTACAGCTCAAGCTACTGAAAAAGAACCCCCAAACGTCATGCAAGGTAAAAACATCAAATTTTTATATATGGTACAGGATAATGGTTTTTGAACAGTTTACAGTGTGATTCATACTGTATAAACTTGAATTAATTGAACTATAAAACTGAAAAGGTAGGCTTTTACATAAGTCCCAAGTACACTCCCGTGTTCCAAATCTTGATATTTATGGCCAGGATCAAGTCCACAAAGACTCCCACCATTATACACATCATTACTGAGATATTGTTATTTGGTAAAATAAAATTGGACTAGCCCTTTTTGTAGGATATTGCAAAAAACAGTCATTTCTTTTAGGCAAAGTGTGGGTCCTTGTATTTTAGATGGCTACGTCTTTTTAATTGTAAATACATCTCAACATGATTTTATTTATGAAAACTTTTCACTTTACATGCTACAGATCACACCGTCAGTTCTTCTGGTCACAATTAAGTATACACAGGAAAAACTCTGAGCTGAACAAAATAACTTGTGATGTTTTCGAATGGTAGAAAGTTTGGTGTTGCAGCATAAATATGAGATTGTTGGTACTTTTTCTGACTAGCAAACATTGTTATTGTTTAAAAGCAAAATACTGTATATTGAAGTTTATTAAATCTTCCTCTTAGTCTCAGATTTCAGTAGCTATTTACTTACCTCCGCACTATGTAACATAAAATGCTAGTGAGTAGCAGAGCTAGGCAGGCTTCAAGTGTCATAAAGGGTTTATTGGGAGAGGTTAATAAGTAAAGACAAAGGAGAAGAAATTAAATTTACATATATTTATATATCTGAGAACATAATTTTGCTTATTCCCCAAAGAGTTCATGAATTACAATACTTATATGTAAAACACTTTAACAATAAATACTAAGAAACACAAACATATTTTCTTATATTGTATAGCCAACTCTGCCTTATACAAACTTTTTATTTGTGCCTCATTTTGAACAATTCATTTTCATCTTACTGTAATTATTAACTCTTTCTCATAAAGTCTGAGCTGCATATTCGGATTGTCAAATAAAGTTTTAATGTGTTACTTTTACTACATCACTTTTTGACAGTTACTGTCATCCTAAATGCTGTTACATTTCAGTTGTCAAGTTTTTTACATTTTAAATAACAAATGGAAAAGGTAATTTGCATTTTCAGTGAAAGAAGTAAATGCATTTCAGTTGCTTATGCATAAAGTAGGTAAAAAAATTATTTTATATATACTGTACATTCTAAAAACACTTTCAACGATATTATGTTTCATGGTAAACAAGGTAAAATAAACAATATTCCTCGTCTATTTTAATTAAGGATGCTCAGAATACCTGATCTGGTTTAGGATTCAGACAAATAATTTTCTTTTTTAGCAGGATTCCTATTCCAAGACCCTGGTCAAACCAAATCCCAATCCTTGAAATCATATAATGTTTGTTCTTGTGACCATGTTCTGTGCATGGGTCACTTTAACCCACAGCATATGCAAATGAGGGTTTAAGGGCATGTTTGCTAACATTGGAGATAAATATCTAGAGAGATTTCTGGATTCTGGAGATGTTGCCCATAGTAATCATATTTAAACAGCAACCTATAAGTTAGAAAACAAAAGCAAAGATCTGATTGGTTACTATGGGCAACATCTCCAGAAATCTCTCCAGATATTTATCTCCAATGTTAGTAAACATGCCCCTTATATCTGGATTCAGCTGAATCCTTCATTAAAGATTTGGGATTTGGTGGAATCCCAAATTTAAGGGTTTGGTGCAAACTTAATTTTAATTGCGAATATATTTAGATCCTAGGATTGATTATTTTTAACTTTTCAGCATGAGGAAATTACATTACATAAACTTTATAATAACCAAGCAAACTTAAGTAAATAGAACAAATTTGTATGGAATTAACTAGTTCCATACTGTTGTACTGTACTTGTTACTGTGAGTATTTAATATTCAGTATTTTGTAAAAGAGTTGGAAACAAGGTTCTATAAAATAGGGCTATTCATCATCACTAAAAGTACACTTGAATTATATGCCATAACGTAATGCTACTGTTTCTTGACTGGTATTTTCAAACTCTCTTGCTTTTCTAGAAGAACATGTAACATTTCATACAGTGAAAGAGGAAAGTCCAAAAAAAGAACAAGGTAATTTAACAGGTTTGATTGTGAAATTGTTTCTTATATTGGATTAAAATACATAGAATGTTAATGCTTTATACGATTTGCTATTAATGGTGAGAAGACATAGTTTACACTTTTTTGGGTAGAATAAATCCAGTGATAAAAAAAAAAGTTTGCATTAAGAAAAAATTTGTTGTGAATGTTGTAAATGTATTCCTTGTAGGGTCTCAGAATAAGTCAAATTTAAATAATGAGGCCAAGACTGACCTTTTCTCTAGAAACCAAATTCATATAAACAGATTATTTGTTAAAGTGTGCTTATTTTTAAAAATATCAGATTTAGTAATCTAATATTTTTTTGAAAATGCTCTGTTTTTTTAAACAATAAATAAAAAATAGATACAAAGATAATGGAGAATACAGATGGGAAGATAGCATCATAGGAAAAGCAATTTAACATTGCATAGAAATTTTAGTTGACAAAATTACAACGTTCATTATATGCCAAATTTGCCAATAAATAATGAAAATTGCCAGATCTAATAAACATTGAATCTGTGGAGAGTAAGATGGTATAGGAAAGGGGTCCATTATTAATCTAATAATTTCCTTCATCTTGGAATATGGTTGATATGGTTATCTGTCAGTGTATAGCCATTCCACTTCTTAATTAATTACTTAAGTTAATGATCTTCCACAGCCTTCCTTCAATTCACACTTGTGTGCTATGTGTTGGGACATCCTACTATCTCTGTAAACCCAAACTATGTAAGTTTATGCCCACATAGGATGTGTTGAAATATTAAAATGCAGCAAGGTTAATTCACAATGGTCTTTTCATTTTGCAATGTTATGACTGACTAATTTAGCATTCAGTGACTTCTGAATTCTACAGTTTTATTGACAATTAGATATATTGTTTGGTGTTTAGAATAGGGGCTTGTGAATATCAAGTTGTTACTTTTTTATTATTTTTGCCATACACTTCCTACATTGATGGGCTCCTTTTTATAGGCCTATTTTGAGTCCCAGTCCAGGCCTGGGGGTATCCCAATCAGATGTTTCAAAGGTTAAGTCTTTTAAAAGGGATTTACCTTGTATAGTACAGCAAACCCTAATGGACCATACAGGCTATTTATTGTGGACAGGACACCTCTACGAGTGAAAGGTTTTTCTTACCTGTTTACTTGGAAGGCAACAGTATCCAACTTTAAATCCCACAGAAGCCCAAAGCTGCGTTGCACAAAGAGTCAGCTCCTACGTTTAAGACTATTAGATCATTTGAATGGTCTTAGGTAAAGAAGCCTTCCATAACTTCTTTGCTGTTTGAAGCTATTTTGTGAAGCCTGAGCCCCTTTTTAGGAGACTAGTTGCAGCTTCACTTGAGGGTAATGATGTTAAGCAGTCTTTCACATAGATGTCTTTTTCTACTAATTGCCTGAAATCTGACCCACACCCTACCTCACTTTCCTGAGCAGAGTGTCTGAGCCTGTGGATTGAAACTGCAGGAGAAGGACTGTTGCTGAAGTTATGCACCCTTATGCGGTACTCTGTGATATCCCTGGAAGAATTCATTGTCTCTAAACCAGAAACACCTCAATAATTTTCTGTCTATCTCTCTAACAAGAAAACAATGAAACATCTGTTGAATGTCAGCAATATAGGCAATAGAGTCTTTGTGGAAATGAAGGAGTACTCCCAGAAGTTTATTATTGAGGTCAGGGCCTGTTAGGAGAATGTCATTTAGAGAGACACCTTTGAACTGGGCACTGGAATAAAAAAAAAAAACAAATCTGTCCTGGTTTTTTAGGGTGATACACCCCCCCAAATATTGGTAGGTACCAGCAGTCCTCATGTCAATGAGGGTGGGAGCTACCTCTGCATGGTCATTCTCAAATATTATTCTCATGAAAGAGAACAAGTGGTCTCTCATCTCTGGTTTTCAGTGAAAGTTGCGTCTGAGAGAGGATAAACACTTAAGGGCTTACTCTCTGTTGTTAGACAGGCTTTGACACTTAAGGCCTTACTCTCTGTTGTTAGACAGGCTTTGCCTCTAAGGCCTTAAGGGTAGAGGTGCAACCCAAAAAATTGCATAATTTTTAACTAGTCCTTGTACCATTTTTTCTAAAAGTTTATTCTCAGTAGACATTGCTGCCTGGTTATCATTTGTTGTCTTGAACACTGTGCACCCTAGATGATCATTGTTGTCATTAGAAGTGTTTAGGGCTCTGTGTACGAGGCTAGTCCTTTATGGGGAACTGGTTGTGGCATGGTTGAAAAATGGAGGGGTGACCATTTTCTAGTGTATTTGTCAGCATGCTCTTTATGCAGGCTGGCTGGTGTACACTTCCAAGGCAAGCATCTCTAATTATAACCCTTCCAATGTCTAACTTCTAAACATAAGGTGAATAGTGAGGGCCATTTATCTTGTCTTTTGCTTTATGGATCATTGGGATATCCCTCCCAAGAAGAAGCATTATCTGAGCCTTAGGGTCAAGTTCTTGGATCAAGTGCATTATGCATCTTAAGTGTATGTGGTGTATCGATAACTCTGGTGAAGGAATTTCAGAACTATTATCAGGGATCTGGTTATATTCAATTAAAGTTGGCATGGGTAAGCATGTCTGCTCATCTATGGACTCTACTTGGTAGCCATATGATCTTCTCCCTGTTGCCTCGACAACTCCTACACAAGTTTTTAGGGAGTAAGGAGTACTTGGGCCCTTGATATTAAATGCATCAAAGAATGCTGCCCAAGCTAGAGATCTGTTGCTCTGTTTATCCAGGATTGCCGAAAGCTTAATGGCTTTATCCCCTTGGCCTGTTGTTTATTCTCTGGCTACGCAAATTTTGGAGCAGGATTTACCTCCTATGGCTCAGAATTTACCTCCTATGGCTCAGAATTTTGTGCATTGAGAACTTACCACTGGTGTAGTTGTAGCAGTGTCCCCTTCCTCCCCACAATGTTTGCTGGCACCATTGGTGTGAGGTAAAACCCATGGGGCTAACCCAGGGTGTAAAACTGTGTTGTGCTGCGTGCTGTCACATTCTGTGTCTTTTACACTGACCTTACAGTCCTTGGAAAGATGAGATGTTGACAAGCATCACTTGTAGCAAACGTTGTTTACCTTTAGGGAGGCTTTGCAGTCTTCTATGGACTTTTCTCTGAAGGTTCTTCGGGAGAGGAGAGGGTGAAGCTTTGGGTGTAAGGAACATTGCTTACCTGGGTCTTTGTCTCCTCTTGTGATGGAACAGCAAATCTGTTAAAGTAATCTAGAGAGGAAGCATTTATTTTGTGTACTGTTACTGCTGCTACTGAGTTTCTGAGTGTTTGATACTGAAGGGGTGGCATGTGGCCAGTGAGATCAAAACTGAGGTCATTGCTCATCTTGGATTGTTGATATACAAAGTCCACAAATACCATGAAGGGAGAAAATGGGTCATTGTGCACTTCTTTAAATTTTAACATGTATGTAATCCACCGCTCTTGTAAGTTGTAAGGCAGCTTTTGCACTATACGGTTAACACCGGTGGCTGTATCAAGGAATGCAAGAACCGGTAAGTCCCCTTCAGATTTGGCTAGTTGGAGTTACATTAACAGGTCACTTAGCTCCCTAAGTTTTTGCTTTTTTTTTTTAGTTTTAGGAATTTTATTCAATTTTTTTGAAAAGTGCATTTTCTATTTTGTCTGCTGAGCCATCCCACTCATTGAGTCTGTGCCAGACCATTTTGAGACCAGTCTCTGGGTGGTTTCTGTTGATCACCCTGATCCTTTTGGCATGTTCTGCAGACTTGGTTCCTTGGTATTTAATTAGGAGGTCTGTTTCCTCGCTGCATGAAAGGTCTATGTTTGTAATAGAATGCAGTGAAGCTACAGTTTAATCCACCGGTTTGATAACTGTTCTGTCACTGTTCTGTCCTCACTACATATTACCCTGAGGCAGTGTGTCATGTTTGACATGCAGCTAAACCTCCCCACTTTCCATTAAAGAGAATAATAGTGTGTCTGTAGATTTTACTGGAATATTTGGAAGAGGTGAAACTGTAATATAAATGACAAAAATGTAATGAGTACATTTGCAATGAACATAGTAAACAACCCCTTGTTGGAAAATATGAGGCCTTGTGCTTTTATATGGTCATGGAACTCCTTGTTGACTTATATAGTTTTAAGACCAACACACCCTTTTAAAAAATATTTAACTCTTGGTACATTGTACCAGAGTCCAATGGCTCGGTCCTCATTAGGACCTTTCTCAAGGATAATACAATGCCCTTTCAACAAACTTTAAAAACCATTGTCAATACAAACAAACAAACAAATTAGTGCTCATTATACAACAAACCATAAGTATGTGATTATGTGATTATACAATCAGTGACTTTCAAAGTGAATTATATGACAATGTGAATATTCACCTCTAAATGTATCATAATACTGTGTGACATTTCACTATATATATTTCTTATGTCATTTTAAAACTTTGACAATTAGGTGAAAGATTAAATTTTCTCTTTAAAGCATTGCATAATATGTCAGTGCTTATATAAACAAATCATAACAATGAAACTAGTTTAAAATTCTGAATAGCATGTAATAAATTTGGTAATACCATAATCTCAGGCCTTTATTACACATTATCTTCTATTCAGATTTTTCATTGGTAGCGACACTGATAACTTCAATTTACTCTAAAACAGGAAGAATCTATCATTGTCATAGTGTTTTGCTTTGATGCTTGAGTGGATAAATTACATTTTCATGGAGTCCTAGAAGATACTTTTACTCTTCATTGCCACAACCCTCTTTCTTCACACTTATTTGGAACTAAAAAGCAACTTGATACATGCTGTGCCACAAAGCATTATTTGGTTTAATGCTTTCACACTTCTATCACCTAGCCTTTTATAAAAGGCTGAGATTACAAAAACAATGTTTCATGTTTCATAGTTTAGATTTTTTGCTTGATGTGAAAAGAAACAGCAGCTATCATAGCATTAAATAGAGGTTTTAAATATTTTTGCCTTTTTGTAACATTTCAGTAAGTTCAGTAAGACTAAACATATGTACGCTTTTCTTTATTTTTGAGGGGTGGGGGCATTTCCACCAGGCTACTTAACTTTAAGGCAGACATTGTTGGGATGAAGCAAATATTTAACAATATTTATAGTTCTAATATTTTAGGGCCTTGTCTGCTGCCACCTAGCCCTAGTCCACCCATCTTCCTTTTAAACATTAAAGGGCTCATTTAAATACACAGTACAATGTCAAAAGTACTACATTTATATGCAAATCTCCATGAATTCAACACGCTGCTAAATAGAGTCCACTGCATCTTCCGCACAATCCACCCATAATTGAGTTTTTACTATGACTCAGTGGCTAATATGGTGGAGGCATAAGGTATTCCTTATAAGGAAGCACCAATGGGAGTCTCTACTTCTGGGGTTTGTTTGTGATAATAAAGATGCTGAGAGTTGCTGACTTTTTACACTTCTCAGCAGCAGCATTTCTTTGAATAGAGCCACCTAAGGTAGCCCCTGCAGTGCAAAAACCCCTTATCCCCCCAGCGCTTAACTTTTCCCGCACTGGAGGGATCGGGGGGGTGCATCACTACTGCAGAGAGCTCAGTTGTGCTCTCTTGCACTAGAAAAGACGAATTTCTGGTTTATAAAACAGAAACTCTGCTCCAAATTACAGGAAGACCATCTTATAGAATCCATTTTAATCAAATAATTCTTATTTTTAAAATGTTTTTAAAATGTTATTTATTACTTTGTAATAATACCATTAATGTATGGTGCTCCATATTATTGAAAGGCTTTTTATTTGCAAAGCTCAGTGTTCTAGGCATTCTATATAATAGATTTCATGCATGTACTAATGAGGATTGAATATTTTATTAAAGTATAGTGTTCCCGGATTAATCTTTTAATATGGCACTTCTATAAAGGATTTAATAGCATATGCTCATCATTTTAGTAGCATGTGCTCACCACCATGTGCAGTATCTGAAAATAATGTCCTACTTAAGGACAGAGGTTCCAAAATTCCCTAAATACTTTCGGTGAGGTCTTACCAGGAATTTATAAAGAGGTTAATAATGTTTGTATCCCTCAAATCAATGCCCTTACGCACATTGCAATGCATGTGTTAGCTTTCATTAGTGGTACATAGACAATGAGCAGAAGGCCCAAGGTTCAAACTGAAAAGCAGACTGCACATTGCAGTTAATAACAGAACCATTATACTGATTACAGATACCAATGAAATTGAGAATTTAGTTAGAATGGATTAAGCAAAAAAGTTTTCTGCACTGCCTATTCACTATGAATGCATCAAATCCTCTTCTCGGTTACCGCTATACCAGTTTCAATTTGTCAATTAATATAGTAAGAGGTAGCAAAATTATGTGATTTATTAAAGACTTGAATAGTAGTCTTTAATAAATCACAGCATTTTGTTACTTTGGAGTGCTCTCCTCTTACTATATTAATTGACTAATTTGGGAGCACTCACCAAATGGAGTAGCCAGTTTTATCCTATATAGATGATAGGTCGAGAGAGATTAGATAAGAGAAGTTACTTTTAGCTTTAGCAATTTGGAGAACATTTGAATTTCTGGTTTATAAAACAGAAACTCTGCTATTAAAGGTACCAAGAGTGGCTTTTGTGCCACCCCTGGTACCTTGCTCTGTGCTGCTGCCTGAGTTTTTCAACTTGCCTCATTCGCGCAACACCTCTGCTTCTTAGGGGGAGGCAGAGTATACAGGGCCAGAAGAAGGGGAAGACAGAAAAGGCATGTGTCTAGGGTGCCTTTGTCCCACCATGCCTATTTGTCGTGGGGGGGGGGGGTGCAAGATCACCCAACACTGGCAGTGAAGAATTATAAGAGGGGATCTGATTCAAAAATATGTTGCAAGATTAACATTGTATTAAAATTACAGGTCATAGCTTGTACCCTCATGCATATGTTTCAAAGGCTATTATTAATCACCTTGGTGGTTAAAAACTTGATCTATTATGGTGCCGTGCAAAATTGCAAAAAAAAATTATGGAATGTAATAAAAGTCAGTAATGGAAAATGTTTGTAATGCGAAAATGTATGCCTTTTAAATATTTAAAAAAAAATAATTAAATAGCTTTTGCAAACCCAGAAACTGTTCACTTACAACAGTGGAAGAAAGATTGCAAAATTTTATAGCTTGCGCCAGTGCACTGTGTGTCTAAAACTTCTTACTGAAAAAGTTATGTTTTCTCCCAAAGATTACGACACCTTCAAGGCAGCACTTCTTAAAAGTGAGCAATGCACAATTAAAAATTGTAATGCAATAACTGTCTAATGAAGAATATTACATTGGAAAATTACAATTTTTTGCTCTTATATGTGCAAATTGTTTTTCTCTTTGCAACTTTTATAACATATCTTGTTGTTAACCTAAGTTAATAATTGTTATTGGTTTTATTAGATTTATAAATTTAGCACTGCACATATTCAGGGAAATGTAATAAAATTTGCAAAGAGAACAAATTTGCTTTTATTGCATTGTGAATAATAATTGTGCATTGCCAACCTTTAACACCTGCTTGAAAGTGGTGTAAACTTTTCGAGCAAGCATAACAACTTTTTATTACATACACTGTACACTATTACAAAATATAAAATTCACAATCACTATTATACTGTCATGTGAGGGGCAAAGTGTTTGCAAAGGAAAAATTGTTCACTTTGTGAACATTAATTGGCATTGCGAATGAATTGCAAACAATTTTTGCATTAGCGACTAATATTGCATTCCTCCGATTGTGTTTAATTGTTTGAAGCTGTTGCTATGAATTTTTTATGTTTTTAATAGAAATATTTATATATACAGGTACGGGACCTGTTAACCAGCATACTCTGGACCTGGGGTTTTCCAGATAATGGATCTTTCTGTAATTTGGATCTTCATGCCTTTAAGTCTTTTAGAAGAACTTTTAAGAAGTTTTGCTTCTGAAAGGAGTATTTATATCTTAGTTGGGATCAAATACAAGGTACTGTTTTATTATTACAGAGAAAAAGGAAATGATTTTTAACAATTTGTATTATTTGGATAAAATGGAGTCTATGTGAGACAGCCTTCTGGATAATTGGCTTCCAAATAACGGATCCCATATCTGTATATAGTATGTATATATAAAAAAGAACAATACTCGTACAGGCTCAGTTAGAGTAACTAATCTTAATAGACAACCAAAAAAAATTACAGAGCTTTTTTTTTTAACTGAGCCTGTTGAGTGCGGTATTTTTTGTCATTTTGTACACATTTCACCGATGAGTGCTCCTCCATGTTCCAAATATATATATATATATATATATATATATATATATTTATATATATGATAATACAGATATGATAATACAGATAATACAGATAGCTGTTATCTGAAAACCCATTGTCCAGAAAGCTCCAAATTATGGAAAGTCTGTCTCCTATAGACATTTTATCCAAATAATCTAATTTTTTTTAAATTATTTCCTTTTTCTCTGTTATAATGACAGTACCTTGTGTTTGATCCAAACTAAGATATCATAAATCCTTATTGGAAGCAAAACCAGCCTGTTGGGTATATTTAATGTTTACATGCTTTTCTAGTAGATATAAGGTATGAAGATCCAAATTATGGAAAGATACATTATCTGGAAAACCCCAGGTCCTGAGCATTATGGATAACAGATCACATACGTGTATACAGTATATGTATTTTTTTTTTATACACATACAATACCTACATAATATAGACAAGAATATACTGAGTCAAAGCACTCTTTTTCCATATCATCACGTTTCTTTTATAATTTACAACCCTTTGTCATGTCCAGCCACCAACTGTAAACTATAGTGTAAAATGTTGTTTTTTGTTTTACTAAACTCTAGAACCTGTGACATCTCAAATAGTGAAAGATGAACGGCCCAAACCAGTCGAAGGTAACAAAAATTATTTGTGGTATAGTATTTTATCTCTGAAGAGGATTGAGTAACGGAATGATTGTGTACAGTATATGGAATAATACTACCATCTGCTGGCTGAGTGAAATGATTATGGTCTAAAATTCTTGTCTACACAACTCACAAAATCTGTAGACACAGTATAGAGGTATGGGATGCCTTATTTAGAAATCCATTATCTAGAAAGTCTCCCATAATTTTAAGCAAATAATTCTTATTTTTAAATATGCATAAAAAACTGTAGCATAATAGTATACAGGCATAGTATCCCTTATGAGGAAATACCATTATTCAAAATGTTCCAAATTATAGGAAGCCCATCTTCTATAGAATCCATTTAAAGCAAATAATTTTTAAAAATAATTTCCAATTACTTTATAATAATAACATTAATGTATGGTGCTCCACATGATTGAAAGGATTTTTTATATAATAGATTTCATGCTTGTACTAATGAGGACTGAATATTT
Organism: Xenopus laevis; assembly: GCF_017654675.1. Taxonomy (NCBI): domain Eukaryota; kingdom Metazoa; phylum Chordata; class Amphibia; order Anura; family Pipidae; genus Xenopus; species Xenopus laevis. The sequence continues at coordinate 68,219,016 of NC_054379.1, read as the reverse complement.
TATAGTGTTCCCAGATTAATATTTTAATACTTCTATAAAGGATAGCATATGCTCATCATGTTAGTAGAATGTGCTCACCACCATGTGCAGTATCTGAAAATAATATCCTACTTAAGGACCAAGGTACCAAAATTCCCTAAATACTTACGGTGAGGACTTACCAGGAATGTATAAAGAGGTTTATTATGTTTTTATCCCTCAATGGCCTTACCTACATTGCAATGCATGTGTAAGCTTTCATTAGTGCTACATAGGCAATGAGCAGAAGGCCCTGGGTTCAAGCTGAAAAGCAGACTGCACATTGCAGGTAATAACAGACTGATTACAGATACCAATGGAATTGAGAATTTCGTTAGAATGGAGTAGCCAGTGTTATTCTATATTGATGATAGGTCGAGGGAAATTAGATAAGAGAAGCTACCTTTAGAGTTAGCAATCTGGAGATCATTTTTAACTTTTAACAAGAATGTCTCAGTAGAGTATGCATGTCAAAAGTCAGATTTCATCGGTTTCAATCCCTGGATCAACTTGTACTATAAGCTATCTTCCATAGCCCTGTATTTCCTCACTTGCTAAAAAGCCATCCAACCCCTTCTTAAAGCTATCTAATGTACAGTTTACAGTGTACAGACCTTCTTTGCCCTTGATGACGCTGACTGGCATTGCTTGCTACAGTCAAGTGTATTATCAACAAGGAAGGTCCTTTTCCGTTATGGATTTTCCTAGTGCATTCCTATTAAGGGTTTAAGTGGCTTGCATATTTTTACATCCCAGGTGCATGACTTTACATTTATCAACATTGAATCTCATCTGCCACTTAGCTGCTCAGATTGCCATTTTGTCATGATCCTGCTGCAAGGATGTCACATCCTGGATGGAATTAATTGGGCTGCATAGTTTTGTGTCATCTGCAAACACCAATACATTACTAACAATATTATACAATAGAATAAGTCATTCATGAACAAGTTCAATAAAAATTAATCCAATACAGAGCTCTGCGGGAGCCCACTAAGAACCTTACTCCAAATAGAAAATGTAACATTAACATCCACCCTCTTTACCCGATCAAGTAGCCAGTTTCCTATCCATGCGCAAATGACTTCATTAAGCCCAACAGACCTTAGTTTAAAAAGCAGATGTTCGTGGGGCACTGTATCAAACACTTTTGCAAAATCCAAATACATCACATCTACTGCTCCCTCGCTGTCCAGCATCTTACTTATATTATTTTAAAAACCAATCAAATTTGTCTGACATGACATATCCTTCATAAAGCCATGCTGATTGCTGATCATAATGCCATTCACTAGGAGAACATTTTGAATGTGATCCCTTAACAAGCCCACCACAGATGTCAAATTTACAGGCCTATAGTTGTCAGGCTGAGATTGTAATCTCTTTTTAAATATAGAATAACATCAGCATTCCTCCAATCCATAGGTACCATACCAGTTGAAAGAGAGTCTGCGAAAATCAGAAATAGAGGCCTAAGAGAGAGAGGTCTAAAATTGGACTGAGCTCTCTTAAAACTGGTGAATGTACTCCATCTCACCCTGGTGCCTTGTTCACATTAATTTTTAGTAAAGCATTATGAACCATATCCTGAGTCAAACACTTAATAGTTTGAGCGGAGCCAACAGTGCAGCTTTGCGGTGGGTCTGGGAACTCTGACTCCTCTTTTGTATACACTGAAGAAAATAACTGATTTAGCAAATTTGCCTTTTTTTGGATCTGTTACCACCATACTGGTACCATTATTTAAAGGGGCACTATTCTCAACATGCATCTTTTTACTCTGCTGCAATGCACTCCCCATTTCCAATCTTTGCTGTTTGAGTTGCTGTAGTTGTCCTAGTGTTTATTTGTTTTTTGCACCAGACATAAAATGAGATCACATTATGGTCACTATTTCCCAGGGGTTCAATCACTTGCACATTTGCATCAGAAGCTTAGCCTCCTCCTCTCTTACATTAGTGGGTCTATATCATACCCCTACAATTAATTTGCTGGACTCTTTACACTCAGTGAAAAGCTCCACCCATAAGTCATGTCCTCAGTGCCTCTACAAAATATACTAGTGAACAAGGGATCACAGACTTACAATTACAATGTGAAACATGCAATTTCATGTGTAGCATTTTTTGCCTGTTCAGAGTCATTGCAGCAGAGCACAACATTACAAAAGTAGCAATTGCGCTGATATAGCAAAAAAAATAATTTGCTTGAATTTTCCTTCACTAATATGTTTCATGCTTTGGCTAAAATATTTGCAGTAGAAATAACTTCTAGGTTTACAGTTAAAATGGCATTATTGGTGATTCTTTAGGTAAAAGTTTGTTGCACCTATTTAAACAGGTTGCTGTGGGGACCTTGGAATTGCAACAACATTCAGTGTTACAGGGTGACCAGGTTCCCCTGCATCATTTGTGCATGATATTCATAATGAATGAACCTGAATGAACAGTGTGATAATGTAGAAGTGTAAGAAGCTTTCGGACACATTAATGTACTGTAATGAATAGTGTCAATATGTGCACAGCATTCCGTCCATCTGAGCTCAAACTCACTTCCAACATTAGGATGGGTTAAGGACATGTTATAGGGCAAAGGCTTTGGATGTCCCTTTTTGAGGTCCACAATGTAATTCTCCTACCGCACACCTGTAGTTCACCAATCCTGCAAGCTGGTGGTGCATTCCTTCCGTTGACCCGGCCGGGTCCCTTAGCAACCAATGTGTAAAAGAAACGGATCCGCACACACACCGATTAGTGCAGTCGGGGATTATCCCCTTTTATTCAGCCACCAAACATCAACGTTTCGGGGGGGAACACCCACCCTTCATCAGGATGATGAGGTCCATCATTTGCTGACAGCTATAGTTTCAGGTACATGAGAGCATTGTTTTATCAGCTGTTTTGTTGTAGCTCCAGGAATATCTAGGACAGCAAATATTCACCCCAAAATCTCACTCTGAGTTCCAAGCTGTGCTTAACAGTATGTCTACTTAAATTTCACTCTAATTTGCTGACAGACCACCTCCCCCCATCCCTCTTCCATAGCTCTAGGGACTAGGGGTGGATGGATGGGTTTTTTCAAATGCACCCTTCTATTTAAAACAGAATCAGTAGCGTAACTAGAGGGGGGCGGGCCCTGGTGCGTGACACACAGCCGGGCCCGCCCCCCTCTGTACGGCCCGCATTTTCAGTGGCGCACGGGCTGCCGGAGGGCCCTGAGGGGTGTGGGCCCTGGCCCGCTCGCACCCCCTGCTCCCCCGGTAGTTCCGCCACTGAACAGAATGTTAGGTTAAATTATTATATGACTTCATGCGTTATAAGTGGTTCATGCATAGGGTTGCCATCTCTCTGGTTTTAACTTGTACAGTCTGGGAATTCCCAGTGAAATTGTCTGGCCCGATTTCCAAATAAGGAAATCTAAGAACTTTAAAAAGTATGGCCAATCACTGATCACCCTTGGCATCACAGAATGCCTTGAAACGTCATCTACGCTGCCCCTGATATCATCAACCCTCCCCCTGCTCAGACTTCCGCATTACAACAAGTGGCAACCCTATTTACCCATGAAATTTGAGTTTCGACTGTTGTTTAAAATATTATTATCTTCTGTATATCCTATGTGCAATCATTTTCAATAAAAAAGAATTATAGAATGCCAGCAGCTTACAGTATCCTATTTCCTTATACCCTGAAAATGTTTTAAGTTTCCTAATCTTTGATTATTAAGGTAAAAATGCCCTCAGATGTAAAACATATTGTAACTTCTTAAAATATAAAATAGACATCCTAAACTGCATATGCCTTTCTTTTTGATCTTTAAATGGCTTCTGTCACATCTCAGGAACGTTATCAGATTTTAATAAAATGGAAGCGATAACAGTCACTCATTTAAAATGTTACATTGGAACTTTATCTGTTCTTGTTCAAGACCTTTCAAATAATTTCTGTTTCGTTTACTTTCTGACACATCCAGCTCAGCAGAAACAGAATGCCATACTCATCTAGAGAAATGTCCTGTCTGAAAAATGTCATCAAAAGATAACATGGACATTTACCATAGGCATAACTGAGTTTTATAGAATTCTGAAAATAGCACACTAATGTTATCATTAACCAAGCTCTCCTGAAGAATGCTGCCTTCCACCAACAAGTAAATATTGCAGTATTTGACATGACAACATCATTTTTCAAAGAATTTGTACAGGTATAGGATCTTTTATCCGGAATGGGTGGGACCTTGGGTTTTCTTGATAAGGCAACTTTGCATAATTAAGTTCAACATACCATACGTCATGCCTGTATACTGTTCTTTACTGTTTATCTATAGCTATGTATATCTATAGCTCTAAAATCCTAAAGTAAATTTGGCTTGCAACAAAAAAGCTTAATTTTTTAAAGAAAATCTGCTAAAATCTCCTTTACTTTGTACAGTACATAACCACACTATAACCAAAAGGCAAGAATCCAACTATTCAGACAATGCTTTCTATATTGGATCACATTAGTTGCAACAACACACTGATGGCATTACAGTGCAGCAAGAAATTTCAAAATAATCAGTCAGAAAGCGGCCCATTTACTAAGAGTCGAAGTGAATTTTTGAATTTAAAAACTTCAAATTTCGAAGTAATTTTTGGGTACTTCGACCATCGAATAGGCCAGTTCGACTTTGATTCAAAGTGAAAATACGTCACAAATTCGACCATTCGAAAATCTAAGTACTGTCTCTTTAAAAAACGTTGACACGTTGCCACCTTAAACCTGCCAAATTGCTATGTTAGCTTATGGGGACCTCCTAGAACCTATATCCAACATTTGGTAAGTTTTTAGTAGTCAAAGTAAAATCGTTTGATCGATTAAATCGTTCGAAGTATGATCGGAGTACGATCGTATGATCGAAGTACGATCGGAGTACGATCATACAATCTTAAAAAATACTTCGACTTTGAATGCTGGACTACCCTATTCAATGGTCGAATTTTGAAGTTTTTTTCACTTCGAAATTCGACCTGATAAATCGGCCCCTAGGTGTCAAATATAGTTATTGCAAATAGGACACCCTGGCACTCAAGGCAAAGGAATACAGGGTTACCCCTTGCTGTTTATTTAATGCAAACGTGCAACGTTTCGGGGCAAGCCCATTTATCAAGCAAATATAGTTATACCATGCAGTTGTTGAAATGTCCGGTCTGAAGTTGATGCATAAACAACGAAAATACAGGGGCCCATTTACTTAGCTCGAGTGAAGAAATAGAGGAAAAAAAAAATCGAATTTCGAATGTTTTTTGGCTACTTCGACCATCGAATGGGCTACTTCGACCTTCGAGTTCGAATCGAATGCTTCGAACTAAAAATCGCTCGACTATTCGACCATTCAATAGTCGAAGTACTGTCTCTTTAAGAAAAAACTTCGACCCCCTAGTTCGCCACCTGAAAAGCTACCGAAGTCAATGTTAGCCTATGGGGAAGGTCCCCAGAGGCTTTGCTAGTTTTTTGTGGTCGAACAAAAATCATTCGATCGATGGATTAAAATAGTTAGATCGAACAGCAAATAGCGCTAAATCCTTCGACTTCGATATTCAAAGTTGAAGGATTTAACTTCAACAGTCGAATATCGAGGGTTAATCGAGGGTTAAATTTGCCCCACACTGTATTATTTTTTACTGTAATTCTTATCAGTCAAATTTAACCAAACTATACTATTTCCTTAAACCAAAATGCCCAACAAAGTGAAAAAAGCATGTTGCATTGATCCAACACAAGAAAATATTTTTCTACACATTGAATAGGGGTAAACATCCCCATAGCATCTAATTAATGGCACAGAGGTGTTTCTGTTGCTCATCTCATGCTTTACTTCATTAATTAGGAATTGGTTATTTTACTGTAGGTAATACAGAATATTGACATTTCATTAAAAATAGCAACAACAAAAATTACAAACTTTACATCAATCAATCTTAAATATAATACTGAAAATGATTTTCCTGGAGTCTATTTTAATGTTTTTTTCCCATAAATTCTTATGTGTTTTATCAATATTTATTTTTATTATTTGGTTATTCTTATTAGCATACCTTCCTGCTTAAAATAATTAACCTGTTTACAAATGACTGTTATTGCAAATACAAGTATTTAACAGCAAAACAGATTTTCCCATCCACAGACATTTTGGAATACCTTTTTTTATTATACTTTTGTTCAATTGGCACTTGGATCATAAAAATAAGGATACTTACAAGAAATCCTACAACCTGTAAGTTACTACACAAAGAAATAAAGACCAGTTAATATTTACAAATACTTTGTGAATTTGAACCAATTCATAGTAGTTAAAATTCGGTATTTTTTTGTAACAGCTTTAAGTTAATTTAGGTTAATTTCATGAAATCTAATTAGCAAGTATATGTAATAATCAAGTTTTAGGTTACTAAAGAATAAAACATGTAGATTCATGTTTGGTAAGTTACTTATCAATTCAACATACAATTTATTTCATGTTTCAGCTGAAGCAAGAACAGAAGAGAAGAAAGAAGGTACACTTGATGCATGGGATGTTAAACAATGCTCATTTGATCAGGATATGGTCCGAGTACTTTATGTTAAATTGTGATTTTGGTTGAAATGTTCCCAATTTGCACTAGTTGTGCCCTAGGATTTTTCCTTATTAAAACCAAAGGAAAGCTAGGATAAAAGTACACTTCAAGTATTAGGGTCACTGATATGAGGCCCACTGTGGTGTATTCAGAGTGAGGGGTGCTACGTTTTTAAAATAAAAGGAGAGGGAAAGAAATGTGCAAGCTGCTTCAAATAATATGGCACATTAAAAGATTACCATACACTTTTTATTTATTTTAAACACTAAAGGCAATTTTTTAAAAAAATTTTTTCCCTTTAAGGCTCATTACCTAGGAAGCAAAATGTCTGCACACGGGAAGTATGTGCCTTTAATTTAAATGAGCAGTGCTTCTGGAATAGTTTGATAAAATTCAGATTAATATAAAGAAATCATGAACCTTCAGATAATTTATAATTTAACACATCATTTCTGCATATTTCATGGCAGTACAGTATGTTTTTTGTCTAAAATGAACTTAAAAATTTAGCATGGTCACTGCATTCATATAACATTCAAAATACTAGTGTATCACATAATGTTTACAGCTTTAACATGATATATTACTGTATATTTTTTTTATTAACAAGTTAATCTAAATAAATACAAAGAGCTACATAAAAAAAAGGTTTTTGAATACTGCAAGCACACAACACTATGCACATAAGGGAGATGACAGGAAGACTCAAAATGACAAGAGACTCTACTTTGATATACATTTAGCAGCTGAATCTAATTGACAATATGGGGGTTATTTACTAAGCTCCGAATACCCGAAATTCCCCGAAATCCGAAAAATGTGTGATTTTTTTTATAAAATCGGACTATTAAAAAAATCACAAATTTTTCGGAATTTATTAAACCCAGAGGGCTAAAAATCCAGAATATAAAAACACGGCATCTCAAACCTGTTGAGGTTGCATAAAAGTCAATGGGAACAGTCCCATTGATTTTTGGTTGTGTCGGGGGTTTCGAGCAATTTCACAATGTTTTCGGAGCTTTCGGGTGAAAATTTTCGGGAAAATGTAATAATAAATAAGCATTAAAAATCCGAGGGGGGTTAGGTCACAGTTTGTAGCAGCCGATATTGAGATAAATTCGGACCTTGATAAATAACCCCCTATGTCTTTTTTCCATTAATATTATCAGAAACTTTTACTTTACTTTATTCTTTACCTTTATTTTCATATGATCTTAATTAGAGAGATTTATCCATTATATAAATAGAAAAATCCTTTTACACACAAATTCTGCTGCATCTGAAAACATTCAAACCAATCAGTGACTGATTGGAAATCTTTCAATTTTATTCAAACTTTGACCAAAGAATCTTCACTAATAATCACCTTACCTTACTATTGTTAGACACATTATTAAAGAAGTATATTCTTTCTACATTGACAATACAAAAACGATATAGTCCATCATAGTTGATAGCTATATTCCTTACTTTTACTGGCTTTTATAACATTGTTGTCAGAAATTGTTTACATTCACAGTCCTCTAACCCTGCCATATTATTTATCAGTCTTGATTATTTGAATTCCCCCTTGATGTTCCCTTTTCCTTTCTGTATCCTTTGTAATGTTAAATCAATAAAGAATAACATAAAATAAAAATGGAGATGTCACTGAATCTATTCAGAAAAGGCAAACAAAGAAAATATACATTTTATAAAAATGTTTGCATCAACTACAGTATTTATCACATAATTCAAATTCAATATTATTATTGTAAATAATAAAAAATGGCTTATGCAATTACCAGTGAAAAACATTCCTATACCAGCCAATCAGAAGTTAGCATTAACAGGGTTTTGTATATAGTTTAAGTATATTACATTTTCTTTTATGGCTTAGACATACAGTAAAATTGTGAGGAGTGAATGTATGTTAAATTATGCTGTATATGTCATATATAATAATAATTGCACTGTATAAATATAAAAATCTAGATATGCATGCTGCAGCACCCTACAATAATGAATACTTTTTGGGGTGCTTAATTTATTGCATACAAGCTAATCATTCATTCTTGGATTAAAGACCAAATTGTAATTTTAGGAATATATTCTGCTACAATTTGAAACTTGTCAAAATTACTAGACAGAGGAAGTGAAAATTCTAAAAGTTGATAGCAAAATATTCTTAAGTGAAAAAATCAAAAAAAATCAGGAAATCTTCAATATTAATTATTACTATAAAGAGACCTTTCCAAGCAGATTATCTGAATTATCACCAGTAATCATAATAATAAGCACATGGACAGATATATGGACTTATTTACAGTGCTGACATAATCCTTGGTCAACATTCATTAGATGAGAATATGGGTTTCAAAAGAGCTCTTAAAAAGTACAATCCATTGTGACCTAACCAAAGGTAAGTTTAGAAGAATTGTGGAGGATGATGTTATTGCCTCTTTTAAAATCAACATAATGGATATCATTCTCATAAAATATGTTTATTTTGTGTGTGTTTATCTTGACCATTGCTTAGTGACCAATCTTTAATGAATACATATGAGTTATCAGGTGTAGTAGGTCCTTCACACTATCAGTTCCTGAAAAATGGAAAACTTGGATAATACAATTACAAGACAGAAAAGAAAGGAGAATGACTACAAATACAAAGATATCCTTATCGTATCCTTGGAGGTGAGTCAGAAAGGCCTTATAAAACAGGGACACCCTACAATGAAGAATGAAGAAATACAACTGACACTGTTTCTGTTATACCATTCAAAAATATTAACATCTTGGACTTGTGTGCTGATATCAGAGAGAGAAGGCTGAAAGACAAATATTTCAGAAATTATTTATAAAATCATCTATTTTGGAAGACAATACAAAAATCATGCAGGAAAAGAACGGTGTAATAAAGAAATTAATTCCAGTCTAATACCCAACAAACTACATGATGGAGATCAAGTTGCATCATCTTCCTCATGGCAGATATTGACTTGTCTACATCACCAAATTTCCTTTGCAATTTTAAGTAACACGTATGTCACCAATTCACCACCTACAACTATTGTCTTATATAACAAATACTGTACTCCAACTTATTTAGCTGTGAAATGTTACATAATTAAAACAATGCTTTTGTGCATGGTTTTAGCATTCTACAAGAGAAAATGCTCCAATTTGACTCATAATAAAGCAAAGGATAATATGATGGAGGAATAATTTTATAAGGAAAATTGAGAAGCTTGGTGTGATCTTGAAATATTTTTCTGAATAATGACCTTAAAGTGAAGTTCAGTTTTAACAAAATGTTATCTACAGGAGCTGGAAATTTAGATGCTTTGCCCGAGTTATGAAACTATTATCTTAAGTAACATTCTTTATGCTGCCTATAAACAATATGCAAATATAGCAAATTTTTTGGAATACATTTTTCAGTTGATGCTACAAAACATTGGAATATTGAAACTTGCATATACATTTCTGGAAATTGAAAGTAAAGTCATATTTTCTTCCAGACTGTATGACCACAATTAAAACAAATTTGTCTGTAGAATGGATTGCTCCTTAACTGAAAGCCTAAGAAACACTGCAGCTGGAAAAAGGGAATGGTTGATTTATGTGTATAATATTTAGTCACAACATTTTGACTTTAAAACTTAGATGTGCAGTGAAATACAATAAAGGTTAATTCATCCCCTGACACAAGTACTTAATCTTAGTTACTTGCTTTATTTTTTAATTTGCAAAATATATGATTTTTTCTTCTCTTCAGTATAGGCTGTCAGTCATTCAATGACTTAGCAAACCATTTAAAATACTTACAACCAATTCTGCATAGATCTCTACAAACTTAAATAAAATGTGATTATAATGGGTTGCAGGATAATTGCTGACGATTATTATAAATACTAAAGAGAACTGTTATTCTATACACCATACTAAAAAAGAAATACTTAAATATAAAAATGGGCAAAACTTGCCTAGGACTGTAACTCATAGCGACCAATCTGAAATTTGCTAATAAATGTATTTGCTAATTAGTTGTTATGGGTTACTAGATCAGCAGCAACTGGTGCACCTTTTATTACACTACACAGTTTACAAAAAGTGCAGATAAACATCCAGCTTTAACACTTACGACTATTATTCTGTTTTTTTTTATCAGTGGCACTGTGGCAAAGCCGACCATATAAACACAGCCTTACATTTTGCCTGAACTTAGGTCTTATTGAATTATTAGCAATGCATATAAGATATCTGCAAAACACTATAATGAATGACAGCTGCCCAGCTCATCAGGCTGTTTAAATGACAGTGCTGTTCAAAAATATGCTGGGTGTTAACATAACCAAAAGCTTGAAACAGTCAGATTCACTGAACATCATTGCTTGGCCACTGTTGTAAAAACAGATTTTTGGATTTGTTTTATTTTTGTATTTTATTGGAAAATTAATATGACTGGGCAACAGTTATGGTTGTGCTCATTGCATTTTGCTGCCTAACCAAATATATTAATATATAAAGTATATTTACAATTTACTTAAACTTTAAAAAAAACTGTCATAACAGATCTCCGTTAGTAAATTAACTTTGATTTATTGTCAGGTGTAAAAGTAAATTCTTTAAAATATTTTTTGTTCTTTTTGGAGAAAACGCATATGCCTGTATATCGAATGCTTCAATGTCCAGTTCATCTTGATTTCATTAAAGTAATTTATTTGTTTTTTTTTTATTGTCAAAAATATATTATTATATTTTAAAATACCACTTTTATTTTTTATTTTTTGGAAAAAATAGATATTTGTGAGTGATACTGGTATGAAAATTAATTAAAATTTCATCATACTGCTAAAGGTGTAAAGTGAGTCACACTGATAAAGATGTTGCAGCATGGTTCTTTTTAAATCTTTTACATTCATGTAAATGCCTATGACTTACATATTGACTAATATGATGTGCAATATGAGTGTAATGTATTCTATCCTGAATAACTCCATGTAATAATGTTTTTTTTTTTTTTTTTTTTTGCAGAAAGAAGCCAACAGCCTGCATTTACTGGTAAACAATTTGTTTAATTCTGTTCTAACAAATGTTTCAGGTTGTAGTAATACACCCATGTATTTTCAGCATGTTAAATGTAATTTTTGTAATACACAGACCTACAGGGGGTAATTTACTAAACCTCGATTTTTTTCTGGACAAAAAAGTTACATTTTTTTGTAGGAAAAAAACTTGAATTTTTCGCTATTTATTATAGCCCAAAGATAATCCAAAATCTGCCATCTCAAGCCTGCCCAGGTCATGCAGAAGTCAATGGCAGATGTCCCTTTTACAGTTTGAAGATATTTGATCTGCTCCGGGTTTCGTCCGATAATCTGAAATATATAGGAGTTTCTGATGAAAAGCCAAAAAACATCAAGCGATTTGTGCGTCAAATCTGAAAAAAAATTGTACGAATCGAGTTTTTGCTAGATTTTTCTTTTTTCTAGACCTGACTTTTGTAGTTATTTTAATGATAATTAGTTAAAATTGATAATAAAAGATAAATTTGAGTTTTAACAAGTAACCCCCTCAGTGTCCTAATATGTAATTCAGGACTAAAAGCTGGAAGGCTTTTTTCTCATAAAAACTCCTCTCATATTATTGAAGAAATCATCCCTTGTCCTTATCATAATAGGTCCTTGGTATAAAATAGACCAAAGAAAACAATAAGTATAAGCATCATCACACAGGCTTGGCACTGGTGATGAATGGTTAGTACCATTGCCTTGCAGTGCTGGGGTCCTGAGTTTGATTCTGTGCTGGATACTAAGTACAGGGGATTTGGCTATTTTCACCAGCTTTGTGTTGGTTTGCTCCAAGCACTCTAGTTTATTACTCTCCAAACATACAGACAGGTTAATAGGTTCCTGATGAAATTTATCCTAGTGTATAAATGTGCTAGGGAGCTTAAGAAAGTTCTACTGCGGCAAGCATGCCAATAAAGGGACTATATATATATATATATATATATATATATATATATATATATATATATATATATATATATATATATATATATATATATATATATATATATATATATATATATATATATATATATATATATATATATATATATATATATATATATATATATATATATATAGAAAAAAATATATACACTGAGCTTATTTTTGTTTCACCACCAGATGGCATATTAGATATGAAAATCTACAAATTTCTGTTATGGTATAGTTTCTCTTTAATGCTGCATTTATTTGAGTATTTGTTTTGTAACATGCAACCGAGATAACATTAAAACATAGTATACATATTTTTTATAATGCTAATGACTACAATAATCCTTTTATAATTAATAAGCACTGAAAAATAGAGAAATCTCTATTTATCAGATTTGCACTTCACATGTAACTATACAATTTGAGCTGTAATTTATTCATGTTCTGTAACGAATATGATTATTTATTATTGTTCTATAATTACTAGGATTATTTAGATGTTCATACATTTATATAAAAACTGGTCAGAAATCTGCTATCAAGTACAGGATTTTAACATTTAGGTGCAGATTTATCAAGGGTCGAATTTCGAAGTGCAAAAAACTTCGAAATTTGACCATCAAATAGGCTAGTTCGACTTTCGAAGTCGAATTGGTAGGATTTTTAAGATCGTATGATCGTACTAAGATCGTAATTCGATCGTACTTTGAATCGAAAGATTCTAACGATTTAATCGTACGATTTCACTTTGACTTCTAAAAACTTAGCCAAATGTTTGCTATATGTTCTAGGACAGGGATCCCCAACCAGTAGCTCGTGAGCAACATGTTGCTCTCCAAACCCTTGGATGTTGCTCCCAGTGGCCTCAAAGCAGGAGCTTATTTTTAATTCCAGGCTTGGAGGCAAGTTTTGGCTGCATTACAACCAGGTGTACTGCCAAACAGAGCCTCAATGTAGGTTGACAATCCACATAGGGGCTACTAAATGGCCAATCACAGCCTGTATTTGGCACTCCAAGAACATTTTTCATGCTAGTGTTGCTCCCCATCTCCTTTAACTTCTGAATGTTGCTCACGGGTTCTAAAGGTTGGGGATCCCTGTTCTAGGAGGTCCCCATAGGCTAACATACTGTAGCAATTCGGCAAGTTTAAGGTGGCGAAGTGTCGAAGTCAAAGTTTTTTAAAGAGACAGCACTTTGATTATCGAATGGTCGAATAATCAAAGCATTTTCACTTCGAAACGAAGTCGAAATCGAATTTGGCTTATTCGATGGTCGAAGTACCCAAAAATTACTTCAAAATTCAAAGTTTTTCAATTCGAATATTCACTTCGAATTCCCTTCGACCCTTAGTAAATGTGCCCCTTACCGTTTTCCCATGAGTATTATAAAAAAAAGCACATCTGAACAAGTTGCTAAGTAATAATAAAGTACTTTTTATGTGGTTATTGTCAACATATGTCAAGATATCCCTTATAACCAATTAAAAATATTATTTTATTGTCTGACTTGCAGCAAATAAAGCAAAGCTGGTAGCTAAGAAATGTTATTTAGAACATCTCATAGTATCACCACATAACTCTAGCTATAACTCATAACTGTGTCAAAATACTGCATAAAATCAGACTTATTTATAATGCTGTGTAATGTTTTTAGGCAACTGCGAATTTCAGTGTAAATGTCCAGTTCAAAAAAAAAAAGATGCAGCAGGTTATGATGCTGAAAATTAATTTTCTGCATCAGCATGTAGATGGCATAAAAATACAAACCTTTATAAATGCAGGAAAGAAAGAGGCATGGAAGAAAATGTGGTGTATAATAAGAGCCAACTAATATGACAATACTTATATCTAAAATGTATCCACAATTAAATAAAATATATCCAAATTAAGGAGGTATTCACTAAGGGCCAGATTTAGCAAAGAGGTGAACTTTCAAATGAAAAAAATTTGAATTTTGAGTTATTTTTTGTGTACTTCGACTCGGGAATAATCCAAATTCAATTTGATTTTGAAAAAAATTTAAAAAATTGAATATCAATATCTATTATGTACTGTCTCTTTAAAAATTCGACCTAGAATTTTCGCAATCTAAAACCTGCCGAATTGCTGTTTTAGCCTATGGGGGACCTCTTAGAACCTATTTGGGTCAATTGGTGGACTTTTTTTTTGGGAAAAACTTTGAATCGAATTCGATCAAATGCGCTATTCCTTCGATTCGTAGGGTTTGAATTCGGCCATATACGGACCTATTCGATCGAAAACGGACATATTCGACCAAAAAAAACTTAGACTTCATTATGGTTGGTGTTTTTGAATTCGAAATTCGACCCTTGATAAATATATGATACATTTTTCCAATTTTTTTATTTAAACAAAATTGACCTAACTCCCATTCACGGAAAAGTCTTGGCAGGATCATGGGATCATTCAAATCGTGCCACTTTTTCAAATTTTACACTTGAATCTTACTACTATTTCAAGTTGTCACCTAAAAACCTTTACTTTTTCAGATTATCATATGAAACCAGCATAGATCAAGATGTCAAGAAACATATTCAAATTTTAAAAGGAACTTCTGCCATTAACTTCTGCATGACTTATGAGTATTATCAGATTCAGATTTTTTTAGCACCTTCAGGGTATAATATATCTATAAAAATCTGAGTTTTTTTCTAAAAATTCAAGTTTTTCCCCTTTAAAAACTCAAATAGAAAAAATTGAGGTTTAATAAACAGGCCCCTAAAAGTCAGTGATAAGAAGCTGGTAAATCAAGTTATTCAAATTTTGTAGAGGCTGTTCTCAGATGTACCCCAGAGGAAGTCAATCATCTTTGGTGAGATGCTTACATTACTGACCATTTAGTCTGATATTTACTGATACATTTCTTCTGGTGTAAGTGCAATATTTTTGCACACTGGGGCAGATTTACTAAAGGGCGAAGTGTCTAACGCTGGTGAAAATTCTCCAGCGTGACATCATTTTGGAACTTCGCAGGGCGCAGGAGTTCCATCTCTACCAAAAGAGACATACGCTAGTGATGATTCGCACGCTATCGCCAGGCGAATTATCACTCTGGTGAGCGGACGTAACTTTGCAAATTCAGGGGGAAAATAACAGACGCTAGCAATCATTCACACTCTAATGACGTTACTTTGCAAATTCACTAAGATGCGGATTTTACTGAACGTTACCTCTTTCGCCAGACTTGCCTTCGCCAGTAGTGATGGGCGAATTTTCACCGTTTCGATTCGACGAAAAATTCGCGAAACATCCGTTTTTTTTACGCCGGCGTCAATTTTGATGCCGGCATCCGTTTTTTCTGACGCCTGGCGAATAAATTTGCCCATAACTATTCGCCAGCTCTGACCTGGCGAAGTGCATTGGAGTGCATAGAACAATCTTCAGTTACTTAGATAATAATTTTTCACTGGAATATCTTCTAAGTCCAAAAAATGCTGGCGTTTTTTTATTTTTTCATAGTGATTGCCAGCAAAACTTACCTTTTATTTTTTCTAACTGGATTTCAGTATAGATTTTCACACATTTGGAACATCAAATGTACAGTGGGCTATATGAACTTAAAAGAGTGTGTCCCTCTTGCTTTCTTTTTTTATGCATACAGTAACTAGTTTTAGCCCTTCAAGAACTTAGAATCTACACTCTTTGGATAAAAGTGCAACAAATCATAGATTACATAGATCATAGCACTTCTGGGTAGAGGAGCAGATAATTGAAATGTTAAGCTATTCCTTTATTCCTCCGTCATCTCCCAGTGTGCTGTCCCAAATGTTAATTGTTTGTTATGTTAAAAAGTATATGTTTAATTGCTTATGATGGTTGGTGTTCTTCACCAATTGCAAATGAGTCCAGCACTTCTGGGCAGAGGAGCAGATAATTGAAATAATAAGCTATTCCTTTATTCCTCCGTCATCTCCCAGTGTGCTGTCCCAAATGTTAATTGTTTGTTATGTTAAAAAGTATATTATAATTGCTTATGCTTACCCATTATTACGCTGTCACCTTGGGCCCGATTTATCAAGGGTCGAATTTCGAATAAAAAAACATTGAAATTCGATGAAAAAAGTTTATTTTTCTGGTGAATAGGCCGTTTCCATTCGAATTTGAATCGTAAGAATCGAAGTAACATCGTATTCAATCAAATTCGATTGAAAGTTTTTTCTAAAAAAAAAGTTACATTTTTCAATTGACTCCAAATAGGTTCTAGGAGGTCCCCCATGGGCTAAAACAGCAATTTGGCAGGTTTTAGATGGAGAATGGTCAATTGGTCAAAATCAAGAGACAGTAGGGAAGGAAGGAAAAATGGGGGTGGACATTTGGTTGGGCGTACTGTTAAAGGACATGTGGGAGGACCACATGTCATTTGTTTAAGATGGTACCATACTGACTGGTAAAATGGGAGAGTTTGAGGTGCTGGTGAGAAAATATGATCTGATTGGTGTGGCCGAAACATGGCTGAATAAGTTGTTTGACTGGGCAGTTAATATCAGTGGCTATACTTTGTTTTGGAGGAACAGAGGTAATAGAAAATGAGGAGGGGTATGTCTGTTAGAGATGTCGCGAACTGTTCGCCGGCGAACTTGTTCGCGCGAACATCGGGTGTTCGCGCTCGCCGGAAGTTCACGAACGTCGCGCGACGTTCGCCATTTTAGGTTCGCCATTGTTGGCGCTTTTTTTTGCCCTCTCACCCCAGACCAGCAGGTACATGGCAGCCAATCAGGAAGCTCTCCCCTGGACCACTCCCCTTCCCTATAAAAACCGAAGCCCTGCAGCGTTTTTTCACTCTGCCTGTGTGTGCTGAAGAGATAGTGTAGGGAGAGAGCTGCTGCCTGTTAGTGATTTCAGGGACAGTTGAAAGTTTGCTGGCTAGTAATCGTTTTGATACTGCTCTGTTATTGGAGGGACAGAAGTCTGCAGGGGTTTGAGGGACATTTAAGCTTAGGTAGCTTTGCTGGCTAGTAATCTACCTTCTACTGCAGTGCTCTGTATGTAGCTGCAGTGGGCAGCTGTCCTGCTTCTGATCTCATCTGCTGACTGCTGCAATAACAGTAGTCCTGGTAAGGACTGCTTTTATTTATTTTTTTGTTGTTTTACTACTACTACTACTACTACTATAAGAGCCCAGTGCTATTAGTCTAGCAGTGTTGGGGAGTGGGACTGGTGTGCTAATCTGCTGCTCCTAGTAGTTCAGCAGCACCAACTTTAATTTTTTTTTTTAATATTCATTTTTTTTTATTTTACTTTTTTTTATTTTACTACCGCTGTAGTAGTGTATAAGTTGACCTTTTAGGCATTATTTGCCCTGTAGGCATTATTTGCACACTGTTTTCTTCAACCCGCCATCTAGCTGTGTGACCTTGTTCACATTCTGTCTAAATATCCATAATATTACCGTCTCCAGAAAAAACACCGGAGTGACTTTTTTCAAGCAGCCATAATATATTTTACGTAATCCGTATCCACCGCTGTAGTAGTGTATACGTTGACCTTGTAGGCATTATTTGCACACTGTTTTCTTCAACCCGCCATCTAGCTGTGTGACCTTGTTCACATTCTGTCTAAATATCCATAATATTACCGTCTCCAGAAAAACACCGGAGTGACTTTTTTCAAGCAGCCATAATATATTTTACGTAATCCGTATCCACCGCTGTAGTAGTGTATACGTTGACCTTGTAGGCATTATTTGCACACTGTTTTCTTCAACCCGCCATCTAGCTGTGTGACCTTGTTCACATTCTGTCTAAATATCCATAATATTACCGTCTCCAGAAAAAAACACCGGAGTGACTTTTTTCAAGCAGCCATAATATATTTTACGTAATCCGTATCCACCGCTGTAGTAGTGTATACGTTGACCTTGTAGGCATTATTTGCACACTGTTTTCTTCAACCCGCCATCTAGCTGTGTGACCTTGTTCACATTCTGTCTAAATATCCATAATATTACCGTCTCCAGAAAAAACACCGGAGTGACTTTTTTCAAGCAGCCATAATATATTTTACGTAATCCGTATCCACCGCTGTAGTAGTGTATACGTTGACCTTGTAGGCATTATTTGCACACTGTTTTCTTCAACCCGCCATCTAGCTGTGTGACCTTGTTCACATTCTGTCTAAATATCCATAATATTACCGTCTCCAGAAAAAACACCGGAGTGACTTTTTTCAAGCAGCCATAATATATTTTACGTAATCCGTATCCACCGCTGTAGTAGTGTATACGTTGACCTTGTAGGCATTATTTGCACACTGTTTTCTTCAACCCGCCATCTAGCTGTGTGACCTTGTTCACATTCTGTCTAAATATCCATAATATTACCGTCTCCAGAAAAAACACCGGAGTGACTTTTTTCAAGCAGCCATAATATATTTTACGTAATCCGTATCCACCGCTGTAGTAGTGTATACGTTGACCTTGTAGGCATTATTTGCACACTGTTTTCTTCAACCCGCCATCTAGCTGTGTGACCTTGTTCACATTCTGTCTAAATATCCATAATATTACCGTCTCTAGAAAACACCGGAGTGACTTTTTTTCAAGCAGCATTCATATATTTTACGTAATCCGTATCCACCGCTGTAGTAGTGTATACGTTGACCTTGTAGGCATTATTTGCACACTGTTTTCTTCAACCCGCCATCTAGCTGTGTGAGCTTGTTCACATTTTGTCTAAATATTGATAATATTATCGTCTCTAGAAAAACCACTTGAGTTACTTTTTTTCAAGCAGCATTCATATATTTTACGTAATCCGTATCCACCGCTGTAGTAGTGTATACGTTGACCTTGTAGGCATTATTTGCACAGTGTTTTCTTCAACCCGCCATCTAGCTGTGTGAGCTTGTTCACATTTTGTCTAAATATTGATAATATTATCGTCTCTAGAAAAACCACTTGAGTTACTTTTTTTCAAGCAGCATTCATATATTTTACGTAATCCGTATCCACCGCTGTAGTAGTGTATACGTTGACCTTGTAGGCATTATTTGCACACTGTTTTCTTCAACCCGCCATCTAGCTGTGTGAGCTTGTTCACATTTTGTCTAAATATTGATAATATTATCGTCTCTAGAAAAACCACTTGAGTTACTTTTTTTCAAGCAGCATTCATATATTTTACGTAATCCGTATCCACCGCTGTAGTAGTGTATACGTTGACCTTGTAGGCATTATTTGCACACTGTTTTCTTCAACCCGCCATCTAGCTGTGTGTATTATCGTTTCCAGAAAAACCAACTGAGTTTTTGTTGTTGTTGTTGTTTTTTTAAAAATAATGCCAGGCAAAGGCAGGCCGCCACGCAGAGGCCGTGCTAGGGGCCGTGCTGCTATGCAATCCTGTGACCCTAGCAAATTGCCCAGTTTTAAAAAGCCAATGACCCTGAACTCCCAAAATGCTGAAGAGGTAGTTGACTGGCTTACACAGCACACCCCATCCTCTACCGTTTCTAACTTTACCACAACATCCTCCTCATCCTCCACTGCTATGGCCACCCCACGTAACACTTCCTCCACCACCGGTGCCCCTTCTTCACTGGGGTCAGAGGAGTTATTTTCCCATGAGTTTCTTGAACTGAGTAATGCACAACCATTATTGCCAGAAGAAGATGAAGGAGATGAGGACCTTACACCAGATTTAATTCTGGCAGAGAACACGATAGAGATGGACATAATGAGTGATGAGGAGGAGGTCCCCGCTGCTGCTTCCTTCTGTGATGTGTCAGAAGAAATTGATGCATCTGAGGAGAATGATGATGAGGAGATTGATGTTTTGTGGGTGCCTAGTAGAAGAGAGCAAGAGGAGGGTAGTTCAGATGGAGAGACGGAGAGTCAGAGAGGCAGTAGGAGAATAAGACTTAGAAGAAGCAGGGAGGACAGCCCGCAGGGATCAGTAGGGCAACAACATGTATCGGCACCTGTGTTCAGCCGGCCAACGCACCCGCCATTGCCGCCAATACCGCCAACTCCGCCAACTTCTACTGTTACCGCCAGATCGCACACTTCCAAAAAGTCAGCAGTGTGGGATTTTTTTAATGTGTGTGCCTCTGACAAAAGCATTGTAATTTGCAATGAGTGCAGTCAGAAACTGAGCCTTGGTAAGCCCAACAGCCACATAGGTACAACTTCTATGCGAAGGCACATGAGCGGCAAGCACAAAGCACTTTGGGAGCAACACCTCAAAGGCAACAGGCAAACTAAAAGCCACACTCCTTCTGGTCCAGCATCTTACTGCTCTACCTCTGCTCTCCTTGACCCGTCTGAACCACCCTCCACTCCGCCTTCCACCTTGACCACCTGTTCCCATTCCCAGTCATCTGCCACCAGCCAAGTTTCTGTGAAGGCCATGTTTGAGCGTAAGAAGCCAATGTCTGACTGTCACCCCCTTGCCCGGCGTCTGACAGCTGGCTTGTCTGCACTCTTAGCCCGCCAGCTTTTACCATACCAGCTGGTGGACTCTGAGGCCTTCCGCAAATTTGTAGCAATTGGGACACCGCAGTGGAAGGTACCCAGCCGCAATTTTTTTTCTAAAAAGGGAATACCACACCTGTACCAACATGTGCAGAGCCAAGTTACCGCATCTCTGTCACTTAGTGTTGGGCCAAAGGTCCATATGACTACTGACGCATGGTCCTCCAAGCATGGTCAGGGCAGGTATGTCACCTACACTGCCCACTGGGTGAACTTGGTAATGGCTGGGAAGAAGGGAATGGGTAGCTCAACAACAACAGTGGAGTTGGTGTCACCGCCACGGATTGCACGCGGTTCTGCCACCACCTCTACTCCTCCATCACTCTCTACCTCGTCTTCTTCTTCTTCTTACTCTGCTGCTGGGTCCTCCTTCTCCTCCTCCACACCTGTGCACCCCCAGCTCCCCCTAGGCTATTCGACGTGCCAGGTACGCCGTTGTCATGCTGTCTTGGGGATGACGTGCCTGGAAAGCAAAAACCATACCGGATCTGTACTCCTGTCATCTCTGCAGTCACAGGCCGATCGGTGGCTGACCCCACACCAACTGCAGATCGGAAAAGTGGTGTGTGACAATGGAAGCAATCTGTTGGCAGCGTTGAGACTAGGCAATTTAACACATGTGCCCTGCATGGCACATGTGTTAAATTTAATAGTCCAACGTTTTGTCTCCAAGTACCCAGGATTCCAGGACGTTCTCACCCAGTCCAGAAAGGTGTCGGCCCATTTCAGACGTTCCTACACAGCCATGGCACGCCTTGCTGACATTCAGCAGCGCTACAACATGCCAGTCAGGCGTTTGATTTCTGACAGCCAGACTCGCTGGAATTCAACGCTCCTTATGTTGGAACGTCTGCTGCAACAACAAAGGGCCGTCAACGAGTACCTTTTTGAACTGGGTGGTAGGACTGGATCTGCACAGCTGGGGATTTTTTTCCCCCGTTACTGGGTGCTTATGCGCGATGCCTGCAGGCTCATGCGACCTTTTGAAGAGGTGACAAATATGGTCAGTCGCACCGAAGGCACCATCAGCGACCTAATACCCTTCGCTTTCTTCCTGGAGCGTGCCGTGCGACGAGTGACAGATGAGGCTGTAGACCAGCGTGACGAGGAGCTGGAAGCGCACGATTTCTGGTCGGAATCACCAGAACGAACCCAGGCACCTGCTGCAACGCAGGGAGAGGTGCCAGAAGTGGAGTCAGAGGAGGAAGGTGGCTTTGTGGAGGAGGAGGAGGAGGACCAACAGGAGCAGGCTTCCCAGGGGGCTAGTGGTGACCTTTTGGGGACCCCTGGTCTTGTACGTGGCTGGGGGGAGGAGACCGTGGATGATGCAGTCCTTGATAATGAGGAAGCGGAGATGGATAGCTCTGCATCCAACCTTGTGAGAATGGGGTCTTTCATGCTGTCATGCCTGTTGAAGGACCCCCGTATCAAGAGGCTTAAGGAGAAGGACCTGTACTGGGTCGCAACGCTACTAGACCCTCGGTACAAGCATAAAGTGTCAGAAATGTTACCAACATACCACAAGTCCGAAAAGATGCGGCATTTACAAACCAGCCTGCAAAACATGTTGTACAATGCTTTTAAGGGTGATGTCACTTCAGGAACTCATCAACATTCCAGGGGCAGAGGTGCCAGTAATCCTGCCACGAGCACACCTGCAAGGACAAAGCCCTTTGGCCAGTCTGTAACGTCAGACATGCAAATGTTTTTCTGTCCAAGGCAGCGCCACAACCCTTCTGGATCCACCCTCAAAGAACGCCTCGACCGGCAGGTAGCGGACTACCTGGCATTAACTGCGCAGGCTTGATCTGTGGCCAGAGCTGTCACAATTTGCCATGAACCTCTTGTCTTGCCCAGCCTCAAGTGTGCTCTCAGAAAGGACCTTCAGTGCAGCAGGAGGGATTGTAACTGAGAAGAGAACTCGCCTAGGTCACAAAAGTGTCGATTACCTGACCTTTATTAAAATGAATGAGGGGTGGATCTCGGAGGGTTACTGCACGCCGGAAGACTTGTTCTGACTTCTATGCAGCTGTCCTTCTCTTCAAGCCTCATGACTCCACACACAGCTGTCCTTTAGCGTCCTCCTCCTCCCTCCGCCACCGTTACAAACTAGGGTGCAAACCCTACTGGTTTAATTTTTTCTGGCCTCTGTGCTTCAGTGGCTGCAACCAAAAAAACTGGGCAAACAATGTCTACAAGGTCAACGTATGGCAAAAAATTACTATTTTCAGCATTTATATGGCATATTTTTTCTGGCAACTGTGCTTCAGTGGCTGCGTCCAAAAAAATGCATATTTTCTGCATTTATATGGCATAATTTTTCTGGCCTCTGTGCTTCAGTGGCTGCGACCAAAAAAATGCATATTTTCTGCATTTATATGGCATAATTTTTCTGGCCTCTGTGCTTCAGTGGCTGCAACCAAAAAAATTTATATTTTCTGCATTTATATGGCATAATTTTTCTGTCAACTGTGCTTCAGTGGCTGCGACCAAAAAAATGCATATTTTCTGCATTTATATGGCATAATTTTTCTGGCCTCTGTGCTTCAGTGGCTGCAACCAAAAAAATTTATATTTTCAGCATTTATATGGCATAATTTTTCTGTCAACTGTGCTTCAGTGGCTGCGACCAAAAAAATGCATATTTTCTGCATTTATATGGCATAATTTTTCTGGCCTCTGTGCTTCAGTGGCTGCAACCAAAAAAATTTATATTTTCAGCATTTATATGGCATAATTTTTCTGTCAACTGTGCTTCAGTGGCTGCGACCAAAAAAATGCATATTTTCTGCATTTATATGGCATAATTTTTCTGGCCTCTGTGCTTCAGTGGCTGCAACCAAAAAAATTTATATTTTCAGCATTTATATGGCATAATTTTTCTGTCAACTGTGCTTCAGTGGCTGCGACCAAAAAAATGCATATTTTCTGCATTTATATGGCATAATTTTTCTGGCCTCTGTGCTTCAGTGGCTGCAACCAAAAAAATTTATATTTTCAGCATTTATATGGCATAATTTTTCTGGCAACTGTGCTTCAGTGGCTGCGTCCAAAAAAACTGGGCAAACAATGTCTACAAGGTCAACGTATGGCGAAAAATTACTATTTTCAGCATTTATATGGCATATTTTTTCTGGAAACTGTGCTTCAGTGGCTGCGTCCAAAAAAACTGGGCAAACAATGCCTACAAGGTCAACGTATGGCAGTTGTTTAAAGAGAACAGTAGATTACTAGCCAGCAAAGCTACCTAAGCTAAAATGTCCCTCAAATCCCTGCAGACTTCTGTCCCTCCAATACAGAGCAGTATCAAGCAGATTACTAGCCAGCAAGCTTACTATCATCTGTCCCTGAAATCACTAACAGCTCTCCCCCTACACTATCTCTTCCAAGCACACACAGGCAGATTTTTCAGATACATTTTTGCCCTTGATCCCCCTCTGGCATGCCACTGTCCAGGTCGTTGCACCCTTTAAACAACTTTAAAATCATTTTTCTGGCCAGAAATGTCTTTTCTAGATGTTAAAGTTCGCCTTCCCATTGAAGTCTATGGGGTTCGCGAACCGTTCGCGAACCGCTCGCATTTTTGCGCAAGTTCGCGAATATGTTCGCGAACTTTTTTTCCGACGTTCGCTACATCCCTAATGTCTGTTTGTTAGGCAGGATTTAAAAGCTAATATAAAGAAGGAGGTTATGTTAGAAAATGATGGGTGGTATTCTTCACCAATTGCAAATGAGTCCAGGGGTATGCTATAGACCCCCTAATGTAAGTGAGGAGGAGGAGGCTGAGCTCCTGATGCAAATTGAAAAGGCTGCTAGTTTGGTTAAAGTAATGATAATAGGGGATTTTAATTACCCAGATATTGACTGGAGCAACGGTACTGGCAGATCAGTTAAATGGAACAAGTTTATAAACTTGTTGCATGACAATTTTATGGCACAGGTTGTTGAGGAGCCAACCAGGAAAAATGCGATTCTGGATCTAGTGATCTCAAATGACCCAGAACTTATAGCAAATGGGCAAGTCATTGAACCCCTGGGTAATAGTGACCATACTGTTATATAATTATATGTCTTGTGAAAAAAACAAATATACACTGGGGCAACAAAATCAATGAATTTCAGAAAAGCTAATTTTAGTGCCTTGATGGCTGCCCTTCAGAACATTGATTTGGGCATTAAGTTTTCAGCTAAAAAACAGAACAGAAATGGTTGTCATTTAAAATGATATTAAATCATTACTGTTCTCAGTTTATTCCCTTAAGGAGTAAATGTAGAAGCTCTAAAATCACCCTATGTGGCTTAATATAGAAGTTAATAGGAAAGAAGAGAAATACATTTAAAAACTACAAGTCTGTTGGGACAGAAGCTGCATTTAGTGAATATAAACACTATAATAAATGTCGTAAAACAGCATCCAGAAGGAAAAGAAAGTAAATGAAGAGTGCATTTCGAAGGAGGCTAAGACTAACCCCAAAAATTAAATATATAATAGTAAAAAGATGCAGGTTGAGACTGTTGCTCCATTAAATAATGGTAACAGTATGGATGTAACAGATACAGAAGGCAAATGTGCTAAATCAGTTATTTTCCCCAGTGTATACAATAGAGGAGTCTGAGTTCCAGGCTCACTTCATAGCTGCACTGTTGGCTCAGCTCAATCTAGACAGTGGCTGACTCAGATTCATAAAGCTTTAATAAAAATAAAAGTAAAAAAGGCTCCAGGGCTCCTGATGGCATACACCCCTGGGTTCTAAGAGAGCTTAGTTCAGTTTTAGACCAGCCCCTATTTCTGATTTTCTAAGATTCGCTTTCATCTGGTATGGTACCTATGGATTGGAGAAAAGATGATGTCATTCCAGTATTTAAAAAGGGATTACGAACTCAGCCTGGCAATTATAGGCCCAGGGCCGGCTTTAGGCCTATTGGACCAATTGGGCCCAATAGGGCCCCGCACCTCTGGGGGCCCCGCACCACAGGGCAGCACAGGGCCTGCCCCCAATCCAACCAAGCCTGCTCCCAAGCTGAATCGGCCCAGCCTGCCCCAAACTAATTGGCCCAGTCCACTCTCCTATTTCCTCCCTCTCTCTCTTACCCTGTGTGACCCTATTATGTGCCCCTATTTCATCCCTCTCACTCTCTTACCTTGTCTGCCCCTTTCCTTTCTATTTTGTGCCTGTATGCTCTTATTTTCCTAAATACTTGGTGTGTCAGTAGCCAGCAACACTTTGTCTAGGGGCCCCGCCAACATATTCCCAATTGGGCCCCACATTTGATAGGATCAGCCCTGTATAGGCCAGTAAATTTGTGGTGGGCAAAATATTTGAAGGCTTGTTAGGAGAAGGAGAAGGAAAGGCTAAAATGAAGTAAGCTTTATCAGAAAGGTCTATATAAATACACCAGTAAACCTCAGAGTAATGCTGCTCTGAGTCCTCTGTCAAAAGAAACACCACATTTCTTTCCTTATATTGTGTACACATGGGCTTCTGTATCAGACTTCCTGTTTTCAGCTGAAACCTCCAGGGCAGGGCTTGAGCATGCTCAGTTTGCTCCTCTCCCCCTCCCTCCTCCCATCCCTGCCGTAATCTGAGCTCAGAGCTGTAAATTAGCAGGGAGAGACTCAGGCAGGAAGTGATGTCACACCAAGGTTATATGGCAGCTGCTATCCTAAACAAATAGAGACAGTGTCTAGAGCTGTTTACTCAGGTATGGTAAAGCATTCTGCAGAATAAATATAGCATTCTGGCTTGCTCTATTGTGGCTAATATGTTGGCAATGAACTGTCTTGGAGCTTTCCTTCTCCTTTAAGGGATCACATTCAAAATGTGTCCTAATGAATGGCATTATGAGCAGCAATCAGCATTGCTTTATGAAGGATAGGTCATGTCAGGCAAATCTGATGAGTGTTTGATACAGTGCCTCACAAACGACTGCTTTCTACACTAACGTCTGTTGGGCTTAATAAAGTCGTTTGCACATGGATAGGAAACTAGCTACATGGTCGGGTACAAAGGGTGGTTGTCAATGGTACATTCTCTGCTTGGAGTAAGGTTCTTAGTGGGGTCCCTCAGGGCTCGGTATTGGGTACACTTTTATTTAACTTGTTCATTTATGACTTAAAGGAGGGTATTGTAAGTAATGTATCAGTGTTTGCAGATGACACAAAACTATCCAGCCCAATTAATTTCATCCAGAATGTGGCATCCTTGCAACAGGATCTTGACAAACTGGTAATCTGGGCAGCTAAGTGGCAAATGAGATTCAATGTTGAAAAATGTAGTCACGCACCTGGGATGTAAAAATATCCAAGCCACTTATACCCTTAATGGGACTTCACTAGGCAAATCCATTATGGAAAAGGACGTTGGAGTCCTTGTAGATGATAAACTTGGCTGTTCCAAGCAATGCCAGTCAGCAGCATCAAGTGCAAATAAGGTCTTGAGCTGTATTAAAAGGGGCATACAGTCACGGGAGGAGGAGGTCATTCACTGGTAAGGCCCCGTCTAGAATATGCTGTACAGTTTTGGTCTCCATCACTCAAACAGGACATTATTGTATTAGAGAGGGTACAGAGGGTACAGGGCAACTAAGCTGGTAAAAGGTATGGGAAATCTTAGCTATGAGGAAAGACTGGCCAAATTGGGGATGTTCGTGCTGGAGAAGAGGCGCTTAAGGGGTGATATGATAACTATGTATAAATTTTTAAGGGGATCATATAATAATCTCTCTAATGCTTTATTTACCAGAAGGTCTTCCAGCTGACACAAGGTCATCCATTCCGATTAGAAGAAAAGAGGTTCTGCCTAAATATTCGGAAGGGGTTTTTACAGTGAGAATGTAACTAGAATTCTTTCCCTGAACCAGTTGTACTGGTTTATACATTAGATAGATAGAAGGGATTGGATGGCTTTTTAGAAAGTAAGGGAATACAGTGTTATGGAAGATAGCTCATAGTACAAGTTTATCCAGGGACTAGGGCGATTGCCATTTTGGAGTCAGGAAGGAATTTTTTTCCCCCTCTGAGGCAAATTGGAGAGGCTTTAGATGGTTTTTTTTTGCCTTCCTCTGGATCAACTGGCAGTTAGGCAGGTTAAAAATAGTTAAAAGGTTGAACTTGATGGACATGTGTCTTTTTTCAACCTAACTTACTATGTTACTATGTTACCATGTAAATTTAGATATTTGAATTTTTAATTTTTTTTCAAATTCGGACTATTCCCTGGTCGTAGTACACAAAATATATCTTGAAATTCAATTTTTTTTAAAATCAGAATTCTGACTTCGACCCTTGATAAATCTGTCCCCTAGTGACCAACGCTAAATGGCAGGCTGTCTATTTCCCTTTTTGTAAAACTCTCCTATTCCCTTTCCTCATGTGTGATGTCAGTTCCTCCCATCATCCTTTGTGTTCTTGCCTTCCATAAGTGAGGAGCTACTCTGAGGTTAGGAAAATAAATGTTATTTTTGACCTGCAGCATTTGTACATCCACTCCTATATTTGTCCATCCACCCCAAATTAAGCAGCTTTGTGGATTCCAAGTGTCTGGTGAGTTCAGCTATATGGCAAAGATTGCCCTCATTGGTTGTTACCAGCTCCATACAGGCCGTGCAGGGAGGTCTCATGGGGAAATCAGCCATCATCACAGCAATTGGAGTCAGAATACCCAGCCCCGAGGCAACATGCACAGGTGGGGATCAAGTGGTGTCTGCGGGTTAATGGCCAAATTTAGCTGGATTCGTAATCATATATGAGAGAAAGCCATGGTACATATTGGCCCTTCATGCTGACTATGCATAGCTTCTTTCATTTCATTGTCAAATCAGTTACAGTAAATAACTTGCAAAGCACTGGTATACTTCAAAAACCATTAAAATACACATGAACTGCACCAATTCCCAAAAGAACCTTGTAAAGATTTGTATAACTCAGGGAGAGTGTTTTAAGATGATTTAGATAATTAAATAGAACAGTAAATAAAGAGCAGTAAAGAAACATTTCACTGCCAGATCCCCTGAAGCTTAGTATTTCTGTAACACCAATCTTATTAAAATGCCATATCATAATATTGTATAACCCATTTCCTGATACAATTTTACAGGCTATTATTACAGGTCTGATTTTAGTGTTATTAGAAACCATGTTTAAAGGAGAAGGAAATCTCCCCCCCCACCCCTTCTCTGCTGTAATCTGAGCCCAGAGCTACACATGAGCAGGGAGAGGCAGGAAGTGATTTCAAACCAAACTAATACTGCAGCTGCTATCCTAAACAAACAGAGAGCTTCTAGAGCTTTTTATGGTAAAACATTCTACAGAATAAATATAACATTCTAGCTTTCACTATAGCAGCTAATGGCACTAAAATGCCTCCATAACGTTCCTTCTCTTTTAAAACCTATTTCTCTAAAACAATGAATGCCATGAAAGTTAATAAAAGATCCAAATATAAAAAGTACAAACATAAAAAGGTGCTGAATAATCAGAAAAAAATAAGAATATCTCTAAAACCTCTACAAATTCAAGTTTTTCAGACAATTACAAGTTAAAAAATCTGAAAACCTCTAAAGTTTGAATGGTTAAAAAAAAAGTAACAATAGGATCAGCGCACCTCCAGTTGACTACTATCAGACCTTGCTTGCTTTTACTTGTTGAAGTTTTGTATGAAAGTATGTTGGAGTTTTTATGGTTTTTATACTTAATAAATCTTGAATTTTTAAGGGCAAATGTAATAAATTTCACAAAGAAACAAATGTCATGGTCTCTGCAAAGTGAAACCTCAATTTTACATCCTCTAATTTTAAGTTTTCCCTCATTTTACATCATTTTTTTGTGGCACCATCTATATATTATGCATAATTCTATGCATGATTTTACATTTTCCCAGCTTTTACTTTTTTTCTGGTCCCCTGAAAAAAGTAAAATGGTGGTTCAAATGTAATACATTATGAAAGTTTGAAGACTGTTATACAGTCACATAAGGATTTACTTATACAGGGCCTGGCCCAAAGTGCATACACCAGGGCATTGCCCAAGATGGAAGTCCAATGACACTCAGAGCTCTTACACTTACACCTATGACAATGGTCAATGAGCCCTATAGACTTTCTTCACTGCATAACTATAAAGTATACAACAGAAACTCTCACTGAGTAATTACTGTGGTGTCCTATGGATGTGCATCTGGGGTGAAAACAAATGCAATAAAAACATCTACTTGACTTCAACACATTTGGAGTGAAAAACCTCAAGGAAAAACAACCATTGACTTTAATGCACTTGGCATAAAAAATCACTCCAATGTATTTGGGATGAAAACAAATGCATGAGAAAAAAAACACCATTTGACTTCACTAGTGTCAATATTTGCTGTAAAAAAACATCAAACAGGAGATATAGACACCTAGGAAATCTGGTGACAAATTGAAATCATGAACCCGTCAGCTGGCAGATTGTAAAAAAGAAAAACCCTTACCTACAGTTAGGGTTACACAAGGTAATGCCAAGTTTAATTTGCTAGATAAAAAAATTGACTGAATGATAACCAGATATGTGTATTATACACATCATATACACAACATCTTGTTCAGTTTTATGTAAATTGAGAGTTTGGTAAGTGATAATAACCTTTAGAATCCTGTCTGAATCAAACTGTACTAACATTTGGCAGAAATGACAGTTCTTCAAGGTGTTCTCTGGAGATAATATGTACACTTCAAGGTTATTTTTGAGGACAACATTTGGTTTTTGGAAAATCATTTCTGAAGTTTTATATTTATTTTCTTTACAAGATAAATATTTTACATAAATATATTTTAAATATATTTTTACTTTAGTATTATTTTTGCAAGTTGTGAAGTAATATAAAATATAAATAAAGAAGGAAGCATAAATGATGAATGATTAATTGTTTTATTTTTTCTACTAATGCGAATCTTACATTTAAATTTGATACTTTGACTCCTCTAAAAGATACATTCAGGATTTTGTTTTGCTTTTTTTTTTTTAAACTGTATTGCAAAATAAGCAATTTTCTATTTATAGTAAAAGTCTATTGTGTCACATTTAGGGGGTTATTTATTAAGGGTTGAGTTGTGTTTTCCATGAAAACTAAAGTTTTCAAGGGTTTTTTTGGGTCAAAAATCTAAATTTTGGGTTTAAAAAAAACTTGAATTTTTTGAGATTCATTATATCCCAACCCTGGAAATAGCTCAAATCCAAAAATACACCATCTAAAACCTGTCGAGGTCATGTAGGAGTAAATGGCAGATGCCAAAAAAATCTATTAATTTGAGTTTTCAGGTTTCACTCAAACTTGCTGATTCTTAAATAAGAAACCATTCCAGTTGTGATTTCATTTGAGTTCATTCTAGGTATAAAAAACTCTAAAATTCGACCACTGATAAATAACCCCCTAACAGGGGAATGTAATAAAAGTCGCAAAGAGCAAAACAATTCACACCAATAAGACTAAAAATCCACATCTCGCAATGTAATATTGTTCCTTAAACTGTTATTGCATTGCGAATTTTAATTGCGCATTGCGAATTTTAATTGCGCACTCATAAGAAGTGCTTGAAGGTTTCGTAATCTTTTGGAGCAAACATAACGACTTTTTCAGTAAGAAGTTTTATTACATTGACTGGGCATTGGCGCAAACTATAAAATACGCAAATGGTCTTTCACTGTCGGAAGTGGTCGCTAAACAGTTTCCGGGCTCGTAAAAGCTATATTAAATTCGCACAAAGCAAAATTTGTTCGCGCAAAGGCATAACTTTTCGCATTGCGAATAGTTTTTCCGTTAGCGATTTTTATTACATTCCCCCGCAAGTGTCTTGTTTCCATGTGTTTTGATGCAGACAACTAAAAGTATCAATATTTTGTGGAATTTGTAAAACCTTATGCATTCTGCCTTGTGTTAAGAACATGCATCACCACTTATACTGTTGAAGTATTTTTTTTTTTTCATTTTAGGTGTATCTGCAGATTTTGGTATCATGCCTCGATTGATCATAATTATGTCAGATACTCATAGTAGTAAGTAAAATACTTTCTGTTTTTTAACGTAAAAGTCTTTACGCACATAAAACTTTAATGATGTGCAATGAAAAGGAGTAAGCAATAAATCTTTTTAATAGTGGAAAATGTTCATGAGATATGCTGAGATATGCAAAATCTGAAAGTCTTGATAAAATGGAGCTGACTGAATTTAACATTGTAAATTATAATAGTGCACCCCTGAAAACAATTCACTTTGAGAAAAAAAAGATTTCCCATGTTGTATTAGATGCGTAACAGTAGTTTATTGTTGGCCAATGTACAGTGTAGACATAAGAAGTGATTGTATATACTAACGTCACACACCGAGTGCTCCTATCAGGAGAAAACTGCACCAGTCCAGGGGTTCTTCCAGTGAGCATAAGGAGCGATTGACTTTGTGGTGCTCGCTGGACCGGTGCTTTTTTCTGGGTGTGAGGTAAGTATATGTAATCACTTGGGGGTGCGAATTGTATTACATTTCCCCCATTGTATTTTATTCATGGACCAACCACCAGAGGCAATCGAAAATACATAAGTAAGCATATTTGTGCACAGAGAATCCATATTGGGGAAAAATAGGTAGTTGGATGTTAATTATTATTCTTGCCAAAATGAAAAGTGCTTACCAAGCACTTAATCATAGGCAATCTTTACATGCTAGGTATATTGCCTTACATTTATCAACACTGAATATCATCTGCCACTAAAGGTGGCCATTCACGGAGAGATCCGCTCGTTTGGCGATGTTCCCAAACGAGCGGATCTCTCTCCGATATGCCCACCTTGAGGTGGGCAATATCGGGCTGATCCGATCGTGGGCCCTAGGGCGGGAACGGGCAGTCGGATCGTGGAAGCGCATCAACGAACAGATGCGGCCGCGATCTGACGGGATTTTTAGTCCCATCCGATCGAGATCTGGCCGACTTTCGGACAGATCTCAATCAGGGAAGCCCGCCAGGGGGCCCGCATACACGTGCCAATAAGATGCCGACTCGGTGTGTCGGAAGCTTTTATCGGCCCGTGCATGGCCACCTTTACTTTAGCTGCCGGTTGGTTAAGATTCTGTTGTAAGGATGGTGCATCCGGGATGGCATTAATTGGGTTATATAGATTAATGTCATCTGCAAACACTGATGCATTACATTCCTTAGAATGCCCTTACAATTATAAACCACACATTTCAGTTCAAATGTAATTCCCCTTTCCTTCAATCATGATGTAAAGTCACTTGAAAGATTCCCCCATGTCTGTCTCTTAACTAACCCCAGTGTTCAGTGAGTGAACCTATAGACCCCTTTGCGGCCATTTCAACACATTTACCACCCCTCCCTCTTATGTTGTAGCTGCAGAATTTATGGATAATTATGTTTTAATAGCCAATAAAAATTGGTGAGATACTTTCTCAGTGAATGAATGTGTTAATAGTGATATGTTTAATTGATGATGGCTGAGATGCTGATCATGTGAAATAGTTGTAGCTGTTGTTTCTCATCAGTGAGTGGATTTAAGGCAGTATCATGAACAGTTTGGCAGTCTGAAACATTAGTCCTTTTTATACCAATATATTTAATAATATTTAATATCTAATAATATTTTTTATAATTGTAAGACCTGTGAGTGTGGATCCTTTGCAGTGAATGGAGATAATTTGTTGATTTTGCACCCAGGCACATTTATTATCTTTATCAAGAGTGCTGGTTTTTATATATATATATATATTTATTTATTTATTTATATCTATATATAGTATATTGTGTGATACATCTTAATAAATACTTATATTATGAATATAGGGTTTGCTTCAAGACCAGATGTCTCTGTAGAGTGGACCAAAAGAGGTAAGTACTGACATTAATGTTAGAAAAGGGCTCATTGAAAGTGAACCACTATGCTATGTTATTATTATTATTCTTGTTTTAAAACAAACTCTTTGGTTGCCACTTTTTTAAAACATGAACTGGGAGCTTAAACTTTTGATTAGTTTTCATTACACAGAGTTGAGATGATCATATTGCATCACATTCTGGTACAGGAAAGTATATGGGAATAACAACCTCTTCTTGCTCACTGTGATAGATAGATATATAGATAGATAGATAGATAGATAGATAGATAGATAGATAGATAGATAGATAGATAGATAGATAGATAGATAGATAGATGATAGATAGATAGATAGATAGTTTTTTTTTGCTTTTAACAATACTTAAATATAGATATATTTATTCACATGTAAAGTAAAAAATAAATTGAATTAAGAATGACATTAATTCCCCAAAAGAAACATCAATAATTGGCATATACAGTATATATATATATATATATTTTGCAGATATGTTACTAAAGAAAGAGGAAAAGGAAGATGAACCAATAACACAAGGTAAAATAAGCATTTACTTCAGTTTTATAATAATCCATTTTTTCAATTGCAAGTTTTATAGAATAGTAACTAGATTCTGAACACTTGGGTCAGAAACTGACAACTACAGTACCTGAATGCTTTTGTGTAGATTATTAAACCAAAGGGGACTACCCTTTGTTTCCAGGAGGATGATACAGTATAAATGGACAAAGCATTGACAAATGATACTTTATCGTAGTTATCAAAGGTAAATTTTAGGTTCACAAAAAGCAGTGCTGTTATTTTGTAGAAAATTCATAGCTAAGTGCAAAATTTCAATGGTGACATTGATCTGGAATTATCACTGGAAAATGCTCTATTTCACTGTCTTGACAGATTGCCGCATGTAATTTGTGTTGCATGCAGTGATGCCCATGTTAGTTAAGGGAAAGGTATTTTGTCACAAGTAGTGCATACTTTCCATGGGCAACAAGTCTCCTTATTTGCCATTGACCTTATTATGCTAATGTATATATGTAGTAAAAAAGTCTCTCATTTATCAACAAATCATAGAAGCCCATTCATTAAATAGGTAAACATTTAGACACATGAACAACAAAGGAAGCAGGGTAGGCAAGTGTTTGTGGAACAATAAGAAAAAATAAGTAATATATAAAGAAAATAGTTCCGAGTTAAAAAATGCCAGGGACATGGAAGGGCAGCCAGAAACAGAACAGTTCTCCTTATACAATAAGGGGTGTATTTATTAATACTCAAATTTTTCTCATTATTTTAAAAATAAAAATTGTACCTAAATACCTTCAACAATTTTGCTTAATTTACAAGACAAATCAGAATGAAAACTGTGCAGGAAAAAAGTGGGGGAAATGTCGCAACAAAATCGTGCGACAATTCGAATTGTGCAACTATTTTAAATTGTCACCCGAAAACTACACATTTTTAGGATTTTCAAAAACCAGCATCAAAATATCTGAATCCCACGAAGATCATGAATGTAAGAAACATCTTCCTACTATAAAAGAGACATCTGCCATTGACTTCTACATTACTTTGACAGGTTTTAGCTGGAGAATTTTCAGATTCTGATTTTTAGCAGCTTTGCATCATAATAAATCTCGAAAAATGTAAGTTTTTTTCTCCCTGAAAATTCATATTTTTCTCCTTAAAAACTCGGTCAGAAAAATTTGAGGTTTAATAAATAGGCCCCTTAGCCTTTATATTTCACCTTGGCAATGCACTCTGTTTGTTGGCTGAGTGTGCATTGTGTGTTTCTCTGCAGCCAGCAAGCAGTTCCAGCTTTCACCTGCTTAGAACGCCTCTTCCAGCTTGCAGGGTTCTCTGTGTTCGGCTGCTAAATAAGCTGATCCTTGACTGGGCTTTCTGCATCTGCTCTGCTATTTTTCTCTGTACCTGCTTGCATTGTATTGTGATTGCTAAATGAATATGCGTCTGTGTCATGGGGATGTCTGTTTGGAGTCTACTCATAAACAAATGTGTTTGCATGTTGCAACTATGGGGTGCCATTTGTCCCAAGTTCATTCTGTATACAAAACTATCCCTAGTACAGAGAATGAATGTCTCTCATAGTACATAAGTATTTGTGACCATATAAACAGATAAAAATGTATACAAAAGACTTCTGTCTATTAATTTGTCTCAGAAACATCCATGTAACAGATGCATGTTATATGTAAAGTTACCTACCTTATGTAAAACAAACTTGAACAGAATATAGAATGGTGTAACTAACTAGTGCATGCCAAGCTAGATTTTAATGACAAATTAGATGATTGTGACAAAAAGTAATATTTTATAGTACAGAATTCATTCTCTCAACAAAATAAAAACTCAGTTTTACAAAACAGATAAAATATCCATTCTGTGAAACAATACTGGCAGTCACTTTACTGAACCAATAAGAACAAAGCTAAAACCTGGCAAATTGCTGTTTTAGCCTACGGGGGTCCTCCTAGAACCTATTTGGAGTCAATTGGGGGACTTTGAAAAATCAACTTTTTTTTGGGAAAATGCGATATTCCTTCGATTCAAACAATCCAAATTCTGCCTTTTAGAAAACAGACCTATTTGACCCAAAAAAGACTTTGACTTAATTTCGGTTGGTCTTTTTGAATTTGAATTTCGAAATTTTTTCAATTCGAAATTCGACCCTTGATAAATATGCCCCTAATTATCTTGCAAACTAACCCAACATTATGATGTCTCACTAATGTCTGACAAACTCTCAAAGTCAGTTATAAGCTTTGTATATAATTGTTAGGCTCCAAGGTTTTTACAGTGACCTTTTTAAACCATGCTCACCTCCCATCAGCCCCAAGTGTTTCCTCAGCTCCATCTATTGGACAGAGGACAGAATACAAGAATTTTGTTACACATATATTATTGCACAATTCTACAATCTATCCAAATAAATACAGCAAACTGTAGCTTCTAGTCTTTACATGTTTCAGATAGTATAAATTTACTTGGTTTTGTGTGTTCATGTTTTTCAATTCTCTTATGTCCTTATATTGAATGTTTAGTTTTCATTTTCATACATAGTAACATAGTAACATAGTAAGTAAGGTTGAAAAAAGACACATGTCCATCGAGTTCAACCTTTTTTTTTTTTTTTTTTTAAACTACCTATCTGCCAGTTGATCCAGAGGAAGGCAAAAAAAAACCCATCTGAAGCCTCTCCAATTTGCCTTAGAGGGGGAAAAATTCCTTCCAGACTCCAAAATAGCAATCGGACTAGTCCCTGGATCAACTTGGACCATGAGCTATTTCCAATAACCCTGTATTCCCTTACTTGCGAAAAAGCTATCCAACCCCTTCTTAAAGCTATCTAATGTATCAGCCTGTACAACTGATTCAGGGAGAGAATTCCACATCTTCACAGCTCTCACTGTAAAAAAAACCCTTCCGAATATTTAGGCGGAACCTCTTTTCTTCTAATCGGAATGGGTGACCTTGTGTCAGCTGGAAAGTCCTACTGGTAAATAAAGCATTAGAGAGATTATTATATGATCCCCTTATATATTTATACATAGTCATAATATCACCCCTTAAGCGCCTCTTCTCCAGCGTGAACATCCCCAATTTGGCCAGTCTTTCCTCAAAGCTAAGATTTTCAATACCTTTTACCAGCTTAGTTGCCCTTCTCTGTACCCTCTCTAATACAATAATGTCCTATTTGAGTGATGGAGACCAAAACTGTACGGTATATTCTAGATGGGGCCTTACAAGTGCTCTATACAGTGGAAGAATGACCCCCTCCTCCCTTGACTCTATGCCCCTTTTAATACAGCTCAAGACCTTATTTGCCCTTGATGCTGCCGACTGGCATTGCTTGCTACAGCCAAGTTTATCATCTACAAGGACTCCAAGGTCCTTTTCCATAATGGATTTGCCTAGTGCAATCCCATTAAGGGTCTCCCTACGCTCCCGCTGTCTCCTTAGCGTTGCTCGTGGCTCAGGTAATAACTCTGAGAAAATTACCTTGGAAGTCCTCGCCCTCAGCTTTGCACCTAGTTTTTTAAAATCATTTTTGAGGACTTCACCACCTCCTCTAACTTTGTCATTGGTACCTATGTGTACCAAGACCGCTGGGTCTTCCCCAGCCCCTCCCAATAATCTGTCCACTCATTCCACCACATGCCAAACCCTAGCACCAGGCAAGCAGCAGACTGTTTGGCATGTTGGGGCCTTGCGACAGATTACCCTATCCACCTTTCTAATAATTGAATCCCCTATAACTAGAACCTGCCTTTCCTTCCTTGCACTCCCCCCACCACCCGTATTAGAGCCACTGCCTCCCGGGTGCTCCGAGAGTCAGCCTGCTCCATACACGCCAGTTTGGAGTTTTCCTCCCAAAGCATCTTCAGCCAAAACGGCGAATTTGCTGTTTTGGACAAACTGTGGACCCCCCCCCCCCCCCCTACCCCCTCTTGACTGTCACAAACCTTCCTCCCTCATTAGCCTCCACTGCTCCTTCTCCTCCCCACCACTCCACTAGCCCCTGCCAGTGGTTGCTCTGCGAGCCTCCTGTCATTCCCCTCGTTTGCCGATGCTCTCATTGCTGCAAGTTCACCCCTTAGAGTCTGCAGCTCAGATTCCAAGATGAAAACCCACCGACATCTCTCACATGTAAATACTGCATAGAACTGCTGCTCCAACACCACATACATGTGACAAAACACACACTGAGTAATACCAGCAAACCCACTCATATTTACACTGGGTACTTTCAGTCTCCCATATGTAATTCCTCACAAACGCCTTTTTGGTTTTAAACGCCTTTTTGGTTTTAAACGCCTTTTTGGTTTTAAACGCCTTTTTGGTTTTAAACGCCTTAAGGTTTTTAACGCTGCTTAACACTTAGATCACATGCAACACTCGCTAAGCAGCTCCCACACTCGCTTTGCCTTCACAAGTTTAAGGTTTCAACCAGAGCACACAAAGCCTGTTCAGAATTTACCTGATTAACCACTCCCCCTTAATTAGAAGAAAGAGAGGAAGGAGAAAAAAAATGCTATGTGCTACCAGCAGTAAAAAATGTTCCCCTTAGACCTCTAAAGCTAAAACACAAAAAGAAAACAAATGCACTTAATGTATCAACTAGTTTACCCCAAAGAGAGAAAATAAAAAGCTGTTTGTCTCAGTCAGATAACTCACAGAACACACAGTAGTCAGTTATTTGCACTTACTCCCTCCTTGCACCCAGCACTCCCAGCATGCACAGCAAACACCAACGCCTTAAGGTTTTTAACGCTGCTTAACACTTAATTCACATGCAACACTTAGATCACATACTGTAATAAATATACAATTAGTTACATATTTAAACTAAACCATTTTTACATTTCACAAAAAGCATTTATAAGAAACATTTGAGGCTCCAAGCCTCATTCATACTTCGTGGTTCTATCATATTTAACCTGTCTATCCATTTTGCTTTGCATCTTAATAAAATGTTTTTCCTATCCCCACCTTGTGATGGCTTTTGAATCTGTTCCAAAACCATCCACCTTAAACTGACGGCATTGTGTTTGGCTGCATGAAAGTGCCTCCCTACCGGGGTGTGGGTTTTCTTTTCAGTGGGTTTATAAGCACTAATGCTCTTCACTCCACTAATCTCTTGTGTTGCCCAATTCTTACTTTCACATTTCAGGATGTTTGCCCCACATACAATATTCCACATGGACATTTTAGAGCACAGACAACCAAGTCTGAGTTACAGGTGGAGTACTGTTTTATAGGGATCTTAAGGCCACTATGGGGATGTGTTCTTGAATTCTGTCCTCTGTCCACTAGATGGAGCTGAGGAAACACTTGGGGCTGATGGGAGGTGAACATGGTTTAAAAAGGTCACTGTAATTAAAACATTTGTAACATGCACCCAAGGAAGGACCTTTGCGGTCCAAAACATGTAGTGCTTCAATAAAGAAATTCAGACTACATTGGAAGGCTCTCCAGTTCCTACTTTTCGCATATAATACAATAATAGAATAAGAAAAACAGTATTTTTTTTTACAGAGAATTCAGATGTTTGCAATAAGACTGTGCTGCTGAACTCCATCCGCCAGTGAATCACTCAGCTTCCTTACACACAATTTTCTGTGTTAAATGGGATAAGTGGGTTAAATGTGTTTAGATGTTCTTGTGTTAAACACAAACAAAAGTTACTTCATCTGTATATCAGATTAATTCAATCAGAGGATTAAGCAGTACACCGATAATAATATATAGTGTAGTA
Source organism: Xenopus laevis (assembly GCF_017654675.1). Classification (NCBI taxonomy): domain Eukaryota; kingdom Metazoa; phylum Chordata; class Amphibia; order Anura; family Pipidae; genus Xenopus; species Xenopus laevis. The sequence continues at coordinate 68,178,776 of NC_054379.1, read as the reverse complement.
TATTTAACCTCATTTTAGATACAGTAAGCCCACTTTCCAAACTCTCATATACACAGAGTTAAATGACAAAGCAAATACATGTGACTCTCACAACCTGTAGTCCAAATCACCAACTGTGGTTAACGATTGGGTACTCACAGACGTTTAAGATATAGTTAGGCCCATCAATTGTTGACTTCCAACAGCAATTCCTTTCCTCCGTTGTAGCTTAAAATAGGAGCAGATAAATAGTTTAAAACCTTTTATTAAGTGGTAAGATTTTTTTTTAAAATGCACTCACAAAAATAGCAAGGGTTCAAGCACTACTAGACCACCAGTCCAATGTCCACCCACACTCGCAGTGGTTTCACCCCGACCAGCGTTGCTCCTCAAACGCGTGTTCTCCTTCCGGGTGCTTGGTGATGAAGTCAGTTGCTTCCTCTATGATTCACCTGACGCGTTTCGTCGGAGACCCAACTTCATCAGAGGCTTCAATGGCAGTGGGGCGCATGTCGTGCTTTTCTTGAGGGAATCCATTGCCATAATAATGCGTCCAACCTTTCTCTGTCCCGTTGTTAGGCCCCTTTGTCCTTAGCAACCCTCTACACTTATGCCACAATATTTGCCACTTCGTCCACAATTTAAAGCTACAATTCTCATAGAACATATATACTGCAACAGCCTATTTTAACCGCACTTTTTGATGGAAATTCGAGTGTAATTTTTTAAAAAAAAATTTAAAAGATTTTTAAATTTTTTTAAATTGTTTTAAACTATTTATTATAAAGTATTTATTCATATATTGATTCTTTTGATCTTTCCATATGAATTATAACAACGCTCCATTGCTATCAATTAGTGGGGTTTTACAATTACAGCTTTTAATTTAAACAATTATTTTAATCAATTAAAATTAATTTGCTCCTATTACAATACCCTTATTCCTATTAAATGTATTTTCTCCTATACTTTCCAATTTTGATTCTACTTTTTATAAAAATGCCTTGAGGTTGAAGTCTATGTTAAGCTCTCTTGATGTTAATGTCTCTAATTGATGTATCCATCTACTTTCTCATCGTAGGGTGTCTTTTACAATATCCCCTCCTCTCCATTTCTCATTCACTTTCTCAATCCCCCAATATTTCATACCTCTAGCATTTTTTTCATGCTGTTATTTAAAATGTTTTGAGACACTATGTGATTCCTTCCCCTTTTCTATATTATTTATATGTTCCTTAATTCGGTCACACAGCTTCCTATTGTTTTTTTCTATATATTGCAGGCCACACGGGGATTTGATGCAATATATAAAAATTTTTGAAATACATCTTATACATTGTTATGTTCTGCTCCTGTTACATTAGATAAAAATTGTTTCTTTTTTTGTCCATGTCCGCATGCCTTGCATGTGGCACAGAGGTATAAACCAGCCCACTCTTCCTCTTTCTTTTTCTTTTTTATCGCATCTGTCTCTATATGATTTTTTGTCAATATTTGTTTTAGGTTATTGGCCCTTTTGAAAACCACAGTTGGTTGAGGGGGGATAGATGTATTTAACTCCTCATCACATTTTAGTACATCCCAATTTTTTTTTATTATTTTTTCTACTCCTCGCCTAGATCTCTCTAATAGACTCTTGCTATATCCTTTTTCTTGAAATCGTTTTTTTAGGAAAGTCAATTGGTCAGATAAAGTTTTTTTCTCTGTGCAGTTCTTTTTCAGCCAGCACATCTGTTCTCTATCCATCTTGGATGGTGGCTACTTGTGGGTGTTATATAGTTATTCACATCTACTTTTTTAAAGAATGTTTTGAAGTTAACATGCTTATCCCTTATGTAGATCTCCAAAGCTAAAAACTGTATAGTTTGATTGCTGAATGTCAGGGAGAAGTCTAGATTCAGGTCGTTCCTATTGAGATTATCTATAGACTGTTTTAGGTCATTAATGGTTCAGCCCAACATCACCCACTTCACATAGTTACAGTAGCTGTAGTTGAAACACCACATCAAAAAGCAGTGAAACAGTTTGTGAGTGAGCAGAGTCTACCCATAGGTGAATTATTCCCATATGGATTAATCTGGTATATGTGGCTCAGTAAAGCTGAGTGACCCACAAGGCTACACATTGTACTACAGAAACTTTAGGGGTCATTTACAACCACAATAGGCATGTTTTTTAACCACAATGCTGAACTTTCCCCATAATGTACTACATTCCATTGCACTACAATTTGCATAATTATATTTGTGTTTTGACACAAATAAGACTCAGTTGTTCTTTTCTAATTCTTGGTGTTGTCATTTCTGATTTGTGACATGCGTGTGACATGCGTGTGCATGGGGCAGGTGAGATGACATCATAAGACCACTGTTAGTTATAAATTAATGTAAAGCACTGTATATCTTGCTGCTGCTATAGTAAATTATAATCCCCCTAAAATTTAGGCCACCTGTCCGGATTTCTCCCGGGCAGCCCATTAGTTGGAAGGGCTGTCTGGGTGAAGACTTCCTATTTGGATTTCCTAATTACAGGACATTGAAAATAATGACCCGCCTCCAAAATCACCAGTCCTGCCCCACCTCAGATGTCATTCACCCTGCCCATTTTCCAGGCCCAGCAAATGTAGCAACCCTACTTAAATTTTCCCTGTATAAATTACCCCTTTTCTTTGCACACAGTATTCAGGAGTGACTGAATTGTATTGCTACACCAATTATGTAGTAATTGAACTACAGCTAACTAGGACACTGCTCATAAGACCTATACAGACTACACATTATACAGAATGTGTGTGCACATGATCAGTCCCACAGTGGGTTAAATAATTCTGCTGTGTTAGTTCAGGTAAAGATGCCAGACAAGCACAATGACTTCTGGTACATTTATTACATGACAGGTAGGTGTGGCTGCATTATACTTCCTCTCAGCTTAGACAGGGAAACAGGATCAGGAATATACAGTAAATCATAAGACAAGGGCAAAACATCAGGAATGCCCCTAACCAAAATGCCCACACAAGTAGGATACTACAATAAGAATTGCCATACCACCGAAAATTATCATATTTATGCTTTGTATGCTTTCTTTCTCTAGAATCATTATCAGTGCAGCATTATATTTCTCAGCCATTTGTAAGAACTTCCAATTAAGAAGCTGTAGTGTTTAACAGCAGCCCTTTTTGGAAATATTATTATGCAGCACAGGGGACATTAGAAGGCGCCCTCTGTAACGGCCAGATAGTATCCTATGCCTTATGGAGGATGCAGACATGTGGAGCAGAGCTTGTAACTTTTCATCTTGTTTGCTATAGGGCAGTAAGCTTTGTTGTTATTGGTTCAGTAAAGTGACTGCCAGTATTGTTTCACAGAATGAATATTTAATATGTTTTATGAAACTGAGTTTTCATTTTGTTGATAGAATGAACCCTGTACTATAAAATCTTGCTTTATGTCACAAACATCTATTATTTCATTAAAATCTAGCTAGACATGCACTAGTTACTCCATTATATATATGCTATCCATGTTTTTTTTTTTACATAATTCATTCTGTAAGTAACTTTACACATAACTGCATCTGTTACATAGATGTTATACATTTCTGAGACATTTGTTAAATGGAGTTTGTAATATAATGATATCCTTTTGCGCACACACCAGATGCTGTTCTCATTCTTTAATATACATAAATCTTTTGTATATTTTTATCTGTGTATGGTCACAAATACTTATGTAACATGAGAGACATTAATTCTCTGTACTAGGGATAATTTTTGTATACAGAATGTATTTGGAACAAACGGCACCCCATATAGAAACATGCTACATATGTGTATAAAACTTTGCATTGTGTTGTTCCAGTAGTTCCTCTATCTGCCTGCTCTACACAAGTAAAACAAAAGGGTTAGTGGTTGTTATATGCTACAAGACCAAGATCTTATTAAGAATGAATGAGTTTTGCCTATTTGACTACACCCTATTTACATAAGTGTTCACCCCTTTCCTATTTTTATAATCTTTGTGTTACAGCTACAATTAAAATGGATTTCATTGTGATCTTTATGTCTTTAATCCACACAAAATAGTTCTTATTTTCTTATTGAAATAAACATAACTTTTTAAATATTTTTTTATTTTAGAATTAAATGCTAACATAATGCATTCGCCACTTTGCTGTGAAACCCCCAAATCATCTTAACCTTCATTTGTCCCATAATTAGTTGAATGAAGCCTACCTACGTGCAATTAAAGTGTCACATTATCTCAAATTAGTACTGTACACCTCTTTCTGCAGCAAAAACATGTAGACAAAAGCATTATGAAGAAGCTATTAAAACAAATGTGGGTTGAAGTTTTGGAGAAGTACCAGTAATGATTGGTGATAAAAAAAATTAAACAAAAACATCCATTTCAGTTTGTATTACTAAGAAAATGGAACTCATAATGGGCCATATAATATATAATAAAAAAAGGAAGGCACCACATCGAGTTGTGTAAAATACGCCATACATACGCAATAAGAAATGGTTTAAAAATTGTTGTCAGGAAAATTGCTTATTTATAAAGTTGTCTAGATCTCTTTAAAGGATATGTAAAGCACCTTTAACCCCCCCCCCCCAAGTGTTCTCTTTGGCTGGAGCTCCTGTTTGGAAAAAAAGAACTGCACCAGCATTTTACTTACCTTTTCAGGGTGTCTCAGACATCCCTAGCCCAGATTCTTGTTTGCGCATGTGCAGTACAGTAAAACTTGCCTCTAGCCAAATTGCTGAAGACTTAGGGGTTACTTTCATATTTTTTTCCTCCAATTTTATTGTTTAGAATTTCATGAATGTAAATAATGACTTAAAAAAACACAACATTTTAAGTGAAAAAAACCCCCCCACAAAAGACTTGAAAGTAAAACTTCCACATCTGAAAGCTTACCAGCTCATGTTGAAGTCAATGGAAATACCCTAGCTATAATTTAAAGTATTTATACAATTTGAAAGTTTTTCGAGTTTTACAAAATTTGAGTTTGTTAATTCACAAAAAATTATCAGTAAAACACAAATACAAGGTATTCAAGTTTTTTTACACAGTTTTATTAATTTTTTATTTTTTGGATTTTTTAATAAATAAGGTAACCTTTTTTAAAATTATTAGTTTATTTGAAGAAAAAAAATCTCTAAACACAAATCAGAATTTTGATGGCTAGGCCTCCCCAGGGCAGTTTTATTTCAAGTGTGAAATTACAACTCACTTCAAAAAAACTCACCCACTTTCTAGTAATTCCTATTGGATTTTTAGAAGTGTATTTATGCAATAGTAAGGTAAGAAAATGGTGGCACAGTGCTTAAACAGTTTTTCCATGGACCTGTGCAATTTTTGTGAAAATAAGAGGTGCCTAACATTTTTGCACCTCACCCCCATATTCTTTAAAGGACAAGTAAACCATAAAAATAAGTGAATGTAAAATTGACGAGAGAGCTGTTCTAAGTACTTTTGTAATGTACATTCATTATTTATTTATTTTTAATTCCAAGATATTAAAGGAAACATGTACTGTTATTATGAATGAATTTTGTTACAACCGCGCCACCTGCTGCTCATTTTCCCACCAGTCTGGCCACTAAGTAGTCAAGGAAGTTGTCAGGAGAAAAAAAGAGGCTGCTCTGATGTTCTTCTGCTTAGGAAAGATGTGAGAAAGGTTTCTATTTTTTTTCCTAAGCAGAAGAACATCAGAGCAGCCTCTTTCTTTCTCCTGACAATTTCTTCCTTGACTACTTGGTGGTCAGGCTGGTCAGGAAATGACCAGCAGGTGGCGCTGTTGTAATAAATCTCATTGATGTTAACAGTACATGTATCCCTTAATATCTTGAAATGAAAAATGAACAAATAATGAATGTACATTGCAAAAGTGCTTAGAATAGCCCCCTCATCAATTTTACATTCACTTATTTTCAAGGTTTACTTATCCTTTAAAAGGAATGTACACAAGTAAAATGTGCCATGCCTTGTAAGCATGGGAAAGCACGGTTCACGGTTGAAGTGGAAAATGTGAATGTAGATGGGGTAACCAAATAAAACATGCAACTTTATTCTGCAATAGCATTTTGTTCCTCAAGCACTAGCTAATTTAAGAAAAATGCAATAGGAAGTTTGTAGTGTCCTTTTTCCATAAAGAAAACTTCACATTTGTTCTAGTAATTTTCAATGAAGCTAAACATAGTTACATAGTTAAATCAGGTTAAAAAAAGACAAACTCCATCAAGTTCAACCCCTCCAAATGAAAACCCAGCATCCATACACACACCCCTCCCTACTTTCACATAAATTATATATACCCATATCTATACTAACTATATTATTTAGTATCACAATAGCCTTTGATATTATGTCTATCCAAGAAATCATCCAAGCCACTCTTAAAGGCATTAACAGAATTAGCCATCACAACATCACCCAGCAGTGCATTCCACAACCTCCCTCTCCTTACTGTAAAGAACCACCGACGTTGCTTCAAATGAAAATTCTTTTCTTCTAGTCTGAAGGGGTGGCCTCTAGTAAGGTGATACTCTTTATGGGTAAAAAGGTGCCCTGCTATTTGTCTATAATGTCCTCTAATGTACTTGTAAAGTGTAATCATGTCCCCTCACAAGTGTTTTTTTCCAACAACCCCAACCTTGACAGTCTACCCTCATAATTTAAGTCTTCCTCTCTCTCTCTGCACTCTCTCCAACTCATTTATATTCCTCTTAAGGACTGGAGTCCAAAACTGCACTGCATACTCCAGATGAGGCCTTAACAGGGACCTATAAAGAGGCATAATTATGTTTCATCCCTTGAGTTAATTCCCTTTTTAATGCAAGACAGAACTTTATTTTCTTTAGTAGACACAGAATGACACTGTCCAGAATTAGACAGCTTATTATCTACAAAAACCCCCAAGATCCTTCTCATTTAAGGAAACTCCTAACACACTGCCAGTTAGTGTATAACTTGTATTTATATTATGCTTTCCAAAGTGAATAACCTTGCATTTATCATCATTAAACCTGATTTTCCAGTTTGCTGCCCAGTATCCCAACTTATACAAATCACTCTGCAAAGTGGCAGCATCCTGCATGGAACCTATAGTTCTGCACAATTTAGTATCATCTGCAAAAATGCTTTCAATGCCCATCTCCAGGTCATTAATAAACAACAAGTTGAAAAGCTTTTAGTTAATATTAACTAATATTCCTTGTTGCTGTTTTTTTTAGCATTAGCAGAAAAATACTATTATTATCTGCTCCATCTCACCATGGAAAAAATACCATACCGTAATAAAAAAAAATTCTCAAAAGATGAACAAGTCACCTGCTTTTACCTTATTTGGGGTAGGAAAAAATGATATTATACGGACACTGAAGAAAAAAAATCTTAAAAGTAAATTCATCTTCAGGACCATAACCCTAAAAAAGCAAAATATAAAAAAGATGCAGTGTCCTGTCTGTGACTCTGCAACAGAATAATACTATCACAAACATACAATTTCATACCAGTTTGATGCTGTGTTTTTGTGTTTAGCATCTATTAGTAAAGCTATACTGCTACTGAACATGAACTATGCATGATTTACTTTATAGAGCAACTAAGCAAAACAACCCTGATTATGACCTAAGCTTTGTTACACTGGTTCTTAAGTGAAAAGACCACATTCACTATATATATATATATATATATATATATATATATATATATATATATATATATATATATATATATATATATATATATATATATATATATATAAGCAATGTAGGATGACGGCACACCAATAAGTTGCAGCAACACAATTATTTAAAGATAAATAGGAGGTTTATTGGACTGTCCAATAAACCTCCTATTTATCTTTAAATAATTGTGTTGCTGCAACTTATTGGTGTGCCGTCATCCTACATTGCTTATTGAGTTTTTTCCAGACTGGCACCCAAGTTTTCATTTTGCTGTGGGTGTGTTCCGCATTTTTCTATATATATAGTAAATGGACTCGCACTCCATAATCAAGTGAATAAATGTGTCTTTATTCTTTAGTGCATATCCTACGTTTCGGCCCACATTAGGGATGAAGTGCATGTGAATAAGTGCATACTTAAATACAACTCAAAATTGGAGCCAAATATGATGTCATAGGCAGTAAAGGCTGTACAAAAAAAGCTTTAACTTGTTGTATAAATATATTTGCAGTACCTGCTTTTCACCACACGGTGCCATTGCAGTGCAAGTGAATCACGTGTCCATATTCAATGTAACAAAAAAGTGTCCATTTAAAATAGAGAAATGTCCATTCAAGGAAACCTGCAAATTTATCTTTATTTATCTTAGTTATCTATCTTTTATTTATCTTTAAATTATTGTGTTGCTGCAACTTATTGGTGTGCCGTCATCCTACATTGCTTATTGAGTTTTTTCCAGACTGGCATCCAAGTTTTCATTTTGCTGTGGGTGTGTTCCGCATTTTTCTATATATATAGTAAATGGACTCGCACTCCATAATCAAGTGAATAAATGTGTCTTTATTCTTTAGTGCATATCCTACGTTTCGGCCCACATTAGGGATGAAGTGCATGTGAATAAGTGCATACTTAAATACAACTCAAAATTGGAGCCAAATATGATGTCATAGGCAGTAAAGGCTGTACAAAAAAAGCTTTAACTTGTTGTATAAATATATTTGCAGTACCTGCTTTTCACCACACGGTGCCATTGCAGTGCAAGTGAATCACGTGTCCATATTCAATGTAACAAAAAAGTGTCCATTTAAAATAGAGAAATGTCCATTCAAGGAAACCTGCAAATTTATCTTTATTTATCTTATTTATCTATCTTTTATTTATCTTTAAATTATTGTGTTGCTGCAACTTATTGGTGTGCCGTCATCCTACATTGCTTATTGAGTTTTTTCCAGACTGGCATCCAAGTTTTCATTTTGCTGTGGGTGTGTTCCGCATTTTTCTATATATATAGTAAATGGACTCGCACTCCATAATCAAGTGAATAAATGTGTCTTTATTCTTTAGTGCATATCCTACGTTTCGGCCCACATTAGGGATGAAGTGCATGTGAATAAGTGCATACTTAAATACAACTCAAAATTGGAGCCAAGTATGACGTCATAGGCAGTAAAGGCTGTACAAAAAAAGCTTTAACTTGTTGTATAAATATATTTGCAGTACCTGCTTTTCACCACACGGTGCCATTGCAGTGCAAGTGAATCACGTGTCCATATTCAATGTAACAAAAAAGTGTCCATTTAAAATAGAGAAATGTCCATTCAAGGAAACCTGCAAATTTATATAGAATAGATACTTGGGGGCAGATTCACTAAGGGTCGAATTTCGAAGTTAAAAATACTTCGAAATTCGACCCTCGAATTGAAATCCTTCGACATCGAAGTCGAAGGATTTAGCGCTAAACGTTCGTTCGATCGATCGAAGGATTTTTAATCGAAGGATTTTAATCCAACGATCGAAGGAAAATCCTTCGATCAAAAAAAGTTTAGCAAGCCTATGGGGACCTTCGAAGGTTTTTTTGGGCTACTTCGACCATCGAATGGGCTACTTCGACCTTCGAGTACGACTACGAATCGAAGGATTCGAAGAGAAAATCGTTTGACTATTCGACCATTCGATAGTTGAAGTACTGTCTCTTTAAAAAAATCCCCTACTTCGGCAGCTAAAAGCTACCGAAGTCAATGTTAGCCTATGGGGAAGGTCCCCATAGGCTTGCCTAAGTTTTTTTGATCGAAGGATATTCCTTCGATCGTTGGATTTAAAGCCTTCGAATCGTTCGATTCGAAGGATTTAATTGTTCGATCGAAGGAATAATCCTTCGATCGTACGATCGTAGTATTTGCACTAAATCCTTCGACTTCGATATTCGAAGTCGAAGGATTTCAATTCCTAGTCGAATATCGATGGTTAATTAACCCTCGATATTCGACCCATAGTGAATCAGCCCCTAAATGATGTAAATCACCATCGTGGTGGTGCATGTCATTCTTTGTGGATCTTAGTGGATACTGCGGAATCAAACAGAAAGAGTAACACAAACAATATATATTGATAAGGCAGCCTTTATTGTACAGTAGTCACATATATACTATATCTAATATATGCCTGTATACCACTTTAAGCTAAGTCTCTTTCTTGAATAATATTCTATAATATTCTAGGTCAGCATGACATGAGTAGAAAGTCCCCAAACTTCCATCAGGCTTATCATGATTAACAAACATCACCTAGTTAATCATACCCCAATCAAGGACTAAACCCATGAGACAGAACTAGGTGAACGGTCATGTCATATTTGTTATTTCTAAACCTAAATACTCTTCTCTAATTGGTTATGGTGGGAAACCACCCTAAAGCATAATCATTAACTAATTCTGTATGTACTCGACCTATAAATAAACGGTCTGTCCACCAATATGGTAGAACAGAACAAATAAGACTCCTGGTCTGCGTCTGTTCTCTTGCATGCAATCATCCTGCAGCTGACATCCCTTCTTGTACTTATGGATGACCCTAACAGATGGCACCCCAGATGGGACTGGACGTGATCCAAGAGACCACCACAAGTGACTGTGACCCTAGCAATGAAACCTCCAAAGCCGGTAGGTGAGCCCCTTGATGCTTGCCCAAAAGAGATTTCCTTGAAAGGTGTTAAAATGTCACACGAGTGGTCTTGAACATCACAAGCTCCAGACCACGGACCTCAGCTGCAGGAACCTAAGTATACGTATACTTGTTATGTGTTTTTAGAATTTAATTGCATGTTTCAATTAACATAGAGTGTTAAACATTGAATTATATTTTACTGTACAGTTTATATAAGTAATTAAGTCGCTGTGTAAGATTTAATAGTGCCAGGAGGTACAAGCTAGAACGTGTTACAACTGAAAATATATTGTGCCTTAAAAGTTACCACTGTATTCTATATTTAAGTGATTCTCTGTCTCTCTTTTTTTCTAAATCACTCATATCTCTCTCTCTCTCTTGCCCGTACCATATTTGCATAGTGTTATCTCTTATTGATTAGACGTGTTTACTCTGAACTTTGGTTTTAAGCTAGGCTGCTTTTCTGAATCAAAGTTTGTATGCAGGAACTGGTATTTACCGCTCCTGAAATATAATCACAAGTATAAGATAAAGTTTAGCAAACAAATAAACAGTGATCGTTAAGAAAACTGTAAGTTTCCACCTTACACTACACTATCTTAATAGAGAGTTACTAGCCCTCTGACTAATTTTTCAATCTTTAATCAGTGGTAACAGTATATGCGTAAGATAAGATTGTTTGGGGAACGTGAAAAAGTGAAAGCACATAGCATAGATTTAGAGAAAGAGTTACTGTTGTCTAAGGAAATACGACCCAGTGATCTGATTACCGTTCCAAAAGGGAACAACGTTCGGAAGGGTCGTAGGGGGATCGTTAGGAAATTGGTCGGCCGGCCTCGTTTAGATGGGCAATTGGTTGCCTCATCGGGGACACCCCATTCCGGAGGTGGTGTCTGATCCCCCTGGGCATACAGCAATAGAATGGATGGAGCAGAATCATGGGAATTGGGTTACGGTGCCCTTTAAGGACATCTATAAAAGAACAGGATTACCCGAGACAGGCAGATTAGATACGGACCTTTGGGAGACTCTAATCAGCACCCATGATCAGTGGCTCAAGAATATGGGTTTGGAAAGTCAGGCAAAAACATGGTTAACAGAAAGTAGTAAAAAGCCAAAAAGGATTGTAGAATGTTTTTTGTTTTATGTGAGCCAATACAATCCAAGTTCTGGATATACACCTAAATGCGTATTAAAACACTGGCCCTTGGTTAAAAGCGACGATAATGTATCCAAAAAATTGCCAACTGAAATTCAGCTATCGAAGAGGGAGATCTCTGAAGGAAATCCTAAGCCCCTCTGATCCTGTTGATAAATACATAAAAGTACCCCCACAGCATTTTCTTACACGACAACCAGGGGTTTATAGATTATAGCGGATGCATCACCTGCAACAGTTTGATTGTAGGTGATTACTTTTTACACCCCAGGACAGGCAAGAAATACAACATAAAACAAAGAATGACATGCACCACCACAATGGTGATTTACATCATTAAATGTCCTTGTGGTTTTCTCCACACACTTTATTACATATGGAACATTCATTATACAGTGGTCTCGTGTGTAGGGCATTATATTAACTCTCTTGTCTGTATTAAGGTTCCCTGGACATGTGTTATATAAACCAGTAATTTAAACTATTTGCAGCAACATTTATAATAACTACACCCATACAACTTTAAATTTCCTACCCTATGCAAATTGACCTAAGTGCAAGATCACTAGCAAAGGTTCACTAGGCACAAATGACGGCCAGTGCATCTTCGCTATGAAATGTTTGCACAGCCGAAGTAACGCTAGTGAAAAGACTCCACTCTCCAGTGTTCAACGCCTGGGACAAAACTTCGCATTTTAGTGAATTAGCGTATTCGGTTCGTATTTGTGTCTGGTGAAATGGTCAATGGGTGCAAAGCCATTAGTGAATCTGCCCCATTGTGAGGTACCAGTTTAAAAAAACTTATGGAGTGTCAGTAGATTTCCAAAAAAACAATAGTAGCCTCAGATAACCAATAACAGATATACTGAACAGTACTGACATTTTTACTAGGGACCAACCATCAATTTTAAAAAAAAAATCTTTAAAAAAAAATGTTGACAACTGTTAAATAGAATTCATGTATTAATGCTACGATACCTCATTATAACATATGCATGCTTTTACAGAAAAGATGGACTATAGAAAAGAAACTCCAATGACATATATAATAGCAGGTAATTATTTGCTGCATGGGCTATGAAGCTGATATTTACTAATATTAACATGAGTGAACACTAATTTGCTTGATTTGGAGACTGATACTTTACAGAGTACTCTGTAATTCTTAAGGTTTATTAACACTTTCTTCAGTAATTTGTCTTAAAATATTTAATATATTAAAATATTTAAAGAGTTTAATGTTTAATGATATTCCATTTGCAATCAACAGTTTATATAGTTTTTTTCAATATTTTCTATAAAATATGTACACCTTGTCCAAGTGAGTCATTGTCTGTCAAGTGGTTCAACATTCTCCCTTTCCTACTGAAGTCATTTGATCAGTGGGCATTTTTTTTGCATGGCATTTAAACAAGAGATGTTCTTATGTTGCTGGGATGTGGAAATGGAAAAAGATGCTGCTAATACATTTTCTTTTAATCAGTGAACATGCATACATCTAAACCTAGCAAAAACAATTACTCTACATGTTGTAATGGGCCCGAAGGCACAGTAATAGTGTAGACCAAAGAGGAGACCAGACCAGGTTCGAGGTACAAGAGGGTTTATCCAAAGAATCGTCAAAATACAGGCAAATAGGTCAGACCAGGCAGAAGACAAGCAGAATCGATAAGACAGGCAGAAATCGGTACACAAGAATCAATATAGAAGATAACACCCAGGAACTCTGTAGCAGGAACCTATAGTTGGGCAAGGACTGGAAGGCGTCTCGACGCCGGCGCCCGATTCTGACGCCGGGGTCCGTTCCGTCGCCGACGACCAATCCTGGAGTGGGAAACAGGTGAGGTCATAGACTTGTGCCCAGCAGGAGCCATGTGGTGAGGCAGGCAGTCGCCATCTTGGACGCCATCTTGAAGACAAGAGATAGATTCCATTACAGTATCCCCCTCCTTAGGGGGGGCCTCAGGACCACCGAGTCTAGGGGAGAAAGGGAATAGTTTATGGAATCTACAGACCGAGCACTCCTCGGGACCGAACCCCTTCCACTCGATGAGATATTGAAGAGTGCCCCTGGAAAGACGAGAGTCCAAGATCCTCTTCACCTCGAATTCCTGGTGATTGTCAACCAGGACTGGAGCTGGGGGAGAAGAAGAAGAAAAAGACACAGCAGGCTTAAGGAGAGAGACATGGAAGGCATTCGGGATCCGCATCTCTGGAGGGAGTTGAAGACGAACCGCCACCGGATTGATGATTTCAATGATAGGAAAGGGACCGATGAATCTGGGACCAAGCTTGGGGGTAGGAATCTTCAGACGGATGTTACGGGTGGAAAGCCAAACTTTGTCACCAGGAGCATAGGGTGGAGCGGAAATCCTCTTCTTGTCGGCAAACCTCTTCTGGACCAGGGAGCTCTTCTGTAGATTAGAGGCAACAGCGGCCCAAATAGCCATCATGTGGGCAGCCTGATCGTTGGCGGCAGGGACATTGGTGAGGAGAAGATCCTGAGGGAACGCCAATGGATTCTGACCGTAGACACAGAAGAAAGGGGACTGACGCGAGGAAGAATGCAAAGCGTTGTTATGGGCGAACTCAGCCCAGGGAAGGAGATCCGACCAATCGTCTTGGCACAGGGAAACATGGCAGCGAAGAAACTGTTCCAATGCCTGGTTCACTCTCTCAGCGGCTCCATTGGACTGTGGGTGATAGGCAGAAGAAAATGTTAAGAGCTTTGCACAAGGATCTCCAGAATCTAGACACGAATTGTGAGCCACGGTCAGAGACGATCTCGACAGGAAACCCATGGAGACGAAAAATATGTTGGATGAAAAGCTTTGAAAGTTCAGGAGCAGAGGGAAGTTTGTGGAGGGGAATGAAATGAGCCATCTTGCTGAACCTCTCAACGACAACCCAGATGACAGTGTGGCCGGAGGAGACAGGCAGATCCACAATAAAATCCATGGCAAGATGAGTCCAAGGACGAGATGGAATGGGTAATGGAAGAAGGAGTCCTTTGGGGGGAGAATGTCCAGACTTGGAAATGGCACAGATGGTGCAAGAAGAAACAAAATCTTTGACGTCCTTCCTCATGGATGGCCAACACACCAGGCGAGAAAGGAGTTCGGTAGTTTTCTCCACTCCGGGATGGCCGGCCTGTTTAGAACTGTGAGCCTGGGATAGAATTGACTGGCGACAATCAGGTGGAACAAAGGCAACCCCTAGAGGAATATTGTCAGGAGCATAAGCTTGAGCGGAAAGGATTTGTGAAGCCAAGGAGGGAAATAGGGCAGCGACGATCTTAGAGGGAGGCACAATGGGTTCAGGATCTTCGGAGCAGGGAACTTCAGGAACAAAACTTCTTGACAAAGCATCAGCCTTTCTATTTCTAGAGCCAGGACGAAAGGTGATGATAAAGTTAAAACGGGAAAAGAACAGTGACCATCTGGCTTGTCGGGGATTCAAGCGTTTGAGAGACTGGATAAATTCAAGGTTCTTATGGTCTGTAAAGATGGTCACGGGGATGGAGGATCCTTCCAGTAAATGTCTCCACTCCTCCAGGGCGAGTTTCACTGCCAATAACTCACGATTCCCCACATCGTAGTTCTGCTCGGAGGAGGAAAATTTCTTAGAGAAGAATGCACAGGGATGTAACTTCCCATCCGAGGATGATCTCTGTGACAAGACAGCTCCAGCTCCCACATCTGAGGCGTCGACTTCTAGGAAGAAGGGAAGAAGAAGTTCGGGGTGTCTGAGAATAGGTGCAGAAGAAAAGGCAGTATTCAAGGATTCAAAGGCTTCCAAGGCTAGAGGAGGCCAATGCTGTGGTTTACCCCCTTTGCGGATAAGGGCCAGGATAGGAGAGATCTTGGAAGAGAAACCTTTAATAAATTGTCTGTAATAGTTGGCAAAGCCAATAAATCTCTGGATAGCCTTGACACTTGTGGGGAGGGGCCAATCAAGAATTGCTGAAACCTTGGCTGGATCCATCTTAAAACCCTGCTGGGAGATGATGTATCCAAGAAAAGGGATGGCGGACACTTCAAACGAACATTTTTCCAATTTAGCGAAGAGACTATTCTTTCTTAGACGAAGAAGAACTTCTTTCACTTGGGAGCGATGCTCGTGGAGGTTTTTGGAAAAGACAAGAATGTCATCTAGATAGACGACAACACTTTGCCCCAACAGGTCTCTGAATATATCATTTACAAACTCCTGGAAGACCGCGGGGGCATTACAGAGTCCAAATGGCATGACTAGATATTCGTAATGCCCATCTCGGGTATTGAAGGCGGTCTTCCATTCGTCCCCTTCACGAACTCTAATGAGGTTATAGGCACCCCGAATATCCAGCTTGGTGAATATCTTAGCCCCTCTTAACTGATCGAAGAGTTCGGAGATTAGGGGGAGAGGGTAACGGTTTTTAATGGTGATTTTGTTTAACCCCCTATAGTCGATGCATGGTCGCAGACCTCCGTCCTTCTTTTCGACAAAGAAAAATCCAGCACCAGCAGGGGAGGAAGAAGGGCGGATGAAGCCTCTTTGGAGATTCTCCTGAATGTAGGTCTTCATGGCAGCTGTCTCAGAGGGGGAAAGAGGATAGGTGCGACCCCGGGGAGGCATGGAACCAGGAAGAAGCTCGACCGGACAGTCATAGGGTCGGTGAGGAGGAAGAGTCTCTGCAGAACCTTTATTGAAGACATCAGCAAAATCTTGATAGACGGAAGGAAGGAACAAATTGGAAGAAACAGAAGGAACCTTGATAAGGGGTATGGCAGGTAAACAGTTCTGTTGGCAATAGGGGCTCCAGCGGGAGACTTGAGTGGAGGACCAGTCAATGACTGGATTATGGGAGCACAGCCAGGGGAGCCCCAAAACGAGTGGAGTTGAGGGGCAGTCGATGAGTAGAAAGGCCAACCTCTCCAGATGCATGGTGCCCACTCTAAGAGAAAGTTCAGCGGTGGTTTGAGAAATAATGGCCGAAGACAGAGGGCGGTCATCAATAGCCAATACTCGTAGAGGAGAGGCCAAGGGTTGTAGAGGAACCGCATGATGAGCAGCAAAAACTCTGTCCATGAAATTTCCAGCAGCACCAGAGTCCAGGAAAGCTTGCACTGAGATTTTCTGGGAACCGAATTCGATCTGTGCTGGAAGAAGGAAGCGTTGAGTAGAGGGTTGGGGAGAATAACAAACACCACCCAGATAGGTCTCCCCAAACCTACCTAGGTGTTGGCGTTTCCCGGCTTCACAGGACACTCATGGGCGAAGTGCGATTTGCCCCCACAATAAAGGCATAGGCCGGCAGCCCTTCTCCGTAGCTTCTCCTGTTCGGAAAGACGAGCCCGTCCGATCTGCATGGGTTCCTCAGTAGATGGAGCAGAGGAAGCAGAAGCCGCAGGAGTAGGAGAGGGGAAAGCAGTAGCCGGATTGAAGAGTAGGGGTCTCTGGAAGCGGGGAGCCAGGGTGGATTGGAACCGGGGATACTTCTTCGAACGCTCTCTGTCGAGCTCGACTTGAAATTCCCTCTGTCGGGTGTCAACCTTTATAGCCAGCGCCACCAGATCCTCCCATTGAGAAGGAATTTCCCGGGAGACCAAGTCGCTCTTAATACGCATGGCTAGGCCGTTGTAGAAGGCGGCATGGTACCCATCATTGTTCCAGGTGGTCTCCGCCACTAGGGTGCGGAACTCGATAGCGTACTCTGGAACAGAGCGAGTGCCTTGCTGGATCTGGAACAGGCGAGCCGAGGATGCCATAGCTCAACCAGGGGCATTAAAGACGGTCCGAAGTTCACGGATGAAGGCTCTGGCGTTGTCAATCAAAGGGTCCCCCTTCTCCCACAGAGGTGATGCCCACTCCAAAGCCTTCCCCTGCAGGCGAGTAATCATGTACCCCACTTTAGCTCGTTCGGATACAAACTGACCTGGCAGCAGGGTGAACTGGATCTCGCACTGGTTGATGAAACCTCTGCATGGATCGCCGCTGTAGAGGGGAGGCGCCGGAATGCGAGGTTCCGAAGACTGGAGTGGGCTTGCAGGAACGGCCACAGGGACCGGGGCCACAGGTGACAATGCCGACAACTTGTCCAGAATAGCTTCTAGAGCCTGACCGAAGTGGGTCTGCTGGGCTTCGTATGACTGCATGCGGGAAGCCAAACCGCGGATAGCGCCACCGACATCAGGTGGAGCTGGGATCTCCTCCGAAGGGTCCATGGCCCAACTATACTGTAATGGGCCCGAAGGCACAGTAATAGTGTAGACCAAAGAGGAGACCAGACCAGGTTCGAGGTACAAGAGGGTTTATCCAAAGAATCGTCAAAATACAGGCAAATAGGTCAGACCAGGCAGAAGACAAGCAGAATCGGTACACAAGAATCAATATAGAAGATAACACCCAGGAACTCTGTAGCAGGAACCTATAGTTGGGCAAGGACTGGAAGGGGAAGTGAGTTTAAATAGTCCCAGGGTTGGCGCCAAATTTTGACGCTTGCGTCAGACGCAGACGCCAGCGTCCTCACGCTGGCGTCTCGACGCCGGCGCCCGATTCTGACGCCGGCGTCCGTTCCGTTGCCGACGACCAATCCTGGAGTGGGAAACAGGTGAGGTCATAGACTTGTGCCCAGCAGGAGCCATGTGGTGAGGCAGGCAGTCGCCATCTTGGACGCCATCTTGAAGACAAGAGATAGATTCCATTACACATGTTAACTCTTAATAAGAATAGAAAAAATGCTTAGTTTAGAATGTCCTAAGTGTAAGCTGTTGCTAAAGTGATGGGCAGTTCTTCTAGGGTTCCCAAAGCAGTGAACATAGATACAATAGAAAAATATCTATTTTCCGTATCAAAGATTAGAAAGACTTACAGCTATGTGCTAATGATGCCAATATTTTCATAAATATGTGGTCTTGTTAATGACTTATGGGGGCCTTTAGCCCACCCCACCCCCATAAAGTTTCTGCATTTGTGTTACAAATGCTAGTGCAGATTTAGTTTGCAGTCCTTTTGCATTTATATGGACAATATTTGTGAATGCAAATCAACGTGTTCTTTAACCACAATGCATCACTTTTTCCTAGAATACCAGTGCCATTGCAGGTGCCTACTAGTTTGTAGAAAAAGTAGAGCCTGTTTCAGTGAATTCCGTGAATGTGCATAAGATGTGGCATATGCTATTTTCCAAATATTTATGCACCCATTTGCTTGCTATTCATCAGAGCAGGATGATCAGTTCCATTAACACTGCATTTGTATAGCATCAAGGGACACTCAATCTAGCTAATAAATGAGCAGGTATAGCCTAGGTATTAAACAGCTTAAATAGATATTTTTACTTTGTTTTGCTCTATTGCTTTAGCATTGTTTTAACAGTGTAGTAATGTCTTCTACAGAGGCTCCTGTGATAAATGTCACAAAACCAGCAGAAGCAAAGAAAGGTAACTATTGGCTAGTTATACTTTTTAAGAAAATAATTAGTCAATAATATGTTGTTGAATGCTTTTTTAAATTAATTAGGGGCACATTTATTAAACTTCAATGTTATTTTTGATTGAGGTTTTTTAGGGGGAAAACTCGATTTTTGTGGAAAAAAATAGAATTTTTAGAGATTTATCATACCCCAAAGCTGGTAAAAGTCCAAATCTGAAAATACACCAACTTTAACCTGTCAAGGTCATGTAGAAGTCAATGGCAGATGTCCCTGTAGTTGTTTCCAGTTGATCTGAATAATCCAAAAAAATTGTCATTTTGGGTGGTTTTGGCCGATAATCTAAAAAAGTCAAATTTTCAGCAGCAATAACTTGATAAAAATCTGTTCTTGGAGTGAGAATCATACTCTACGGGGCAGATGTAGGGCTGACCTGAAAATTCTAATTTGAATTTTGCATTTTTTTATGGTCAGAAATGTCAAATTCCACTAGGGAATCCAAACATGATTCAAGTTTTTTTAAAAATCCGAATTTCGAGATTTATCAAACTCTGGCCCTTTAAGGATTCAAATTACTATTTAAGTCAATGGGAGAAGTCTAGAGATTAATTTGGAGATGTTTGCATCCTTCCTGACATTCAAGTTTTTTTCCAGAGAAAAAACACTAAGCGAGTTTGATTGAATTCAAAGCAAATTAAATTCGAGTTTTTGGGTCCTTTAAATTAATCCGACTTTTACCAACTAAATTTTTTTTTAATAAATCTCCCCAAGTCAAAATTCGAATTCATTCGAATTTAAGGGAGTTTAAAAAAATCTCACATGAATTCAAAATTCGACCCTTGATAAATGTGCCTCTACAAATTGACGCTCAATTTTGTTGTGATATTTTGCCACTCCGATTTTTTCGAGAAAAATTATTGATAAATGAGTTAAAATCATAGAGGGAGTTTGGTCAGATTTGTTTTCAAAAAATTAAGAGATCAATTGTTTAGTAAATGTGCCTCAAACTTTGTTTTCAAAGTTTATGTGTCACTTAGACAATCTGAAAACTGGGCTGTCCGGGTGAAAACTGGACAAGCATCAACCCTTCTTGTACCATTTAACCACTTAAGGTCTGTTAATTTGATGAGAGAGCCTTCTTAAAGTGTGCTGCCCTAAGTCATAATGTGCAGCAATGTATTGGCAATGTAGGGCTGTAGGGTTTTGCTTGATTGTGCACTAAATACTCCTGCTTTCTGCCTCCATTTCCCAAAATCACATGACTATTTAGGCAGCGTGACAAAAAAAAATTAAAATAGTCTTTCCCTTCTCCACAATCCCTGAAGCATAGTTGTAGGGAGTGGGAGACGGAAGAGAGGTAGGTGAGCCTGAATCACATATAGTAAGTAAATTTGTATTGTAATTAAAAAGGCTAATGTATAGAATTGTGATTAGGTGTGTTCTAGCCTGACCTTTCACATAAAAGTTCAAAATATGTTAGAGCTGGTCAGCAGGCACTCAATGAGCAATCCATCAAGAGGCAGAGAAGTAAAATCAATGCTGATTTATTCAGTACCCATTACAGATACAGCTTTACATGTTTTATGTTTACAACTCCTAGTAGCAGATTTATCAAAGTGTACCATTAGAGCTCACCACAAAAATAAACTCACTTTCCATTCAGTCCAATAAGATTTTTAAAATGGTATTTATCAATGGGTGAAAGTTAGTCACCATTTGATGAATACGATTCTAGAAATTACATAGGAATGAATAGAAAGTGGGTGAATTTTTCTGTCACCATTTGATAAATAAGATTCTAAACAATTACATAGGAATGAAAACAAAGTTGGTGAATTTTTCTGTGGTGAGCTGTAATCTCACATTTTGATAAATCTGCCCCTTAGTCATAAGGGCAAATTTACTAAGAGGCAAATATTTGGATTAGCAGGCAGCACAACACTTCGGTAGGCGAAAATTCACTCATACTACGCTAATTCACTAACATGCGAGATTGCGTCCAGGGCGCAGAACACTGACGAAGTTGCGCTATCGTTAATTCAGCAAGCAGAGCGAAGTTGCGCTATTGTTGGCTAATTTGCATATGGCGGGAAGTTAAAGTTGAATGGACGTATATGTTTCAGCAAATACATTACATTACACATGCCCAAGGAAGCTTAATAAAAGAAAATAGAGTTGTTATATAATGCCCTACACATGAGCCCAGTGTATAGTTTATCTGCCATGTGTTAGAAAATGTAGGGGGGAAGCCGGTTACCCCCAAAAAAATTACGCTCTTTTGCAGCCTATCACCCTAACAAAAGGAAAAGATGCCAGCATTTTTTGGAACTTAGAAAATTTTTCAACTAAATTTTTAGGAAGTCCTATCTATTCTATTACACTTCGCCTGGTCTGAGGTGGCGAAGGCAAGTCTGGTGCAAGAGGTAACGTTCAGTAAAATCTGAATCTTAGTGAATTTGTGCAGTTACGTCCCTTTGCCAGAGCGCAACTTTGCCTGTCGATTGAGTGTGAATGAGTGCCAGCGTCATTCTCTTTCGCTAGCGAAGTTACGCCTGCGCCCGTTAGTAAATCATTGAAGTACCGAAATTGCGTCATGCTGGCAAATTTACGCCAGCGTTAGTCACTTCGCCCTTTAGTAAATTTGCCCCATAGGCTTTAACTATGTAAACTCTACATAGTGCAGCACTGCATATCCTTGCAATGCTTTATAATAAAGTTATACATACCTACATACATAAATACATACATACATACAAGCTACATCTAGCAAATTCAAAGTGCAGATTGAGTCAACTCTGGTATGTAGGTTCAAAATAGTGTTTGCAAACTATCCACAGGGTGCAAGTCTGGTGCACCTATTGACACAAACCACTGTGGGAAGCATGAACCTACCAGATACTACCAGGTCTAGGGTGGGGTTGTTTCAGGGATCCCCAGCATCAGGTACAGTTGAACATCATTTATCACAAGAGATGGCATGGAAGCAACCATTTGGAAAGTGCACACTTGCATATTCGTTTTAGTTCTTTTTAGCAAGTACCTAAGTGCATAATTATGCTCCATCCATTGTGTCTGTTTTAATATAACTTGCAGAAAACTAATCATTTTATATCAAATTAAATACCACCACAAAAACACAATAGCTTGTCAATGTTGGGAAAGTTATTTTTACCACAATATTTTTCTATGCATATGTTAAAGTAATAAAAATACATAGTTGTGTGTATATCGTGTGAAAGAAGATGTTTACATGTATAAATACCACTATCTTCAATTTTAGAAATACAAATAGATATGCCTGTGCAAATACTTGAAGAACCAAAGGAAATAAAAAAAGGTATCTTTTAAAAAGTGAACTTTATATGCATAGTGAAAAATATACAGAGCACTATATCTTGGTGGAAGATACTATGGAGGATGTTTTTAAAACTTTGTAAAATGATTATATTAGGAAAATGTTGTACGGCCAGTGAAAATAAATGGTGTATTTATAACATTTTATATTTCTGCTGTTGGATAATGACTCCACTGTTCATGATTACATAAATCATTCATTAAAATTAACTTCATAAGAAAGGTTTGCAATGCTTTTACAAAACATTTTTTACATAGAGCCATCATATGCATTCACTTAAAATTAATAAACATCTTCAAAAATATACCCGATTTTACACCTCAATGCCTGCTGTATCTACAATAATGTATGGCATATTTGTGTGGCTATTTTATTAGACATTTTGATAAATAGGTTTGTATGAATGCATGTCAGAAAAGACACAAGATAAATTTAAATATACTGATTCAGAATATATAGTTACATAGTTAAGTTGCGTTTAAAGAATACCAAAGTCCATCAAGATCAACCCCTCCAAATGAAACCCAATATCCATACATCCACACAATCCAACCCTACCTCCATACACTCACATAAACTACATATACAATTATCTATACTAATTCTAGATTTTAGTATTATACTTCCTTGGATATTATGTTTTTCCAAGACAACATTCAAACCCCTCTTAAAGGCATTAAAGGAGAATGAAACCCTAAAAATCAATATGGCTAAAAATGCCATGTTTTATATCCTGAATTTATTGCACCAGCCTAAAGTTTCAGCTTCTCAATAGCAGCAATGATCCAGGACTTCAAACCCGCCACAGGGGGTCACAATCTTGGAAAGTGTCTGCGACACTCATATGCTCAGTGGGCTCTGAGCAGCTGAGAAGCTAAGCTTAGGGGTTGTTGAAAATTATCAAGCAGAAAATAAGGTTAGTATGTAATATAAGCTGATGCTACAGTGCTGAGTATTAAATTCTCATTCTCTCGCTGCTCTGGTTTCTGTTCTGCCATGTAGTAATTATCCATATAATTTACTAATCATATACGGTGACGGTTATATTCTATGTGTACTGTACATTTTGAGTTGGTCCCTTAGCTCAGTAACTGACAGCAGCACAGAGCATGTGCAGTGAAGCTCATTTCTATCCTCCTTGAGGACTGAAGCCCAAAACTACACTGCAAGGCCTTACCAGGGGCCTATGCAGCGGCAGCATTATGTTTCATCACTTGAGATAATGCTCTTTGTTATGCAAGACAGTATTTTATTTGCTTTAGTAGCCACAGAATGACACTGCTTGGAATTAGACAATTTGTAATCTATTGAAATCACCAGATCCTTTTCAATTAAAGAAACCTCCAACACATTGCCACATTTTTTACTCTAATAAATTTGAATGTGCTGACAACTTGAATTGGAGGTTATTTATGAAAAAACTTGAATGTCTAATATTTATTAGAAAAGTCCCGACCCAAAAATTTGAATTTGAATCAAATTTGACCACATCCAGATCATTAATAAACAAGTTGAAAAGAAAAGGACCAAGTACAGACACCTGCGGTACTCCACTAACAACACTGGTCCAATTGGAAAATGTTCCATTTACCACCACTCTTTGTAGTCTATCTTTCATTACGTTCTCTGTACAAAGTATAGTACAAATCTTTGTTCCAGGCCAATATTCATTAATTTAACCAGAAAACTTCTGTGTGGTACTGTATCAAATGCTTCACATAGTCTAAGTAGATTATATCCATTACCATCCCAGAGTTGAAGTTCCTGCTCAATGTCTCATAAAAGGCAATTACATTAGTTTCACAAGATCTATTATCCATAAAACCATACTTGCACAAACTCATAGGGGCACATTTACTTAGCTCGAGTGAATGAATAGAAAAAAAAATACTTTGAATTTCAAACTTTTTTTGGCTACTTTGACCTTCGACTACGACTTCGACTTCGAATCGAACGATTCAAACTAAAAATCGTTCGACTATTCGACTATTCGATAGTCGAAGTACTGTCTCTTTAAAAAAAACTTCGACCCCCTACTTCGCCACCTAAAACCTACCGAGCATCAATGTTAGCCTATGGGGAAGGTCCCCATCGGCTTTCTAACAAATTGCTGATCGAAGGAAAATCGTTCGATCGATGGATTAAAATCCTTCAGATCATTCGATTCTAAGGATTTAATCGTTTGATCGAACAATTTTTCCTTCGATCGTTCGATCGCAGGAAATAAGGTAAATCCTTCAACTTCGATATTCTTCGACGGTCGAATATCGAGGGTTAATTAACCCGAACGATTTAATCGAACGATTTTTCCTTCGATCGTTCGATCGCAGGAAATAAGGTAAATCCTTCAACTTCGATATTCTTCGACGGTCGAATATCGAGGGTTAATTAACCCTCGATATTCGACCATTAGTAAATGTGCCCCATAGTATCATTACTTGCAATAAAGTCAAGTATCTAATCCCTTAATACCCCTTTGAAAAGCTTTCCTACCACTGACGTCAGAATAACCGGTCTATAGTTTTGAAGCTAAGAACAGGATCCCTTTGTGGATAGTGGTACCATATTAGCAATTCACCAATCTCTTGCAATGCAAGACCTCAATGAATCATGAAATATTCAGTAAAGAGCATTGATGGGCAAATTTCTCTCATATCGCTTCTCTGAAAAACAAAAAATTTGCTGAAAAATCTTGAAAAATCAAAATTGACGCCACATCCAATTTTGGACGTGCGTCTGAAAAGTCGATTGCGTCAATTTTGATGCTGCGTTAAAGTCAATGGGCGTCCGAATAGTGGTGACGCGCGGCGACTTTGACGTGAGCGACTTTGCGGATGCCCGTCCAAATTTTGACTGGCAAGTTTTTGCGGGAGGTTCGTGGAATTTATTCACCGGAAGTGAAATGTGGAAATTCGCCGCAAATTCGTAACAGGTGAATTTATTTGCCCATCACTAGTTAAGAGGTTTGGCAATCACAGCACTAAGCTCATTTAGTACCCTGTGATGAATACCATCGGGTTCCAGATATTTGTTTGTCTTCACATTTTCTAGTCTCTTTTGAATTTTCTCTTGCATGAGCCATGCATCATTAGCAAATAGATTTGGTTCTATTAAGAAGTAAATCTTCATTAGCTGGGTCCTCATTTGGTTAGACAAACAAAAAATAACAGCTCAGAATCCCTGATTTTTCTTTGTTCTGATGGTATTTTTTGTAGTACCATTTTGACCTCGTGTAAGACAAAACTCAGTAAAGGAAAACCTTTAGAAATAGTCAGGCAATTTATTCATACATAATACAACATAACAGTTTTGTCTGGGTAAGCTGTTGGAGTAACACACAGAATGTCAGCCAAGGACTTACCAAAGACACACCTCTTGGTCCAGGCATTATATAGCTTTCAGAAGGCTTTTACAATAAGTGTGACAAGGGTTTCACGGAAATACCATACATAGTCTGTCTCCTCCTTGTACAATTAATGTCTAAATGATTTACTTAGTCTTACATGTTATCAAAGGAATGTTGTAACATACTGTGCCTAGCTCCAACGGTCCACAGCCTCGCAATCAGCTATCGGCTAACCAAGGCCATTGTGGTATTTCAAGTAATTTGAGCAGCACTTCAGCAGTAAAGGGCCCCAACAGACAGACTGGCGTTATGCTGACACTCTGGAATTTAAGTAACAGAGTGATGATCTTTTGTTTGTATGGCCTAGTATAAGCTATATGAGTGACCATTGTCCACAGTAGACCATTAGTCCATCCTGCCTTGGGCCATATAGCGTTATGGCGTCATAGAGGGTGGGGGTGACAACTATCAACCCTCTGACACTAGCCATTCGTCCGTCATAGGAATTGGACCGTTCCAGATATTTTTACATTACCTCTCTTGAAACATTAAATATGTTTCATATTAGTAATTACAGGCACAGTAAGAGTGCTGAGAGGACCCCCAGGAACAAGGGAGGTCTATTATAAATGGGACAGTGGTGTGCACTACTGTGAGTTACAGTTCAACTGTCGTGGCAGCACCAATACAGAAGTGCAGCTGAAAAGCTGAAATGAATGAAAACAAAGAAAACAGGAAGCTAGGGGGCTAGAAGTATTTCCTGTTTTTGAGGAACTAACGTGACTAGGAACCGCTGGAACCACACAATGAAGCAAGAGCTGTCTGAATATAACATGTAGCCTAAGATTTAAGCAAATATATGATTATAGTGAAGTTAGGTTTCAAAATAAAGCATTACAGAGAGATAATAAAAGGAAATCATTGCATAGAGATAATGAGACATAGTAATAATCATCCTGAGTAAGATAAAAATGTAAAAATGAAGATTAGTAAAAATGAAAAATACTAAAATGAAGCTAAAAATGAAAAATACTGAAATGAGGCTAAAAATGCTAAATTCAAACTTTTTTTTTTTCTCTATTATCTAACTTAACCCTTCTGCTATCAACTTTTCTTGTTCCTCTCTTTGCTTTCTAGCTTCCTTTGATTCTTAGGCACTTTGACTTTCTAGGGCACATACTTGACCTTTTACCTCTTTTGCTGCCTCTCTCTTTCTCATAGCTATGACGGGAAAACAACTCATCATAGAGTGGGGAGGCTGACGGCTCTATGTATGCCTTATGAGTTAATCTGTGTGTTTTTAGTCAGACGCACTTCTGCAGCGTCCCCCGTCGCCCCCCTTTTCTCTACTTTGTATTGTACGGGTGGGGTAGAGCTTAGCTGTGGGGCTGGGGACAGCCTGCTTGTCTGTATCTGAGCTATAACTTTCAGAGAACTTATCTCTGAGCTGTTTTTTTCTTGTCAAACCTCCCCCATAAGGCTGCGAAAAGTTTTATCTTATAGATGTAAATCAAATGTGAGCAGAAGTTGGAAGGTACTTATAGCACAAATTCTAACAGAGAAATATAGACCAAGTATTAATGCTAGGATGACATGGATAGACTTAATGAAACTTCCAATAGAGTTGTTTAACCAGCTATAAAATTTTACCTAATCATTTGGAATAACTGAGCTGTTCTATAAAAACATTACACTTATTGTTGCAGCTCTAAAACTTTGACTATATGACATTCAGCAAACATTTCAGAAAGAATATCAGTACAACCTTCTTTTTCCTATCAAAACACATGATAATCTAAAATCATACTATTTTGGTCAGCTACTCTATTTTTTTTTTTTTATAGATTTAACATTATGGGCGGGACTAGTCCTGGAATCGAGACTCTACTCAATTCTAACATTAGCACATGACAGAGTTCTATTATTATGGGGTTTATCATTTTTTTTTCTACGTCAGTGCTGTTTACACACAACCGGCTACATATAGAGCTGAGGACCTGGGGCAATAATACAATAATAAGTAATTACAGGAAACTTCCCTTCTAAAACCTTTTTTAAACAGATACAATTTTACCTTTGTTGTTTTCATAACTAATTTAAAACTAAACATATAGAGAAAATGTTACATTATCACATTCCCATTGTTCTTATAAATTGCACACAATTTAACTATATCACATTCAATACTGTATGGGTTGAAAACTTAAAATTAACCCGTTAACCCATATGAAGAAATATTCAACAGTCACTTGTATTCAGTCAATGCAGCAGTCTCTGTACAGTTCTTAAGAGTTCATAATCAGTCCATGGATTCGATATTAGGATATGCAATAGATGTAAAGGCATCACAGATATGAATGGCAAACTTTAAAATGACTCTTTGTATGTATGCAGAGTTTCTTTCAATGAGTGGTGGGATCAATGATAGTTGTTCTATTTGGAATGGATTGGAATAATCTCAACAGCTACTGATGGAATTTTGCTCAGATCACCAACCTGGAAACAAAGAGACAATGTGACAATATCTGGTGTTCTACTGACTTATCTAATGTACTAGCTAAAGAACTCTAATGAAACTACTGTATGAACTGTCAGTAATGAGAAGTGGTTGTACATTTATGATATGAGTGAAGGACGTTTGTTTTCTTGTGGTTAATTCAAATGGAAAGAGTCCACAACACCTGATAGGATTGTTGCGGATAATTGACAGGACAGCTGGGAATAAATCCAACCAAATGCTGCCAGTAATTGTGTTGTTGGAAGTGGGATGGTACAAAGACACAACTCCACTTAATATCAGTGTAATTTGCAAATTTGTAACAGAATCGAAAATTTAATTATGTAAACTATCAAATACAACCTGTACTTTTTCCTTCTTATAACAAAATAATATTGATTAATCATAACCAGGAAAAACATTTAACAAGTTCTCTATTGTACCTTTATATATTTATATATATTTTTATATTTTTAGCCTAAATGAGAATGACATAGACCCATTTTAGTAGCATCATTTATTTTTTTCAAATTTGGTAGTGAAATTACTGGTTATCAGACAAAATCAACAATACATTTAAGTCACTTCTGCATTTTCTTACACTTGCAGACGTGTGATGCAAGATACACAAGTGCAAAGATTACGGGAGAAGTTTTCTGTAGCAGCGGCACAAGCACATAAGCTGCATTTTTATTAACTGAAACTTATTTAATTAGAAAAAATAGTAACAACAACATAACCCACAATATAATACTCCTCTCTTGTTGTACTGCAAATGCAGTACAATAATATGAAATAATAGATTCACATCTGTCTAGAGAATAATGAACCTGTACCAATGAGTGAATCGGGTATGGATCCAAACTGCATCAAGTTTACCTTCATGTTGGTGAAAAAGATCCAGATGCAGGAGAGACAAAAAAATACAGATGAGTATAAAACAGTAAAGTTAAAAATATTTGCTGTGGTTAAAAGTTCCTGAGCCAGCTGCCTGACAAAAAAGGAAGCTACAAAACAGTGAGAGAAGTTAAGCATCTGAAACATTGTGCAACGGAGGATTCTGGGAAGTGTAGTTTTTATGACAGTACCAGCAAATAGAATCCTTCTTGTTATTAATTGGACTATGAACTAGATTTCCTCTTAGAGGGTGCTGTAAGTCTAATGCACCGTTAAGTACTTCAGTGTGAAACAACTGACCATGATTTATTTGGTCGTCAGGACATTTGTCTTCAGAAGATTCAGGGGAAGTACTACTGTTAATAAGCTTAAAACATTCTGAACCATTAGCTCAATAAGAATCTTCATTACTGGGGGCTGCACCGTCTGTGAAACAAAAAGTTCTGAGACTGTGTAACCCTGTATCACTCTAAAATTGCCAATAGGCACATTCAAAATAGCATTTAATTGCTCCTTAGTATCCATATAAAGGACTGGATCTAAGTTTGCTGAGCAAGGAGCAGAGAATAGGTGTAATGTCTCAGCTGAAGCATATGTGAGAAATATCACTTTCTATTGGTTGGCAAAAGCCTGCTAAATCTAATGGCATGCAATTTGTATAGTAAAATATTTACTCTTTCACATATCCTTTATCTGTCACAGTAGAATTTCAAGTTATAAGGGAAGAAAACTATCGCCTTCTGGCCAGGAAAACGCAGTCTTGTCCCCTCCACTGTGACACTTAACAAAGGCTTTGAAACTTAAAATGTTTTGGGCACTCAACTAGCATATCTAGGAGGATTGTTAGATATTCTAAACTGATGGAACATGTTTTTTTTCTTTCAGATCACAAGTAAAACATAATACACTTAGAAAAGAGTTATCAATCTGACACATAAAGATAAAAAAGAGAAATAAGGTTTGTTTGAGACAAAAAACTTCAACAGAGAACATTTAAAGAGACAACACTAATATTTCTGTTAAAATAGAAAGACAAGTGGAGTGAATTAAACTTATTCACGAGTAACCCATTCACAAACAGAAATACACAAGAGAACTAATGTTACTATGAGAATAATAACAAAGAAGACAATGTTAGGATAAGATATGAATAGTGACATGATAGTCTAAGACAAAATGACAATATTTTAATGACAGACACATAGAACAAATATTATATTACAAGAGGTACCTATGAAAACATATAAACATTAAAGAGAACCAAAAACAGTAAGGTAAACATATTCATTACAGACACATCAAAGTCATATAACCGTCAAGTCAAGTCAAGTCCTTTTCTTTGTAACATACACACAAGTATTACATTCTAAATATGCTCTAACAGACCTGTAGGATGCAAAAAAGCTTAGCAGCAAGCAATTAACATTGGTTTATAAAACAAACAGGGCAAACAAACAGACATATAAACTGGAGTCACCTGCAGGAAAAAATGATGTTATACTTTTCTCTGTAATTTAGAACAGGCTTACAATTGAGTGGAAAGGGAGAAAATAGGTTTGAAGTTGCAGACAACACCTAAATGTGTGTATGACTCTCGTTTTTCATCTGACAATTCAAACGGACAGGAAAGTGATTCACACTTCACACTCTAAAGAATTTCCTTCAGAAAACCTAGTTTTCCGTATTTCTGGCCTGCTAGGTCGCCCCATAAACAGGAACCGCAGAAAAACTCCTAAACAGCAAGCAGACTCTGAGATAGAGCCACAAATTCTCTCACACACCATCACACATATGACAGTTACACTAAAGTTATTCACACACTCAGCTAGGCAAACATTCAACATTGATGGATCCTTTTGCATTCATCAAACAACATACAGTACACGTGTAATTTCTATTTCAAGATGTTTTAGACTACACTTCATGATAAGGAATAAGAGACATACAAAATACAAAAACAGGAAGGAAACTGCGGATTCCTATCATGAATGGCAGATAATTTCAGCTGATTAACACAACAATTAACAAAACAAGAGGCAAAAAGAAGAAGTTAGAAAAACATATATACCCCACCCAGGGGGGTACTTACGCGCGTGTATCAATCATCCGTTAAAGTAAAGCTTCACGGGGAAACCGTCCTGGAAAAGAAAATATCCACGGGTACACTACAAACATCCGAGAACAAAGCTCCTCGGGTACACTCCAGTAGCCTCCATTGCCTGAAAAAAATTTGACTGGAAAAAACTGGATCACAGTCGGCGGGTCACCATATGATGGTATTTTTTGTAGTACCATTTTGACCTCGTGTAAGACAAAACTCAGTAAAGGAAAACCTTTAGAAATAGTCAGGCAATTTATTCATACATAATACAACATAACAGTTTTGTCTGGGTAAGCTGTTGGAGTAACACACAGAATATCAGCCAAGGACTTACCAAAGACACACCTCTTGGTCCAGGCATTATATAGCTTTCAGAAGGCTTTTACAATAAGTGTGACAAGGGTTTCACGGAAATACCATACATAGTCTGTCTCCTCCTTGTACAATTAATGTCTAAATGATTTACTTAGTCTTACATGTTATCAAAGGAATGTTGTAACATACTGTGCCTAGCTCCAACGGTCCACAGCCTCGCAATCAGCTATCGGCTAACCAAGGCCATTGTGGTATTTCAAGTAATTTGAGCAGCACTTCAGCAGTAAAGGGCCCCAACAGACAGACTGGCGTTATGCTGACACTCTGGAATTTAAGTAACAGAGTGATGATCTTTTGTTTGTATGGCCTAGTATAAGCTATATGAGTGACCATTGTCCACAGTAGACCATTAGTCCATCCTGCCTTGGGCCATATAGCGTTATGGCGTCATAGAGGGTGGGGGGTGACAACTATCAACCCTCTGACACTAGCCATTCGTCCGTCATAGGAATTGGACCGTTCCAGATATTTTTACAGTTCTCATCAACCAGCTGATCTCCCTCTGATATTGCGTTGAAGTTTTTTAAAGAGACAGTACTTCGATTTTCGAATGGTTGAATATTTGAAGTTTTTCCAATTTGAATCAAAGTCGAATTTGGCCTATTCGATGGTCGAAGTACCCAAAAAATTACTTCGAAATTCTTTTGAATTCGAAAATTCACTTCAACCCTTTGTAAATGGGCCCCTAAGTGTCCCATCCATTCCTGCTTAATTTAATTACTATTTACAATATTTTGGATTCCTTTTACTCCTTGCTGCAATACCCTTTTCCATCTCCATTTTAGCTTGTTTTTATGCATGATCTATTGGCTTCCTTGGACCTGATAAATGTTGCAGCTGTCTCAGCTAACTTGAATGCCTTAAAAGCACGTCTTTTTTTTTTACCAACCTCAACACAAACACTTTTATCAAACGACAAAGGTTTTGCATTACGATGATATTCCTTTCTTACAAAACTTTTCTTGTACTATTACCATATATCTATATATAACAGGAACAGGATAAAAAAGCAAAACGTTTGTAATTTACTGTACATACAGTAGATAAACTTTAAATTAACTACTAACATCAGTATTATTAATCATAGAAATACCAGTGAAAATACCAGTGGAGAAACCTGAAGAACAACCAAAAGAAATAAAAGAAGGTATATTTTTACAATACAATACAATATAATAAACGTGGCTAGTGATGGGCGAATTTGCACCGTTTTGGTTCACCGAAAAATTAGCGAATTTTACGTTTTTGACGCCGGCGAATTTTTGCCGCAAATTTTCCCGGGCGTTTTGCGAATTTATTCGCTGGCGGCGAATCGCGCAAATTCGCCGCGAATTCGCGCCTGCCGAATAAATTCGCCCATCACTAAACGTGGCATTTGATGTAATAGTTAGCAGTGTAGCTTTGCTGGGTTTGTATGTGCTACTGTATGTATTAGCTGGGTCCACATTTGTTTAGACAGACAGAAAATAACAGTTCAGAATCCCTGTTTTTTCTTTGTTTTCATCCACCAGATGACCCCACTCTGATATTAAGGGTCCCACCCTATCTATATATATCAGGAACAGGAGAAAAAATCAAAACCTTTGTAATTTACTGTACGTACAGTAGATGAACTTTGAATTAACTACTAACATCAATATTATTAATCGTAGAAATACCAGTGGAAATTCCAGTGGAGAAACATGAAGAACAACCAAAAGAAATAAAAGAAGGTATATTTTTACAATACAATATAATATAATAAATGTGGCATTTGATGCAGTAGTTAGCAGTGTAGCTTTGCTGGGTTTGTATTTGCTATGTATTAGCTGGGTCCATATTTGTTTAGACAGATGGAAAATAACAGTTCAGAAACCCTGTTTTTTCTTTGTTTTCATCCACCAGGTGACCCCCCTCTGATATTAAGGGTCCCGCCCTATCTATATATATCAGGAACAGGAAAAAAAGAAAAACATTTGTAATTTACAGTATATAAACTTTAAATTAACTAATAACATCAATGTTATTAATCATAGAAATACCAGTGGAGAAACCTGAAGAACAACCAAAAGAAATAAAAGAAGGTACATTTTTACAATAAAATACATTATAATAACTGTGGCATTTCATGCAATAGTTAGCAGTGTTGCTGTGGTGGGTTTGTATTTGCTATGTTGATTCTACATTTGTAGAAAGGAATGGCTACTGTATTTTTGGGGGAATTTATTAATAGAACCATGGCAGAAGGGTGGTTTGGTGTGTAGCCTTCTGCCTTTCAGCACTTGTTAAACATGATTTCAGTGTATAGGGCCAATGCTCAATATACATTTTGCCCATTGGTTTAATTACAAAAACAACTTTTTAGTATTTCTTAAGCTAAACATTAGACATTAAACAACTGTTTGGAAAGATTGCCAGTGCACAGATAATTCCCTGCATAGTGTACTTTATATTTATCTGTAGGCAAACCAATGGGTTTGTTTATACAGAGCACATTACCTCTCTTTAAACTAACAGTTAAATAATGCTTGATTGTTAAAGGCATGGAGTAGAGGCAATACCAAGAACCTTATACTTACCGAACACTTACCAACCTATCAATGGCCTTAACCACCACAAAGCCTATTCCTTCCCCATAAACAAAATGACATAAGACTTTGTTGGATAAAAATGGCCGCAGCTTCTTTATAAATTTTTTAAGCTCAAAACATTTTCACTGTCGATAAGCCATTATTAACCATTTCGACTCCATCATTGTATTATAACATACATAACATTCATAACATTCCATCAATTTGTTAACCCCAATAATGTCCCCCACAGAACCACTGCCACCACTATGGGGAAAAGCTCCAAGAAGGCTAAGTTCCTAGTCAAACCGTCCCTTCTCCAACTGTTTGGCCAAGACTCCATGCTCCATCGCCCTCCAAAGAAAGCTCTGTAACCAACAGAACCTGCCGCATCAGTATATACTGTAGCTCCAGCTGACCATTGTCAGCAGCTTCTTTTGGCCAGCAGAATTGGCCATTGTAAGTACTGAGAAAAACCTCCCAGATCTCTAAATCCTCTTTCACGGTCTTACTCAATCGAATAAAATGGTATGGGAACTTTACTCCTGCCGTTGCCATCGCCAGGCGCCTGGAAAAAAACTCTCCCCATGGGCATGATTCTACATGCAAAATTTAGTTTGCCTAACAATGATTGCACCTTTCGGAGCTGCATCTTTTTTTTTGACCCTGCCCCTTCCACCATCAGTTTTTCTTGGGGCAAATTACATACCATCTCCACTGTGTCAATTCCTGTACCAAGGAACTTAATGGTGGATCTCTGACTCTCCGTCTTATCCGGTGCTAAAGGGACCCCAAAACTCCTGGCTATGCTTTCCATTGTACTCAACAGGAAAGCGCACTGAGGGGACTCCCGTGGGCCTATGAATAGGAAATCATCCAAATAATGAATAACTGCCTGTGACCTAGTTTCTTCCTTCACAAGCCATTCCAGAAACGTGCTAAATTCCTCAAAATAGGAACAGGAAATGGAACAGCCCATAGGCAGGCATTTGTCCACAAACACTTGACCGTCCCAATAACATCCCAATAGGTGGTATTATTCGGGGTGAACTGGTAATAATCTAAAAGTAGACTCTATGTCCATCTTTGCCATAAGCGCTCCCTGACCCACTTCTCTTACTAATTCAATTGCTTTGTCAAAAGAGGTATAGGTCTTTATCAATTTCATCATTCACCGATTCCCCTTTTGGGTGCGAGAGATGATGGATCATGCAAAATTTTCCCTTATCCTTTCTTGGGACAACTCCTAAAGGGGAAATTATTAAATTGGCAAGTGGTGGGTCCTGGAAAGGGCCCGCCATCTATCCCAGCTGAACTTCCTTTGTGAGCTTTTCTTTTACCACCGGGGGGGGGGGGGGGGTACGCATATGCTGACTTCAAATTTTGCGTACTAAATGCTGGACTTTTTCCTTCTGCAGGGATTCGGAATCCCTCCAAAAAGCCTCACTCCAAAAGTTTAGCCACTCGCCTGTCTCTATATAGCCTTAGAAAAGGTTGCATCGCGGCCACCCTCTCGGCAATGTGTCCTTTACCCGCAAGGTCTAATGCCCTACTGCCAACTCTGCCCTTTTTGAAGCATTTTCTGACTGGGTGTTGGCCCCCACATCCCAAGCACTCGTGGCAGAACCTACAGTTCTCTGACCACTTGCAATTTCCTTCATTCAAGTGAAAGCAATACCCCTTTCGTGGTCCTACTGGGGGGGTGGGGAGAGTACCCGTTGACCCAGCTCCTCCTGGAAAGGGGTTACTGTTGGGCCTATTAGGGCACATGAGTTTAAGCCAAAGGCACACGTCCCTGTTGTCCCACTGGATAGCTGGGCATACTGCTTTTTTCTGCCTGAACTGCTCATCATATACCTCAACCAGGCGTTCCCCCCTAAAACCTGATGGGCTTCAAAAATGCTATCCAGATAACAGAATAAACCTTGGCAGCTCTGCGAGGACTTTTCCCCAACCACACTAGCGAATATTACAAAGGCCTGCAACCAGTTGCTGAAAGTTCAGGGGATTAATCAGTACCGCCGTTTTTCCTCCTCTTCCTTCTTTTTTTCTTCTTTCTTATCCAATATATCCAGATTGAACC
Organism: Xenopus laevis; assembly: GCF_017654675.1. Lineage (NCBI taxonomy): Eukaryota > Metazoa > Chordata > Amphibia > Anura > Pipidae > Xenopus > Xenopus laevis. The sequence continues at coordinate 68,142,382 of NC_054379.1, read as the reverse complement.
TTTCCAGTGGGAGCAAGGAAAATATCTCTACATACTCCCCTTTCCACACTTTTTTCTTCACTTCCATTTTCACATGTTTCCCTAGGGGGCCCTCAAAGCAAACATACGTAGAGCATTTTGCGAAATCAGAAACCTCTTGCACTACTGCCTTCTCTTTTTCCCCGGGACCTCCTTTTAAGCTAGCTGTTACCGTTACCGCAACCGATGGGGAGGGGACTGTTGCTGCCGGTGCGCTAACTGATTGGGATATACCACCCATGGCAGATCCTGCTTGTCCCTGTCCTGATGCCTCTGAAGCATGTACTCATGTCGCTGCTGGCGAGCCATGTCCTCCCTGGATAAGGGACCTTTTTTTGTCCTAACAGTAGTCCCAACATTCCCTGTTACATTGGGTTAAGCTAAAACATCCCCACACTCACCACCTTGCCAGCCCAGTGGGGGATCCTGGACAGCTGATGCCAATGGGTCCCACAAATCCTCTCTGTTCCTGGTGCTCCTAGGTGTGCTGTGATGAGGGCCATCCACAGTAGGAGCCGAGGAAAAGCTCCCACCACTGGCTGCTATAGATATGGCCTCCTCCTCTTCAGAAAACTGGCTACCCTCCGGGGTGGCGAAGCTGCAACTTCTGAGGTCCGGCTCCTCACTACTGCCCGCCTATGCCTGCTGGGCATCCTGATGGGGATGTCCCGCAACCCCCCTTGCCTATGGCAGAGCCACTAACATGGCCTCTTTGGCCTGTTGTACCCCTCTGCAGTCGCTGGTTCTGGGGGCCAGCTGAAACATCCCCTGGGTCCTGTTTCCGCCCACCGCTCCCCTTCTGCCTCCTACTTCTCGGCTTCCACTTGCTCCGGTTCTGTCCTGCATGCAGCCAGCCTCCCCAGAGCTGCCCCAGACTGCTGTACCCTGCTGCCTACCTGTGCTCACACTGTCCCTCCGTGCTGGTAAAGTCAAGGGGCTCAATCTGGTAGGCGGGCGGGTTCTTCTGGATTGTTTCGGGCTAGGAGGGGAAGGTGCCTGTGGGGTGGCCTGCTAGATCTGACTCTGCAGCCAAACGCTTCCCCAGATCGTAGCTTCAGTGTGGAGCTGTTTTAACAGGGCCTCCACTCTCTGGCCCTCCATCGAGATCTGTGCACGTGTCCCAGCAATACTGTTCCTGCTGCCTGAACTGCTCCTAACAACTCTCACTCCAGGTAGGAAAAGGAAGTGCACTACCAAATAGGGATGGGTAAAGTTTTTTGCGTAATTTCGACTTGGAAATGACGTACATATACTTTTATGGCGCTGCGTGTGAACTTTTTTTTGACACCCATAGACTTTAATGGGCGTTGGAGACATTTGGCCAGTGGTGAATTTTTGGCGAAACTAAATGGGTCAAATTCGCCCAAGCTTAGGTTATTCCACTGTTCAAGGCAGTCATTATGATGAATTGAAACAAGTATCAGCTTCAATAAATGTTAAATACCTTCTGTCTCAGAGTGTTGCTTTGTTCCACATATGGAATGACTGTGGCTTCACTTGTTATGCCCTTCCCATCTGTTTGATGGCCTGATGTTTTTGCTTGACCTTGATTTTGTTTTGACAAAGGCCTAGTCTCCAGAGCTCCTATGAGATGCTCTTATAACCTCGTTTATGTCCAGAGGGTGGTATAAGTCAAACAGTAAATACTGATCAGTATGGGTGGGTTTCCTGTATACTTCAATCTCCAGATTCCCCCCATCTTTGATAACTATTGTGCAGTCCATCCTCCCATGTTAACTTGATATCTTAGTCTACCGAGTTGATATGGTTTGTGAAGGCTGGAACCTCATTTGCTTTAATTTTGACCCAAATGCCATCAACATATCTCAGGGCATTCTTTTCCACTTCTTCAATGTAAAGGTTTGCTACGATGGGAGACACAGGCGAACCCATTAAAGGGATTCTATCATGATTTTTATGATGTTGTTTTTATTTCTAAATGACACTGTTTTCACTGCAAATAATTCACTCTATAATACAAAATTTCATTCCTGAACCAGCGAATGTATTTTTTTTTTGTCGTAAAATTGGTGTGTAGGCAGCCATCACAGGTCATTTTGCCTGGTCATGTGCTTTCATAAAGAGCCAGCACTTTATTGAATTGCTTTCTGGCAGGCTGTTATTACTCCTAAGCTATGTAAATGAATGTGTTGCAGTGGGACCTAGGTTTTACTATTGAGTGCTGTTCTTATATATACCAGGGAGCTGTTATCTTGTGTTAGTGAGTTACTATCTGGTTACCTTCCCATTGTTCTGTTGCTAGGCTGCTGGGGGGGGGGGAGGGAGGGGGCAATATCACTACAACTTGCAGTACAGCAGTAAAGAGTGACTGAAGTTTATCAGAGCACAAGTCACATGACTGGAGGCAGCTGGGAAACTGATAATATGTCTAGCAACATGTCAGATTTCAAAATTGAATATAAAAAAATCTGTTTGCTATTTTGAGAAATGTATTTTAATGCAGGATTCTGCTGGAGCAGCACTATTAACAGATACACTTTTCCCCCTGATAGTATCCCTTTAAACATAGCTGCTGTGTAGCCATGGGGGTTAGCTTTTCAAATCAAAATAGGGCTAAATGGCCCAAGTTACATAGAAGATAACAGATAATAGAAGATATGCTCTGTAATACACCATTGTATTTTACAGATCTTTTCTGTTACCTGCTATGTAACCTGTGCCTTTTCTCCTTGTTTCCAGCTTGAATGGCTGCAACTCGTTTATGTACTGTAAACTGTAAACATTTGCATTTTTTGTGTTATTGTTCCTTTTTCAAGTCCACTGTTCTAGCAAATGGAACTATATTATTACATTATTAGTCAACTTGTTTCAGTACAATTGTAATTTTCATTTTGTATTTACAAAAGCATATGAAACATTATATAATAAACTTGAATCTAGAGAAAGATCTTTATTGTTTTCAGTTGTAGAGATACCAGTTGAAATACCAGTGGAAAAACTTGAAGAAGAACCAAAAGGTATTATTTTAATAAACATTATTTAAACAGAATCTCTTCTCGGTTTTACCAGGAAGACACAAAAAATCACATATATCACACAAGCAATGCTTGAATTGGTGTAAAATAGTGGAGGGGAAAAAAATTAAGATTGGAAGTGAAATGCTCCATTAGCAATAAATTAGCAATACATTTTTAAGCAAAAGTTGAGCAGGCTTTTTATTTCTTTGAAAAACGTGTTCAGGGTAAAAAAAAAAAAAAGCAAGCTGAGGTATTTGGATGCAGAAACCAAAAGTGGCTTTGGAAACTCACATCTGGTTTTAGGAATCGTAGGCTCGAGCATTAATAAAGCAGCCCCTTAGTTACCACTAACATGTATAGCTTATAAAGTTAAACATGTATATACCACCTGGTCAATAACAAAAGACAAAACAAAGAAACCAAGTTATCATAATGCACTGTAAACACTTGCATTTTTTGTGTTATTGTTCCTTTTTCAAGTCCACTGTTCTAGGAAATGGAACTATATTATTACATTATTAGTCAACTTGTTTCAGTACAATTGTAATTTTCATTTTGTATTTACAAAAGCATATGAAACATTATATAATAAACTTGAATCTAGAAAAAGATCTTTATTGTTTTCAGTTGTAGAGATACCAGTGGAAATTCCAGCGGAAAAACTTGAAGAAGAACCAAAAGGTATTATTTTAATAAACATCATTTACACAGAATCTCTTCTCAGTTTTACCAGGAAGACACAAAAAAATCACATATATCACACAAGCAATGCTTGAATTGGTGTAAAATAGTGGAGGGGAAAACAATTAAGATTGGTAGTGAAATGTTCCATTAGCAATAAATTAGCAATACATTTTTAAGCAAAAGTTGAGCAGGCTTTTTATTTCTTTGAAAAACGTGTTCAGGGTAAAAAAAAAAAAAAAGCAAGCTGAGGTATTTGGATGCAGAAACCAAAAGTGGCTTTGGAAACTCACATCTGGTTTTAGGAATCGTAGGCCCGAGCATAAATAAAGCAGCCCCTTAGTTACCACTAACATGTATAGCTCATAAAGTTAAACATGTATATACCACCTGGTCAATAACAAAAGACAAAACAAAGAAACCAAGTTATCATAATGCAAGTTATCATAATGCACTGTAAACACTTGCATTTTTTGTTATTGTTCCTTTTTCAAGTCCACTGTTCTAGAAAATGGAACTATATTATTACATTATTAGTCAACTTGTTTCAGTACAATTGTAATTTTCATTTTGTATTTACAAAAGCATATGAAACATTATATAATAAACTTGAATCTAGAAAAAGATCTTTATTGTTTTCAGTTGTAGAGATACCAGTGGAAATACCAGTGGAAAAACTTGAAGAACGAAAAGGTATTATTTTAATAAACATTATTTACACAGAAACTCTTCTCAGTTTTACCAGGAAGACACAAAAAATCACATATATCACACAAGCAATGGTTGAATTGCTGTAAAATAGTGGAGGGGAAAACAATTAAGATTGGTAGTGAAATGTTCCATTAGCAATAAATTAGCAATACATTTTTAAGCAAAAGTTGAGCAGGCTTTTTATTTCTTTGAAAAACGTGTTCAGGATAAAAAAAAAAAAAAGCAAGCTGAGGTATTTGGATGCAGAAACCAAAAGTGGCTTTGGAAACTCACATCTGGTTTTAGGAATCGTAGGCTCGAGCATTAATAAAGCAGCCCCTTAGTTACCACTAACATGTAGAGCTTATAAAGTTAAACATGTATATACCACCTGGTCAATAACAAAAAACAAAAAAAAGAAACCAAGTTATCATAATGCATGTATTCTTAGACTGTGTGCTCTGATAGAATGGACTACTGTATTTCATTATAATTCAGTAGCTCTAACAACACATTTTATCAATGTTAGAATAACAATGTCATATTTTACCACCTATATATTAAAACAGTTAAAATGTTTTGCAATATAACAGGGGTAGTGTATATGCATGTATATCACTCTCCTTAAAGGCAAGTGCTTGCAGTTTATTCTGTTACACAGTCTTTGAGAACAAGCACACAAAAGAAATGAAAAACAAGGAGAAGTAGCGCTGGCTAAACACAGTTGGCAGCCTAACTACATTTGGGTGGCTTTCCCAACACCAACTACACAGCAAAAGAACCAAAATATATATCCCAATCACTGGGGAATGTGTTGGATAACCCTAAATCTTAAATCTTCAGCAGTATGACCCTTCTCAAGACAATGTTTACAGATTGGAAGCACATGTTTCCGAGTATCTTGTATAAGCAGAAATATGTTCTCCACCTAGACAATATACCTTTTAGGTCCTCCCAAGGATGGGATGTACCACTCTAGAGGTTGTGCACAGTGCTAATTTTTCCTAAACGTGGCTACCTTTAGTAGTCTAATCACATAGTTAAATAGAGATATCCATTTTAATACATTTTTTTATTCTCACTTTAAAGTGGACCTGTCACCCAGACACAAAAATCTGTATACTAAAAGTCCTTTTGAAATGAAACATGAAATCCAATTTCTATTTTTTATTAAAGCATTCATAGCTGGTAATCTCATTTAAAAATTTCAGCTGTCAATCAAATATTGTCTGCACCTCCTCTACGCCTTAGTCATAGAGGCGGGGCAGACAATTACTTTCACTTTCCATTCAGCATTTCCTAAAAGTCACTGCTTTCCAAACATCCCCTCATTCTCTTCATCCAGGGCATGGGGGTTTCCCATTCTGGTGCACATACAAGACTTGCCTTAATAACAGTGTCCACAAAATCGCTCCTGCCTGCTTGCTATAATTATCAGTGCACAGACTGAATGAAACAACATCCAAATAATTGATATAGTGTAATTAAAGTTTTTTTAATTGACTAATCTGATAAAGTAGGCTTTTAAATAATTTTTTTGTGTGACCGGTCCCCTTTAAGACCTGAGAGTACAACCTCTTCAAATAATTCCTAGTTCAATAGTTACATAGTTAAATCAGGTTGAAAAAAGACAAATTCCATCAAGTTCAACCCCTCAAAAGGAAAACCCAGCATCGATACACACACCCCTCCATACTTTCACATAAATTATATATACACATACTGTATCTATACTAACTATAGAATTTAGTATCACAATAGCCTTTGATGTTATGTCTGTTCAAGAAATCATCCAAGCCACTCTTAAAAGCATTAACAGAATTAGCCATCACAACATCACCAGGCAGTGCATTCCTTGCTGTCCTCACTTTGAAGAACCCCCTACATTGCTTTAGATGAAAGTTCTTTTCCTCTTGTCTGAAGGGGTGGCCTCGGGTGCGGTGATCCTCTTTATGGCTAAAAAGGTCCCCTGCTATTTGTCTATAATATCCTCTAATATACTTGTAAAGTGTAATGTCACCTCGCAAGCGCCTTTTTTCCAGAGAAAAAAAACCCAACCTTAACAGTCTATCCTCATAATTTAAATCTTCCATTCCTCTATCCAATTGCACATTTCTCCAGCTCATTTACATCCCTCATAAGGAGTGGAGCCCAAAACTGCACTGCATACTCTAGATGAGGCCTTACCAGGGACATATAAAGAGGCATAATTATATTTTCATCCCTTGAGTTTATGCCTTTTTTATACAAGACAGAACTTTATTTGTTTTAGTGGCCACAGAATGACACTGCCTGGAATTAAATGTGTAGAGGAGAACAAGGTGCTCCAGAATTAAATGTAAAGTAACTCACCATACAGTGAAAGTGGTCCGGGTGCACCAGCCCCAGACCCCCAGCTAAGCACCCTAAAAGGTGCGATAAGCGTAGGGTGGATGGAAATGCAAATATATTTTTAATTTTTCTACTAATAAAAATATCTTTTAACTGAATATCTCTGGTCTTGTGGCTCCGTTTGAGTGCTGGACAGCTCTGCTTCCTTATCTTCTACTGCATGGAATTAGACAACTTGTTACCTAGAAAAAGCCCTAGATCCTTCTATGTTATGGAAACTCCCAACATACTGCAATTTAGGGGCTGATTTATCAAGGATCAAAGGGAAAATTCGAAGTAAAAAAAATAATTTAATAAAATTTATTAATTAATAAACTCATTTAAAAAAAAAAAGTTGAGCTATTTTGTGTACTTCAACTAGTGAATAGTCCAAATCCCATTTGAATATTGAAATTTATCATGTACTGTCTCTTTAAACCTTCAGGTTTAATCATTCGCCATCTAAAACCTCTGAATTGCTGTTTTAGCCTATGGGGGACCTCCTAGAACCTATATGGAGTCAATTGGTGGACTTTGAAAATTATTTTTTTTTTAAAAAAATTACTTTGAATCGGATTTGATCGAATTCGATCTTACATAGATTCAAAAATCGAATACAGCCTATTCACCCGCAACAAAACCTTCTATTTTTTTAGCTAACACATCTTCACTATGAAATGCTAGCGAAAAGTCGCCAGCGTTCAATGCCCAGGGTGACATTTTAGTGAATTATCGTATTTGTAACACATTTGTGCCTGGCAAAGTGGTGCCAAGGATGTGAAGCTGACACTGGCGAAAACTTGCCAATTAGTGAATCTGCCCCATGTTATTTTGATTTGCTATAAAGTCCAGTATCCTATCCTTTAGTAACCCTTCAAAATGTTCTAGTCTCTTTTGAATTTCCTCATGTGTGAACCATGCATTATTAGTTATATTACTAGAATGAGGACTATTAAGAATGAAACTTGTTACAGATAGAACGTTTTAAATCAGGGGACATTACTGTTGTGATACCAACTTTGTGGTGTACATGTTGGTCTGTCCATGCAACCTTATCTATGTTGGTGAGACTGTCCAGAAAAGACAGATTCTTCAAACATAGATTTAAAGTTAATATTCCAAATCAAGACATTTGTAAAAAGTTTTTTTAAAAAAATACCAATGGAAATGCCATGGAAAAACTTAAAGAACTAGATGGTACATATACAGAATATGAGAATATGAAGAGTCTGTTTTTGATATTAAAGTACGTCGCGTTTCGTGAATTTATTGCCGTTTTGCGAATTTCGCGCGTAATTCGTGAATTTTCCGGAGAAGCTAATTTTATGATCACTTGTGACTGCATCCATAAATACAGAATCACCTATACATTGTACAACAAGATGTAGAAGTGGTGGCTGATTTACTTATTTTCATGGCTGAGGGAAAAAACAGTGATTGCAATTCCACAATTGCAATTGCAGATTTTTTTTGCCAAAGTCATCCCATATCTGGCCAGTCCTAAACTGGCCAACTACGTCGAAGTCATCCCATATCTGGCCAGTCCTACGCTCAATTTTCGTCTGATTCATTAAGTATTCAAATGCTTAATTATACATTTTACAAAGGGACTAAGTTTTACCTGCAACTTACTAGCTGCTTTCAAAGTAAAACTCCCAAATGAATGAATCAGATGAAAATTGAGCGTAGGACTGGCCAGATATGGGATCACTTCGACGTAGTTGGCCAGCTTAAATATATTGCAATATATGGACAAACAATCCCTGCTTATTTTAAAGGGTAAGGCATTTTTCAGTAGCAGTATGCACCAAATGTCTCTTGAGTGCAGAGGACCTCTTGTATTTGTCTATATATATATATACATTTACATCAGGAAAATAGTGTTAAGATTGTATAAAATAAATGGTGTATTTATAACATTATGGGGCACATTTACTTAGGGTCGAATATCAAGGGTAAATTAACCCTCGATATTCGACCGCCGAAGTAAAATCCTTCGACTTCGAATATCGAAGTCAAAGGATTTACCACATTTCCTTCGTTCGTACGATCGAAGGAAAAATAGTTCGATCATATGATTAAATCCTTCGAATCGAACAATTCGAAGGATTTTAATACATCGATCGAACGATTTTCCTTCTATCAAAAAAAGCTAGGAAAGCCCATGGGGACCTTCCCCATAGGCTAACATTGATGCTCGGTAGGTTTTAGGTGGCGAAGTAGGTGGTCGAAGTTTTTTTTAAAGAGACAGTACTTCGACTATCGAATGGTCAAATAGTTGAACGATTTTTAGTTCGAATCGTTCGATTCGAAGTCGAAGTCCTAGTCAAAAGTCGAAGTAGCCAATTCGATGGTCGAAGTAGCCAAAAAAAATTTCAAAATTCGAAGTATTTTTTATTCTATTCCTTCACTCGAGGTAAGTAAATGTGGCCCTATATATTTTTGCTTGTGAATCAACACTGGACAAATTTGCACCTGGCAAAAACCCATGGAAACAATCAACCAGATGTTTGCTTTCATTGTAACTGTAAAAATTATGCCTTTCTCAGCAGGATTCAGCTGAATCCAAGGTCGGACTGGTGGGTGCAGGGCCCACTGGAGCTGCCACCCTAGGGCCCCCCCATGCCTCAACACCACTCTACAGGGGCCGCCACCAAATGCTCCCCCAGAGTGTGCGTAAATTAAACCTACCTCCAGTACGTCGGGGGAGGGAGATCAGCGGCTTGGGTGAGCGCTGGAGGGGTTTTGTCCAACCCTGGCAGAATTGAATCTGAATCCAAAAAATCATGTGACTTTTTGTCACACAAACAAGGAAGTAAAACATTTTTTAGCCACGTGCTACGTAGTTTCTCTTTCCCCCTAAATTACATAAGCAAGTTAGAGTTCAGTATTGCCCCTTATTATTACTTTTTATGTATTTTTAGTTTATTTATTTTAGTCAATATCAATGTTGATTGCGGTATTTATTGAATTGAACCATGGATGCTCTTTCCTAGGGGATCAATCTGAATTAGAGGCATTCAGAACATTTTTTATTGTCATTTAATTTTTAAATACATATTTTTATTCATGTGGACACAACTGATTATTCAGTATACAACAGTTTTTTTCATGACAAATCACTTTTTATAGATATTATTAAATGCATCTTAAAATATTTTGGTATCAAAAATTGTAATAAGGTCCCCATAGGCTTTCTAGTAAATTTCTGATCGAAGGAAAATCGTTTGATCGATGGATTAAAATTGAATAGCGCTAAATCCTTTGACTTCAATATTCGAAGTCGAAGGATTTAATTTAGACAGTCGAATATCGAGGGTTAATTAACCCTCAATATTCGACCCTAAGTAAATGTGCCCCTACATTAATTATTTTAAAACACTTTTATTATTTTGTGTTACTGTTCCTTTAATACCCATAATTAGCTCAGATCAATCTACTAAAGAATAAATGAGATACCTGGAACAGATTTTTCAAGTCAAATGTCCTAGAAAATGGAACTAGATTATTGGATTATTAGTCAACTTTTTTCAGTATTATTACAATTTTTGTATACAATTTACAAAAACATATGAAACCTTTTTCTGTGCATACATGAGATATGTAAAAAGGCCGCTGTTTTCAGCTGTAGAGATAGTGAAAAAACTTAAAACATTTGAATGAACATTATTTACACAGAATCTCTTCTGTGTACACATTTTAGAATTCACAAGCAAAGCCACATAAAAGCACAGTAAAAGCACATATACTGTATCGCACAAGCAGTGCTTGAATTGGTGTAAAAAAGTGGAGGGGTGATATGTGTGCCCTGTCCAGAATTATAAACCACACCCACTGGTGTAATATGCCATACCCACCAACACTTCTGGTTTCTTCCACTTTAAAGCTACCTTCAAGTTTGCACTACATTAATTTATAGGAAAGAGTGGTAACAAAAAATTAACAAACAATGGTTACATAGTAAAAATGAAATCACAGAACCCTACTTGCAAAAGTTTTTGGTAAAACAATATCCAAATACAATATAACAAAATAATATATATATATATATATATAAAAGTATATATATTTTATATATATATATATATATATATATATATATATATATATGTATGTATATATATATATATATATATATATATATATATATATATATATATATATATATATATATATATATATATATATACACACATACATAATTGTCCCTAGGGTCATTTACTTTATGTCCACCGCATTTCATGTACAAGATTAAATGTTTTCAACATCCCTTAAAAATCATCACACTTAGGGGCAAATTTATCAAGGGTCGAGTTTCGAAGTAGAAAAAGCTTCGAAATTCGACCATCAAATTGGAATACTTCAACTTCGAATATCAAAGTCGAACTTGGCCATTTGCGGTCAAATTAAAATCGTTCCATCAAACAATGAAATCCATTGATCGAACGATTTTTCTTCGACTTCAAAAAACTTAGAAAAATGCTCTAGAAGGTCTCCATAGGCTAACATAGCACTTCAGCAGGTTTAATTTGGCAAAGTATTGAAGTCGAAGTTTTTTAAAGAGACAGTACTTCGATTATCAAATGGTCAAATAATCAAAGTATTTTTACTTTGAATCAAATTCGAAGTCGAAGTTGTAGTAGCATATTCGATGGTCGAAGCATCCAAAAAATTACTTCAAATTTCGAATTTTTTTACTTGAAAATTCCCTCGAATTCACTTCGACCCTTGATAAATCTGCCCCTAAGTGCCACACATTTTTTAATTCATTATAAAGAGTACAATTCCATAAATATTGGTGAATTCATAAATTAATACCCATTTGTCGATTAATTGTATAAATACATATTTATAAATATACATCCAATTTAATTAGCCAAAATAGGTTAAAACTCAGTCCCACACTGGAACCCATTACTGTGTGTTAGATTAAAATTTACATTCAGTAACAGCATCTAAGAGGAATGCATTGCGACAGATACTAAGACCAACCCAAAAGTTTTTTTTAGTATATAATAGAAAAAAGACACTGGTTGGGAGTGTTACTCCTTTAAATAATGGTACCAGTATGGTGGTAACAGGTACAGAAAAGGCAAATGTGCTAAATCACTTATTTTCTTCACTGTGAGTCAGAGTTCCCGGACCCACCTGTTGGCTCAGCCTCAGGGGGAATCCTGACCCCTCCACTAACTGAGGCAGCTTGTTGCTGCCACCTTTCACCATGTGCTCACCTTTTTACACCAAGGGGGAGTCCACAATGTTGGCAGAGGGGTCCAGGCAGAAAGAGCACTGAACATCACCCCAAAACAATGGCACTGCAAATCACCCCAAAAACACCATACCAACAGTGAAGTTTGGAGGTGGGAACATCATGGTGTAGGGTTGTTTTTCAGCATATAGTTAAGGCAAACTTCATATAATGAAGGATGAATGGAGAAATATACTGGAGCATTCTTGATAAGAATCTGCTGCCATCTACCAGGATGCTGAAGATGTACTGAGGGTTGACATTTCAGCAAGACAGTGATCCCAAACACACAGCCAAGGAAACGCTCAATTGGTTTCAGAGAAAGGATATAAAGATGGATTGTTGTGTGGATTACTTGGGTTGTTACCAACATCATGTATATTTTATGTCAATAGCCCCATTAGAAACATATTTACTGAGAAAACCATTGACATGTTCAATACTTGTTTTCCCTGCTGTGTACATAAGTATAGACTATGTAGCACATTTATTAAGGGTCGAAGTGAATTTGAAGTGAATATTCGAATTCAAAAACTTTGAATTTCGAAGTAATTTCTGGGTACTTCGACCATCGAATAGGCCAAATTCGACTTCGACTTCAATTCGAAGTGAAAATGCTTAGACTATTAGACCATTCCATAATCAAAGTACTGTCTCTTTAAAAAACGTAGATTTCGACACTTCACCATCTTAAACCTGGTGAATTGCTATGCTAGCCTATGGGGGCCTCCTAGAAGCTATTTTTTTGAGAAGTTTTGAGAAGTCGAAGGATTTTTTTGTAAAATCGTAAGATCGTATGATTAAATCGTTCGAATCTTTCGTTTCGAAGTACGTACATAGTATGATCGTACAATCTTAAAAATCCTTTGACTATCCTATCCAAATTTTGAAGTTTTTTTCACTTTGAAAATAAATCTGCCCCTACATGTGTGTATAACAATGTATTTTTAAAAATACCAGTGGAAATGCTGTGGGACAAACCAGAGTCTGTTTTTAATATAAAAGTACTGACACTATAATAATGGTTGTGTGCCATTATATAGTAAATATGTGTACCACCACTATCAATGTACTTCACTATTGGTACAAATGTCAGTTACTACATCCATAAGTACAAAATAACATATATATTGTACGATAAGAATTTGTAGAAGGGGTGGCTAATTTATAAATTTTAATGAGGGGGAACAAAACGTGATTGTTATTCTACAATTGTAGAAAATATTTTGAGAAAAAACTTGTCCAACTTTTCCTCCACCATCATGTTTTTTTCCCCTCTAGCACTTGCAACATAATATCTGTGGTATATTTTTAGTATGAATATGTTATATTTTATACTATACAGTGTGTTTATGTTTACATGTTATAAACATAAAATATCTTATATTTAGTGATGGGTGAATAAATTCGGCAGGCACGAATTTGCGTTGAAAAAATTTTGGCCTGCGTCTCAATAGTCTTGCCTTAAAACTTTTGCTCGTCAAAATTATTCAGACACCCATTGACTTTAATGCATTTGGACAAAATCAGCGTTTATAAAAAGTTCTCGCGGGCGGTGAAATTGACGCATCTCAAAATATTTTTGATGCCCATTGACTCTAATTTTTTGCCGTTTCGCATATTTTTTGACATTTCATAAATTTTGCAGGAAATTAACACATTTTTCGCTTAAGCAAAACGGGACAAATTCATCCATAAATAGTTATATTTAGCCAACTGTGCCTTGTGGCAGTATTTGCAGTATTATGATTGTGTCAATTTATATAACATATATGTATATGTAATAGCAGGTGTGTTTTTTTTAAAAAAAAAATATGCTGTATTAATTTTAACAGTTACAGAGATACCAGTGGAAATACCAGCAGAGAAACCTGAAGAAGTTTCAATACAAATAGAACAAGGTACATTTTTAAAATATACAGTGCATCCACAGGTATGCACTTATAAGAAAGAATGCTATACTGTACAATTAAACAAAACAATGCTATTGTATTAAAGATTCAAAGACTGTATACAAAATATTTAACATTGTTTTTATTATTTAACAAGACGTTATCATTTTTTCCCATTTTTTTATGAAAAAAACTAACTTTTTTTTATATTTATCCCCAAGTAAAGTACAATTGGTGAAATAACACAAAGGGGTACTGTATATTTACCAAAGAGTGAAGTTAGAGATCACCACAGTCCACTAGAGTGAAATTCTGCCACTCTACATTCATTTCTATGGCATTTTGAAAGGCCTATTTATCAAAAGATGAACTTTCATTTTCACCCAATGATAATTACTCTTTAAAAATCCCATAGAAATAAATGGAGAGTGGTGGAATTTCACTCTAGCAGACTGTGGTGATCTCTAACTTCACTCTTTGATAAATATGCCCATTTAAAGAGTTTTCATATGAAGACCATAAAATTAACTTATCATAGGTATGGGACTGTTATGTATGGTATCCCAAAACCCAGAACAATCCCCAAGGTCCTGGTCTCGGCTCATGCTTCTGCCTACAACAACCACCTTTTTTACTGCGAAAAAATTTAATACAAAACTTTGCCAAGCAAAAGCAGTCAAAATCTCATAAACATCAATGGGAGTTGCGCTGATATGGTCGGAGTTTTTTTTAGCCAATTCAGGCTTTTTTTTTTAGGTTTTTGTATTTTTTAAAGCATGTTCTTTTTATATATTGATCTTTTAAATTAAATGATAAATTATATGGAATTTGTGATCTTAGAGTTGGTTTGTTTATTAATGGTTTCAAAATCCTCTAAAACCACTTAAATAAGAATGTTGATAAATGGACCTTTATATAACTTAGTGCTTTTTAAATTATTACATTGACATTTTGCTTACTATAGTTGGAATTCATCTTTGACCAATATACTAAAACTTACTCATCAGAGGCTATACATGCCTCTTTTAGAGTTAAGATTCTCAGAAATAATGCCTTTAGAGGGCTCTTTATGTCAGCATGGAAGCTTACATGCTTCCTTAGTGATTTGATGGTAGGCGGCTTAACTTTACCTGTTTAATCTGTGAAGGATGCCAGAGTTGGTTACTGCTCATGGAGAATCAAATGCAGTTCTTGCAGGTAGAAGGCTTCCATGAGCAAATGTTAGGACCATGGGTTTCATTGGAGTCACTTTTGTAACCCATAAATAGATAAATAGATATCAAGATATGTTTATATTGATATATTGATATCAATAGATATTTATATTGATATAAATAGATATCAAGGATAAAGGCCCCAATGAGGGCTGCAACATTGGTTACACCAGTGGTGACTCAATAAACACATTTGTTTGAAGATTATTGGAGTGCTGGACCATTTTGAATTTTATATATATAATTATCATTTAATCCAGAGATGAAGTCAAAAAGCAATTGTATTTTGCTTTAGATTTATCACTAGTAAATACTGTACATCACAACCTTGTCATAAATAATGGATCATAAACATAACATCATGCAGTATACATGGAGCAAAAAGAGACATAATCAGCTATTGTTTGCAGTTTGCTCTAGTGATGTCCTCTTTACAAATTTGAATAGACAGTGCCCCTTGACTAGAGAGTGACAGGAGGTATAGACTGCAACCAGGCCTTGTCCATATCATCTTATCTACCTGTATATAAAGTAATAAGAATAGAGTTTGACTTTAACACTTTAGTCTGGGGTAATGACAATGACCCCATTGTACAGTATTTTCAACCCTAGAAGATGTCAGTATTGCAGAATGACAGACCATAAATAATATAATTTTTTATAGAGGTGCCTGTAAAGATACCTGTAGCAAAACTTGTAGAAGAAATGAAAGGTCAATATCATACTTTATGAACCTACCTATGAAAAGGTCAATGCTTGCAGGAGTTGGTTAGATTTATAATAATAATGAATGTAGTGGATTGTTTTTTAAACATACTTTTGCTTACCCATCAACTAATAAGGGAAATATTTTAATGCCTGACTAAACCTCTTAAAAATCCTATGCATATTAACACCACAGCTTACTGGTCATGCTGCTGATAATGAATTGTATAATTTTTAACAGAATTACCTATCAAGAAACCTGAACCAAAACCTACAGAAGTTAAGAAAGGTGATTATCATTCTCTTTCATATAATCTGACTATGAAAAAAAGTTGATTGCGTTGTTGTTTCAACTCATAATGCCAAAAGATGTTAATTAGCTAATGCATGGTAAACATTAAAATCCCTCTTAGTAATAAGCAAATCTAATAATAGAGGGTGATTTAAAAAATTTAGCCCAAAGTCATCTGTTTATTTTTTAAGGAAAATGTCATTTTAGATGATGTTTTGGATTTATTTCTAGACATCACCAACCCACAATTCCATTGAGATTTGTGTGAAACATTTAATTTATAAAATATGCCAAAGCTGTTGTTAATTAGGATCATACTATGTTAATTTAATGAAACTTAAGATCTTTAATACACTATTTTCACTGTAAGAAATGTAAACATGACAGCATTGAAGGAAACAGTGGAAAATTTAGTTGATACGTACAAATTGTTAAATTTTTTGCTGAGTGCAGCCCACCATCACCTAATACATTCAGTAGCCTATTTAAGTAGCCCATTTACTATTGTTCTGGAAAGAAAACAATTCAGTAAAACGCAATCAATTCTTTAACAGAGGAACCAGTTAAGAAGACTGAACCAGCAATAAAGGACATTAAGAAAGGTAAACAGAACAACCAGAAAAAAAATAGACACTGATGACATGGGCACAGCAAATGGATACACAAGTGGCTTTTTTCATAATAAGCTCATTGAGCATCTGTATCACTTTTGCAAAAATGTTGTTTAGATCTCCTATTGTCTCTCCAGTAGTAATAAGTCAAAAGCAACTTGAACTTTGCTTTAGACTTATCACTACTAGATACTGTATGTTATGGCCTAGGTGGTGAATGAAAGCCTCCATAGACATGTTGCCTCATGCAATATTAACCCTAGAAGGAGTTAGTATTGTTGGAATAATAAACCATGAATAATATTATTTTTTAACAGAGGTACCTGTAAAGAAACCCGAAGCAAAACCTGCAGAAGTAAAGAAAGGTGAATATCACACTCTCTAAAATAACCTGCCTATATCAAAAGACAATGGTGGTGTGAGTTGGTAGACTTATTTTAAAGAATTGCGATGAATTGATATTTCATGGAAAAACTTAAAATGCTTTTGCACTCGAGCCGACTGATAAAGGGAGATTTTGACAAACTGCATCTCACATATTAACACCACACCCTATCGGTCATGCTGCTGATAATGAACAATGAATTGTATTATTTTTAACAGAGGTGCCTATCAAGAAGCCTGAACCAAAACCTACAGAAGTTAAGAAAGGTGATTATCGTTCTCCTGTACATACACTGACTACGGAGAAAAGTTGATCGCTTTGTTGGTTTGACTCATAATACCGAACGATGTTAATTAGCGAATTCAAAACTTTATAATCCCTCATAGTCAAGAGCAGATCTAATAAAGGAGAGTGATTTAAGAAATCTCACCCAAAGTCATCACTTTTTTTTTAAAGAAAATAGTCTTTGAGATAATGTTTGGGTTTTTTTTATAGCCATCGCCAGCCCACAATTCCATTGACCTTTCATTTACAGAAAATGCCAATGCTGTGGTTAATTAGGATCATACTATATTAATGTAATAAAACCTAAGATCTTCATTTCACTATTATCTTAAAGAGATTCACTGAAAGAAACCTAAACTTGACAGCAGTGAAAGAAACTGTGGAAAAGTTAGTGGATATGATGAAACTATTGAGCTTCATCTTCAATGAGGGTTCTTTTTTATTTTACTTTGTGAGTAGGTAGTAATATTTCTATAGTAGGAGGCTTGGGAGGACAAAAAGAAGTCTGCTATTGCATTTACTATTGTGATATATTTTGCTTGGTACAGTCCAACTAAGCTTAAAATAACCAGTACCCATTTGTCATTACTCTTAAAAAAAATTCATAAACGAATGTTACCTTCAACAGAGGTACCAGTTAAGAAGACTGAACCAGAAGTGAAGGAAGTTAAAAAAGGTAAATAAAATAAATTGTTTTCTAAAAGCAAAATGAGTTACGCAAATGAGTTACGTTAGCCGTCATCAAAATGATGAATTTTGTGCTAGGGAAACTGAGGATCTCTATCCCTTTCTTAAATCACGGCATAGGCCTTCATAGGTCAAATATTACCACCAGAATCTACTTGTTAAATGGAAAATGATGAACCATGAATTTTATTGTTTTTAACAGAGGTGCCTACAAAGAAGCCGGAACCAAAACCTGCAGAAGTTAAGAAAGGTGAATATCTTGTTCTTTGCAATGCCCTGAGGGTTGTGAATGATGGCTAGGCTGATCATACTGAATTGTGGCAATGTGCTAGTACATGGAAATCCTTAAAACCATTGCTATCACGAGAAAAAGGGAGAGACTTGAAGCAGCCATTGGAGAATCTGTTTTTTTGGGGGGGGGTAGGAGAATGATTCGTGTTAAGCCCTTATTATTCTCAGAGTATTTTAAGCATGCTTTGGATATAGCTAAAGTGAATGCCTTGAGATTGTGGTCTTGTTCTTAAACAGGGAATTTCAAAAGGAATATATTTTTCAGTAATTTGGCATATACATTAAAAATGAAATGAAACCCAAAGCCATCAATTAAAACATCATATTAAAAAAGCAGACAAGTGAAGTAGCCTAAACAAGAAATGACAGAAGCTATGGCAAATTTCAAAATGGTTTCTAGCACATCTATTGCTGTTATTTATTGAGAGGGTTTATTTCTTATTTTAGGTTGCGAGCCAAGTACTGCATGTATAGCACAATGCTTGGGAGAAGCATAACTTTTAAAGAAGGCTTCTTCTCCTTATAAGTAACATTTGGGGATTCTTCCACTTGCGTTCTCGCAAATTAGCCAGAATTGGGCAGTACAGTTCATGCGGCTCTTTTCAAAATGAGTTGTAATAGAGTGCTTTTTACCTTCGACAGATGAGCAACACAAAAAAAACTGAAGCAGAAAGGAAATTCAGAAAGGTGGAAATACAGTTATTGATAATCAGACATTCTTAGGCAAGAGCCTATTATAATTACTCATTTTTGTTGTGATGAAGTTCTTGAGCACCTATATCACTTTTTGATATCAATATTTAGATCTCATAAGCCCTTTTCAGATATTAGCACTCCAATCTTTCGGTAAGGTCAGTTCTTAGCATTCATCCCTTATCTTATTTTTGACAGAGGTGCCGTCAAAGAAGCCCGAACCGAAACCTGCAGAAGTCAAGAAAGGTAAACATTGTGTGCTCCATAAAACTCTGTCTATAACATAGGTTGATTAGGGGTTTGAAAAGCTTCATGACAATGAATGATTATAAGAGGGCAATTTTTAACAGTATGCTCAAAAGCCATTGTTCTATTTAAAATGGAGGATAAGCATCCTGACATCCTTATTATCCTCTGCCTACATGCACATTTTCTTACATACGCTTGCCATGAAAGCGCAATGATATCGAGCTTTGCCTGAAACATGAAATTCACTGAAAACGAATTCTCTCATTATTTCGTTTTATTGTTTATGAAGGAATTAAAATTGAAACGATGACTGAAAAAGCTTTTCATCTAGAGATAGAAGTAGACTGAATGTATTCAACTGTTATTCATAAAGTGAGAGTTAATTTCAAGTTCTAGGGTGTGATGCAATAGTATACGAATATCATCATGAGGCCATGAAGCAGTTTTTTTATTTTTAAGATGGCTACTACTGAAATCATTAAAAATTGTTACGTGTTTTTGCTCAATGCAGCCCACCATCACCTAATACATCCAGTAGCCTATTTAAGTAGCCCATTGACTATTGCTCTGGAAAAAAAACAATTCAGTAAAGCAATATTTTCTTCAACAGAGGAACCAGTTAAGAAGACTGAACCAGAAATAAAGGACATTAAAAAAGGTAAACAGAACAACCAGAAAAAAATAGACACTGATGTAAAGACCTTCTAAAGATTTAAATGGGCAAAGCAAATGGATACGCAAGTGGATTTTTTTCATAATAAGCTCATTGAGCATCTGTATCACTTTAGTAAAAATGTTGTTTAGATCTCCTATTGTCTCTCCAGTAGTGATAAGTCAAAAGCAACTTGAACTTTGCTTTAGACTTATCACTACTAGATACTGTATGTTATAGTCTAGGTGGTGAATGAAAGCCTCCATAGACATGTTGCCTCATGCAATATGAACCCTAGAAGGTGTTAGTATTTTTGGAATAATAAACCATGAATAATATTATTTTTTAACAGAGGTGCCTGTAAAGAAACCCGAAGCAAAACCTGCAGAAGTAAAGAAAGGTGAATATCACACTCTCTTAAATAACCTGCCTATCTCAAAAGTCAATGGTGGTGTGAGTTGGTAGACTTATTTTAAAGAATTGCCATGAATTGATATTTCATGGAAAAACTTAAAATGCTTTTGCACTCGAGCCGACTGATAAAGGGAGATTTTGACAAACTGCATCTCACATATTAACACCACACCCTATCGGTCATGCTGCTGATAATGAACAATGAATTGTATTATTTTTAACAGAGGTGCCTATCAAGAAGCCTGAACCAAAACCTACAGAAGTTAAGAAAGGTGATTATCGTTCTCCTGTACATACACTGACTACGGAAAAAAGTTGATCGCTTTGTTGGTTCCACTCATAATGCCGAACGATGTTAATTAGCGAATTCATGGGAAACTTTATAATCCCTCATAGTCAAGAGCAGATCTAATAAAGGAGGGTGATTTAAGAAATCTCACCCAAAGTCATCACTTGATTTTTTAAAGAAAATAGTCTTTGAGAGAATGTTTGGGGTTTTTTATAGCCATCGCCAGCCCACAATTCCATTGAGCTTTCATTTACAGAAAATGCCAATGCTGTGGTTAATGAGGATCATACTATATTAATGTAATAAAACCTAAGATCTTCATTTCACTATTATCTTAAAGAGATTCACTGAAAGAAACCTAAACTTGACAGCATTGAAGGAAACACTGGAAAAGTTAGTGGATATGATGAAACTATTGAGCTTCATCTTCAATGAGGGTTCTTTTTTATTTTACTTTGTGAGTAGATAGTAACATTTCTATAGTAGGAGGTTCGGGAGTACCGACTTTAAAAGAAGTCTTCTATTGCATTTACTATTGTGATATATTTTGCTTGGTACACTCCAACCAAGCTTAAAATAACCAGTACCCATTTGTCATTACTCTTAAAAAAAATTCATAAACGAATGTTACCTTCAACAGAGGTACCAGTTAAGAAGACTGAACCAGAAGTGAAGGAAGTTAAGAAAGGTAAATAAAATTAATTGTTTCTAAAAGCACATAGGACGAACTCAAATGAGTTACGTAAGCCGTCATCAAAATGATCAATTTTGTGCCAGGGAAACTGCGGATCTCTATCCCTTTCTTAAAACATGGCATAGGCCTTCGTAGGTCAAATATTACCACCAGAATCTACTTGTTAAATGGAAAATGATGAACCATGAATTTTATTGTTTTTAACAGAGGTGCCTACAAAGAAGCCGGAACCAAAACCTGCAGAAGTTAAGAAAGGTGAATATCTTGTTCTTTGCAATGCCCTGAGGGTTGTGAATGTTGGCTAGGCTGATCATACTGAATTGTGGCAATGTGCTAGTACATGGAAATCCTTAAAACCATTGCTATCACGAGAAGAAGGGAGAGACTTGAAGCAGCCATTGGAGAATCTGTTTTTTGGGGGGGGGGTAGGAGAATGATTCGTGTTAAGCCCTTATTATTCTCAGAGTATTTTAAGCATGCTTTGGATATAGCTAAAGTGAATGCCTTGAGATTGTGGTCTTGTTCTTAAACAGGGAATTTCAAAAGGAATATATTTTTCAGTAATTTGGCATATACATTAAAAATGAAATGAAACCCAAAGCCATCAATTAAAACATCATATTAAAAAAGCAGACAAGTGAAGTAGCCTAAACAAGAAATGACAGAAGCTATGGCAAATTTCAAAATGGTTTCTAGCACATCTATTGCTGTTATTTATTGAGAGGGTTTATTTCTTATTTTAGGTTGCGAGCCAAGTACTGCGTGTATAGCACAATGCTTGGGAGAAGCATAACTTTTAAAGAAGGCTTCTTCTCCTTATAAGTAACATTTGGGGATTCTTCCACTTGCGTTCTCGCAAATTAGCCAGAATTGGGCAGTACAGTTCATGCGGCTCTTTTCAAAATGAGTTGTAATAGAGTGCTTTTTACCTTCGACAGATGAGCAACACAAAAAAAAACTGAAGCAGAAAGGAAATTCAGAAAGGTGGAAATACAGTTATTGATAATCAGACATTCTTAGGCAAGAGCCTATTATAAGTACTCATTTTTGTTGTGATGAAGTTCTTGAGCACCTATATCACTTTTTGATATCAATATTTAGATCTCATAAGCCCTTTTCAGATATTAGCACTCCAATCTTTCGGTAAGGTCAGTTCTTAGCATTCATCCCTTATCTTATTTTTGACAGAGGTGCCGTCAAAGAAGCCCGAACCGAAACCTGCAGAAGTCAAGAAAGGTAAACATTGTGTGCTCCATAAAACTCTGTCTATAACAAAGGTTGATTAGGGGTTTGAAAAGCTTCATGACAATGAATGATTATAAGAGGGCAATTTTTAACAGTATGCTCAAAAGCCATTGTTCTATTTAAAATGGAGGATAAGCATCCTGACATCCTTATTATCCTCTGCCTACATGCACATTTTCTTACATACGCTTGCCATGAAAGCGCAATGATATCGAGCTTTGCCTGAAACATGAAATTCACTGAAAACGAATTCTCTCATTATTTCGTTTTATTGTTTATGAAGGAATTAAAATTGAAACGATGACTGAAAAAGCTTTTCATCTAGAGATAGAAGTAGACTGAATGTATTCAACTGTTATTCATAAAGTGAGAGTTAATTTCAAGTTCTAGGGTGTGATGCAATAGTATACGAATATCATCATGAGGCCATGAAGCAGTTTTTTTATTTTTAAGATGGCTACTACTGAAATCATTAAAAATTGTTACGTGTTTTTGCTCAATGCAGCCCACCATCACCTAATACATCCAGTAGCCTATTTAAGTAGCCCATTGACTATTGCTCTGGAAAAAAAACAATTCAGTAAAGCAATATTTTCTTCAACAGAGGAACCAGTTAAGAAGACTGAACCAGAAATAAAGGACATTAAAAAAGGTAAACAGAACAACCAGAAAAAAATAGACACTGATGTAAAGACCTTCTAAAGATTTAAATGGGCAAAGCAAATGGATACGCAAGTGGATTTTTTTCATAATAAGCTCATTGAGCATCTGTATCACTTTAGTAAAAATGTTGTTTAGATCTCCTATTGTCTCTCCAGTAGTGATAAGTCAAAAGCAACTTGAACTTTGCTTTAGACTTATCACTACTAGATACTGTATGTTATAGTCTAGGTGGTGAATGAAAGCCTCCATAGACATGTTGCCTCATGCAATATGAACCCTAGAAGGTGTTAGTATTTTTGGAATAATAAACCATGAATAATATTATTTTTTAACAGAGGTGCCTGTAAAGAAACCCGAAGCAAAACCTGCAGAAGTAAAGAAAGGTGAATATCACACTCTCTTAAATAACCTGCCTATCTCAAAAGTCAATGGTGGTGTGAGTTGGTAGACTTATTTTAAAGAATTGCCATGAATTGATATTTCATGGAAAAACTTAAAATGCTTTTGCACTCGAGCCGACTGATAAAGGGAGATTTTGACAAACTGCATCTCACATATTAACACCACACCCTATCGGTCATGCTGCTGATAATGAACAATGAATTGTATTATTTTTAACAGAGGTGCCTATCAAGAAGCCTGAACCAAAACCTACAGAAGTTAAGAAAGGTGATTATCGTTCTCCTGTACATACACTGACTACGGAAAAAAGTTGATCGCTTTGTTGGTTCCACTCATAATGCCGAACGATGTTAATTAGCGAATTCATGGGAAACTTTATAATCCCTCATAGTCAAGAGCAGATCTAATAAAGGAGGGTGATTTAAGAAATCTCACCCAAAGTCATCACTTGATTTTTTAAAGAAAATAGTCTTTGAGAGAATGTTTGGGGTTTTTATAGCCATCGCCAGCCCACAATTCCATTGAGCTTTCATTTACAGAAAATGCCAATGCTGTGGTTAATGAGGATCATACTATATTAATGTAATAAAACCTAAGATCTTCATTTCACTATTATCTTAAAGAGATTCACTGAAAGAAACCTAAACTTGACAGCATTGAAGGAAACACTGGAAAAGTTAGTGGATATGATGAAACTATTGAGCTTCATCTTCAATGAGGGTTCTTTTTTATTTTACTTTGTGAGTAGATAGTAACATTTCTATAGTAGGAGGTTCGGGAGTACCGACTTTAAAAGAAGTCTTCTATTGCATTTACTATTGTGATATATTTTGCTTGGTACACTCCAACCAAGCTTAAAATAACCAGTACCCATTTGTCATTACTCTTAAAAAAAATTCATAAACGAATGTTACCTTCAACAGAGGTACCAGTTAAGAAGACTGAACCAGAAGTGAAGGAAGTTAAGAAAGGTAAATAAAATTAATTGTTTTCTAAAAGCACATAGGACGAACTCAAATGAGTTACGTAAGCCGTCATCAAAATGATCAATTTTGTGCCAGGGAAACTGCGGATCTCTATCCCTTTCTTAAAACATGGCATAGGCCTTCGTAGGTCAAATCTTACCACCAGAATCTACTTGTTAAATGGAAAATGATGAACCATGAATTTTATTGTTTTTAACAGAGGTGCCTACAAAGAAGCCGGAACCAAAACCTGCAGAAGTTAAGAAAGGTGAATATCTTGTTCTTTGCAATGCCCTGAGGGTTGTGAATGATGGCTAGGCTGATCATACTGAATTGTGGCAATGTGCTAGTACATGGAAATCCTTAAAACCATTGCTATCACGAGAAAAAGGGAGAGACTTGAAGCAGCCATTGGAGAATCTGTGTTTTTTGGGGGGGGGGTAGGAGAATGATTCGTGTTAAGCCCTTATTATTCTCAGAGTATTTTAAGCATGCTTTGGATATAGCTAAAGTGAATGCCTTGAGATTGTGGTCTTGTTCTTAAACAGGGAATTTCAAAAGGAATTATTTTTCAGTAATTTGGCATATACATTAAAAATGAAATGAAACCCAAAGCCATCAATTAAAACATCATATTAAAAAAGCAGACAAGTGAAGTAGCCTAAACAAGAAATGACAGAAGCTATGGCAAATTTCAAAATGGTTTCTAGCACATCTATTGCTGTTATTTATTGAGAGGGTTTATTTCTTATTTTAGGTTGCGAGCCAAGTACTGCATGTATAGCACAATGCTTGGGAGAAGCATAACTTTTAAAGAAGGCTTCTTCTCCTTATAAGTAACATTTGGGGATTCTTCCACTTGCGTTCTCGCAAATTAGCCAGAATTGGGCAGTACAGTTCATGCGGCTCTTTTCAAAATGAGTTGTAATAGAGTGCTTTTTACCTTCGACAGATGAGCAACACAAAAAAAAACTGAAGCAGAAAGGAAATTCAGAAAGGTGGAAATACAGTTATTGATAATCAGACATTCTTAGGCAAGAGCCTATTATAAGTACTCATTTTTGTTGTGATGAAGTTCTTGAGCACCTATATCACTTTTTGATATCAATATTTAGATCTCATAAGCCCTTTTCAGATATTAGCACTCCAATCTTTCGGTAAGGTCAGTTCTTAGCATTCATCCCTTATCTTTTTTTGACAGAGGTGCCGTCAAAGAAGCCCGAACCGAAACCTGCAGAAGTCAAGAAAGGTAAACATTGTGTGCTCCATAAAACTCTGTCTATAACATAGGTTGATTAGGGGTTTGAAAAGCTTCATGACAATGAATGATTATAAGAGGGCAATTTTTAACAGTATGCTCAAAAGCCATTGTTCTATTTAAAATGGAGGATAAGCATCCTGACATCCTTATTATCCTCTGCCTACATGCACATTTTCTTACATACGCTTGCCATGAAAGCGCAATGATATCGAGCTTTGCCTGAAACATGAAATTCACTGAAAACGAATTCTCTCATTATTTCGTTTTATTGTTTATGAAGGAATTAAAATTGAAACGATGACTGAAAAAGCTTTTCATCTAGAGATAGAAGTAGACTGAATGTATTCAACTGTTATTCATAAAGTGAGAGTTAATTTCAAGTTCTAGGGTGTGATGCAATAGTATACGAATATCATCATGAGGCCATGAAGCAGTTTTTTTATTTTTAAGATGGCTACTACTGAAATCATTAAAAATTGTTACGTGTTTTTGCTCAATGCAGCCCACCATCACCTAATACATCCAGTAGCCTATTTAAGTAGCCCATTGACTATTGCTCTGGAAAAAAAACAATTCAGTAAAGCAATATTTTCTTCAACAGAGGAACCAGTTAAGAAGACTGAACCAGAAATAAAGGACATTAAAAAAGGTAAACAGAACAACCAGAAAAAAATAGACACTGATGTAAAGACCTTCTAAAGATTTAAATGGGCAAAGCAAATGGATACGCAAGTGGATTTTTTTCATAATAAGCTCATTGAGCATCTGTATCACTTTAGTAAAAATGTTGTTTAGATCTCCTATTGTCTCTCCAGTAGTGATAAGTCAAAAGCAACTTGAACTTTGCTTTAGACTTATCACTACTAGATACTGTATGTTATAGTCTAGGTGGTGAATGAAAGCCTCCATAGACATGTTGCCTCATGCAATATGAACCCTAGAAGGTGTTAGTATTTTTGGAATAATAAACCATGAATAATATTATTTTTTAACAGAGGTGCCTGTAAAGAAACCCGAAGCAAAACCTGCAGAAGTAAAGAAAGGTGAATATCACACTCTCTTAAATAACCTGCCTATCTCAAAAGTCAATGGTGGTGTGAGTTGGTAGACTTATTTTAAAGAATTGCCATGAATTGATATTTCATGGAAAAACTTAAAATGCTTTTGCACTCGAGCCGACTGATAAAGGGAGATTTTGACAAACTGCATCTCACATATTAACACCACACCCTATCGGTCATGCTGCTGATAATGAACAATGAATTGTATTATTTTTAACAGAGGTGCCTATCAAGAAGCCTGAACCAAAACCTACAGAAGTTAAGAAAGGTGATTATCGTTCTCCTGTACATACACTGACTACGGAAAAAAGTTGATCGCTTTGTTGGTTCCACTCATAATGCCGAACGATGTTAATTAGCGAATTCATGGGAAACTTTATAATCCCTCATAGTCAAGAGCAGATCTAATAAAGGAGGGTGATTTAAGAAATCTCACCCAAAGTCATCACTTGATTTTTTAAAGAAAATAGTCTTTGAGAGAATGTTTGGGGTTTTTTATAGCCATCGCCAGCCCACAATTCCATTGAGCTTTCATTTACAGAAAATGCCAATGCTGTGGTTAATGAGGATCATACTATATTAATGTAATAAAACCTAAGATCTTCATTTCACTATTATCTTAAAGAGATTCACTGAAAGAAACCTAAACTTGACAGCATTGAAGGAAACACTGGAAAAGTTAGTGGATATGATGAAACTATTGAGCTTCATCTTCAATGAGGGTTCTTTTTTATTTTACTTTGTGAGTAGATAGTAACATTTCTATAGTAGGAGGTTCGGGAGTACCGACTTTAAAAGAAGTCTTCTATTGCATTTACTATTGTGATATATTTTGCTTGGTACACTCCAACCAAGCTTAAAATAACCAGTACCCATTTGTCATTACTCTTAAAAAAATTCATAAACGAATGTTACCTTCAACAGAGGTACCAGTTAAGAAGACTGAACCAGAAGTGAAGGAAGTTAAGAAAGGTAAATAAAATTAATTGTTTTCTAAAAGCACATAGGACGAACTCAAATGAGTTACGTAAGCCGTCATCAAAATGATCAATTTTGTGCCAGGGAAACTGCGGATCTCTATCCCTTTCTTAAAACATGGCATAGGCCTTCGTAGGTCAAATCTTACCACCAGAATCTACTTGTTAAATGGAAAATGATGAACCATGAATTTTATTGTTTTTAACAGAGGTGCCTACAAAGAAGCCGCAACCAAAACCTGCAGAAGTTAAGAAAGGTGAATATCTTGTTCTTTGCAATGCCCTGAGGGTTGTGAATGATGGCTAGGCTGATCATACTGAATTGTGGCAATGTGCTAGTACATGGAAATCCTTAAAACCATTGCTATCACGAGAAAAAGGGAGAGACTTGAAGCAGCCATTGGAGAATCTGTTTTTTTGGGGGGGGGTAGGAGAATGATTCGTGTTAAGCCCTTATTATTCTCAGAGTATTTTAAGCATGCTTTGGATATAGCTAAAGTGAATGCCTTGAGATTGTGGTCTTGTTCTTAAACAGGGAATTTCAAAAGGAATGTATTTTTCAGTAATTTGGCATATACATTAAAAATGAAATGAAACCCAAAGCCATCAATTAAAACATCATATTAAAAAAGCAGACAAGTGAAGTAGCCTAAACAAGAAATGACAGAAGCTATGGCAAATTTCAAAATGGTTTCTAGCACATCTATTGCTGTTATTTATTGAGAGGGTTTATTTCTTATTTTAGGTTGCGAGCCAAGTACTGCATGTATAGCACAATGCTTGGGAGAAGCATAACTTTTAAAGAAGGCTTCTTCTCCTTATAAGTAACATTTGGGGATTCTTCCACTTGCGTTCTCGCAAATTAGCCAGAATTGGGCAGTACAGTTCATGCGGCTCTTTTCAAAATGAGTTGTAATAGAGTGCTTTTTACCTTCGACAGATGAGCAACACAAAAAAAAACTGAAGCAGAAAGGAAATTCAGAAAGGTGGAAATACAGTTATTGATAATCAGACATTCTTAGGCAAGAGCCTATTATAAGTACTCATTTTTGTTGTGATGAAGTTCTTGAGCACCTATATCACTTTTTGATATCAATATTTAGATCTCATAAGCCCTTTTCAGATATTAGCACTCCAATCTTTCGGTAAGGTCAGTTCTTAGCATTCATCCCTTATCTTATTTTTGACAGAGGTGCCGTCAAAGAAGCCCGAACCGAAACCTGCAGAAGTCAAGAAAGGTAAACATTGTGTGCTCCATAAAACTCTGTCTATAACATAGGTTGATTAGGGGTTTGAAAAGCTTCATGACAATGAATGATTATAAGAGGGCAATTTTTAACAGTATGCTCAAAAGCCATTGTTCTATTTAAAATGGAGGATAAGCATCCTGACATCCTTATTATCCTCTGCCTACATGCACATTTTCTTACATACGCTTGCCATGAAAGCGCAATGATATCGAGCTTTGCCTGAAACATGAAATTCACTGAAAACGAATTCTCTCATTATTTCGTTTTATTGTTTATGAAGGAATTAAAATTGAAACGATGACTGAAAAAGCTTTTCATCTAGAGATAGAAGTAGACTGAATGTATTCAACTGTTATTCATAAAGTGAGAGTTAATTTCAAGTTCTAGGGTGTGATGCAATAGTATACGAATATCATCATGAGGCCATGAAGCAGTTTTTTTATTTTTAAGATGGCTACTACTGAAATCATTAAAAATTGTTACGTGTTTTTGCTCAATGCAGCCCACCATCACCTAATACATCCAGTAGCCTATTTAAGTAGCCCATTGACTATTGCTCTGGAAAAAAAAACAATTCAGTAAAGCAATATTTTCTTCAACAGAGGAACCAGTTAAGAAGACTGAACCAGAAATAAAGGACATTAAAAAAGGTAAACAGAACAACCAGAAAAAAATAGACACTGATGTAAAGACCTTCTAAAGATTTAAATGGGCAAAGCAAATGGATACGCAAGTGGATTTTTTTCATAATAAGCTCATTGAGCATCTGTATCACTTTAGTAAAAATGTTGTTTAGATCTCCTATTGTCTCTCCAGTAGTGATAAGTCAAAAGCAACTTGAACTTTGCTTTAGACTTATCACTACTAGATACTGTATGTTATAGTCTAGGTGGTGAATGAAAGCCTCCATAGACATGTTGCCTCATGCAATATGAACCCTAGAAGGTGTTAGTATTTTTGGAATAATAAACCATGAATAATATTATTTTTTAACAGAGGTGCCTGTAAAGAAACCCGAAGCAAAACCTGCAGAAGTAAAGAAAGGTGAATATCACACTCTCTTAAATAACCTGCCTATCTCAAAAGTCAATGGTGGTGTGAGTTGGTAGACTTATTTTAAAGAATTGCCATGAATTGATATTTCATGGAAAAACTTAAAATGCTTTTGCACTCGAGCCGACTGATAAAGGGAGATTTTGACAAACTGCATCTCACATATTAACACCACACCCTATCGGTCATGCTGCTGATAATGAACAATGAATTGTATTATTTTTAACAGAGGTGCCTATCAAGAAGCCTGAACCAAAACCTACAGAAGTTAAGAAAGGTGATTATCGTTCTCCTGTACATACACTGACTACGGAAAAAAGTTGATCGCTTTGTTGGTTCCACTCATAATGCCGAACGATGTTAATTAGCGAATTCATGGGAAACTTTATAATCCCTCATAGTCAAGAGCAGATCTAATAAAGGAGGGTGATTTAAGAAATCTCACCCAAAGTCATCACTTGATTTTTTAAAGAAAATAGTCTTTGAGAGAATGTTTGGGGTTTTTTATAGCCATCGCCAGCCCACAATTCCATTGAGCTTTCATTTACAGAAAATGCCAATGCTGTGGTTAATGAGGATCATACTATATTAATGTAATAAAACCTAAGATCTTCATTTCACTATTATCTTAAAGAGATTCACTGAAAGAAACCTAAACTTGACAGCATTGAAGGAAACACTGGAAAAGTTAGTGGATATGATGAAACTATTGAGCTTCATCTTCAATGAGGGTTCTTTTTTATTTTACTTTGTGAGTAGATAGTAACATTTCTATAGTAGGAGGTTCGGGAGTACCGACTTTAAAAGAAGTCTTCTATTGCATTTACTATTGTGATATATTTTGCTTGGTACACTCCAACCAAGCTTAAAATAACCAGTACCCATTTGTCATTACTCTTAAAAAAAATTCATAAACGAATGTTACCTTCAACAGAGGTACCAGTTAAGAAGACTGAACCAGAAGTGAAGGAAGTTAAGAAAGGTAAATAAAATTAATTGTTTTCTAAAAGCACATAGGACGAACTCAAATGAGTTACGTAAGCCGTCATCAAAATGATCAATTTTGTGCCAGGGAAACTGCGGATCTCTATCCCTTTCTTAAAACATGGCATAGGCCTTCGTAGGTCAAATCTTACCACCAGAATCTACTTGTTAAATGGAAAATGATGAACCATGAATTTTATTGTTTTTAACAGAGGTGCCTACAAAGAAGCCGCAACCAAAACCTGCAGAAGTTAAGAAAGGTGAATATCTTGTTCTTTGCAATGCCCTGAGGGTTGTGAATGATGGCTAGGCTGATCATACTGAATTGTGGCAATGTGCTAGTACATGGAAATCCTTAAAACCATTGCTATCACGAGAAAAAGGGAGAGACTTGAAGCAGCCATTGGAGAATCTGTTTTTTTTGGGGGGGGTAGGAGAATGATTCGTGTTAAGCCCTTATTATTCTCAGAGTATTTTAAGCATGCTTTGGATATAGCTAAAGTGAATGCCTTGAGATTGTGGTCTTGTTCTTAAACAGGGAATTTCAAAAGGAATGTATTTTTCAGTAATTTGGCATATACATTAAAAATGAAATGAAACCCAAAGCCATCAATTAAAACATCATATTAAAAAAGCAGACAAGTGAAGTAGCCTAAACAAGAAATGACAGAAGCTATGGCAAATTTCAAAATGGTTTCTAGCACATCTATTGCTGTTATTTATTGAGAGGGTTTATTTCTTATTTTAGGTTGCGAGCCAAGTACTGCATGTATAGCACAATGCTTGGGAGAAGCATAACTTTTAAAGAAGGCTTCTTCTCCTTATAAGTAACATTTGGGGATTCTTCCACTTGCGTTCTCGCAAATTAGCCAGAATTGGGCAGTACAGTTCATGCGGCTCTTTTCAAAATGAGTTGTAATAGAGTGCTTTTTACCTTCGACAGATGAGCAACACAAAAAAAAACTGAAGCAGAAAGGAAATTCAGAAAGGTGGAAATACAGTTATTGATAATCAGACATTCTTAGGCAAGAGCCTATTATAAGTACTCATTTTTGTTGTGATGAAGTTCTTGAGCACCTATATCACTTTTTGATATCAATATTTAGATCTCATAAGCCCTTTTCAGATATTAGCACTCCAATCTTTCGGTAAGGTCAGTTCTTAGCATTCATCCCTTATCTTATTTTTGACAGAGGTGCCGTCAAAGAAGCCCGAACCGAAACCTGCAGAAGTCAAGAAAGGTAAACATTGTGTGCTCCATAAAACTCTGTCTATAACATAGGTTGATTAGGGGTTTGAAAAGCTTCATGACAATGAATGATTATAAGAGGGCAATTTTTAACAGTATGCTCAAAAGCCATTGTTCTATTTAAAATGGAGGATAAGCATCCTGACATCCTTATTATCCTCTGCCTACATGCACATTTTCTTACATACGCTTGCCATGAAAGCGCAATGATATCGAGCTTTGCCTGAAACATGAAATTCACTGAAAACGAATTCTCTCATTATTTCGTTTTATTGTTTATGAAGGAATTAAAATTGAAACGATGACTGAAAAAGCTTTTCATCTAGAGATAGAAGTAGACTGAATGTATTCAACTGTTATTCATAAAGTGAGAGTTAATTTCAAGTTCTAGGGTGTGATGCAATAGTATACGAATATCATCATGAGGCCATGAAGCAGTTTTTTTATTTTTAAGATGGCTACTACTGAAATCATTAAAAATTGTTACGTGTTTTTGCTCAATGCAGCCCACCATCACCTAATACATCCAGTAGCCTATTTAAGTAGCCCATTGACTATTGCTCTGGAAAAAAAACAATTCAGTAAAGCAATATTTTCTTCAACAGAGGAACCAGTTAAGAAGACTGAACCAGAAATAAAGGACATTAAAAAAGGTAAACAGAACAACCAGAAAAAAATAGACACTGATGTAAAGACCTTCTAAAGATTTAAATGGGCAAAGCAAATGGATACGCAAGTGGATTTTTTTCATAATAAGCTCATTGAGCATCTGTATCACTTTAGTAAAAATGTTGTTTAGATCTCCTATTGTCTCTCCAGTAGTGATAAGTCAAAAGCAACTTGAACTTTGCTTTAGACTTATCACTACTAGATACTGTATGTTATAGTCTAGTGGTGAATGAAAGCCTCCATAGACATGTTGCCTCATGCAATATGAACCCTAGAAGGTGTTAGTATTTTTGGAATAATAAACCATGAATAATATTATTTTTTAACAGAGGTGCCTGTAAAGAAACCCGAAGCAAAACCTGCAGAAGTAAAGAAAGGTGAATATCACACTCTCTTAAATAACCTGCCTATCTCAAAAGTCAATGGTGGTGTGAGTTGGTAGACTTATTTTAAAGAATTGCCATGAATTGATATTTCATGGAAAAACTTAAAATGCTTTTGCACTCGAGCCGACTGATAAAGGGAGATTTTGACAAACTGCATCTCACATATTAACACCACACCCTATCGGTCATGCTGCTGATAATGAACAATGAATTGTATTATTTTTAACAGAGGTGCCTATCAAGAAGCCTGAACCAAAACCTACAGAAGTTAAGAAAGGTGATTATCGTTCTCCTGTACATACACTGACTACGGAAAAAAGTTGATCGCTTTGTTGGTTCCACTCATAATGCCGAACGATGTTAATTAGCGAATTCATGGGAAACTTTATAATCCCTCATAGTCAAGAGCAGATCTAATAAAGGAGGGTGATTTAAGAAATCTCACCCAAAGTCATCACTTGATTTTTTAAAGAAAATAGTCTTTGAGAGAATGTTTGGGGTTTTTTATAGCCATCGCCAGCCCACAATTCCATTGAGCTTTCATTTACAGAAAATGCCAATGCTGTGGTTAATGAGGATCATACTATATTAATGTAATAAAACCTAAGATCTTCATTTCACTATTATCTTAAAGAGATTCACTGAAAGAAACCTAAACTTGACAGCATTGAAGGAAACACTGGAAAAGTTAGTGGATATGATGAAACTATTGAGCTTCATCTTCAATGAGGGTTCTTTTTTATTTTACTTTGTGAGTAGATAGTAACATTTCTATAGTAGGAGGTTCGGGAGTACCGACTTTAAAAGAAGTCTTCTATTGCATTTACTATTGTGATATATTTTGCTTGGTACACTCCAACCAAGCTTAAAATAACCAGTACCCATTTGTCATTACTCTTAAAAAAAATTCATAAACGAATGTTACCTTCAACAGAGGTACCAGTTAAGAAGACTGAACCAGAAGTGAAGGAAGTTAAGAAAGGTAAATAAAATAAATTGTTTTCTAAAAGCACATAGGACGAACTCAAATGAGTTACGTAAGCCGTCATCAAAATGATCAATTTTGTGCCAGGGAAACTGCGGATCTCTATCCCTTTCTTAAAACATGGCATAGGCCTTCGTAGGTCAAATCTTACCACCAGAATCTACTTGTTAAATGGAAAATGATGAACCATGAATTTTATTGTTTTTAACAGAGGTGCCTACAAAGAAGCCGCAACCAAAACCTGCAGAAGTTAAGAAAGGTGAATATCTTGTTCTTTGCAATGCCCTGAGGGTTGTGAATGTTGGCTAGGCTGATCATACTGAATTGTGGCAATGTGCTAGAACATGGAAATCCTTAAAACCATTGCTATCACGAGAAGAAGGGAGAGACTTGAAGCAGCCATTGGAGAATCTGTTTTTTGGGGGGGGTAGGAGAATGATTCGTGTTAAGCCCTTATTATTCTCGGAGTATTTTAAGCATGCTTTGGATATAGCTAAAGTGAATGCCTTGAGATTGTGGTCTTGTTCTTAAACAGGGAATTTCAAAAGGAATATATTTTTCAGTAATTTGGCATATACATTAAAAATGAAATGAAACCCAAAGCCATCAATTAAAACATCATATTAAAAAAGCAGACAAGTGAAGTAGCCTAAACAAGAAATGACAGAAGCTATGGCAAATTTCAAAATGGTTTCTAGCACATCTATTGCTGTTATTTATTGAGAGGGTTTATTTCTTATTTTAGGTTGCGAGCCAAGTACTTCATGTATAGCACAATGCTTGGGAGAAGCATAACTTTTAAAGAAGGCTTCTTCTCCTTATAAGTAACATTTGGGGATTCTTCCACTTGCGTTCTCGCAAATTAGCCAGAATTGGGCAGTACAGTTCATGCGGCTCTTTTCAAAATGAGTTGTAATAGAGTGCTTTTTACCTTCGACAGATGAGCAACACAAAAAAAAACTGAAGCAGAAAGGAAATTCAGAAAGGTGGAAATACAGTTATTGATAATCAGACATTCTTAGGCAAGAGCCTATTATAATTGCTCATTTTTGTTGTGATGAAGTTCTTGAGCACCTATATCACTTTTTGATATCAATATTTAGATCTCATAAGCCCTTTTCAGATATTAGCACTCCAATCTTTGGGTAAGGTCAGTTCTTAGCATTCATCCCTTATCTTATTTTTGACAGAGGTGCCGTCAAAGAAGCCCGAACTGAAACCTGCAGAAGTCAAGAAAGGTAAACATTGTGTGCTCCATAAAACTCTGTCTATAATATAGGTTGATTAGGGGTTTGAAAAGCTTCATGACAATGAATGATTATAAGAGGGCAATTTTTAACAGTATGCTCAAAAGCCATTGTTCTATTTAAAATGGAGGATAAGCATCCTGACATCCTTATTATCCTCTGCCTACATGCACATTTTCTTACATACGCTTGCCATGAAAGCGCAATGATATCGAGCTTTGCCTGAAACATGAAATTCACTGAAAACAAATTCTCTCATTATTTCGTTTTATTGTTTATGAAGGAATTAAAATTGAAACGATGACTGAAAAAGCTTTTCATCTAGAGATAGAAGTAGACTGAATGTATTCAACTGTTATTCATAAAGTGAGAGTTAATTTCAAGTTCTAGGGTGTGATGCAATAGTATACGAATATCATCATGAGGCCATGAAGCAGTTTTTTTATTTTTAAGATGGCTACTACTGAAATCATTAAAAATTGTTACGTGTGTTTGCTCAATGCAGCCCACCATCACCTAATACATCCAGTAGCCTATTTAAGTAGCCCATTGACTATTGCTCTGGAAAAAAAACAATTCAGTAAAGCAATATTTTCTTCAACAGAGGAACCAGTTAAGAAGACTGAACCAGAAATAAAGGACATTAAAAAAGGTAAACAGAACAACCAGAAAAAAATAGACACTGATGTTAAGACCTTCTAAAGATTTAAAGGAGAAGGAAAGGCTAAAATTAAGTAAGCTTTATTTGAAAGATCTATATAAATGCACCAGTAAACCCTCAAAGTAATGCTGCTCTGAGTCCTCTGTCAAAAGAAACACCACATTTCTTTCCTTCTATTGTGTACACATGGGCTTCTGTATCTGACTTCCTGTTTTCAGCTTAAACCTCTAGGGCACGGCCTTGAGCATGCTCAGTTTGCTCCTCTCCCCATCCCTCTTCCCCTGCCTGCTGTAATATGAGCCCAGAGCTATGAGCGAGCAGGGAGAGACTCAGGCAGGAAGTGATGTCACACCAAGCCAATATGGCAGCTGCTATTCTAAACAAACAGAGAACACTTCAAGAGCTGTTTACTCAAGTATAGTAAAGCATTCTACAGAATAAATATATTGTTATAGCTTGCACTATTGTGGCTAATCTATTGGCAATAAACTGCTTCAGTAGCTTTCCTTCTCCTTTAAATGGGCAAAGCAAATGGATACGCAAGTGGATTTTTTTCATAATAAGCTCATTGAGCATCTGTATCACTTTAGTAAAAATGTTGTTTAGATCTCCTATTGTCTCTCCAGTAGTGATAAGTCAAAAGCAACTTGAACTTTGCTTTAGACTTATCACTACTAGATACTGTATGTTATAGTCTAGGTGGTGAATGAAAGCCTCCATAGACATGTTGCCTCATGCAATATTAACCCTAGAAGGTGTTAGTATTTTTGGAATAATAAACCATGAATAATATTATTTTTTAACAGAGGTGCCTGTAAAGAAACCCGAAGCAAAACCTGCAGAAGTAAAGAAAGGTGAATATCACACTCTCTTAAATAACCTGCCTATATCAAAAGTCAATGGTGGTGTGAGTTGGTAGACTTATTTTAAAGAATTGCCATGAATTGATATTTCATGGAAAAACTTAAAATGCTTTTGCACTCGAGCCGACTGATAAAGGGAGATTTTGACAAACTGCATCTCACATATTAACACCACACCCTATCGGTCATGCTGCTGATAATGAACAATGAATTGTATTATTTTTAACAGAGGTGCCTATCAAGAAGCCTGAACCAAAACCTACAGAAGTTAAGAAAGGTGATTATCGTTCTCCTGTACATACACTGACTACGGAAAAAAGTTGATCGCTTTGTTGGTTCCACTCATAATGCCGAACGATGTTAATTAGCGAATTCATGGGAAACTTTATAATCCCTCATAGTCAAGAGCAGATCTAATAAAGGAGGGTGATTTAAGAAATCTCACCCAAAGTCATCACTTTATTTTTTAAAGAAAATAGTCTTTGAGAGAATGTTTGGGGTTTTTTATAGCCATCGCCAGCCCACAATTCCATTGAGCTTTCATTTACAGAAAATGCCAATGCTGTGGTTAATGAGGATCATACTATATTAATGTAATAAAACCTAAGATCTTCATTTCACTATTATCTTAAAGAGATTCACTGAAAGAAACCTAAACTTGACAGCATTGAAGGAAACACTGGAAAAGTTAGTGGATATGATGAAACTATTGAGCTTCATCTTCAATGAGGGTTCTTTTTTTATTTTACTTTGTGAGTAGACAGTAACATTTCTATAGTAGGAGGTTCGGGAGTACCGACTTTAAAAGAAGTCTTCTATTGCATTTACTATTGTGATATATTTTGCTTGGTACACTCCAACCAAGCTTAAAATAACCAGTACCCATTTGTCATTACTCTTAAAAAAAATTCATAAACGAATGTTACCTTCAACAGAGGTACCAGTTAAGAAGACTGAACCAGAAGTGAAGGAAGTTAAGAAAGGTAAATAAAATAAATTGTTTTCTAAAAGCACATAGGACGAACTCAAATGAGTTACGTAAGCCGTCATCAAAATGATCAATTTTGTGCCAGGGAAACTGCGGATCTCTATCCCTTTCTTAAAACATGGCATAGGCCTTCGTAGGTCAAATATTACCACCAGAATCTACTTGTTAAATGGAAAATGATGAACCATGAATTTTATTGTTTTTAACAGAGGTGCCTACAAAGAAGCCTGAACCAAAACCTGCAGAAGTTAAGAAAGGTGAATATCTTGTTCTTTGCAATGCCCTGAGGGTTGTGAATGTTGGCTAGGCTGATAATACTGAATTGTGGCAATGTGCTAGTACACGGAAATCCTTAAAACCATTGCTATCACGAGAAGAAGGGAGAGACTTGAAGCAGCCATTGGAGAATCTGTTTTTTTTGGGGGGGGAGGAGAATGATTCGTGCTAAGCCCTAATTATTCTCGGAGTATTTTAAGCATGCTTTGGATATAGCTAAAGTGAATGCCTTGAGATTGTGGTCTTGTTCTTAAACAGGGAATTCCTAAAAGGAATATATTTTTCAGTAATTTGGCATATACATTAAAAATGAAATGAAACCCAAAGCCATCAATTAAAACATCATATTAAAAAAAGCAGACAAGTAAAGTAGCCTAAACAAGAAATGACAGAAGCTATGGCAAATTTCAAAATGGTTTCTAGCACATCTATTGCTGTTATTTATTGAGAGGGTTTATTTCTTATTTTAGGTTGCAAGCCAAGTACTGCGTGTATAGCACAATGCTTGGGAGAAGCATAACTTTTAAAGAAGGCTTCTTCTCCTTATAAGTAACATTTGGGGATTCTTCAACTTGCGTTCTCGCAAATTAGCCAGAATTGGGCAGTACAGTTCATGCGGCTCTTTTCAAAATGAGTTGTAATAGAGTGCTTTTTACCTTCGACAGATGAGCAACACAAAAAAAAACTGAAGCAGAAAGGAAATTCAGAAAGGTGGAAATACAGTTATTGATAATCAGACATTCTTAGGCAAGAGCCTATTATAATTACTCATTTTTGTTGTGATGAAGTTCTTGAGCACCTATGTCACTTTTTGATATCAATATTTAGATCTCATAAGCCCTTTTCAGATATTAGCACTCCAATCTTTGGGTAAGGTCAGTTCTTAGCATTCATCCCTTATCTTATTTTTGACAGAGGTGCCGTCAAAGAAGCCCGAACCGAAACCTGCAGAAGTCAAGAAAGGTAAACATTGTGTGCTCCATAAAACTCTGACGGTTTGCACCTCAATGGAAGGGGGTCCGCGGTGCTAGGGGAAAGAATGGCTAAGAGGTTGGAGGAGTGTTTAAACTAGGCAAGGGGGGGTGGGTGAGAGAAAGGATTATGGGGAAGCTAGTGTAGACGGGGCAGTGGGGTTAGTAAGGGGTCATGGGGGAGGAGTGAGGGGGGCATACAGTTTACCAGCTAAGGAGGTCCCTCTGTTACAAGGAAAACAGAATAATACTAACTTAACGTATAATTCTTTACCAAGTAATGCACATTTCAAAAGTAAAAGTAATAACCTCCGCTGTATGCTGGCAAATGCACGGAGTTTGTCAGGTAAAATGGGAGACCTAGAATTAATTGCATGCTCTAAAAATTATGATATAATTGGTATCACTGAGACCTGGTGGGATGAAACATGTGACTGGATTGTGAATTTAAATGGTTACACCCTTTTTAGGAGGGATAGAGGGATTAAAAAGGGTGGAGGAGTGTGTTTGTATGTAAAGCCTGAATTAAAGCCATGCGCTAAAGAAATAAAAATAGCTGCACTGGTGAGGGTGTAGAATCACTCTGGGTAGAGATTTCGACTGGGCAAAAGGTATCAAAAAGAATTATCATTGGTGTATGCTATAAACCACCTCGTATAAGTGTCGAGTATGAAGCCGAGCTACTCTTGCAGATACAAGCGGCTTCACAAGCTGGGTCAAGTTGTTGCTATGGGTGACTTCAATTATCCAGACATTGACTGGGGTAATGGGGTTGCTAAGACAGAAAAAGCTAGTAGGTTTGTAAATATGCTGAATGACAACTTTTTATTCCAGCTCGTTCAAGAACCTACTAGGAATAACTCTCTTTTGGACCTTGTAATAACTAACAATACTGAACTCATCTCTAACATTTGTGTGGGTGAGCATTTAGGGAATAGTGATCATAACATGGTCTCCTTTGAGATTCTGTTGCAGAAGCAATTCTATAAGGGAGTAACTAAAACACTAAATTTCAGACGTGCAAACTTTGACAGTATAAGGGCATCTCTGCAACATATTAAGTGGGAAATGCTTTTCACAGGGTTAAACACAGAACAAAAATGGGAAGTCTTTAAAATGCTGCTTAATAAATATACTTGTCAGTATATTCCACTTGTAAGCAAGGAACGTCGTTGCAAAGCAAAACCTTTTTGGTTCAATAGAAGCGTTGGTGTTGAGGTGGGTAAGAAAAGACGTGCTTTTAAGGCTTTCAAGTTAGCTGGTATAGCCGAAACATTTATAAGGTACAAGGAGGCCAATAAATCATGCAAAGAAG
This sequence comes from Xenopus laevis, assembly GCF_017654675.1. Taxonomy (NCBI): domain Eukaryota; kingdom Metazoa; phylum Chordata; class Amphibia; order Anura; family Pipidae; genus Xenopus; species Xenopus laevis. The sequence goes on along the minus strand of NC_054379.1, from coordinate 68,101,573 downwards.
CTATAAGGCAAGCTAAAATTGCTATAGAAAAGGATATTGCAGCAAGCAGTAAAAAAAATCCAAAATTATTTTTTAAATATGTCAATAGTAAAAAAATGAAGCAGGAAGGGGTGGGACCCTTACTATCAGAGGGGGGTCAGCTGGTTGATGAAAACAAAATAAAAGCGCAGATTCTGAACTCGTATTTTTCATCTGTGTACACAAATGAAGAACCAGTAAGTGAAGGTTTCCTTCTTAAAGGAAAACTATACCCCCAAAATGAATACTTAAGCAACAGATAGTTTATATCAAATTGAATGACATATTAAAGAATCTTACCAAACTGGAATATATATTTACATAAATATTGCCCTTTTACATCTCTTGCCTTGAACCACCATTTCGTGACTCTATCTGTGCTGCCTCAGAGATCACCTGACCAGAAATACTACAACACTAACTGTAACAGGAAGAAGTGTGGAAGCAAAAGGCAGAACTCTGTCTGTTAATTGGCTCATGTGACCTTACATGTGGTTTGTTTGTGTGCACAGTGAATCTTACGATCTCAGGGGGCGGCCCTTATTTTTTAAAATGGCAATTTTCTATTTATGATTACCCAATGGCACATACTACTAAAAAAGTATATAATTATGATAATGGTTCATTTACATGAAGCAGGGTTTTACACATGAGCTGTTTTACTCAATATCTTTTAATAGAGACCTACATTGTTTGGGGGGGTATAGTTTTCCTTTAACACTCCCAATTCTAGTAATACAACTAATGATGCATGGTTCATACATGAAGAAATTCAAAAGAGACTTGAACATGTTAAGATTAAGAAAGGTCCAGGGCCAGATGGTATTCATCCCAGGGTAATTAGCGAGCTTAGCTCTGTGATTGCCAAACCTCTTTACTTAATTTTTCAGGATTCATTGAGATCTGGCATTGTGCCGAGAGACTGACGAATTGCTAATGTGGTGCCTCTATTCAAAAAAGGATCCCGTTCTCAGCCTCAAAACTATAGGCCAGTTAGTCTGACGTCAGTATTAGGAAAGCTTTTCGAAGGGTTAATAAAGGATAAGATACTGGACTTCATAGCAAATCATAATACTATGAGTTTGTGCCAGCATGGTTTTATGCGTAATAGATCTTGCCAGACTAACTTAATTTCTTTTTACGAGAATGTAAGTAGAGACCTCGATTCTGGGATGGAAGTGGATGTGATTTACTTAGACTTTGCTAAAGCATTTGATACAGTGCCACACAAAAGGTTACTGGTTAAATTAAGGAATGTTGGCCTGGAACATAGTATTTGTACCTGGATAGAGAACTGGCTAAAAGATAGACTACAAAGAGTGGTGGTAAATGGAACATTTTCTAATTGGACCAGTGTTGTTAGTGGAGTACCGCAGGGATCTGTACTAGGTCCTTGCTTTTCAACTTGTTTATTAATGACCTGGAGGTGGGCATTGAAAGTACTGTTTCTATTTTTGCAGATGATACTAAATTGTGCAGAACTATAGGTTCCATGCAGGATGCTGCCACTTTGCAAAGTGATCTGTCTAAACTGGAAAACTGGGCAGCAAACTGGAAAATGAGGTTCAACGTTGATAAATGCAAGGTTATGCACTTTGGCAAAAATAATATAAATGCAAGTTATACACTAAATGGCAGTGTGTTGGGAGTTTCCTTAAATGAAAAGGATCTAGGGGTCTTTGTAGATAACACGTTGTCTAATTCTGGGCAGTGTCATTCTGTGACTACTAAAGCAAATAAAGTTCTGTCTTGCATAAAAAAGGGCATTAACTCAAGGGATGAAAACATAATTATGCCTCTTTATAGGTCCTTGTGAGGCCTCATCTGGAGTATGCAGTTCAGTTTTGGACTCCAGTCCTTAAGAGGGATATAAATGAACTGGAGAGAGTGCAGAGACGTGCAACTAAATTGGTTAGAGGACGGAAGACTTAAATTATGAGGGTAGACTGTCAAGGTTGGGGTTGTTTTCTCTGGAAAAAAGGCGCTTGCGAGGGACATGATTACACTTTACAAGTACATTAGAGGACATTATAGACAAATGGCAGGGGACCTTTTTACCCATAAAGTGGATCACCGTACCAGAGGCCACCCCTTTAGACTAGAAGAAAAGAACTTTCATTTGAAGCAACGTAGAGGGTTCTTCACAGTCAGGACAGTGAGGTTGTGGAATGCACTGCCGGGTGATGTTGTGATGGCTGATTCAGTTAATGCCTTTAAGAATGGCTTGGATGATTTTTTGGACAGACATAATATCCAAGGCTATTGTGATACTAAACTCTATAGTTAGTATAGGTATGGGTATATAGAATTTTAATTAAAAGTAGGGAGGGGTGTGTGTATGGATGATGGGTTTTCATTTGGAGGGGTTGAACTTGATGGACTTTGTCTTTTTTCAACCCAATTTAACTATGTAACTATGTAACTATAATATAGGTTGATTAGGGGTTTGAAAAGCTTCATGACAATGAATGATTATAAGAGGGCAATTTTAACAGTATGCTCAAAAGCCATTGTTCTATTTAAAATGGAGGAAAAGCATCCTGACATCCTTATTATCCTCTGCCTACATGCACATTTTCTTACATACGCTTGCCATGAAAGCGCAATGATATCGAGCTTTGCCTGAAACATAAAATTCACTGAAAACAAATTCTCTCATTATTTCATTTTATTGTTTATGAAGGAATTAAAATTGAAACGATGACTGAAAAAGCTTTTCATCTAGAGATAGAAGTAGACTGAATGTATTCAACTGTTATTCATAAAGTGAGAGTTAATTTCAAGTTCTAGGGTGTGATGCAATAGTATACGAATATCATCATGAGGCCATAAAGCAGTTTTTTTATTTTTAAGATGGCTACTACTGAAATCATTAAAAATTGTTACGTGTTTTTGCTCAATGCAGCCCACCATCACCTAATACATCCAGTAGCCTATTTAAGTAGCCCATTGACTATTGCTCTGGAAAAAAAACAATTCAGTAAAGCAATATTTTCTTCAACAGAGGAACCAGTTAAGAAGACTGAACCAGAAATAAAGGACATTAAAAAAGGTAAACAGAACAACCAGAAAAAAATAGACACTGATGTAAAGACCTTCTAAAGATTTAAATGGGCAAAGTAAATGGATACGCAAGTGGATTTTTTTCATAATAAGCTCATTGAGCATCTGTATCACTTTAGTAAAAATGTTGTTTAGATCTCCTATTGTCACTCCAGTAGTGATAAGTCAAAAGCAACTTGAACTTTGCTTTAGACTTATCACTACTAGATACTGTATGTTATAGTCTAGGTGGTGAATGAAAGCCTCCATAGACATGTTGCCTCATGCAATATGAACCCTAGAAGGTGTTAGTATTTTTGGAATAATAAACCATGAATAATATTATTTTTTAACAGAGGTGCCTGTAAAGAAACCCGAAGCAAAACCTGCAGAAGTAACTTTTTGATATCACACTCTCTTAAATAACCTGCCTATATCAAAAGTCAATGGTGGTGTGAGTTGGTAGACTTATTTTAAAGAATTGCCATGAATTGATATTTCATGGAAAAACTTAAAATGCTTTTGCACTCGAGCCGACTGATAAAGGGAGATTTTGACAAACTGCATCTCACATATTAACACCACACCTATCGGTCATGCTGCTGATAATGAACAATGAATTGTATTATTTTTAACAGAGGTGCCTATCAAGAAGCCTGAACCAAAACCTACAGAAGTTAAGAAAGGTGATTATCGTTCTCCTGTACATACACTGACTACGGAAAAAAGTTGATCGCTTTGTTGGTTCCACTCATAATGCCGAACGATGTTAATTAGCGAATTCATGGGAAACTTTATAATCCCTCATAGTCAAGAGCAGATCTAATAAAGGAGGGTGATTTAAGAAATCTCACCCAAAGTCATCACTTTATTTTTTAAAGAAAATAGTCTTTGAGAGAATGTTTGGGTTTTTTTATAGCCATCGCCAGCCCACAATTCCATTGAGCTTTCATTTACAGAAAATGCCAATGCTGTGGTTAATGAGGATCATACTATATTAATGTAATAAAACCTAAGATCTTCATTTCACTATTATCTTAAAGAGATTCACTGAAAGAAACCTAAACTTGACAGCATTGAAGGAAACACTGGAAAAGTTAGTGGATATGATGAAACTATTGAGCTTCATCTTCAATGAGGGTTCTTTTTTATTTTACTTTGTGAGTAGACAGTAACATTTCTATAGTAGGAGGTTCGGGAGTACCGACTTTAAAAGAAGTCTTCTATTGCATTTACTATTGTGATATATTTTGCTTGATACACTCCAACCAAGCTTAAAATAACCAGTACCCATTTGTCATTACTCTTAAAAAAAATTCATAAACGAATGTTACCTTCAACAGAGGTACCAGTTAAGAAGACTGAACCAGAAGTGAAGGAAGTTAAGAAAGGTAAATAAAATAAATTGTTTTCTAAAAGCACATAGGACGAACTCAAATGAGTTACGTCAGCCGTCATCAAAATGATCAATTTTGTGCCAGGGAAACTGCGGATCTCTATCCCTTTCTTAAAACATGGCATAGGCCTTCGTAGGTCAAATTTTACCACCAGAATCTACTTCTTAAATGGAAAATGATGAACCATGAATTTTATTGTTTTTAACAGAGGTGCCTACAAAGAAGCCGGAACCAAAACCTGCAGAAGTTAAGAAAGGTGAATATCTTGTTCTTTGCAATGCCCTGAGGGTTGTGAATGTTGGCTAGGCTGATAATACTGAATTGTGGCAATGTGCTAGTACACGGAAATCCTTAAAACCATTGCTATCACGAGAAGAAGGGAGAGACTTGGAGCAGCCATTGGAGAATCTGTTTTTTTTGGGGGGGGGAGGAGAATGATTCGTGTTAAGCCCTATTTATTCTCAGAGTATTTTATGCATGCTTTGGATATAGCTAAAGTGAATGCCTTGAGATTGTGGTCTTGTTCTTAAACAGGGAATTCCTAAAAGGAATATATTTTTCAGTAATTTGGCATATACATTAAAAATTAAATGAAACCCAAAGCCATCAATTAAAACATCATATTAAAAAAGCAGACAAGTGAAGTAGCCTAAACAAGAAATGACAGAAGCTATGGAAAATTTCAAAATGGTTTCTAGCACATCTATTGCTGTTATTTATTGAGAGGGTTTATTTCTTATTTTAGGTTGCGAGCCAAGTACTGCGTGCATAGCACAATGCTTGGGAGAAGCATAACTTTTAAAGAAGGCTTCTTCTCCTTATAAGTAACATTTGGGGATTCTCCCACTTGCGTTCTCGCAAATTAGCCAGAATTGGGCAGTATAGTTCATGCGGCTCTTTTCAAAATGAGTTGTAATAGAGTGCTTTTTACCTTCGACAGATGAGCAACACAAAAAAAAACTGAAGCAGAAAGGAAATTCAGAAAGGTGGAAATACAGTTATTGATAATCAGACATTCTTAGGCAAGAGCCTATTATAATTACTCATTTATGTTGTGATGAAGTTCTTGAGCACCTATATCACTTTTTGATATCAATATTTAGATCTCATAAGCCCTTTTCAGATATTAGCACTCCAATCTTTCGGTAAGGTCAGTTCTTAGCATTCATCCCTTATCTTATTTTTGACAGAGGTGCCGTCAAAGAAGCCCGAACCGAAACCTGCAGAAGTCAAGAAAGGTAAACATTGTGTGCTCCATAAAACTCTGTCTATAATATAGGTTGATTAGGGGTTTGAAAAGCTTCATGACAATGAATGATTATAAGAGGGCAATTTTTAACAGTATGCTCAAAAGCCATTGTTCTATTTAAAATGGAGGATAAGCATCCTGACATCCTTATTATCCTCTGCCTACATGCACATTTTCTTACATACGCTTGCCATGAAAGCGCAATGATATCGAGCTTTGCCTGAAACATGAAATTCACTGAAAACGAATTCTCTCATTATTTCGTTTTATTGTCTATGAAGGAATTAAAATTGAAACGATGACTGAAAAAGCTTTTCATCTAGAGATAGAAGTAGACTGAATGTATTCAACAGTTATTCATAAAGTGAGAGTTAATTTCAAGTTCTAGGGTGTGATGCAATAGTATACGAATATCATCATGAGGCCATGAAGCAGTTTTTTTATTTTTAAGATGGCTACTACTGAAATCATTAAAAATTGTTACGTGTTTTTGCTCAATGCAGCCCACCATCACCTAATACATCCAGTAGCCTATTTAAGTAGCCCATTGACTATTGCTCTGGAAAAAAAACAATTCAGTAAAGCAATATTTTCTTCAACAGAGGAACCAGTTAAGAAGACTGAACCAGAAATAAAGGACATTAAAAAAGGTAAACAGAACAACCAGAAAAAAATAGACACTGATGTAAAGACCTTCTAAAGATTTAAATGGGCAAAGTAAATGGATACGCAAGTGGATTTTTTTCATAATAAGCTCATTGAGCATCTGTATCACTTTAGTAAAAATGTTGTTTAGATCTCCTATTGTCACTCCAGTAGTGATAAGTCAAAAGCAACTTGAACTTTGCTTTAGACTTATCACTACTAGATACTGTATGTTATAGTCTAGGTGGTGAATGAAAGCCTCCATAGACATGTTGCCTCATGCAATATGAACCCTAGAAGGTGTTAGTATTTTTGGAATAATAAACCATGAATAATATTATTTTTTAACAGAGGTGCCTGTAAAGAAACCCGAAGCAAAACCTGCAGAAGTAACTTTTTGATATCACACTCTCTTAAATAACCTGCCTATATCAAAAGTCAATGGTGGTGTGAGTTGGTAGACTTATTTTAAAGAATTGCCATGAATTGATATTTCATGGAAAAAACTTAAAATGCTTTTGCACTCGAGCCGACTGATAAAGGGAGATTTTGACAAACTGCATCTCACATATTAACACCACACCCTATCGGTCATGCTGCTGATAATGAACAATGAATTGTATTATTTTTAACAGAGGTGCCTATCAAGAAGCCTGAACCAAAACCTACAGAAGTTAAGAAAGGTGATTATCGTTCTCCTGTACATACACTGACTACGGAAAAAAGTTGATCGCTTTGTTGGTTCCACTCATAATGCCGAACGATGTTAATTAGCGAATTCATGGGAAACTTTATAATCCCTCATAGTCAAGAGCAGATCTAATAAAGGAGGGTGATTTAAGAAATCTCACCCAAAGTCATCACTTTATTTTTTAAAGAAAATAGTCTTTGAGAGAATGTTTGGTTTTTTTATAGCCATCGCCAGCCCACAATTCCATTGAGCTTTCATTTACAGAAAATGCCAATGCTGTGGTTAATGAGGATCATACTATATTAATGTAATAAAACCTAAGATCTTCATTTCACTATTATCTTAAAGAGATTCACTGAAAGAAACCTAAACTTGACAGCATTGAAGGAAACACTGGAAAAGTTAGTGGATATGATGAAACTATTGAGCTTCATCTTCAATGAGGGTTCTTTTTTATTTTACTTTGTGAGTAGACAGTAACATTTCTATAGTAGGAGGTTCGGGAGTACCGACTTTAAAAGAAGTCTTCTATTGCATTTACTATTGTGATATATTTGCTTGGTACACTCCAACCAAGCTTAAAATAACCAGTACCCATTTGTCATTACTCTTAAAAAAAAATTCATAAACGAATGTTACCTTCAACAGAGGTACCAGTTAAGAAGACTGAACCAGAAGTGAAGGAAGTTAAGAAAGGTAAATAAAATAAATTGTTTTCTAAAAGCACATAGGACGAACTCAAATGAGTTACGTCAGCCGTCATCAAAATGATCAATTTTGTGCCAGGGAAACTGCGGATCTCTATCCTTTCTTAAAACATGGCATAGGCCTTCGTAGGTCAAATTTTACCACCAGAATCTACTTCTTAAATGGAAAATGATGAACCATGAATTTTATTGTTTTTAACAGAGGTGCCTACAAAGAAGCCGGAACCAAAACCTGCAGAAGTTAAGAAAGGTGAATATCTTGTTCTTTGCAATGCCCTGAGGGTTGTGAATGTTGGCTAGGCTGATAATACTGAATTGGGGCAATGTGCTAGTACACGGAAATCCTTAAAACCATTGCTATCACGAGAAGAAGGGAGAGACTTGGAGCAGCCATTGGAGAATCTGTTTTTTTGGGGGGGGGGAGAATGATTCGTGTTAAGCCCTATTTATTCTCAGAGTATTTTATGCATACTTTGGATATAGCTAAAGTGAATGCCTTGAGATTGTGGTCTTGTTCTTAAACAGGGAATTCCTAAAAGGAATATATTTTTCAGTAATTTGGCATATACATTAAAAATTAAATGAAACCCAAAGCCATCAATTAAAACATCATATTAAAAAAGCAGACAAGTGAAGTAGCCTAAACAAGAAATGACAGAAGCTATGGAAAATTTCAAAATGGTTTCTAGCACATCTATTGCTGTTATTTATTGAGAGGGTTTATTTCTTATTTTGGGTTGCGAGCCAAGTACTGCGTGCATAGCACAATGTTTGGGGAGAAGCATAACTTTTAAAGAAGGCTTCTTCTCCTTATAAGTAACATTTGGGGATTCTCCCACTTGCGTTCTCGCAAATTAGCCAGAATTGGGCAGTACAGTTCATGCGGCTCTTTTCAAAATGAGTTGTAATAGAGTGCTTTTTACCTTCGACAGATGAGCAACACAAAAAAAAACTGAAGCAGAAAGGAAATTCAGAAAGGTGGAAATACAGTTATTGATAATCAACATTCTTAGGCAAGAGCCTATTATAATTACTCATTTATGTTGTGATGAAGTTCTTGAGCACCTATATCACTTTTTGATATCAATATTTAGATCTCATAAGCCCTTTTCAGATATTAGCACTCCAATCTTTCGGTAAGGTCAGTTCTTAGCATTCATCCCTTATCTTATTTTTGACAGAGGTGCCGTCAAAGAAGCCCGAACCGAAACCTGCAGAAGTCAAGAAAGGTAAACATTGTGTGCTCCATAAAACTCTGTCTATAATATAGGTTGATTAGGGGTTTGAAAAGCTTCATGACAATGAATGATTATAAGAGGGCAATTTTTAACAGTATGCTCAAAAGCCATTGTTCTATTTAAAATGGAGGATAAGCATCCTGACATCCTTATTATCCTCTGCCTACATGCACATTTTCTTACATACGCTTGCCATGAAAGCGCAATGATATCGAGCTTTGCCTGAAACATGAAATTCACTGAAAACGATTCTCTCATTATTTCGTTTTATTGTCTATGAAGGAATTAAAATTGAAACGATGACTGAAAAAGCTTTTCATCTAGAGATAGAAGTAGACTGAATGTATTCAACTGTTATTCATAAAGTGAGAGTTAATTTCAAGTTCTAGGGTGTGATGCAATAGTATACGAATATCATCATGAGGCCATGAAGCAGTTTTTTTATTTTAAGATGGCTACTACTGAAATCATTAAAAATTGTTACGTGTTTTTGCTCAATGCAGCCCACCATCACCTAATACATCCAGTAGCCTATTTAAGTAGCCCATTGACTATTGCTCTGGAAAAAGACAATTCAGTAAGCAATATTTTCTTCAACAGAGGAACCAGTTAAGAAGACTGAACCAGAAATAAAGGACATTAAAAAAGGTAAACAGAACAACCGAAAAAAATAGACACTGTTGTAAAGACCTTCTAAAGATTTAAATGGCAAAGCAAATGGATACGCAAGTGGATTTTTTCATAATAAGCTCATTGAGCATCTGTATCACTTTAGTAAAAATGTTGTTTAGATCTCCCATTGTCTCTCCAGTAGTGTTAAGTCAAAAGCAACTTGAACTTTGCTTTAGACTTATCACTACTAGATACTGTATGTTATAGTCTAGGTGGTGAATGAAAGCCTCCATAGACATGTTGCCTCATGCAATATTAACCCTAGAAGGTGTTAGTATTTTTGGAATAATAAACCATGAATAATATTATTTTTTAACAGAGGTGCATGTAAAGAAACCCGAAGCAAAACCTTCAGAATTAAAGAAAGGTGAATATCACACTCTCTTAAATAACCTGCCTATATCAAAAGTCAATGGTGGTGTGAGTTGGTAGACTTATTTTAAAGAATTGCCATGAATTGATATTTCATGGAAAAACTTAAAATGCTTTTGCACTCGAGCCGACTGATAAAGGGAGATTTTGACAAACTGCATCTCACATATTAACACCACACCCTATCGGTCATGCTGCTGATAATGAACAATGAATTGTATTATTTTTAACAGAGGTGCCTATCAAGAAGCCTGAACCAAAACCTACAGAAGTTAAGAAAGGTGATTATCGTTCTCCTGTACATACACTGACTACGGAAAAAAGTTGATCGCTTTGTTGGTTCCACTCATAATGCCGAACGATGTTAATTAGCGAATTCATGGGAAACTTTATAATCCCTCATAGTCAAGAGCAGATCTAATAAAGGAGGGTGATTTAAGAAATCTCACCCAAAGTCATCACTTTATTTTTTAAAGAAATAGTCTTTGAGAGAATGTTTGGGTTTTTTTATAGCCATCGCCAGCCCACAATTCCATTGAGCTTTCATTTAAGGAAAATGCCAATGCTGTGGTTAATGAGGATCATTCTATATTAATGTAATAAAACCTAAGATCTTCATTTCACTATTATCTTAAAGAGATTCACTGAAAGAAACGTAAACTTGACAGCATTGAAGGAAACACTGGAAAAGTTAGTGGATATGATGAAACTATTGAGCTTCATCTTCAACGAGGGTTCTTTTTTATTTTACTTTGTGAGTAGATAGTAACATTTCTATAGTAGGAGGTTCAGGAGTACCGACTTTAAAAGAAGTCTTCTATTGCATTTACTATTGTGATATTTTTTTGCTTGGTACACTCCAACCAAGCTTAAAATAACCAGTACCCATTTGTCATTACTCTTAAAAAAAATTCATAAACGAATGTTACCTTCAACAGAGGTACCAGTCAAGAAGACTGAACCAGAAGTGAAGGAAGTTAAGAAAGGTAAATAAAATAAATTGTTTTCTAAAAGCACATAGGACGAACTCAAATGAGTTACGTAAGCCGTCATCAAAATGATCAATTTTGTGCCAGGGAAACTGCGGATCTCTATCCCTTTCTTAAAACATGGCATAGGCCTTCGTAGGTCAAATATTACCACCAGAATCTACTTGTTAAATGGAAAATGATGAACCATGAATTTTATTGTTTTTAACAGAGGTGCCTACAAAGAAGCCGGAACCAAAACCTGCAGAAGTTAAGAAAGGTGAATATCTTGTTCTTTGCAATGCCCTGAGGGTTGTGAATGTTGGCTAGGCTGATCATACTGAATTGTGGCAATGTGCTAGTACACGGAAATCCTTAAAACCATTGCTATCACGAGAAGAAGGGAGAGACTTGAAGCAGCCATTGGAGAATCTGTTTTTTGGGGGGGGGTAGGAGAATGATTCGTGTTAAGCCCTAATTATTCTCGGAGTATTTTAAGCATGCTTTGGATATAGCTTAAGTGAATGCCTTGAGATTGTGGTCTTGTTCTTAAACAGGGAATTCCTAAAAGGAATATATTTTTCAGCAATTTGGCATATACATTAAAAATGAAATGAAACCCAAAGCCATCAATTAAAACATCATATTAAAAAAGCAGACAAGTGAAGTAGCCTAAACAAGAAATGAAAGAAGCTATGGCAAATTTCAAAATGGTTTCTAGCACATCTATTGCTGTTATTTATTGAGAGGGTTTATTTCTTATTTTAGGTTGCGAGCCAAGTACTGCGCGTATAGCACAATGCTTGGGAGAAGCATAACTTTTAAAGAAGGCTTCTTCTCCTTATAAGTAACATTTGGGGATTCTTCCACTTGCGTTCTCGCAAATTAGCCAGAATTGGGCAGTACAGTTCATGCGGCTCTTTTCAAAATGAGCTGTAATAGAGTGCTTTTTACATTCGACAGATGAGCTACACCAAAAAAAAAAATGAAGCAGAAAGGAAATTCAGAAAGGTGGAAATACAGTTATTGATAATCAGACATTCTTAGGCAAGAGCCTATTATAATTACTCATTTTTGTTGTGATGAAGTTCTTGAGCACCTATATCACTTTTTGATATCAATATTTAGATCTCATAAGCCCTTTTCAGATATTAGCACTCCAATCTTTCGGTAAGGTCAGTTCTTAGCATTCATCCCTTATCTTATTTTTGACAGAGGTGCCGTCAAAGAAGCCCGAACCGAAACCTGCAGAAGTCAAGAAAGGTAAAAATTGTGTGCTCCATAAAACTCTGTCTATAATATAGGTTGATTAGGGGTTTGAAAAGCTTCATGACAATGAATGATTATAAGAGGGCAATTTTTAACAGTATGCTCAAAAGCCATTGTTCTATTTAAAATGGAGGATAAGCATCCTGACATCCTTATTATCCTCTGCCTACATGCACATTTTCTTACATACGCTTGCCATGAAAGCACAATGATATCGAGCTTTGCCTGAAACATGAAATTCACTGAAAACGAATTCTCTCATTATTTCGTTTTATTGTTTATGAAGGAATTAAAATTGAAACGATGACTGAAAAAGCTTTTCATCTAGAGATAGAAGTAGACTGAATGTATTCAACTGTTATTCATAAAGTGAGAGTTAATTTCAAGTTCTAGGGTGTGATGCAATAGTATACGAATATCATCATGAGGCCATGAAGCAGTTTTTTATTTTTAAGATGGCTACTACTGAAATCATTAAAAATTGTTACGTGTTTTTGCTCAATGCAGCCCACCATCACCTAATACATCCAGTAGCCTATTTAAGTAGCCCATTGACTATTGCTCTGGAAAAAGACAATTCAGTAAAGCAATATTTTCTTCAACAGAGGAACCAGTTAAGAAGACTGAACCAGAAATAAAGGACATTAAAAAAGGTAAACAGAACAACCAGAAAAAAATAGACACTGTTGTAAAGACCTTCTAAAGATTTAAATGGGCAAAGCAAATGGATACGCAAGTGGATTTTTTCATAATAAGCTCATTGAGCATCTGTATCACTTTAGTAAAAATGTTGTTTAGATCTCCTATTGTCTCTCCAGTAGTGTTAAGTCAAAAGCAACTTGAACTTTGCTTTAGACTTATCACTACTAGATACTGTATGTTATGGTCTAGGTGGTGAATGAAAGCCTCCATAGACATGTTGCCTCATGCAATATTAACCCTAGAAGGTATTAGTATTTTTGGAATAATAAACCATGAATAATATAATTTTTTAACAGAGGTGCATGTAAAGAAACCCGAAGCAAAACCTTCAGAATTAAAGAAAGGTGAATATCACACTCTCTTAAATAACCTGCCTATATCAAAAGTCAATGGTGGTGTGAGTTGGTAGACTTATTTTAAAGAATTGCCATGAATTGATATTTCATGGAAAAACTTAAAATGCTTTTGCACTCGAGCCGACTGATAAAGGGAGATTTTGACAAACTGCATCTCACATATTAACACCACACCCTATCGGTCATGCTGCTGATAATGAACAATGAATTGTATTATTTTTAACAGAGGTGCCTATCAAGAAGCCTGAACCAAAACCTACAGAAGTTAAGAAAGGTGATTATCGTTCTCCTGTACATACACTGACTACGGAAAAAAGTTGATCGCTTTGTTGGTTCCACTCATAATGCCGAACGATGTTAATTAGCGAATTCATGGGAAACTTTATAATCCCTCATAGTCAAGAGCAGATCTAATAAAGGAGGGTGATTTAAGAAATCTCACCCAAAGTCATCACTTTATTTTTTAAAGAAAATAGTCTTTGAGAGAATGTTTGGGTTTTTTTATAGCCATCGCCAGCCCACAATTCCATTGAGCTTTCATTTAAGGAAAATGCCAATGCTGTGGTTAATGAGGATCATTCTATATTAATGTAATAAAACCTAAGATCTTCATTTCACTATTATCTTAAAGAGATTCACTGAAAGAAACGTAAACTTGACAGCATTGAAGGAAACACTGGAAAAGTTAGTGGATATGATGAAACTATTGAGCTTCATCTTCAACGAGGGTTCTTTTTTATTTTACTTTGTGAGTAGATAGTAACATTTCTATAGTAGGAGGTTCAGGAGTACCGACTTTAAAAGAAGTCTTCTATTGCATTTACTATTGTGATATTTTTTTGCTTGGTACACTCCAACCAAGCTTAAAATAACCAGTACCCATTTGTCATTACTCTTAAAAAAAATTCATAAACGAATGTTACCTTCAACAGAGGTACCAGTCAAGAAGACTGAACCAGAAGTGAAGGAAGTTAAGAAAGGTAAATAAAATAAATTGTTTTCTAAAAGCACATAGGACGAACTCAAATGAGTTACGTAAGCCGTCATCAAAATGATCAATTTTGTGCCAGGGAAACTGCGGATCTCTATCCCTTTCTTAAAACATGGCATAGGCCTTCGTAGGTCAAATATTACCACCAGAATCTACTTGTTAAATGGAAAATGATGAACCATGAATTTTATTGTTTTTAACAGAGGTGCCTACAAAGAAGCTGGAACCAAAACCTGCAGAAATTAAGAAAGGTGAATATCTTGTTCTTTGCAATGCCCTGAGGGTTGTGAATGTTGGCTAGGCTGATAATACTGAATTGTGGCAATGTGCTAGTACACGGAAATCCTTAAAACCATTGCTATCACGAGAAGAAGGGAGAGACTTGAAGCAGCCATTGGAGAATCTGTTTTTTTTTGGGGGGGGAGGAGAATGATTCGTGTTAAGCCCTAATTATTCTCGGAGTATTTTAAGCATGCTTTGGATATAGCTAAAGTGAATGCCTTGAGATTGTGGTCTTGTTCTTAAACAGGGAATTCCTAAAAGGAATATATTTTTCAGCAATTTGGCATATACATTACAAAATTAAATGAAACCCAAAGCCATCAATTAAAACATCATATTAAAAAAGCAGACAAGTGAAGTAGCCTAAACAAGAAATGACAGAAGCTATGGCAAATTTCAAAATGGTTTCTAGCACATCTACTGTATTGCTGTTATTTATTGAGAGGGTTTATTTCTTATTTTAGGTTCTGAGCCAAGTACTGCGTGTATAGCACAATGCTTGGGAGAAGCATAACTTTTAAAGAAGGCTTCTTCTCCTTATAAGTAACATTTGGGGATTCTTCCACTTGCGTTCTCGCAAATTAGCCAGAATTGGGCAGTACAGTTCAGGCGGCTCTTTTCAAAATGAGCTGTAATAGTGTGCTTTTTACCTTCGACAGATGAGCTACACAAAAAAAAAACTGAAGCAGAAAGGAAATTCAGAAAGGTGGAAATACAGTTATTGATAATCAGACATTCTTAGGCAAGAGCCTATTATAATTACTAATTTTTGTTGTGCCGAAGTTCTTGAGTACCTATATCACTTTTTGATATCAATATTTAGATCTCATAAGCCCTTTTCAGATATTAGCACTCCAGTCTTTTGGTAAGGTCAGTTTTTAACATTCATCCGTTATCTTATTTTTGACAGAGGTGCCGTCAAAGAAGCCTGAACTGAAACCTGCAGAAGTCAAGAAAGGTAAACATTGTGTGCTATAATATAGGTTGATTAGGGGGTTGGAAAGCTTCATGACAATGAAAAAATTATACTCAAATGAGTTAAGTAAGCCATCATCAAAATGATTAATTTTGCGCCAGGGCCACTGATGATCTCTATCCATTTCTTGAGATATGGCATACACCTTATATCTTCAAATATTACCACCAGAATCTACTTTTTAAATGGATAATTATGAGCCATGAATTGTATTAATTTTAATAGAGGTGCCTACAAAGAAGCCTGAACCAAAACCTGCAGAAGTTAAAGGAGAAGGAAAAATTATTAGCTATCTCCCTATAATCTACTCCCCAAGATCTACTAAAACGCTATATTTGCAACTCACATTTCCTAATCCTATAGTGTAGAATCCATCTCCTTGTTCGGCTCACCTAATCAGTCACGCAGGCGCGATCTTAGTAAGGTAGCCTAGTCTTCCATTTCCTCTATCTCTTTACTGCTCATACGCGAAAAAAAAAAAACCATGTTGACCTTTGGGGCGTGTCACTACCGACGTGTGTTCATTATTATTATGGTAAATATGTTTACCTTTCCTCACTGCTTCCCAGAAAACTTCACCATACAAGCTGCAATTTGCTGTGAGGCATATGAGAAAGTTTTCCATGTAGGAGGAGCGTTCACTCTCTATGCAGAGCGGGTCACATGGGAGCGGGCTGATGCCAGACACTTTCTCTCCCCGCGCTCTCCCCTCCCTCCCCCAGCATTTGTGGCTGAAGACATTAACCTGCCTACATTACATCAATCTATATAGCGTAGTTTAAATTAAAGACACTCACTATGAAAAATGCATTGACTTGCTCTCTCCCCTCATTCCCCCAACCTCCCTTCCCCATTTATGGCAGAAGATCATTCAGTATACGATCGTTTGTATGGAAGCCTTCACTAGGAAAAATGCTCCTACATGATTCCCCCTCACTCACTGTCTCCCTCCACTGCAACAGCATCAGTGCACGTGTTAACTAGAGATGTCGCGAACTGTTCGCCGGCGAACTTGTTCGCGCGAACATCGGGTGTTCGCGCTCGCCGGAAGTTCGCGAACGTCGCGCGACGTTCGCCATTTTGGGTTCGCCATTGTTGGCGCTTTTTTTTGCCCTCTCACCCAGACCAGCAGGTACATGGCAGCCAATCAGGAAGCTCTCCCCTGGACCACTCCCTTCCCTATAAAAACCGAAGCCCTGCAGCGTTTTTTCACTCTGCCTGTGTGTGCTGAAGAGATAGTGTAGGGAGAGAGCTGCTGCCTGTTAGTGATTTCAGGGACAGTTGAAAGTTTGCTGGCTAGTAATCGTTTTGATACTGCTCTGTTATTGGAGGGACAGAAGTCTGCAGGGGTTTGAGGGACATTTAAGCTTAGGTAGCTTTGCTGGCTAGTAATCTACCTTCTACTGCAGTGCTCTGTATGTAGCTGCAGTGGGCAGCTGTCCTGCTTCTGATCTCATCTGCTGACTGCTGCAATAACAGTAGTCCTTGTAAGGACTGCTTTATTTATTTTTTTGTTGTTTACTACTACTACTACTACTACTACTATAAGAGCCCAGTGCTATTAGTCTAGCAGTGTTGGGGAGTGGGACTGGTGTGCTAATCTGCTGCTCCTAGTAGTTCAGCAGCACCAACTTTAATTTTTTTTTTTTAATATTCATTTTTTTTTATTTTACTTTTTTTATTTTACTAACCGCTGTAGGTGTAATAAGTTGACCTTTTAGGCATTATTTGCCTGTAGGCATTATTTGCACACTGTTTTCTTCAACCCAGCCATCGAGCTGTGTGACCTTGTTCACATTCTGTCTAAATATCCATAATATTTACGTCTCCAGAAAAAACACCGGAGTCACTTTTTTCAAGCAGCCATAATATATTTACGTAATCCGTATCCACCGCGTAGTAGGTATACGTTTGGCCTTGTAGGCATTATTTGCACACTGTTTTCTTTCAACCCGCCATCGAGCTGTTGTGACCTTGTTCCATTCTGTCTAAATATCCAAATATTACCGTCTCCAGAAAAAACACCGGAGTCACTTTTTTCAAGCAGCATTCATATATTTTACGTAATCCGTATCCACCGCTGTAGTAGTGTATACGTTGGCCTTGTAGGCATTATTTGCACACTGTTTTCTTCAACCCGCCATCGAGCTGTGTGACCTTGTTCCATTCTGTCTAAATATCCATAATATTACCGTCTCCAGAAAAAACACCGGAGTCACTTTTTTCAAGCAGCATTCATATATTTTACGTAATCCGTATCCACCGCTGTAGTAGTGTATACGTTGGCCTTGTAGGCATTATTTGCACACTGTTTTCTTAACCCGCCATCGAGCTGTGTGACCTTGTTCCCATTCTTTCTAAATATCCATAATATTACCGTCTCCAGAAAAAACACCGGAGTCACTTTTTTCAAGCAGCATTCATATATTTTACGTAATCCGTATCCACCGCTTAGTAGTGTATACGTTGGCCTTGTAGGCATTATTTGCACAGTGTTTTCTTCAACCCGCCATCGAGCTGTGTGAGCTTGTTCACATTTTGTCTAAAATATGATAATATTATCGTCTCTAGAAAAACCACTTGAGTTACTTTTTTTCAAGCAGCATTCTATATTTTACGTAATCCGTATCCACCGCTTAGTAGTGTATACGTTGACCTTGTAGGCATTATTTGCACACTGTTTTCTTCAACCCGCCATCGAGCTGGTGTGACCTTGTTCACATTTTGTCTAAATATTGATAATATTATCGTCTCTAGAAAAACCACTTGAGTTACTTTTTTTTCAAGCAGCATTCATATATTTTACGTAATCCGTATCCACCGCTTGTTAGTAGTGTATACGTTGACCTTGTAGGCATTATTTGCACACTGTTTTCTTCAACCCGCCATCGAGCTGTGTGACCTTGTCCCCATTTTGTCTAAAATATTGATAATATTATCCGTTTTCTAGAAAAAACCACTTGAGTTACTTTTTTCAAGCAGCATTCATATATTTTACGTAATCCGTATCCACCGCTGTAGTAGTGTATACGTTGACTTTGTAGGCATTATTTGCACAGTGTTTTCTTCAACCCGCCATCTAGCTGTGGTGTATTATCGTTTCCAAAAAACCAACTGAGTTTTTGTTGTTGTTGTTGTTTTTTAAAAAAATGCCAGGCAAAGGCAGGCCGCCACGCAGAGGCCGTGCTAGGGGCCGTGCTGCTTATGCAATCCTGTGGCCCTAGCAAATTGCCCAGTTTTTAAAAAGCCAATGACCCTGAACTCCCAAAATGCTGAAGAGGTAGTTGACTGGCTTACACAGCACACCCATCCTTACCGTTTCTAACTTTAACCACAACATCCTCCTCATCCTCCACTGCTATGGCCACCCACGTAACACTTCTCCACCACCGGTGCCCTTCTTCCACTGGGGTCAGAGGAGTTAATTTTCCCATGAGTTTCTTGACTGAGTAATGCGCAACCATTATTGCCAGAAGAAGATGAAGGAGATGAGGACCTTACACCAGATTTTAATTCTGGCAGAGAACCGATAGAGATGGACATTATGAGTGATGAGGAGGAGGCCCCGCTGCTGCTTCCTTCTTTGATGTGTCAGAAGAAATTGATGCATCTGAGGAGAATGATGATGAGGAGATTGATGTTTTGTGGGTGCCTAGTAGAAGAGAGAAGAGGAGGGTAGTTCAGATGGAGAGACGGAGAGTCAGAGAGGCAGTAGGAGAATAAGACTTTAGAAGAAGCAGGGAGGACAGCCCGCAGGGATCAGAGGCAACAACATGTATCGGCAACCTGTGTTCAGCCGGCCAACGCACCGCCATTGCCGCCAATACCGCCAACTCCGCCAAACTCCGCCAACTTCTACTGTTACCGGCCAGATGCACACTTCCAAAAAGTCAGCAGTGTGGGATTTTTTTAATGTGTGTGCCTCTGACAAAAGCATTGTAATTTGCAATGAGTGCAGTCAGAAACTGAGCCTTGGTAACCCAACACCCCACATAGGTACAACTTCTATGCGAAGGCACATGAGCGGCAAGCAAAAAGCACTTTGGGAGCAACACCTCAAGGCAACAGGCAAACTAAAAGCCACACTCCTTCTGGTCCAGCATCTTACTGCTCTACCTCTGCTCTCCTTGACCCGTTGAACACCCTCCACTCCGCCTTCCACCTTGACCACCTGTTCCCATTCCAGTCATCTGCCACCAGCCAAGTTTCTGTGAAGGCCATGTTTGAGCGTAGAAGCCAATGTCTGACTGTCACCCCCTTGCCCGGCGTCTGACAGCTGGCTTGTCTGCACTCTTAGCCGCCAGCTTTTACCATACCAGCTGGGGGACTCTGAGGCCTTCCGCAAATTTGTAGCAATTGGGACACCGCAGTGGAAGGTACCCAGCCGCAATTTTTTTTCTAAAAAGGGAATACCACCCCTGTACCAACATGTGCAGAGCCAAGTTACCGCATCTCTGTCACTTAGTGTTGGGCCAAAGGTCCATATGACTACTGACGCATGGTCCTCCAAGCATGGTCAGGGCAGGTATGTCACCTACACTGCCCACTGGGTGAACTTGGTAATGGCTGGGAAGCAGGGAATGGGTAGCTCAACAACAACAGTGGAGTTGGTGTCACCGCCACGGATTGCACGCGGTTTCTGCCACCACCTCTACTCCTCCTTTCGCTCTCTTACCTCGTCTTTTTCTTCTTCTTACTCTGCTGCTGGGTCCTCCTTCTCCTCCTCCACACCTGTGCACCCCCAGCTCCCCTAGGCTATTCGACGTGCCAGGTACGCCGTTGTCACGCTGTCTTGGGATGACGTGCCTGGAAAGCAAAAACCATACCGGATCTGTACTCCTGTCATCTCTGCAGTCACAGGCCGATCGGTGGCTGACCCCACACCAACTGCAGATCGGAAAAGTGGTGTGTGACAATGGAAGCAATCTGTTGGCAGCGTTGAGACTAGGCAATTTAACACATGTGCCTGCATGGCACATGTGTTAAATTTAATAGTCCAACGTTTTGTCTCCAAGTACCCAGGATTCCAGGACGTTCTCACCCAGTCCAGAAAGGTGTCGGCCCATTTCAGACGTTCCTACACAGCCATGGCACGCCTTGCTGACATTCAGCAGCGCTACAACATGCCAGTCAGGCGTTTGATTTCTGACAGCCAGACTCGCTGGAATTCAACGCTCCTTATGTTGGAACGTCTGCTGCAACAACAAAGGGCCGTCAACGAGTACCTTTTTGAACTGGGTGGTAGGACTGGATCTGCACAGCTGGGGATTTTTTTCCCCGTTACTGGGTGCTTATGCGCGATGCCTGCAGGCTCATGCGACCTTTTGAAGAGGTGACAAATATGGTCAGTCGCACCGAAGGCACCATCAGCGACCTAATACCCTTCGCTTTCTTCTGGAGCGTGCCGTGCGACGAGTGACAGATGAGGCTGTAGACCAGTGTGACGAGGAGCTGGAAGCGCACGATTTCTGGTCGGAATCACCAGAACGAACCCAGGCACCTGCTGCAACGCAGGGAGAGGTGCCAGAAGTGGAGTCAGAGGAGGAAGGTGGCTTTGTGGAGGAGGAGGAGGAGGACCAACAGGAGCAGGCTTCCCAGGGGCTAGTGGTGACCTTTTGGGGACCCCTGGTCTTGTACGTGGCTGGGGGAGGAGACCGTGGATGATGCAGTCCTTGATAATGAGGAAGCGGAGATGGATAGCTCTGCATCCAACCTTGTGAGAATGGGTCTTTCATGCTGTCATGCCTGTTGAAGGACCCCGTATCAAGAGGCTTAAGGAGAAGGACCTGTACTGGGTCGCAACGCTACTAGACCCTCGGTACAAGCATAAAGTGTCAGAAATGTTACCAACATACCACAAGTCCGAAAAGATGCGGCATTTACAAACCAGCCTGCAAAACATTTTTGTACAATGCTTTTAAGGGTGATGTCACTTCAGAACTCATCAACATTCCAGGGGCAGAGGTGCCAGTAATCCTGCCACGAGCACACCTGCAAGGACAAGCCCTTTGGCCAGTCTGTAACGTCAGACATGCAAATGTTTTTCTGTCCAAGGCAGCGCCACAACCCTTCTGGATCCACCCTCAAAGAACGCCTCGACGGCAGGTAGCGGACTCCTGGCATTAACTGCAGATATCGACACTCTGAGGAGCGATGAACCCCTGGACTACTGGGTGCGCAGGCTTGATCTGTGGCCAGAGCTGTCACAATTTGCCATGAACCTCTTGTCTTGCCCAGCCTCAAGTGTGCTCTCAGAAAGGACCTTCAGTGCAGCAGGAGGGATTGTAACTGAGAAGAGAACTCGCCTAGGTCACAAAAAGTGTCGATTACCTGACCTTTATTAAAATGAATGAGGGGTGGATCTCGGAGGGTTACTGCACGCCGGAAGACTTGTTCTGACTTCTATGCAGCTGTCCTTCTCTTCAAGCCTCATGACTCCACACACAGCTGTCCTTTAGCGTCCTCCTCCTCCCTCCGCTCTGGCAACTGTGCTTCAGTGGCTGCATCCAAAAAAATGCATATTTTCTGCATTTATATGGCATAATTTTTCTGGCCTCTGTGCTTCAGTGGCTGCAACCAAAAAAATGCATATTTTCTGCATTTATATGGCATAATTTTTCTGGCCTCTGTGCTTCAGTGGCTGCAACCAAAAAAATTTATATTTTCAGCATTTATATGGCATAATTTTTCTGGCAACTGTGCTTCAGTGGCTGCGACCAAAAAAATGACTATTTCAGCATTTATATGGCATATTTTTTTTTGCCTCTGTGCTTCAGTGGCTGCGGCCAAAAAAAACTGGGCAAACAATGCCTACAAGGTCAACGACGTTGACCTTGTAGGCATTGTTTGCCCAGTTTTTTTGGCCGCAGCCACTGAAGCACAGAGGCCAGAAAAAATATGCCATATAAATGCTGAAAATAGTCATTTTTTGCCATACGTTGACTCAACGTATATGGCAAAAAATGACTATTTTCAGCATTTATATGGCATATTTTTTCTGGCAACTGTGCTTCAGTGGCTGCGACCAAAAAAATGCATTTTTTCTGCATTTATATGGCATAATTTTTCTGGCCTCTGTGCTTCAGTGGCTGCAACAAAAAAATTTATATTTTCAGCATTTATATGGCATAATTTTTCTGTCAACTGTGCTTCAGTGGCTGCGACCAAAAAAATGCATGTTTTCTGCATTTATATGGCATAATTTTTCTGGCCTCTGTGCTTCAGTGGCTTGCAACCAAAAAAGTTTATATTTTCAGCATTTATATGGCATAATTTTTCTGTCAACTGTGCTTCAGTGGCTGCGACCAAAAAAATGCATATTTTCTGCATTTATATGCATAATTTTTCTGGCCTCTGTGCTTCAGTGGCTGCAACCAAAAAAATTTATATTTTCAGCATTTATATGGCATAATTTTTCTGGCAACTGTGCTTCAGTGGCTGCGTCCAAAAAAACTGGGCAAACAATGTCTACAAGGTCAACGTATGGCGAAAATGACTATTTTCAGCATTATATGGCATATTTTTTCTGGCAACTGTGCTTCAGTGGCTGCGTCCAAAAAAACTGGGCAAACAATGCCTACAAGGTCAACGTATGGCAGTTGTTTAAAGAGAACAGTAGATTACTAGCCAGCAAAGCTACCTAAGCTAAAATGTCCCTCAAATCCCTGCAGACTTCTGTCCCTCCAATACAGAGCAGTATCAAGCAGATTACTAGCCAGCAAACTTACTATCATCTGTCCCTGAAATCACTAACAGCTCTCCCCCTACACTATCTCTTCCAAGCACACACAGGCAGATTTTTCAGATACATTTTTGCCCTTGATCCCCTCTGGCATGCCACTGTCCAGGTCGTTGCACCCTTTAAACAACTTTAAAATCATTTTTCTGGCCAGAAATGTCTTTCTAGATGTTAAAGTTCGCCTTCCCATTGAAGTCTATGGGGTTCGCGAACCGTTCGCGAACCGCTCGCGTTTTTGCGCAAGTTCGCGAATATGTTCGCGAACTTTTTTTCCGACGTTCGCTACATCCCTAGTGTTAACAGCTCCAAAATACTTTAGCAATCCAGTAATAATGAAAGGTTGATGTTGAAGTTGTTGTTTGCCTGCTGTCCTTTCATCTTTGCAAAATGAGTGGGCGTGTTTTCAAAGTCCTTTCTTAGCCCACACACCCTGTCAGAAATTCCCTCCCTGATCGGGTTGCCGTTATTATGCAGGTATTTGTTGTGCTGTCACTCCCTCAGTGTTCGCTATTGGTTCAATGCACAATTCATAGAGACACACTAAGCACTAAAAGCAGCCATAGCCCACACTACATATGACATCATGAGCACTGAAGGGAGGGGGGAGGACTGTGGAGAAGTGTCAGTGAACCCAGTGAAAAAGACCGTCTGAGGAGATTTGACTGTGGTGGAGTTGTGTATTAAAATAAATGAGTTTACAAACTTTTTTCTGAATGTGAACCACCCCTTTAAGCAGCGCCAGCAGCTTGGGGAGCGTCAGTAAGCGGAGAGTGGAGAAATTTGTTCCTCAATCGCTGTGCACCACTTGATGCTGCCTATTAGCTGTCCAAAATTGAATTTAAAAAAAGTTTCCGTGTGTCAGCTCCCAGACACTTCGATTCTGATTGACTGGGGGGCATGGCCATAAGGGTCAATGATGACACACGCACTTAGAAATTTGCATGTGCGTCATCATCATCAGCTCCCCAGTACATGCACACAACAACAGAATAATAACCAATGTGCCTCAGGGCTGCCTCAGGCAGCAGGCAGGAAGAGCTAGGAAAAAAGAGTGATGTCACCCGAGTCACAGGCTGCAGTGCTGAGAGAGTATCTCTGCTTCAATAAGAGACCACAGAGAAGTCTTTAAAAACAGTGAGTGATTGCTATCTACACAGTGCTTTCTTTAGCAGGCTATTTCTATTTTGCCTTTCCTTCTCCTTTAAGAAAGGTGAATATCATGTTCTTTGGAATGCTCTGAGGGTTGTGAGGGTAGGCTAGGCTTATAATACTGAATTGTGGCAATTTGTTAGCACATGGTAAACCTTAAAACCATGCCTATAATGAGAAGTAGGGATTAGGCTTGGGCGAATTTGACACATTTCGCCAAAAATTTGCCACCAGTGAAATGTCGCGGACACCCACTAAAGTCTATGGGCGTAAAAAGTCTATGGGCGTAATTTCTGCACTGACACAAAGTGAAAAAATCTGCCCATCCCTAGAAGGAAAAGATTTGAAGAAGCTGTTCAAAAAAAAATTTTGGGGGGGAGGAGGACAATGATTATTGCTAAGCCCTAATTATTCTTGTAGTACTTTAAGCATGCTTTGGATATAGCTAAAGTGAATGCCCTGAGATTTTGGTCTTGTTCTAAAACACGGAATTCCTAAAAAGAATATATTATTTCATTAATTTGGCATATGCACTAAAAATGAAATGAATCCCAAAGCCATCAATAAAAATATAATCATAAAAAAAAGTGAAGTAGCCTAAACAAGAAATGACAGAAGCTATGGCAAATGTCTAAATTTTCTCTAGCACATCTATTGCTGTCATTTATTATGAGGGTTAATTTCTTATTTTAGGTTGCAAGATAAGTACTGTGTGTATAGCACAATGCTTGGGAGAAGCATACCTTTTAAAGAATGCTTTTTCTCCTTATAAGTAACAATTGGGGATTCTTCCACTGGGGGTCTTGCAAATTTGCAAGAATTGGGCAGCACAGTTCATGCAGTTCTTTTCAAAATTAGTTGTAATAGATCAATTTTACCTTTGACAGATGAGCTACACACAAAAAACAGAAGCAGAAAGGAAGTTCAGAAATGTGGAATTACAGTTATTGATAAACATACATTCTAAAAACATAAATGTCTTAGGCAAGAGCCTATTATAATTACCCATTTTTGCTGTGCTAAAGTTCTTGAGCACCTATAGCACTTTTCAATATCAATATTTAGATCTTATAAGCCCTTTTTTTAGATATCAGCACCACAATCTGTCAGTAAGGTCAGTTTTTAGCATTCATTCATTATCTTATTTTGAACAGAGGTGCCGATAAAGCCAGAACTGAAACCTGCAGAAGTCAAGAAAGGTAAATATTGTGTGCTCCATAAAACTCTGTCTATAATATAGGTTGATTAGGGGTTTGGTAAGCTTCATGACAATAAATGATTATAAGAGGGCAATTTTAACAGTATGCTCAAAAGCCATTGTTCTATTTAGGATGGAGGGTAAACATTTTGACGCCCTTAATATCCTCTGCCTACATGCACATTTTCTTACGCTTGCCATGAAAGCGCAATGATATCGAGCTTAGCCTGAAACATGAAATTCACTGAAAAATACTTCTTTCATTATTTAGGTTTACTGTTTATGAAGGAAATAAAGTTGAAATTTTGACTGAAAAAGGTTATCATTTAGAAGTAGACTGAATGTATTCAAGTGTTATACATAAAGTGAGAGCTCATTTCAAGTTTTAGGTTGCAATGCAATATTATGCAAATATCATTATGAAGCCATGAAGCAGCTTTTTCTTTTTAAAGATGGCTTCTACTGCAATCATTAAAAATTATTAAATGTTTTACTGGGTGCAGCCCACCATCACCTAATACATCCAGAAGCCTCTTACCCCATTTACTATTGCTGTCATAAAAAACAATTCTGTAAAACAATTCTGAACCAGAAAATAAAGGCCATTAAGAAAGGTAAACAAAACAACCAGAAATAAAATAGACACTGATGTAAAGACCTTCTAAAGAGTTAAATGGGCAAAGCAAGTGTATACACAAGTGGCTTTTTTGTAACAAGCTCATTGAGCATCTGTATACCTTTAGTTAAAATATTGTTTAGATCTCCTATTGTCTCTCCAATTCAATTTTGCTTTAGACTTATCATCACTACTAGATACTGTATGTTATGGCCTAGGTGGTGAATGAAAGCCTCCATAGACATGTTGCCTCATGCAATATTAACCCTAGAAGGTGTTAGTATTGTTGGAATAATAAACCATGAATAAGATTATTTTTTTACAGAGGTGCCTGTAAAGAAACTCGAAGCAAAACCTGCAGAAATAAAGAAAGGTGAATATCATACTCTCTAAAATAACCTACCTATATAAAAAGTCAATGGTTGTGTGAGTTTAATGAATTGTGATGAATTACTATTTTATGGAAAAACTTAAAATGCTTTTGCTCACACGTCAACCAATAAAGGGAGATTTAGACAGACTACATCTCACGTTTTTACACCCCACCCTATTGGTCATGCTGCTGATAATGTACAATGAAGAAAGGTGACTATTTGTTATGCATGAAAGTTTCACAAAAAACAATGGCAATAGACCTCAATGGTTGAAAAAAATTGTTGCGCATAGAAAAATAATGTTGTCTCCCATAAATTTCAATGCATTTTGGGGAACTTTTGCCATTTCGTGAATTTTCGGCAAAGCCAAATGAGTCAAATTCACCCACCACTAGTAATTATCGCTTACATAGTCTAACTATGAAACAAGCAGGTCTAATAAAGAGGATGATATAAGAATTCTAACCCAAAGTCATCCTTTTATTTTTTAAGGAAAATTGTCTTTCAGATAATATTTAGTTTTTTTAATTGCTACTGCCAACCAATAATTACTTTGAGCTTTGTGTGAAACGTTTAATTTACAAAATATTCCATTGTTGTCATTAGTTACGCTCATGCTATGATAATGTAATGAAATTTAAAGTCTTCATTTTACTATTATCTCAAAGAGTTTCACTTAGTAACCTAAACATTTAGCATTTAATGTACCAGTGGAAACATTAGTTGATGTGAAACTACATCTTCTATAATTAATTAATTGAGAGTTTTTTTTATTTTAAATTGAGAGATGATAGTAGCATTTGCATAGTAGAAAGCTTGGGAGGACCATCATTAAAAGAAGTATTCTATTGCATTTCCTTGACAATTGTGATATGTTTTGCTTTGTTTGCCCAACTAAGCTTTAAATACCCAGTACCCATTTGTTATTATTCTGAGAAAAGTTTATAAATCAATATTACCTTCAACAGAGGTACCAGTTAAGAGGACTGAACCAGACATATATGAGGTTAAGAAAGCTAAATAAGTATATTAATTTATAAAGGCACATTTTAAGAACCCAAATAGGTTACATATGCAGTCATTAAAATTATATATCTTGTGCCAAAGACACTGTTGATCTCATTTAATTTTTTATAAAACATAGTGTAGGCCTTGTAGGTCAAATATTGCTACCAGAATCTACTGGTGTAATGAAAGTGCTGAACCATGAATATTATTGTTTTTAACAGACGTGCCTACAAAGAAGCCTGAACCAAAACCTACAGAAGTTAAGAAAGGTGAATATCATGTTTGGACTCCCATGAGGGTTGTGAGGGTTGACTAGACTGAATTGTGGGAATTTGTTAGTACATGGATACCTTAAAACCATTTCTATCATGAGTGAATGTAAATGGTAACTACTAAGTAGGGAGGGGTGTGTGTATGGATGCTGGGTTTTCATTTGGAGGGGTTGAACTTGATGGACTTTGTCTTTTTTCAACCCAATTTAACTATGTAACTAACTATGTAATTCTATAGAGTGAATCAGTGGAAGGCAATACTTGATAATATACCTTGTCAGGTGCTTCAGAGATATGCAGATCTGCTTGGGGATTTCTTTGTAAATCTATCTTTGAACTCAGCTGTGGTACCTGCATGCTTCACTGTTAGAATCATCCCAGTCCCAAAAAAAGTCAACTGCACACAGTGTTTTTCCATTTTGCTTAAAGGGATCCTGTCATCACATGACTTGAGGCAGCTGGGGAATTGACAATATGTCTAGACCCATATCAAATTTCAAAATTGAATATAAAAAAATCTGTTTGCTCTTTTGAGAAATGGATTTCAGTGCAGAAATGCAGAATTAACTTTCATTTCATTTTGAAATGTTTTTCGCATGACAGTATCCCTTTAAGAGATGAGATAATTGGTAGCTATATGAGAGCCTGCAGCTTTCTTTTACACAGAGGAGACACTGAACACAGACTTCAAGAAGACTAAACTTTTACTTCTGCAGTAGCAGACAAAGATTATGTTACATGACACTGTATCAGTATCAGTTTTCTATGGGAGCACACACATTAACACATATCTTAACAACCCCACTTGCTCTCATATTACAGAAAGACATAGTTAGCATAGATGTATAGTGCAATGGTTTATAATGGTCATAACATCTGCTACAATTTTGTTTGTGGGACAATACTCAAGAATTATCTTTCCCTCACTTAGTACAGGTCTTGGTATTTGATATCAACATGTTTGCACCTTTGACGGCAAACCAGGATCTTTGCAAGAACTATTTCACCTTGATTATCTTCAAAGATTTTTTACATTCACTGTACATTTCTTTGAGTAACTATACAAGGTACTGTATAAACTCTCCTGTATGGTAACTGCCAGTGTTATACAGTATATTCAGCTTCACAGGAAGACCGTGGGATGTTTCTTTGACTTCCAAGAAATCAGTGCACCATTCGCGAAAAGACTAAAACAATATCGTGTTGTGCTTCTTCTGTCATTTAGGTCTGAGGCCCAATTAGTATCACTATATGCCTCAAGTTTTAAGTTCTCCTTAAATTTTCTGTAGCTTAACTCAAAATCAATAGTACATTTCAAGTATATCATCACATGTTTAGCAATAATCCAATGTTGTTTATTTGGCTCTGAAAAGTGTTGAGACAGTTATCTCCCAGCTCAAATCTGGTCTTGTACATGTCATCACAGATGTTAAACTGCGAAACACAGGTAGTGTAGGTTAAACGGAGCTCACCCTTTCCTGTAGCGTGTTGGCCGCAGCTCTCGCGATACTCCGGCAACTCCAAGCCGGCATCTGCAAGGCAATTCCTGTGTATCGCTGTTCAGCGCTGGCCCATCTTCCACATCAAGATTCGCTACACTTATTCTTTGTGAAAACGGCTTTATTCAAATTCCATGAGTGATAACAGTGGGTAAGTGGTACAAACTAACGCGTTTCGTGCCCTTTCTATTGGCACTTCATCACTCTCAACTTCAGATACTGGGACCTTTCTCTGTATTTGGCTTTTTGTCTCTCAGTTACATGCTTTGTAATGAACTTTACTAGCCTGTGTTTAAATACCTTTCCAGTGCTTGGGTAATACACCAGGTATGAGGGACTATTTTTGTCATATCCTACAAACATTCCCTTTTTATACTTTGAGTCTAGTTTCTTTCTGTCATAAAAGTTTTCATCTTTGTTAGATTAGGCTTTCTCCCCGTTAGCATGTAGTATAGAGTTTGCCTGAAACGATTGTTAAAAGACCTGTTGCAAATCATAGCAGCAGTCATTACTGCATATGTCCATAACTCTTTTGGCAAATGATTCTGAAGTAACATACACCTTATCATCTCAAATAGTGTTCAGCAATTTCTTTTAGCAGTCCCATTTTGATGGGGTGAGTAAGTTGCTGAGGTCTCATGTCTTATGCTCTTCTTAATGAGCAGTAACTGAAAGTTCTTTGCCATAAATTCAGTGCCATTATCAGGCTTGTTGCAGTATCAGCAATTAACTTTTCTGTGGCTAATACTGAAACACTCTTATTTTTCAGAAAGTACACAAATACTGCACCAGAGTAATCATCAGTAAATGCTATGGCATTTATAAAACCATATTTTGCTATTGGCTCTATGGGGCCTACTAAATCAATGTGTACTAGTTCAAGTGATTGTTTGGCACAGGTGTCAGACTCTCTGTTTTTGTTCCGAAAAGATTTTCCCTGGGTACAAATTTCACAATTCAGGTTGGACTTATCAACCTTTCCCTTAATCTTCTAGTTTTATTGTGTGTATAGTGTATTGAGCGGTCGGAGTTTAGATTATGTTTGGATCTCAATATGTGCCAAATCT
The DNA here is from genome assembly GCF_017654675.1 of Xenopus laevis. Taxonomy (NCBI): domain Eukaryota; kingdom Metazoa; phylum Chordata; class Amphibia; order Anura; family Pipidae; genus Xenopus; species Xenopus laevis. Next base: position 68,071,077 of record NC_054379.1, on the reverse strand, counting down.
GCCAGGTGGATATTATCAGCTGTTTGTTCAGTAATTCCTGTGTAATTTCCTGTTTGTGCATGTGTAATGTGCTAGTTAAGTTTAAGATGTGGTGTGTAACCAGTCTAATAGGATTCTTGCGGCTACATTGTATCCCCTAATATGCGGTAGATTTAGGCCCCCGTGCATTGTCGGTTGTTGTAATTTTAGCATACTGATTCAGGGTTTTTTGCACTTCGGAAGAGCCCGGTGACTACCTTCAAATCGTTTTATTTTAACATAAATGCCAGTGTTTGTAAAGGGGAATAGTAGTTTTGGGAAGGCTATCATTTTGATTAGGTTTGTCCTTCCTATGTAGGAAAGATTATGATGTTTACAACTGCTGATTTTATCTTTAAGTGTGGTTATTACCCGTTTGATGTTTAGGTCATATAGTTTGTGGTAGTTGCGTGGGATGGTGATACCTAGGTATTTTATGTGGTCCCTTGCCCATGACAGCTTGTAAGGTTTGCTCCATTCTCCTGATCCTGATATGTCTCCAAAGAGTCATATTTCTTCAAACATGGCTGGGAGAGAGTGTTCAGGATCTGAGATATAGAGTAGGAGACAAATGCAGTTATTTTCCGTTCCATGTGGCCAAAAGTGATGCCCTTAAATGTATGCATATCCTGTAGGATTCTGAGTAGAGGGTCAACTGCTAGGTTAAATACTAGGGGGGATAATGGGCACCCTTGTCTGGTTGGTTGTGATGGGATCAAGATTGATATTATTAACAATAAGTGTGGTCTGGGGATTTATATAAATTGGGATTTGTAATTTGAGAAGGTGTGTCCAAACTCCCTATGTTCCAGTATTGAAATAATGTGTGGCCAAAGGACTTTGTCAAATGCCTTTTTCACATCTAGGCCTAGTAGTATGTTGTTGGGGCATTTTTGGGAGGACTGAGTGGATATAATGGTTGCTGCTATGGCTGCCCGGATGGCTTTTATGGAGTGTTTGCCATGTACAAACCCTAGCTGATGGTCTGTTAGTATATATGGCAGGATGCTCCATAGGTGGTTGGCCATAATTTTTGCTAGTATTTCGCTGTTCAGAAGAGATATGGGATGGTATGAGGTAAGTTGTTCAGGGTGTTTATTTGGTTTGGAATACTAAAAACGTATTTCCGCTTTTCTATATATTCAGAACAGTAATCTATATATATTGATAGGAGGTGCTCAATGTTAGCCCTGCTGCAGATAAGAGCTTCTGTAGACACAAATAGGAACAAAGGCACACTCACTGCAATGCTTCTGCAAAAATTCTAAACGTTTTCATTTTAATTTTTGGTGATATCGTGTGGGGGGTGGGGTATATATTTCTTTAAAATAGTTGTGGAGTAGGTTTTGAATTTCTCTGTAATTTTCTGTTGTGTTTTAGGGTTATGGACAGCCAATATGTGTTTCCGCTGCCCCTGTGGTTTGGCTAATTGGGCCAGAAGCCTACCTGCTTTATTTGCCATTCTAAAGAATCTGTTCTTGTTGTAATCCATTTTTATAGCTACGTGTGTGGTGATTAGGGTGTTGACGGTCTCATTGCATGTCGTTTCCAACTCCGTAGTTGGGTAAAGTATGAAGTCGGTGTATGCCTGTTTGACTTGGTTATGTAGTTGCATGTAGGCTTTTACGAATTCCCATTTTTTTGGCACATGTAGGAAATAAATTGGCCTCTCTTTTTGGACTGCTTTCGAGGCCTCCCAAAACAACACTGGGTCATCATAATGTTCTTTATTGTCATCTTTATAATTTTCCCATGAGGTTTCTAGAAACTCTCAGAATCACTCATTTGTTGACACGTATGAGGGAAATTTCCACGTGTAGCATTTGTTTGTTGGCCTAGTCAATTTATACTTCAGGTGGACAGAGACATGGTCTGAGATGGCAATTGCCCCTATAGTGGCTGACAATGCATGAAGGGCCAATTCCTTCGACACCAGGATGTAGTCAATACATGAGTGTGATTTGTGGTCATGTGAAAAGAAGGTGTAGTCTTTTGTGGTGGGGTGGAGTATGCGATATGGGTCCACCAAGGAACAGCGAGATACCAGATAATTGATGTCCTCTATGTGATGGGTGCAAGTATGGTGCCCTGGATGTGATTTGTCTAGTGTTGTATCTATGGCTGTGTGGAAGTCGCCCCCTACTATAAGATTTCCTCCAGCCTGCTCTGTAAGTAATTGTATGCGGTGGATGTAGAAGGGGTGGTGGGTTGTGTTGGGTGCTTATATGTTTAAGAGGGTGTACTTTTCCCCATCTAGGGTTAGGTTTATCAATAGATATCTGCCATCTGGGTTTTTCTGCATGTAATCAATCTGGTATGCTATGGATTTGTTGAAAATGTACAGTCTGCGCGTATACATTCCTGTCTCCAGGCATTTGTAAGTGCAATGCTGGAAGTTTCCTGCCAGTGTGTCTCCTGTAGGAAGACAATATCTATAGTATTTATTTAGTATTTTTGCATTTCTAAGGTGAATTCAGACATCCATCATTCCATGTGATGACATGGAGAGATGATTTGTTAGTGTGGTTGATATGTTGGTCTCGTCTAGTGTGGGGTGCCATGTCTGGTAGTACAGTATAGGGATGAGAAGAAAGTTCTCCTTTTTCAGACTAGACTCCTGTCCCAATGAGCTGGGGTCTTTGACAGTGATAATGGAGATCAACAAAAGCAGCAGCAGCACTCCGGTAATTTGAAAAAAGTGATTCTTTACTTAAAGTGCCAAGGTAAAGTTTTGGGCTTCTATGGCCCTTTATCAAGCCAAATTACCGGAGTGCTGCTGCTTTTGTTGATCTGCATATTTTTGCCCTGTCAGAGGGTACAGCATGCACCTGGGGCTACAAAGAGCCATTTTACACTCTTGAAGCACACATGAATTGAATTGATTGTCAGTCATAATGGGTACCCATTTGTATAGTTTAACATGCTCTATGAAATGTCTTCCCGTGTCGGTCTGTTGCTAAATTTGAAGACCGTGTACATTGTCATATATTAACATCAGTATCATCATGAACCAATACAGTTGTCATCATTTTTTTTGTTTTGTTAACTTCAATCTTCCCACCCATGGCAGGGTCTGAGCAAATGGTTGAACATTTTCATAGTCATAACTTAACAATAAACACAGTAATATAACCCTTAACATAGTGTTTTCCTGCTGAAGAAGCGTGCTGCGCCATGTGAAATGTGTTAAGGATCAGGAGCAGTTTTAAATGTACAAGGTTTTCGATTTCATGTTATCTGGTGAGTATAATCCATTGCTGGGGCACATTAATTTTAAATAAATACGCCTGCACTATCATATATTTCTTCTTTTCATGAACATTGGGTGAATACTTAAGGACACCTTGGAGTCAGTCAGAGGTGGACTGATTTACCATCCTTGGTCTAACTTACCTGAAGGGTCTACAGCACATGGCACTTTTTAAACAAGTTTTACGTAATTAACACAGCACAGTGTGTTGCACTTGGCACTTTAATATACAAATTTAAGGGTACTGCACCATAGTATCCATTTTTGCGCTTCCCTACAGAGATTTGTTTTTTAACCCTTAACCTAGCTTTCAACCTTATCCTTAAAGCTACCATCAGCTCAAGAGTAGAGATAGTGCATAGTTTTGGCGAGGCTATCCCTCTGCTGGTGAAAGCCTAGATACCTTCATTCTATACCAAAGTGTACTTTAGCCTCTCATAGCTTTTCAAAGGTTAATGTTTGTCCCTCATGCATAATTCTGAGTCTCCCTGGATATTGTAGTGCAAATCTTATGTTGTGCTCAACTAGATGTTTACAGATGGGTGAGAGCTCCCTGGGTTACAGAGGGGGAAAAATCTTGGAAGATCAGAATTATTTGCCTTTTTATCAGTAGTTCCCTTTTTTTTTTTTATGCTTGTATCATTTGTTACTTCTCTACGTGAATAAGGAATTTAGTGAGCACTGGCTGGGTCTGTTGGCACTGTTTTGCCTTTCTGGGCCTACTCTGTGTTAGGGATGTAGCGAACGTCGGAAAAAAAGTTCGCGAACATATTCGCGAACTTGCGCAAAAACGCGAGCGGTTCGCGAACGGTTCGCGAACCCCATAGACTTCAATGGGAAGGCGAACTTTAACATCTAGAAAAGACATTTCTGGCCAGAAAAATGATTTTAAAGTTGTTTAAAGGGTGCAACGACCTGGACAGTGGCATGCCAGAGGGGGATCAAGGGCAAAAATGTATCTGAAAAATCTGCCTGTGTGTGCTTGGAAGAGATAGTGTAGGGGGAGAGCTGTTAGTGATTTCAGGGACAGATGATAGTAAGTTTGCTGGCTAGTAATCTGCTTGATACTGCTCTGTATTGGAGGGACAGAAGTCTGCAGGGATTTGAGGGACATTTTAGCTTAGGTAGCTTTGCTGGCTAGTAATCTACTGTTCTCTTTAAACAACTGCCATACGTTGACCTTGTCGGCATTGTTTGCCCAGTTTTTTTGGACGCAGCCACTGAAGCACAGTTGCCATAAAAAATATGCCATATAAATGCTGAAAATAGTCATTTTTCGCCATACGTTGACCTTGTAGACATTGTTTGCCCAGTTTTTTTGGTTGCAGCCACTGAAGCACAGTTGCCAGAAAAAATATGCCATATAAATGCTGAAAATAGTCATTTTTCGCCATACGTTGACCTTGTAGACATTGTTTGCCCAGTTTTTTTGGTTGCAGCCACTGAAGCACAGTTGCCAGAAAAAATATGCCATATAAATGCTGAAAATAGTCATTTTTTGCCATACGTTGACCTTGTAGGCATTGTTTGCCCAGTTTTTTTGGTCGCAGCCACTGAAGCACAGTTGCCAGAAAAAATATGCCATATAAATGCTGAAAATAGTCATTTTTTGCCATATACGTTGAGTCAACGTATGGCAAAAAATGACTATTTTCAGCATTTATATGGCATATTTTTTCTGGCCTCTGTGCTTCAGTGGCTGCGGCCAAAAAAACTGGGCAAACAATGCCTACAAGGTCAACGTCGTTGACCTTGTAGGCATTGTTTGCCCAGTTTTTTTGGCCGCAGCCACTGAAGCACAGAGGCCAGAAAAAATATGCCATATAAATGCTGAAAATAGTCATTTTTTTGGTCGCAGCCACTGAAGCACAGTTGCCAGAAAAATTATGCCATATAAATGCTGAAAATATGCATTTTTTTGGTTGCAGCCACTGAAGCACAGAGGCCAGAAAAATTATGCCATATAAATGCTGAAAATATAAATTTTTTTGGTTGCAGCCACTGAAGCACAGAGGCCAGAAAAATTATGCCATATAAATGCAGAAAATATGCATTTTTTTGGTCGCAGCCACTGAAGCACAGTTGCCAGAAAAATTATGCCATATAAATGCTGAAAATATAAATTTTTTTGGTTGCAGCCACTGAAGCACAGAGGCCAGAAAAATTATGCCATATAAATGCTGAAAATATGCATTTTTTTGGTTGCAGCCACTGAAGCACAGAGGCCAGAAAAATTATGCCATATAAATGCAGAAAATATGCATTTTTTTGGACGCAGCCACTGAAGCACAGTTGCCAGAAAAAAATATGCCATATAAATGCTGAAAATAGTCATTTTTTGCCATACGTTGACCTTGTAGACATTGTTTGCCCAGTTTTTTTGGTTGCAGCCACTGAAGCACAGAGGCCAGAAAAAATTAAACCAGTAGGGTTTGCACCCTAGTTTGTAACGGTGGCGGAGGGAGGAGGAGGACGCTAAAGGACAGCTGTTTGTGGAGTCATGAGGCTTGAAGAGAAGGACAGCTGCATAGAAGTCAGAACAAGTCTTCCGGCGTGCAGTAACCCTCCGAGATCCACCCCTCATTCATTTTAATAAAGGTCAGGTAATCGACACTTTTGTGACCTAGGCGAGTTCTCTTCTCAGTTACAATCCCTCCTGCTGCACTGAAGGTCCTTTCTGAGAGCACACTTGAGGCTGGGCAAGACAAGAGGTTCATGGCAAATTGTGACAGCTCTGGCCACAGATCAAGCCTGCACACCCAGTAGTCCAGGGGTTCATCGCTCCTCAGAGTGTCGATATCTGCAGTTAATGCCAGGTAGTCCGCTACCTGCCGGTCGAGGCGTTCTTTGAGGGTGGATCCAGAAGGGTTGTGGCGCTGCCTTGGACAGAAAAACATTTGCATGTCTGACGTTACAGACTGGCCAAAGGGCTTTGTCCTTGCAGGTGTGCTCGTGGCAGGATTACTGGCACCTCTGCCCCTGGAATGTTGATGAGTTCCTGAAGTGACATCACCCTTAAAAGCATTGTACAACATGTTTTGCAGGCTGGTTTGTAAATGCCGCATCTTTTCGGACTTGTGGTATGTTGGTAACATTTCTGACACTTTATGCTTGTACCGAGGGTCTAGTAGCGTTGCGACCCAGTACAGGTCCTTCTCCTTAAGCCTCTTGATACGGGGGTCCTTCAACAGGCATGACAGCATGAAAGACCCCATTCTCACAAGGTTGGATGCAGAGCTATCCATCTCCGCTTCCTCATTATCAAGGACTGCATCATCCACGGTCTCCTCCCCCCAGCCACGTACAAGACCAGGGGTCCCCAAAAGGTCACCACTAGCCCCCTGGGAAGCCTGCTCCTGTTGGTCCTCCTCCTCCTCCTCCACAAAGCCACCTTCCTCCTCTGACTCCACTTCTGGCACCTCTCCCTGCGTTGCAGCAGGTGCCTGGGTTCGTTCTGGTGATTCCGACCAGAAATCGTGCGCTTCCAGCTCCTCGTCACGCTGGTCTACAGCCTCATCTGTCACTCGTCGCACGGCACGCTCCAGGAAGAAAGCGAAGGGTATTAGGTCGCTGATGGTGCCTTCGGTGCGACTGACCATATTTGTCACCTCTTCAAAGGTCGCATGAGCCTGCAGGCATCGCGCATAAGCACCCAGTAACGGGGGAAAAAAATCCCCAGCTGTGCAGATCCAGTCCTACCACCCAGTTCAAAAAGGTACTCGTTGACGGCCCTTTGTTGTTGCAGCAGACGTTCCAACATAAGGAGCGTTGAATTCCAGCGAGTCTGGCTGTCAGAAATCAAACGCCTGACTGGCATGTTGTAGCGCTGCTGAATGTCAGCAAGGCGTGCCATGGCTGTGTAGGAACGTCTGAAATGGGCCGACACCTTTCTGGACTGGGTGAGAACGTCCTGGAATCCTGGGTACTTGGAGACAAAACGTTGGACTATTAAATTTAACACATTGTGGAGGGGTTGAACTTGATGGACTTTGTCTTTTTTCAACCCAATTTAACTATGTAACTATGTAACTATGTAACATGTGCCATGCAGGGCACATGTGTTAAATTGCCTAGTCTCAACGCTGCCAACAGATTGCTTCCATTGTCACACACCACTTTTCCGATCTGCAGTTGGTGTGGGGTCAGCCACCGATCGGCCTGTGACTGCAGAGATGACAGGAGTACAGATCCGGTATGGTTTTTGCTTTCCAGGCACGTCATCCCCAAGACAGCGTGACAACGGCGTACCTGGCACGTCGAATAGCCTAGGGGGAGCTGGGGGTGCACAGGTGTGGAGGAGGAGAAGGAGGACCCAGCAGCAGAGTAAGAAGAAGAATAAGACGAGGTAGAGAGCGATGGAGGAGTAGAGGTGGTGGCAGAACCGCGTGCAATCCGTGGCGGTGACACCAACTCCACTGTTGTTGTTGAGCTACCCATTCCCTGCTTCCCAGCCATTACCAAGTTCACCCAGTGGGCAGTGTAGGTGACATACCTGCCCTGACCATGCTTGGAGGACCATGCGTCAGTAGTCATATGGACCTTTGGCCCAACACTAAGTGACAGAGATGCGGTAACTTGGCTCTGCACATGTTGGTACAGGTGTGGTATTCCCTTTTTAGAAAAAAAATTGCGGCTGGGTACCTTCCACTGCGGTGTCCCAATTGCTACAAATTTGCGGAAGGCCTCAGAGTCCACCAGCTGGTATGGTAAAAGCTGGCGGGCTAAGAGTGCAGACAAGCCAGCTGTCAGACGCCGGGCAAGGGGGTGACAGTCAGACATTGGCTTCTTACGCTCAAACATGGCCTTCACAGAAACTTGGCTGGTGGCAGATGACTGGGAATGGGAACAGGTGGTCAAGGTGGAAGGCGGAGTGGAGGGTGGTTCAGACGGGTCAAGGAGAGCAGAGGTAGAGCAGTAAGATGCTGGACCAGAAGGAGTGTGGCTTTTAGTTTGCCTGTTGCCTTTGAGGTGTTGCTCCCAAAGAGCTTTGTGCTTGCCGCTCATGTGCCTTCGCATAGAAGTTGTACCTATGTGGCTGTTGGGCTTACCAAGGCTCAGTTTCTGACTGCACTCATTGCAAATTACAATGCTTTTGTCAGAGGCACACACATTAAAAAAATCCCACACTGCTGACTTTTTGGAAGTGTGCGATCTGGCGGTAACAGTAGAAGTTGGCGGCATTGGCGGCAATGGCGGGTGCGTTGGCCGGCTGAACACAGGTGCCGATACATGTTGTTGCCCTACTGATCCCTGCGGGCTGTCCTCCCTGCTTCTTCTAAGTCTTATTCTCCTACTGCCTCTCTGACTCTCCGTCTCTCCATCTGAACTACCCTCCTCTTGCTCTCTTCTACTAGGCACCCACAAAACATCAATCTCCTCATCATCATTCTCCTCAGATGCATCAATTTCTTCTGACACATCACAGAAGGAAGCAGCAGCGGGGACCTCCTCCTCATCACTCATTATGTCCATCTCTATCGTGTTCTCTGCCAGAATTAAATCTGGTGTAAGGTCCTCATCTCCTTCATCTTCTTCTGGCAATAATGGTTGCGCATTACTCAGTTCAAGAAACTCATGGGAAAATAACTCCTCTGACCCCAGTGAAGAAGGGGCACCGGTGGTGGAGGAAGTGTTACGTGGGGTGGCCATAGCAGTGGAGGATGAGGAGGATGTTGTGGTAAAGTTAGAAACGGTAGAGGATGGGGTGTGCTGTGTAAGCCAGTCAACTACCTCTTCAGCATTTTGGGAGTTCAGGGTCATTGGCTTTTTAAAACTGGGCAATTTGCTAGGGCCACAGGATTGCATAGCAGCACGGCCCCTAGCACGGCCTCTGCGTGGCGGCCTGCCTTTGCCTGGCATTATTTTTAAAAAAACAACAACAACAACAAAAACTCAGTTGGTTTTTCTGGAAACGATAATACACACAGCTAGATGGCGGGTTGAAGAAAACAGTGTGCAAATAATGCCTACAAGGTCAACGTATACACTACTACAGCGGTGGATACGGATTACGTAAAATATATGAATGCTGCTTGAAAAAAAGTAACTCAAGTGGTTTTTCTAGAGACGATAATATTATCAATATTTAGACAAAATGTGAACAAGGTCACACAGCTAGATGGCGGGTTGAAGAAAACAGTGTGCAAATAATGCCTACAAGGTCAACGTATACACTACTACAGCGGTGGATACGGATTACGTAAAATATATGAATGCTGCTTGAAAAAAAGTAACTCAAGTGGTTTTTCTAGAGACGATAATATTATCAATATTTAGACAAAATGTGAACAAGCTCACACAGCTAGATGGCGGGTTGAAGAAAACAGTGTGCAAATAATGCCTACAAGGTCAACGTATACACTACTACAGCGGTGGATACGGATTACGTAAAATATATGAATGCTGCTTGAAAAAAAGTAACTCAAGTGGTTTTTCTAGAGACGATAATATTATCAATATTTAGACAAAATGTGAACAAGCTCACACAGCTAGATGGCGGGTTGAAGAAAACAGTGTGCAAATAATGCCTACAAGGTCAACGTATACACTACTACAGCGGTGGATACGGATTACGTAAAATATATTATGGCTGCTTGAAAAAAGTCACTCCGGTGTTTTTTCTGGAGACGGTAATATTATGGATATTTAGACAGAATGTGAACAAGGTCACACAGCTAGATGGCGGGTTGAAGAAAACAGTGTGCAAATAATGCCTACAAGGTCAACGTATACACTACTACAGCGGTGGATACGGATTACGTAAAATATATTATGGCTGCTTGAAAAAAGTCACTCCGGTGTTTTTTCTGGAGACGGTAATATTATGGATATTTAGACAGAATGTGAACAAGGTCACACAGCTAGATGGCGGGTTGAAGAAAACAGTGTGCAAATAATGCCTACAAGGTCAACGTATACACTACTACAGCGGTGGATACGGATTACGTAAAATATATTATGGCTGCTTGAAAAAAGTCACTCCGGTGTTTTTTCTGGAGACGGTAATATTATGGATATTTAGACAGAATGTGAACAAGGTCACACAGCTAGATGGCGGGTTGAAGAAAACAGTGTGCAAATAATGCCTACAAGGTCAACGTATACACTACTACAGCGGTGGATACGGATTACGTAAAATATATGAATGCTGCTTGAAAAAAGTAACTCAAGTGGTTTTTCTAGAGACGATAATATTATCAATATTTAGACAAAATGTGAACAAGGTCACACAGCTAGATGGCGGGTTGAAGAAAACACTGTGCAAATAATGCCTACAAGGTCAACGTATACACTACTACAGCGGTGGATACGGATTACGTAAAATATATGAATGCTGCTTGAAAAAAAGTAACTCAAGTGGTTTTTCTAGAGACGATAATATTATCAATATTTAGACAAAATGTGAACAAGGTCACACAGCTAGATGGCGGGTTGAAGAAAACACTGTGCAAATAATGCCTACAAGGTCAACGTATACACTACTACAGCGGTGGATACGGATTACGTAAAATATATGAATGCTGCTTGAAAAAAGTCACTCCGGTGTTTTTTCTGGAGACGGTAATATTATGGATATTTAGACAGAATGTGAACAAGGTCACACAGCTAGATGGCGGGTTGAAGAAAACAGTGTGCAAATAATGCCTACAGGGCAAATAATGCCTAAAAGGTCAACTTATACACTACTACAGCGGTAGTAAAATAAAAAAAGTAAAATAAAAAAAAATGAATATTAAAAAAAAAAAATTAAAGTTGGTGCTGCTGAACTACTAGGAGCAGCAGATTAGCACACCAGTCCCACTCCCCAACACTGCTAGACTAATAGCACTGGGCTCTTATAGTAGTAGTAGTAGTAGTAGTAAAACAACAAAAAAATAAATAAAAGCAGTCCTTACAAGGACTACTGTTATTGCAGCAGTCAGCAGATGAGATCAGAAGCAGGACAGCTGCCCACTGCAGCTACATACAGAGCACTGCAGTAGAAGGTAGATTACTAGCCAGCAAAGCTACCTAAGCTTAAATGTCCCTCAAACCCCTGCAGACTTCTGTCCCTCCAATAACAGAGCAGTATCAAAACGATTACTAGCCAGCAAACTTTCAACTGTCCCTGAAATCACTAACAGGCAGCAGCTCTCTCCCTACACTATCTCTTCAGCACACACAGGCAGAGTGAAAAAACGCTGCAGGGCTTCGGTTTTTATAGGGAAGGGGAGTGGTCCAGGGGAGAGCTTCCTGATTGGCTGCCATGTACCTGCTGGTCTGGGGTGAGAGGGCAAAAAAAAGCGCCAACAATGGCGAACCCAAAATGGCGAACGTCGCGCGACGTTTGCGAACTTCCGGCGAGCGCGAACACCCGATGTTCGCGCGAACAAGTTCGCCGGCGAACAGTTCGAGACATCTCTACTCTGTGTGCCCATTCAATGTTTACCAGAGACAGTGATGGGATGGCTAGGGCTTGGCATAACTCTGTTGCCAGAAGTTTAGGTAAGTCAGCTTGTTTGATAGTTTCTGGGATACCTATAAAATGGAGGTTATTCCTCCTGCTTCTATTTTCAAGGTCATCAACCTTTTCCCTGCAACTCGTGTATGAGTTGTGTTTGTACGCTGACCTGTTTTTGTACATGAATGATCTGGTCATCATTATCACTAACTCTTTGTTCCACCACAGCGCTGGCTGTTTGCTTCTATTCTGCTTAAGGTGCTGTTGATTGTTTGCTGAAGGCTATCAAATTTTTTGTCAAAGTATGGTGTTAGCATTTTTAAGATGTGCTGTGTGTTATGCTCAGTCAGCATGGTCTGATCTGTTGTCCTATGGGAGGTAGGTCTGGACTGTCCAATGAATCTCCTGACTCCTCCGGTGCGGGTGAGACTGGTTTAGCTGACCTGTTTTCTAGATCTTCCCATTGTTGCTCGTGCAGGTGTGGCCAGATACTTTTGGGATCACTTATGCTACCTGCCTGTCTCTCTCTGTTTTTCTATATCTTTCTCCCCCTCATCCCCTGTCTCAGAGGATTGGATATTGGTTCAAGGACCTTGTATATGTTCTTTGGTTTTCTGGTATATGTATTTGGCTAATGTAACAATATAACACTTCTTACATTTTGTAACACTAACAATATAATATTAACAAAAGAAAAGTGGAGAATCACAGTCTCCTGGATACTCTCGGTAAAGAGAATTGAGGAGTAGAATTAGGTGTTTAATGTGGGTGTTGGTGTGCCTGAGTAACGAGGGCTGTTCCGATCATCCTGGGTTAGTGCCTGTAATATCCCCCTTTAGCGTGGGGAAGTATATCTGGTAGATTGTAGCTGGTATTTGCTTCCCAGAGTGATGCTTGGGTTCCAATACTTTTGTAGCACATGTGCCCTGAGGATTCCCTTAGTGGGTTTAGGGGCTTTAACAGTCCGTATAGTTGTTAAGCTCCCGGGTTTAACACGCCAACACACTCCTTTTGTGGGTATGTCAGGTTCTGTGGAAGGAGGGGAAAGAGAGAAAAAAAAATAATTACTAATAAACTGGGGGGCCACCACTGCATGGTTCTCCGTTGTGGGGGTTGACTAGGATTGCTGTATGTAGGTAACCCGCGTGGTTGGTGTCCTGGGAGTATGCAGGGGTACTGGGTGAATTGGCTTTGTCTGGGTTGCTCACGTTGGTATCCTGTTCTCACCTGCTGGCTTGAAGGAAGTGTAGTTTCGTGGGATGGTGGTCTATCTTGTGTCTGAGCTGGTGACTCTGTTTTGCCGGTTTATGCGGCATCCACAGATGAATAATGTAGTCAAGTTGTAACTACTGGTTTGTGTTTCAGATGTGCCCAAAAAGTACCTGTGATGGTGGTGAGGGTTGGGTACCAGTCAGCCAGCCGGTTGATTAAACTGTTCTTCTGGCTAGGTGCAGGATTATGGAATAGTAGGCTGGTGAGTATCATACAATCTGTGCCCTGCTAACTGGTTGTAAGAACCCAGTTTACCTATGCTTCTAGGTTGGCACAATTCCACACTCTTCGATTATATTTCTTGATGGTGAATTTGGTACTGTTCTTATGGATCGGTTAAAAAGTCACTTTTCTACCACCTTGTGTAATATGGATAGCAAAGGGTTTAAATGATTCAGGTAGGCCCTTAAGAATCATTGCAATCAAAAGTCCATCATTTAATATCTCTGCAGCATTTCTCAGTGATGTAATGGCTGTTTTTGCATGTATTATATAGTCTATAACACTTTCATTTACAGCTTTCTGAAGAGATGTTAACTCTGTATATAAGCTTATTATTTGTGGCTTACCTTTACCAGCATAGTGGTTTCTCAGGATTTGAAGTGCTATCCTTCCATAATCAGCTGCTTCTCTCATAATCAGAGACAAACTTTTATCATCCAAAAATTTAATTAACTCAGCATAAGCCTCCCCTTTCTTACTTCTGTACTCATCCAAGTCTGTGTTCTCTATGGGTTCATGCAGGATGGCTTCTTAATATTCATTTGGCGCATGTGGCATAGAAACCTTGTCTGCCATAGTTCATAGTTCTTTTCATCTCCATCTTATATCAGCCCGCTCCATTGGTTTCCTAACTCTCTCCTGGACCCATAATATGTTGCCATTCTGCTTAAGAGAAGGGATAACCAGTAGCTCAATCTTACATGAGCCTGCAACTTTCTTTTAGACAGAGGAGAAACTGCACACAGACACCATGCATTTCTTGCTTCAAGAATACAAAACTTTATTAACACTTCTGTAGTAGCATACAAAGATCAAGTTACATGACACTGTATCAGATTACTATGGGATCTGTATGAGAGCACACACATTAATAAATATCTAAACACAGTGCCACACAGAAGGATACTGGTTAAATTAAGGAATTTTGGCCTGGAACATAGTATTTGTACTTGGAAAGAGAACTGGCTAAAAGATAGATTACAAAGAGTGGTGGTAAACATTTTCTAATTGAACCAATATTGTTAGTGGAGTACCACAGAGCTCTGTACTTGGTCCTTTGTTTTTCAACTTGTTTATTAATAACCTGGAGGAGGGCATTGCACTTTGGCAAAAATAATTTCCGGGGGCGGCCCATCTGTCAGTGCAGACGTCTGGGGTTAAGCTGGTCACCTCTGGAGGCAGGACAGAAGAATGAAGTCTGTAGCTCCCTCCTCCTCCAGTATCACAAGTCTCTCTCCTCCCATTATCAGTTTTCTTTTGTCCTGCTTCAGGAGGTAGAAATCTGGGGATTCTCCCCACTAATTAGTTATTTTATAGAGTAGCTAGGTTTATTTAGCTAAGGGAAATGCGTGTGTACCATTTCCCAGGGACCTGGGCTGAATCCCCCCCCCCCCTTGCCAGTTGCTGCCAAGTGGGGAGTTCAGGTTTTTACTGCACTACAATGACATTACTGCAGTTTAGTTGGCACATTGGGAACAACCGGCATAAGTGTATGTGTGTCTACATTACTTAAAACTCACGCTCGTGTTTAACGCACCAGTTTCCTTGACAACCGGCACTTCATTCCAACTTCCATTTTCACTCTGTGAATCGGCTGTACACATTAATTTACCGGAGGTCTGAGTTTTCACACTCTTTCAAGAGAGGGGCCGCTAGTGCTCCAGTACCCAGGAGAGGGTACGTCTTGTTAAACTGCATTATTATAGCAACGCAACTTATTAGCATCACAATTGAGCTTATTAAGAACCAACTGAGTATTACACAGGCTCAAAGAACTGCTCAGTCTTGTCAGTGCAACCCACTAGCTCCATTTTCACTACGGCATTATGTCAGTCCCTCAGGAATTAATAGAACTGATCAAAGATATGCCCGCTACTGATTTTAAAACCAGGAAGGTTAGATCCAAATCTAAGAGGGCCAGAAGGGCAGATCGGGAGGACTTCTCCCGTACACTTAGCCCAGATGCACTATTAGCTGCCCCCATGGTAGACGTGGGTTCTGATTCCCACGCACCTCAGCAACCTCAGCAACTGCCTCCCACAGATGACCAACCTGGATTATTGCAAACTGCCACTTCAGAGAGCAGGCCTAGTACTTCACAAAGTAAAGGGCAACAGAACTAAATTAATTACCTAATTAGCTGATTAAAAACTACTATCCAATATTCCCTGAACCATTAACAAAATCCTAGGAGGTGAACATGGTCTCCCTCACAATCTGAATCTGACCTCTACTCAGGGGAAATTCCTCAACAATCTTCTGACTCTATGAGTGCAGACTCAGATGCTTCAAATTCAGATATAGAGACACCTACCTATATCAGTTCTGAACAGGGGTTCAAGTTGCTGAAAGACATGCTCTAAACACTTGACATTAAAGATACATCCGAATCAGTCTCAAAATCCGTCAAGGTTCTAGGGATGCAGGTGAAAAAGAACAAGTGCTTCCCTGTATTTAAATCCATTACCCAAGCCATTGAAACCTAGTTGCATGCACCAGAAAGATGCATGAACCTTAGAAAAAAGTTCTTTACAAAATTTCCGGTTCCCCAAGAATACGCAACAAAATGGGATAAGCCACCAAAAGTATATTTGGCCATTTCTAGTCTACCAAGGTACACCACTGGAAGATGCTACGGCATTCAAAGACCATAAGGATAAACGCATGGAAAATAATCTCAGAAGGAGTTAAGTCAGTATGGCAGCTACTTTTAGCGCGCACGGCTAAGTTCTGGACTCAGGAACTTCTGAACCATTATGAACAAGATACATTTCTCCAGGCCAAGCTAGGACACATTGCAGCTGCGTTAGATTTATATTGTGCATGACCCCACCAACCATGTGACAGGAAGGTAAACCCTGCACCAAAAGAATGCATTGAATAGAGTTAACACAAGTATGTTATACAAGCAGGAAACGTTACATAAAAACAATTCCACAGGGACATGTGTCATTACATTGTTACAACAAAAGAGATAACTGTGTAACATTTATATAAAGCCTTTAGCGTTAATTCAGGAAGCATAAGAGGGAACAATATTCATTTACACCATGGGGTGCTAGCATATTCAATTTCTTGATCCAGAATGCCTCTCTCTGCAGAAGCATTTTGGACCTATCTCCCCACGCCTGGGGGGGGGGATGTGATCAATCGCTATGTATCGAAAGGTAGGCAACCTGTGTCCCATCTCTAGGAAATGTTTAGCTACAGGTTTATTAGTGGACCCATCTCTAAAAGCAGTACTGATTGCAGACCTGTGGCCGTCCATCCATAAACGTAATGTCTGGTCTGTTTTACCGTCATAGGGTAGACCACACGGGCAGGTTACAAGATATATAACATGGGAGGTAGTGCAGGTGACAACTCTTATAATGGAGTAATACATTTTTGTCAGTGGTTTTTTTTAAATAAAGTATACTCCAAATGGCCAAAAAGAGTTCAACATCCAGAAAGTGTATTCTTTCTGGGTGGATATCAAAAGTAAATCTGACAGGCCTGTCTAGTGTGTTTAACTCTTCAACCATAGTAAAAAAATCTTCTTTAGAACCTTGCCAAATAATGATCATATCATCGATATATCTACGGAAAAAAATATTTTGACCATATCGGGGTATTATACATTGTTGCTCATAATCATGCATAAATAAATTCGCATATGATGGTGCCATGGCCGCCGCACCCATCGCCATCCTGGATACCTGTAGGAAAAACTTTGACTCAAATCTGAAATAATTCAATGTCAATGCCAAATCTAATAATTCCAGAACAAATAGTATTGGTGGTCCACTATATGTAGTGCATTCTTCAAGTGACAGTTTCACTGCCTGTATACCAGAGCCATGCGGTATTATAGTGTATAAACTCACCACATCCATCCTTACAAGGTAACAGGGTGTATTTATTGGCCAGGACAAATCTTTAATGCACTCCAATAAGTGGGGTGTATCACGCATATAAGTCACCTCTGCCCCTTTTTCCCCCTCCTTGTGGGTTACTTTTTGTGCGTCCCAGTCCTATGGGGGGTTTGTCCATAACTTGTGGGGGTGTTTCTAAAAAAAGGGGAGCCATGGGCCTCTCGGAAGCCTCGGATGTTGTTACTATCAGAGAGGTTCCCTGGGATACACCGTCATCCCCTTCTGAATCCTCTGAACTGGTATCTATTGTGTTAAGGGGTTTGGTAAATTTACGGCGTGGTGCTCTCCTATAGCGTGCCTGATATTGCGATGGCTGCCATTCTCCACTTAACCACCGATAGACTCTGAAGCCTGTGTAGTCCTCATTCGCCCTGCGTAGTTTCTCTCTTTTAAACCGCAAAAGATCCTGCTTATAGCTCTCCACTTGCGATTCAATCCAGGACATCAGATCACATGACTTTCCGCTTCTTAGCAGCTTTGCGTGTTCCACTTCATAGGCAGCCATCGTCTTCCGCACCTTCGGATACCTCCTCTATCACCAGGCTAACAAGGTCAAAGGAGCAACGATTCAGTAATCCGACCCATTTTTTACAAAACTCCGGATTAGTCCTGCCGATTGTCGGGATATTATGGATGCGGAAGCCACGCGGCATTCTCTTTATAATAATCAGAGTGAAAAAGGCCATGTAGATCCAGGTCAGTTTCTTTCTTTTTTAAACGTTCCCACTCAGTTGCTATGTCTTCATCACTGATTTTGCATGGGAAATCGGTGTGGCTTTGTTGCCACAAAACTCGATCAGCATCAGCTTCTGTGATGTGCCATACTTCAGCACAGTCCGTGGAAAAACAAGCTTGATCAATGTATTCTTCCATTTTCGTCGGGAAAATGTCATGGATAGAAAAAGTAAATTTGTTTTAAGGAAACAGGAGGGGTGCTAGGAGGGAATACCAAGCATGGGTATAAATCATTCATAGTCCATAAGCCTCCCGCACGTTCACCATTTTAAATGACCGGGTTCTTCCTTAGTTTGCTCATTCATATATCCTGGAAGAATTAGGAGCACACCGGTTGTTTGAAAAAATTAAAAGATATAAATTTTATTAATCCATTTAAAAGAAAGACGGGTCAACGTTTCGGTCTCCACCTAAGACCATTGTCAAGACCTAGTTCTCAGTAAAATCATCAAATATAAATAGATAAAAAGGCATGACACTCACCCAATCGTGTATATATATATATATATATATATATATATATATATATATATATATATATATATATACAGTATATATATATATATATATATATATATATATATATATATATATATATATATATATATAGCATTCCAGTCTTTGACATTTCCTTATTTTTTTACTTTTTCTACTTTTTTTACTCTTTCTACAACCAGATGAAGTGAAGCCAATGAAAGCAATTTATGAAGAAAAAACAAGTATGTAAAAATTATTTTATCTTAAATATGCTATTTGGTTAATTCAATATTTTTGTGGGTTTTTTTGCATTTTTTATTTGGGAAGGAACATCCTACTTATCTTTATCAAGAGGTTCCCTACAGATTAAGATTACAGGAGCACAGAAGGGTCTCTCATATACAACAGTTTAGGACAGACCATATGATCTATTGGATATAGACATTCTGAATTGTGAATGTTGGTAAATATAAATAGGATGCAAATCGTTTCTAGTTTATCTAAGGATTGTTTATATGACAGACGTTTCTGTGAGAACCTCGCTTCAGTCGGCAGTGCTCTCTCTGCAGTAGCGATGCGGCCAGTCCTGAACCTCCATTGGTGTCACTAGTAAATCAGTTCAACTTTTGGTAACTTACGGTAGGGAATGTGTTACATGTGACTCTTCTTTCTCAGGTGGGCCCTCAGTGTATTGTTGGAGGAAGGGTTAACCACAGTGATCCCACACACAAAGCTTGATCTGACAAATAACCAGTTATTCTTTAAAAACATATGAAACTCTTTATTGATATACAGTATATTACACTAATTCTCCTTTGTAGGTGCTGATTCAGATGGTACAGTATTGAATCAGTAAATGATGTTCACTCAGTTATTCACTAACGTGAATAAGGGGATAAAAACATACTTTTACCTCTTACCATTACTGGTAAATCTTTATCTGAAGTATATACAGCTGTAGTTCAGTTTTCAGCCCCAGTCCTTAAAATGGATATTAATGAGCTGGAAAGAGTGCATGAATAAGCAATAAAATAGTAAATTGATGCAATTGCAGCCCCAAAACCAACAATAGAAAAGTAAACGAACAGTTTAATGGCATTGGGGGTAAATTGCTAATACATCTGCTATATTCTACCAGTGAAGATAATAATATTAACCAGTAGTATTGCCTGCTTTGGTGAACAATCTCCAGTGATAGGCAAAGCTCACAGTGGTCTCATGCTCTAAGGATGGGTCTATCCCGGAGCCTAACTGCTTGAATATAGGAATACTGGCAGCATTGATACAACAGGGTACTAACACTTACTAGCCTCCTCATAAGGGCTTCTGATCCTGCCTTTCACTCCTAGGGTGAACTATTACAAATCTAACCTGGCTCTTACTCCCCTATTGGAACCTACATATGTTTCAGGTCCAATGGAGCACACCACACATCCTCCAAAAGAGACTGAGAATGTCTTCTTTCCTTTTGTATAGCCTAGGGAAACCTGACAACTTACACTACTAAGGGATCTACTCCTCCTCCCAACTGTAATAAAGGTCCCAATATAGCTGGTTAAAAACCTTTGTTGGGAAACTGAATTAAAGGTTTACAAACCTTTTCCCTCCTACACTAGTTTCATAATAATTATAGTAATACTGTAAACTGACTTGTTCACAGTATTAAAAAGTTTGTTTCAAAAAATCGGTAAAAATTGTTTCCTGGTCCATCAGATTATCTTAACTACGTTAACAGTTTACAGTTAGTCTTAAGAAAGAAATGATATTGTTTGTAAACTGTAGACAGCTTAGTATCTTTTTTTTTATTCAGAACTAGAAGTTTGTAATAAATCTTCTTAATATATGCATTCTAAAAATTTTGCTTTACAGCCAAATCGAATGATACAGCAAATATGCTGTCATGAAGAATCTATGAGAAAGGAAACTAGGAGAAAGGAAGACTTTGTATTTATTTCTAGAATGAATTACACACTCATTTTATTAGTTTACATGAATGGCAATTGGTTTGTTCTAACAAGCATTACATACATTCTTTGTACAGCTACAGTATAGGCTAGAATAAAAGAGATGTTAATAGCCTGTGTTTGAACTGCAAAATACATCAGAGAAAGTAGGGGTTGCTTTACAAAAGTGGACTTAACAGATAGCTAGTTATATATAGAAAGTTAAACAGGTATGTAAAGCGATCCAGAAATAGCAAAGCTACTGATAAGAGAATGATGGTGTTGATGTCCTAAATTGCAGTGTAGCCCAAAACACTGGTGCGAAACACTGTCTTATATATATATATATATATATATATATATATATATATATATATATATAAAAAGTCAGGTCGTAGATCCCCTGCCACTGGAAGTCTTGCATGCAGAATATCTTCAGGGGCTCCAGCTGGAACTGCTCCCTCAGCAGCTTCTCCACTACGAACTCCAGGTTCACTCGTCGTCGGTGTTCTGGCTGAACCAGCAATGTATATATATATATATATATATACTGTATATATATATATATATATATATATATATATATATATATATATATTCTGAAAAATAAATTTGGTCCTACAGTATTTCCTTAATGTGTATTATATTTGAGGTAGCACCATTTTATCATTGTGTCTGAGCTGTGAGCCTGCTACTGTATGTGCACAGGGCATGTTTCTTTCAGTAGAATCACATTTAGACATACATGGATTGGCCCATGTTTTAGGGACCAGCTGCAAAGGTATATTGCATTTAACTTAGAGCCGAGAGACAAATTTCGTTATCTGATCTGTTATCCAGAATGCTTAGGACCTGTGGTTTTCCAGAAAAGGGATCTTTCCATAATTTAGATCTCCATAACTTATACTACTAAAAAAAAAATTTAATTGACCCAACAGGATTGTTTTGCCTCCAATTTGGATTCATTATATCTTAGCTTGCATAAAGTACAAGGTCTGTCTTAGAATTACGAGCGAAAACCAGCATAAAACACCCACAAATCATGAAGGCGAAAAACATCTTAAAATGATTAAAGAGACCTCTGCCATTGACTTTTACATGAATCTGACAGGTTTTAGATGGAGTATTTTCAGATTTGGCCTGTTAGTAGCTTTGGGAAATAAATCTAAATAAAATGAGTTATTTCCCCCAAAAAATGTGAGCATTTTTCCCTGAAAAAGTTTTTTTTTTAGTGAAACTAATCTCGAAAAACTCAAATTTTTCAAAAAAACACAACTCAATCTTAAATAAATAGCCCCCTAGGTGCTAGCAAGCAGATGTTTTCTATTAACTGCACAACCTTTTGAGCTTTCTAGCTTTTAAAATGTTACTCTATGCACAGTTATGGAGATCAGTGCATTCTCTTTATAAGGCATTTACTAATACATAATACGGTTTTTAATGTTATTTATTTCTGCTGATAAATTGCTACATAATGTGTTTTGATTTGTGTTTTTTCAATTTTTGTTTGTTATATAAATATCAATAGTTGGTGTTATGTATTTTTAATTTTATTGAAATATATTTATACTATCAATTTAAAATAGCAAAGTGGGGAATTTTTTCATGCTCATAAAGGTTTCTAACTGTATATAGACTCATAATAAGAAACTGTCAGACAGTATCTCAACTACACATACAGGTATGGGATCTGTATTTTGGAATGCTTGGGTTAATCTCACATTACCTTAACAGTTCAACATAAATCATGATAAGTGCAGTATACCAAGGAAATAGTAATGAACCCAAACATTTCTTTTAATTACTTTCAATGAATAAAGCTCTTCAACTAAGGCCTATTAGAATGTCTGCAATATTAAAGGATAAATACAGCAATTCCCTTTACAGTTTTAGAAGACTGTAGCAGTTACTGTATCTCATTTAAATGTATGTGCCAATATACTTTTTAACAGATCTGCATAATATTTATTTTTGTATTAACTCACTCCAAAGGAAAATACAGAGCTACTGTAAATAATCTCAGATAATACAATTGACATATATTTAATTTATTGTCTCAACAGAATTTTTGTTATCAAAACATTATCATAGTGAAGTGAACATTATTGTGTCTTAATTATAAGCAAATGAGCTGATGACTGTTTGCCTACATTTAAAGACAGGAATAGTCTTTTATATTTGATATATTTTGTATAATGGCTACTTTGTTTTGGCATAATTGTTATGTGCTTAAAAAGATGCTGATTTAAAATATGACATAATGTTTGAAACCATGTATATGCTTGCTTGCTTTACAACTGATGATATTAAACTCTTTTGCTAGAAAACATTAACTAGTTCTGTATTATTTATGGCCTTTTTATGGTGACATTACAATTTTGTTGGCAATATAAGGGTACAGCAGAATTTTTATGGCATTAATAAACAAGTCAAGGAATAGTTCAAACATTTTTAAAATTCTTCATGTTTTAATTTATAAACAAGCTTCCCAAATTCCATCTTACATGTAAATTAATAAAAATGCATTTATCAAAATTATTAAAAATTTAATAACTCACCAAACTGAAATGTGCGTTTATTGACAAAAAAATACATTTCAATAATTTGCTTACAATCTCATTCTATTCATTACTTTAAATAAAAAAAAAAACCTTGAAAAAACTTGAAAATTTTTTTAAACAACTCCATTGAGTTTGAACTTGCCAACTTTTGATTTTTTACATTCCAGTTTTAGAGTTTTTCACTCTCAACAAATGAGTTTTTGAAACCATTATTCCTTTCCATAAAATCATAGTTTTAGCACAAAAAAACCCCAGACCTCTGTAAAAACTAAAATTTAAGGGGTTATTTATAAAACCTCAAATCTGGCTTTTTGGGGCAAAATTCTAATTTTTCAAGCTTTATTATGCCACAATGCTGCAAAAAGCCTGAATCCGAAAGTCCTCAATCTCAGACCTGTCAATGGGAGAGGCACCTATCCTAAATTGAAGTTATCATGGTCTTTGGTGGGTTTGGAGCGAAAATCCAACTTTCATTGGGAAAAACCATGAAAAAATCAGCTTTAAGGGTGAAAAGCCCCCCCAAAAAATTTAAGATTTGTGTTATTGCTTGTTTTTTTTTTAGCTTTTTTACAGATCCGATTAAATCTAATTTTATTAATTTATTAATAAATAAGGCAAAATCGAGCATGGGAGTTTGGTTGAGCTTTTTTTATTGAGACAATGAGATCAATTTGGATTTTAGTATACAGTATAACCCCCTAAAAGTTAATAAGCCTCTTAAAGAAGAACTAAAACTTAACTAAAGAAGTAGGCTAGAAAAGTTGTACATTATGTTTTGGGTTTCTGTACCAGCCCAAGGCAACCAGAGTCCTTTGGCAAGAAAGATCTGTGCCTCCAAAGATGCCCCAGTAGCTCCCCATCTTCTTTTCTGCTGATTCACTGCACACTGTTCTGCTGTCAGTTACTGAGCTTAGGGACCCACTTTAAATATACAGTACACATAGAATATAAATGTCACAATATAAGGCTGATCCGTAATTAATACAGATAATTGCTAAATGGCAGCACAGAAACCAGTGCAACTAGCATCAGCTTATATTAAAGTCCAACGTCAATTTCTGCTTGATAATGTGCAATGACCCCTACGCTTAGCTTCTCAACAGCTGTGCCCACTGAGCATGTGAGTGTCACTTGTGAGACACTTTCCAGATGGTGACCCCCAGTAACAGGTTTGAAGTCCTGGATCATTGCTGCTATCGAGAAGCTAAAACGTTAGACTGGTGCAATAAGTTCAGTATATAAATGATGGTAATTTTAGCTATATTGATTTTTTTTCTCCTTTAAACAGATAATGCAACAATATCAAATGTTGAATTTTCATGGACACTTGTTCTTGTTGATACCCAGCATCTCTTCCATACCCATACACTAGAGCAGAGTTAAATACATAATTACATTAAATAATGGGTTACTTCCCAGATGCAGATTTGCCCAATGTTTATTAATAAGTCTCCCAGTGAATATTAAATATTCACATTTTCTTTTACTCATTCAAAGTTTTTTTGTAATGAATTGGTATATTCAAACATAATTCAGATAGTTCTTCCTTTATGCAGTCTGCATCTGCAAATTTTGTTTGTGTTTTTTAGTTAATGCACCATAAATATGCCTTATTTTCTCCATGTTGCCTGCCAGTTTATGCAATAGAGCTAAAATGTTGCTGAACATAAAATGATTTATCAACACAGGGCAAATTTGCCCATGGGCAGTTACCTATAGCAACCAATCAGTGATTAGCTTTTTAAAGCCAGCTGCAAGTAGAACAATGACTGTAACAATTTGATTGGTTGCCATGATAGGTTTACTGACCATGGGCAAATTTGCCCAGTGTTGATAAATGACCCCCCATATGTTTTTATTTCTGAAATGTATACTAGATGACCAGAATATTTAAAATCAGCGGGGGTTATCAAAATAACTAACCTTTTTCCCCTAGCTGTTGCTCCTCTTCAAATAAAATCAATCCTACCTGAGGTATTTTTCTAGGGGGGGGGGTGACAGTGCCATTTTTTCTGTTCTTAGAAAGTGTGAGCTTGGGCTGGGCATATATGCAGATTTTTTGTATTGTTGAATGTTACTACACATGCATGTAGCTCAAGCTTACACACCAAGTTCTCCATGTGCCATAGATACCACAGCAAAAGTTGACTGTAACTTTTTTTTTTTAGCGGCAGACTTAAGAAAATCCTTTTTACACATTCAGTCATGAGTAAAAATATATATGCAAAAGTTATGAAAAAGTATTCCTATATTTATAGTTGTTTCCTAGTTATTATTTTTATGGGGTAAATATATAAAAGATTAAAATGTGTTACTCTTCACATTTTACCACGAGTGCAAAATTTCACAACATTGACAGACACTTTACATTTCTCACTGTGGAAACTTTTTTCAACTTCTAACTAAGCAGACAGAAGTTTTTGGCACATAATATAATATGGTGTTTAAAAAAAACTGCTTAAATCGTAATCCAGATTTATAAATTTTTTTAATTCTGGAGAAAATAAATGAGTACAATATTGAGGAGAACATTTTTCTAAGAGCATGAAACAAAAAAAACAGAAAATTTTACCGGTAAAAACTATTCAGTCGCCTGTTTACAGTAATATTTTATTTACATATTTTGACCCAGGAAAAAAATACTTGGAAATCATGGTAATATTGGGTAAAAGTTCCACATACTTAAAATTTGTTCACTGGTGATAAAATGTAAAAATGTGATAAATCTGGTAGGTAGAAATGAGTAGAATTACTTTATTTAGAAGACAAATGTCATTTAAATAGTTTCTGCATTTATCTTTTAGGATTGGAGATGGTAGAGTATATTAGGCAGGTATTATATTATGTTTATTATACTGTATGCATTATGCCCATTGTATCAGTTTCAAGCCACTATGATCAGCCATTCCAATCCTTTGGTTACAGCACATTTGTGAGTAGTTTAATTTTCTGGCAGTTATGGCTTAAAACCTGCTTGTGAGTGACAGATTATGAACAGCAAGTAGGGATGAGAGTTTCATGTTTTTGCCCCCAGTACCTTTCTATCTTCTAAACTGCTGATTCACTGCACATGGTCAGGGCTGCTTTTAGTTAACTGAGCATAGGAGCTGACTCACAATATACAGAATATATACAATATAAAATATATATACAATATAAAAGAATCACCTTCTATGACAGGTGAATCTCATTTTCTATTTTCTATTACTAAGTTAAGCTTCTAAACAGCTGCTCAGAGCACACTGAGTATGTGCGTGTCACTCAAAATTTTTTCAGAAACTAAGATGGTAAACTCCTGTGACAACCTTAATGGCCTGGATCATTACTGTTACTGTTCCTTTAGGCTATTGCAGTTAGTGCATAGCTAAAATACACCATTTCTAACCACGTTCAAGTTTAGGATTTAGTTCTCCTTAAATGAATGCTTAGTTCAAAATGTACATGCTGTAAAATGTTCATATTGCTTGACTCTTACCATTTAATTTCAGTATTATATCCCATTCCTGGCCTGGATAATATTTTTTCTCTTAAAGTATATAATTTGCCTTTTATCTGTCTGTTGCTTACAGCACTGTAAGAAATTAATACACAGTTCTTAAAAATAAATCAGCCTTTCTCCTACTATAAATATTTTTAAGCATACCAAAGGCAATGTTCTTACAATTTCAAAGAGAAAAAAAAGAAATCAGCATATCTCAAATTACAGTTTTTCAGTAAAAAATGTTTATTTAAAGGAGAATGAAAGCTTACCAAATATTTTTAGCTGTAAGTAGGAAGTCAACCATACAGTGAAGTGAATCACTAAGATAATTTAAGTATTTGCATTATTGAAAATCACCCTCCTAATTCATAATTATGCTTTGTTACTGCTCAGGGTAGGGGAGTGTGGTATGGGTAAAATAAGTCACCTTATTAATACAGAGTGCCTTCTGAAACAGCATCTTTCAGAGAGCAAAGTTTGTGCTCTGCAAAGATTTTCTATACCATATGCTTAATGTGCCTTTTAGTGTCCTTTAAAAAGAAAACATTGTGACATATGTCAGACAAATTTTCAGTTTGAATTTTCTTCTTACAGGGTCGGTGCTTTTGAAAGTGATTAATTAAAATTTTGAAACAATTATCATCATAGACACTTATTTTTAAAGCAATTTCACAAATTTTGTTGTCATCTGACCTTTTTCATTTTCAGTAATAGTGAGAACATGTGAATCACAACATTTCCAACGGGTGTCTAATTGATAATCCTATGAGTTTGAAAGCTCAGGGATGTTTGTTTAATTGTCTTGAAAAGCTATGTTGTGTAAATTGGATTGCACAGCAAGCAGCTGAATGCTGTTCCATACTGTACTAGACTGTACTAGACTAATTAGTATTAGTATGAATCATAATACATTGAACCATTAAACTTATTGTGGATGGTACATCACACTAAGGGGCAGATTTATCAAAGGTCGAAGTGAAAATTTGATTTTGAAAAAAATTCATTCAATTCAAATTCGATTGAAATTGGACCTATTCGATCAAAAAAGCACCTATTCGACAAAAAAAAACTTTGATTTCATTTTGGTTGGTCTTTTTGAGTTTCGACGTTTTTCAAATTCAAAATTCGACCCTTGATAAATCTGCTCCCAAGGGGCTGATTTATCAAGGGTCAAAGGTTAGAGTTTTTTTAACCTCTAATTAACTTGAATGACCTCAAAACTCAAATGGTATCTTACTTAAGAAGAAACTTGAATGGCCAAAACCCTTTGAAACAATGCGTTTTCAATAGTCGCCCAAAGTTGCCTCAGTGAGGCAACTTCGGGCGACTATAGAAAATGCATCGCTGCGTGTGCATTAGCGCAGGTGACTTTTCTTTGTAGCCTATAGGGAAAAACGCTGAGGCAGTTCAGGGAGATCAAAAGACGAGGCGATTAGTCGCCAGGCGACAAAATCTCCCCGAATCTCCTCGTGTGGCCTTACCCTAAGGGTTTATTTATCAAAGGTCAAGTTTGTGAATTTCAAATTTCACATTTTGTTTGTGAAAACAGTATTTCATGATTTTTTCGTGAACTTTCCGATTTCACGATTCTTAGCAAATTGTTCGCCGTTTCGTGAATTTTGTGGTACTTATTGGGGCAAAAACTCAAATTTTCCATGGAAATAAAAAACCTTGACTTTTCAATGTTGCAAACATTTCAAAACTTAAAATCACACTCCTGTCAGGATTGTTTACTGTATAAGTTAATTGGAAGATATAATGGTCTGCTCTGAGTTTAGTCCGATTATCCAATAAATTCTGAGTTTTCGGGCGAAACCCAATAAAATATCACGATACTGGAAAAATGTTCAAAAAAATTGTATGATTCAGGATTTTTCTTGATTTTATCTGATTTTTTACTGATCCAATTTATTTGAGTTTTTTTATTAATAAATAAGGCAAAATTGGGGAAGGGAGTGAGCCCGCGCTCAGGCTGACCCAATGGCTCTAGGTGCCAGCACATTCACCTCCTTGAGGAGATGTTACTTTTAGGGTTCAAGCACACAAGCAGATTTATGGGAGATTTAGTTGCCTGGCGAACTGCCTACTCCCTGCCAGCCGTCTGCTATAATGCCCTTGCGCCACTTGCGCCACTTCGATTTCCGAAGTTGCACAAAGTTTCCTCGTGAGGAAATCAAAGTGGTTAATTTAAAAGGGACAAAGAAGTTTTTCTTGTATTAGAAAATACATTGATATACATGAATGTGACAATAGTAACATAGTAAGTTAGACTGAAAAAAGACACAAGTCCATCAAGTGTAACCTTTTAACTCTATTCTAACTGCAATAAGGATATGATATTTAGTAAAAATATTTCATATGCTATTTTTATGCATTTTTATTGTTGTGTCTTTCAGAAGTTGAAGATTACTGGTTGAAAATACAAGGTACATATTAAGAGTGTATTTCATTTGCACAAAAAATATATATTCCCTTCATGATAACTGCATGCCATGCTCCGTGTAGCTAATAATACCTTTTCAAACACTGCTCAACATTATTGATTCTGTGGAATGAATAAGACTGGGCGTTTTAGTAAAAGAAAAGTTATCTGATGCAAATGCAAAGTATCCATTCAAAGATTAGCTTTCTATTGATGTTAATCAAAGTGTTTTTCTATGTGAAAATCTTTACCAGGGGACATTAAATGTACAGTATTTATTTAAGTGTTTTTACAGAGATCACAAAATTGTGGTCAAAGTGGAGCATTCATTGTTTTTTAATATTTTTTAATGTTTAGACTTTAGACTGATTCACTATAGGTCATTATTCCTTATTTAAGACACGTTATTTAAGGAACAAATTCATCAGAAGTATTTTCGCTAATGATAGACATATCGCAAATGTTAATTCTACATTTCTGCACAGCGGTATTCTAATCGCATTGCGATACTTATA
Source organism: Xenopus laevis (assembly GCF_017654675.1). NCBI lineage: Eukaryota > Metazoa > Chordata > Amphibia > Anura > Pipidae > Xenopus > Xenopus laevis. Next base: position 68,041,827 of record NC_054379.1, on the reverse strand, counting down.
GAATAGAATTAATATATCCAAAACAGCAAGAAACTTGTTGCCACAAACCTTATTAGTCAGTGATGGCTCAATCCAACAGTGATCTGGGTTTGCCACGTCCAGAAAAGCGATATCATGTAGAAAATGAAGATTTCACTGGAGAGCTTGTTTTTAGTGAAACAGTGAAGACGTTTATTCAAGATGCATATCAAGCACTACATGTTTCGGACCTCTAGGGTCCTTCTTCTGTAACTGCACCAGAAGAAGGACCCTAGAGGTCCGAAACATGTAGTGCTTGATATGCATCTTGAATAAACGTCTTCACTGTTTCACTAAAAACAAGCTCTCCAGTGAAATCTTCATTTTCTATAGAATAGAATTAATCCTAACTCATTATTCACTAACATCTTTTAAGCGATAAAAGCATAAAATAGTGAAATAATTACTGTGAAATTTAACACCTCCTAGGAGTAGGCATTACTAAACAACATCAGATGGATTAATAGAGGAAGATGTAGTGAGGAGTAGTGACGGGCAAATTTATTTGGCAGGCGCGAATTTGCGGCGAATTTGCGCGATTCGCTGCCATCGAATAAATTCGTAAAACGGGCAGGAAAATTCGCCCGAAAAAATTTCCCGGTGTCAAAAACGGCAGTCGGCGTCAAAAACGGGCAGCGGCATCAAAAACGAGACGCCGGCGCCACTCTGCCAGTGGTATCCCGAATGTGTTAGGTGTTATAGATTGTACTAATAACGTGTGACTATATCAAATGTACAAGCAAAGTTCACTCTGGAGAGCCAAATTAAATCCAGTTTACTTTATTCAAACACTCAAACACAACATGTTTCGGACAGACATGTCCTTCATCAGGTGCTAAAGGACATGTCTGTCCGAAACATGTTGTGTTTGAGTGTTTGAATAAAGTAAACTGGATTTAATTTGGCTCTCCAGAGTGAACTTTGCTTGTACCTTGGATATTGTGTGGCTTGGACGGTGCCACTGACTCTGTTCGATAGAGCCTTGATGTCTTTGGAGTGAGGGACCACCCGACCAATAATAGTATTACTTGTGACTATATCAAATGCCCTAAAATAGCTCACAAAATAACGCACAAAATACTGCATGCTATAAAATTCAGCTAAAATGAACGTAAAAATATCACTTCTTAAGTTAGACAAGTAAACTTTTAGTGAATCGATCGTTAATACTAAAAATATAAGAAGTGATAAAAAATTTTACGCCATGCTATAAATAACACTCACTTTATTGACCTTTAGTGATTCAGCCCCTTTATCTTTTAGGGATGCTCAGTATTTTTTAAGTGCCTTAGGCAAAGCAATCGATTTACAAATGCCAGTAAGCTGGTTGGAGAAATAATTTAGATGTAATGTAGGTGTTACATGTAACTGCTAGCAGTTGGTGGGATTAATCACTCTCTCACTCCCTGACTACTTTGGAAATTTCAGGCAATTATAGGAGTTATGGAGACAACCATATGTAATAAACAAATCTGACCACTATCCCCATATTTGTTGAAATTTCTTAGTAGATGCTCTGGATTTATATATTAAATTCTCTATTGTGCATAGGTGATTAACTTCTGAAAGCTTTGTGCATATATGGTTGGGAGCAACACTTTCCACCTTCTAATTATCAACTCTTTCCCCAGAAATAAACATTCTCTGACTAGCAGAGCTTGATACAGAGTACAGCATTCTTTTAGCCCAGCATAAAGCAAACATGCTCGAGGAGTTCATGGAATCTCCCCTTCTAGAACTGAATCTAGTTTATATCAGAGTTAAAGCAGAACAGTCCCATACTGCGTGAAGCAGTGTCATCTAGGGCATTCGGGTAAACACAGTGGGAATAACTGGTGCAATTTAGCAGGGGTATAGTTTGCCCTGTGAAAAAATTATACTTGTAACATCCCTAAAATTAAGGGAGGCCATGTTATTAGACCTTTAGAAGAGCCTTGCATAATCCGTTCAAGAACTAGATTCTGGGATATCTGAATAGGCTGTTTTTTATGCTGTGTTATCAGGGACCTCTGCACTTCTATATATTGCAGCCATTGGTTGTTGGGGAGACAAAATTCCTGTCTAAGACTATCAAAACCAACCATTTCTCCTTGTTTCCAGAGATCACCAATTGTATATATACAGTTCTCCCAGATTTGTTTTTTCCCCGTTTTTTTCTATTCCTGGGAACTAATTGTTACACCACGATGGGGTCTGAGCAAAGTGCAAAAACTTTTGCTGCTTTAAGCCATATCTGATGGGCATGTTGTATCACAATATTTTGATATGCTATTTTGGTTGGTTTCCTAATGAACAGCCATTGTAGCGGAGTGTGAGGGGTGCCAAGTATTAGCTGATGTAGTTGGAACAATGTTTGGCTATGGGCCTCTCAGGAGGCAACCTGACTCATTTGTTCTGCTAGGTAATACAAATATACGTTTGGGAGGGCAACTCCTCGTTTATCCGTGTCTCTAGTTAGGGTTGATAAGCTAAGTCTAGGTCTGGTTCTAGCCCATATCAGTTGCCTATGAAAGAATCAAGCTTAGTAAAGAATCCTCTTGCTATTATCTTGGAGTAACACATATGTTAACTTGGGAAGGAGAATCATCTTTAATAGTTGAATACGCCCCATTGGGCCTAACATAATTTACTCCCATGCCTTGATCTTCATTATGGACTCCCACAGTGGGTGTACATTTAATTTGTAGTACTCCGTTAGTTGTATTTTAACCAGCACACCCAAGTATGTAAATTGGTGAACCAAAGAAAATGGGAAAGTTAGAGCGTTATTGGGATCTGGAAGCAGGTCTACTGGAAAAATTAATGATTTGGTGGAGCTGGTGACCAGAACTGATATGTGAGCAAAAGTATTAGCCAGTTCACCAGCCGGAGGTGAGTTCACCCAGTCCCCCAAATAGATTAACGTTTCTTCTGCATACAATTGTATATGTTCTTCCCGTTGCCCAATATGTCATCCCTGAATTGTAGGGTGAGACCTAATCACCTGCACAAAGGGCTCCACGGTCAACGCAAATAGCAATGGTGAGAGAGGACAGCCTTAGCGCGTACCCTGTTTTAATGGGAAGGTGGTAGACTGTAGACCATTTACAAATAGGGAAGCTTTAGGAGAATGATAGATAAGCTTAACCCAACTCATATATACTGTTCCAAAGTTAAATTGCTTAAGAACTGTCCACAGATACAACCATTCTACCGTATCAAAGGCTTTGGCTATATCAAGTGCGGCTATTGATCTTTGGCCCCTGTTGTCATGTGAGGAAGCTAGATTTAGGTTTATCCTTCTGAGATTTAAATCTGTGGTCTTAACAGGCAAGAAGCCTGTTGATCATCAGAGATGATTACACCAAGGGGCCCATTTACTAAGGGTCGAAGTGAATTCAAAGTGAATTTTCAAATTCAAAAACGTTGAATTTCTAAGTAATTTTGGGTACTTCAACCATCTATAGGCCAAAATTGAAGTATTGTCTCTTTAAAAAACTTTGACTTCGCCACCTTAAACCTGCCAAATTGCTGTGTTAGCCTATGGTATTTGGCTAAGTTTTCAGAAGTCAAAGGTTTTTTTTTGAAAATCGTTTGATTGGAACGATTTATACATTCGATTAAACGATTTGAATTCGATCGAAAATAACTAAATTTACTCAAAAAAAACTGCAACTATCGAATTTCTTCAATTCGATGGTCGAATTTCTACGTTTTCAAAGTTTTACCCCCTTAAGTTTCGACCCTTAGTAAATGTGCCCCCAAGGGTCTTATTCATTCTGGTAGATATAATTTTGGCCAAAATTGTTATATCAGCCGATAGAAGTGAGATAGGACAATAAGCATCCATTTGCAGGGTTTTTTTTGCCAGGTTTGTGAAGCAGTACTATAGAAGCCTCAAACATGGAAGCAGGGAGTATTCCCTCTTCTTGTGCATGTTGTATTGTTTTGAGAAAATGTGGGCCTATTACTTCCTTAAAGCATTTATAAAGGTCAACAGGGCCTGGCGTTTCTTTAGTTGAGAATGAGTCTATAGCTTCATATACTTCAGTAAGGGTGATATCTCTATACAAATTGGTACTCAGTTATTTCTATTTTGGTAACAGTTGTTTTGGATTGGTAAAGTACATTATAACAATCAGTTAAGCTAGTGGCTATTAATTCAGGTTTTGTATGACTCATACCTGTTGAGTCAATTATTTCAGTCATCACCGGAGGGGAGGAGTGATTTTTCGTTAAATAGGCTAAACGTTTTCCAGCACGCTCCCATTGCTCGAAAAACTTGGCTTTTGAAAAAAGTAGTTTCCTTTTAGCTTTGGTGTTTTGGTAATTGACATAGTTTTTGTGCTGTTTACAGATCACAGGTATTGAGGGACCAGATGTTGTGTGGCCCTGCTTTCGCACATTTGTACTTGCCTTGCCAAAGCCTCTTCCTCCCTTACTAAATTGCGCTTCACAGCAGTGTTTTCCGCACTCAGAATCCCCCAAATATATGCTTTAAAAGCATCCCAGACCACCAGGGGACTGGCTATGCTATTATTATCTGAAAAAAATTATATTTTAGCTCTATTTGCTTGTCTATATCTAAAATATCTAGCCACACTGGATTCAGCGACCAGTTCCTACGGGTATTAGTATTGGTCTGATCCCATTTAATCTGTAAAGGGGCATGATCAGATATTCCTCTTGGTAAATATTCTGTTATTAAAATATATTTAATTGGATACATAATGACATATGTAGAAAAAAATATTTACTCACAATATTAATAAATATATATATATATATATATATATATATATATATATATATATATATATATATATATATATAATGTGAGAGAGAGGTAGAGAGAGTGAGAGACATTCTGTTAGTTGTTCTGCTACAACAATGTTAAAATGAGTATGTGTTGTGCAACTTGCCAGGGTTTGGAACTATTAAGGTTTCCACGTCACACAATGTTGTGCATCCCTTTATACATACTATTTTATGAAATACAGATCAATAAGCCACCAATATGTAATTAACATGCATAACACATAGTAACACAGTAAGTTAGTTGAAAAGACATCCATCCATCAAGATAAACCTTTCATTTCTATAGAGAACCTGCCTAAATGCTAGTTGATCCAGAGCTAGGTGAAAAAAACCTTTGTAAAGCAAAAACCTTTGAAATCCTTCCAAGATGGCAATGTTACCAGTCCCTGGATCAATTATGTCACTTGTATCAACTTGTACTATGAGCTATCTTCCATAACCCTGTATTTCTTCACTAGTAAAAAGCCATCCAAAGCTATATAATGTATCAACCAGTATGACTGATTCAGGGAGAGAATTCTACAGCTTCATAGCTCTTAAAGAACCTTTTCCAAATATTTAGACAGAACCTCCTTTCTTCTAACCGGAATGGGTGCCCTCTTGTCAGCTGGAAGGACCTACTGGTAAATAAAGCATTAGAGAGATTATTATATGATCCCCTTATATACTTATACATAGTTATCATATCATCCCTTAAGCACCTCTTCTCCAGCATAAACAATCCTAACTTGGTCAGTCTTTCTTCATAACTGAGACTTTCCATACCTTTCATCAACTTCGTTACTCTTCTCTGGATGCTCTACAATTCAATAATATCCCGTTTGAGCGATGGAATCAAAACTGTACTGTGTATTCTAGATGGGGCCTTACCAGCGCTCTGTAAAGTGGAGGAATAACCCCCCTTCTCCTGCGAATCTACCATGAACAGCTCAATATTTTGTTTGCCCTTGTATCTACTGACTGGCATTGCTTGCGACAGCCATGTTTATTATCTACAAGGACTCCAATGTCCTTTTCCATTATAGGTTTGCCTAATGCAGTCTCATTAAAGGGGACCCATCACCCAAACAAATTATTCCAAATCCTATTTTATCACATTAGTCAAGTAAAATTAACTTTAATTGCACTATATAAATTATTTGATTCTTGTTTCCTTCAGTCTAGGAATTCATAATTATAGCAAACAGGCAGGAGCCATTTTGTGGACATTGTTTTTAAGGAAAGCCTTGCATCATCTCAGAATCTTGTTTGTGCATCAGAATGGGGGACCTGATGTCCATCCCCATGCACTGGCTACACAATTAAATGTTGAACAGGACAGGGGAGAGCAGTGGCATCTAGTAATTGCTGAATGTAAAGTTAAATTAATTGTCTGCCCCGCCTCTATGCCTAAGGCATAGAGGAGGGGCAGACAATATTTGATTGACAGCTGAGATTTTTAAATGAGCTTACAACAACTATGAATGCTTTAATAAAAAATAGAAATTGGATTTCATGTTTAATTTGAAAAGGACTTTTATTACACAGATTTTAGTGTCTCTGTGACAGGTTCACTTTAAGGGTATAATTGGCTTTCATATTTTTACTTTCCAGGCGCATGACATTGAATCTCATCTGTTACTGTTGACTTAGCAAATATAACCTACATAATATAAAATTGCTCATATTGCTCCTTCAAGCACCTCTGCAACTGGCAATAATATATTTTTTAATGACATCTAAAAAATAAATCATTATATTAAATTGATGCACAATATACGCTGAACAATTTAACATTATGTTATAGTATAGGTTGGGTATATGTCCCCATAAAACACTGATGCAGTAAAATAAAAAGCACACAATATACATAAGATGAAAAATATCATGTGGTTTGAATGAATTTGTAGCACTGTGGATGTAATTTAAACACATAACTGATTGTTTAATTACTATCAGTTTCTATTTATGTTACCCAATGAGACATACTAAATGCCAGATGTACATGGAGTGTGCATGGTGTCAATACCATGGGAAAATATTTTTTGGGAGATACAGACATTTTTTATATTTATGAATCCTACTCAAGCTGCATATAGTATGCCAATAGAATTGTCCATCCCCTTTCATAAAATACAGCGCATAAGGGAATTTAATGATTGCCTCTGTGCTGCTGTGCGGTAATAAATAATAAACAAAAATTGTTTTTGTTTTCTCAGATCCTCTTTATTTCTTCCAGTGGGTCTCAGATGGAGTGCTTAGTAGTCTTAATGAATATGGAATTCTTAAGTTCTTCAATACTACTTATTTATTAAATACAACTCAAGCTTTATGGACTTTTGAAATGCCCATTTCTATGGCGTTTCCTACACTAGAGGGAAAAGGTAAGGTGGGACCACATTTTAATGATCCTCCTCCTCCTCAATAAAAAATATATTATAAGTATATTATAGTTTTAACTAATATTATCAGCTGACTGAAGACCACATCTTGAATGTGCAGTGAAATTGTGGCCCTCTTCAAGAAGAAATCTCTGCTACTATATATACAGCAGAATCCATATCCTTTTATTGTAAATTTGCCATAAAGTTTTTTTTATTTTATTTTATGGACTATACCTGTTTTTACTCCCTTAGATCCTCTTCATGTCTTCCATTGGGCCTATGAAAACATGTACAATGGTATAAATGAATATGCAATTATTCCTTTATTCAACGCAACATCAAATTTATTGAAAGCATCTCAATCTTTATGGACTATGGAAATGCCTATTTCTATATCCTTTTCTCCACTGGAGGGTATAGGTAAGGTGGAAATTAATTCTAATAATATACCCTAAATAAAAGGTTTTGTATATTTTTAAATATATTGTATTGATGCATATATTATATTGTCAGCTTGAAAACAGGTAAAACATTTTAAATATCTGAAAATGTAGCTTCAAAATAGCTGCTCTTGATTGACTTTCTCAGGAATTGGTAACCTTCAGCAATCAAAATGTTTCAAAATTGTAACTCCCAGTTCAACAGACAGATGAATGCCAACTGTTGAGCTTCATGGTTTTCTTTCCCTGAGCTAAATTATATAATGTAAAGGTAATATTTAGTAGTCAGCAGTTTTCTTTATTCCTTCAGATCCTCTTCGCTTCTTTCATTTGGTCTATGAAGAAGTGCAAAGAGGTCTTGAATATGGAACTTTATACTTCTTCAACGTTACATCTTTCATCAACACATCTTTATGGACTTTTGAAATGCCCATTTCCTTCCCCAGTTTTACTCTGGAAGGCACAGGTGAGGAGGACCAAATTTTAAACATGTGCACCCCACCCTAACAGCTTTAAATTTGTTAAAGGGAGACAATCGCAAACATTGGACAGATGAATATTTTTTTATGCAGTTGTTTAATTATGACTGTTTATCTTGAGAAAGGCTCTTAAAAAGAGCCAAAACTTGTTGACACTGGAAACTAAGCTGTAACTAGGTTAAATCACTTTTTAGAACCCTTGGAGTGGCTGATGATATGAATAAATAAATAAACATAAGTCCAATTCACTGCTATGGCTAGTTGGGTGGCACCCCCACCAGGCCGTGGCTACACAGCTGCTTGTTTATGTAAAATACAGTAGTATTGTGGAAGACAACACATAACTTTTACCACTGTAGGACAACAGTATATTATATTTTAATTTATTCAGACACTTTCTTTTTTTGTGTTACTGTTCCTTTAAAAACCAATTAACGCTGTAAGTGGAATTACAGAAAATAACAGAATATTACAGAGTAAAATTACAGGATAAAACAATATTAGTAGCTCTAATGACAGCTTGCATAAATAAAAATAAAAAATATAATACTATTCTTATATGAAAGAAACATATTGGGAAACAAAAAAACATATCTGCAATTCATTAGCTAGGAAATGCTTTTCACTGGGTTAGACACAGAAGGAAAATGGAATATCTTTAATGTTGCTGAAAGGGGAACTTGCGCAAAAATGAAAATTTAATATAAGCTTCCTCACACTGAAGTAAGAAACTTTCTAAACACAATAAATTAAAAATTCTGCATGGTTTCTGAACTAATCAAGTTCATCTTCACTATTCTTCTCTCAGCATCTGTTTCTCTTCATTTTGTCTTCATTCAGCAGTTGGGTGTAAGATGAATGATCCAATATATTTTAAAGGGGGGGAGCTTCCTTTTCTAGCAGATAAATTAGAGCTCACTCAAATAACTGATTCCAGTACAAACATAATCTAAGGAAAAACTGCCTTTTGCAGAAATTCTGCATGTAGAGAGACATAATTTCTGATGATTTCTTTCTCTGAGTGAGCTCTAATACATCTTCTAGGCAAAAGGAGCCCCCTATAAGATATATTGGATCATTCATCTGACACCCAGCTCCTGAATGATGACAGAATGAAGACAAACAGATGCTGAGAGAGGAATAGTGAAGATAAACTTGACTATTTCAGAAACAGTACAGAATTTTTACTTGATTGTATTTAAAACGTTTCTTATTTCGATATCATGAACCTTATTCTAAATTTTCATTTCCGCGATAGTTCCCCTTTAATAAATATACATCCGTAAATTCCTTGTAAGCAAGGAAAGACATTGCAAAACCTGTATGGTTTGATAGAAGAGTTGGTGTTGCTTTTAAAAAACAGGCATGCACAAAAGCTATTAGACATGTTAAAATAGAGATGAACAGGGTACCGTAGCAAGGGGTTAATTTAATTTGAAATATATAAAAAATATAAAAATATATAAAAATAGTAGAGTAGGACACATATAACAAAATTTAACATATCATTTAACCATTGTGGGTCTCGAACAAATACGTTTGGTCTAGCACAATTATGCTTCCATTTTTTTGAGAGCAACTTACCTGTATCTGTTTACTTTTGTTTTGAGTTCAATGGCTTAACCTGAAATTCAAATTATCTGAAAATCTCCAGATTTACAATATGTCTCTTTACCTCCACAGATACTTTTCAATACTTTCATTGGGTCTACGAGGAATCACTAAGTGGTCTTAATAGATCTGGAATTCTTAATGTGTTCAATATCACAACTCATGCTTTGTGGAATTTTGAAATGCCAATGTCTATCTCCTTTCCTACCCTGGAGGGCATAGGTGAGGTTGGACCAAATATTAATGGCACAACCCTAAAAATAATTTACAGTTTGATTAATGCACAATAATTTTCTTCAATCTTTCAGATCCTCTCCTCTTTTTTCATTGGATTTATGAGGAAACACTGAATGCTCTGAATAATTCTGGGGTTTTGAACCTCTTCAATATTACTTCTTTCTGGGATACATCTCATGCTTTATGGGATTTTGAAATACCAATTTCTATTACTTTGCCTACGATGCCTACACTGCCTACACTGCCTTCACTGGATAGCATAGGTGAGTTGTGACTTATATTGTATTGTATTTATTGTTTCATTTTACTAATATTATCAGCTTGGTGAATGGGCCAAATGGCTCAAAGAGGCTTACAAGTATTAGAGGGATACATTTTCAAGTGAAAACACTGGAGAATTAAAATCAATGTTCAGTTTAATTAAGAAATTAAATTCTACTGTTAGCATAATATAAAATCTGATTTACAGTTTGTGTTTTTAAAGCAGCCAGTTATATTCTCACCAAACACCTCCTGTAAATTGGATTTGAATCCAATGAGCCTGTGTGCACTCACACACAGTGTAGCTGAAGCACAAGTCAGCCCAAATATGCATTTCCGGGATAACCACAGCTTCAGCTTCACTGTGTGTGAGTGCAAACAGGCTGATCAGATTCAAATCAATAGAGCAGGGGTACTGAGCAGATCTGCTTCTCTCAGCCTGCAAAAATATGCAGGCTGACAACAGCCGGAGTCTTCAGCCTGTGTGCCCATAGCCTAAGATGGGGATAGCTCCAGGGTTCCCAGACCAGCCTGTGTAAATAGATGCATTTATGCTAATGTTTTTCCTTCATTCAGTTTTAATTTAGTAATGGGCTGCTATAACATCCCTAAAACTGTGTAGATCTTCATTTTGATAAAATAAACGCAAAGGGCCAGTCCCCTGTTTCGTAACTATCTTTTGAGTGCCGGTACCTTATCTTATGCCCTTTTGGAGAAATGGGACTTTCAAAAATATTTATATTTTTGTGCATTAAATAAATCTTTATGATATGTTAATATTAAAAAAAATGTATTTTTTTTGTTTTAAAAATTGTTGGCACTGTAAAGCATTGTCAGCAAATGTCTTATTACAGAATGGAATTAAACATACCAGCATATTTTAGCCAAGGAAATGGCTCTAAAATCAAAGAGCACAAAATGCTCTAAAACTGTCTGGCAATAGTGCAAAATCTTCAGTGAAAGGGTTTATTATTTAAATTGTATCTCATTCAGTCTTGGAATTACTCAGGAGCCATTTTGTGGACACTGTTATTAAGACCAATTATGTATCACCCCAAAATCTTGTGTATGTACCAGAATGGGGAAACTAATTCCCATGCACAGTGCCCTACATTATTATAGAGTCTGAGGAGGGAAGGGGAAATGTGAGGAGAGCAGTGACATGTAGAAAGTGCTGAATGGAAAATGAAAGTAATTGACTGCCCCACCTCTATGCCTCAAGCATAGAGGCAGGGCAGGTAATATTTCATTGACAGCTCAGATATTTAAACACCTTTATAGCAGGTATGGATGTTTTAATGATGACAATAATTTGTGTTTCATGTTGAATTTGCAAAGGACTTTCAATAAGCAGCTTTTTATGTGTAGGTGACAGGTCCACTTTAAAGTTTATCTAATTAACACATTATTTAAAACACACTATTACAAATGTATGCTATATTATTTCCTCAGATCCTCTTAGTTTCTTCCATTGGATCTATGAGGAAGTACAAAGTGGTCTTCATAAATATGGAGTATTTAACTTTTTCAACACTACTTCTTTCTGGAACACAACTCGTGGTTTATGGAATGTCGAATTGCCTATTTTTATCTCCTTGCCTACTCTGGAGAGTTTAGGTGAGTTGGGACTGAATTTTAATGATTTAGCAGTGAGCATAGCTTTGTTTTTTTTTGCAGAAGCCAGTGTTTTGTTACATTTAGCCTGTTTGATAATGCTGCACTGAAGTAATACCATCTATTAAGGTTAGTATGCGGGATGTGCAGCCAGGCCCCCCCTCCCCCCTCCGTACGCAATTTTCACTTCAGCTTCGCTGAGCGAGCTGCCGGGGGGGCCCGAGGGGATGCAGGCCCTGGTCCAATTACACCCCCTGCACCCCCGGTAGTTCCGCTACTGATTAAGTTTAGTATTAAGGAATTACGGTGGATTTGTTAAACAATGGTGCAAAATTTCTGTAAAAGTTAGAAAAAAAATGCAAATTGATTATAAGGAATTCCAACAATCAGGGCCTCTTCTGTCATGAGGCAAGGTGAGTACCTTGTGGAAAAAAGATGCTTCTGGTAACTTTAAAGAGATAGTAAGACCAAAATTGAAAGCTTCTTTTTATTTCCCCTATATTTCTCTATGAAGGGACTGTCATATTTGTGCAGCAGTAGTTAGTGATGGGCGAATTTGCGCCATTTCGCTGAAAAATTAGCGAATTTCGCGCGAAATTCGCTAAACAGCGCTGGCGTCCGTTTTTTCGAAAAAAAAAATTTTGACGACGCAAATTTGCGCCTGGCGAATAAATTCGCCCATCACTAGCAGTAGTCTGTTAATGTTAAAAACTGTAACTGACAGGTTGAAAAGGGTCAATCAGGTTGGCAAAACAATCAGCTTTAGGAACTTCAAGTTTTAATTATAAAAGCAGACCTATCAGGAAAAAAATCAACATGACCTATTGGTAACTTTGGGAGGCACATTTATCAAGGGTCGCATTTTGATTTCATGAGTTTTTTTTACCTCTAATGATTTTACTTCAAATTCGATTGGGGGGTTACTTATTAAAAAAAAAAGAAATATTTAAAAACTATGATGGATTTTACTGTCCCGAAAACTCTAATCAAATTAGATTTGAATTCGACCAAACTCGAATCGAGTTTTTTCTCTGAAAAAAACTTGAATGTCAGGAAGGCTACAAACATCCCTTAATAAATCTGCCCCTTAATGTACTTTAATACTTTGAAAAGTGGTAGGAATAGCACTGCACACAATGTGTACAACTGTGACATTATGCCATAAAATCTGTTTTTCACAAAAATAAAATGTATCCAGCCCTCCCCTGCTGAAATACTTACCTGGGTGGCAGCAAACTGCTATACAAATGATTATTCTTGTTCTGCTGGATCAGAGCACAAACAGTGGGGTGCAGTGCCGGGCCAAGCTGGCCAGAAGCCTTGGGCAACCCGGCCAACCATGCCGCCCCTCCTCGTGCATACATGTAAGCAAGCGTACAGGCGTGAAAGAGCATGCATGCTGAGGAAGGTTGCATGTGTGGAAGAGCACACATGCCAAATTGCCACTGCAGTTTGGGGAGAACAAGGGTCCAAACTAGAGGAAGGCATCAGAAGGCCCTGCTACTTTTGCGCCCTAGGGATGTGCCTCTTCTGCCTACCCCTAGTTTTGGCCCTGGTGTGATGTGTAAATGTACAGTCCAGAAGGAACACATCATATGTGTGCTTTTATAATACAGTAGCTTTTTCTGTCCTGCCCCTTAATAATCACTGATTATTTTGTAAACACAGATCCTCTTCCCCTCTTCCAATGGGTGTTTGAAGAAATGTACAATGGCCTTAACACATATGGAATTACAAAATTCTTTAACACTTCTTCATTCTGGAATGCAACTCATTCATTTTGGAGTATTGAAACATCCGTTTTTGACTACTTTCCTACACTGGAGAGTATAGGTGAGTTGGGCTGATTTCAGTCATACCCAGCCTCTCCCCCACAAAAAGTTTATTGTTTGATTTGGACTAATATTATTGTAATTATTATTATTAGTAGTAGTAGTAGTAGTAGAATTATTATTATTAGTAGTAGTATAATTATAAATCCAGTGAGTTCAATATTTTTCCCCATCAGGAAAGTGTTATCATACACATACATATGTAATCAGAGCACTTCCCATGTTAATTGGAGTAAAACATAACTTTTATTATAGATGTTAATAAATCACCTCAGGACAAAAACACACCACAAATGTGTGAACAAATATTTACTGTACAGTATAGTGCAGGGATCCCCAACCTTTTTCACCCGTGAGCAACATTCGGATGTAAAAAGAGTTGGGGAGCAACACAAGCATGAAAAATTTTCCTGGATCAAGCCAAATAAGGGCTGAAATTGGCTATTGGTAGCCCATATGTGGACTAGCAGCCTACAGGAGACTCTGTTTGGCAGTACACCTGGTTTTTATACAACCAAATCTTGCCTCAAAGCCTGGAATTCAAAAATACGTGCCTGCTTTGTGGCCACTGAGAGCAACATCCAAAGGTTTGGGGAGCAACATGTTGCTCACGAGCTACTGGTTGGGGATCACTGGTATAGTGCATGTTATGCCAGGATGCTCCCATATGGGTTGGTCCTAGTCAACTGCCCTCCCTCTTCTCTGTTCATAAAAAATGTAAATCATAGTTTATTAGTTATCTGATATTCAAATAACATTTAAATGACAATTCTGAATTCAAACCTTTTTGTTGGACTGTCTCCAGTCTTTGTATCCAAAAATATAAATCCTGTAGAAAGTGACAAGATATTCTTCATTACCAATTTGACTTCTGGACCTACATCTTTTTCAATTTATCCAGGAAATCATGTCTGTGTGTCTACAAAATATGTTTATTTCTTAACAAAATTCTGAAACTCATAATTTACAAACTAAGATAGAGGTTGTGTAACCAAATTAATGGCTACAAAAATGTCCAATATTGAGGATTAGCAACAACTAAAAGTGTTGCCCAATGGAATTTAACATTTAGTAACTTAGTACCTTTGTATCACACTTTATCACACAACTGTATTGCTCTGTCTATTAAAAATGCATTGCATCACCAAGTACAACATTGATTTGTTCACTATGTACTAATAAGGGCACACATTAAAGCCAAAAAGGAATAACAGACTCTGCTTCTTGACTTAGCTACGCCTAATTAATGATTTTTAAACAATAACATGTTTGCTGCCAAATTATATACAACAGCACACCTGAGGGTGGGTACAATTTTCTAATTTTACACAGCAAACGTGCCTACTACCCAAAGCAATTGAATAGAAATGTTACATTTATTCACAAACAATCCCAGTTTTGGAATTCTATAGTGGCTCAACACTGGGCAATGTGCTTAACACAAAAAGCTTTTACCTCAGTACACTGCCAACAGGGTTGTAAGAGCACCAATAAACTAGAATAAATAAAGCTGTAATCTAGGTGGGTTCAGGTAAAAATGGTTTCTATGTCACAACATTTAGCATTAGGCTACTAATTTATTAAAGGCAGCTGTTGAAACAATAGTTGTCACTGATAAATGTACCAACCAATATAGCAAATGGTAATAGTTCAGAATCTGCAACTGGATTAATGAGCCGCCAGACTGAAACACCAGGAACAGGAACATTTTGTAAAAAAAAAAAAATAATAATAATAATAATGGAAAGCAAATGAAAATAGTCTTTATTTCTGGTGAGCAATATAAAGACAATTGAACCTAAAAAATGTTTGGAAGTTGACCAACTCCTTTAACTGCACACAATAGACATCTTTATTCATTCTGAATTCATGAAAATGTGCTCCAAAATGAACTTACTTAAGTACTTTCCAGAGTAGCCCCAAAGCTTCCCCGTGAGGCAACTTTGGGCGACATCGAAAAAAGAAGTGTTCCGAGTGCCATCCCCCCAGCGATTTACATTCTAGCCGGTGGGATGGCAGCTCAGGGAGATTAGTCGCCCGAAGAAGAAGCGATTTGTCACTGGGCAACTACTCTCCCTAAATAGCAACATCTGTCTCTGCCCTAACAGTGGCGAGCATAATTGCACCCTCGCAACATCCATCTATTGAAAAGTAGGATTTACATCACAGAGCCCAGTGCTCTGTTGTAAATCTGCTAGAAGATGTTACTGCTTTACTGTCTACAAATTTAGCAGCGGTAACAGGGGATAAGAAAAAAAATGGGGGGGTCCAGTGTAACAAAAAATGTAAGTAGTAAGGTAAACTTACCAATACTATCAGGGGGTCCAGGTGCTCAAGCCCCAGACCTTCAGCTCGGGGAGGCAATATTAGACATGTAGATTTCAACGGTAGACTGGCACAAAAACTGGACTTCACTCCAAAAATAGATGCAAGTAAAAAAGGTTTTTTTATACTATAGGAACATCTCAGATGGAGGCCTTATGCGTTTCGTACCTTCATAGGCTGTATTTTCTCATGGTATAAATACAAATGTTTGTTCTGTAAATATGTCATTTTATCCATTTTTATTTCCATTTTTCTATTTATACTTGTTTTTATCTCTTCTGGATAAGCCAGTCACTAATGCTACATACAAGTGCACAGAAGGTACGAAACGCGTAAGGCCTCCCTCTGAGATTTTTTGTATAAATAAAACTTTTTTACTTGCAGACACCAATCTCATTTGCAATCTTATTTGCAATCCATTTGCGAATATTTTTGCACAATGCTAATTCGCACAAATGGAAATACAGACACAGCAGTGCAAAATTTCAGTGCAATCTGCTATAGACAGTATAGCCATGCAGATTTTTTTTTGTGCCAGTCTACCGTTGAAATCTACATGGCTATACTGTCTATACGGAAAGACAGACACAGCAGTGCAAAATTTCAGTGCAATCTGCTATAGACAGTATAGCCATGCAGATTTTTTTTTTGTGCCAGTCTACCGTTGAAATCTACATGGCTATACTGTCTATAGCAGATTGCACTGAAATTTTGCACTGCTGTGTCTGTCTTTCCGTTTGTGCGAATTAGCATTGTGCAAAAATATTCACAAATGGATTGCAAATGAGATTGCAAATGAGATTGCAAATGAGATTGCAAATGAGATTGGTGTCTGCGACTATGCAAGGATGTTGACAGTAATTTAAATTCACAATTCGCAAAAACTGTTTTGTGAATATTTTCTCTGCCACCAAAGTTCTGGTGTAACTCAAATGAATCATGTGCATAAATATTCATAATTTGCAATTACATATTTTAAAATCCCTTATGGAAATTTGCAGTACAAATAATAATTCGCAATTCTGTTTGCATATTGAATACACTTATCCTTGTTTATAAATATAACCATGCACAGGGCAAATATTTTCACTGTGTGAATCATTCTGAGTGTGAGTTTATAAATTAGCCCCAAGGTATTTTTAAACTTTAGTGCTATTGCGCACCTACACTTATGTCAACCAAATAACTTAATTTAAGGTATAACTTCATTCTTATTAGAGTTGTTTGTCTGTGAACTTCAGGGTTTCTTTCATGTCTAGCTTAATTAAAATTCAAATTTGCTTTAAAATTGTCAAATTTTATTTTATTACTCCAGATCCTCGTTGCTTCTTCCATTGGGTGTATGAGGAAGTGCACAACAGTCTTAACAAATATGGAACTTTTAACTTTTTCAACGCTACTTCATTTCTGACTGCAGCTCGTGATTTATGCACATTTGAAGTTCCCATTTCCATATCCTTTGCTTGGCTGGAGAGCATAGGTGGGTTAATAGATCAGGATATAACTAATCCTTCCATTGCTGTTTTTCAATAAGAAGGGTGTAATATTGTTTTCCTGGCTTATATCAGTGATATCTGTAACAGCTAAGAAGACTAGTGATGGACAAATTTACCCCATTTCGCTTTGGCAAAACATTTGTGAATTACCCACGAAATTCGTGAAACAGCGAAAATTTTGCAAAACATGAAATTTGATGCCCACATCAATTTTGGTGCCAGCATTAAAGTCAATTGGTGTCCAAATAATGTTGATGCGTGATGGTTTTTATGTCCAAAGTTTTTTGACGCGTACGAATTTTTGAGAATTTATTCGCTGAAATGTGGAAATTCGCCACAAATTCGCACCTGGCGAATTAATTCACCCATCACTAAAGAAGACATACAAGAAGACAAGTGGTATACAAAATAATATCCTATCACACAGACATATAAAATAAAACTTCAGCAAAGATGTTTTAATTACTGCTCTGATAAGGCTAATGGCACTGGCACATGACTTCAATGTGCCCCAATTCCCCATATAGTAGTGAGCAGTGGCAGGAAGGGCATCCACTTGTCAGGCATTTTGACCAGAAGACATTAAAGGGGTGGTTTACCTTTAAGTTAAAGGGAATGTCAACCCATAAAATATAAAATAATATTTTTCCCTAATAAAAGAGAACATAATCCTAAGCAACTTTGCAATATTAAAAATCTTCTGTGTCTTTAAGTTATTTGTATATGAATTGCTATTGAAAGCAATGTTTGTCTGTCCCTTTCTATTCTCTGCCCTGATGGCTCAGACTGTTGATACAATGTACTGTAAAACAAGCCGGCTATTCACCAACCTGTCTTTGCCTGAGTCAGACTTTTGCAACATTGTTTAAAAATTAACAACCAGGAATTAGGCAAATTCTGCTTTCAATAGCAATTGTTTTTACAAATAAATTTAAAAGCTCTGCAATATTTAATAAATGTATGATACACAAGTCATGAATATCCTGGACAAAAATGATCCTTATAAGCGATGCTTAGTGATGTCATCGGTTATAATCAGAGTTTAGCAATGTCATTTCTGTCACATGACTCACTGAAACATTATATTAAATATAATATAATTATAATAAATAAAGTACCCCCTGTTGGAAAATATGAGACTATTAGAAGTCACCTAGGAGTTCCATGACCTGTATAAAAACACTTGACATTTGGCACTTTCAGTTTGTTATAGATTGGTTAATTATAAAATTTTAATTGGTCTTTATTTTTTTATAGTTTTAGAATTATTTGCCTTCTTCTCCTGACTCTTTCCAGTTTCAAATAGGGGTCACTGACCCCATTTAAAAAAGAAGTGCTATGTAAGGCTACAAATTTATTGTTATTGCTACTTTTTATTACTCGGCTTTGTATTCAGGCATTCTCCTATTCATTTTACAGTCTCTAATTTAAATAAATGCATGGTTGTTAGGGCAATTTAGAACCTAGCAGCCAGATTGCTAAAATTGCAAACTGGAGAGCTACTGAACAACATGCTAAATAACTCAAAAACCACAAATAATAAAAAAATGAAAATCAACAGAGTATCATTCTACATCATACTAAAAATGTATTTAAAGGTGAATTACCCCATTGACGGTGTGTTTACCAGGCAAAGTCAACACTGAGTGCATACTGACAGGCAGATATCTTTTCTGTCAGTGCACACTAAAATAGGGTCATTAGGCTAAGCAAACCATTGCTTGCAAACATCTCTGAAGTTTTGGTGATTTCTTCACAGGATGTACAGAAAAGATCATAATACTCTTTCAGAAGAGTTCTGTTACCTGGATTGGATTGTATTGCATTGCGAGTATTAAACATATGTCACATGCCCTCACTTTTGCAATTTTGAAATGCATCCCTATTTTTATGTATCATTTGCTCTGACACATTTTTGAAGCTTCACATAATACAATAAACCTGTTTAGGGCAAAATTAATTACATCTTTTGAGACTTGCCTTTAAACTCTATCTTAAAAGAAAAAGGCCTTATAATGGCTAATAATTATTTTTATTCCCTCAGTTCCAATTCATTTCTGTATTCATACTGAATCTATGAGGACGTATGCAGTGGTCTTAATGATTATGGCATTCTTAACTTCTTTAATACTCTTTTCCAGAATGCAACATGTTTTATAGAATTTTAAAATTCCTGTTTCTGTAGCCTTCTGTAGAAATCTTAATGACACCCCCCTCCCAAAGAATATGGTAATTGTGTTTTCACCTATATTATTGTGTTGTTATATAAGCCAAACAGTTCAATGGTCTGAAGCATTGGTTTAAAGTGTGGTACAGAGAGTTGAGTCATTATTTTCATGTAATTCATACACAACAGATTTCCATCTAGAAAATAAGTAAAATTTAGATTTGTTTCATATTTCTTTTAGCCTGACACATTTTGGTCCTTTTGGAGTTTTAAAGTAAAGACATTAGGTGTCATTTACAACTGCAAATCCAGTGTGCACCCACAATGCAATGTAATTTTGACATGACTGTATGTGTGGCTGTGGTAGTTAATGAGCCCTATTTAGCTAAGTTTTAGGCAGGCAAGTTTATAGTTTGTGTTTTTGAAGCAACTAATAATCTATCTGAAAATACGCAATAACATTGGGGTAATTTAGGACAGTAAGGCCAGTGTACAAAGAGTATAAATTACTCTGCCAATGTTGTTTTTCTGCAGGCGGGGTTTCATAATATTTTTTCATTATCATTATGTCAGTGACTCCCGTAACAACTAAGAACATAACAAGTATAACAAAATACTAGTGGACGAATACCTTCAAATAACCTGCATCACAAAGAATAGTTATGCAGTTAGTGGTAGCAAACTTTTATAGAGAAATTTACTCCAATTCTACTGGTAAATATAAATAAAAGTATAGAGAGGGGGGTTTACAATTCCTACTGCATCTTCTCTGTGACATGATGCAGCATTTCTCTGCTGCCCTAGAATGTACAGTGTAGATAGCTGTATTATTTCATTCACTCTGGGAAAATAAATCTCTGCCACTTCATAAGTAACATCAATTACTCTTCAGTGCTTACAATAGTACAACATATCTGCCAGTGCATATCAACATTAGAGCATATTAAATATACAGTATGTAGTAGACCATTCTGTAGCTGTAGGTATGTTGTCCATATCCACAGTGTCCTATTTACATAGTAGTCCATTAAGTTCAACCTTTTAACCAACCTAACTGCTAGTTGATCCAGAGGAAGGCAATAAAACCCCATCTGAACTCTCTTCAATTTGCCTCAGAGGGGGAAAATTCCTTCCTGACTCTAAAATGGCAATCAACTAGTCCCTGGATCAACTGATACTATGAGCTATATTCCATCACCCTGAATTCCCTCACTTGCTAAAAAGTCATCCAACCCCTTTTTAAAGCTATCAATATATCAGCCTGTACAACTGATTCAGGGAGAGAATTCCACATCTTCGCAGTTCACTGTACAAAATCCCTTTCCGAATATTTATCCGGAACCTCTTTTCTTTTAATCGGAATGGGTGACCTTGCGTCAGCTGGAAAGACCCACTGGTAAATATAGAGATTATTAGATGATCCATATATATATATATATATATATATATATATATATATATATATATTTATATATATATATATTTCAAAAAGGTAAGATGCACACTGGGATCCTTTATATATTTTAAAAGGTATATTTTATTAAATACATGTTAAAAGGGTCAAAGTTACGGTCTGTTCCTGAGACCTTTATCAAGACCAAGCTCTTGAACAGCTCAGGAACAGACCGAAACGTTGACACTTTAAACATGTATTTAATAAAATTTACCTTTTAAAATATATAAAGGTGTGCACCTTACCTTTTTTGAATTTTGTATGCAGCTTTAATTGGTAGCACCTGGGTCGATTTTTCCTAGTGGTGTGCTGAACTATTTGTACTGTATATATATATATATATATATATTTATCATATCACCCCTTACGTGCCTATTCTCCAGCAAGAACATCCCCAATTTGGCCAGTCTTTCCTCATAGCTAAGATTTTCCATTCCTTTTACCAGCTTAATTGCCTTTCTCTGGACCCTCTCTAATTCAGTAATGTCCTGTTTGAGCACTGGAGACCAAAACTGTACAGCATATTCTAGATGGGGCCTTACTAGTGCTCTATACAGTTGTAGAATGACCCATTCCTGCCGTGAATCAATGGCCCTTTTAATACAGCTCAAAACTTTATTTGCCCTTGATGCTTCTGACTGGCATTGCTTGCTACAGCTAAGTTTATCATCTACAAGGATTCCAAGGTCCATTAAGGGTATAAGTGGCTTAGATATTCTCACATCCTCGTTGCATGACTTTATCACCATTGAATCTCATTTGCCACTTAGCTGCCCAGATTACCAGTTTGTCAAGATCCTGTTGCAAGGATGCAAATCCTGGATGGGATTAATTGGGCTGGATAGTTTTGTGTCATCTGCAAACACTGATACATCACTTACAATACCCTCCCCTAAGTTATTAATGAAAAGGTTAAATAAAAGTGGACCCAATACCGAGCCCTGAGGGACCCCTCTACGAACCTTACTCCAAGTAGAGAATGTAATATTAACAACCACCCTCTGTACCCGATCCTGTAGCCAGTTTCCTGTCCATGTGCAAACGACTTCATTAAGCCCAACAGACCTTAGTTTAGAAAGCAGTCGTTTGTGGGACACGTTATCAAACGCTTTGGCAAAATCCAAATAGATCACATCTACTGCTCCCCCACTGTCCAGCATCTTACTTACATCATCTTAAAAAGCAATCAAATTTTTCTGACATGACCTATCCTTCATAAAACCATGCTGATTGCTGCTCATAATGCCACTAGGACAAAATTTTGAATGTGATCCCTTAGCAAACTTTCAAATAATGTACCCACCACAGATGTCAATTATTAAACTGTGTAAAATGTTTTATATAAAAAATCCATATATAAAAATGATTCATTAAAAATGGTTATATTTTTGAAGCTGTGTATTTTAATGTTATATTGTTAACATAATGGCCATATAACATGCAATTATTATCTTTATTCCTGCAGATCCTCGACACTTCTTCTATTGGGTCTATGAAAGCGTGCTCACTAGTTTAAATGAATATGACATTATTCATTTCTTCAATACCACTTTGCTGAATGCATCTGATGCTTTATGGAATTTTGAAATGCCCATTTCTATCTCCTTTCCTACAATGGCTGACATAGGTGAGGTTGGATTATGAAAAAAAAATATTCAGTGTTTTCTGTCTCATCTAAATATATGTCTGTGTGCCCCTCTGTTGCTACTTGTCTGGAAGGTACATGTACTCTACTTACTGGTACCTTATACCTTACTTGGTCTTACCCAGAATCACTTCAGCCAGTTGCAACTCCCACTGGAGCATAGGTTACATGCAACTCCATCTAAAAAAACAAATAGTCTGTAAGGCTGCAAATCTATCTATCTGCTACTTTTCATTACTCATCTTTCTGTTAAGGCCATTTTCTATTTATATTTCAGCCTCTTATTGAAATCAATGCATGGTTGATAGGACAATTTGTACCCTCCTTCCTTCACACTATGGCACTTGCACACTACAGCTATATAATTAGAAACTGGTGTTATGCATTTAGCTAAATTTTGAGCATAAATTTTGAGCTTACATTTTTTTTTTAAATTTAGCTAAATTTAGAGCTTCAAATTTTGAGAAGAAGTGAATTTTTGATCTCTAGTGTGGGTGACATTGATTCAGTTTTCATTTTAAAACTGTCTTCTGCACAGATATAGGAACGGGGGATGCCCCTTGCAGGTTGCTGGTGCTGTTTGACATTAACTTTATCCCACTAAGTTATATGAGGGATTTTAGCTAAACTCTCCTTGGGCCCAGTTCTTTGTGCATTAGAACAATGTGTGACCTGAGAACTGTATAACTGCACTAATCCACAATTTTTCATTTATTAACTATATTAGTACTGGAGAGTCATTAATTTAACAGCCTTCATTCATGAACTTTATGGACTGTATGAACTATTATTAATTGTGATTTATTATCATAGTAAGTTAGGTTGAAAAGATGTACGTGTGTCTTTTTTCAACCTAACTTACTATGTTAATAAATCACAATTGATAATAGTTCATACAGTCCATAAAGTTCATGAATGAAGGCTGTTAAATTAATGACTCTCAAGTACTAATATAGTTCATAACTGAAAAATTGTGGATTAGTGCAGTTATATAGTTCTCAGGTCACATATTGTTCTAATGCACAAAGAGCATAAGTTCAACCTTTTAACCTGCCTAACTGCTAGTTGATCCAGAGGAAGGCAAAAACCCATCTGAAGCCTCTCCAATTTGCCTCAGAGGTGTAAAAATTCCCTGGATCTACTTGTACTATGAGATATTTTGTATAATACTGTATTCCCTCAATTGCTAAAAAGTCATCCAACCTCTTTTTAAAGTTATCTAATGTATCAGCCTGTACAACTGATTCAGGGAGAGAATTACACATCTTCACAAAGGAAAGCATTAGAGAGATTATTATATGATCCCCTTATATATTTATACATAGTTATCATATCACAGCACCTCTTCTCTAGCATGAACATCCCCAATTTGGCTAAGATTTTCCATACCTTTTAACAGCTTAGTTGCCCTTCTGTGGACCCTCTCTAATTCAGTAATGTCCTGTCTGAGAGCTGGAGACCAAAACTGTACGGCATATTGTAGATGGGGCCTTACTAGTGCTCTATACGGTGGAAGAATGAATCCTTCGTGTCGTGAATCAATGCCCCTTTTAAAACAGCCCAAAACTTTATTTGCCCTTGATGCTGCTGACTGACATTGCTTGCTACAGACAAGTTTATCATCCACAAGGACGCCAAGGTCCTTTTCCATAATAAATTTGCCTATTGCAGTCCCATTAAGGTTATAAGATTTAGTGGTAATGAATTCATCCCTGATTAATGTAATTGTTTTTTAGTACATGAAATGCAGCTATTTATTGTTGTAATTGACGAGGTGTAAAAAGGTAGGCCAGTCGGACAGTTTTAAATAGCTCTGGTCTTATCAATCCTTAAAAAATACATGGGGGGATCATTAAATATCTGCCACTGAAGTGTTTTGAAATTCTAATCTGTTTAAAAATAATAATTTCTTTTTCAAGCAGATCCTCTTTATTTCTTTCACTGGGTCTATGAGGAAGCAAAAAATGGTCTTGACAAATTTGGAATTCTTAACTTTTTCAATACTACTTCTTTCTGGAATGCAACTCATGCTTTGTGGAATTTTGAAATGCCAATTTCTATCTCATTTCCTACACTGGAGGGCACAGGTGAGATGGAACTGAATTTGGAGCCTTACATCCTATCAGTATATTTTTGTATCAAACCTTTTAATGTTGACTTTTTTTACATTATCTAGAAGGTGACCCAATGATTCTGAAAATTTTAATATCAAAAATTCAAATGCAATGCAGGTTAAATTAGTCTGTAAAGGTATGAGATAGCTTAACTGAAAACCTGATATCCAGAAAGCTCCAAATCACCCAAAGCCATCTTCCGCTGAGTCCATTTTAACCAAATGATTAATTTTTTTCTTAATTCTAAAAATTATAAAATATTTTTTAAGTTATGGTGTTCCAAATGTCAAAAAAGACCCTTTTCTAGAAAACACAAGATTGCAATCCTTCAGAATAATAAATCACATACCTGTACTACCATACCAACAATATTGTGAAATTGCTACAAAATAAGATCAAAGATCTCTACAAAAGTTGCTCTATCTTTTGAAAACTTAAACATATGTGGAGCACTATATAATTTGTTTTTCTGAATTTTTGCCCAGGGCTCCTGTTACAGCTAGAAAGACATGTTGGGTATATTTATAAAACTGTGTAAAAAGCGGCAAAAAAATGCAATTTATCTCTTTTGCATATTGAATAACTATACGACTTTTGCTGTTACATACATCAAAATGTATGTGTAAATGGGAACTCATCTACATTTTTAAATGAAAGAAAACGAAATTCTTAGCAACTTTTCATTGTATATTAAAATTAATTTCCTGCTCCTTTCTATTCACTTAAAAGATTTATGAAGACGTGTGCAATTTATTATATTATGTAAAATAATGTTGATAAAGATCAGCACACATGGTCTGGCATTGCTGCTTAAAAAATGATGTACAAGTTTTCTACTGGTTTTTCTTGACTGCATACCTCAGTGAAAATCCAGTGTAACTGTAAGCAGCCATTTGAAAATATGATGGGAGATACGGTAATCATCCATCACAACTTTTTACAATTTTTTTTCCTAGAGCGACTTACTTGCCGGAACTTACTTGCCACTTAAATTTTCCCCAATGAATAATTGGCAGCAAGTCTAAAGCAGCATTGCATAACGGTGTCAAATCCAGCATTTAGACAGCATAAAAACATTTAAATGTTCTGTTTATTTTACACACAACAATATATACTTAGGGGCAGATTTATCAACGGTCTAAGTGAAAATTCTAATTAAAAAGATTCGAATTTCAAGCTAATTTTTGTGGACTTCAACTAGGGAATAGTCCAAATTCGATTTGAATTTGAAACAAATTGGAAAATTTGAATATTTATCATGTACTGTCTCTTTAAAATTTCGACTTCAATTGCTGTTTTAGCCTATGGGAACTTCCTAGAACCTATTTGGAGTCAATTGGTGGACTTTGAAATATCAACGTTTTTTTTAGGAAAAACTTCGAAACAAATTCTATCTAATGCGCCTCGGCCAAAAAAAAAATAGATTTTTTGATAAATTTCGATTGGTATTATTTAATTCGAATTTCGAAGTTATGTGAGTTCAAAAAACTCGAAATTCGGCCCTTGATAAATCTTCCCCCTAATATACACTGAAAATATGGTTAAAATTACATTTTCTTTCATTATGGAAAATGGAGGGTTTTTTTTTATTTTAATCTGTCTCACAATTTTGTTTTCTATTTTTTTGAGATTTGAGATTTGATTTGAGATTTGATTTATAATTGTGTTCCCAAAAGATAACTTTTTCTGCAGCAAAACACTTAGAAATGCTTTGTGGCATTTCAAATTGCAAGAATAATTTTGTTAGACCATAATAAATCAGTCTTGAATACACAAAGAATATCTTTCAAAAAAAGAAGTTGGTTAATGCAGAGAAATTACAGTTACAGGATTTTTTTTTATCCCTCTTTGATGCATAATATAATTTGCACTGAATATACAGTAGCTAGTAATTCTTATTACTTATCATTTTCAGATCTTCTTAGATTCTTCCAGCAGCTCTACGAGGAAGTACTCAATAGTCTTAAAGAATATGTGTTTCCTTACATCTTTGACTCTCCTGCTAGTGATGATAAAAGCCCTGGCTATGCAGCATCTGAGGAGAAGACAGCACAAGTGCATGGACAATAGACTGAACCACTAATAAGTTGTTAAAATTCCTAATTTTAGGGAAAGCCATGCTGGCTTTACTGAGAGTATAGGTCCAGCAGCAGGTCACAAGGCAGAGAAGGGTATTGTTATATGCTAGTACAAAAGGAACAAGATGTTTCATCTCAGGGGTGGCAAGTTCTGCACAAACATGAGAGGCTGACATTAAAAAGATAAGCGTTTGAGCCTTTCATTCATTAACCTGAGAAATTATCTGACATATACAGTACAGTATTTTCAGTTGTCTGTCAGGAAAGGAAAACTGGTCAGCTCCTTTAAAATAGGGATTGGCAGTATCATGTGGTAACTGTAGACATATAAGTATAAATACATTACATTGTAGATCATTTTTGTTTTTTTTTTACGTGTCTGTGATGTCTATGCACTGCACTGAGT
The DNA here is from genome assembly GCF_017654675.1 of Xenopus laevis. Classification (NCBI taxonomy): domain Eukaryota; kingdom Metazoa; phylum Chordata; class Amphibia; order Anura; family Pipidae; genus Xenopus; species Xenopus laevis. The sequence continues at coordinate 68,014,491 of NC_054379.1, read as the reverse complement.
AATAAGAATCTACAACAGAACAAAGAATGCTGTTGTGACTTATGTTTCTAAGGGAAAAAAAAGTTTTTATGCATTAAGCAGCTTATGCAATTGTTGGTTTTTGATGTCATCCTTCACCCTTCAGTAACAGACTATCCTGCACTGATGGGAACAAATATGTGGAAGCATATTAATTACATTCTTGGAGAAGCAGCTATCTTAGATTCGTATTAAAATGTCTAGTGAATGTTCTCATCAAAGTTGCAATTCCATTAACTGTCAAATATATTTACTTTTTTGCAACATGCAATATTATCCCATGTAATTAAATATATTCATTCACTCACACTCCTGCCGTCTAAAAAGTATAAAAGGTGTATATGACCCAACAAGGCAACAATTTATAATCAATTAGGTAATCAGTTATCTTTAAAGGTTTTTAATTACTTTTTTACATTTCTTTAAATAAATGTAGAAAACAACATTCTACAAGAAAAAGGAACAGGGAAACAGGAACATTGTACACAACCAATTTATTCTTAAGGGTATTTTTTTAAATGTCTGTAGAGTTGCAATGCTTTGTGCACATAAGGGCAAGCATTGCTTTAATCATGTGTAGCAGCAGCTTTAATCTGTGAAATGGATATGTGGAATATAACATCTAGAACTATGATCCCAGATCTTACAGTCCCCATAGACAGCCTGGAGGTGCAAAATTATTATGATATTTAAGTGTATTTTCTACAACTGAAGGTCCATAATTATCTAGAGAAAATAATTTAGACCCATTAAATAAAAATGAAAAATGTAGAGTCCACATTAAATATGTTAATTTTAAACAGAATAAACATTACGTGCATAAGACAACTGAAGAAAACTGTGAAAAGGTTCACTCTAAAAACATTATAGCCTGGTATACTGGGTGAATGTTGTCAATCAAAATACCCAATATTTTCCTATTTTCCTATGCGTTTTTACTCATGGTAGCCACAATACAACTTTAATCTTTACCACTCTTTACCACTCTGTTTAGAATTCTATCCAGGTAATCACAAATTAACTTAATCACCACAATATTTATATTCAGAAATAAATAATAAAATATAGGGGAATATATTTCTAAGAAAAATTCTAGAATGTATTATTAGAAAATGACAAAACAGAAAGCATGATGAAATTAATTATTTTAAAAATTGTCTTAAATGTTTGTCAAATATAACTTCTGCATAGTAAATAAACATTGTACTTTTGTGTATTCCTTATTTTTTATGTTTATATATATGTTTCTCGCTACCCTTACATTATACTTGTTATTTGTTCAGTAAACTATTACTTAACAGGTGATGTAATCAGCAAGCTGAAATAACACTACTCACAGTGCTTCATACAACTTATATGAAAAAAGGGAAGAAAAAGGGAAGAAAATGCTGCACCATATGGGGCACTCACCCTTGAATAGGAACTATGATGTTAAGACAGAAGATGATGTTCAGGGTGCAGTATAATAAATAAACACACCCATTAGGAATCACTGGGGTATATCAGGAGTGCCCACACTTTGCTAATGTGAGGTCTACTTTTATTGATCATGTCCCATTTTGATCTATTCTACACCCATTCGTGTCCCATGGAAATATTACTTAAATACTCATTAATGGGAACATGTGTATTGCTATATTTAACAAATATGTATTTCTTAACCTTAACATATTAAATATCTGAATGAAAATCAAGAAACAGGAGATTTAGACAAGCTGTTGACAGTGTCTTGAGATCTACTGATCACTGGCTAAAGGTCTACTGGTAGATCCCGATCTACCCTTTGGGCACCCCTGGAGTATATTGTACAATGAATCCCTAGTAGTGATGGGCAAATCTGTCCCATTTTGCTTTGCCAAAAAATTGCATGACAGTGAATATGAAGTCAATTTTTCACTTGACTGTTTTCCAAACCTCACTTTTTTTCACAATACATTTAAGTCAATGGATTTTTATATGAGGTGATTTGCTTTACGTTTTACCTTAGGAAGAATTTACTAAATTGGCTACTCAAAGATCCATCCAGTTAGCTTTAACTGGAATGCACAACTGCACAGCATCAATCTGACAGCTTGCCTATCATCTTAAAGGAACAGTTCAGTGTGAAAATAAAAACTAGATAAATAGATAGCCTGTGCAAAATAAAAAATGCTTTCAATATAGTTAGTTAGCAAAAATGTTATCTATAAGTCTGAGTTAGTCAGTGACTTGAACGGGGGCCATATGGGACATAACTGTTTAGTGAGTTTGCAATTGATCCTCAGCATGCAGCTCAGATTCAAAAGCAACAGTTATGACCCCTGTAAAGTTCCCTCAAGTCACTGTTTGGTTACTGCCTGGTAACAAATCTGTGGAAACCAATTGAGCTACAAAGCAGGAAGTAGTGTTCAGGCTATTATGTTACACATCCAGTCACTCCAGCACTTACATTATTGGCTAACTAATTATTTTAGATTTTTTTTTTATTTTGCACAGCGTATCTATTTACCCAGTTTTCATTTTTACCCTTTAAAGGGGATGTAAACCCAGTCATGAGGTCATACCAGTGACAGTTCACCTTTTGATAAATCCTATAGAAATGAATGAAGAGAGGCAGTATTTTACTCTAGTGAACTTTTGAGATCTCTAACTTCATTTTTTGATAAATATACCCAATTTTTAAGGAATCAATGTTCTTTATGGTTCCAAGGACAGAGTATATTCATGCAACCCAGTAATTTTTAACAATCAGCATCCTGTCAGCTTTCAAGCTTTATGTTACAGTACAAGTATGCAAGGGATTAGATCTGTATAAATTAGTAGAATGAAAATCCATGAGGAGAAAATGTTTTCCTGAGAAAACTTAGATCACTTACCTTAAAAACACATTAACACATTCAAATGACCTTTAATACATTAACAAATTTCCAGCATATTTTTTGGGAGGATTAAAGAACATATGAGAAGGTTAGGAGAGAAAGGAGAAAGATTAAATGTAACAATAACAAGTGTTTCTTGCCTTAATGGCTACTTGCTATTCTCAATCGATTCTCTATCATTTTTGAGGTTTAAAACCCTGAGGTGTAAAACTTCCTGAGCTTTAGCATTGGTCTATCAATGGAGGATCATTCTACTGATATACTAGACCAATGAAATCAGTTTAACGATATAAACAGCACCTTTCTGTAAAATCCATGATAGTTATACAGATATCTCAAATATATAGTATAAAACCCATTCCAACAGGAGTGAGAAGATAAAAAAAACTCCCCAAATGTATCTCCCCATGACTCTGGACTAATGCTACAGTATATGTTATTCTATTTTTATTATGCTTTCATTTTGGGTGATTCACTTACGTGAAATACTGGTGGAATATAAGGGGTCCATGGTAGTTAGCCTGTTTGTCACTAGTGGATTAATATACTATCAAATCCATCTTTACCCTGCAGCTCTGATGATTAGCTTATGACCAGGTGCAAGGTAATTCCCTTCAGCGACATTCTCTCTTAACACACTGTCCTGCTTTTATTTTCCACCCATACCCAAAACAACATGTTAAGGGATATCAGAATTTTGGGATAAGGAATGAACAAGGAAGTTATGCAGAATGAGGCAAGAACAAGAATGGAGATAAAAGCCATGGACAATAATAATACACATCACCCTCTTATGTAATAAAAGTGTTAGCATACAAGTGTTTGGAATGAGCCAGGGAAGCTAGTGGATAATAATTCTTGGGTACGCAGTCAGACTCGATGACAAAGTATCCAGCGGTTGTGTGTACCAACATTCCTGGGAAGGAGTGCAGCAGAGGAACACTGAAGACAGAACAAGGGGTAAAATAAGGGCAGAGTCATACATAGTAGCGATTGAAGCGAGTACCAAGGGGTAGAAAGGAACAGAACTGGATTGCAGCCTGGGTCATACACAAGATATCACAAATGTGGTACCAAAGGATATTAGAAGACAGGCCAAGTTTCAAACACTGACTAGATTTCTGGAACACAATGACTTCATCACACTAAATTGCTGGAAGATCCCAGCTCTAATGCACAAATCTTTTGATAAAGTGTGATAAGAAAATTTATTTCAGCATTAATTTTTAAGAATTCTGAGTATTTTGCTTCTCATCTGGGCCAACTGCATAATATGCTATACATCTTCCAGATTTTTCTTGGTTCAAATTACCACACTAATAAATAGTTTATAAATAGTATTTAAGTTTATAAATACTATACATATTGTATGCGCCAGAAAATCAGCAACGACAGGAGTGCTCCGCACTTTAGTTAACCTGTTCAGATGTTTTTTCTGATGCGATAAATTATCTCTGTCTATTTTTTGTACAGTATATTAATCAATTAAGTAGTAGATTGACCACATATATGTGTTTATTGATCAGTGTGTGTTAATTTCAGAAGGAAAAATTGTGCTCATATTAATATGTGTATAATGCATTTCTGCAGTATTCTAAAAAACTGGAAATGATCATCATTAGAATCAAGGTCAAAGTATTGAAAGAGATGCAGAAGCAGTTTTAAGTATGTCTGCAGGATTCTAGAACAACAGACAGCAGGAATGGCTCATGAATAACAAACTAAAATTATGGCTCATGTAAAATAGGTTGCAAATATAGCTCAGAAATGGGAAAGAGGTGTCTGCAATAAAGGCCATGGAGTAGGCTGCATTTAATCTGACATGTACAGAGAATGCAAAATAGAAATTCACCCATAGAGCACACAATGTGTTAAAAACATCACCATAGTGTTTATTACAGAAGATTCTGATTACATGATATAGCCGTGCCATAGACACTATGGTGGCATTTTAAATATCTTTTTTGCTTTACAGTTGAACTTTCTTGAAACTATTTTGAATTTACATTAACATATAAACAAACTGGTTGAAGAGCATACTTAGGAGCATATTTATTATGCTGTGTAAAACGAAAATTACCAAAAACTGTGTAAAAAGCTGTGTAAAATAAATGGTGAATTTATCGAGGTGTGTTTTATTCTACACCATGCAAATGCCTGATTTGCCATTGTTATTTTACATTGCTTCAGATCTTTGTAAGTAAGTTCCGGAGGAAGTGACTCTAAAAAAAACCACAAAAAATGTTACTCCCTTTTTATACATTAGATCGAAATGTAACTGGCCCTACTGCTAGTAGATCCAGAGGAAGGCAAAAAAAACCCATCTGGAATCTTTCCAATTTTCTTCATATGGGTGAAAAATTATATCCTAACACCACTACACCTGTAAAATTCCCTGAATCAACTTTGTAATAAAAGTCAATTGTGGGAACCCTATATTCTCTAAAAAGACATACAACCATTTCTTAAAGCTATTTCATGTATCTGCCAATACAACCACTTCAAGGAGAGAAAAATGTACATTTTCAACCTCCTTTCATCTAATCTCCATAGATACTTTCATGACTGTGTGAAGGACCTTCTGGTAAAGTTGCCTTTTCTAACTCTACCTCTACTACGTCCCCTCTCTCTTTCGGAGTTCCCTGCGGCTCTGTTCAAGGCCCTCTGCTGGTCTTGCGCTATACTACTTTGCTAGGAAAACTTATTCAGTCATTTGGACTTCAGTATCATCTGTATGCTGATGATACCCAACTCTACATGTCTACTCCTGACCTCTCTCCTTCTGTCCATTCCCATGTTCCTCAGATATCACTCACAGTAAACAACACCACCTTTCATTTGACCACACAGGCACGCTGCCTAGGAGTTATCTTAATCTTGCATCTGTCTTTTTTACCACACTTCCAAACACTAGCAAAATCTTGTCTTATCTCAGTTCAGAATAAACCAAAACACTTATTCAGTCTCTCATCATCTCCCATCTCAATTACTACAACCTACTCCTCACAGGTATTCCAACAACTCATTCTAAACAAGGCTGCTAGACTCATTCATCTATCTCACCACTCAACATCAGCCGTTCCCATATGCATATCCCTTCACTGGCTCCCAATCTCCTCTAGAATCAAATTCAAACTGCTCACACTTATATTCAACAGTGAAGCCCCTCCTTATATTTCATCTCTGATCTCCAAATACACTCATTCACGCAACCTTCGCTCTGCTTCTGATTTTCGCCTCGCTTATCCTACAATTACTTCTGTCCATTATGGTCTACAAGACTTCTCTCTGGCTTCTGTTTTTCTCTTGAACTCTCTTCCTAGAGCTGTTAGACTTTCTCCTTCTTTTCAAACTTTCACACTCCTTAAAGACCCACCTGTTTAAATAAGCATATTCAATGTACCCTAATTAATCAATCATTGCGGCATCATAAATCACAAAATTATTTCTAAAATCCTAATATATCAATTGAACCTATAGTTTGTAAACTCTCACGTGTAGGGCCTTCTAATAACTGATACAATCATTGCTAATACTCCACAGATGTTGCTGAGAACATCAACTAATGTAGCAAATTGTAACAGTTCAGAATGTGCTCCTGGATTACTGAGCTGCCCGACTGAAAAATCAGAGACAAGTACACTAATCTTTAAAGTTGTATTTTGGAAGCACAGTAAAAAATAAAATATGGAAGGTAACTGAAAAAAGTATATCCGTATATTTCTGGTGAAAGCAACTGAACTGAAAAATGTGTTTGGAAGGTGAACAACCCCTTTAATTGTTAGTGGATCAAGCTGTCAATGGAACGAACAGTATTGGGAGGCAGATGTGACAGGAAAAGCAAATGAGCAAGAGTCTTACATTTTCCCAGAAGCAGTTACACAGTTACATAGCTAAATCAGGTTGAAAAAAAGACAAAGTCAAACCCCTCCAAATGAAAACCCAGCATTCATACACACACCCCTCCATACGTTCACATCAATTATATTTACCCATATCTATACTAACTATAGAGTTTAGTATCACAATAGCCTTTGATATTATGTCTGTCTAAGAAATCATCCAAGCCACTCTTAAAAGCATTAACAGAATAAGCCATCACAACATCACCCAGCAGTGCATTCTTCAACCTTGCTGTCCTCACTATGAAGAACCACATATGTTGCTTCAAATGAAAGCTCTTTTCTTCTATTCCGAAGAGATGCATTCTGGTGCGATGATCCTCTTTATGGGTAAAAAAGGCCCCCTGCTATTTGTCTATAATGTCCTCTTATGTACTTGTAAAGTGTAATCATGTCCCCTCGCAAGCGCCTTTTTTCCAGAGAAAACAACCCCAACCTTGACAGTCTACCCTCATAATTTAAGTCTTCCATCCCTCTAACCAGTTTAGTTGCACGTCTCTGTACTCTCTCCAGCTCATTTATATCCCCCTTAAAGAATCAGTAACATAATTTTTTTTTTTATTAAAAAATTTGTTAGAACGAAAAAAAACACAAAGACATATTAAACTTTTAAATTGCTAACTCTTTATTAAGAAATAACTTCCAGAAACTCCACTTGTGCTCCTCTTTAGAAAAGGCGATCTGGCAAACCATTGTGTGGCGCTCGATTTCTCCTCCCTGCTTTCCTTATAGGAGATAGCCAGGGAGGAGATATCGAGCACCACATGATGGATCATTGCCTTGTCACCTTTTCTAAAGAGGAGTGCAAACAGAGATTCGGGAAGTTATTTCTTAATAAAGACATTTTAAAAGTTTGAAATGTCTTTGTGGTTTTTTTTCATTCTACACTAAAAAAATTTTAATTAAAAAAATTGATGTTACTGATCCTTTAAGGACTGGACTCCAAAACTGCACTGCATACTCCAGATGAAGCCTTACCAGGGACCTATAAAGAGGCATAATTATGTTTTCAGCCTTGAGTTAATGACCTTTTTATGCAAGACAGAACTTTGTTAGCTTTAGTAGCCACAGAATGACACTGCCCAGGATTAAACAACGTGTAATCTACAAAAAACCCTAGATCCTTCTCATTTAAGGAAACTCCCAACACACTGCCATTTAGTGTATAACTTGCATTTATATTATTTTTGCCAAAGTGCATAACCTTGCATTTATCAACATTGAACCTCAATGCCCATCTCCAGATCATTAATAAACAAGTTGAAAAGCAAAGGACCTAGTACAGAGCCCTGCGGTACTCCACTAACAACACTGGTCCAATTACCAGTGGTTGCATTTACCACCACTCTTTGAAGTCTATCTTTTAGCCAGTTCTCTTTCCAGTAACACAAAACAACCTTTAATTTACTGATAGGCAGCAAATTCTAGCTGCTGAATGGTTGCTATGGATTACTGTTCCTTGTAAACTGCCTTTTTATTACATAGCCCCATTAAGTTAGGCTTACAAATAAGAATGATTCCCCCGAGGAACTTATCAGAGCAAACGTAATATAGAAGGGGGACCCAGTCTTTTCTCCAACCATTCCACTTTTTTTTTTTTTTTTTTAAAGGGAGAGTGGCATAAAGGAAAAGTGTCTATGTTGTATTGTAAAGGAGTGGTCTGGGTTATGAATTAAGGTAAGGATTCAGATAATCAAAGCAGCCTGCTGGGGTAGAAAGTATAACTGGGACTGGCTGGTGTCATAGTTATGTGGTTAACCTCTATGGGACTGTAGATTTGCATGATTGAAATGTTAAGTTAATACTTGAAGATGTTCAATAAGCAACTGAGATTTTACCCTACAGATTTTCTTCTTCTTGCGAGTTATTTATAAGGGCGTGAAGTAAAGGGTAATGCCTAGTAATTACGACTCCCATGTAACTATATATACATGGGCATCTGCAGCAAATGATCTCTGCAGATGCTCATTAAAGGAGAAGGAAAGGCTAGAACTAAGTAAGCTTTATCAGAAAGGTCTATATAAATACACCAGTAAACCCTCAAAATAATGCTGCTCTGAGTCCTCTGTGAAAAGAAACACGGCATTTCTTTCCTTTTATTGTGTACACATGGGCTTCTATATCAGACTTCCTGTCTTCAGCATAAACCTCCAGGGCAGGGCTTGAGCATGCTCAGTTTGCTCCTCTCCCCCTCCCATCCCTGCTGTAATCTGAGCTCAGAGCTGTAAGTGAGCAGGGAGAGACTCAGGCAGGAAGTGATGTCACACCAAGCTTATATGGCTGCTTCTATCCTAAACAAACAGAGACAGTGTCTAGATCTGTTTACTCAGGTATGGTAAAGCATTCTGCAGAATAAATATAGCATTCTAGCTTGCATTATTGTGGCTAATCTATTGGCAATAAACCGTCTTGAAGCTTTCCTTCTCCTTTAATATTTATTACACTGAGAACTGGGTTTGTTTTGCTTCCATTATTTCTACTTGTGACTGAGACGAAACCTAAGTGATTACTGCATCACATGTCCACCTCAAAAACACACTTTTTACTAACGTGTGTTAAATTTCACCAGTGCCATTGCCCATAGCAACTAATCAGGTTTTTTTCCATTACTTGCAGAACTGATCGCTTATTGGTTGCTCCTGGCATCTTCACTAAACCAGTTTAGTATTGTATTTGTAAATGAGACTCCCTATTGCCTAAAATGGTTTAGTGTCCCTTTTAGGAATAAGGTTGTTCATGATCAGTAATGCACCACTTCACTTTTGCAGAGTACAGTAATACTGGGATCTGTCTGGGAGTCCCAAGAGTAATAATTAGCCTTATTCAATATTATATAATAGAAGTTTGAGTGCAATTATTGCACTACACCACTGAGAATAAATACATTTCTAATGGTGCAAATAATAATTAATACTAATAATAATTAATGCATTTTTATTGTAATGTTAAAGATATACATCAACACATGCGCAGATATCATTACAGTGTTTTGGCTATGTGTCTAAAGAAATATTTATACCCGTACTGTACATAGTGTGCAGAAAACACACTCTGAAAATACGGCAAGACAAAAAAGAAGAGACTACAGAATCCACATAAATTTATTCCTGGTAAAATAAATTAAATAAATACAAATAAATAAAATATTTATCCTAATGTATTAAGTCATATTTAAACACTTTGTTGATAGATTGTAAAAATATTTCCTTTTAACTGGTTCAATCCACAAACATCACACAAACATTATCTTTGATAAGAATAGCTATAGAAGTAGAGAAAGCGTTAAATAATAAATCTTACTTCCTTAACATCATATGCCACAAAACAGTGTCAAAAGGGTGTCATTGCATTATGGGTTTTTAACAGGCCAGGAGTTAAGATTACCCCTGTAGGAGGGGATGCAGATCACTCAGTGGCATGAGCAGCAGTGTGTTGGATACATGTGGCCTTTAGCAGGGATAGCCTTAATCCATGGCTTTATTTGTGGCCTATTTCATGCTTTACAATGCCCAGTAATAAATATTCAATATTAAATATTTCTCCATACAAGTAATGCAGTAGAGTGGAATATTATATTTCCATACAAGCAATGCAGAAGGATGATCTTACCTTTTTTTAAAAGGCAAGATCATACAGAATATTCTCCATAAAGAGCAGTGTGTCCTGATTTCATTCTCCCTTTGAAAAAGGATGGCAGCAAAAACATTTTCTCACATTAAATATTTATAATGCACAGACATAGCACATCAGCTAGAGAAAGAATCATTCTGTTACCATAGTAACAGCCAAAGGCCTACTGTCTCTCTGGAGTGCATCTCAGCGTCACCTATGGTACCAATCCTGTACAAAACATGTACATTCTCTTATGTGGGGTTCATGGTTATACACATTCCAGGTCCCAAAGAAAAAAAATATCTTAAAATGTTCTATCACGTTGGAAATGTGACTGCATTGCAGATAACTTTATGTAATTTATTAAAACAAAGTGTATTGGGGGTTTCAGCTACAAAAGCACAAATACAGACTAAAGTTTTAAAAATTCTTGTTAAATAATAGTTCAAAATTATGTCATAGTGTGTTATTAAATACATACCGAAATTTAATCATCTTAAGCACAACACATATTTGTTATCAATTATGTTTTCTCAGACCTTGTATATGTAGTAGACTATGTGAATGTGTAGGGAACATAATAAAACAATTTCTAAGAGGGCTTTGCTTGTAGTAATTCATAGCAACCAGCAAGCAAGTAGCATGTATCAGCCTCTTATTAAAAAGCATACATACTTTATGACTGGTACCTATGGGTTACAAGACCAAATTTTTCATTGACTGTGGTCAGACTCCATTTTTATCTAGCACAGGCAATCTGTTTTGGAGCAAACTATGATAAATAAGACAGGTTTAAGAATTACAAGAACAAACTAAACTATACAGTGCAAATTTAAAGAAATCTGAAACATTCTTTGGGCATATGAACATCCAGGCCAAAGTCTATATTTATAAATGCCCCTGCTGAAAAATTAAAACAAAGTATTTTATGGCAGTAATGTAATAATAAATGGTTGGACATTTCTACTTGTCTAGTACCCATAGCAACCAATCAGGGGGTAGCATTTACAGGTCAACTGTTCAAAACAAAATCTAATTGGTTGCTTTGGATTACTAGATGTGGGTGAGCCCAAGTCTTTTCGGTACAATACACTACATACAGTATGTATCCTGGCAAGATTTTAAAACACTGTTAACGTGGCATAGTTTTTACACACATGCCAGAAAAAAACACAATTTGTACAAAGGGTAAAAAAGGATTTTCAACCATTTAAATTACAAACTGAAATTTCTTATTAATAACATTAAGATTACTGTGTTTCTTCCCAGCCCCAGCACAGATTAAAAAAATTGTCTGTGGTTATTTACAGTATACTTCTGAAAGAGCCTTTGTTATTTAACTAAGCTGTTAACTTGTGTTTTTGCTCATTCCAAGGCCATCCTCATAGATTAATAAGGGTCTGGCTGTATATTAAATATTATGTTTTTTGATACACCTTTTGATTATGCACTCTTTGAGCACAGAATCTGCCAAGGTATAGTAACCAATATAAAATTGTGTTGGAAATTACTTTGTATTACATAACCCACATAAAGGGACTTGATAAATAAGATGAGATTTAAAATCATTTCCTTCACTGTAAATGTGTACAGTAGTGTATTTGTATAACACATCTTGGAAATGCCTGAAGATAATGTTTCTATTAACACATGGTATAGCTTGAACTAATGTGGTTGTGTACAATTTGCAGATGATAAAATATGCTCTGAGTGACTACATGAACCCAACATTAAACAATATACAAGATTGTAGACAACATTATCATTATTGGATTTCTTTGTAATTGTGAAGCAATATTGACTCTCTCTCTGAATAAGATAAAATGAGATCCAAAAATGTTTTGAGTGTATCCAATTAATTCCATATTATAGCACTTTGTTTGCACTCAGTTATTTTTATACATTTCACTGACAAGGCTGTAATGGCACTATAAAAATAACATTACAAATCCCCAAAACAAGCTGATTTGGCACAGTACAGATATTCTTTCCTCTGTTTTTTTAATTCATAAAACCAAGAAAGGTAAACGGCACTCCCCAATATGATGATATGCTATACAGTTAGAAATGTCTTTTTTTAATTAGCAAAACCATTTTGTACAGAAGTTCCTCTATGCGGTATTCAAAGTAAATGCAGTGTGGCAGCTGCTTTATGGCTTTATATAAAAAGATGGAGCCTAGGACAATTATATATTCTTTGTTGTGTCAGTTTTTGTGAACATTACACATTTCAGACATAAATTGGTGTTTATATTTTGTTCACATGTTCTAGTCATGACTTATAAATCTAAAGAGAGATTACAGTACACTGAACTCTATTTACAGACAAATTGTCACTTACAGAATAAATGCATTAAATGCATTGGTGATCTCTCAGAACTGCAAAGAATGGAAACACTTTTGTGTGATTACATTTCGTAACATTACATACATAATATTTTCCAGTTACATTCTTATAAGGTGTTTCACTATTTCTGGAAATTCTGTCATTTAGCAGAGCATTTTGCCATGAAAGTGCTAATCAAGCGACAATAAAGGTTGCAGGTTTTCTTCTTCATTTTTGTCATTGTGTTTCAGCACCCCTGGATCCACTACTGACTGTGATCTGTAAGTAGGAATAAAACAAAGCATTTCATATGAGATGCATATTCATCTGTAAATCAAATACAAGGTATTATTTTACTATTCCAGAGTCAAAAAACAGTACAATATAATAATAATAGAGTGCTATTTTATTTACTGTATAATATAAAATACACATTGGATCATCAAAGATGTATACAGTAGATAATTCCTATCTATTGATAATATGCAGTTCAGTTTTGTTTGCTAGTACTACTACAGAACATACTGAAAAAAGCAACAAAGTTGCCTCTATAGGTAGGAATACCTGTAATATAATATTATGCACACAAAAATAACCATACACATATTTATTATGTGTAAGAGCTAGAGTAAACGTGCATACACACATTTTTAAGACTCCAGACTTGGTTGTGTGTACTGGTTTCATAAATAGTACATGCAAAGGAACAAAGCTTAGAGGGAATATTATCATGGAAAAATATAAATCTTTCCTTTTTTGGTAACTTTTCACTATCATAGAGATGATTTCTGACACTTTACTAGAATAAATTAAGACAAATCTATCTTTCCTGGAGGACAGGTTTTCTGGAAAACCATAATGCTAATGGCATGAGTTGTGTTTCTGGCCAAAATCCACCAGTGGAAACAACACCATTGAGGGCAGAAGTACGCCTTTGTAGTAAGCAATGAAAAGAACAGTAATGACTTGTCATTGTGTACTTGGGGCAGGTTTACGCAAGGGTAACACAATTTAGTGTTTTCTGTCTGAAATCCACTTCTTAGGAACAGTGGAAATTCAAGTATATAAAAATTGGCACATTCCAAATACCGTATATACTGGAGTATAAGCCGAGTTTTTCAGCATCCAAAATGTGCTGAAAAAGTCTACCTCTGCTTATACTCAAGTCAGTGGGCAGTAGCTGAGATTGCAGTCACTTTTAATTATTCCTATACCAACAGTTCGCTTGGGGAGAGACTGCAATATCACACAGTGCCCTCTGTTGGTGATGTGAAAGATTAACAGTGACTGCAATATCACACAGCGCCCTCTGTTGGTTATATGAAAGAATAACAGTGGCTGCAATATCACACAGCGCCCTCTGTTGGTTATATGAAAGAATAACAGTGACTGCAATATCACAGTGCCCTCTGTTGGTTATATGAAGGTTTAACAGTGATGGCAATATCACACAGCGCCCTCTGTTGGTTATACGAAAGATTAACAGTGATGGCAATATCACACAGCACCCTCTGCACATGGTAGTGGGACAGTGGGACAATGCACACAGTAATCCGTTTGGCAATTCTCTGTCACCATCAACTTTGCAAAGAAGTCCGGTTGATCGCTGGGTGGGGGTCGCTTTGGCGGAATGTGCGCTGCTGGGAGACAGGGCTGTAGTTGTGTCTAGGCTTATACTAGAGTCAATACATTTTCATAGGTAAAATTAGGTACCTCGGCTTATACTCGGGTCGGCTTATACTCGAGTACATACGGTAGATTGCTTTGAATGTAACTACAAAGCATTTGTATATTTCCATACCATAACCCCAAACCAACACACCAGCAAAAGAAACACACCTTTTCATGGCTTTAGGAGACAAGTCCTTTTCCACCTCTTTTGTTGGCATACTATAAGTTTCTACATTGTATTCACTCTCATCGTCATACTCATGATCCAACAGTGTTCTTGCCCATGTTCCCATGTCATATGGTGGTAGCATTCCTCCAAACTCAGAAGGTAGAATCTCTGGATGAATTAGTTGATGCAAGCTGTTTAGGTTATTCCCATGCAAAAATATCTTAAAAGGGCAAGAAAAGGTTTCATAAGCTAGTTTCAAAATACCATACAAGACAATATTGCAATTTTCTATAGATAAATGCCCTTAAACAAATGAATATAAAAATAAAAGAATGACCAGGAAAACCCTTTTTACGAAATGTGGCATTTGCTATCTAAATAGTCATAAAGGAGTAAAAACTGATTTTATTTAGAAGAATGAAAAAAAGCCTAAGAAATAAGACAGCATGCTACCTTTCCTAATTAAGATAAATCTAAAACTAAAAATTACAGGTTTCAAGATATTTGATTATCAACCATGTACAAATGTGGTAAAGCAGTATACCAAACAAGAACACAAGTTAGCATATGTGTTAAATTAATTGTGTAAAATAAACAACATTATCAGATCAGTTTAGTGAAAATGATTATTCTCATTTATCTACAGAGACCAAGCTAGAACTGCTGATGTTAGTTCTTGAAAAATTAGAAATGGCTACTTATATTATCTGCCTTTACCTTGCTCTCTCATTCTTAATACTTTAAGGACTTTCATGGTGCAGTTCTTAGCATAAAAACCACAAGCCTGTTAGTTTGACATCAGCAATAGGAAAGCTTTTGGAAGGGGTCATAAGGGATAAGTTACTATAAATCTGTGCCCACATGGCTTTATGTGTTATATATACATCTGGCCAGAATAATCTAATTGCTTTCTATGAGGAGGTAAGCAGAAACCTAGACATTGGGATGGCAGTGCATATGATCTTAGCACTTGATACAGTACTACAGAGAAGAGTATTGATTAAAGAAACAGTGCATATGCATATGATCTTAGCACTTGATACAGTACTACAGAAAAGAGTATTGATTAAAGAAACAGTAACACCAAAAAATTAAAGTGTTTTAAAGTAATGAAAATATAATGTAGTGTTGCCCTGCACTGGTAAAACTGATCTGTTTGCTTCAGAAACTCTACTATAGTTCATATAAACAAGCTGCTATGTAGCAATAGTGGAAATTGAAAAAAGGCTATATGGCACAAGATAAATAGATGATAACAGATAACATTATGTTCTACAGAGCTTATCTGCTATCTGCTGTGTAGCTTGAGCCTTTTCTCCTTAAAATAGCTGCCCCGTGGCTACACAGCAGCTTATTTATATAAACAATAGTAGTGTTTCTGAAGCAAACACAGCAGTAGCAGCAGGGAAACACTGCATTTTATTTTTATTACTTTAAAACTATTTAATTTTTTTATGTAACTGGTCCTTTTAATTGAGGAAATTTGGCCTGGAACATAATATTTGTTTTTGGATACAGAACTGACTGAAGGACAGATTACAAACTGTTGTGGCAAGTATTTTCTAATTGTAACTAATTTCTAATTAGAGAAGTTATTAGTAAAATACTGCTGGTGGTATGTCATTGGCCTTTTGCTTTTTATTTTGTTTATTATTGACCTTTCGGTGGGAATCCTTCCATGCAGGATGTTGTCGTTTTGCAGAAAGATTGACTAATTTGGAGAGCTGGGCAGCAAATTGGCAAATGAAATTCAGTGTTGACAAATGCAGCTTTGGTTATTAACATATATGTAAATTATACACTAAATGCTAATGTGTTGAAGGTTTCCTTAATTAAGAATGATTTGGGGATTTTTTTTTCTAGCAACCTGTTTAACTCTAGGCATTGTCAACCAAGTGGCTACTAAAACAAATATAGCTGTCTTGCAAGAAAAAGGCAATGAAAGGGCCCAATCCTTAGGAAGGATATACATGAAGCGGAAAGAGTGCAGAAATGTGCTAAAAGGGCTGGAAGAATTACACAATGAGTAAAGATTTTCACGTTTGGTGTTAAGGTACTTTTGAGGGGACCTGTTTACTCTTTACAAGTACATTAAAGAAACTTATAGACAGATAGTGGGGGATCTCATAAAAAAATCAATGAACCAGAGACCACTTGTTAAGGAACTGACCTTTCATTTAAAGCAGCAAAGATGGTTCTTGATGGTGAGGACAGTGAGTTTGTGGAATGCCCTGCAGGGTAATAATGTGATAGCCTTTCAGAGTGGCTTGGATGTTTTTTTGAATAAGCATAATATTCAAGGCTACTTGGAACTACAATTAGTTTAGAATAGGCATTGATATATAGAGTTTATTTGTTCAAGTGCATAAATCTTTATAAGTCTGCATAGGTATATTTATGTGCATGGGGTCATTTAGAGGGGTTACAATTAATGGATTTTTTCCTTTTTTACAACCCAAATTAACTATTTAACTATGATACATGATTAATTTTTCTTTAATAATTTCCATTAAAAGCATGTAGTTAATTACTTGTATGTTTTAGTGGTATTAAAAATATGTTTGTTTTAATTTAGTTCAGATGTTTCTGTGACTCATTTCTTTATGTTTTGCTTTTCATTTTGTATTAACTAGAATTTTTTTATCTGACTATTATTCCTAATATAACCTTATAATTTGAAATTGCTGAAACCAACTCTCTTGTCACCATTTCACCTGTGCATAAACTATAATACTGAATCTGATCTGAGGGTGTCTATGGCAGAAGAATACAAATAAGAGAAACCTTGCAATGTTCTAAAATTTTTGTTATGTTATATAGCCCTCTTCTGCTACAGCACAATATCTAGCACACATTTTAGGTAGTTAAAAATTTTTTTTTAAAGGAATAATTTATTTTATACAGATGAAGCCACTTGGATTTGTGAGATAAATGCGTCATGACTCATGGTTAATTGAAGAAACTGCGTTATCTAAAGTCATCTTAACTCATTTAATGCATTTAACCTTTTCATTAGCATACCAAAGCACCATTGTGAACAATGGTGAATGCTTTAATTAGATGGGATGTTGTGACGCAGTTTTCTGTGTTAAATGAGATAAATGGGATATCTGTGTTTAGTTATTCTGTGTCAAACAGACAAACCAAAGTGGCTGCATCTGTAGATAATGTTACCCTTTTCCGTGTCTTTTCCTTTAAGAAAGGCCTTATAACAGTGTACAGGGCATGTATATACCAAGGTTGATTTACAAAATGGATTCCTCCAAAGCGTGCAGGAAAACTGTCCTGTAAAAGAAACAAAAAAGGTATTATGTTAAAAAAAGAAGTTTAATAAAATGTAAAAGTTAATGATAAAAGTTGGCTTATTAACTGTCCTTTGTACACCATACATATTCAACTTTATCAATGCTGTGGCCAAATTATAAGACATGCCCCATATTTGAGGATACAATTAAAGTTAAAGTATAATAGGAAAACATTTATGACAAACCAGGTTTATGAAATACTTGGAGGCTAAATTCAGCCTGGGGGCCAGTTGGACAACCCTGACCTAGAGTGTTGCTTCTGTGAATCTTCCCATCATTAATTGTAAAATAAGTTCAGTGATATAATCAATTTGAATGATGTTTTAATATAAATTTTAGAAAAGAAAATCGGGAAACCAACCATAAACAGCATGGAGACCCAAATGTATGTCAAAGTGCTACAGCACTAAGGGACACTTACATTAGGGGTTTTTCTGTGCTCTGAACCTTGCACCGCATTAAATATAAATCCAGTACAAGGTTCATAGTGCAGTGCTAGGAAGCACAATACAACCATGTCCTTAATACCTTTGTACCAGTGCTTGCAAGGCAGGGGTAAAAGCTTGAAAAACATATTACTTTTTTGTATTATTTGCACCATCTGTAAATCAGCCCTAATTTATTCTAGATAGTGGAAACCAGAACAAAATATAATCCATCATTGTTTTGATATGCATTTTTTTATTTATTGCACTAAACAAGGCAAAATCTGAAACTGAAAGCAGTTATATTCTTCTTTCATATTTATAAGCACAATAAAAGAAGCAGTTGCCCTATGAGAAACTCTCTGTATAAACAAATCCTTCCCTTACTCTAGCTACAGCCTTTGTTAGGATCCCACGCATTCTGGATAATAGGTCCCATACCTGTATAGAGAAGAAAGATACCCCGTACTTTATTTTATTTGAAAATAAATGTTGTTGGTTTTTTTTTTTTTATTAACTTAGCTTTTTTGCTGTAGTTTTACAAATACTTTATAGCAGTCCCTAGATAATTTCAAAGAGCTTGCTGCTTGTAATATTATATATTGTATATTGTATATATTGCTTTTGGGTGACTTTTGTTTCCAAATAAGTGGCACTGGGGTGTGAAACTGGTAATTAAAGGCAGTCTTGCTTCCACCAGTAGAAACATAATTAAGAGGCAAACTTTGACTTAGATAACAGCACATTTGGCCTATTGGGATAAGATTAAGAAGATAGTTTTGAAAATGCTAAGATAGCCTTTTTTGCTTGCCCAGTGGGTAAACTGGATAGAAAGAAATAATATACAAATAACAGAAACTTTGAAAAAAATTTAAAACAAATTTTACACAAGTACACTGAAAATCTAGAATTTAATAGTTTTAGTTAATGGATATGCATACATTTTTATAGCAATACATTACTTTTCATTTTTATCTCTGTTTACAGTGGTGGTATACCGCTAAGTTAAGTATACAGGACATGTGTTATCCATGCATTCTGAATATTATTTTTATAAATAAATATCTATTTTCTTGCACTAAACAGTAAAATTGAAAACACTTTTGTGTATGTATTGCCGAGGTATGAAGAGTGTTAATAACAATACATTAGTTCTTTTTTTCAGGTATGGGATCCATTATCCAGAAATCCATTATCCAGAAATCCATTATCCAGAGAGTTCTGAATTATGAGTAGGGTCATAGGGTCCATTTTAAGATAATTCTAAGACAATTTAAGATAATAAGTGATAAAATGCTTGACTTCTTTGCAAATAATAATACAATGGGGCATATTTATCAAAGAGTGAAGTTAGAGATCACCACAGTCCACTAGAGTGAAACTCCACCACTCTCCATTAACTTCACTCTTTGATAAATATACCCTTATGAGTTTGTGCCAGCATTGGTTTTATGTATAACAGATCTTGACAGACTTATGAGGAGGTGAGCAGGAACCTTGACTCTGGGATGGGGAGTGGATGAAATGCGCTTGGACTTTTCTAGCTTTGCAAGCTTTTGATACAGTTTGCTAGGAAGTCCAGTATCTTATCCTTTATTAACCCTTTGAAAAGCTTTCCTACCACTGACGGCAGACTAACTGGCCTATAGTTTTGAGGCTCGGAATGGGATCCCTTTTGGAATAGTGGCACCACATTAGCAATTCGGCAATCTCTCTGCACCATGCCAGACCTCATTGAATCCTGAAAAATTAAGTAAAGAGGTTTGGCAATCACAGAGCTAAGCTCACTAAGTACCCTGGGATGAATACCATCTGGCCCCAGGCCTTTGTTTATCTTAACATGTTCTAGTCTCTTTTGAATTTCCTCATATTTGAATCATGCATCATTAGTTGTATTACTAGAATTGGGATTATTAAGAAGGAAACCTTCATTAACTGGTTTCTCATTTATGAAGACAGATGAAAAATACGAGTTTAAAAACTCAGCTTTTTTTTTGTTCTCATTAACCAGATGACCCCCCCTCTGATAATAAGGCTACCCTTCCTGCTTCATTTTTTTACTGTTAACATATTTACTGCTTGCTGCAATATCCTTTTCCATATCAAGTTTAGCTTGCCTGCAGCAATTTCAAGACTTCCCATTTTTATTCTGTGTTAAACCCTGTGAAAAGGATTTCCCACTTAATATTTTGCAGAGATGCCCTTATAATGTCAAAGTTTGCATGTCTCAAATGTATTATTTTAGTCACTCCCTTATAGAATTGCCTCTGCAATAGAATCTCAAAGGAGACCATGTTATGACTATTCCCTAAATGCTCATCCACACAAATGCTAGAGATGAGTTTAGTATTATTATTAGCATATTTACAAACCTACTAGCTTTTTCTGTCTTGGCAACCCCATTACCCCAGTCAATGTCTGGATGATTAAAGTCAGGCATAGTAATAACGTGACCTAGTTGTGAAGCCACTTCTATTTGTAAGAGTAGCTGGGCTTCATACTTGTCACTTAAACAAGGTGGTTTATAACATACACCAATGAAAATGTTCTTTGTAACCATTTTCCCAGTCAAAATCTCTACCCAGAGGGATTTCACACCCTCACTGTGCCAGCAATGGTTATTTCTTTAGTGTATGGCTTTAATTCAGGCTTTACATACAAACACACTCCTCCACCCATTTTATTCCCTCTGTCCCTCCTAAAAAGGGTGTAACCATTTAAATTCACATTCCAGTCACATGTTTCATCCCACCAGGTCTCAGTGATACCAATTATATCATAATTTTTAGAGCATGTAATTATTTTTAGGTCTTCCATTTTACCTGGCAAACTCCATGCATTTGCCAGCATACAGCAGAGGTTACAACCTTTTATTTTGCATTATTTAGTGGAGAATTATATCTTAAGTTAGTATTAGTCTGTTTCCCTTGTAACAGAGGGAGCTCCTTAGCTGGTAAACGGTATGCCCCCCTCACTCCTCCCCCATGACCCCTTACTAATCCCACTGCCTAAATAGTCGTAAGGGTTTTTCTAGAACAGGGATCCCCAACCTTTTGAACCCGTGAGCAACATTCAGAAGTAAAAGGAGTTGGGGAGCAACACTAACATAAAAAATGTTCCTGGGGTGCCAAATAAGTGCTGTGATTGCCCATTTTGCAGCCCCTATGTTGATAGTCAACCTACATTGAGGCTCTTTTTGGCATTACACCTGGATTTTATGCAACCAGAACTTGCCTTCAAGTCAGGAATTTAAAAATAAGCAACTGCTTTGAGGCCACTGAGAGCGAAATCCAAGAGGTTGGAGAGCAACATGTTGCTCACGAGCTACTGGTTGGGGATCACTGTTCTAGAATGTGGAATTCTCTCCCTGAATCAGTTGTACAGGCTGATACATTAGAAAGCTTTAAAAGGGGGGTTGGATGGCTTTTTAGCAAGTGAGACAATGCAGGGTTATGGAAGATAGCTCATAGTACAAGTTGATCCAGTAATGGCAGGTTAAAATAGAGTTTAAAGGTTGAACTTGATGAATGTATGTCTTTTTTCAACCTAACTTACTATATTACTATGTATAAGTCGCCACTTTGCAGATTGATTTGGCTAAGGTGGAAAAAAGGGATGCAAACTGGAAAATGAGGTTCAATGTTGATAACTGCAAGGTTATGCACTTTGGTAGAAATAATATAGATGCAAGTTATAAACTAAATATGTTGTAGGTTTCTTTAACTGAAAAGGATCTGGGGATTTTTGTTGTCTAATTCCAGGCAGTGCCATTCTGTGGCTACTAAAGCAAATAAAGTACTGTTTTGCATAAAAAAGACATTAACTCGCCAAAAGTATGTAGTGCAGTTTTGGGCTCCAGTCCTTAAGAGGGATTTATATGAGCTGGAATAAAGACAATTGTGAGGAGACATGATTACTCTGTACAAGTACATTAGAGGGCATTATAGACATACAGCGGGGGACCTTTTTTCCCACAAAAAAGATCACCGCACCAGAGGCCATCCTTTTAGACTTAAATTTGAAGCAGCTTAGGTGGTTCTTAACAGTGAGGACAAATGAGGCTGTGGATGAGGTTGTGATGGCTGATTCTGTTAATGCTTTTAAGAGGGACTTCGATGGTTTCTTGGACAAGCATAATATCATAGGCTATTGTGATACTAAAATCTACAATTAGTATAGATATCGGTTTATATAGTTTATGTGAGTGTATGGATGGGTGGTTTGATTGTGTATATGTATAGATGCTGGGTTTCCTTTGGAAGGGTTGAGCTTGATGGACTTTGGTCTTTTTTCAACCTAACTTAATTATGTAATTTTTATCATTCTAATTTTGTAAACATTTTTTTTATCTGCATGAATCCATATTGGTATCAAAACAATCCTAGTGATTTTATTTAATGTTATGGGTGGGTAGCTTAAAGACCACATATATTGATACCTGTATTTTAGATAGCATACTGTACATCTGTACATTTTGATGGCTAATATGATTTGGGCCTAGCAAGTTTGCAGTAGGGCTGTAAGATGTAATTTATACTACAGAATTATAATATGTTACCCTAGATAAGACCTTTTTGTCTCCTATGTGGCTAGTGTTAGGCTGTCTTATACTCTTTCTATACTCACTAATATCACTATGTTTTTATATGGATATTTATATTTTATATATTTATATATGTATTTTATATTTAATTTGATATCATCATTGATTTTTGTGATCCTTGTGTACATGGGCAGGTCGGGACAGAGAGTCAAAATTTGCCTGATCATTTCAGGTACACTGATGTTTAAACATTCCCCCTACAGGCCGAATAAATGGTTTTGGTATCTTACACATCCTTCAAGCACCTGATAAAAGGCATGTTAGTAAAAGACAAGCATGAGGATGCCTAGGGACCACCCATGTGCTGCCCTTAAATGGTAAGGGCAAGCTGCAGTCTAACTAATGCCAGGTGCAACTTTCTGTGCCCCTGACTGAATTCCCTATTACTAACAGGCCAAACAGACAGATACCATATGAGTGGCC
The DNA here is from genome assembly GCF_017654675.1 of Xenopus laevis. Taxonomy (NCBI): domain Eukaryota; kingdom Metazoa; phylum Chordata; class Amphibia; order Anura; family Pipidae; genus Xenopus; species Xenopus laevis. The sequence goes on along the minus strand of NC_054379.1, from coordinate 67,991,179 downwards.
AAACATGTATGGCTACTTTTCTCTTGTTCTGTTTGTTCAGGATGGTTGGGTGGTATAGTTGAAATCAATGAAACTGTCTGACCAAATTTGGTCAAATGAGCTTAAACAGTTTTTTTCCTCAAAGTACCCAAAAGAGGAGTCGGAGTTACAGGCTTGGCTTAGCTCAAAAAAGTAGTCAGTGACCTATACAAGCTTTGACACAAGATGGCACATTCTCTGCTTGGAGTAAAGATCTTATTGGGGTGCCACAGGCTTCACTATTCGGTCCACTTTTATTCAATAGTGCCAAACGACAGCTATATTGTATTTGTGACACTTGCTGTAATAGCTAGCTACACATAACATATGACCACTGTTTGAACATCTTCACTATTCTTTTGTTTTATTGGGTGGGAATAGTAGTTTGCATGAAATTCACAGAATTATAATGCCATATGCATTCTGTTTTTATTAAATTATAAGGGATGGTCTACTTACATGTACTGTGTGACTCCCATTAAGTTGTGTTTAGTCAGGAACCCTGCTAATGTTTTCATAACATTTTATAATCAAATAAATTATAAATGTGGACACTATTTTCAGCAATAAACATTTATATGCAAAACTGGGTTTAAAAGACTGAGTGATAATAGTAGAGTGATAATTTGCTCGGATGAACCTAATAATTTAACAAAACATAAAGGTCAATCCTATGCTTAAATTGCAGTAAATTCTGCTGCAGTGCAAAAGTCTTCACAGCTTTTCAAAGGAAATCTCATCTTCTTTCTTTGTAAATGAAAGTGAACTATTTTACCCTTTAGCTTAAGGAAAATGCTGAATCTCTTGCCAAAGCCAAAGTCATCTTGGAGAAAAATGTTGATAAAGAAGAGGCAGTAATATGTAGCGTGCTTTGTATATAACTAGCACTATATCAATAAAGATATCCAGGTATTGATTAATTATCTGCAAACCCATTGTTTAGAAACCTCCAAATAATGGGAAGGCCATCTCCCATCAAGTTAAATAATGTTAAACAATGTTAAAATAAAACAGTACCTTGTATTTTATTTAAACTAAGATATACATAATCCTTATTAGTGGAAAAACAATCCTAGTTGGTTTATTATATTTTTGATTGATGCCATAGTAAACTGTGATGACCTAAAATACTCTTATCCGCAAAAAACAGGTCTCGACATTCTAGATTTCAGGTCTCATACCTGTACATCCATCCATACATATATGCACATTCATTTAGTGCTGTACACCATGGTCTTCTAACTTAATTACAGTATTGTTATTTTCAAACCATGAGGCTCACAGGATGGGTTTAGCCCAATATTAGCTATGGCATAACTTTTGGGCTTGCTCAGATATACCTAATACAGAAATTTAAAGTAATTTAGATAATGTTCTACTAGTATTACTATGAAAACACCTCTTATAAACACAAAGCAGTTGGGTAAGTAAGGGCCATGTAGGAGCTGCATTTAGGTGTCCTGCTGATATCAGAGTATGATACGTCCATTAGAGTGTCAGAGTATGATACGTCCATTGCAGATGAATAATGAATGTGATGCAGTAGCTACAAAGAATGTGCCAACCTCAAACAATGTAACAAAAACCTTTTGCAGCGAAGAAAGAAAGCCCAACTCTTCTCTAAATACTGAAGAAGGCCTACTCCTATCGCATATGATTTATTTTCACCAAGCGTTGTATTTGGGGAAGCATGTAGTCTGGTTTAACCAATTCTATGAGAAGTATTGTGTTACATTTGACAATCCACTTATTATTTAAAGAAGCCATACAGATAAAATTGGAAGAGGACACACTGTAAACAGTGGCAAAGACAGAAGGGAGGGAATATAAAGGGCAGCCAGAACAGAAAGGGCAGAATTAATGGGGAGTGCGATATTAGGGTGGGAAAAAGAGGAATCAGAAGAGAAGAAACAAAATGGTGAAGAAAGGGAGAGATAAGAAAAGAGATCAAAAAGAGAAAGTAATGAGAGATAAGAACTGGGATAAAATAAGTGCAAAATTAAAAATGGGGAGAGAAACTGAGTATATAAAAAGGGAATATTTTCAGTAGAATAAATTCACCCTGCATACAAATCAATAATAAGTGAGTAAGTGAGAGCTTATAAGGGCCATGGAAATGGAAAAACTTAAGACCAGAATCGGAGGATGGGAGGATTCAGAAGCAGGAGAAAAGAAGAGAATATAGCAAGAGGAAAAGCAGTACACAAAAAGAATGGAAAAATACAAAGAAAAGGGAGTGAATACACAAGAGATGAAGTAGAGAAATATGGAAAGAAATGTAAGAATGCATAAGGAAAAGAAAAAATAGAAGAATATAACAGAAATGCTGTAAGAAAACAAGGATGAGGGAGGAAAGCACGGAAAAAAAGAAAATGGGAAAGAAAAGGAGCATGAAACAAAATGAGGTCAGCAGACTTTTGCAGTGTTATACACGCACCATATATCCTGTTTCCCCTGGTGCCCTCAAGCAAAAAACATAGTTACACCACAATACAAAACTTTCTTGTATATTATTGTATGATATGCTGCTTTGTACATGGCACAAAAGGTTAGTATTAGTTTATTTATATATATTTAAAATTAAAGAAGGAAAGGCTTATTGAAAGCATAGGGCCCCTGCATAGTCCTTCACAACACCATCCAGACTCCTAGAACAACCCTGCCATGTACCTGACTTGCAGGCAACCAAGAAAGGCTGCGGCATTGCCACTCTGTTTCTTATAGTGTGCATGCTCCCGTTTGCCGATCACCTCTAAAAAGCCAGGCATGAGAAGTCATGTGTCCAGACATTTGCATCCACCAACGTGGTCTTTTAAGGTCATATACGAGGGAGCAGATTCATTCTATTAGAATCTGACAATTTTTTTTATTAAAATTGAGTTTATAGGAGGTGGCCTTCCCCTAAGATTTCTGGATAACACGTTTTTGGATAACGGATCCCTATAACTGTACAAGAAAAAAGTTTTAATTAGCTTTAATAGTTAGAAAAGAAATAGCCCATCGAAATCCTGTATCGCAGCTGCCAAGAGGGTGAATTTTTGCTGTTTTGACTATATCCACTTTTATATACCTCAACCACAATAGAGGCTCTCTTTTGGGCCGCTACTGCTGAAGATAATGAATTTTGAACCTTTTGCCAAAATCCTAGAAAAGTGATCAACTAAAAAGTTAACAGCAGGAACATCTGAGGAATGACTCGAAATTAAAAAAGGCTCTAGGATGATAGCCAAGAACAGTAAAAAATGGGGATTCACTAGTGGACAAGTGAGTAGCATTACTGGATGCAAATTCAGTCCTGGGAGAAAGTCTGCCAATTGTGACTGTTTACTGGAGACGAAACACCTAACATATTGCTTTAGTGACTGATTTGTCCTTTCCATCAGGTACCCCTGGACATGATCAGATTATCAGATTTAAACGACATTAACCCACATCCTAAAGAGCTTCCATCAATATCTAATAATTTGACCCATGGGACAAGGGATGCCAAGTCTATGAACAAAATTAGTGTCTAAAAAATTTCCCATTGCCCAGAATCTAGTCTTTTTTCTTTCTATGCAACCCTTCTCCCATTTTTAAAGGACCGGACTTCATTTAAATTAAATAATAACATTTTTTTTAAATGATTTCCTTTTTCTCTGTAAAAAATAGAACAGTACCGTGTACTCAACTAAGATATTTTAATCCTTATTGGAGAGAAAACCATCCTATCAGGTTTATTTAATATTTAAATTAAATGATTTTTTAGCTGATTTAAAGTATGGAGATCCAAAATACGGCAATGGGGATCTACTGGGAGAATCTTCATGTAGCACTTTTAGTTATTTCTTAATTAAACTTTAATTCTCCTTTAAAACAAACTGAGCATACATCTTAAAGTGTCTACAATGTGCAAAAGAAGTTTAATACATGCCAGGGGTGCTCTTTTTGTTTAAATGTTTTGTAAGCAGAGAATTCTAAACAACATACAAGAAGAAGATGCAAAAGGTTTCAGATGTGGTTACTGTGTTCAGATCTTTGATAAAGCAGTTTGTTAGTCACACATCTAGCTTAGGAAGGTAACTTACAAAAATGATGCCAAAAGTAACTAACCCATACATATTTTTTGTTTGTTGCCACTCCTTTACCTAAAATTAGCAGCAAGGGTGACCACCTGGCCAGTATTTTATCAGCCTAGGCAGTGTAAATGATGCTTACTGTCAAATTATTAATATAGTAGAAAACTTAAAACATAAGAAGGGCAATATTGTTTTCCAAAAAAAGTGATAAACATACTTAAGCAGAGAAGTGATTTGTCTCCTCATGTCCTCCTACAAATGACCATAGGCTGTATATTCGAGCTCCAACAAAGCAAAAAATACAGAGTTTTTAGGCATCCGTCTATCATTTGTGGTAGGGGAGAAAATATCATGTGGAGAGGTGACCTGTACTAGTTCTTGTACTATAGTGGGCCCATGGACCTAGTGACTTGTTGAATTTGATCCATTCTCCTAAAAGCTAAGCACGAAAAACAAACAAATGTACTAACTATTTTAGCTTTTTTCTGTACGTTTTTCAGTAATTGTAGTGGTTTATGGCAGTTTCACACATGTCAAGACTGCAAAATATCTCTGAAAGAAAATGGCTTTTATTTCAACCAGCTGTAGTTGCAAACAGACCCAGCTGGTCAGCCTGTAGCACCTCACTCTGCTACACCGTGACATTTGCATGCATGTATGCAGTATAACACAAATGGAAGAAAGGAAAAACCTTCAATAGTGCAGTTTCTTTAGCAAAGGATCCAAAAATCTAAATTGATATTGTATTCACCAGTGCCTGGCCAGCCCAGTCAGGCGCCCCAGGCAGCGTGGCCGGTACGAGCGCCCAACAATGGTGCGCATGGGCGTAAAAACGTGCACGTGAGCGTGCGGAAGAACGCATGCACTAGGGACCGCGAAGCATGCGAAAAACCCTGATTGAAAAAAAAAAAGATGCAGCGCAAAAATAAGGACAGGACAAGCGGGGCAGAGGGGCAATCAGGGACTGGACTAGGGGGTAGGAGAGGCAGAGAAGGTGCCTGCCTGCCCCCCCCCCCCGCTTTGCGCCCTAGGCAGGTGGCTACTCGGCCTACCCCTAGTTCTGGCCCTGGTATTCACCCTGTAGCAATCAACAAGAGCAGGTTGGTATGACAGCTGGCAATGGCCTTCTTACTAACCTAAAGCTATTAAATACAAAACACTGCTAAGATTTCAGGTCTGATTCAAATCACATCAGACCTCACCCTGACTCCACTTGGAAACATGTGAAGCCCTTGGATAGTGAACAATGTCAAATCATCAAATCAAACCCCACTGTATAATAAACAGCATTAGTAGAAAAAAATGTGCAGTACGAATAATTTTTCCTCTAACCAAATAAGTTTACCTTTGCACACTGTTAAGATATATGTAAATATATATATATATATAGTTAAAGGGGAACTATCACGAAAACGAAAATTTAATATAAGCTTCACCATACTGTAATAAGAAACTTTCTAAATACAATCAATTAAATATTCTGCATAGTTTCTAAAATAATCAAGTTTATCTTCACTATCCCTCTCTCAGAATCTGTCTCTCTTCATTCTGTCTTCATGCAGCAGTTGGATAGATATTCATTGACAGTTACATCCAATATATCTTATAGGGGGCTTCCTTTCCTAGCAGATGAATAAGAGTTCATTCAATTACCTGATTCCAGTACAAACAGAATCTAACAAAATAACTGCGTTTTTGCACAAATCCTGCATGTAGAGAGACAGGATTTCTAGTGAGCTCTAATACATCTTCTAGGCAAAATGAACCCCCACCCCCTATAAGATATATTGGATCTAACTGTCAATGAATATTTGACACCAAGTTCCTGCATGAAGAGAGAATGAAGAGAAACTGCGGAGAGAGGAATAGTGAAGATAAACTTGATTAGCTCAGAAACAGTACAGAATTTTTATTTCAGTATGCTGAAGCTTATATTAAATTTTAATTTTCGCGATAGTTCCCCTGTAAAAAGTAGTTGCAAAGCTGCAAGACAAAAATACATAGTATGCTTTCGACATCATACTTTAAAAATAACACCAAGGGGCCACTTTACTAAAGCTTTTTGTCTCGAAAAACCCGAAGATGGAAGATCTTTCTTTACTTTGTGGTTTTTGACGGTTTCTGGTGTTTTTGATACTGCCGTTTGTGTGACAATACAAAAAAAGTCGTTGTTATCAAGCAGTTTCGCAACTTTTCTGCAACTGCGTGCTTTTTCATTTTGGATCTTTTGATAAATTACTGAGTTTATTTATGGTTTCAAAAAGCTCTAAAACCACTAAAATTTTGCCTTTCATAAATGGCTCTCTCCATTAGATACATCAGATTACAAATACATATATACTAGTTCAAGCCAATACAAAGATTGAACTCCTAAACATGTCTGCTCTGGAAAACATTATTAAGGATTAAGGAAGGGCAATTTTATCACCATCAGAAAGAATTGTCAAGAAATAGAATTTATTATTTATATTGTATTTGTTTGCTGGCTTCACGTATATTCTATGAAATATTGGTACAATAAGTATAAAGGGCCTTCAGAGATGTCCTTCCCATAATTCTGGATAACAGGTTTCCTGTACCTTGTACTTGGTGGTAACTAATTAGTATCCTCAAAAAATCTCATATGCAAAAAGTATTTTCAAACAAGTGAAATACGTCATTCAGTGCACCCATCTTGCTGCCTACAAACCACATACTAAAAACTTAACACGTATTGTAGGGGGTTATTTACTTAAATCCAAATTTATCTCATATTTTATTAAAAAAAACTGACCAAACTCCCATGCCAGATTTTAGCTTATTTATTTATTTAAACAATCGATGTAATAGGTGCAAAACCTTAATAAAATTGAGCGAAAACCCAAATCGCTCGAATTTTTCAAGCTTTTTAAATGAATCGCTCAGGTCTGTTTTACAGGCTAAACTCAGCGTAGACCACAAAAACTTCAAATTGTATAGTTGCCTCTCCCATTGAGTTATACAGGGCTTCGACAGGTGTGAGATTTTTAGACTTTTTGCAGCATCGGGGTGAAATATTTACTGTATATGACTGAAATGACAATAAAATCCACTTGACTTGACTTGAAATAAATCTTGAAAAATTCTAGTTTTTTTCCACAAAAAATTTAACTTTTTGCCCCAAAAAGCCCGGCCAGGAAAATTCAAGGTTTAGTAAATAACCCTGTTAAATTACCCATAACAACTTGTCATCTTCAAAAATCAAAGAGAATTTTGAATGGTACACATTTATTTCACCATTTGTTATGAAGGTAGGGTGAAGATGTAGATACAGTTTAATCTCAAAGCATATTAAACTGATGGTCTAGTAAAGGTGAAAAAACTTCCATCTACAGATTTTCCAGTAGGCATCATATATGTCAGTCTTTAACAAAAGGTTTGTAACCTGTCAAGGTCATGTAGAAGTCAATGGCAGAAGAACCATTTGAAGATGTTAATAGCCTTCCCAATGCTGGGTTTTGCTCAAAAACTCGATCAATTTGAGACAGAGGCAATAAAAAAGGAAGAGGGGTATATCTGTTTGTTAGGCAGGATTTCGAAGCTTATATGTAGGCGGAGGTTATATTAGAAAATGAAGGAGTCTTATGGGTAGAGTTCTTCACCAATTGTAAAGAGTCCAGCAAATGAATTGTAGGAGTATACTATAGACCCCCTAATGTAAGTGAGGAGGAGGAGGCTAAGCTTCTGATGCAAATAGAAAAGGCTGCTAGTTTGGGTAAAGTAATGATAAAGAGAGATTTTAATTACCCAGATATTGACTGGAACAACAGTACTGTCAGATCAGTTAATGGGAACAAGTTTATAAACTTGTTGCATGACAATTTTATGGCACAAAAAAAAATGCCATTCTGAATCTAGTGATCTCAAATGACCCAGAACTTATAGCAAATATGCAAGTCATTGAACCCCTGGGTAATAGTGACTATAATGTTATATCATTTAATGTCTGGTGCAAAAAACAAATATACACTGGGGCAACAAAAACTATGAATTTCAGAAAAGATAATTTTAGTGCCTTTCAGGGCTGCCCTTCAGAGCATTGATTGGGGCACTAAGTTTTCAGCTAAAAACACAGAACAAATGGTTGTCATTTAAAATTATATTATATCATTACTGTTCTCAATTTATTCTCTTAAGGAGTAAATGTAGAATCACCCTATGTGGCTTAAGGTAGAAGTAAAGAAGTTCATAGGAAAGAAGAGAAAGGCATTTAAAAATGACAAGTCTGTTGGAACAGAAGCTGCATTTATTGAATATAAACACTATAATAAATGCTGTAAATCAGCAATCTGGAAGGCAAAGAAAGGAAATGAAGAATGCATTGCAGCGGAGTCTAAGACTAACCCCAAAAATGTTTTTTAAATATATTAATAGTAAAAAGATGCAGGTTGAGAGTTGATCCATTAATAATATGGTTTTAACAGATATAGAAAAGGCAAATGTGCTAAATCAGTTATTTTTTTCAGTGTATACAATAGAGGAGTCTGAGTTCCCAGGCTCACTTCATATCAATCTAGTCAGTGGCTGACTCATAAAGCTTTAATAAAAATGAATGTAAACACGGCTCCAGGGCCTGATGGCAAACATCCCCGGGAGAGAGCTTGGTTCAGTTTTAGACCAGCCCCTATTTCTGATTTTCTCAGATTCGCTTTTATCTGGTATGGTACCTATGGATTGGAGGAAATCTGATGTCATTCCAATATTTAAAAAGGGATTACGATCTCAGCCTGGCCATTATAGGACAGTAAGTTTGACATATGTGGTAGGCAAATTATTTGAAGGCTTGTTAAGGGATCACATTCAAAATTTTGTCCTAGTGAATGACATTATGAGCAGCAATCAGCATGGCTTTAAGAAGGATAGGTCATGTCAGACAAATTTGATTGCTTTTTATGATGACAGTGGGACAGAGGGGGCAGTAGATGTGATCTATTTGGATTTTTCCAAAGCATTTGATACCATGCCCCACGACGTCTGCTTTATAAACTAAGGTCTGTTGGGCTTAATGAAGTCATTTGCACATGGATAGGAAACTGGGTACAGGATTGGGTACAGAGGGTGGTTGTTAATAGTACATTGTCTACTTGGAGTAAGGTTCTTGGAGTGGAGTCCCTCAGGGCTCCGTATTGGGTCCACTTTTATTTAACTTGTTTATTAATGACTTAGGGGAGGGTATTGTAAATAATGTATTAGTGTTTGCAGATGACACAAAACTATCCAGCCCAATAAATTCCATCCAGGATGTGGCATCCTTGCATCAGGATCTTGGCAAACTGGCAAACTGGGCAGCATGTAAGTCATGCACCTGGGATGTAAAAATATCCAAGCCTTTTATACCCTTAATGGGACTGCACTAGGCAAATCCATTATGGAAATGGACCTTGGAGTCCTTGTAGATGATAAACTTGGCTGTAGCAAGCAATGCCAGTCAGCAGCATCAAGGGCAAATAAGGTCTTGAGCTGTATTAAAGGGACATTGATTCACAACAGGAAGTGGTCATTCTTCCACTTTATAGAGCACTGGAATATGCCATACTGTTTTGGTCTCCATCACTCAAACAGACATTATTGTATTAGAGAGGGTACAGAGAAGGGCAACTAAGCTGGTAAAAGGTATGGAAAATATTAGTTATGAAGAAAGACTGACCAAATTGGGAATGTTCACGGTGGAGAAGAGGTATTTAAGGGGTGATATTATAACTATGTATAAATATATAAGGAGATCATATAATAATCTTTCTAATGCTTTATTTACCAGTAGGTCTTTCCAGCTGAGATGAGGTCACCCATTCTGTTTAGAAGAAAAAAGGTTCCAGCTAAATATTCAGAAAGGGTTTTTTACAGTGAGAGCTGTGAAGATGTGTAATTCTCTCCCTGAATCAGTCGTACAGGCTGATACATCAGATAGCTTTAAGAAGGGGTTGGATGGCTTTTTAGCAAGTGAGGGAATACAGGGTTATGGAAGATAGCTCGGACTAGTCCGATTTCCATTTTGGTGTTAGGAAGGCATTTTTTTCCCCTCTGAGGCAAATTGGAAAGGCTTCAGGTGGTGGTTTTTGCTTTCCTCAGGATCAACTGGCAGTTAGGCAGGTAAAAAAAGCGAAAAGGTTGAACTTGATGGACGTGTGTCTTTTTTCAACCTAACTTACTATGTTACTATGTTACAGTAGGGGGTGCATTATCCACTATGATTATATTAGTATATTATTATACCAAGCCCAATAAAAAAATGAAATACAATAATATAATAAATAAAAAGCATAGCTGCTAATTCAGTATCAACATTAATTCAAATATTACCTTCCAATGTTACCTTCCCCCAAAAATCTTGCCTAACGCAATTATATTTCCCTTAGATGAATTCTTTATGACTATCTCTATTAAATTTCATAACCTAACTGCAGTTGCAATTAATACAAGGATACAAATATTTTACCTGCAGACCTTCTATGGCAAGTCTCAGCATGCTTGGAGTAAGTTTGGATGCTTGTTTAAAGGTGAAGTTGCTCCAGTCTATAATCAAAACAAATCCATTGACTTGTAGTTCTGGGTCTTCTATCATAGCTTCTAGTGATAGCAGTATTGCCCGTAGAATGTCTACTAGAGTATACCTGCATAAAAACATAAATGTGTCACTACTCAACAGCAATTTGTATTTTACAAAAATTATTTTTATCAACACTTTTTACTACTTGATAAGTTCCAATATTTTACTTTCAATTAAAAGCAGCTAATTCTTCAAGAGCAGTGTGTTTGCATAAAAGCTATTATTCTGATTAATATGAGTTAACACCAACTTTTGAGATGATAGGACTGAAAGGTACTGCCTAAATTTCACCATTGAAGATTTTAGTAGCAATCAATCACAAATTAGTTTTAATCAACTTTTAGTTAAAAAAACAAAAGAAAAGATCTGATCTGTTGATATGGGTAACTGCACTCATTTAATTCAACACCTGTTACTATTACTACTGTTGTGTCTATGTAAAACCTTTTAACAATTATGTGGTTGTGCATTCAATTTCACACCTTAGGATGAACATTGCATTACCAAGGTAACCACAACATTCTCAACAATGTGAACCATATTATACACATCAAACACATCAAAAAAACAACCTACACTTTTTTTCATTAATCTAACACACTGCTGCTTATTTAGTTGAGCATAGAAATATTTCTCATCCTGTGTTTGGCCATCAAATGTTCTCTGCTCTGAATTATGGGAATGCCGTCCTACATAGACATTTTAATATTTATTATTAGAAATTAATTTATTATATTAATTAAACTTACGGTAAGTGTAAGGTGTTTGATCATGAGATACCATAAATTCCAACACAAGTCATGGCTCATAAAGCTGAAAAATAAATTCTAACAAGTTTAACCTATTTAAATTCATCTGTGTAGTCCAGAAAAAATTATAAACACATTGTGCTTGTACTACAGTTGATCCGGTAGCACTGCTCAGCAGATATTTACAAAACATGCTCTGTCTGAAAACAAGGGGATGTCAAGCCAAAATTGAAAGCATTGTCATTAAAGGGGTTGTTCACTTTTGACTCAACTGTTAGTATGATGTAGAGTGCCATATTGGTTTTCTTTCTTTTTTTTCTATTTGTGGTTATTTAGCTTTTTATTCAGCAGCTTTCCAGTTTGGAACTGGTAATTTAACTCTAGCAGCTATGCATTAATTTGAATAAGAGACTGGAATAAGAATCGGACAATAAAACGTAGCAATAAAAAAACAGTCAGAAGAGGAAAGCAAATAATTCAAAAACTATAACAAAGAAATAATAAAAACATTTGACAAGTTATTTAGAATTGGCCATTCTATAAGATACTAAAAGTTTACTTTAATGGGGAACTATCCTGAAAATTAAAATGTAATATAAGCTTCATCATACTGAAATAAGAAACGTTCTAAGTACAATCAAATGTTCTGCATTGTTTCTGAAATAATCAAGTTTATGTTCACTATCCCTTTCTCAGCGTCTGTTTCTCTTCATTCTGTCTTCTTGCAGCAGTTGGTTGTCAGATAATGATTGACAGTTAGATCCAATATATACAATAGGGGGCTTCCTTTCCTAGCAGATGTTTTAGAGCTCACTCAAATAATTGATTCCATTACAAACAAAATCTAACAAAATAACTGCCTTTTGCCTTTTACATAAATCCTGCAATAACGAAAGGCAGAAGGGGATGCAGGTATTGCCACTGGCCTAGCCACACGCCAGCAATGAATCCAACAATGAAAGTAGCCGATACCTTTTTATGCATCAAACAGGGTGATCCCAAACTTTACTCCATGGTGCTCTCCACACTGTTCACAAGATCAAACGTTTAGGGACCGCATGGCCCTTCAGGATCAAACGTTTCGGGACCGCATCGCTGATGAAGGGCCATGCGGTCCCGAAACGTTTGATCTTGTGAACAGTGTGAAGAGCACCATGGAATAAAGTTTGGGATCACCCCATTTGATGCATAAAAAGGTATCGGCTACTTTCATTTTTACATAAATCCTGCCATAGTATACTAATTTTTGAATTACTCAATAAATTAAACCAACAATACAGAGAATTTTCAGAAATGGACCAAGAATCAGTACCGTTGATATTAGATGGTTTCCATTAAAGCAAATATTAGACCAAGGGGTGATTTTGGGACCTAGTTGATGAATGATTATTTGCCAGACCCCCTCACTGCCCAATGGTCAGTATAATTAATAAATATGAAATGGTTTTTGTGTAGACACCAGCTTCAGGCAAATTGCCCAGCAACTACTGAACCACATATTTAAAATAGGTCATGCTTTGGGTTTTTCCCTTACTCTGCAAAACAGTTTTGAAGATTATGTGATATTTGAATTCAATAAAAATAATAGTAAAGGGTGGTGATTTATTGAAAGGTGTTCAGTGGTTTTTGCCCTAAAAAACATATTAATTTTTTAATCAAATACTGTAGTTTTGTGTGACAGCATTGCAGATATGTGGTCTCATTCATATCTAGATTGGATTGTAACTACAGCAGAAAAAAAATATTAAAATTAAGTTATTTAGTTTTATTGAAACATATCCCTGATGAGTCTTTCTGCAGCTGTGCTTATCCTGTTGTCTTTGTATCTTTTTTTGCAATTAAAAATCCATTTCAGTGATTTTCAATGAAGTGCCCACAGAAGTCATATGTCAGCTATTTTGTTAGCTTTTTGAAAATATTAAATTTGTTCATGAATAAAATGCCAATAATTACATTCTTTTATTTGAAATGGCAATGAAGTAAATAGAAAATAATTTCATGGGTACTTTAATTTTTTCCCCTAAAACATAATATAAAATATCTGTGGGTTGCAACTGAAATATAAAAATGTAACGTGTTATAATAGTTCTATTCAGTATCAGCAGCTGAAAGTAAACTGTGAGTGAACTAACAAAAAATTGCATTTGAAGTAAAAAATTTCAGTATGAATAAAATATAAAACTCCAGAAGGCATTACTTTACTGGCAGATTATAAATTACTAGACATTAAGCCCGTTAAATTAACGGGCGCTAGAACATATGTCGTCACATACCTCCCAACATTTCAGAATGGGTAACATTAGTAGGCAGGGCCCCCTTTGTAGCACTGGTGGCCAGGGGGTTAATGCTGGTGCCCAGGGGGTGTTAACATTGGTGGCTAGGGGGGTTAACATTGGTGGGCAGGGCGGTTAACATTGGTGGCCAGGGGGGTTAACATTGGTGGCCAGGGGGGTAACATTGGTGGCCAGGGGGGGTTAACATTGGTGGCCAGGGGGGTTAACATTGGTGGCCAGGGGGGGTTAACATTGGTGGCCAGGGGGGGTTAACATTGGTGGCCAGGGGGGTTAACATTGGTGGCCAGGGGGGTGTTAACATTGGTGGCCAGGGGGGTGTTAACATTGGTGGCCTGGGGGGGGTTAACATTGGTGGCCTGGGGGGTTAACATTGGTGGCCAGGGGAGTTAACATTGGTGGCCAGGGGGGGTTAACATTGGTGGCCAGGGGGGTTAACATTGGTGGCCAGTGCTGTTCCCAAACTCTCCCCCTCACTGACTCCCAGTCTCCAGCAGGCGGGGCTTTACCCACACCCACTCAATAGAGTCTCCAGACGTCACAGAGTCACATGCTCTCAGACTCCTCCCACACACACGCACTGTACTGACTGTCCCTCAACCCACCACACCGCTTCCCCGCCTCTCCCCGCCCACTGCTAGTTCCAATCCCGCCCACTGCGAGGTGCAGCCCCGCCCAGCAGACGGCTGTGACGTCGGAGCAGGTTCCTTCCCCCGCACTGAGCGCTGGCCGGGGAGCAGCTGGGACCGGGGTGATGCTGCCGGACACACGGACTGTCAGGTACTCGGGCTGTGGGTGGGACTGGGGGAGGACACGGGGAAAACACTGGGGTACTGTTCCCTGCAGCATCCGCCTTTCCCCGCCCAATGCGAGTTCCAATCCCGCCCACTGCGAGGTGCAGCCCCGCTCAGCAGACGGCTGTGACGTCGGAGCAGGTTCCTTCCCCCGCACTGAGCGCTGGCTAGGCCGGTAAAATACAGGCCGGGTGGCAACACATGCGCTGCACATGCGCAGTAGCGAATTCCACGGACACAGGGACTGGACGCAGAGACACTTGCACTTTATTATATAGGATACTTAGTTGCATATTAACAATACTTACCAAATTGAATATTTAGACACTTCAGTGTATTTGAAAATACACATATATACATATATACAGAACACTGTACTTTGCACTGCTGTACAGATACCAGCACCCGAAGTTAACAACACCCCAATTTTTTTTCAGAACTGCCCCTGCATGAAATCATATGTGACCCACAATTTTGTGTGTGTTGGGGGGGGTCATCAGTGGTGAAAAATCACCTCAAACCTTGCATTTTACAGCACTTTGTCTCCTACATGCCTTAATGTATGGCAAAACATCCTAAATATGAATAACAGGGATCTTCTGAGCAGCTTGCTACTCAATATGCACATAATTTCCCAAATATGGTGTATATGGAGACCCAAAAATTAAAACAATGTAAACAAATGACCACAGCTGGCACTGGCTGCTGCAATATAAGCACTAGAAATCCATGTCAAAGCAACAGAAATAATATTAATCAGTGAGAAAGAAGCATTCAATAATTCAATAAATAATAACTCAATACAGTATAAACAAAACATGTGTCTATATGTGTGTATTTATATGTTCTGTAAATATGCATGTGTGTACTGTGAGTGTGCAAACGCCCCTCTTCTCCAAAGAAAGTGCGAAAAGTGTGACACCTGTGGGCAGGCATTTAACATCATTGTCACACAATTAATTTGACTTGAAAAAAGAAAAAATTCATCAAGCTCAACCCCCCTAAATGTCGCCTAGATTATAACAGTTCACTTTGGATGACGCCTAGACATCCAAGCTAGACAATATTGGTCTAATCTGATGATGCCAAGATGCCAAAGATGTAAAGGGCATCTTAAATCTGCCCGTGTATGACCACTTTTTACAGTAGCATATCATCCTCATAACCTCATCCTCGTAACTTGGCAGCAAACGTTGAAAAATCTATTTAGAAAATGTACAGCTCCCCTACCTCTTGCAAAAAACATTTCACAGGGACTTTTTGAGACAAATTCAGTGGGGGGATGTTTCCTAGTGACAGGTTTCCTCAGGGACCAAGGTCTCAAATAAGAGCCTGTCCCTGTGAAACGATGACAAATAGAAACCATATAAAAACATTTTATACCAATTTCCAAAAGAGTGAAATTTTTCTTTAGTTACAATGAGTTTTTCCTGCAAATGTTAACTTGGGTGGGGACATGATTGTTTGTAAAAACAGCAATTTTGAGGTGCAAATTGTCACATTTTTCCACAATGCAGTTTTTTTTCTGAAGAATTTAAACTTAATTATGGGCACATGCTGTGTCCACCATGTACAAGTTGTGTCCAGCAGAAATTGTGTGGGATGCACAAAGAGAAAGTATGTTTTGTTAAATCTTTGGCAATGTGAGGTGCATGCTTTTTCCAAGAATTTGTGCTAGATTGCCATAATATCTATTCATGGCATTAATTGGGGGTTGGGTTCAAGCAACTAGAGCTATGGGATTTATAAAGTGGAATGCTTGGGACCTGGGTTTATTCAGATAATCAGTCGTTCTGTAATACCCCATTACTAAAGGCTACTAAAACACAAATAAACATTAAAAGAGAGAAAAATTGAGAATTGTTTTGCCATTCACATGGATTTATTCTAGCTACATTAAAATCACATGCAAATAGATCATTAAAAAACTTACAGAACTTTTCTGTCTTAATTTACAGAAACTGGAATAAATCCTTGCAGATTACACAGATGAGGGGTGTCCACCTACAGCCTACTGCTCACCTGTGTCACAACTGATGCCCAACAGAGGGACTGGTAGAAGAGACTTACTGAAACTAAGATGAA
Source organism: Xenopus laevis (assembly GCF_017654675.1). NCBI lineage: Eukaryota > Metazoa > Chordata > Amphibia > Anura > Pipidae > Xenopus > Xenopus laevis. The sequence goes on along the minus strand of NC_054379.1, from coordinate 67,974,619 downwards.
TCTTGCGCCATGGCATAATAAACTGAAGAAACAATAGGCACCCAATTTGCAAAGCACTTCTGCACTCCGGACCATTTGCTGTCATCAAATGTGTGGTTACCAAGCAAAGTATTAATTAGTTGAAATGAAACGTATTAATTAATGAAATAATATACAGTCATATGAAAAGTTTTGGGAACCTCTCCTAATTATTTGGAGTTTTGTTTATCATTGGCAGAGCTTTCAAAGTAGAAACTTACTTTTTAATATATAACATGCCTTATAATTAATTCGCGAAACGCCCGCGAAAATTTGCCCGGCGTCAAAAACAGGCGCCGGCGTCAAAAACGGGCGCCGGCGTCAAAAAAACGGGTGCCGGCGAATTTTGCTAATTTTTCGGCGAAGCGAAACGGCACAAATTCGCCCATCACTACTTTTTAACTCTTTTAAAATTGGTTGTATAGTTCTGGGGTTAATTATAATTAAAGGGGCCATTTACTTTTTACTCACCATATCTGGAGGACAGACTAGAATATCTACTTTCAATTTAACCTTCTACATAGACATTCTGTAAGATATTTACCTGCAGCAGTGGCCACAGACATTTCAGCACTGGTTCAATGCAGAGCAGTGCAAATTATAGAAGATTTCAAGTACAGGTTTTATATTTTACTTTTAGACTTGCTCGTTGATTGTTTAACAGAACTGTGATGGTTACAGACATTGACATAAATCAAACTGTTTTCAAATTAGTAATATAATCATTTGATTCTAACCCTTAACATAAATCAATTCATGCAGTTATTGTGTGTCATCCCCATTTATAGTATCACTGACAAATGCCAACTCAGATCTGCTTTATTTCTGTTATAATATCCCTCAGGTTATACTTCAGCAAGTGGCCTCCAAAACTCAGGACATTCAGACCTTTTGTTAGCAGAGTATGTGGGTAATCTGGAGGTACAGTAACAGTCAGGACTCTTACCAATCAGGATGGTATTGCAAGAAGGGGTTGCCACCTTTTGGCCCGGTTGAATCCAGGCAGGGCCATGATGCAATGGAGGTGGGACTGTGATGCTGAGGGGCGGTCGTGACATCATGGACAGGGCGCCAATCATTGAGAATTCTGCCCAGTTTTCCTAATTTGAAAAAACAGGCAGGCAGCTTTGACCTGGGCAGCCCAGGTCAAAAAAAACAGATGGCAACGATAGCTGCAAGCATGGCTGATACCTTATTTCCTCACAACATGCAGAAGAAATAAGCCTATAACATCACATCATGGAGACTTTTCCAAGAATGAACGTTTAAATAAAACTTTATGAACACACAACAAGTAAAAAACAATACAACACACTATATTAGTGAAAAGGTTTTATATATATATATATATATATATATATATATATATATATATATATATATATATATATATATATATATATATATATATATATATATAAAACAAACAAGGGAATGTTGTGCTCACCACTATTTTTTAAAACCATTAGGCGGGGGTGCAATGAGGCTGTGACCACAAAATACATATAGTCAAATACAAGAGTCCTCTGCACTCAACCCATTATCAATATATTTAAGACAGCGACATTTTGTGCATACTGCTACTAAAAAATGCCTTACCCTTTAAACAAAACAGGGATTGTTTGTCCATATATTGCAATATATTTAAGCTGGCCAACTACGTCAAGCAGCAAGTAAGTTGCAGGTAAAACCTAGTCCCTTTGTAAAATGTATAATGAAGCAATAGAATTCTTAATGAATCATATAAAATTGAGCATAGGACTGGCCAGATATGGGATGACTTTGACGTAGTTGGCCAATTTATTTATATATATATATATATATAGTATTTTATCTACAGTTGCGTGGGACCGCGATGGGATCCAATGTCGCCCCTTCATACGCCAATACCTTTATGGTTTGGCTTGAAGAACTATACGTATATCGGGATGATCTGTACCAGGCACATTGTGTAGCTTGGTGGAGATATATCGACGATATTTTCGTTATATGGCGGGGTGACATGGGCTCCCTATCGCGGTTCCACGAACGACTCAATGGTTTTCATTCCTCCATCAAATTTTCCAGAATTTGTGATCATAAAGAAGTGTCATTTTTGGATATTCTAATTTACAGGGAGAGAGGTTTACAAACTAAATTATACTCTAAGCCCACTGACCGAAACCAGATACTCCACTTTGCAAGTAATCACCCCCTACACACTAAACAGTCAATCCCTATTAGTCAATTCACTCGGGTGCGTAGACTAGTAAGTGATCCCATGACGAGAGAATTTCAAACTAAACAAATGAGAACTAAATTTAAACAGAGGGGATATCCATCTAGGGTATTAGACAGGGCAGAAAAGATCATTTATCACAGAAAGGTTAAGAAAACAAAGGGGTCTAGGATCACCTTTGTGACCCAATATGGACCATTGAGCAAGCAGGTCAATACCATTCTACGTAAACATTGGTACATACTACGTAGGGCATACCCTATGGTGGGGGAATTTGCTTCCCCTCCACTGATATCATACAAGAAGGGTACAACTATTGGATCTAAAGTATCTAGATCCCTAGTTCAAAAGGGAGATACCCAAAGTAATACATTTCTTGGTGCCAGAAATACGGGTATGTACCAATGTTTAAATTGTATACAATGTAAATATGTGATAAAGGGAAAAACTTTTGTACATCCAAGCACTGGCGAGACTATACAGATTAGGGGATACCATATCTGTTTGTCCCAATATGTGGTATATGCCATCGTGTGCCCATGTGGCAAGATTTATGTTGGGGAAACTGTTCAGAAGGTTAAGTCACGGATTTCGCAACATAAATCTTCCATTAAATCAGGCAATTTGGCGTTGCCACTTTCTAGACATTTTAAGGAATTTGGCCATACGGTCGACCAGTTACGATTCATGGTGTTGGAAACTGTACCTCCACTTAAGAGAGGAGGGGATCGGGAACTGAGATTAAAACAAAGGGAAGTTTGGTGGATTAATAAATTAAATTCACTCCACCCACATGGTCTTAATAGAGACTATGATCTATATTTGTTTCTTTGATAATTGAAGGATATCAGAAAAGATGTGTTTAGTAATTGCCTATGTATATACATCTGTAAGGCTATGTACATTCTATGCAGGTTACAGGGTGGAATCCCTACAGAGAGGATGAACAAGAATGCACTATGTCACTTCCCCTGCTGGACTATAAAGGACGCTATGGACTTTGTATGCACTTTTTCACCATTGTTTCACATGGCTTGAGAAAGAGCCTTTTCGGCTCGAAACGTCGCTTCTATGTATGTGCACATATATGGCGATGTAACTGTTTTACTATTTAATACAAAATATTGAGCATTTATGGCGAGTGCTGTTTCTTAATCGAACTATATATATTATGGAGGACTGACCGGAGACCTCATGGGACGTGCACCGCAAAGATACAGTACTGCAAAGCGTGAGTGCTGTTACTAGCATTTGTATTATATATATATATATATATATATATATATATATATATATATATATATATATATATATATATATATATATATATATATATATATATATATATATTGAAAAAAGTTATTTCACAAAACAGGGTCTTGCAAAAGATGATTATGCTTTATTTCACAAAAAGTCCAAAATGTGTTTCACTTTTAGGTTCTAACTTGGGACAATGGAGCATGCTGGGAAGGCTATGCCTGATCTTTTGGACCTTTTTCATTTGGTGGGGGTTAGTGACTGGGCGTGATTTGGTGAGTGTTTATTTAAAGCTCATTGCTTGTGATTTTCAGTATCTTGATAAATATATATATAGAGTTTGTGAAAAATGATGCTGCACTCTAGGGACTTTTGCATTAAAAAGTTTATTAGAATCAACGTTTCGACCCTCAATGGGGTCTTTATCAAGATGATAAAGACCCCATTGAGGGTCAAAACGTAGATTCTAATAAAGTTTTTTACTGCAAAAGTCCCTAGAGTGCAACAGATTTTTTCACAAATCCTATATAATACTACTGTTAGCACCAGGGCATTATCTCCCTTAAAATGTCAACGTGTGTGCAGCAGCCTCACAGACTTTTTATATAAAACACCTACAATTATGAAAAGGGCTTATTTGATTGTTATAAACATTGTCATTAAGTTGAATCCACCAAATCCCACAATGATTTACAAGGTATGGAATATTTCAAGCTTTTTGGCATTGATCCATAAGAATTTAAACTCTCGCCCCCTATATGTTGTAAAAAGCACTACGTTTTCTCAGGTACAGTACTCCACTCAAGAGCACACTAATAGCTCCAAGTGCAGCAAAGTGGAGAAAGAATAACCTTAGCTCCACATTGCTCATATAAGATTTAGAAGGAGAAAGAAAGAATTTGGAAACATAATTCGCTGTTCAGTCACCTCTATCAAGGTGAGCCCTGGGGACTGCAAGTTGGCAACAAATGAGATACTCACTGGGCATAATGAAACTAGTACCTCAAAGTACTGATTATTTAATTAGAGACTCAGCATGCAAGCAGAGCTTAGGGAATGCAAAATGCTCCCACACAGCATACTTGTGACTTGTTTTAAAAAACATTTAAAAAATAAACTGCTTCACTGGCATTGTATTACCAATTTTCCCCTCTGATCTGCTCCCTTTATAATGCAGAGCTCTCACACACATTACAGCTTACACTTATGCCAATTTAAATTCAGTGGGCATATAAGGGTCATATGTATGTATTAGTGATGTCAGTGAAATTGCCACTTATTATTAAAAATGTATAAAGAAACAAAATGGAGACAGAGATCTTCTATTGTCCTAGGCTATGAGTCCACCCTAAAACAATTGTGGCATGAGCTTTAAATGTTAAAAAATGTGCAGATAAGACATTTTTAAAACTTTTTTGTAATACATGATATGATGTCACTGACATAATAATGTTGAGGATGTAGCTTCAATGTATTAATTCGCCAGTCAGCAAAATAGATTTTGGTGAAAAGGGTTACAAATTAAAATTTTCACACTTTGATCAATTAGCGGATTTTGTGATAAATGGCCTGACATAATGCATCAAAAGTTTTCCAACAAGAAGGTAATTTGCTAGCGAAGTGTGTTGCTTGTCTTTTAGTAAATATGAAGACTCGCTGCAAATTTTTTAGCGAAGATTCATCAGAAAAACACAATTTGTTCTTTAGTCATTGTACCCCTTTCTCTCTGCTACTCTGGGAGGAGTCCCTTTTTCCAACCCTGAATAGGAGTAGCACACTACTTCACTGTGGCAGACAGTAACTAGCAGCCATCTTGGAAAAGGCAGATTAAATTGTGCAGATCAGGGATGTGGAGTTGGCACTACTATAATTTATATAAACAAGCTGCTGTGAAGCCATGGGAAGCAGCTCTTCAAGCTGGGAAAAAAAAGCAGAAAAGGCACAGGTTGCATAGTACATAACAGATAAGCTGTGATTATCTGTTATTTGTTATGTAACCTGTGCAAACACACAGTGCATGCTAACAGTATATTATGGGGGTTATTTGCTAAAATCTGAATTGATCAAGTTTTTCTATTAAATAGAGCTTGACCAAACTCCCATCCACAATTTTGCCTTATTTATCATTAAAATAACTTGAATAAATCTGAATTGGGAAACTCTACAAAAACAAGCAAAACCAATTCATACGATTTTTGGGACTTTTCTCCCGAATCGCTCTATTTTATTTGTTACCCAATAACCCAGAATTTATCAGATTATCGGGCTAAACCCAGCACAAATCACAATATCTTCAAATTGGTATAGGGACATCTCCCATTGACTTATGCATGACCTCGACAGGTTTGGGGTGGCTGATTTTAAGATTAAGGCTATAATGGGTATAATAAATCTCAAAAAACTCAAGTTTTTTCCCATGAAAAAATACTCGTTTTTTTCCCAAAAAGCCTGACCAGTAAATAACCTCCTAAATGTTAATTACTTTAAAACGCTTTCATCTGTTGGTGCTACTGTTCCTTTAATATACTAATGTATTTTCCACAACATACAAGGCATTTTATGACTGCCAAAGCTCAAAAATATAAACAGCATTCTTTGGTATTCTAAACCTAAACTATTCTAAGTAAAAGTTAAACTACATAAAACAAAAACAATTGGAAAACCTACAACAAGTTATATATTAATTGAACCTGGCATCTAGCTGTTAAATACAATCCAAAATCAACTAAAGTATTGTTCTTAGAAATGGAATTACTTCTGCTATATCCTCCTGTATAAAAGCTCTTAAATCTGATTTGATTATTTTCAGTGCTTGTATTTAAAGTTATTAGGAGTCTGAGTAATTTTGAAGGCTCTGACTCCAGATACCCAAAATTACTTCCGACTCCAACTTCACAGCTATGCTGTAGGTAAAACATAGTTAAGACCTTACATAATGTATGTAAGGACTTGTGGCAGATAAGATGCTGGAAAATGCTTGCTTTTCAGATATTGATAAAAAAAAATGTAAGTTTAGCAAAGCTTTGAAGTCTTGTTTCCCTTTTGAGGAACCAGAGACTAGGGATGCACCTAATCTAGGATTCAGTTTGGTATTTGGCCAAGATTCAGCCTTGTACCTGACCAAAACTAATCTGAATCCTTAAAATCAAGTGAGTTTTCTTCACAAAACAAGTTAGTGAAATAATGTTTAGCTCTCTTTTTTTCCCTCTCCCAAGGCAAATTCAGATTTTTCTGCAGTCTAAGCTTCAAGAATCCTCAGAAGGCTAGGTTGTTTTTTTTTAAAGTTTGTGCAAAGTTACCGTAATAAAAGATCTTTGGGTATTGTTAAGGTTAGGTTATTACCTGGAGTTCAAAAAAACACAGACACAATCATAGATAGTTACTCTGCCCAAAGAGCAGACAGAGAAGATTTTTGTGGCAGTAAGGGCTCTTATACAGTTCTTAGAGCAATGACATTATGTTCTTCAGAATTAGTGAGTCTACATATGGACTCACACAAAGAGATAGCTGAGGTGATAGCAGAAAAACCTGTCAAAAGGTCAGTCACAGATCAAGTGGAACATTTGAACCAAGGACACATGTCCGAGGGGTGGGGAAGTCTGCAGTATCTGAAGTATCTCCAAAAAAATCAGTTAATAAAAAGGGTATACATCCTTGTTTCAGTATTCCTGGTTTCTTAATTCTGACTAAAGATCCAGGCTGAAAGTGTACTTCTCTGGCACCACGTTTTCTGTCAGTATAAGCCTTGAATTTGGTTTGGTGACGTTTCACAATGTCAGCAGTAGATGATTTTGTAGGCACAGTATTTTGTGGAAGTTTGATGTCTGCAAAATGTAACTTAATGCGCATCTGTCTGCCATGTAATAATTCAGCTGGAGATGATTGGGTTGTTGCATGGTGCTTTGCTCTGTAGTTATGTAGGAACTCTTTTGTATATACTTTCCAAGATTTCCCAGTTAGATTTGCTGTCTGTAGTGCTTCTTTCAGACTTCTGTTGAATCGCTCGATTTCTCCATTTGCTTGTGGGTAATACACTGAAGATTTCCTATGCACAATATTCGTCTCTCTCAAAGAGGATTCAAACTCATATGAGATAAACTGTGGTCCGTTGTCTGATATTAACTCCTTTGGATTACCTTCTCTGCTGAAGACTGACTACAGAAATGTTATTACTGTAGCTGATGTTGTATGAGAAACAAATGCAATTTCAGGCCATTTACTATAATAGTCTATCGAGGTTATAGCAAATCTACAATGTATAGGAGCATCTGTAAAAGGACTGACAATATCAATAGCAAGTTTTTCCCATGCTGAATTAGGGAATGGTGCTGGTGTATGTGTGTAGCTGTTTTGTCATGATTCTGACAAGTAACACAAGAAAGAATGGCAGTTACCACATTAGCATCCATTGCTGGCCACCAGTATAGTTCTTGTAGTCTTTGTTTTGTATGTACAATTCCTTGATGACTCTCATGTGCAATTTGTATGAGCTTTTCTCTCAAGGTCTCTGGTACCAGTAAATGATGAGCTCCACGGACAACATAGCCATCTACTAAGGACAGTTCGTGTCTAATCCTGTAGCAAGGTTGAAGATCAGGACTGAGTTTCTTCTCAGCATTTGGCCATTTGCTTTGTAAGATGTCACGTAGTTTTACTTGAATTGGACATGTGAGTCAAGCTTGCTTAAAATCAGCAGCTGTAACTGTAGATGATAGTAAATCAGTCAATGCTACAACTTCTATGTCCTCATCCAGTGTATCAGAAGCTGCAGGTAAAGGTAAACATGACAAACAATCAGCAGTAACATTTTTCAAACCTGGTTTGTATTGCATTTTGTTGTTGAAATTCAGTAGTTTTGCTGACCATCTAGCTATACGCATTCCAGCTCTTCCTAGTCCCTTTGTTGTAAGCAGTGTAATTAAAGGGCTATGATCAGTGCATAAGGTAAAATCTCTACCCCATTCTCCATTTTTCTGTTGCACAAACACATGCTAGCATTGCTAGAGCTTCTTTTTCAACAGTGGAATACTTACACTCTGCCTCTGTGAGTGTTCTGGACAACAGTTTTCTCTGTATGATCAGGATCAAATAAAGCTAGCACTGGACTGTTCACAATTAGCTGTTCCACTATTTCAAAGCTATGTTGAGCAGACTCTGACCACACCAGACTTAAAGTTCCACGTAGTAGTGCTCAAAGTGACTCCACAACTGAAGCATAGTTGGGAATAAACTTAGAATACCATGAAGTAAGACCTAAGAAAGCTTGTAAGGTCTGGAAATCAGATGGAGGAGGTGTTGTGTAACAGCGTTGACATGGTCAGGGTCAGGCAGTAATCCCTTTTGTGAGATTATATGACCCAGAAATGTCAGCTGAGTTTGTCTGAAGTGGTTCAGTTTCAGTCCTGCAGAATCAATGCATTTCAGAACCTTTTCTAGGTACTTGTCATGAAGATCCATAGTTGGAGCGTAGACAATTATATCATCCAAGTAGCATTCTACACCAGGTATGCCATGGAGTATAGAAGACATCAGTCTTTGAAAACAACTTGGTGCTGAAGCTAGTTCATAAGGTACACGCTTGAACTAAAACAAACCATCATGGGTGATAAATGCAGTGAGGTCTCTACTTTCCTCATGCAGTAATACTTGATGATAAGCACTCTGGAGATCCAGAGTAGAAAAGAATTTTGCTCCTCGGAGTTCTGAAAATATTTCCTCTATGTGTGGCAAGGGGTGATTATCCATAACAACTGCTTTATTAGGTTCACAGAGATCAACATACAATCGAATACCTCCAGTTTTCTTCATTGCTACAACAATTGGTGAAACCCATTCAGAGGATTCTGATTTTTCAATCACATCTTGCTCTAGCAGTTTCTTTAGTTCCTGTGAGATAGTCTCCCTTATAGAGTAGGGCAATCGCCTCAATTTCTGGCATACTGGTTTTACATCTGGTCTCAACTTAACTTTGTGTACAAATTTCTTTGCACAACCCAGTGAAGTGTTGCTTTGTGGTGAAATTCACAATGTAAAAGTCACATTTTGCAGTATTTGATTCAAATTGTACAGTCACTGGCAAACAACCAAGCACAGGGATTGGATTCTTTAAGTAACTGACCAGTTTCAGGGCAGGTGCAACAAGCAGATCTTTTGCAAAGTATTTCAAGAAAATATCCTTTGGTAGTATAGAAACAGCTGAACCTGCATCAAGCATCAGGTGAATGGGATGTCCCTTGTCAGCAGAAGCAATACTGACACTGCATATAAACTTGTCTGGAATAAATGTACCAGCTTTATCCACACTTAATACTGTAACATTTGTAGTAGTGTGTTGTGTTGAATCACGGTGGGTAATTTAAAGTTGTATGGAGGTCTGTATTATAAATGTTGGCGCAAATGCTTGAAGTTACAAAGTTTTTATTACAAATGTCCAGGGAACCTTAATAAAGACAAGAGAATTAATATAATGCCCTACACATCAGCCCACTGTAAAATGAATGTTCCATATGTTAGGAAATGTCTGGTGAAAGCCGCTTACCCAAAAAAAGTTTATTAGGACTTTTGCAAGCAATCCCGCTTAAAAAAAGGAAAAGTGGCCAGCGTTTTTTTGAACTTAAATGCATTTTCGGCACATGGGATATTATGTAATTGACAGAAGACTGAGGAATTTTTGCTTTTAAGCACTTTTGCCAGAGCGAAAAGTTGCCTGGCGATAGAGTGCGAATAAACGCCTGTGCCTGTTAATGAATTGGCGATGTCCCTGCAGATGTGATTTCTGGCGAAAAGTCACTAGCGTTAGCCACTTCGCCCTTTAGTAAATCTGCCCCTTAGCCTCCCCAAGCCTTCATTAAAATCCACCTATGGCAACAGACCTTACAGTCCGGGCCCCCCATCTCCCCCAGGCCCCCAACCACGGAGACTGCTGTATGTGTAGTTACGCTACATTTTTAAAATTGCAGCTGCAAGGCTTTTAAACTAAGAGCAGACACTTCATTAAAGTTTTAATAAAGGCTGAATGAGTCAGTTTTTGACCCTTTAATTTCCTAGTGCAGAAAACTGGCTTGTGCTCGTAAACAGAACCGGGACGTTGTGACAAAGCAAGACATCATTTTTTTTAAATACTAAAATCAATATTAAGGAATATACATCGCAAAGTTAAAACTACACAGGCAGTAACTTACTGTATGCATGTATTTATGATTTGAAATCAGTTACATATGGAAACTTCAATTGAAAATTACCTTACAATATACAACTGTAGTTTTTGGCCACAGCAAGACCAAATAGTATTAGTACCCAAATAAAGCTACTTGGCTGGAGCCTTAAACTTCTCATTCAACACACATCTCAGTTTGCATGCCATAATCTATTCTTTCTTGTGGGGCTGTACTCATACAGACACATGTAAGCGTTAAATGCAGGTGAAAAACAACCTGTGTTCAACATTTACATGTGAGTACAGCCTCGGAAGAATTGGGCTGCATAGTTTTACTAGCTTTCAACTTGCTTTATGGCTGAAAAGGAACTAAATATGTCTTACACATGTTCAACTGTATGTTAAAATAAATACAATTAATTATTAAAATTATTTTACTTCATATAATCTGACTTTCATAAACCCAACATTTAACACACTGTGCCACACTGAGCTGGGCTGAATGTAGTAGCATGTAGGCATCGTGGTCTAGATATAACTCCAATAGTCACTGTAATGACAATAGTGGGGATATTTTGGCCAGATGGTGCAACAACTACATTCTCAACTGCCCTGTGCTTATACAATATAGGGTAAGATACATTAATGTGAGAATACATCCTGCATATTGTTGTTTATCTCAAGAAAATTCCATTCAAGCTGTGGCATAACTAGCATATAACAGACCCCACAACCAGGTCCAGACTGAGAATTAAAATAGGCCCTGGCATTGCAGGTACACAGAGGCCAAACAGCCCACACGGAGGCCCAAACAGCCCCTACCAGACCACTAAATAGTGACTTCTATGGCACCTTATAGCAGCCCCTCTTGCATTTGCCAGAACCCACAGATTGCCAGTCCAGGCCTGCCCACAACCATAGGGAGGGCTTGGTGCCTGGTCTACTGCATGATTGCAGCTCAGCTACCCACCGCCACTCTCCATGGCCAAATGAGTGAGGGCCAGTACATGCATAGCGTGGAGGGGAAAGCAGAGGAACAGAGCCAATCTTGCCTCCCTTCAGATGGCACCAAAGCATCTACATATACCTTGGAAACATTTTTGTGTGATTCGAATGTTTTAACCGCATTAAACTAACTTAAACTAACTTAAATTAACTACCATGGAAAGGTGATGGTATCACTGAATAGAGTTTTGTTAGATGATGTTTCCAGTAGTCCAGTAGTAGGGCCATGCATATCTCTTATAAAAAAAGTAGCTACGCTTAGAAGGTTAGAAAGGCAAGAATATGAGGGCAGGAGGGTCCACAAGACCAAAAAACAAAAACAAAATAAACTACCAATATTAAGGGGCATATTTATTATGTGGTGTAAAAATGTTAGATGTCGCCAGACATCACTGTGTAAAATGATATTATTTTTTTATTTTTTACTTACAAAGGTCTGAAGCAGTGTCAAATAAAGGTGGAAAATCTGGGGTTCGCATGGTGTAAAATAAAACAGAACTTGAGAAATTCGCCATTTATTTTAAACAACTTTTTACACCATTTTTTTTGGCGAATTTCATTTTACACAGCATAATAAATAGGTTCCTAAGTGTATATATCCATGTCCATGGATCTGCTAAAAAAGATGCTTTTCTATGTAAGCAGAAATAAGGGAGCTATTTGTTTTAAATAGAGCAAATCCCTTTCCTATATCACCACTCTGCTTTATTTAGTATTACATAGACTTCATATATAGGCCATTTTATGGTTGTCAATTCTCCACCTAGCCAGTAAGACAATAACATGTCTTTCTTTAAATTTGATCCAATAACAAGCTGACTTGATGGCAATATTGTGCATATGCTGACTAAAATTACAAAAAAGAGGAAATGGTGTGGAAAAATAAACGGAATATGAATTACAAGTCACCCAGTACATTGTGATTTCAACAAAGCTTCTGATAGGTAGAATCAGAGACAGTCTGTCTTCTCTGTGATAGATAGACACATGGATGAATAGGTAGATCATACTTGAGGGTATGACTTGAAGGTTTATTTACTATAGAATAGGCTAAAGTGCTAGGCATTTTAAGAAGCACAAATATCGGCATAGTAAAATGTTATTCACTAGTGCTTGTCAACCTGCACTCCCATAAAGGAAGCTTTACATTAGCACATCAGGCACAAGGTACAGGTTCATGGGACCCCCTGTAGTTTACACCTGCATTATGACTGCTCCAACTTCACCTTGAACCCATAGCCAATCCAGCATGCAATCTTGCAATCAACTTGCACGAAATGTGCATGCATATGGATGCCCATGGCATACCTCCTTGCACCACCTGTCATTATTTGTGCAACTTGCACCCAAATGTACACTACCTACTAAGATTTATGCAACTTTGTAGTTGGCAAATGATGCTTGAACTCCAGTACAACCAATTGCATTATAGATGGAAAAGCATGACTATTTGCACACATTTGCACTATGCCTGTTGATAAATTGCTATGAAACTTCACTTGTACATGTTATCATTAACATCTGCAAAAAAGGGGGGATTGTGGGAGCACTCCAAGGCTAAGTAAAATATATATTTAAATAGAATGGAAGTGCTACTAATCTGGCCAAATTAACTACAAACATAGAGGAAAAAGAAGGGGGATTGAAGGCACATTCTCTGGTCCACTGTTTCATAAGTGATTCCAAAATATATTCAAATGTTTTTACAAAAACAGGGGTTTTTAGTTACAAAGTTATGATCATAAAATGGTAAGCCACGATACCACATATGGCAGTCCCTAACTATTTACCTCTGGTCATAGTATTGAAAGGCTGGCACCTCCCTACATTGTAGCATTTCTTTGGATAAGTGTCTCTTGACCTGGGCATTGGTTTCACTCAGAGGGTTTAGTCCTCCCCCACCATTAGCTTTTAAAGAGTGATTGCCTAGAACACAGCATTGGTTCTACAGGCTAAATCCTCCCCCACTTACAGCTTTTAAGAGAGAGAGAGACTGCCCAAACCAACACCTATTTTTAAAGGCATGGGACCACCATTTAAAGGGTCGGGTGTGGGGGTGCTACAACCACATGGAAGCTTGGCCTGCAGCATAACTGCTAGACTTCCATCAGAATAACTCTGCTAGAATACAAAATGCAAAAAGGGGGGTTTTGAGAGCACTCCAAGGCTAAGTAAAAATATATTTAAATACAATGGAAGTGCTACTGATTTGGCCAAATTAACTACAAACATCCAATGTCCAGGTCAGGAGACACTTATCCCAGGAAATGCTACCATGCAGGGGGGTGCCAGCCTTTGAATACTATGACATGAGGTAAATAGTTAGGGACTGCCATATGGGGTTTACTTTGACATTGTGTGGTGGCTTACCAATTTTATGATCATAACTTTGTAACTAAAAACCCCTGTTTTTGTAAATACATGCATTTGCATAGATATTGGATTACTTATGAAACAGGGGGCCAGGGAATGTGCATTGATCAATCCCCCTTATTTTTATCATTAACATATGCTCATAATAACCAAGACAACTGTTAGGTTGGGTACAACAGTAAGGGAAGTGCAAAACCAGCATAGGAATATTTATCAAGTAGAATCTGACCTGAAAAAATATTTTATTTTTGACTTTCCTATGCATATGTATGTATATATAACATATTTGGTGCATAACACAGTGCCAGGCTGCATACTGCACAACTCTGCATATTAACCATAATAGTATTTTATATCCTTGAAAATGTATGTATGTATATATATATCCCACATGATTAATAAATACATTTTTTTTATAAAGGGTTTACCTGCTCTGGTCCCAGTTTGCAGCAAACAAAACCAGGATCTTCCTACCAAAGTGATCAAGATTGGATAGCACCCCAGGAAAGCCATCCTTGAGTCCTTGCTTGATGCCTGGATCTGTGGCCTTGAAGTTCTTGAACATGTCCAGGTTCTGCTGGCGATACTCAAAGTACTGGGCCAACAAGCGGAATGCCTCAAAGTGATTGAACTTCCGGGCCCTTAGAAACCTCAAGATGAAAGCATCATCAGTCCTGAGAAAGCCTATATCCGGCCTTGTAATTACCATGTCCCTTACCTCCTGGATGTCTTGATGCAAGGTGTCTGGATTTTCATTTAGCTCCAATCGTGCTTTCTCTAGTGTCTCCGGAGAAAGGCCTGCCTGCAAGTGTGTCATGTTGTCGATTCTATGCAATGATGTTATAATTCCTTATTATACACACTGCAATAGGTATGAGCATGAGTTATTACTCAGAAATAAATGAATGATTGATAAGATGTATTTTAAATAATAAAATATGAGTGTGTCCACATTAATAAGATAAAAGGCAGTTATACAGATCCAAAGTAGATTGTTTCTTTACCCCCTGACCTCAGAGATGAAAAGTAGATAGAAGGAGAGAGCCTTCTAGACAGCAGCAGGGAAAATCCTTTCCTATCTTGCATCCCTCCCAGTACAATGACAATCCTAAAATGCCTCCTGATCAAGTGCACTTTACCGGAGCATTGCTTTCCCTGCCTGCTAAGATTCCTTTGTTTGATGAATTGTACCAAAGAAGAGGTGCACAGGGCTTCTCTTACTGTGACCACGTGCAGAAACCCCACCAGTGATCCACAGTCATGTGTAGGTAAATGCTCATACAGATCCGTAGATATTCATACAGCTCCCATCCTCAGCTCTAAGCAGGCAGCTCACATTAAGGTAAAATACCAATCCAAAACAAGTATCACATCTTGAGGCAGAGAAAAAAACATCTAATCTATGCGGCAAGCTGCAGTATCTGGTCTTGTTACAGAAAGCCACATGGATGAATAAGGAACCTTCAGTCTTAAGGACAAGCAAATAATGGACTGAATGAGAGACCCCTCTAAATATACAATATTAATATCCAGCTGATATTAATAAGATGGTGACACCCTCCTGATTAGGTAGCAAAGAAGATCTGGCAATTCCTTTTCCTTCTGTGCCTCCTATGCAGCATCAATCTGTAGCCTGTCTTTTCCAAAGACAAAGCCAGAAAGACAGGAAACCTGGTTTAAATTGAATGAGATGCATGCATTGCCTGTGGTTTATGCCTTGCAGTTGCTGGGGTTTGGATGGCAATACGAAGAGAGTCTGCCCGGCTGTTGTGTGCATTCAATCACTTCTGGTCCTGCTGCTAGAGGCTGGCTGACGTCATTCTGGGCAGAGTCTGTACTATGCAGCTTGTACCTCTGCTTAGAAGGGCTGGTGCTGATGAAAGCAGGGTCTCCAGCTGCCCTTTATCCTCTCAGCAGAGAATGGTGCACATCTTTTTAACTGGCCTTCCTCACCACATGTTACTTGCACTCTTTATTAGCAAACCCTTTCAAATTCTGCACCTGCTACCTCTCATTTATCATTCACAGCCCCTCCTCTCACTGGTCGAGGCCCACCAGAAGGCAAAGAGCTTGTAATATAGGGAAAAGGCAATCCTGCTGCCCCTTATCCTTGTGTTGTTAATAAAAACAGACTTTATATATTTAAGCTCTAGGCTTTGAAGCAGTAGGGATTTTCAAGCTCATTTTCTTCTTTCCCCTTTATGGAAGCATACATGTGCAGATATATTTGTATATGTAAATTGATATATTTGAAATGTTTTATTAAAGACCTTACCTTTAGCTACAATATTGTAATGCTTTGCACAGTGGTACTTTAAACAAGCCCAACTCCAAAGCACTAAAATGGATGCAAATTTGAGAGTGCTTTGATGCTGTATACAGAGGTATCTGTACATATTCACATGCTGTATCACAGTGAGTGTGGGAGCTGCTAAGCAAGTGTTGCATGTGATCTAAGTGTTAAGCAGCATTAAAAACCTTAAGGCGTTGGTGTTTGCTGTGCATGCTGTGAGTGCTGGGTGCAAAGGGGGATTAAGAGCAAATAACTGACTGCTGTGTGTTCTGAGTATGATCTGAGAAAAACAGCTTTTTCTTTTCTCTTTTGGACTAAGCTGGTAGATACATGTAGTGCATTTATTTTCTTTTTGTGTTTTTTGTCTGAGATACAGTTTCTAAGGGGAGCATTTTAAAGTTAATAAGGTTTGTTAATTTACTGCCTGCTAATTAAGGGGGAGGAGTTAATTAAAAACCTTAAGGTGTTTAAAGCCAAAAAGGCATTTGTGAGGAATTACATTTGGTAGACTATACGTACCTATAAGTGTAAATATGAGTGCTAGTGGGTTTACTGGTATTACTTGTGTCACAAACAAAGAAGGGGATCAGCGCCTAGGGCAACAGGGAGACCAGAAACAATATAATAGTGTAGTATGTTCCAGTTCAATTTAATTAACACCCTTTGCTCAATCAGAACTCCTGTAATATGTGGTTCCTCGGTGACCCCTTCCTTTCCCCTTGAGTGTTACACCGCTGATTAATTATAGCAGCCTCCATCAATTTGGCAGAAATACCTACTTACAAGATCACAATTGGTGTATTGCATATCATATTTCACAGGTGTAGATTGTAGATTCTCCTCGCAGTATACCTTTAAGCTCCAAAGAGGGAACATAGAAATCCCATAACGTAAAACTATTTATTAGTAAAAATATTTTTAAAAATGTCTATTGCACTCACATTTGTTAGGAAGTCAGTCACATAAAATTATAAGTCTCTGTGCAGGTTGCCGATGAACTAAAAGGAGGGTTGTTTGTTGGCCAAGCTCTCTCCTTGTGGTGTTCCATGTAGCTAGTTGTGACGTCACTTCCACCTGACGTGTTTCGCTGAACCAATCAGCTTGCTCAGAGGCATGCTGAGTATTCTACGCGTTTCCCTTAAAAAAGTGATCTCCTCTGGTTGCCATATCAACCCTCCTCTTCTAAAAGCAGCTTGCATTCCATTGGCTTGGCTTTTCTCCTTAGATATTTCTAAAACTTTGTTCACAATCATAAAAAACTGATATAAAATCTCGTTCTGAAGTCCATTAACACTTTTTCTTGTTCTCTACCTATGTACATTTATACATTTATCACCCGGAATTTCCCCTATTTCATTTGACTTATTTTTTATCACTTACATGCAGATAATACCGTATAAGGACAGTACAGATTAACTATACCAATTGTGTATGCTTAAAAAGCTGCAGGGAATGCCACAAGAAGACAGCTTGGCCAGCAAACAACCCTCCTTTTAGTTTATCGGCAAACTGCACAGAGACTTGACATTTTATGTGACTGACTTCCTAACAAATGTGAGTGCAATACACATTTATTAAAATATTTTTACTAATTTATGCTATGGGATTTCTATGTGCCCTCTTTGGCACTTACAAGGAGAATCTACACCTGTGAAATATTACATGTGATACCCCAATTGCGGTATTGTAAGTAGGCATTTCTGCCAAACTGGTGGAGGCTGCTTTAATTTATCAGTGGTGTAACACTCAAGGGTAAAGGAAGGTGTCACCAAGGAAACACATATTATAGAAGTTCTGATTGAACACAGGTAATTAATTAAATTGAACTGGCACATACTACACTATATATTGTTTCTGTTCTCACCGTTGCCTAGGCCTAGGCGATGATCCCCTTCTTTGATTGTGACTTTTTCTGAACAGCTGGGAGACTGTGAAAGGATTGGCAGGAAGAGTAAACAGATGGACTGGTCCACAGGTTATCCAAAACAACAGATTCACCATTTTGGCTGAAGATGCTGGGGAGGTCAGGTCTGATCTGGCATGTAAGGAGCAGCTGACTCTCAGAGCACCCTGTGAGGCAGTGTCTCTAATATGGGTCGTGGGGGGAGTGCAAGGAAGCACTCCAGGCTACCAAGGGAACTGCTTCCACTTTCTTTCCCCTTGTAGTTGTTATGTAGCCAGAAGCAAGCGATGCTCTCAGTGGTTTGTAATAGCACCCCCTACCCACCCCTTCAACTAAAGTGGTCCCATACCTTTAAAAATGGGTGTTGGTTTGGGCAATCTCTCCCTTTAAAAGCTATAGCAGCTAGTGGGAGGATCTAGCCCTCTTTTTAAAACCAAACTCAAGGTCAGGAGACACTGATCCCAAGGACTACTGCTTTTATACTATTGACCAGAGGTAAACAGTTAGGGACCATTGTACGGGGTTTACCTTGATGTGTTATGGTGGCTTACCAATTTTATGATCATAACTTTGTAACTAAAAACCCCTGTCTTTATACCCACATGCACTTGCATATATATTGAATTATTTGTGAGACAGGGGACCATGCAATGTGCATTGATTAATAGGATAAATCAGTTACACTTCCATTGTATTTAAACGTATTATATTTTTCCCTTGGTAGCCTGGAGTGCTTCCACTTTCCCTCCCCTTGACAATTTTATGGCACAGGTTGTTGAGGAGCCATCCAAAAAAATGCTATTCTTGATCTTGTGATCTCTAATGACCCAGAATGTATAGCAAATGTGCAAGTGCATCTTTAACGCTGTTAAAGAGTTCAGAGATCAAGGTAAGGGGATAACGATTCTTTACCGTGATCTTATTCAACTCTGTGTAATCGATACAAGGCCTTAGACCCCTGTCTTTCTTTACAACAAAAAAATAATTCAGCCCCACTGGAGAAGAGGAAGGCCTTATAAAGCCTCTATCCAGGTTCTCCTTTATGTACTCCTCCATGGCCTGGGATTCAGGGATAGAAAGAGCATAAGATCTACCCTTAGGAGGAGAGGAACCTGATATTAAATCAATGGCACAATCATAGGGTCTGTGGGGTGGAAGGGTCTCAGCCGCCTTTTTAGAGAAGACATTGGAAAAAGAGGCATAAAAAGGAGGTTACCCCTCTAGGGAAGTTGCAGCTAAGGTACGGGAGGACTTAAAACATGAAGACTCACATGATGTACTCCAAAGAAGTAACTTACTGGTGAGCCAGTCAACACATGGATTATGTTTCTGCAACCACGGGAGGCCGAAGATGACAGGGGTCTGGGGGCATTCAATGACATTTTTTCGGAATGATTATCTAAAGACATAGTCAGAAAACCGGACTTGAAAAATACCAACCCACTACCAAGGGAACTTCCATCAATAGCCCCTAGCCTAAGAGAGGGAACAAGCAGGTATCCTTTGTCTACGCGCAAAAGTAATATCCAGAAAATTCCCAGTTGAACGAGAATCTATGAAGGCAGAACACTTGCACAACTCTTATCTCAATTTTAGAAAACCGGAAGTAATATCTGAGGAAAGAATACTTGAGTGGAAATGACAGGACCCAAGCAGGACTCCCCAGACCTGCTCAGGCTCTGCCATTTCCCAGCCTCTTGGGACAAGAGTCGCAGAAATGCCCTTTATGCCCACAATAAAGACATAAACCATTTGCCCACCTACAATGCTTCTCAGAAGACAAACGGCTTGAACCCAGCTGCATGGGCTCCTCTGCAGGTCTGAGGGCTGAGTAAGAGGATATAGGGGTCAAGTCTTGCCGTGTACTCTGAGACACAGTCATACTGTAGCTGCTACCTCCAAATGTATGTATCTATCAAGATAGCCAGATGCATAAGGGAGTCAAGAGAAGACTTTGTAGGAAAATTAACTAGGCTAGAGAAAATTGGTCTGCTAGCCTGGACTGGAGCAGACACAGGAGCGATAGGTTGCTGCTGAACTTGATCCAGCCTCGCAGATAGTCCCTGGAGATATTGAACGATCTGGTCTTGAATCCCCTCCTGTTCTCTGAGGCGCTGAAGGAGACTCACCAGGATCGCCTCCATCATAGTGGCCCAATATAATGTAACATATGCCAAACCCAGAACAGACCCAAGGTTCCAGTCACGGCTCACTGTTCTGCATATAACAACCGCCATTTGCTTCGGGAGGAGTCCTCCGCTAATCGGATGCCACCAGGTCTTAATGTGAGAGAACCTAGGAGAAAGTTGGGCGAGCAAGGTGTACGTACAAACAAGATTGGAAATTAGGAGTGTTGTCAAGGATAAGCTGAGTCGGTACCAAATCATGCAGTGCAGTACAAAGTCGAGAGGCAGGAGCATAGTAAAGGTCACAGACCGGGTCGGTGCACAATAGAGCAAATATAGATAGGATTCAAGAGAATGGTCAAGATACAGGCAGGTGTCAGGATGGGCAGCAGACTAGGCTTGGTCAGGGGTCAGGCAGGGTCAAAACTAGACAGAACACACTGTCACGAGCGCCGCCCGGAGCAGGTCCAAGAGCTCCGGGCGGCGCGTCCTCTCCTGCCGGCGTCGCTCCCAAGATGGCGGCGCCCATGGCCGCCACGTGGGTAAGCGGCGCCGGCGCGATGACGTCAGTGCGCCGACGTCGGCGCAAGGACGTCAATGACGTCACTAAGGCGCCAAATTCAAATAAAAAGCCTGTTTAGACGCCAGAATGGCGCCCAAGTATAGGATTACCTTCCCTAAAGTGTATCCTGGGTTTCCTGTGTACCTTATTGCCAAATCTTGTTCCTGATCTGTTTCCTGACCCCTTTGCCTGGACTTTGGACCTTGTTGTATTCTGCCTGCCTGTGAACTCTTGCCTGATCCTGACTATTCTTCGTTTAACCCTTTGGACACCGCGACCTTGTTCCCTCAAGAGGGCTTCCTCCTTGATCCTGACAACCTCCCTGGAGGAGCTCCCGGCTCCCTGACATTATACTTGGGCCATGGATCCTTCTGAGGAAGCCACACCTCATGTCGGACGAGCGCTCCGCGGACTGGCATCCCGCATGGAGGACTACGAAAACCAGCAGGTTCGCATTGGGCAAGCACTCGATGTCCTGCTGGCTCAAGTGCCTTCTGCGTCCTCCACTGCTCCACCTACTGGGGACCCCCCCATGGCGGCAGCCCCCACGAACACAAGCTACCCGACAGGTGAGCCTCGCATTCCACCTCCCCCTCGTTTCAGTGGGGACCCACAAGCCTGCAGGGGATTTGCCACGCAATGCCAAATTCAATTTGAGTTCCAACCCACACAGTTTCCTAGCGAGCGTTCCAAGGTGGGGTATGTGATGTCTCGATTGGAAGGCAAGCCACTAGAGTGGGCCACGTCTCTTTGGGAGAAGAATTCCCCGCTGACTTTTGATGTTAAAGACTTTCTCCAGGCTTTTCGTATAGTTTTTGATGCTCCAGGTCGGGTTACGAACGCCCCTGCCCGTCTCTTGCAGCTCCGGCAAGGAAGCCGCAGTGTCAATGAGTATGCTATAGACTTCCGAACACTGATGGCGGAGACTTCCTGGTGTGATGACGCTTACAAGGCCGTATACTACCAAGGCCTATCCATCCGCATCAAAGATGATCTCGTCTCCAGAGAGACTCCTGACACCCTGGAAGGGTTGATCGCTCTATCCATTAAGGTGGACACTCGTCTCAGAGAGCACCAGGTGGAGAGAGAGCGCAGTAGATGATTTTCTCCCATGTTGGCCCCTCGCTTTCAAAGGCCGATTCTGCAAACACCCGCTGTTCCTGTGACCCATGTGTCGACGTCTCCCTTGGAGGAACCCATGCAAGTAGGAAAGACTCGCCTCTCCGAGCAGGAAAGACTCCGAAGACGTATGGCAGGTCTCTGTTTATACTGTGGTGGGCATTCCCATTTTGCCAACGCCTGTCCTGCCAAAGCCAAGAGTTTTGTACCCCGAGGTATGTCTCAGGTTTCTCATGTAGGGGGCATCACTCGAGGTTCTCTGGAGAAGTATCAAGAAAATTCACGCAGGCTTCTCCTTCCTTTGCAGATTCACCTGGCAAGTAAGTCTATCTTCGAAAGGGCCTTCCTCGACTCCGGAGCGGATGGCAATTTCATGGATGCCTTTTTTGCCGAACGCATGAAGATTCCTCTGCTTCCATTGTCTTCTCCCCTGCGAATTACTGCCATAGATGACAAACCCCTGGAGTTTGAATTCGTCACAAAGTTCACGGCGGAACTATCTGTACAAGTTGGGGCGCTGCATCAAGAAAAACTTTCATTCTTCATCATCCCCTGTCCTTCTACTCCAGTGATATTGGGTCTTCCATGGTTACGTCTGCATAACCCCACCATAGACTGGTCCACTGGGCAGATCTCTCGTTGGAGTTCATTTTGCCTGCAACATTGCCTTCCGCCAAAACCCCTCGAGAAGGTGAATGTCTCCTCTGCGGAATTAAAGACTTTGCCCTCCACTTACAAGGGATTTTCCGATGTATTTTGTAAAAAGTCTGCAGAGTTCCTTCCCCCACATCGCTCCTACGACTGTCCGGTTGAACTCCTGCCTGGAGCTATGCCCCCCAGAGGGCGCACCTACCCTCTCTCTCCTGCAGAGACTACCGCTATGAAGGAGTACATCCAAGAAAATCTCCAGCGGGGGTTTATCCGCCCTTCTACCTCTCCTGCAGGGGCTGGGTTCTTCTTCGTGGAGAAGAAGGACGGAGGCCTTCGGCCTTGTATAGACTATCGGGGTCTGAATAAGATCACCGTGAAAAACAGATACCCTCTGCCCCTGATTGCCGAGCTCTTTGACCAGCTGAAAGGGGCAAAGATTTTCTCCAAGTTGGATCTCCGGGGGGCCTACAACCTCATTCGCATCCGGGAGGGTGACGAATGGAAGACGGCATTCAACACTCGGGATGGGCACTATGAATATCTCGTTATGCCCTTCGGCCTATGCAATGCCCCTGCCGTCTTCCAGGAGTTTGTGAATGATGTGTTCCGAGATCTCCTAGGAAGGTTCGTAGTCGTATACTTGGACGACATCCTGATCTTTTCCAAGGACCTTGAAAGTCATCGCTCCCAGGTGAAGGAGGTACTCTCTCGTCTGAGGAAGAACTCTCTCTTCGCCAAGTTGGAGAAGTGTGTTTTCGAGGTATCCAAGATCCCCTTCCTAGGATACATTATCTCTCCAGAGGGATTTGAGATGGACCCCGTGAAAGTGTCGGCCATCCAGGAGTGGCCTCTCCCACTGAGTACCAAAGCAATCCAGAGATTCATCGGATTTGCTAATTATTATCGACAGTTCATCCGGGGGTTCTCTTCCCGCATTGCACCTATCCTGGCCCTCATCCGAAAAGGGGGTAAACCCAGCCTGTGGCCTCCATCTGCCATAGAAGCCTTTCAGTCCTTGAAAGAGGCCTTCACGTCTGCTCCTGTTCTTCGACATCCCAATCCTGCACTACCCTTCTGCATCGAAGTTGATGCTTCTGAAGTCGGAGCCGGAGCTATCCTGTCTCAGAGACACTCCTCTGATGGAAAATTGCACCCCTGTGCGTTTTTCTCCAAGAAGTTCTCATCCGCAGAGCAGAACTATGATGTCGGAAATCGAGAACTCCTGGCAGTCAAGCTTGCCCTTGAAGAATGGCGTCACCTCCTGGAGGGTTCCGAAATTCCTGTCCAGATTTTCACTGATCACAAAAATCTGGAGTTCATACAGTCCCTCAAGAGGCTAAATCCCAGACAAGCCAGGTGGGCCCTTTTCTTTTCCCGATTTAACTTTGTTTTGACTTATCGCCCAGGTTCCAAAAATCTGAAGGCCGACGCCTTGTCTCGTAGCTTCACTCCGGTGGACCGTGACCCTGAGAGACAGGAACCAATCATTCCACCAGTCAAGATCATTGCCTCTCTGTATCCCCAATTTGCCGACCAGATTCTGGCTGGGCAGTCCTCGGCTCCTCAAGATACTCCGATTGGCATGGCCTTCGTCCCTCCAGAACTTCGCCTGGCCATTCTGCAACAAACCCACTGCTCCAGGCAAGCTGGACATCCTGGTCCGGCCAAGACCCTTGAACTTTTGAGGCGCCTAGTCTGGTGGCCTGATATCCGCAAGGATGTAAAGGACTTTGTGGCTGCTTGTAATGTCTGCGCCACTTCTAAGCCTAGCCATTCCCGCCCCAGTGGGTTGTTACAGCCTTTGCCGGTACCCTCTCGTCCATGGACACACCTCTCTATGGACTTTATTGTCGAACTTCCTCCCTCCGGTGGGAATACTGTGATCTGGGTTGTTATTGACCGCTTCTCCAAAATGGCCCATTTCATCCCTCTGAAGAAGTTGCCCTCTGCGGTGGAGTTGTCCCAGCTATTTATCCAGTACATCTTCCGCCTGCATGGTTTCCCGGTGGAGATCGTCTCCGATAGAGGCACCCAGTTTACTGCCAAATTCTGGCGTTCCCTATGCAAAGACCTGGGAATTGTTCTTCAGTTTTCATCTGCATACCATCCGCAGACGAATGGGGCAGCTGAACGTGTCAACCAAGCCCTGGAACAGTTCCTGAGGAACCACGTATCCCTCTGCCAGGATGACTGGTCTGATCTCCTCCCATGGGCGGAATTCGCTCATAATAATGCTTGTCATTCCTCTACAGGGAGGTCTCCGTTCATGTCGGTGTATGGTCTGCATCCTCAAGCTTTTCCCCAAGACTTTGTGCTATCTGATGTCCCGGCTGCTGACGACTCCGCAGCCCATATGTCTGCTATTTGGGCTGCTACCAAGTTGAACCTAGAGAAGAGCGCTCTTGTTCATAAGACTTTCGCGGATCGTCGTCGAAGATCCTCTCCTCCCTACAAGGTGGGTGATAATGTCTGGCTCTCTTCCAGGAATATCCGGTTGAAGATACCATCTCCCAAGTTGGGTCCAAAATTCTTGGGTCCATTTCCAATCTTGGAGATAATCAACCCTGTGGCTGTCAGACTCCAACTGCCACCAGAGATGAGAATCCCCAACGTGTTCCACGTGTCTCTGGTGAAACCCGCCATCACCAACCGGTTCTCTGGCGGTCAATCTCCTCCTCCTGCCATCTCTGTGGAGGGTCAACTCGAGTACGAGGTGGAGAGAATCCTAGACTCCAGGATCTCCAGAGGGTCTCTTCAGTACCTCATTCAGTGGAGGGGCTTTGGCCCTGAAGAATGCTCCTGGGAAGGTCACCGTGATGTTCACGCTCCTCGTCTGGTGAGGGAGTTCCACTCCAAATTTCCCCAGAAGCCAAATCCTGGTGGTCCGGAGGCCCCCCGTGAGGGGGGGGGTACTGTCACGAGCGCCGCCCGGAGCAGGTCCAAGAGCTCCGGGCGGCGCGTCCTCTCCTGCCGGCGTCGCTCCCAAGATGGCGGCGCCCATGGCCGCCACGTGGGTAAGCGGCGCCGGCGCGATGACGTCAGTGCGCCGACGTCGGCGCAAGGACGTCAATGACGTCACTAAGGCGCCAAATTCAAATAAAAAGCCTGTTTAGACGCCAGAATGGCGCCCAAGTATAGGATTACCTTCCCTAAAGTGTATCCTGGGTTTCCTGTGTACCTTATTGCCAAATCTTGTTCCTGATCTGTTTCCTGACCCCTTTGCCTGGACTTTGGACCTTGTTGTATTCTGCCTGCCTGTGAACTCTTGCCTGATCCTGACTATTCTTCGTTTAACCCTTTGGACACCGCGACCTTGTTCCCTCAAGAGGGCTTCCTCCTTGATCCTGACAACCTCCCTGGAGGGAGCTCCCGGCTCCCTGACACACACTAAGAATAGACCTTGTTGGGCAACATGTAACTAACTGATGTCACTTTAAATATTTGAATTTCGCACCTTTGATAATGTCACGTGTGGCGCACCAAAGCCAAAAAGAAGCACCAGAGCTGTAAGCGGTGTGCACTGAAGAGGAAGACTACAGGCATCCTTGCAAGGAGTGTGGTACCACCAGGTACTTTCCTCACAAACAAGCTCACTTCATAGCTGCACTGATGGCTCAGCTCAATCTAGTCAGTGGCTGACTCAGGAAATGATTCATAAAGCTTTAATAAAAATTAAGGTAAACAATGCTCCCCCTGGGTTCTAAGAGAGCTTATTTCAGTTTTAGCTTTCATCTGGTATGGTACTTATGGATTGGAGAAAGGATGTCATTCCAATATTTAAAAAGGATTACAATCTCAGCCTGGCAGTTACATGCCAGTAAGTTTGACATCTGTGGTGGGCAAATTATTTGAAGGTTGTTAAGGGATCACATTTAAAATTTAGTCCTAGTAAATTATGAGCAGCAATCAGCATGGCTTTATGAAGGATAGGTCATGTCAGACAAATTTGATTGCTTTTTATGATGAAGTAAGTAAGATGCAGGACAGTAGGGGAGCAGTAGATATGATCTATTTGGATTTTGCCAAAGTGTTTGATATCATGCCCGCAAATGACTGATTTCTAAACTAAGGTCTGTTGGACTTAATGAAGTAATTTGCCATGGAAAGGAAGCTGGCTATGGGATCAAGTACAGAGGGTGGTTGTTAATGGTACATTCTCTAGTGGAGCAAGGTTCTTAGTGGGGTCCTTCAGGGCTTGGTATTGGGTCCACTTTTATTTAACTTGTTCATTAAAGACTTAGGGGAGGGTATTGTAAGTAATGTACCAGTGTTTGCAGATGACACAAAATTATCCAGCCCAATTAATTCCATCCAGGATGTGGCATCCTTGCCGCAGAATCTTGTTTAAAATATTTTATTTGATTTTCATATTAAACAAATGAAATCAAAATGACAACAAATGTTATGCAGATGAAGAAAATATGTTGCAAAGGAGACAATGGCATGATAGTATCAAAACTATATCATTCATGAAAAATAACAAAAAACGAACTACAAATTAACTAAGCCAGTGGATGCACAAGTAATAAAAGAAAGAAAAAGCCCATTTATCATCTGGAGTGTCAGATAGGTCATCTAACTATTGAAGAAAGCGCATTATTTGATCGCCAGTATTGGAGTTACAGATTTCGAAATAAGGAGACCGCAGAATCTTGACAAGCTGACAATCTGGGCAGCTAAGTGGCAAATGAGATTCAATGTTGATAAATGTAAAGTCATGCACCCAAGCCACTATACTCTTAATGGGACTGCACTAGGCAAATCCATTATGGAAAAGGACCTTGGAGTCCTTGTAGATGATAAACTTGGTTGTAGCATCAAGGGCAAATAAGGTCTTGAGCTGTATTAAAAGGGGCATTGATTCACTGCAGGAAGGGGTCATTCGTCCACTGTATAGAGCACTGGTAAGGTCCCATCTAGAATATGCCATAGAGTTTTGGTCTCCATTGCTCAAACAGGACATTATTGAATTAGAGAGGGTACACCGAAAGGCAACTAAGCTGGTAAAAAGTATGGATAATCTTAGCTATGAGGAAAGACTGGCCAAATCGGGGATGTTCAGGCTGGAGAGAAAGCGCTTAAGGGGTTATATGGTAACTATGTATAAATATATAAGGAGATCATATAATAATCAGAGTGTGTCAGTTTAGTAGGTAGCACCTCCCATTGATAAAGATTTGAAACAAAAAAGGTGGTGTGCAAGGTCATTAATGGTTAAATGTAGACAAAAAAAGAAGAAAAAGTATGACCCATATATTTGCACCTTCCCACACTAGTTAACTGGATTCCCAGAGCAACAGAATGATAAAATGTAACTTTTATTAATTATATCCTAAAATTGTATTGAGACAAAATAAAGGTAAAGTGTATGTTAAAATCAAGGTTAGGTAAGGTAGCTGAAGTAGACTCAAGGTCATCAGCTAATAGACGGTATTTACTTATCAGAACGATGCGGTTTTCACTTGCAAATAAATGGTAAGTTACCCACGACTTCACTCGCAGTCTTAGGGTACTGGTGGCCCACTATGTATATATGGATCGGGTGGAAATAGGGTTAAGTGGTACTGTATATATGACACAGAACTGAACCGTAAATGAGCCCCAATTCCACAAAACACACTGTATTCAGGCAGTTTGTAGATCCTTATCCTTTAGCAACCTTAAAAAGCTGAGTGTTTCTAATCTAAGAGAGACCGAATCTGCCCAATTGCGAGATCCGTCTACTCAGTTAGCTGGGCAAAAAATACTTGGTGTGCGGACCGTCCAGTATATACAAAGAGACAAACGCCTGCTTACTCCATTATAACATAGCCGTCAGCGCCGGCAAGGAGAGGAGGCTTCTCTTAATCAGGTTTGACTGTCGGCTTCGACCCGCACCACCTTTACATTAATGAGACCAAACCGCCAGCTGAAGAGTGACTGAGCCACGGAGCACTGCGGCTTGTATCGGTATACCGGTATTACCCAAACCACCCTTCCGCCCTTCCACCCTTCCGTTTTTTTTCCCACAGTTACGTAAGACACCGTCCCTACCTAACAGTTTAAAATTCTAAGAGCGCCTAATAATCTATCTAATGCTTTATATACCAGCTGATGTGAGGTCACCCATTCCGATTCGAAGAAAATAGGTTCCGCCTAAATATTCATAAGGGTTTTTTTCAGCGAGAGAGCTGTGAAGATGTGGAATTCTCTCCCTTAATCAGTAGTACAGGCTGATATATTAGATAGCTTTAAAAAAGGGTTGGATGGCTTTTTAGCAAGTGAGGGAACACATGGTTATAGAAGATAGCTCATAGTACAAGTTGATCCAGGGACTAGTCCGATTGCCATTTTGAAGTTGCACATATGTATGCAAGGCAAATTCAGAATTAGCACCTTCTAATAATTCAAGGTTTTCCTTAGTGGGCTGCTTAAACACACTTGCAGTGTGATGCAGCAAAGCTGATTTTATGGCAATTATTGCAGTAGTACAGGCTGATATATTAGGTAGCTTTAAAAAAGGGTTGGATGGCTTTTTAGCAAGTGAGGGAATACATGTTTATAGAAGATAGCTCATAGTACAAGTTGATCCAGGGACTAGTCCAATTGCCATTTTGTAGTCAGGAAGGAATTTTTACCCCTCTAACACAAATTGGAGAGGCTTCAGATGGGTTTTTTTTGTCTTCCTCTGGATCAACTAGCAGTTAGGCAGATTAAAAGGTTGAACTTGATGGGCATGTGTCTTTTTTCAACCTAATACTATTTTACTATGTTACTATAATACTATTTTGTGGCAAGCTTAAATTTGCCCATTCTGCTTGTTCTAATGGGTTATGTGTAATTGCACATATGTACGCAAGGCAAATTCAGAATTAGCACCTTCTAGTAATTCCAGGTTTTCCTTAGTGGGCTGGTTAAACACACTTGCAGTGTGATGCAGCAAAGCTGATGTTATGGCAATTATTGCTGTTTCACACCAATGAAGTAAAGGAAACATTATGCAAGTTGCATTTCTTCTACCAATTTGCATTCATAAGTAGTGATGAGCTAATCTGTCCTGTTTCAGTTCGCCAAAATATTAGCAAAACTGCCAAAAAAAATGAAACCTTTTTTAACAAATATTTTGACAATATAGTGTTGTTGCACGTCATTTTTCAGAGCACCTTGTTTCTACTTTGGGCGGGGGGTGCTTTGTATCCCACATTAAAATGAATAAACCATATGTTGTATTTGTATGTATGTATTGTAAGAGTTTGGGTAGCTGGGATCAGTTTTCCTGGGGTAACACAGCCCACGGCACAAGCACAACTCATGAGAGTATAGTCTCTTTTTGGCAGTTTATTGTTTCTTGCAGAAACAATAAACAAAACAAACAATTCAAAATAAAATCCTTGCCACTTAATGGGCTTCTAACTAATACAGGTCAGTTTTCCTAACTAACCAGGAGAAGGCCTACCGCCTGTCTCCCCAAAACAAAGAACATAAAGGAAGATATAAAATCCCAAACCTTTTGGTGATTTCAATCCCTCTCACACAGGCAGCTTTCCTGTGTCTTTTCCCCAGCCAGGAACTCTCCACTCTGGCTTGAGCTGCCTCTTTAAAGGAAAACTATACCCCCAAAATGAATACTTAAGCAACAGATAGTTTATATCAAATTGAATGACATATTAAAGAATCTTACCAAACTGAAATATATATTTACATAAATATTACCCTTTTACATCTCTTGCCTTGAACCACCATTTTGTGACTCTATCTGTGCTGCCTCAGAGATCACCTGACCAGAAATACTACAACACTAACTGTAACAGGAAGAAGTGAGAAAGCAAAAGGCAGAACTCTGTCTGTTAATTGGCTCATGTGACCTTACATGTGGTTTGTATGTGTGCACAGTGAATCTTACGATCTCAGGGGGCGGCCCTTATTTTTTAAAATGGCAATTTTCTATTTATGATTACCCAATGGCACATACTACTAGAAAAGTATATTATTATGATAATGGTTCATTTACATGAAGCAGGGTTTTACACATGAGCTGTTTTACTCAGTATCTTTTAATAGAGACCTACATTGTTTGGGGGGTATAGTTTTCCTTTAATTAACCACCTGAAATACATCAGTACAACTCAAAACACCAGGCTGGACTAGCAGTCCCGGAACCACTCTGTTAGGAACCTGGGGCATAAATAAGCTCCGTCCTGGACTTTCCCAGGTATCCTAGTAGTGACCTCACCACAGTATTTAAATAGACAGTGGGACAGCTCAGATCCCTTTGGTTGATGTGGAAGGAGAGGGGAAGCATAAAATTATGTATGTGGTTTTTTGTTGTTCTTGCTCAAAACGAAATGAGCTGCGTGGCAAATTTTTGTCATTCTTTCGTGAAAATTTCTGTTGCCGGTGGAATGCGTAACATTGCGGTGAATATTTACATGATGAAATTTTTTGCTCATCACTAGGGGCAAATTGCTGGTTATAACAAGTTGTGGCACATGATATTTAGCAGGTGTCACAACAACATTAAATTTTGACTGGTATCCTAAGTTTAATTCCAGAATAGATGCTATCTGCAAAGAGTTTGTTCTTCTCCCTGTGTCTGCATGCCAAAAACATACAAACAGATCAATAGGCTTTTTATAAAATTGACCCTACTGTGTGTAAATGTGACAGGGACCTAATATTGTAACCACCACTGGGGCAGAGACTAGTGTGAATGATGTATAATCTATAAAAGTGCAGCATAATTTGTCAGTGCCCTATAAATAACATAATAATTGCAGGTAAAAATTCAGCAATGTGTGTGCTAAAGTAGTGCACTTGCAAAATCTACAGAGCCCTCTTATAAGACAAGTAGTGTCAGGCCAAATTTTATTTCAAATACCCTTAACCCTGGAAAATAGAGCTTTCATTAGTGATGGGCGAATTTGCGCCGTTTCGATACGCCGAAAAATTCGCCAATTTCTTGTGAAATTCGCAAAACGGCGAAAAATGCGCGAAATGGCGCCGGCGTCCGTTTTTTCGGAAAAAAAATTTTGACGCCGGCAAATTTTTGCCGCAAATTTTCGCGGGTGTTTCGTGAAATTATTCGCTGCCAGCGAATCGCGCAAATTCACAGCGAATTTGCGCCTGGTGAATAAATTCGCCCATCACTAGCTTTCATTACAACAACACAGCAGCATAGGCATGGACACTTGCTGACAGGGGGAGAGGGAATTAGCAGAAGCTAAGAATGTTCATCTTAGAGACTAAGATTCTGTCCGCTGCTAAAGGTGGCCATACACTCTACAATTACCATTGGTCGTACTAAAGATCTTTTGTCCACTCTAATAACATTAAGAGTTGAATCGTCAGATATGCAGGTTAAAAAAAAGACTTCTTTAGCCATGTCCAACAATTCAGAATTAACGGCCATTAATGACCTCCAAAGGTGCCCAATCAAAATTATCAACCCTGCCCCAACAAACATGTACAGAGATGCATAGAAAGATCTTCCGTATGATAAATATTGGTGCGTGTATGACCACCTTAATCCCGTACCCCTCTCCGATGAGCAAAGGTCTGTGCCTCAGCTACAATGCATGTATACTGTTTGTTTTTTGTTTTTTAATATCTGATATTTGCGGAGCTGCTTTGGCATAAAGGGCAATTTACAAATACAAAAGTGCTACATTTCACATATCTAGTTGCCAATAGCAACCAATCAGGTTTTTGTTTTAAACCTGTAGCAGACAGTTTTCTAACTTGAAGTAGACTGTTCAAAACTAAATGCTCAAACTATCTATGTCTGTTTGTCCATTAGTACATCTATCTACAAATATGCAGACAGCTTATAAATCAGAATT
Organism: Xenopus laevis; assembly: GCF_017654675.1. NCBI lineage: Eukaryota > Metazoa > Chordata > Amphibia > Anura > Pipidae > Xenopus > Xenopus laevis. Next base: position 67,942,120 of record NC_054379.1, on the reverse strand, counting down.
TCTTAACCTTTTTCTCAGGATTCCAAAATTAAGTGCCAGAAGTAACTTCTTAATTGCTTTCAAACAAGTTACACACATACAGTAGCTCTAATAACTAATCTGTTGTAGCCTTACATTTCACAACATTTAACAGGATCATGGATTCTGACCCTTAATCGAATGAGAAACAATTTTTGGGTCCCAGAACACAGAGAAGGGCAATGCTGATTCCAAGTGACTTGACACCCATGTCTTGCTTTGGATAAAATATATTTCTTATGAATCTATTATAATGTTATGCTAAAACACAGTTGAATTCCCTTTAATAATTGTCTTTCCACACTTGTTTATATTAACTATTTATATGCTGGGAAACTCAAAAGCAATTCAAGGTACCTAGATACTTCACTGGTAGAACAGAGAGTTCAGCAAAGGCCAATAAAAAGAACATTTTTTCTCATACTAACCTCAATTTACTAACTTACAGATACAATACACAATATGGCCAAAATCATAAGGATACCTTTAATTAATGTAATTGGCAATGTAAACCACACTTATCACTGTGAACATTGGTACCACCACATTATACATTGCCATTCTTGACCATTTTCTTATTATTATTCTGTGGCAGTTTGGGAGTGGTCTTTTCCTGTTTTAGAAGGATAATAACTGTGAGAATACCTGTTGGTCTAGTGTTGTGGTGGAGATGCCAGCTACACTCATGCGGGGGGGGGCTTCTTCTTCTTTCACGCTCCAATTAGCAATAGTTTTGAGCGCTGCATCTGACATCATCGTCTAAATACTTAAAGGGCCCGCGCCAAATTGTACTTTGCCCAACGTAAGTCTATTTCCATAGTTCCTAGGTGTGCTTATATTGTCTGATCTTTGCCCATGCTCCTTGCCTGTTCCTGACCTTGCTGTTCTGCTGCTTGTACTGACCCCTGCCTGTTACTGACATTCTTTGGATCTTGATTTTGTACCACGCTACTGTTTGGTGTTGACTACGGCCTGTGACCTGAACTACGCTTCTGCTTCATACTGCACTGTCTATTTGGTATTGACCCAGCTTGTACCATTACATGACAGCTTGCTACCTACTCCGCATCCCTTGTGTACACATTCGGTTCCCTTGCCTGCCCTGAACCCTCTCTTTGGTCCTCTCACATTAAGACCTGGCAGCATCCAAGTAGTCACTCCTCCTGTGGTGTTGTTGGTGTTAATTCTGGGTTTGGGATACCATATGTTACATTACGTTGTGTCACAACACGGACACCACCGGAACAGCTGCTTCTCCCACTACAACTGAAGCAATCCTGGCTAGACTTTTCCAACGTCTGGGGGAACAAAAGGCAAATTGTCCAGTGCCTCAAGGGACTCTCCACAAGCCTGAACCATGTCCAACAGCAACATGTAGCTCCTGCTTCAGCCCCTGTCCCAGCAAGCAGAACACTACCCTCTTCCCTGGGTAGCTCCATAGTGGAACCCAAGATCCCATTCCCAGAAAGATTCACCGGGGATCGAAGTTTTTCACCTTCCAAGAAGCATGTAAACTTCATTTTGGGTTCTTACACCACTCCTTTCCCAATGAGGAATCCAGGGTGAATTTGTGATCACCCTACTCCATGGGGATCCTCAACTCTGGGCATTTAGCCTGTGCCCTGCCAATCCAGCCCATCTCTATCTGGAAGCCTTTTTCAAGGCTATGGCAATCATTTATGATGATCCTAGCCATGCTGCCTCTGCTGATGCAGCTATCCTTAACCTCAGACAGGGTAAACGGCGGGTCAAATATTATTTTACGAAATTCAGCCACTGGGCGTTAGGGATGGGCTGAATGATGCAGCTTTTTGTAACCAGTTCAGGGTGTGGCTCGCCTACTCTGTCCTCCTTAGATTCACTCATGCACCTCACTATCCAGATTGATAGGAGGCATATGAAGAGATGCCACGGGAATACCCCTGTGGTTGGCCCTTCTAATAAACAGGCCTTATGACTGTGCTATCAATTTAATTCCATGTTCCTCTCCTCCTAGGGGTCGAACATACCCTGTTCTGTCCTCCCTACGTATTACCCTGGGGCAGTGTGTAGTTCAAACACAGTTATATCCAAAGATATGTGTCCCCAGGCTTTTTCATTGGTAAAAAATATAAATGTATTTATTTATGTGGGGTCAGTATGTATCAAAACTTTTTAATGCAACTTTAAATACATTTAGATTTTTTACCAATGAAAAAGCCTGGGGACACATATCTTTGGATATAACTGTGTTTATGCTGATTGCCTATGAACTGGGGCAAGTCCCTTTGGTCCCTTTGGCTTGGGATACATAGAAATCAGGCATGAGCTTGGAGTCTGTAGATTTTACTGGATAGGCAAGTGGAATAGATAGAAAGCTGAGTGGAGAGGTGAAACAGTAACAAATACAGAAAGCACAATAAGTATGTTTGCAATGAACAATAATATAAAACATATATGCATATAAACTGCAACAAGAAAACACTAGTTGGCATGAATGTATATGCAGCAATGTCTCTGGGGGTGCTGGCAGCTGTGGAGGTGATTTGGTGCAACTATTTTGCTTACCAACGATGCTACCGTGAGGAGAGAATAAACTGTATGCTTCTTCCACACCATGAGCTGTAAAATGGAGTCCTAGCTCCCACAAGGCACTGTTTTAAGTCACATATTGGAAGTATGGTAGCCTGATTAGTTCAAATGCAGTTCTGCCATAAGCCATGTGGAGGTGCAGAACCAATACAGGAAGTGACCTTGTGCACTTACAGCAAGTGTCCAGCGGAGGGAGCTCCGAGCAAATGAATTGTGAAATATGAAAGCATCATGACAGCTTATGCTGGAGACATGACATACCCTCTTTCTCTTCTTGAGTCCCAGGCCATGGAGGAGTATATTAAGGAAAACCTGGAGAGGGGGTTTATAAGGCCTTCCTCTTCCACTACGGGTGTCGGCTTCTTTTTTGTTGAGAATATGGGGTGGGGGCTGAGGCCATGCATTGATTATAGAGGTCTAAATAAAATCATGATCAAGAATCGTTTTCCCCTTCCCCTGATCCTCAAACTGTTCGATAGAGTTAAGGGCAAAACTGGGTCTAAAGAATGCATATAATCTAATACAAATCAGGGAAGGGGATGAATGAAGATGCCCTTCAGAATATGCATTATGAATATTTAGTAATGCCTTTTGGCTTATATAATGTCCCAGCCGTCTTCTAACATAAACAATGTCTTCTGTGATCTTCTGGGACGGTATGTTGTGGTGAACCTTGATTGTGATCTATTGTGCTAGTTTAACTGATCATTATGCCAATGTTCTATTTAGCTCTTATCTAGGTTACGGCAAAATCAGTTTTATGCCAAACTTGTAAAGTGTATATTTCAAGATTTTCTAGGGTGTATCTTGTCAGAAAAAGGTTTGGAGATGGAGCCAGCCAACATTCAGGCCATTCTAGATTGGGTGCAACTCCTGTCTCTGTGAGCTGTTCAAAGGTTCCTTGGGGTCGCCAATTATTATAGACAATTTATCAAGAACTTCTCTACATTAGTGGCTCCTATCACTGCCCTTATTAAAAAGGAGGCAATCCCTAGTAGTTGGCCTAAAGATGTGATAAGGGCCTTTGAATTATTTAAAAAAGCATTTATTTCAGCACCAGTGCTCCAGCATCCAGACTCTACACTCCCTTTAGTGGGGGAAGTGGATGCTTCTCAGATTGGAGTGGGGGGACACCCAGCTTGATAAAAGACCATTTGGTCTGAAACGTTGCTGTAATGCCCTTGGACCAATAAAGGCAGTTTTATTTAAAACTGCGGGTGCTGGACTAATTTCTTCGCCAGTATTGCCAGTGGAAAGTGGCCATTGGAGAACGTGCACCCAGCCAAGGAAGGGAGTGGAAATCGTGCTGACTACTAGTCTGCTAATTGGGGGACACCCTATTACCAATAAGATTCATCCCTGTGTCTTTTTTTCTAGGAAGTTCTTTCCTGCCAAGATGAACTATGATATTGGTAACAGGGAATAGCTGACCATTAAATGGGCCTTTGAGGAGTGGAGACATCTTCTGGAGGGCACTAATCACTTTGTTACGGTCTTAACCTATCATAAAAATCTGTTAGAAAAACAAAAATCTGTTACATACTGAATCTGCTAGGCGCCTAAATCCCAGACAGGCCAGGTGGGCACTTTAACTTTGTTATAACATACAGGCCTGGGAGAAAATGCTAAAGCAGATGCCCTTTATATAAGCTTTGTCTCCAATCATAGAGAAGACTCTGAACCTGATTTTATTGTCTCCAAGGAAGTTAATGTAGCTGCACTGAGCCCAGATCTGTATGCCTCCTTGTCAGAAGCCCAGATTAATTTACCTTCTAACATACCTCCAGGCAAAATCTTTGTTCCATAAAGCCTTTGTAAAGCAGTTTTTTTGAAAACTCACAATTCTAAGGTAGCTGGGCATCTGGGCCCCAGTAAAACCTGTTCCCTTCTGTACCGCACTCTCTGGTGGCCAATATTGAGCCAGGATGATGGTAACTATATTGATTTTTGCCCAGTTCGTCAATGCTCTAAACTTTCCAGGTCCTTACCTCAGAAGCTGTTACAAGTGCTTTTGATTCCCGAAAGGCCATGGACCCATATCTCCATGGTTTTTATTGTGGAATTACCTCCCTCTAAAGGGAATACTGACCTTTTAGTGGTAGTGGAACGTTTTATTAAAATGTCTCATATCATACCCCTTCCCATCCTCCCCTCTGCCAAGTCCCTTGCCAAACTCTTCCTATCTAATATATTTAAGTTTCATGGGGCTCCATTGAACATTGTTTCTGATAGGGAGTTCAGTTTGTGTCTAGATTTTGCTGAGCCTTTTGCTCCCTTATGGGTATTTATTTGTCTTTCTCCTCTGAATACCATCTGCAGACAAATGGTCAGACAGACAGAACAATATATCTCAGATGTTACTGTATGTCTCTATTAATCAATCACTTTGGCCAGATTTTCTTCCATGGGCTGAGTTTGCATTCAATAATTCCACTCACTCATCCATTGGAGAATCTTAATTTTTCACTGTTTTTTGGCTATCATCTTAGAGCCTTTTAATTTTCTGGTCTTTCCTCAGATGTTCCTGCTGCCAACTCATCGGCTGATCACTTTTCTAAGATGGCATGGGGGTCCAAGACTCATTGGGAGTCATTTATCAACACTGGGCAAATTGCCCATGGGCAGTAACCCATGGCAGCCATACACTTAGGGATACACTTAGAGGCTGTGCTGGGTCATGGCCGCCCCTTTGGCTGCTATCCTTGGACCCTTTCATCACCTACCCCGTGTTCCCCTTTGCCAAAATAAGATGCTTGACACCAACTTCTTTTGGAATGTTACTGGCTACAGCTTTTATTGAAACCCACATTGTAACACAACATACATAAGCATGTAACCTTTAATTTACAATATAAAACGTATTCAACAAGTTTGAAAATGTATATCTGCGCATCAACATAGAGCCCCCTGTCAGCCTGTCCTTAATGACACTGGCCGCAACTACCTGTCTCAAAGAAAACTGCTGCCCATTGTCTCTGTAACTCCCATAGCAGCTGATATAGAGCACCAACTCGCAAGGGCCCAAACCCATCTCCTGTACTAGGTTGCCACCAATCTCCCAATTCTGGCAACCCACCTTAGAGGTTAAGCCTCATTCAAATGGACCCAGTCAACACTGATATAAGAACTCTGGTTATCAAAATCACTCTGTCTAATCGCCACGCTACCCTGGGCATGACCAATCTTCAAAACTGACTTATTTGTTTTTATACATGCTCTGTCCTCCTCCTTTTTCTGGAAGGATCTCTGACCAAATCAAACAAACCCTCTGCAAGACTGACCACAACCTTATGAAATTCCGCTTAATGTTTTTTATGAGCTGTTTCATAGGGCATCTTTACCAAATCGTTTCCCCCAGCATGAAACAAAATTATGATTATCCCAGCGGAGGAGCGGAGGCCCCTGACCCCCAAACCACCTCACCATCGCCTGGTCTTCAGTGAAACCCAACTGTTGTCCTTTTTTCCGCACCTTCGCCCATTCCTCTTCTCGGAAGATGAAGGAATGGGGTGCCTATGATCAACCATAGCTTTGCCCCTCTTATAGCTATTAATTGCTTGTTTCACTACGAACTCCTTTCTATTATCACTCCAACCCATTAATTTAAACAAAAAGGCTAAAGCGCCATTTTTTTATCAGCCATGCCCACTGATACTCATTTTTTTAATTCTTTAGCTAATACCCATGATAGCAATCTCGGTCTATCAGCCTCCTCCCCTAAAAAAAAACCCACTTCTGACTCTACACTGAACCATTCCGCCCATGTCCTCCTGTATCTTGCCCATGTAGTTGGAACCACTGACCGTTCAACCCAGTCCAGAATACTTCCTACACAACTCGCCATACAAGGTCCGGGCGAGGCTTCCCCTTGATCTCCGCCTCTGGTGCCAGCTTGCAAAACTTGTCCCACTGAAAATGAGACAGAGCATCAGCTATGTTATTTTTACAGCTGGGAACATGTCAAGCTCTAAAAGTGAAATTGAGTTGTAGACATTGCAGTACCAAGGGCCTCAGTAGCCCTAGCACTGGCCGAGATCCCGAGGTCAGGTTATTTATTGCCATGACTGTGGACATGTTGTCCGAATAAAACAGAACTGAGTTTTTGGTCAAATGTTGGTCCCATATTTCTACTGCTATCACTATGGGAAACAATTCCAGTTAGGTCAAATGGCAGGAAACCTTGCAGACACCCAGTGCACTGATCACCAAGAGCCCTTGAAATATGTTTTGTGAACAAATCCATGTCCTTGTTGGCTGCAGGCTCTGGCAACCAATAAGACCGGACATTATACTCCTGCAAGAAGGTTTCCCACACCTCTAGGTCTGCCTTCTGCTCCTTGTTGAGCATGATGAAATGATGGGGCTATTGTACCCCAGATGTGGCTAATGACAGGCCCCTTGAAAAACCCTGCCCATGAGGATGATCCTGCATGCGAAATTCAGTTTTCCCAGCAGTGACGAAGCTGCCTAAGCGTCACCTTTTTTGCTGCTCGTGCATACCTCACCGTGCAGTAGTTTGTCCTGCGGAATACTACATTCCTGCTGTATGCTGTCAATTTCTATCCTGAAAATTTAAGGCACGTTGTTGGGCCATTCATCTTTTCCCCTGCTAGCTGCACCCCAAACTCTACCGTTACCTCACATAACGACTGCAGCAAGAATGCACAAAATGCAAAATGCTGGGGTCCACAGAAAGGAAGTCATCCAAATAATGGAAGACTGCATCAACTCCCGCTTTCTGCCAGACCACCCACTCCAGAAAGGTACTAATTGCCTCGAAAAGGGAAAAGGAAATGCAGCAACCCATTTGCAAGCTCCTGTCCACAAAGTACCAGCCCAGTAAATTAAGTGAATCAGGATGTACTGGCAGAAGTCGAAAGGCTGACTAGACATCTGATTTTGCCATCAAGGCCCCTGCTTCTCGCATCAACCGCATTGCCTCATCAAATGATTTGTAGCATACCTTAGCCAGGTCTCTGTCGATCCCATTGTTTACTGAGCTGCCCTTTGGGTACAATAAATGGTTTCCAAGGGAGAGACCCTTAGTCCTGGTATGGGCGGTTCACCGAAGGAGCCAGCCATCCTGCCCAACCTCACTTCCTTGTGAAAAAAACATTTTTAGTTTTTGGTGTTACTGTTACTTTAAGTCTGTTTGGAATTCAAATGGGCAGCACTCTGATTAATAGAAAGCCTTTATTTTTCACATGCAGGGGAACAACGACAGAGCAACGTTTCAAGCCCACCTGGCTCTTTGTCAAGCTTGAGTGCTGCCCATTTGAATTCCTAAAAAGTATTGTATACATGTGGAAGGACACGTGGGGACAGTGCAGCCGTGAACAAAGTTGCGGATAAGTGAGTGCGACCTGAATTGACTACAATTGTTTTTTCCTTTAAGTCTGTGTGCCAATATTTTGGCATACAGTTTAGTATCTACATTTAGCAGTGATATAGGCTTGTAGCTTTCACATTTTGTTGGGTCTTTGCCTGGTTTCAGTATCACTGCTATTGTTGCTTCAAGAAATGAGTGAAATTTCTGAGAGTGAATTGAAAACTGTTAATATTATTGGGGAGTGGGGGTCTCCTAGTGTTTTGTATAATCCAATGGAGAAGCCACCTGGGCCCGGGCATTTCCTTGGTGAGGTAGAGGTGAGGGCTTGTTTAAGTTTGTCAGGGAGAAAAGGTTGGTTCAGTGCTTCTATGATGGCAGGGTCACTAATTTGAGCGTGACTGGTTTCTGTTATGTACTCTTTTAGTGGTTGGGTGTTAGGAGTTGCGGTAGATTGTAGAGTTTAGTTGTAGTACTGTGTAAAGGTGTGTGTGATCTTGTTAGTGACAAGTGATTTGTCCTTCTGCTGTTTGGATGTTATGTATGAAACTTGCATTTTGTTTTTGCTTAAACAGTCTAGCTAGCATTTTCCTGCATTTGTTCCCCCATACATAGTATTTCCCTTTGATGTTTTCTATGTATTTCTGGTATTGGTATTGTCTATGGCTAGTGTGGATGTATGGGTTGTTTCTAGCTCATGGATCTTTGTGATTAGTTGGTTATGACATTCTGTTCTGATTTTTTTTAAGTCTGGATCCGTGTTTTATAAGGGTTCCTCGGAGTATACATTCTAATGCCTCCCGTTTTGTCAGTGGAGCAGTGTCACCTTTTGCATGGTCTGACTTAATGGGGAACTATCGCAAAAATGAAAATTTAAAGTAAGCTTTCTCATTCTCATAGAAAGAAACTTTCTAAATACAATCAGTTAAAAATTCTGCATCTTTCTGAAATAATCAAATTTATCTTCACGATTCCTCTGTCAGCATTTGTTTCTCTTCATTATGTCTTAATAAAGCAGTTGTGTGTCAGATAATCATTGACAGTTCCAATATATCTTATGCGGGGGGGGGGGGTTCCTTTCCTAGCAGATGTATTAGAGCTCACTCAAATAACTGATTCCAGTACAAACAAAATCTAACAAAATAAGTACCTTTAGTATAAATCCTGCATGTAGAGAGACATGATGTCTGGTGATTTTAATAGACTGAGCTCTAATACATCTTCTAGGCAAAAGGAGCCCCCTATAATATATATTGGATTATTCATCTGACACCCAACTCCTGAATGAAGAGAGAATGAAGAGAAACAGATGCTGAGAGGACTAGTGGAGATAAACTTGATTATTTCTGTCATGCACTTTTCATCTCGTAATAAGGATTAATTAAGGCGCAACATCCACTGGCGGGTAGGGAGTTCGGGGACCGTTATATTTATACAGGGTAATGATCTGAGCTACTTTGAGGTCCTATTTCTGTGTTGGATACCCAGTCTAAGATGTGGTGGGAGATGAAAATATATACCAGTCTACTGTATTGATTAAAATGGGGAGTAGTATGTGTAGTCTTTTACTGTTGAGTGCTGTACCCTCCATAGGTCTATCAGCTGTTGGTGGCGGAGAACATTTTTGGCTTGTTTAAGGTTCTGAAGGGATATGCTTGATTTGTCTGTGGATGCATCCAGATGGGGGTTGAGAGCCATATTAAAATCTCCTCCTAGGACCATTTGGCCTTCAATAAAGCCATCTAGGAAGCACAAAAGCTGTTCCAAGAACTGTGCTTGGCCTAGGTTTGACGCATAGCAGTTGACTAGAAGAGGGATTTCTGTATTACTACATTAATGGCCTGTATGTGGCCTTTACTATTTATTTTTTGATTCTTTAAAAGTGCAATGGCATCTCTTATGTATAGCGATGGCCGTGCCCTTGGATTTAGATTTGGTCTGGTTTGTCGATTAAAAACCAAGTCGAGAAATACTTTACTTATTGGGCACCGTCGGCCTGTGCCCTTCCTTGAAATGTGTTTCTTGTAGTAATAATATGTCTGTCCAGGTTTTATGCATTCTGTTTAGTATTTGGGATCTCTTTTCAGGTGTGTTCAGGCCTCTGCAGTTTATGGAGGTTATTTGTATTTCTGCCATAGCTGCAGGTTAGTGAGGGATATGGTCTGTGAGGCCTGGCACACCGGTTCCTGATTGTGTCATTGTGTAATGGTTGCTCTGATTGTGAGGGGGGGAGGGTTTAAAGCAAAGATAGAAACTTGAAACAAACAACTCTAGCAGTAACTGTAACAGTGTGATCATGGGTAAGTATCCCATGTGTGCGCTAGTTGGGGGGTGACGGTTCTCTGCAGAACAAAGAAGTCCAGCATTAGCTTGCGTGTCATAGAGAGGGTGTCTCCCTGTTTTCAATAGTGTCAATGGAGTACCGTTCCTGGTTGTGATTTTTAGTGTTGGCTTTAGTTGCCTTAGGGGGGTGGGTGCCTTTGTTTAGGTACTAAGTCGAGTATTGTTCTAGTGGAGTTGTAGGGGGTCTGGTTATGGGCACTGGTTATCATATTGTTTGAGGGGGTTAGCGTTTTACAATCTCCCAGGGGGTTGGTTAATCAGATGTATTGATTATGGGGTTTTTCCCCCACATACTTGTTTAATTTTTCCTGCTGACATTCCCTGGGGTCGGTCCACACTCCCATTACCTCTACTCTTATCAACATTTAGAATACCATACATCAAAGATTTAAACATTTCAATCATACAGATGGTTGTTCTCAAGCTCATCCTCTCATCAAGGGCCGGAACTAGGGGTAGGCAGAAGAGGCACATGCCTAGGGTGCAATAAAGTAGGGCCACCAAGCACGTACCTCTTCTTTTGCCAACCCCTGGTCCGGACCCTTTCTCTCCCGCCGGCACCCTTCAGCGCAGCTCCTTGCATGCTCTCTGCCCACTCCACAAATTGAAAAATCTGGCACACGTGAGCACTCCCAGACACTCAAGGCAGTGCCAACAAGGGGCAAAGGCACCCAGGGGGCTTGGCCCGGGCCTGCTCTCCTCATCCAGGTAATCGTTTGGGTCTTTAATATCTAATTGTCCATTTAGTCCAGGATGTAAGTCTCCTAAAAATAACTTTACATTGGTGCTAGTGGGAATTTCCACTAAAACATAAGAATTCCTTAACTGCTGAATTAGCTAAATAACTACAGGTATTCAATGAATGAGAAAATTACAAAAGATATGCATGTGTCCTCTTTTACTTTACTTAAAAAATAGAAAGTAATTGGAAAAAGTCTTCATTTCCAATTACTTTCTATTTTCTATTTCTGTCTAATATTCAAGTTTGAATAATTTTCATTATCATATGTCTTTCTAAAGCAGCTGTGGAAGGGGGATCACCAACTGTAAACTATTCTAAATACATTAATTGAAACATTTCTTATCTTTTCTACTCTGGGGAAGCCACAAGTTTTATTAAAGCGGATGTAAAGTATTTTTTTAAAAGTGTATGTATGGATTCTTAGCACTAAATAAAAAATGTTGTCTGTTAAAACTTTTGTACCTGATTTGAGAAACAAGTGATCAGTTGCTTCCTCTCCTCTCCCTTGATCAAGATCCCCCTAAAAATTCAGCTGCGGCTAGCTGTCCAGCTCTTAAGTGATTTATGGGCTGCCCCTCCAATGCTCCAATGCTGGTAACTACTGAAAAGGGTCAAGGGTGACCTAACCTCCATGTAATGTATATACATATTTGTTGAGGAACTGCTGCCCCTTAGAGCACCAGGGAGAAGGACAGTCAGAGGCCACTGAAATTCAAGAGGGAAATTAGACAAAGCTGCAGAAATGATCACCTGTATCTCAAAGTAGGTACAAAAGTTTTAACAGACATATTTGTTGTTTTATTTAGTGCTAAGAATCTATACAGACACTTTTGAATAATGACTAGGGATGTAGCGAACGTCGGAAAAAAAGTTTGCGAACATATTTGCGAACTTGCGTCAAAAATGCGAACGGTTCGCGAACGTCGCGAACCCCATAGACTTCAATGGGAAGGCGAATTTTAAAAGCTAGAAAAGACATTTCTGGCCAGAAAAATGATTTTAAAGTTGTTTAAAGGGTGCAACGACCTGGACAGTGGCATGCCAGAGGGGGATCAAGGGCAAAAATGTATCTGAAAAATCCATTGTTGACACAGCGCTGCGTTTTGAGCTGTAAAGGGCAGAAATCACACTACATTTCTAAACTTGTGTAATAAACTGCTTTAAAACGTCCGGCGTCTACATGCCAATCAAGTCGTGTAAAGGTTACAGCCTGTTCACACGCAAAGACGAAACGCGGCGCTTACTGCAACGCAAAAAAACGCAAAGAGCTTTAATGAATGATACCGTCAAGTGAGCAAATAATAGTTGTTAATTACTAGTTGAGCTTGTCACCTCCAGGATGTTCGTCCTGTTGATGGCAATATTTCTGTAGTGGTGTGTTTAGCAGTCACCGTGCTTGTGCGCACGTGCTCGGTCAGGCAGAGGTAATTCAATGTACAGTGAAGCGAACCAAAAAACACAGATTCTGCAGTGTGGGCCCAGTTTTGGTCTACTTTATTGATCACCTGCGGTGACCATAAAAGATGCGATTTTGCCACTGTTGCAGAACCCTGAAAAATTAGGCATGTGTACTTTCCTGAAAAATTATGTTTTTTTTGTCGCAGCCACTGAAGCACAGAGGCCAGAAACAATATGCCATATAAATGCTGAAAATATTAATTTTTTTTTGTCGCAGCCACTGCAGCACAGAGGCCAGAAAAAATATGCCATATAAATGCTGAAAATATTCCTTTTTTTTTGTCACAGCCACTGAAGCACAGAGGCCAGAAACAATATGCCATATAAATGCTGAAAATATTCCTTTTTTTTTTTGTCACAGCCACTGAAGCACAGAGGCCAGAAAAAATATGCCATATAAATGCTAACAATAGAAATTTTTTTTGTCGCAGCCACTGAAGCACAGAGGCCAGAAAAAATATGCCATATAAATGCAAACAATATAAATTTTTTTTGTCGCAGCCACTGAAGCACAGAGGCCAGAAAAAATATGCCATATAAATGCTAACAATAGAAAATTTTTTTTGTCGCAGCCACTGCAGCACAGAGGCCAGAAAAAATATGCCATATAAATGCTGAAAATATTAATTTTTTTTGTCGCAGCCACTGCAGCACAGAGGCCAGAAAAAATATGCCATATAAATGCTGAAAATATTCATTTTTTTTGTCGCAGCCACTGCAGCACAGAGGCCAGAAAAAATATGCCATATAAATGCTGAAAATATTCCTTTTTTTTGTCGCAGCCACTGAAGCACAGAGGCCAGAAACAATATGCCATATAAATGCTGAAAATATTCCTTTTTTTTGTCACAGCCACTGAAGCACAGAGGCCAGAAACAATATGCCATATAAATGCTGAAAATATTCATTTTTTTTGTCACAGCCACTGCAGCACAGAGGCCAGAAAAAATATGCCATATAAATGCTGAAAATATTCATTTTTTTTGTCACAGCCACTGAAGCACAGAGGCCAGAAAAAATATGCCATATAAATGCTGAAAATATTCCTTTTTTTTGTCGCAGCCACTGAAGCACAGAGGCCAGAAACAATATGCCATATAAATGCTGAAAATATTCCTTTTTTTTGTCACAGCCACTGAAGCATAGAGGCCAGAAACAATATGCCATATAAATGCTGAAAATATTCTTTTTTTTTTGTCGCAGCCACTGCAGCACAGAGGCCAGAAACAAAATGCCATATAAATGCTGAAAATATTCATTTTTTTTTTTGTCACAGCCACTGAAGCACAGAGGCCAGAAAAACTCAGGATTTACCTGGATTCAAATTAAACCAGTAGGGTTTGCACCCTAGTTTGTAACGGTGGTGGAGGGAGGAGGACGCTAAAGGACAGCTGTGTGTGGAGTCATGAGGCGTGCAGAGAAGGACAGCTGCATGGGGAGTCAGAATCAGAAACTCAGAACAAGTCTTCCGGCGTGCAGTAACCCTCCGAGATCCACCCCTCATTCATTTTAATAAAGGTCAGGTAATCCACACTTTTGTGACCTAGGCGAGTTCTCTTCTCAGTTACAATCCCTCCTGCTGCACTGAAGGTCCTTTCTGAGAGGACACTTGAGGCGGGGCAAGACAAGAGGTTCATGGCAAATTGTGACAGCTCTGGCCACAGATCAAGCCTGCGCACCCAGTAGTCCAGGGGTTCATCGCTCCTCAGAGTGTCGATATCTGTAGTCCGCTACCTGCCGGTCGAGGCGTTCTTTGAGGGTGGATCCAGAAGGGTTCTGCCGCTGCCTTGGACAAAAAAACATTTGCATGTCTGACGTTACAGAGTGGCCAAAGTGCTTTGTCCTTGCAGGTGCGCTCGTGGCAGGATAACTGGCACCTCTGCCCCTGGAATGTTGATGAGTTCCTGAAGTGACATCACCCTTAAAAGCATTGTACAACATGTTTTGCAGGCTGGTTTGTAAATGCAGCATCCTTTCAGACTTGTGGTATGTTGGTAACATTTCTGCCACTTTATGCTTGTACCGAGGGTCTAGTAGAGTCGCGACCCAGTACAGGTCCTTCTCCTTAAGCCTCTTGATATGGGGGTCCTTCAACAGGCATGACAGCATGAAAGACCCCATTCTCACAAGGTTGGATGCAGAGGTATCCATCTCCGCTTCCTCGTTATCAAGGACTGCATCATCCACGGTCTCCTCCCCCCAGCCAAGTACAAGACCAGGGGTCCCCAAAAGGTCACCACTAGCCCCCTGGGAAGCCTGCTCCTGTTGGTCCTCCTCCTCCACAAAGCCACCTTCCTCCTCTGACTCCACTTCTGACACCTCTCCCTGCATTGCAGCAGGTGCCTGGGTTCGTTCTGGTGATTCCGACCAGAAATCGTGCGCTTCCTGCTCCTCGTCACGCTGGTCTACAGCCTCATCTGTCACTCGTCGCACGGCACGCTCCAGGAAGAAAGCAAAGGGTATTAGGTCGCTGATGGTGCCTTCGGTGCGACTGACCATATTTGTAACCTCTTCAAAAGGGCGCATGAGCCTGCAGGCATCGCGCATAAGCACCCAGTAACGGGGTAAAAAATCCCCAGCTCTGCAGATCCAGTCCTACCACCCTGTTCAAACAGGTATTCGTTGACGGCTCTTTGTTGTTGCAGCAGACGTTCCAACATGAGGAGCGTTGAATTCCAGCGAGTCTGGCTGTCGCAAATCAAACGCCTGACTGGCATGTTGTACCGCTGCTGAATGTCAGCAAGGCGTGCCATGGCTGTGTAGGACCGTCTGAAATGGGCCGACACCTTCCTGGACTGCCTGAGAACGTCCTGGAATCCTGGGTACTTCGAGACAAAACGTTGGACTATTAAATTCAGAACATGTGCCATGCAGGGCACATGTGTTAAATTGCCCAGTCTCAGTGCTGCCATCAGATTGCTTCCGTTGTCACACACCACTTTTCCGATCTTCAGTTGGTGTGGGGTCAGCCACCGATCGGCCTGTGACTGCAGAGATGACAGGAGTACAGATCCGGTATGGTTTCTGCTTTCCAGGCACGTCATCCCCAAGACAGCATGACAACGGCGTACCTGACACGTCGAATAGCCTAGGGGGAGCTGGGGGTGCACAGGTGTGGAGGAGGAGGACCCAGCAGCAGAGGACGAAGAAGAGGAAGAAGACGAGGTAGAGAGCGAAGGAGGAGTAGAGGTGGTGGCAGAACCGCGTGCAATCCGTGGCGGTGACACCAACTCCACTGTTGTTGTTGAGCCACACATTCCCTGCTTCCCAGCCATTACCAAGTTCACCCAGTGGGCAGTGTAGGTGACATACCTGCCCTGACCATGCTTGGAGGACCATGCGTCAGTAGTCATATGGACCTTTGGCCCAACACTAAGTGACAGAGATGCGGTGACTTGGCTCTGCACATGGTGGTACAGGTGTGGTATTCCCTTTTTTGAAAAAAAATTGCGGCTGGGTACCTTCCACTGCGGTGTCCCAATTGCTACAAATTTGCGGAAGGCCTCAGAGTCCACCAGCTGGTATGGTAAAAGCTGGCGGGCTAAGAGTGCGGACAAGCCAGCTGTCAGACGCCGGGCAAGGGGGTGACTCGCAGACATTGGCTTCTTACGCTCAAACATGGCCCTCACAGAAACTTGGCTGGGGGCAGATGACTGGGAATGGGAACTGGTGGTCAAGGTGGAAGGCGGAGTGGAGGGTGGTTCAGACGGGTCAAGGACAGCAGAGGTAGAGCAGTAAGATGCTGGACCAGAAGGAGGGTGGCTTTTAGTTTGCCTGTTGCCTTTGAGGTGTTGCTCCCAAAGTGCTTTGTGCTTGCCGTTCATGTGCCTTCGCATAGAAGTTGTACCTATGTGGCTGTTGGGCTTCCCAAGACTCAGTTTCTGACTGCACTCATTGCAAATTACAACGCTTTTGTCAGAGGCACACACATTAAAAAAATCCCACACTGCTGACCTTTTTGAGGCTGGCAATCTGGCGGTAACAGTAGAAGTCGGCGGCGTTGGCGGCAATGGCGGGTGCGTTGGCCGGCTGACCACAGGTGCCGATACATGTTGTTGCCCTACTGTTCCCTGCGAGCTGTCCTCCCTGCTTCTTCTAAGTCTTATTCTCCTCCTGCCTCTCTGACTCTCCGTCTCTCCATCTGAACTATCCTCCTCTTGCTCTCTTCTACTGGGCACCCACAAAACATCAATCTCCTCATCCTCATTCTCCTCAGATGCATCAATTTCTTCTGACAGCTCACAGAAGGAAGCAGCAGCGGGGACCTCCTCATCACTCATTATGTCCATCTCTGTTGTGTTCTCTGCCAGAATTAAATCTGGTGTAACGTCCTCATCTCCTTCATCTTCTTCTGCCAATAATGGTTGCGCATCACTCAGTTCAAGAAACTCATGTGAAAATAACTCCTCTGACTCCAGTGAAGAAGGGGCGCCGGTGGTGGAGGAAGTGTTACGTGGGGTGGCCATAGCAGTGGAGGATGAGGATGTTGTGGTAAAGTTAGAAACGGTAGAGGATGGGGTGTGCTGTGTAAGCCAGTCAACTACCTCTTCAGCATTTTGGGAGTTCAGGGTCATTGCCTTTTTAAAACTGGGCAATTTCCTAGGGCCACAGGATAGCATAGCAGCACGGCCCCTAGTGCCTCTGCGTGGCGGCCTGCCTTTGCCTGGCATTATTTTTAAAACAACAACAACAACTCAGGTGGTGTTTCTGGAGACGGTATTATTATTGATATTTAGACAGAATGTGAACAAGCTCACACAGCTAGATGGGAGTTGTTTGAAAATGAAGATGAAGAACACACTGGGCAAACAAGGCCTACAAGGTCAACGTATACACTTCTACAGCAGTGGATACGGAATATATTATTGCTGCCTGAAAAACGTCACTCGGGTGGTGTTTCTAGAGACGGTATTATTATTGATATTTAGACAGAATGTGAACAAGCTCACACAGCTAGATGGGAGTTGTTTGAAAATGAAGATGAAGAACACACTGGGCAAACAAGGCCTACAAGGTCAACGTATACACTTCTACAGCAGTGGATACGGAATATATTATTGCTGCCTGAAAAACGTCACTCGGGTGGTGTTTCTAGAGACGGTATTATTATTGATATTTAGACAGAATGTGAACAAGCTCACACAGCTAGATGGGAGTTGTTTGAAGATGAAGAACACACTGGGCAAACAAGGCCTACAAGGTCAACGTATACACTACTACAGCAGTGGATACGGAATATATTATTGCTGCTTGAAAAACGTCACTCAGGTGGTGTTTCTGGAGACGGTATTATTATTGATATTTAGACAGAATGTGAAAAAGCTCACACAGCTAGATGGCCGTTGTTTGAAAATGAAGAACCCACTGGGCAAACAATGCCTACAAGGTCAACGTATACACTACTACAGCAGTGGATACGGAATATATTATTGCTGCTTGAAAAACGTCACTCGGGTGGTGTTTCTAGAGACGGTATTATTATTGATATTTAGACAGAATGTGAAAAAGCTCACACAGCTAGATGGCCGTTGTTTGAAAATGAAGAACACACTGGGCAAACAATGCCTACAAGGTCAACGTATACACTACTACAGCAGTGGATACGGAATATATTATTGCTGCTTGAAAAACGTCACTCAGGCGGTGTTTCTGGAGACGGTATTATTATTGATATTTAGACAGAATGTGAACAAGCTCACACAGCTAGATGGCCGTTGTTTGAAAATGAAGAACACACTGGGCAAACAATGCCTACAAGGTCAACGTATACACTACTACAGCAGTGGATACGGAATATATTATTGCTGCTTGAAAAACGTCACTCGGGTGGTGTTTCTAGAGACGGTATTATTATTGATATTTAGACAGAATGTGAACAAGCTCACACAGCTAGATGGGAGTTGTTTGAAAATGAAGAACACACTGGGCAAACAAGGCCTACAAGGTCAACGTATACACTACTACAGCAGTGGATACGGAATATATTATTGCTGCCTGAAAAACGTCACTCGGGTGGTGTTTCTAGAGACGGTATTATTATTGATATTTAGACAGAATGTGAACAAGCTCACACAGCTAGATGGGAGTTGTTTGAAAATGAAGATGAAGAACACACTGGGCAAACAAGGCCTACAAGGTCAACGTATACACTTCTACAGCAGTGGATACGGAATATATTATTGCTGCCTGAAAAACGTCACTCGGGTGGTGTTTCTAGAGACGGTATTATTATTGATATTTAGACAGAATGTGAACAAGCTCACACAGCTAGATGGGAGTTGTTTGAAGATGAAGAACACACTGGGCAAACAAGGCCTACAAGGTCAACGTATACACTACTACAGCAGTGGATACGGAATATATTATTGCTGCCTGAAAAACGTCACTCGGGTGGTGTTTCTAGAGACGGTATTATTATTGATATTTAGACAGAATGTGAACAAGCTCACACAGCTAGATAGGAGTTGTTTGAAGATGAAGAACACACTGGGCAAACAAGGCCTACAAGGTCAACGTATACACTACTACAGCAGTGGATACGGAATATATTATTGCTGCCTGAAAAACGTCACTCGGGTGGTGTTTCTAGAGACGGTATTATTATTGATATTTAGACAGAATGTGAAAAAGCTCACACAGCTAGATGGCCGTTGTTTGAAAATGAAGAACACACTGGGCAAACAATGCCTACAAGGTCAACGTATACACTACTACAGCAGTGGATACGGAATATATTATTGCTGCTTGAAAAACGTCACTCAGGCGGTGTTTCTGGAGACGGTATTATTATTGATATTTAGACAGAATGTGAACAAGCTCACACAGCTAGATGGCCGTTGTTTGAAAATGAAGAACCCACTGGGCAAACAATGCCTACAAGGTCAACGTATACACTACTACAGCAGTGGATACGGAATATATTATTGCTGCTTGAAAAACGTCACTCGGGTGGTGTTTCTAGAGACGGTATTATTATTGATATTTAGACAGAATGTGAACAAGCTCACACAGCTAGATGGGAGTTGTTTGAAAATGAAGAACACACTGGGCAAACAAGGCCTACAAGGTCAACGTATACACTACTACAGCAGTGGATACGGAATATATTATTGCTGCCTGAAAAACGTCACTCGGGTGGTGTTTCTAGAGACGGTATTATTATTGATATTTAGACAGAATGTGAACAAGCTCACACAGCTAGATGGGAGTTGTTTGAAAATGAAGATGAAGAACACACTGGGCAAACAAGGCCTACAAGGTCAACGTATACACTTCTACAGCAGTGGATACGGAATATATTATTGCTGCCTGAAAAACGTCACTCGGGTGGTGTTTCTAGAGACGGTATTATTATTGATATTTAGACAGAATGTGAACAAGCTCACACAGCTAGATGGGAGTTGTTTGAAGATGAAGAACACACTGGGCAAACAAGGCCTACAAGGTCAACGTATACACTACTACAGCAGTGGATACGGAATATATTATTGCTGCCTGAAAAACGTCACTCGGGTGGTGTTTCTAGAGACGGTATTATTATTGATATTTAGACAGAATGTGAACAAGCTCACACAGCTAGATAGGAGTTGTTTGAAGATGAAGAACACACTGGGCAAACAAGGCCTACAAGGTCAACGTATACACTACTACAGCAGTGGATACGGAATATATTATTGCTGCCTGAAAAACGTCACTCGGGTGGTGTTTCTAGAGACGGTATTATTATTGATATTTAGACAGAATGTGAACAAGCTCACACAGCTAGATGGTTGTTGTTTGAAGAACACACTGGGCAAATAATGCCTGCAAGTGCACTACTATTGGTGCACTACTATGAAGAACAGCAACAGCACTGTACACGTTAAAGAACAGTAAGATAAGTAAAAGAAAAAAAAATATATGTATATTAAAAAAAAAAAATTCTTGGGTTGCTGCTGCTGAACTACTAGGAGCAGCACAGCAGCACACCAGTCCCACTCCCCAACACAGCTAGACTAATAGCACTGGGCTGTTAAAGTAGCAAAGTAAAACAACAAAAAGAAAATAAAAGCAGTCCTTACAAGGACTATTGGGTTATTACAGCAGTCAGCAGATGAGATCAGAAGAGATCAGTGCCCACAGCAGGCAGCTACATACAGAGCACTGCAGTAGAAGGTAGATTACTAGCCAGCAAAGCTACCTAAACTAAAATGTCCCTCAAATCCCTGCAGACTTCTGTCCCTCCAATACAGAGCAGTATCAAGTAGATTACTAGCCAGCAAACTTACTATCAACTGTCCCTCAAAGAAATCAGTGAAATCAGTAACAGCTCTCTCCCTACACTAGCTCTTGCAAGCACACACAGGCAGAATGAAAAAACGCTGCAGGGCTTCAGTTTATATATGGAAGGGGAGTGGTCCAGGGGGTGTGGGGGTGGTCCAGGAGGGAGAGCTTCCTGATTGGCTGCCATGTATCTGCTGGTCTGGGGTGAGAGGTCAAAAAAAAGCGCCAGGTAAGGCGAACCCAAAATGGCGAACGTCGCGCGACGTTCGCGAACATTCGGCGAGCGCGAACAGTCGATGTTCGCGCGAACAAGTTCGCCGGCGAACAGTCCGCGACATCCCTAATAATGACTTTACATCCTCTTTAAAGGCAGATGTTATAATTATTATAATTGATACAATAGTTGCTAATATTACACAGATCTTGCTAAGAAATATATCAATGAATGTAGCTAATTGCAACAGAATCTGCATCTGAATTACTAAACAGCCAGACTGAAGCACCAGAGTCAGGAACATTAAACATTCAACTTCAATTTTGTAAAAACAGTAAAAAAAAACACCAAAAAAACATGGAAGCTATTGAAAAAAGTGTACTTCTGGTGAAATATCTGAAAACAAATGTACTGAAAAAAGTGTTAGATGCTGAACAACCCCTTTAATGGCAAATATGGCAGCTTGGCTAATGCTCTGCACTCTTTGTGCTTGTTGCATCTTTAATTGAGAACAAAAATGCTTTAACAACCCTAAGAGGTGCCAGAAGCATCCCTCCCAAACCACACCATAGAGATGGGTTGCCACCATCTGGTTTTGACCTGGACAACACAATTTTTCAAGGGGCTGTCTGGGTCAAAACCTTCTTCCTAGTTTTGAGCATTCTGAGAACTGGGCAAAAATCTTCCGAATATACCTTTGAATTATTCCCTTTGTGAATCCAGGGCCGGAACTAGTGGTATGCTGAAGATGCACATGCCTAGGGAACCAGGGTGGAGGGGCGCCAGACATAGTACCTCTTCTGCCACCTTGCCCCTAGTTCAGACCCTTGTTTCCCCAGGCAGCAATCTCTTCTTCCGGGATGCATTGGTTTCTGTGCGTGTCCGTGCAGGAAGGGGGCAATGTAGTCGGTCAGGTTGCCTTGGGCACCCAGCTAACTTGGCCCGGCTCTATGTGAATCACCACAAAGGAAATGACACACAAATACATTAAATACAGAGAAAGTCAGTGGGAATGTTAGCCTCAAATACGTTATTTATAGTGAGAGGCAATGGAGCCTGGCACTCTAGGCTTACCCTTTCAAAAAGCAGGTTAACTGAAAGTTTAAGCAATGTATAAATCAAAATGTGATGTTGTATATTTGAGCTGAGCACCCAGACAGGAGAAATAAGTAGTGATGGGCGAATGTGTCCCACGAAATTCGCAAAACGCATTTTTATGCGCCATCGGTTAAACGCAGAAATTCGCCACAAATTTGCACCTGCCAAATGTATTCGCCCATCACTACAAATAAGTTTAAAACTGAGTCAAGCACAACCCATGGAAGAATTACATAGGTGCCTAAAATGAAATTCTTTGCTGGCAAAGTATCAAGCATAATGGACTATAAAAGACTGCCTACTCACCATTGTTAAAACAAAAAAAAAGTTTTTGGTTTGAAAATAACATTTTAGTGATATAATGAATATAGTGTAATAATATAGTATTAAAAACTACAACATAAAATCATAAAATAATCCCTTTAGAACTGAAATGACATAGAGATGAGTTGTATCTACATTTTATTAGGAGGATGTGTTCCTTTTTAATTTATTTATAGCTTTTTCATAATAGCAAAAGGCATTTTGTCAGCCATAAAGGAACTCTTAAAATCTCAGAACAATGTAATTCACAATACGAGCTTATATGCCAGATCAATGTATTTTCACAACAAAAAGGAGTGTCTGAATTTTAAGATTTTTGAGTATTTTGAAGTTGCAAGAAATTCCTGTCAGATTTTAAAATACGTCACCAGCCTTCTACTAGTCACAAAGCATTTTGTAGGTGCATTAGTACCAATAACAGCTAAATTTTGTGTGTTGAACACTTCACTGAGAAGCTGCTCTCAGCCAGATGTGCCTTTCATCTGCAACTTGGCTAATAGACAAGGACTGCTGTCATCTTTAAGAATCAGCACCAGCTCATTAGGGACCAATGTGAGTTTAGGGCATTCTTCTGAAACATGTTTTGTTAAAATTCTAAGAAAATAAAGCTGTGAGTATCAAATCAAAGAACTGCTGTGTTTTATGTGAATATTCTTAAACTTCAGTCATTAGTTTAAGAACTAGAGGTATTCAGTGCATGTAACCAACAGTAAATATAGTGGCGTCAATCTTTAACAAAATATTATAAAAAATTATAACAAAATATTTCTACTATTTCTACTATTTTTTCTTTAAATAGTATTTTTATTGATTTTAAACGATTTAACATAGGATTGTTATACATGGCAGTATAGGATAATATAACAGAGTTAGCAAGGTGAAAGTGTTGCTTTACTTGAGCCACGCAGATAGATTGGCAAAAGTCTGAATTGCTCGATGTCAAGCCTGCTGTTCTGTCTCCAAGAGGTTTGCCAGATCCGGTTGGCTTTCACCAGGGGGGGAGGTGACATTCCTGTCTGGGAAATCTCCTGAGGTAGGTATGTGGCAGAGCTAAAGTTTAGGGATGTTCCAATTATGTGTGGACTAACCTGGTAGCGTCTATTCTCTCCTGGGTCACAGCCTCCTCTCGGCCCCAGCACTCTGGGTAGACACACAGTAAGGGGGATATATTGGCATGTCTCGGAATAAGGCAGAGATCACATGGGACATAATTGCTTATATAAGTCTGAGCTCTGGAATTCAATTCAGTAAAACCATCTTTTGGTATAGTTCTGATAATCAGTAGCAGAGTCTATTTTTAGCTCCTCTAATTTCTGGATTTCCTTAACCTTTTGGAACCAATCGCTCACAGTGGGGCATGTGGTCTGTCTCCATTTCATTGGAATGAGTGCTTTAGCCATGTCCAACATGACTGGAACTAATGACTTCTTGTAGGTCCTGATTGAGAGAGGTGTGTCGTGTAGGAGTATGGCAATTGGGTCATCAGCAATCTCAACATCCGTGACTTTCCTGATGACCTGGCGTACCGTGCGCCAGAATGTGTGGGACAGTTACAGAATATGTGAGTCAGAGTGCCTTGGTGATTCCCACATCTCCAGCAGGTCGGAGAGACTCCGCTGTAAATTTAATTTAGTTTGGTGGGGTATCTATACCATTTCGTAAGTAATTTGTAGTTAAGCTCCTGGACTTTGGCGGGGTGGGATGATTGGTGTGACAATTGTGTTATCTTAGCCCAATGTTTATTTACGATGTCTGAGCCTATCTGTTTTTGCCATTTCTCTTGAAGCAGGGACAGTGGGTTGGGTTTGAGGTCTACGATTTGTTTGTATATGAGGGAAGTGGTCCATCCCAGAACAGCCGGAGAGCCTTTTGATGAGGACCTATTTTCTGGAAGCAAAGCTAGGTGATCATGGAACATCTGCTGGATCTGGTAATGCAGAATAAACTCAAAAATACAATTTGGTCAGTTCCAATGCAACTGGGTAGCATACTGAGTCAAACTTCCATGGTTCATGCAAAGCTAGATCAGCAAGAGTAAAGCATTGAGTCATGCATGCTGGTCTTCCAAAAAGGTATCTGTGATCCTAGTTAGGCATAAAAACTAGGTTCAAAACATCTGGCCATACAGTACTGGTTTATGCACACACCTTGCAGAGTCTATTTTAATGATGCCATTTAACTTTTCGACTTCAACTTATGGATGATATACTATGCAAAACTTTATGTATTACTTGTCCAGTGAAATGTGTACCTTGGTCTGTGGACAATGCCTTTTGGCAGTCCATATCTGCACATAATCTCCTAAACAGGTTATTGGCATTGGTCTCCAGCGAAGCCTCTGGTCAAGCTTCTAGCCAACCAGAGAATTGATCAACATAAACAAGTACACATTCAAAAATGCAACACTTAGGTAACTGAATATAATCTATCTATAACATTTGGAATGAATATATTGCTTTAGTAGAATGCTTAACAGGTGTTGGAATAGTTTTACCCAGATTATGTTGTGCACAGATAGGTGTACATCTGGCATTAAGCATTTGTACCTTTTTTTCAGACATACTTTGGTTCTGAAGACCTGATAAAACAGTGCTAGAGGCAACAGGTACAACATGTAGATTATGCCAAGAACATTACCTTAGTACAATGAGGTCATAAGACCCAGTGGGTACCTGATACTTAATGATAGTAATTGCAGATGGAAGCAATAGAACTTTGATCAGGCAATAATTTAAACAATAAATCAAAACTTAGAGAGAGACGTATATGCCTATATTTTGACTGTTGGCAAATAAAGAGACACATATAAATACAATAGACCCTTCAGTCTGAGCAGAAAAGACTGCTTGTTAAAAGACATGAAAATACTCCTGGTTGTAGCTTGATGATCAGGACTAAACACTGGTGCTGCATATTTAGGAAAGCCTACACGATCCCTCCTTTTGACCAGAGACCATTACGGTCGATGGTCAACATATTATGAAATCTGAGGGTGTGCACTTTCCAAGTTAATGAAGAAATATGAAAATATTTTATTTCCTTAGCTGATATGTCTTATGAGACAAGCGAGCAATAGAGTTTCAAAATAATACATAAACAGTACTCTATGGATATATATAACGCACAGGTACAGTAGGTAGGTGCAGAACTGTTGCTTCTGAAGGTTATGAAAATGGATTTATTTTAAGAAATGAACAAAAGTTTTATGTGGGGCAGAAACCATTCTGTCTTTCCCACCCTTAGCAATCACCTCTATGTTACCCAATTGGCTGGACATGTAAATGGATATGGGCAGATCCCTTGATACACCCACAACGGAAGTAGTGCAACTATAGCACAGATGTCATTTTAGTTATATTTTCACAATAGCACAATCAACATTAATATAATATTTTCCGTACTTTACTCTTATCCTTATTGATTGTGTTAAACCTACATACTTTGCAACATCTCATAACAGTTCAACACAGCACCTTATCTGAACCTTTATCTCTTCGCATAAGACAATTCTTAGCCTAATGGTTACTTTGTTGTCTATTGCACAACGCATACAAATCCCCTTTTTATCTGCAAAACTGCAAACAATGTTCTCCTTATCTTCTGGATCTACATAGGCAACATTGCCACCCAAACTAGATATCTACTACTTGTGACAATACTTAACCTATTCCACACTTCATTTTTCCATTGCATTTGTGCACAGTATTTTTAATCAAATAATATATCTTCCTATAAAACAAAAAAATAATATTAGCATCTGAAATACCTGTATCTTTCCATTATGCTAACATTAGTAGACATAACAACTAAAACTTTATTATTTAAACCAGTTAAAAAGAATTTTCAGAAAGAATTTGAGAAAGGCTGAATTGAGTGGAGGGGGGGGTCAAAAAGAGAGACAAGTTATAAAACACAGAGAAATATTTTGCTTATCAATTTTTACTTTGGCTTATTCAATTTAACCTTGTCTGTTGCTTTTAAGACTTGTATTCAGTTTTGTAGTACCTTTATATTTATTTATTTATTTATTTTAATACATCTGCGGTGTTCACTAACAATGTTACACACTACACAAGACAAGCAGTGGCCAGCTGCTTGCCTAAACAATCTGCCTCATGCACACATTCATACACAAATATCTTAGGCGATCTCTTAACTTAGCAGTGTCTCCTTACAGTAATGACTCTTCTGATTTTACTTTCTTTATCTTTAACATGTTCCCCAAACTCTCTTAAACATACATGATTTATTATCTTTTATTTGAGGAGAATATAGAATACTAACACTGATGGCAAGATAGCAACTTTCTATCCTATCAAGTAGTGTAGTGTTCAATGAGACTTGCTGTTCTTCCTAACAAATACTGCTTATGTATTTTCTAAATTCTGTTACTCACTGTTCTGGACTAGTTACCTTATTCCTGGACTCATAAATTTGATTAGAAAGACAGCTTGCCTCCAGATTGAATCCAGAGTTTATGTCTCATGTAGAATGACAACCACAAGACTGAAAAAGACAGAGAGGGGGGAAGCAATCCACAGTTGTGGTCACAAAACAGTTAACAGTAGACAATCCATAACACAATTATACCAACATCCTACACTTTAACATTTGGAACATATCACAAAACATCAAAACATATCCGTACATATATTCTATATATACAGTACATATAGGTTGTAATTACTTAAAACAACGCTTGTGACATCTGAACACTAGCAAAAGAAATTCCCTTGGGTAAACAACAAGTGGCTTACCTGCCGGCTCTTGGAAATTTTGTTGCTAGACTCAGAGACCTTACGAATCAATTTCCAATAGACTATATGTATATATATATATATATATATATATATATATATATATATATATATATATATATATATATATATATATATATATATATATATATATATATATGATTAACACAAGTGACAGATAGTAGTAAAAGTATGTATTATTAACAATTCTCCATGCACAAACAAACAGTTAGATGTCATTCATGAAGGACATCCACCAGAACATGTTTTGCAAAAGTTTTTTTGTTTTTTAGACTGACATACTCTTACAACAACAAGGTTAACAACACATATGCATATATTGACAAACAAAAAGACAGGTATCCCTTGTGAGGAACTCCTGGACGGAGGAAAAAATTTGACCAATATTATCACGTGGACACCTTGTGTCAGGCGGGCTTAAAGCCGGGAGAGGGGATCTAACCCTCAGCCCTGTCCCGAGGCTGTGGAGCCTTGCTACCACACAGACACTCCTTTTCCTTATATTAAAACGGGACACGCCACTGTGACACTACCTAGTAGTATGATTGTCAATTTTACTTATCGATGCAACAGACACGGTGAGACTTTCAAAAGGAATGTACTCACTGAAAGCTGAGCACCCCGCTTCTGGCACCAGAAACTGTAGGGTTTTCGGTCCTTGACCGCCCTTCCACCTACCACGCCCTTAGAGCCCCTCACTTAGGATCCAGAGATCTCCGGGAGACAAGCAGTACACCACACAAGATATGATGCAAAACTTGTCTGTTTATTAGCATGTAAAGCTAGATTTTATATTCTTTGCATGCCCCCTATGGCCCCTCCTTTAACCGCATACAAGGAGAGAGACAACAAAGAGCACAGTGTGCAGAATCACAGGAATAGAGCATGTGTTACATTTAGAAGACGCAAACAAAGTTCCATAGGGTGGGGGAGGCAAAATGTCAAAGTTACAGAAATGTCAAAGTTACAGAAATAACTAAAGTGCAACAGCTGAAGTTACATATATTTCAGTAACAGTATGCAGCTTCTACAAGTTGTACAGATAATATTGATCCTGTATTTTAACTGAACCTTGCAATTGCAGTTACAAGCAACTAACAATGTAATATAAGAATTTAAAGGTGAAGGCATAAGAATCATGATTTTAAGCATATTCCTACAGCAGCCCTACCAACGAAAGCAGATCTTAAAGCTCACTCACCAGGTGAATGATCAGCGCAAATTCATATACCTCCTCCGTAAGCACATGGAGGATTTGGACAAGAGAGGAAGACGCAACAACCTCAGGATTCGAGACATTCCTGACTCCATTCCACCGGCTGATCTTCGTAACACAGTGAGTGCCATTTTCAATTCTATACTGGGGAAAGAACCGACAGCACCATTGGAGCTGGATCGGGTCCATTGCACTCTTGGAACTCCTAGATTCCGCACAGAGCGCCCCAGGGATGTGATATGCTGTGTGCACAAATTTATTATTAAAGATGACATACTCAGAGCACTACGCAATACAGAAAGTACCAATTTCAGGACTTTGAGGTGTCTATTTTCTAAGACTTGGCCTGGCTAACTATACAGCAGCGCAGAGCCCTCAGACCTCTTACCACCATTCTTATGTCGAAAAACATAGCTTACAGATGGGGCTTTCCGTTTGCGCTCACCGCTAAGCAGTACAGCCTAAGGCAGCCAGATGGAGTGGAGGAGTTTTGCCAACAACTCGGTCTGGAAGTGCCAGATCTTCGAGAATGGAGAGAGTTGGCATACAATGGAGACCTGCTGGAATCTCTTGACATCGACCAATGGCAATGCAAAAACAGGGCACAGAAGTCACCACGCCATAGCACCTCAGAATACACAAATTCACACTATATACAAGCTCATATAGCCTCTCTATACACACAAAGGTCTTTTGGATACAAATATCACATAACCATGTACTGAACCCTCCTAAGAGCCTCATGAAGCTTCATGAAGAAACACCTTCTCTTCTCCTCAATGGAGGTCAATGGAACTGAAATGCTCAGTGAGATCTGCAGATATCGGATTCTGGATACTCATTTTTCACTTTACTTCAATTCAGTACTGTAACTTTGATGTTTTCCGAACAAACTTCATCCTAAGTGGTTTAAGTATATTCTAAGCTAATAATCAGATGACTGCAGATCCAGAACGCTTAGCACAAATGTTTCGTTACTGTTGTTGATGGGGGGGATAGGAAGAAAGGGGGAAAGAGGGAAGGGAAGGGGAAAAAAGGGAAAAAGAAAGGAGGCAGAAGGGAAGGAGAGGAGAGAAGGCAAAGAAAGGAAAAGAAGGGAAAAAAAAGAAAGAAAGGGAAGGAAGGAAAAAGGGGGGTAAAAAGGAAAAAATTTGGAAAAAAAGGATTTATTAAAAAGAAGGAAAAGAGGAAAAGAAGGAAAGAGAAGGATGGGAAGGAAAGAAGGAAGAAAGAAGGAAAAAAAAAGGAAAGGAGATAGAAGGGAATAGAGGGAAAAGGGAATGGAAAAAAAAAGAAAAAAAGAAGGGGGGGAGAAAAAAAATTAAGAGGCACATTAGACCCAGTACATGGTTAAACTCAAGATCTTGAACTCAAGACCCCAGTTCTGTAATATTCGCACTAGGCGACACAAGTGGCAAGGAAAAAGTCAAGGCCACCACTAGCTCAGCTAAGAGGACACAGTATACAAGTACAGTCTTCCTGGTCAGAACCCCCAGCAGGTTAGAAGTACCTTAACAGAACTTAAATCACGAAACTCTCCCTCGCCAAACGAAAGCTTAGACCCACTAGTCCAGTAACGTCCCCAGCACCACTTAGGGCTCCACCTTTTCCCTATAAGAAATGCTAATGTTCCAGCATAATGGGTTCTAATACCGAACATAGATCTCGGCTTGGGAAAAGGAGACTAGATTTCCCACTTTTGGCACGTCATCCCCACACCCTCCCACCTTTGGACCATTGGGTTAACCAGTGATGCTACAAGGGAAAAAATGGCATCAAGTGTATGGTCATTTACACCCTTTGCTCAACATTTGGTTGTTATGTATTTCACTGTTTCAAGTTACAGCTTTTCTTACTCTTTCCTATTTTTTCCTACTCTTTCCTTCCATCCCCACCTTAGACACCCTGACTGGGACTCCGACACGACCTCTTTCACCCACACCTGGCGGGAATTGTGGCACTCTCCGCGGCACCAGCGCTCCAACGGAAGCGATGGCTGACATACGCATTGGTCCATAAAAGTAAAGGGGCTTAATTCCCCCATCAAAGGTACAACCTTACACGGGACATAAAAATGCTTAGACTAGACATTATTTTGGTCCAAGAGACTCATTTAAAAAAAAAAGCAGACTCCACTCCTTAGATTTAAAGGATTTTCTAAAATCGTTCACAGCACTCCCCTAACCACTAAAACTAGAGGCATCATGATAATTGGCTTCACCCCTTTAGAAGTAAAGTCAGACAATCTAGGAAGGTTTATCTTACTTAAGGGAACCATGAATGGACTTAAACACACCTTGGCCTCGGTTTACCTCCCCCCCACGGAGCAACAGCCGGCCCTAACGCATATGTTGCATGCGCTAGCCGAAGAAGGCATGCTGATCCTAGGAGGAGACTTAAACACGACGCTAGAGCCTGTTCTGGACTCCTCGTCTGGAAAATCTAACACACCACACAGAAAATTGGAATCCTTCAAAAAACAGCTGAGAGATCACACGCTAGTAGATACCTGGCGACTCACTAAACCCTCGACACGAGACTACACCTTTTACTCCCATCCCCACAACACTTAAAGCAGATTAGATTACATTTTTATTTGACACATAGATGTTAATTTACTCAAAAATGCCACTATTGAGGCAATCACCTGGTCTGATCATGCCCCAATCATTTGCACCCTCTTACGCAAGACCTCCTCTGGCAGAGCCTCAACTTGGAGGCTGAATGACTCACTCTTGTGAGACAAAACAGACAAAAACAATATAATACACAAATTAGGCAACTACTTTAAGGAAAACAAGTCAGACCACATTGATCCCCGGACACTGTGGCTGACGCATAAATGCGTAATCAGAGGAGAGCTAATTCAATTAGACAAGAAGAGCGCAATGCCAAACTACTATTACCAAAAACTATTAGCCAAAATACACACACTAGAAGCCCAACACAAACAATCAAAATTTGCACATACCCTTGAGGCCCTAACGCAAGCGATAAAAGATTTACGACATACACATTCCGCATATCTGAAAAGAGCCATAGAAATACATAAGAAATTATATTTTGACCATGGAAACAAGTGTGGCCGCTTACTAGCAGCAGCTCTCAAGAAAAAGCCGTTAAGAAACCACATCACTAAAATACGGACACCCGAGGGCACAACAACACACGCCACTGCAGAAATAGCCGAAGTCTTCCGCCAATTTTACTCATAGCTATACCAACTTCCCCCACTGACACCCCGCCACAACAGACCATCAGACAAAGAACAAAAAGGTAAAGATTATATACAAAACTCTGGGATCACAAGGCTTACTGATTAAATAAAACAATCACTAGACACAAAACATCAAGACCACCAAATCAGGCAAGGCCCCCGGCCCAGATGGCTTTACTATAAATTACTTTAAAGGAAAACTATACCCCCCAAACAATGTACTGTATACTTAATGACATGACATGAATTATTAAAGGGGCAGTAACCCCCCTTCTTCAGCATGTGTGCAAAGAATTGGACATTTGCAATAGTTTTGACTATTGTTTCAGTCACAAAATATCTATGGTTTTTGTTATTCCTATAGCTAAATAGAGCAAATGTAAGCTGAAATTACCCATTTTTGGCCCTTGCGATAAGTAGACTACCAAAATTCAACCCCTCTCCCCAAAGAAGGAGTAGTTAAGTTTCCCTGTTTGTCCTGTTTACTTCAAACAATAACCATAGACTTTTCATAATTAAAACAATAATTAAAAAGTATGTTCTGCAAAAGGCCTACTAATTGAACTCAAGTTGACAAGCGGGTATACTGCCCCTTTAAACAAATCTAGATTGTAACATTACAATTGCATTAGTAATTAGCTTATGGACCTATCATGTATAAACAAAATCACCTTTCTCACTTATTAGTTAAATCCAGTTCTTCCCAAACTAAACTAAGTTCATCAAGCTCTCTTTATTCCTGGTGATACTGCTTGTATGAAAATATTTGTACCAGCAAGGGGGGGGGTCAACCTAAACCCCATCCATTAAATTAACTAATTTATCAAATAATCAGCTTGAAAAAGTTGGTATGGGAAAAGTCTTGACAAAATCTTGCAACAACTGGAATCGTATGGTTTTCAAATTTGATGCCCAAAAACCCAGACTTTTTCGGATTATCCAGCACAGATCACAAAATCAAGAGAAATCTTCTTTAAAGGGACATCTGCAATTGATTTCTACATGACCTCGACAGGTTTCAGCTGGATAAATTTCTAAAAATGTTAGGTTTTTCTTAACTCAACCAGAAAAAATTGAGTCTTCATAAATAGGCCCTTAAGCAATAGCAACATCAAACTAAAAGGAGCTGCCAGGCCCAACTGCTTTTGTCCTAACAATCCAGTTTACCTTTATTATTTAGAATTACCGCAAAACTTTGACTCATTAAATGTCATTTGTGTGTGGTATCCATTCTTAACTACAAAATTTGCATAAGACGCCTAACAATAATGCATATGGGGCTTAATTTGCATGTAAATCGTCCTGTTTCTTTGTCTACAAAACATAGTTTTTATAGGGCAAAAAGTACACTTAATAATTATAGTGGTATATTTATTATGCTTTGTAAAAAACGGTGGGATAATACACCGTACATCAGAAGGCTTCGCCATGTAAAAACATTCAGAGACAATTTGCAATTGGTTTTCCTGTTTATTATTTGTGGTTTTGAGTTATTTAGCTTTGTGTTTAGCAGCTCTCCAGTTTGCAATTTCAGCAATCTGGTTGCTTGGGTCCAAATTGTCCTAGCAACCATGTACTTGTTTGAAAAAGAGACTTAAATATAAATAGCGGAGGGCTTGAATAACAAGATGAGTAATAAAAAGTAGCAGTAACAATACATTTGTAGCTGTACAGAGCATTTGTTTTTAGACATGGTCAGTGACCCCCATTTGAAAGCTTGAAAGATGTAGAAGAAGGAGGCATATAATTAAAAATTAAAAAAAAAAATGCATGTCAATTGAAAAGTTGCTTAGAATTAGTCTATAAGGGCAGGACTACATGACGCGCTTGGACTAAATGCATGCGACGTGTCGGATGATTTACTGAAAACAGAAGTGAAGGAGAAATAGCATGTTACAACTACATTGATCCGACTGTCGGATGAAATCGCAGGTTCTCTGTGTGTGGTGCAGGTCCAAAGCGAGGTTTCCGGCAATTCCTCAATATTCAGTGCCAAAGAAATGGACAGCACTCACAGCTTAATGCAAAAAGGTTATATTAAAGTATAAAAAGCGTATACATCACCATATATGTGCACATTTTATAGCAACGTTTCGAGACAAAATGGCTATTTCTAAAGCCATGTGAACAATGGTATTTACAATCCACATAGTCCATACAGAGGAAGTGACCTAATGGTTCTTTCGTTCTACCCTGTATAGGGCTGCCGTCATATACGCTGTATAGAATAAACAAACAATTGCTTATTACATTGTAACAATGCAAATAGTAACATATTAATATATTTACTAGGTAACTAAATTGTATTTCCTTATTTATAAAAACAAGTATAAATTGTAGTCCTTGCTCAGTCCATGTGGATGTAAAATATTCAATTTTTTATCCACCAGACCTCTCTCTGTTTCAATTTTACCTACGATCTCCCCCTCTTTTTAATGAGGGTACTACCTCCAATATCGCAAACTTTAATTGTACAGCAGTGAGACCCTTCTCCTTAAAATGTTTAAAATGTTTAGAGAGTGGTAGTGTCATGTTTCCCCCACTAATTGTAGATCTATGCTGGGAAATACGTGACTTAACCTTTTGTACGTTTCCCCAACATAAATCTTCCCACATGGACACACTATAGCGTATACCACATATTGTGAAATACAGGGTCTTAGGACCTTTGGTTAAAAATACTCTATCCTATGTGATGGATAGTGGACACTTTTTGGAAAGACCGGATAGTCTTAAGATACAGGATTGGGACAGTGGTGTGGCGAGACTGGCTGGAAGCCACAGAGGAGCCTTAATGTCAGGGATGACAAGCTAGTAGCTGCATAGCTATACATACACACTGGTCAAGTTGTCTAGGGGTAACGGTTATAGAACCATAACTGAACTGAAATTTATATGAATGTGCGGGATTCAAAAAATGTTAAATGCATATTTGTACTGTGATGACTATAATAATGACATAACCATGCACATTTTATTGTTTGTTTGTTTATTGTTATAAAATGCAAAATAAAAATCTTTAAAAAAAAAGAATGGGATCCATTTTGAACAGTGGCACCACATTAGCAATTCACCAATCTCTCAGTATGACAGACCTCATTTTAATTTTATTCCTCACTGCAAAACCCATTTCCATGTTCAACTATCTCAGCTAACTTAAATGCCCTTAAAGCAACCTTATTGTGAGATAAAGTGTTGTCATCTTAAAGGAAATCTATACCCCGCAAGCAATGTAGGTCTCTATAAAAAGATATTGCATAAAACAGCTCATATGTAAAATCCTGCTTCATATAAATAAACCATTTTCATAATAATATACTTTTCTAGTAGTTTATGCCATTGGGTAATCATAAATAGAAAATTGCCATTTTAAAAAATAAGGGCCGCCCCCTGGGATCGTAGGATTCACTGTACTCACAAACATACCAACAAACTATACATGTTAGGTCTCATGAGCCAATTAACAGACAGAGTTGTGTCTTTTGCTTCCACACTTCTTCCTGTTACAGTTAGAGTTGAAGTATTTCTGGTCAGATGATCTCTGAGACAGCACAAAGACCATCACGAAATGGTGGCTCAAGGCAAGAGATGTAAAAGGGCAATATTTACTTAAATATATATTCCAGTTTGGTGAGATTCTTTAATATGCCACTTAATATGATATGAACTATCTGTTGCTTAAGTGTTCATTTTGGGGGTATAGTTTTCCTTTAAATTTGGGACAGCTGCTGGTTATGTTCTTTTCTTACTATTCCTGTACAAAGTATGTATACATATATAAGGGGATAATATAATATTCTCCCTGTACAAAGTATGTATACATATATAAGGGGATAATATAATATTCTCCCTAATGCTTTATTTACCAGTAGGTCCTTCCAGCTGACACCCATTTATTCAGAAGGAGTTTTTTACAGTGCAAACTATGAAGATGTGTAATTCTCTCCCTGGATCATTAGTACTGGCTGTTACACCAACTTACCTTTCTCACAAATGTCAGCACCAGAATGCGCTCACTGGAGAGGTCGCTCACTAAGGGACATCTTAATGAAAACGGATTTAAGGAATACCGATGTGGGCACTTGGTTGGGGAGGAACAGAAATGGCTGTTGTCGCTGTGTGGGACGTAAGACATGTGGTTGTTTATTAACTGGTGGAAATTTTTCTCACCCACACAGTGGAAAACGATACGAAATTCGTTACAGGTTGACCTGTACTTCTGAGTTTTTTGTATATTGTATAGTATGCCCATGTGGCCTCTACTATGTTGGAAAGTGTGTAACAGCATTCCGGATGCGAATGAACAATCATCGCTAAGCAATACGTGCGGCTTTAGCCACAGGTAAAGTGGATACTCCTCTAGCCAGACACTTTCTGGGGTGCAAACATCCACTACCCTCTTTATGGGCAATTTTGATTGACCACATTCCACCTCTAAATAGAGGGGGTGATAGATCGAAACTTCTATTGCAATGAGAAGCCAAGTGGATGCGGACCCTTGATGCAGTAGCACTCAAGAGGACTAAATGAAATGTACTCTCTAGCTAGCTATCTCTGAGTAGATATACTGTATGTGATATAGCTTCTAACATAAATAATTAGGAAATAGGCCAAGTTGTTACAATTATGTTTATTTGAAATTGTTGCCTCCTAGATACATAGTTTCCGAGTCTCATTGTTTTTAACTGTTTTTAGATGCAATATTTGATACACCAAAATGATACATGTTCACTGAAGGGTTTCACTGACAGCTATATACACTCTGAAAAAATATATCCATTTTTATACTATTTGTGTTTTGTATATGGTCTATGTAGGGCCTTATAACATACTGGTTTTAATAGTCACTTTTTAACATATTGGTCTTAGTAGATATTTAATAGAACTGACTGGATCTTTTTTTATTTATATGTGGTGTTTTAAACACTGCAAGTTGATATGTGGTTGATTTAATGGTTTGCTTCACTTCCTGTTTTTTCATCCTGACGACGGCTCCATGTGAGTCGAAACGCGTTGATGCACCATGCACTATAAAAGCCCTTTGATATATATTTGAAGAGTCAATGCCGTGAGTGCTTTCACTGGACTGATATATATATAAATAGACATAAAAGGTTGAACTTGATTGACTTGTGTCTTTTTTTAACCAATCTTACTATGTTGTTATATGTGTTAACCCTTTGTAAAAGCTTCTTCTTTAAGGATCCAGTTCCTGTATGTGCCTGTGCTCTGGTTCATTGTCTCACCTACATGCAATGAGCTTCCTGCAAATCATGTGTAAGTTTCCCATCCAAACCATAAAGCTATTGCTTAGCAATAGTGATGGGCCAATTTTTTCGGCAAAGTGAAACGGGAGAAATTCGCCCATCACTACTTAGCAACTTCATTCCTTGCTTACAGCAGTATTTTCCTTCTGTGTTTAATCCTGTGAAATGTCTTTCAGCAGTAAACTTCTGCATAGTCTGGGGGTATTGTTCTCTTTTAACCTGGTTATGCACTCTGATCTCCAGTTTATTACACACACAGACACAGGAAAGGAATCATGTCTATTCACAATTCCTTTCCGGTACAGGATGTGTTAGCCAAGTTTACTGAACAGTAGGTGAGTTACAATGAAGAAGTATCATACTGTAAGTAAAGTTGTATCTATCTCTCAATCTAAGGCACATCATTATACATTTAGACAGACATATAAACAAAACAAACTCTGAATTGACATAAACAGCAATTCAGCAGGTTTAAGGTGGCGAAATAGTCGAACTTGACTTCTTAGGATAAATCTCGAAAATCAAATTAAAATTTTTTACAAAACTCGAATTGAATTTGAATAATTCCCTAGTCAAATTTGACAGTTTTGATCATAAAAAAAATTCTAATTAGAATTTCAATTTTACCCTTATTAAATCTGCCCCTCAATGAAAGAACGTGCATGATTTAATAAAAAAAAGTACGACGACTTTGTACTTAATATACATGAAACCTCTAGTTAGCAATATACTTGTAATAAATAATAACCATATAACTAGTTTGGCCATTTTGTGTAGTGTACCAAGTCCAGTAGGATTGCTACTTGTTAATTAATATTTTCGTTTATTGTTTCCCACCTTCTATAATGCCTCCTCCACTGGAAAGTAAGTCAGACAGCAGATTGTCGACTTCTCTCAAGGAAGACCCCATGGTCCCCATGTTTTGTAAGCAACTACCATCATGTAAGTCGGGTTGAATATGGACTCCAGACGCTATAACATCTTCCAATGTTATATAGGTTATATCTAAGAACCTTTGTGGCATGTAAATAGTTTTTGTATGGTATGTGCTAGCCGTAATTAGATTTATTATTTTTTTATTTCCACATTCTATATCAGAAACTCTTGCATGTAGCAAGGTAATGCACAAATTATTCCTTAAGAGTAATTTTAACTTGGGAAAACAGTAGGGACTTTAAATAAGCTAATGTTTTCTGAACTCATAGGATAGCATGCACACATCGGTACTATCCTGGTTCCTTGCCAGCACTGTCCCAGACCTGGTCGAAGAAATGCTTCAATAACCTCTTAGGTTAATCTTAGGTTTTGGGTGATCCTTCTACTTCACAATTGTCCTTGGCTTTTTATGTTTACGCACCTTGTAGTACTGATCACCATTGAGGATCTGGATGGGAAATATTGGAACTCTGTTAGTGTGCATGTCTATGCCAAAAACATAGAAACAGTAAAACAATAACACAAGCAAAGTTGACCTGCTTCATTACTCCTATTTCATTTGTTAAATTAGTAAAACTTAAATGTCCAAGGCCTACTTAAAAGACAATAAAATGCACATATACAGTATTACATCATACCCCTGATTTCAAGATGATATACAATGGGAATATAGTACAATATGTTTTCTTTTCCAATTGGTAAGCAGTTTTGCAAGAAAGTAAACCATGTGAAATGCAGGTCACACAGTCCCAATCCCCGTCCCTATCTGAAACAATATGACTATTTTACAGTTTTCTCTTTTGAATATACTTACTTGAACATTGCAATCTGAGAGATTTGATGGAATTGTGATATGAACACTAATACCCTCTTTCTTGTGAGCACTCCCCCAAAAGGGTTGAAATGTGGGAAACATCCTTCAATTTTAATCTGATCGAATCTGTAATTTCTATTTGTATTGGCTGTATCCTCAATACTGTTTTTATATTTTTTCAGAAAGTGAGCAGAACTGGTTAATGTTACATAGAAATGCAGACTACCTAAATTTCCAGAATTCTCTTTTATGAACCCAGAAAGAAATGAGTCCCCATAACTGAGGGATCATAATCTATGCTTTAGAGAGGCCGTCCGCAAACAATAACGAAATAAAATAAAAACACAATAAAACAATATTCTGCACAGGCAGCTTGCAAAGACTGAAATTGTTTACAAGAATCAGACTTTTTAAAGGGTGAATTATATTTCAGGATATCTCAAGATGTTGCATGAAGTGATTATATTTGATTGAAAGTCACTGACAACATCTTGCCTCATGAGGGCAGTACCGACTTTGGAATATGCAGTACAGTTCTTGCTATAAATACGCTTAAGCTAAAAAGCACTACACCTAGTTAACTCCATGTCAGGAAAATGAAGAATTGCTTTAGCATCGAGGTGTTCTGTCAAGTCTTAGGCCACATGTGTGTCTCCATAACAATCAAACATTCAGGTCAAGAAATCATGTGCATCATGCATCATAAAGAGTGAGCATTCTTTCTCCAGTATGGTGATTGGACCTGTCCCTGTAAAAACTTGCACTAAAAAAGGGCTTCCAATTATTTCTTGAAGCTACATAATGTATCTGCCAGCATAATGTATCTCTCAGGGAGATTCTATAACTTACAGCACTGTAAAACACACTTTACATTTTTTTAAAACTCCTTTCTACTGGGACTTTTTTTACCCACTACCTGATACAATGATAAATTTCTTATATATTAGGTAAATCTATCAAGGTTGCTGGTAGTATATTAAATGTTATAACAGTGAAAACACTGACTGTAATAAGGACAGCTGTAGTAACCCACTCTGGCTATTGGGCATTATTACAGTTTCTTGTGGCACTCAGCTTTAGGCATAGGCAAACTACAGTTACTTTTCAGTGGTACCAAGATAAATTGGGTACCTGATACACCCTAGCATGGTTTCCACTCTAAGGGGAAGATTTTGAAAATGTGAGTTTAGAGCTTAATAAATAAAAACACCCACATTCTATAGAATTGTATTTATCAATGGGTGAGAGTTAGAACTCACCATTTGATCCTAAAAATCCCTTAAGAATGGAAGAATTTTATTTATTAAGCTCTAAACTCATATTTTCATAAATCTGCCCTCAGTTTGAGGGGGATGCCCACCAAGAAAATAGGCTAGCACAATATATTGGCAATGT
This sequence comes from Xenopus laevis, assembly GCF_017654675.1. NCBI lineage: Eukaryota > Metazoa > Chordata > Amphibia > Anura > Pipidae > Xenopus > Xenopus laevis. The sequence continues at coordinate 67,902,141 of NC_054379.1, read as the reverse complement.
TACAATGTTGTGTCAATGTTGTATCAATGTTACTCCACCAAGTTATGCTAGACAAACAGAACTCCTTCCTCTGGATCAAATAGCAGTTGGGCAGGTTAAGATAGATGAAAGGTTGAACTTGATGGACGTGTGTCTTTTTTCAACATAACTTACTATGTTACTATGTTACCATCATTTTGTTACTCAGATTACTGGGTATGAGCAGCCCATTTAATCTTCCCCTGTCACTTGTAACACTGAAATACTGTATAGGCAATTAACTCCTCTCCTCCAGTCAACACTCCAGTTTCCACAATGCAATGAATGTTCTGTGACATGAAAAGAAGAATACTCAAACAAGCATGCAATGCATTATGGGCATGGAACTCTTAGCTAGAACTGCCTTTTGATATATTACTTCTGTAGTCAGGAAATTAGTTAAAGTGATACTGACACTAAAAACTACTTTTTAAAATATTAATGTACATTAAAAGCTACCTATAGGTCATGTTGATCGTTTTTTGCTGAGAGATTTGTTTTTGTAAGTTATTGTTAGTTGAGGTTTCTAAACCTGACTTTTGCCAACCTGACTGTTCCATCTCAGCCTGTCAGTTACAGTTTAAAGTCACCTGCACTGCAGACCAGTGGCGTAACTAGATATTACTGGGCCCCACAGCAAATTATTTTTCAGGCCCCCCAAAATATTTAGCAGTTGACTTGTTTTACCAATATATATTGAAACTGTACATGAATCAGGGCCTCATGGGCCCCTATAGCTCCTGGGCCCCCCTGCAGTCGCAGGGTCTGCTTCCTCTATAGTTACGCCCCTGCTGCAGACTCTAGCTTCTAACCAATCCTCCTGGAATCTTTGTCAGAATTCCTTCTCTAGACTCCTTCTGGCCTTTGGTAATTGGGGTCACAGCGCCATCCTTGTATATAATTTATAAAGCCTTTATTTGTATCATGGCTCAGATCTCAGACAACAAATGATGTTTCAGGCCTAAGCACTGCTGAATTTTTGCAACACAGGCTGAATTTTTGCAACAGTCTTCTCCTGTTGCCCCCATTTTCTATATACTACCCAAAATTCACAAGCACTTGCACCATCCACCAGGGTATCCAATCGTTTCATGAATGGATTCAGTTTATCTCCATTTTAAATTTTTGTTGACAGGATTATATATGCTATATTGTGGAAAATAGATAATATTTAAAAGATACAAGTGATTTTTTTGTCTAAGTTATGGAAGATCAAATATGTTCCACCCCATGCAATTTTGGTCACTTTTTGTGGAGAGCGTCTACACCTCCATCCCCCATGATGGGGGTTTAAAGGCTGCCTGGACTGAACTGTTTTTGATACTTTTATGGATGGGTCCCAAAAAATGTTTATTTTGCAATTTCTTGAACTGTTTCTCTACAACGACTATTTTATGTTTCAACAGTTTTACAATCAGATAAGGGTTATGGCAATACGGTCCAATGTGGCCCCTTCAATGCTAACATTTTTATGAATAATTGTGAGCATAAATTTATATATTCGAATTAGTGGTTTCAACAACATTGATTTCTTTGCTATTTGGATTAGGGATGCACCGAATCCAGGATTCGGTTTGAGATTCGGCCAGGATTCAGCCTTTTTCAGCAGGATTCGGATTTAGCCGAATCCTTCTGCCAGGCCAAACCGAATCCGAATCCTAGTTTGCTTATGCAAATTAGGGGCGGGAGAGAAATTGTGTGACTTTTTGTCAGAAAACAAGGAAGTAAAAAATGTTTTCCCCTTCTCACCCCTAATTTGCATATGCAAATTAGGGTTCTGATTCGGTTTGGTATTCGGCTGAATCTTTCGCAAAGGATCCAGGGGTTCGGCCAAATCCAAAATAGTGGATTCGGTGCATCCGTAATTTGGATAGGTGTCATTTAGACCCTACATGCATTTCATGATGATATTAATGCTGCATTGCCTTTTATTAATTTCACCCTACATTCAGATTACGACCAGACTGCCTTTTTAGACACTCTGATGATTAAGAGGGATTGATTTCTGATCTTTTTGTAAAATCAACAAACAAGAATACTCTGCTTTATTTTCATTAATTTCAACCAATCCAGACCAGGAAATCACTACCAAGGTCCCAATTCAAGTGGGTTAAACGGATTGTGTCAGATGAGAATGTTTTAATAAAATGACTGGATGAGATGGAAAGAGATTTTTACAGAGGGGATATCCAGCAACCATCCTAAGACAACAGGCGGATATTGAGGACGGTGGTTTTTCTTGTCAACCTAGGAGTAACTTGAAACAAATCCCTTTTGTCTCTAGATTCAGTACAGTGAGTCAGGAAGTTGCCAATATTATCCACAAACATTGGGGAATCCTAAGGGATGGGATACCAGAGGTAGAGTATTTCCATAAGGTACCCCCTATGTCATACAAAACAAACAAAACCATTCGATCCATATTGGTGAAGTCTGAATTGGGGGATGCTCAGGAGAGGAGCGCTTGTTGCATGCAAGAAATAATGGGACCTTACTTTGTCTGTCCTGCAACTACTGTTCTAATGTGCTTAAAGAAGATACTGTTTATCACCTAAGCAAGGGCACTCCTATTGAGATCAGGGGTTACTACACATGCATAATATTTCATATACTGGGTTTGCACACTCAAATAAACTATAAACACAAGGTGGTATCACAAAATAATCTCTTTATATATAAAGACAGTACACTATTTGTCAATCAAAACAATATTTTGTCAAATATATATATATACAAACTGTATCAGTATGATCAGATATAAATACATACCACACAGTTGTATGATCAAGGCAAAAAAACAAGCAGAGGATACACTTGCCAGTAATGAGAATAACCCCAACATTTCAGCGTTATAGCCTTTGTCAAGGTGAATTCTACTACACATGCAACTCCGCATTTGTAGCGTATGTGATTAAGTGCCCTTGCGGACAGCTATATATGCACACTAAATTCTGGTAAATGTATTGTTTTTTTAACTATTGTTAGGACCCATAAGTATTATGGCCCCATATGGCTTCATTCCCTGCCAGTGCCTGCCTTTCCACTGTTGCTGGGTTAAACCCCATGTAACATATTATAAATTATTTGCATACCCATTCCATTGGTTCTAGGTTGTGACCACTTCCTGCAGTGCTGTAACAAAGTGCTTTGCAGGGAGGGGCACTTCCTCTTTGGCCTGCACCAGTCGAGCTGGGCAGTGGATCCATAGAGCCTGGAGTTAACAAGGCCCCAGAAGAAATCAGGGTACAGGGACCCCATGAATGAGGTGAGCGAGTGTGTAGTGTAGCTCCTGTTATAGCACTCTATAGAGAGAGTGAGGCTAGTGAGAAAGAGCAGCTCAAACTCCAACTAGGAGGATAGAAGGGAGTAGCTCTCCCCCAGGCTTTGCTTTGCCTGTAGTGAAGGGACCGCAGTAGTGACGAGGGAATTAGGCTAAGGTGTAACCCTGTTCCAAGTCTGCTGTGGGGGTGCAACCCACATGAGGTACTGAAATCCTGGAAGGTGAAACGAAACTCCTTTGGGCTATGCCTAGTGTGGTGTGTCTATATGCTGTCTCTGCTACACCTGCGAATGTACTTGGAGATGTACTGTGGCTACCTCTTGTGTGAGTATTACCGTCCCTGTGGCGTGTTGTTTTAAATAAAACCTGTTCTACTGTTTTGCAAAGAACCCCTGGCATCCATTAAAATGAACGTTCTTTTCCTCTAGTCTGAAGGGGTGGCTTCTGGTGTGGGGATACTCTTTACGGGTAAAAAAGGTCCCCTGCTATTTGTCTATAATGTAATTGTAAAGTGTAATCATGTCCCCTCACAAGCATCTTTTTTACCCCAACCTTGATAGTCTACCTTCATAATTGAAGTCTTCCATCCCTCTAATCAGTTTGGTTGCATGTCTCTGCATATTCTCTAGCTAATTTATATCCCTCTTAAGGATTTGAGCCCAAAGCTGCACTGCATACTCCAGATGAGGCCTTACTAGGAAACTATAGAAGCAAAATTATTTCATCCCTTGAGTTTATGTACTTCTTATGAAAATCAGTACTTTATTTGCTTTAGTGGCCACAGTATGACACTGTCCAGAATTGGAACTTGTTATCTACAAAAACCCCTAGATCCTTCTCAGTTAAGGAAACTCCTAACACACTGCCATTTAGTGTATAACTTGCATTTATATTATTTTTGCAAAAAGTGCATAACCTTGCATTTATCAACATTGAACCTCATTTTCCAGTTTGCTGCCCAGTTTTCCATTGCAGTCACACTGCAAAGTGGCAGCATCTTGCATAGAGCTTATAGTTCTGCTCAATATTCCATCTAGCACCACTCTTTGTGATCTAACTTTTAGCCAGTTTTCTATCCAGGTACAAATAATATGTTCCAGGCCAACATTCCTTAATTTAACCAGTAACCTTCTGTGTGGCACTGTATCAAATGCTTTAGCAAAGTCTAAGTAAATTACATTCATTGCCATCCCAGAATTGAGATCCCGAATTAGTCTGGCAAGATCTATTATGCTTAAAACTATGTTGACACAAACTCGTAGTATTATAATTTGCAATGAAGTCCAGTATCTTATCCCTTTATACCCATTCCAAAGGTTTCCTACCACTGAAGTCAGACTAACCGGCCTGTAGTTTTGAGGCTGAGAACAGGATCCCTTTTTGAATAGCAGCACCACATTAGCAATTCGCCAGTCATTCGGCACCATGCCAGACCCTGGGATGAATACCATCTGGTCCCTAACCTTTGTTTATCTAGTCTCTTTTGAATTTCCTTATGCGTGAACCATGCATTATTAGTTGTATTACTAGAATTGGGACTATTAAGCAGGAAACCTTCATTAACTGGATGAAGACAGATGAAAAATAACAGATCAGAATCTCTGCTTTTTTCTGTTCTCGTCAAACAGCTGACCCCCCCCCCCTAATATTAAGGGTCCCATCCTGCTTAATTTGTTTACTAGTTACATATTTAAAAAAATATTTTGGATGTATTTACTGCTTGCTGCAGTACTCTTTTCCATATAGATTTTAGCTTGTCTGATGATTTGCATGATTTATTGGCCTCCTTGTACCAGATAAACTTTCCGGCTGTCCCAGCTAACTTGAAAGCCTTAAAAGCACATATTTTCTTACCCACCTCAACACCAACAATTCTATGGAACCACAAAGGTTTTGTTTTGCAACGACTTTCCTTGTTTACAAGGGGAATATACCCAGGGGCGATCCTTGGCATTTTGCCGCTCCCCCCACCCCTCCTCACGGCACTCATCTTTTCAGCGTTGGAAGGGGTCGGGGGCGGTCCACGTCGCACCGGAGGGGGTCGCTAGTGCAGAGAGAGCAATTTTGCTTTCTGCACTAGAAGAGCCAAATTTCAAGGTTGAAAAATGGAAATTCAGCTCTACAACCCAAGAAATACCATTAACTTTCGCCTACAGTGAAACTGAAGCGAATACAATTATACAGCAGAACAAAGGCAACAGTACCTTTTTACAAGTGTCTACTGATACAACATTATTAAGAGAGATTGAAAGGGAGAAACGGAAATGGATTGGGTTGGACCTACATGCCATAACCCTAACAGAATATTATAAGGTTGGAAGAATACCCAGGGGCTTACGAGTCAATTTGCGACCAACCATTTTCAAAGAGAATAAAGAATTTTCACAGAAATATGAAAGAATAATCAACAAATGTTCGTTTGATATAATCCTATTGAACATTGAATTTTTACAGCGTGAAATCGTGGAGTCCTCTAAACATATAGAAGTTATGAGTTATAAACTGAAAGAATGTTCCCCTATAGAGACATACAGAACACAATTGCGACAAATGGAAGAGAACCTGGAGAAGCACAGATGGGAGATCGAGGAGAGGAAGAGAAGCAAATTCCGCAGAGATGAATCCGACTATTGTTCGGGTCAAGTATACAGCTGGCAGCGGGCCGATACTGACAGGAAAGGAGCGCACATGCAGCTACATCGCATGCGACGACGTCCGATCAGAGGCAGCGCGAACACAGTGAGCGTGGGAGAGACCGTTCTACCGATAGTGTGCAGACGGATACATCAGCACAGGAGTCGTCAGCATCATCTTCTTTTTAGAACTGGGCAACAAAAAGCACACACGAAGAAAAGGAGAGGAGAGATACACCACAGACGCAACATGGGACAAGCGCAGACAACCAGAACGACAGACACTGACCCAAAAGAGACATTAGTGGTAAATATATCTTCCAAAGAACTGAATCAAGCTAATGTTATGTTGTTGAGTAAAGGTGTTTCATTTTGTCCCACTAATAGATATGATCCTTTTCAATTAGATATTGAATTAGAGAAGTTTTTCCGTAACTTAAGATTAAAATCAAATTTTTCGGGTCCCCATCCAGCTATAGATATACAAAGGGTAACTGCCAAAAAAGAACTTACATTGAAAGAATCAGGTCTACGTAATAAAAGTCGGTTTATACCTCCAACTACGGATGTAGTGGTGGAATCATATATTAAACTGGTTAAGAATGATGTTAAAAAACTATCCGAAATTGAAGACCAGACCCTTGCTAGGGTCGAGGCCTAATTTGAGTAAACAAGAGAAAATACAACTCGATATACTATTGGCACATGATGATTTGATTTTTAAACCGGCAGATAAAGGGGGAGCCCTTGTTGTGTTGGATAAGGATTATTATGTTAATGAGATCAAGACACAACTTGCAGACACAAGAATATACCTTAAATTGGCATCGGATCCGCTGAATAACATACAAAGTAAGATCCAAAATATTGTGGAAAAGGCGGTGGAGGTGGGTTTAATTGATGAAGCTTTACAACAATTTCTCTTACAACAGCACCCGGTAACTCCCGTCTTTTACACTTTACCAAAAATCCACAAGGATTTAAAACACCCACCTGGTCGACCTATAGTGGCCAGTAGCGATTCAGTACTTGCTCCCCTCTCAATATATTTGGATAAGATTTTACAGCCCTTTGTGATACAAACTAAATCCTATTTAAAAGACACAACCCAGCTATTGGGAATTCTCAATACATTGAGAATACCAGAGGATGGAACTCTGGTTACGATGGATATCCAGAGCCTTTATACATCAATTATGCATGAAGAGGGGTTATATGCCATTAAGAAGGTGCTTGATTCTAACGATGGTTATTCACAGGAGGCAAAAGAATTCTTTGTGTCTTTGCTAAATGTTGTCCTGAGAGAAAACTATTTCCTTTTTCAGGATAGTTTCTTTCAACAGCTACAAGGAATCGCAATGGGGAGCAATGTGGCCCCTACATATGCGAACCTATATATGGATTTTTTTGAACATATGCATGTATACACTAACCTGAATTTTATACAATATTGTCAACTGTACAAGAGATATATTGACGATATAATTATGATATGGACAGGCACAATAGATAGTTTGAAGGTCTTTTGTGGGCAGCTGAATTCAGCTGTACCCACTATAAAATTCACAATGACACATGATCCTGTGAGAATTAATTTTCTCGATGTAACAATTCAAAGAGATAATGGTTTTCTCACAACTGATTTATATAAAAAAGAGACGGACGGTCATAGTTTGTTACAATACTCTAGTTTCCACCCAACCCCATTGAGAAATAATCTACCTAAAACACAATTTATGAGAGTAAAACGTATAACCTCAGATGAATATACAAGTAATATGAGAATGGGGTAGATGAAAAATAGATTTTTACAGAGGGGTTACCCTGAAGCACTCCTTAATACCTGTATGCAGGAAGTGAAAGATATGCCCAAGAATAAACTAATGGAACAGAAAGAGAAAAAAGAGACACAGAGATTGGTTTTTGTTAGCAAATTTAATGTGGCCTTTAATCATATACATAAAATAATTACAAAACACTGGCACATTTTACAGACGTGTGCTCCACAAGTCTCGGCATTTAGAGAAGTTCCCCTAATGGCATACCAACGGGGTAGAAATCTGAGAGATATAGTCATAAAAGCAGATGTGGGACCAACAAAGAAAGGAACACAAAGGTTTTTAGGAACTCCCAAAATGGGAACATTCCCATGCCTGAATTGTGCCAATTGTAACAATATCACAAAAGGAACAACTTTTACACATCCACATACGGGAAAGGTGATTAAAGTCAACAACTTTTATACGTGTGATACAACATATGTCATATATTTAATTAAGTGCCCGTGTGGATTGGCATATGTGGGAGAAACGACACAAAAAGTCAAAGACCGAATTAAACAACATAAGTCGAACATTAGATGCCATTACACACATTTGCCAATTCCGGCACATTTTGTGGAAGGCAGACATACAGTAAGCCAATTAAGATACCAAGTGATTGATAGTGTGGGCCCTCTGAGACGTGGGGGAAATAGAGTGCAACTGCTAAAGAAAATGGAAATGAAATGGATATTGAAACTGGGTACGTTGAACCCTGGGGTATTAAACAGAGAATATACTCCCGAAGTATTTGTTTGAGATGGTATTTTCTTGTATCGTGCTTTTAGTGTAACAAAATGTAATTTTACGAAGTATACAATGTTTCTATATGGAATAGACAATGTTTCAACTATTGAGCATCTTTTTACTATACTTGAATTGCTCATACTCATGTATTCTTTTTATATTTTAGAAGTATATTGCTCCTATCCTGGGAATTGCTGGTGTCCTGACAAACGTAGACATCCAGAACTCTAGTGACAGAGCAAATATGTGAGTCACAAAATTTTTTTTAAAACTCACTACTATGGATTATAATGTTACAGTATCACATTATGTCTCACAAAATTCTCACAATTGAAATGTATTATACTGGATTTTTATCACAATTTATAAACTTTTATACATTTTTAAATGATTCTTAACACAATGGATGAATTATTTAATTATCAATGTATTGAGCTGTTTGAGAGATAATTTTGCACAAATTTTCACGGACATTCTACAGAGACTGCTGGGAATTGAGTCTCTTAATTGGGAGGTGGTGACTAATTGGTAAATCCTCCCATCAAGCACATGGTAATCACCTTTAAAAGCACGTTTGTTACACATTTTGTTTGGCTTGATAAAGGGCTGGAATAGTCCGAAACGTTGCCGTTGTTGCACGAATAAAAAGTTTTTTCAAACATCGGAGTGCTGTTGCAATTGTTTAATCCATGTGTAGAGAACCTGTGCAGAGAGGAGTTCAGCGTGCACCCGAGGCTGCAAACAGTGAGTTGTGAGTGTGGCACTTTACTTTTGACTTTGTATGGAAATTCAGCTCTTAGTTTCCAGGAGCAGCATTTTTGCCAGCCCTGGCAACTAGGGGGGCGCTGTCACCTGAGGCGACTGTCTCAACTCGCCTCACTGGTGGAGCACCCTGAATATACCGACATTTTTTTCCCGTGTTTAACCTTGTGAAAAGCATTTCCCACTTAATACTGCTGCATGTTGTAGAAATGCCCTTATACTGTCAAAGTTTGCACATTCATAAAATTCAGGGTTTTAGTTACTCCCTTAGAGTTGCCTCTGTAACATAATCTCAAAATAGACCATGCTATGATCACTATTCCCTAAATGCTCACCCATGCAAATGCTAGAGATAATTTCATTATTATTTGTTATTATAAGATCCAAAAGAGAATCATTCCTAGTAGGTTCTTGAGCAAGCTGAAATAGAAAGTTGTCATTCAGCATATTTATAAACCTACTAGCTTTTTCTGTCTTGGCAACCCCATTACCCCAGTCAATGTAATGACTGTTCCAAATCTGCATACATATAGCAAACTGTGCTCTGGGTCAGACCTTCGGGGGCCAATTCACTAACTTCGAGTGAAGGATTCGATGTAAAAAAACTTTGAATTTCGAAGTGTTTTTTGGGCTACTTCGACCATCGACTACGACTTCGAATCAGAGGATTCGAACTAAAAATCGTTCGACTATTCGACCATTCGATAGTCGAAGTACTGTCTCTTTAAGAAAAAACTTCGACCCCCTAGTTCGCCATCTAAAACCTACCGAACTCAATGTTAGCCTATGGGGAAGGTCCCCATAGGCTTGCCTAAGTTTTTTTGGTCGAATGATAATCCTTCGATCGATGGATTAAAATCCTTCGAATCGATCGATTCGAAGGATTTTATCGTTCGATCGAAGGATTATTCCTTCGATCGAACGATCGAACTATTTGCGCTAAAATCCTTCGACTTTGATATTCGAAGTCGAAGGATTTTAATTCCCAGTCGAATATCGAGGGTTAATTAACCCTTGATATTCGACCCTTGGTGAATCGGCCCCTCAATCTTGCTAGCACTCATTATCCGGTTACAGACCAACAGTCTGTTCGGGTGCACTAATCAAACCCCACCCACCTCAAACTGAGAGAAAACTAACTGCAAAGTAATGCAGGTTGTGGCAAACTTGCCACTAATTTGCGCAAATTTTTCGCCATTTCACGGGAAATTCGCTAATTCTTCGTGAAGTGAAATGCCCTAAATTCGCCCATCACTAATAGTTAAGGCTGAAAAAGGAACAAAAGGTGCTTTAGGTTCAACCCTGTGTTGAACTGTATCTATTAAGGCAATAATGGTGACAAAAAGGATATCCACAAAATGAAGAAAAATACACGCAAAGTCATCAAGCAAGTGGATTTGGGTCCTATTTAACCATCCACACACTTTGGCAAAGCAGGCTGATTTGACGGGCCAGAGGGGCCTACAGGACCGTCAGATAAGGACTACATCAATATGCCTATGTGGTCCTCAACTGACAGGAAAATCAAACCTACCCGATTGATATGTGCCCAATTTTTGGCTAGAAATCAGTCTGGCAGGCCTGTTGGTGGGTCCCATACATGGGCCAATAAACTGCCCTTTGGCAACTTTTATCGACCCATGTATGGCAGACTTTAGTCAAATTATGAAAACAGCAAATGAAGATAATATTGTGGGTTTACTGATTTTTTTAATTTATTGTTTTACTGCTGTATTTTAAAATGTATTGGAAGCATTTTAGTTGTAAAATAAGTAATGCTCGATCTAGGTAATTATCTAATATAACATTTGCTGTCAGGGTGTATTCAACCACCAACTCTTATACAGTTTAATTGAAAGTTGGGATTCACGGAAGAAGGAGGCCTCCTCCTAGATTTCTTTTTGCAAAGGCTGAACTCTGAACAAACTCAGTTATAATGGAGAATATAACCACAATTTGTATTTATTTTTGTCATTCAACCAACCACTCCTTATACATATTGTTATTGACCACTGATTATTTATCTGGTGATTCACACTGTATTGTTCAATGCAAAAATCTGTTTCAGGATACATTTTAAGACGGAATAAAAGAACAAAATGTATTCTCAGCAAATATTGCTCAAAGCAAGGTAGACAAAAGAACTCAAAACAAATACGAAGCTCTAAACAAAAGACTCCATTTGTTAAGTGAACCATGAAGGTCATCCTTTCTAAAATCCTTCCAATGTCAACACTAATTTCTGTTTAAGCCCCTTAATTGCATTACATTTTGAAAAAGTGATCAATAAGTTACAAGGAATTAATTATTAATGATGGGTATAGGTCTAGGATTTAAGCTCACATATAGTATGGGGTATGTCAGATGACAGTTTTAGTATGGATGCCCTTTCATGTTATGTAAACATTGCATTCATGGTTGAAATCAATTACACACATATGCCTTTCTTACTGCTAAGTGTTTTCTAAGTAATTTTCTCTGTTAACACCAGAAATTCTTTATCAGAATTGTTCAATATTTATTACTAAAACCATATACCATTGACTATTAATGCTATTTTCTAACAAGCTACCTGTGTGTAAGTGAAAGAGATCCCGAAGAAATACACAGAGCTGATCTGGGATACTATAGAAGCAAGGTCAATGCTTTGTGTTTTTGCTTAACCTGCTACAAAATATGTATAAACAGCCCTGCAAAGTAAAAGCATAGGAAACCTGAATCCCCTCGTGGGGGAACAACTGCAGGATTTCTCTAAATGGATGTTAAATTGTATCCATACTGGTGCATTGAGCACAAGTTGTAGCTACATAGTTATATAGTTAGATCAGGTTGAAAAAAGTCGGAAAAAGTTCAAACTCTCCAAATGAAAACCCAGCATCCATACATACACACACTGACCCCTCAATACCCGGCAGTGCATTCCACAACCTCACTGCCCTCACTGTGAAGAACCACCTACGCTGTTTTAAATGAAAGTTAATTTCCTCTAGTCTGAAGGGGTGGCCTCTGGTGCGGTGATTCTCTTTATGGGTAAAAAGGTCCCCTGCTATTTGTTTATAATGTCCTCTGATATACTTGTAAAGTGTAATCATGTCCCCTTGGAAGTGTCTTTTTTTCCAGAGAAAAAAACAGAAACTTAAAGGACGAGTAACATAAAAAAAATAAAAAATTGTTCTTAACGAAAAAAAACCACCATGACACATTTAACTTTAAATTTTATTAAAGTCTTTAATAAAAAATAACTTTGCTTGCGCTCCTCTTCAGAAACGGCTACAGTTTCTACTCCCTGGCTATCTCCTATAGAAGGCAGGGAGGAGAATTTGAGCGATGCACGATCGATCGTCGACCTGTCGCCGTTTCTGAAGAGGAGCGCAATCGGTGAATCGGTAAGTTATTTATTAATAAAGACTTTGTGAATTTAAAATTAAAAGTGTCTTGGTGTTTTTTTTTGTTATGTAGAAACAAATTTTTTATAAATTTTTTTTTATGTTACTGGTCTTTTTCTATCCCCTCTAACCAGTTTAGTCGCACATCTCTGCACTTTCTCCAGCTGCAGGGGTCAGCAACCTTTACTATCAAAAGAGCCATTTTGCCCCCTCTTCCACTAAAGAAAAATAGTCTGGAGCCGCAAAACATAACACAGCTTATAAACTTTGTTTTAACCTTTTTTTAATTGTAACTGTTACAACAACAGAATACAACAAACAGAAGTGCAGTGTGCATGTGTAGGCCTTCTTTGAAATAAATTCAACACTGAATAGCCCTATTTAATGCTAGTGTTCTCATTTGTTTAATGTGACTTCTGTTTCTGAAGCTCCATGCTGATCTTTCCTCTCTTGTCTTCAGTGTGTGACTGCGATAAGGACCATGCTGAATCATCTTGCTGCGGCTCGGTCTTGCCTGTCACTCCGGGGATGTCTATACAGCCTCGCACCTGCTGGTGGCTTCCCGAGTGTGCGACCGTGGTAAGCTAACCATTAGCTTACCACTGTGACACAGGTACAAGGGCTGTATAGACAACGCAACAAGCAAAGCCACAAGACTGAGCCGCAGAAAGCAAGATGAAGAGCCGCATGAGGCTCCGGAGCCGCGGGTTGCCTACCCCTGCTCCAGCACATTTATATCCCTCTTAAGGCCTGGAGTCCAAAACTGCACTGCATACGCCAGGTGAGGACTTACCAGGGACCTATAAAGAGGCACAATTATGTATTCATCCCTTAAGTTTATGCCTTAATATTTTGGACCTTCCAGGTCCTTTTTCAAGCTGACAGAGTATCAATTATGAACAATTACAGCTTCCTTATATACCCATATAACACATTGCCTCCTAGTGGTACAAATACAGAACTATACATTTTAAAATACATAGTGCAGGGTTCCATCTACATTCATGACTTTAGCCCAGTATAACCAATTAATCAACTGTCTCAGTATATTTATTCATACATTATAATGGTATTTTTTAAATATACATATTACAGCATCAATATGCATAATTACACCATCTTAGTAGTTCATACTATGGTTTTACTGTTCAACTTGCCCATGTAGACTCTTTTATGACCACTACACAACAAAGAATCAACAGAAACATATGGTTTTGGGGGGGTCAATATATCTTTTTGTGTACTTTTCAAAAATATATGATTTCCTGGGGTAAACCCAATGTTCCAGGATTTATTGGTTTTCGAATCCAAAGAATGCAATATTCTACTGGAGTACTTTGAAATTCTGTAATTTACTGCTGGCAATCAGAAATCTTCATAAAACTATGCATATCTGGTATTGGCACATTCGAGATACTTGAGGCTTTTCAAATAATATGAATTTGTGTGCATAAAATAAAACATTTTACTGGTATAAATCCCTATATTCTGAATGTTTTTTTCATTTTTTTGTATTTAGAGCTCTAGAGTTCCAAAAGTGAACAAAATAATCTATGTATATTAACTCCACAAAGAGGAAGCAGCAACAAAAAGTTACTTAGAATGTTGTCAGTAGTAATTTAATTTATCCAAATGCCAGCTGTCAACATCTATACAGGAAAATCTCTGATAAAATGTATGCCAAGATCATTGTTCTTCACTGTAAAGAATGAGGTAACTTAGCCTGGGTGTGGAATTGGCTCCTTCATATATGAAACCATTTTAACAAAATGTTTTGTTCTCTCTATAGTAGAATGCAGATAGCAGTGAATAGGAGTTCCCAAGGAAAGGTTGGGAGTGCTACTGTTTTCCCAGGCTTTTTTTATAGCTATTGAAACTTGACAACAAGGAGATTGTTTGGTTGTGTCTGGCTTAGCCATGGTCTGATGATGATGTAATGTGCATGGCTCATTTTGACTGGCTGAAGCCAAACTGGTCATATTCTGTCCACACATGGGACAGCAATCAGCTTACAAGTAAATCACATCTTAGCTCAAGCTGTTCTTACAAAGAAAGCAAAGGCAGGAAAGCATTGAATGAGTACAAAGCCCCAACGAAGCGTGAAATGTAAAGGAGTCCCATGCTTTTGATGGATGTTTCCCAGTTGCCGGCATTAAAATGTGTATGTATTTCATTAGTGCACATCATGCATCTACACTCAGGGTAACATTCGGTCATTCTGTTGCTAAAGCAGCGGTAGAAACTGGAGTATTCATTGAAGATTCAGGGCTTAATTTTTAAACTTATTATGAAGGGTTAATTCATTCCACAAAAAGTTGGAAGATAATGTTTAAAAGTAAGAAGGGACATTTAAAAATGATTTTCCCAGGTTCCACCAAGACAGGGAGCCAGTATTAATGTTTTAAACTGTACAACTTTGGAAAGAACTATCTTCCTTTTAGTGCTCACCATTCTCTGTTGAACCTCTTGGATTCCAATATGCACCAAGTGGTGTGGTGTTAAACCTTTCTTCAAAAGTTATGGCTCTAAGAGGCTAATATATGAATAGGTATCAAGGAAGGTACAGACCTACCAAGTCTATCGATAAAGTGGCACCCATTTCACTTGCTAAACAAGCTTCCGTAGACTAATTTGTTAATAAAGGGAAACTATACCTCACTTTTTGATATGAGCTAAATCAGCTGGGCTTTTGTAGAAAAGGTGCATCAACACAGCATGAAGAAATTGTAAAAAAAAATACAGGTATGGGACCTGTTATCCAGAATGTTTGGGATCTGGGTTTTCCAGATAATGGATCTTTCTTGAAAATCTTTCTAGTCTACTAGAAAATCACGTTAACATGAAATAAACCCAATGGGCTGGGTTTGCTTCAAATAAGGATTCAATATATCTTAGTTTGCCTCAGGTACTGTTTTATTATTACAGAGAAAAAGGAAATAATGTTTAAAAGTTTGGATAATTTACATAAAATGGAGTCTATGGGAGATGACTGTGAACTTTCTATATATTCATTTTTTAAATAGACATACTTGATTCATGATACCACATACTGAAAGAAATCCACGTTGATTTTCCAATCCTCCCCCTTACTCTCTTACTCTCACAGCGTAATGCAGCTAATCCCTTACATCGTTTCATTGTGAAGTGATAAATTTAGGGACTTCAGCAAGTCCTTCTGCTTTACGTAGTGGGTGGTAAACAAACTCTTTGGAATGTATCGGCCCACTTTAGGGCATTTCTCAACTTGAGAAAGGACCTAAAGTGGGCTGAAAAGTTGGATGTACAGATGCACATAATAAAAGCAATTGCTGTCTACCTGTACACTAAGTTTTTGGTGAAATTAGCAATGGTAGTCAGGTAAGCGTAGGCTCTGGAACACCAGGTCTACCGGCAAAACACAGGTTTACTTTGGGCAAACTTTTTCCAACAGAAAGGTAACAGGAACACAGTTCAACAACATTCAACAACAACATGCATTCAAGACGTTTCCCTGTCTGGGGCTCTCACCATTCAGTGAGGCTTTCACGCTCTGAAGATTCTGGCTCACCACAACCCCCTTGAATACAAGAAGTCCAAAGGGCACTGAGGTGTAATCCCACACATCTTATTTGCTGCTCACGTGCAGCCTAGTCAGGTAGCTACCTATGGCTGGGCAGCTGCAAACACTAAATTGAGTTTA
Source organism: Xenopus laevis (assembly GCF_017654675.1). Classification (NCBI taxonomy): domain Eukaryota; kingdom Metazoa; phylum Chordata; class Amphibia; order Anura; family Pipidae; genus Xenopus; species Xenopus laevis. The sequence goes on along the minus strand of NC_054379.1, from coordinate 67,885,816 downwards.
ACACTGATGAAATACACCTTAAAAATTGCCTTAACCAGTGCATCTCTTACATATCTTACATCTCTTCTACTAATTAGAAGTACAAACAAAACAGAACTGATTTATTTTTTAAAAGTGTATCTGGATGCAACCTCCAAGTTGGTCTGCACAGTTTCAATGTAAATTGTAATTAGCCGGCACAGTTTCTGTCATCTGCAATACAAGTCATTAATAAACAAAGAAAATAAGTAGACTCAATACAGAAGCCTGCATCTTTTTTCAAATGATATACTTTAAAATGCTTTAGTCTTATCTTATTCATTCTTCATTTTCTATCTTTACATCCTGCTTGCAGATTTACAGAACTTGTTGTAGTATAAATTTAAAATAAGCTTTGGTCACCTCTGACTTGTAGTTTTTCATTTTGTTCCACTTCAATCTTATTAGCTTCCTTACTTCAGAGTTAAGACACATACCCATACATTTCCTTACACTTTCCTTACTTAAACGAGAACTAAACCCTAAAAATGAATATGGCTAGAAACTTCATATTAAAATACCCCCTCTTGTAAATTATAAGGATATTATAAGTTACCGAGGAGTTTATTTATTTTATACAGGTCATGGAACTCCAAGGTTACTTCTAATATCCTCATATTTTGCAACAGGGGGTTTTATTATAATACACAAGTTTTAATGAGTAATGTGACAGAAATGACACCACTACTCACTGTTTATAACTGATGACATCAGTACTCACCGTTTATAAGGATATCATTTACAACAGGAGCAGGCAACCTGCGGCTCCGGAGCCTCTGTCTTGCGGCTTTGCCTGTCATGTCATGACCGGACTGAGAATTTAAATAGGCCCTGGCATTTCAGGTACACAGAGGCCCAATCAGCCCACACCAGCCCACAAAATACTGACTTTCTATGGCACCTTATAGCAGCCTCTCTGGCATTTGCCAGAAGCCACAGATTGCCAGTCTGGGTAGGTGCCCCTGCACCTGCTGGCGGCTTCTTGAGTGTGAGACCGGGAAGCCGCCAGCAGGTGTGAGGGCTTTATAGATGTCCCAGGAGTGACGGGCAAGACCGAGCCATAGCAAGTTGATTCATCATGGTCCTTACAGCAGTCACACACTCAAGACAAGAGAGGGAAGATCAGCATGGAGCTTCTGAAACAGAAGTCACATTAAACAGATGAGAAGACATTTAATAGGGCTATTCAGTGTTTAATTTATTTCAAAGTAGGCCTACACATACACACTACACTTCTGTTTGTTGTATTCTGGCGTTGTAACAGTTAAAATTTCAAAAAGGTTAAAACTTTGTGTTATGTTTTGCAGCTCCAGACTATTTTTCTTTAGTGGATGAGGTGGCAAAATGGCTCTTTTGATAGTAAAGGTTGCTGACCCCTGATTTACAAGATATTCATGGCTTTTGTGTATTATATAAATATATTGATATTGAACTTATTGAACCAGCCTAAAGGTAATGATCCAGGCCATCAAAATTTTGCAGGAGTTTCCGATGTGATACACTCAGTGTGCTCTGAACAGAGGTTGTTTATCTTCAACCACTTTTTTCAGGTCAGCTGTTTTTAGATAGTTCAACTGAAACAAATACTTTATTCAATTAATTTCTATTTTCTATTTGTAACCAGTTTTCTAACCTTGAAGCTTAAAGTTATAATTCATCTTCCTCTTTCTAACGCAGCTCTGGAAGGGGGTGTCACTGATTGTATGGGCAATGATACATTAGCCAGCTACTTTTTGCACTTACAAAATAGACAATAGTGAAAAAGGGGACATTCAACTAAACCGCACCTTTTTCAGGTTGGGCTTTTTGTTGCCAAAAACCCAAAAGAGTAACAGAAAAAGTGCACATTTTCTGGGATTTATTATGAGACAAAACTACTGAATCTGAAAATACTCCAGCTAAAAACTACAAAAATCATGTAGAAGTCAAAAGTAGATGTCCATTTACAACTGAAATATTTTTCTTCTTGCTTTGTGGTTTTTGAGGTTTTCGGGTGTTTTTGACACTGGTTTATGTGTGACAATATGAAAAAGGTGTAGTTATCATGCGACAAGTCGTTTTCCCAAATTTTTCCCAACTATTTCCGTTTCATGCTTTTTCATCTCAGAGTTTCCCAGTTTTTTTCAGCAGAAAAAATTCTCAGTATTGTTTTTTGCAGGGTATTTACTGCCATTTTGTAGCCACAAGCAGCTGGCTCCATTTGTCATTGCCATATACTGTTCTAAACTATACTTCAGTTGATACATTTCTTATCTTTGACCTTACTGTGCAGAATCCCCGCATTTCATGAAAGACAGTTTGTAAGAGGGTGAACCAATTGTTGTAATTGATTTGTGTTTGAAAGTTGGTTGAATAATATGTGAATCTATGTGTTAAAATTGTTGAGCGGGTTATATGGTTAGCTGGCCACCAGGTCGTGCTCAAGGGTAAAAAGGTGTAATTTATTCCCCCACCAGTAGAGGGAGCCCAGAGTTCTAGAGGGTATAAAAGGGAGCCACACCCTAGATGTCTGATTATGGGAGAATGCTGCCGGAGAAGGAAGTTCTAAAGGAGACCTAAAAAAGAAGAAAAGGGTAGAGATTAGTATAGGAGTTTTCAGTATAGCAGGCACTAGGGGGCAGATTCACTAAGAATCGAAGTTGCGCCAGGCGCAACTTCGCCGCACTTCGCTAGGCGAATTTTCGCCAGCGCTCCGCAAATTCACTAAAATGCGAAGTTGCGCACAGGGGTAGCGAAAGGTTGCGGAGTTGCGCTAGCGTTGTTTCGCTATATAAAGCGAAGTTGCGCTAGCGAAGGCTAATTTGCATATGGCGCGAAATTCAAATTTCAATGGAGGAACATGTATCTGCACTACAAATGCCTAGAAAACCTTCAAATCTGCAAATAAAAATTTTATTTTGCCCTACACATGTGCCCACTGTCTAAATAAGTTGCCATGAGTCAGGAAAAGTAGGGGGGAGGAAGGGGAGCCCCAAAAAATTTTCGATCTTTTTCAGCCTATCAGCCATCATGTAGAAAACGCCAGCGTTTTTTGGGACTTAGAAAAAATTTTGACTTTTTTTGAAACAATCCCTATCTACTCTATTGCGCTTCGCCAGGTCTGAGGTGGCGAAGGAATTCTAGCGTAAAAGGTAGCGTTCGCTACACTGCGCAAGTTACTGAATTTGCGTAGTTTCGTCGCTAGCGAAGATTCGCCTGGCATAAGGTTGCGAAGTAACACTAGCGAAACTACGCCAGCGTTCGTTAGTGAATTTGCGCAGTAGCGAAAATGCCAAACGCTAGCGAATTAACGCTAGCGTTTGGTGCTTCGCGCCTTAGTGAATTTGCCCCTTGGTGTCTGAGTGTAGTGGAAATAGTTTCCAGTGGATACCCCACAAGTTAGGGACCCAGAGTAAAGGGAAGCCACAGGATAGGGTTAATAGGGCTTAAAGCAAGGAAAAGTGGGTGGGTCCCGGTCGGAATAGTAAAGGGGTGCTGGTGGAGAACCGGATTACTGAGACAGGAGGGCTTGGCGGAATAGTAAAGGGGTGCTAAGGAGCATCCGGATTACTGAACCAAGAAGAAGAAAACACTGGAGCTGTAAGTGTTAACCCACCCTAGCATCTGGGAAAGGCCCTAAGGAGTTTGATTAAGGAAACTAAGGTCCAATGTAGCAAGTCGATGTTGCATGTATGATGTGAAATTGCAAGTGTGACCGATTGAAATTTTGGGATTTTAAATAAACAAGATAAAGCAATAAATCCAGCAGCACTCCGATATGTGATTCAATTATTTATTCATGCCATGAGCAAAGCGACGTTTCCAGCTATTCCAGCCCTTTATCAAGCTTGATAAAGGGCTGGAATAGCCCGAAACGTCGCTTTGCTCATGGCATGAATAAATAATCATGGCATGAATAAATAATTGAATCACATATCGGAGTGCTGCTGGATTTATTGCTTTATTGTGGATATATTCCTTGGCAGAGAGGAACACAGCTGTGCACCCGACGCTTCAAAAGGCAATTCAGTGTAAGTGTGGCACCTTTACTGATTTGACTTTAAATAAACAAGAAATATTTTTATTTAAAATGATCCTGACGCCATCGTTCCTGTAAGGGGTTAACAGCTGGAGGTACATCCTACAAGTTGTTACAATTCATAATGTAGCAAATGTTAATAGTTGCGTTGCCACATACCAATAATTATTTACTAATCAGATTAAATTGTGATTATATTAAATTCAGTATATTGTGCGTTGGTTCCCTAAACTCAGTAAAGAACAGCAGCACAGAGCATGCACAGTGAATCAGCAGAAAAGGAGACAGGGAGCTGTAGGAGCATCTTTAGAGGCACATTCTTAACTGCTAAAGGGCAGTGATTTCATTTGGCAGTAAAGAAGCCATATGTACTTAATGTACTTCACTTGGATGTAGGGGGTCTGTAGCATACGCCTACAATTAATTCACCTTACAATCTTACAACCTGTAAACAAAAAGACCCAAAAGTCCCAATATACTTCAGCCCTCTCATTTTTCACCATGAATCCTTTATTGTTTTAAATCCTGCTTAAAGTTAAGGCATTTGTAAACGTACAATTAATATTTTGTTTAATTAGTGCATGCATCAGTATTGTACAATATAGTGATACTGATATGTGAAAGTAAAGGATCTTTGGGATGTTTCAGTTGAAAAAACACATGGCAGCCAAGGTCGGTCGATAGATCACTTGATGAGCATTGCACACCTTAATTACACCCTTGTTGTTGTTAATATGTTTTTTCTTGCATTTCCTGTGTCACGTATTACATTATTTATAGAATCATGATTAGTAAACTCATAAATGTATAATAACTAGCATCAGACATAACATTTAGGGGCCGATTCATGAAGGATCGACTTTATGGGAGTTTTTTGAAATTCGGTAAAAAAACGACTAATCGAAATTTATCAAAAAATTCTAATTTTTCAAACTGAAGTGAATGGGTTTGACTTGCAAACTCTAATTCGATTCCAGATTTCGCTCTGAAAAAAACTTGATTTTCAGGAAAGCTGCAAACAACTCCTTATCCCAGGATGTCCCCCATAGGCTAAAACAGCAGGTTTACCGTGGTGAATAGTCAAACTTGAATTCTTTTTTTTTTTTATTCAAGTCTGCTTTTATTGAGAAAAATATACAAAAGAGTGTGTACACGGTACAAATTTTACAGGTTACATATTATATATCACAAATCACAATTTTTGCTAGTTCCCAAACCTATTTTCAGCCTTTCATTAGTTTCCACAAATGTAGTTAAAAAAAATACCTTTTAATCAACCACCAACTATGAACCTTGTTACTACGTATCCTAGGGTGTGTGGGTGGACATGGAGATCTGATGGATAGACCATGGCTCCCAAACCTTAAAGGGATCCTGTCTAGAGATGTCGCGAACTGTTCGCCGGCGAACTTGTTCGCGCGAACATCGGGTGTTCGCGCTCGCCGGAAGTTCGCGAACGTCGCGCGACGTTCGCCATTTTGGGTTCGCCATTGTTGGCGCTTTTTTTGCCCTCTCACCCCAGACCAGCAGGTACATGGCAGCCAATCAGGAAGCTCTCCCCTGGACCACTCCCCTTCCCTATAAAAACCGAAGCCCTGCAGCGTTTTTTCACTCTGCCTGTGTGTGCTGAAGAGATAGTGTAGGGAGAGAGCTGCTGCCTGTTAGTGATTTCAGGGACAGTTGAAAGTTTGCTGGCTAGTAATCGTTTTGATACTGCTCTGTTATTGTAGGGACAGAAGTCTGCAGGGGTTTGAGGGACATTTAAGCTTAGGTAGCTTTGCTGGCTAGTAATCTACCTTCTACTGCAGTGCTCTGTATGTAGCTGCAGTGGGCAGCTGTCCTGCTTCAGATCTCATCTGCTGACTGCTGCAATAACAGTAGTCCTTGTAAGGACTGCTTTTATTTATTTTTTTGTTGTTTTACTACTACTACTACTACTACTACTACTACTACTACTACTACTATAAGAGCCCAGTGCTATTAGTCTAGCAGTGTTGGGGAGTGGGACTGGTGTCCCTGAAATCACTAACAGCTCTCCCCCTACACTATCTCTTCCAAGCACACACAGGCAGATTTTTCAGATACATTTTTGCCCTTGATCCCCCTCTGGCATGCCACTGTCCAGGTCGTTGCACCCTTTAAACAACTTTAAAATCATTTTTCTGGCCAGAAATGTCTTTTCTAGATGTTAAAGTTCGCCTTCCCATTGAAGTCTATGGGGTTCGCGAACCGTTCGCGAACCGCTCGCATTTTTGCGCAAGTTCGCGAATATGTTCGCGAACTTTTTTTCCGACGTTCGCTACATCCCTAATCCTGTCATCGGAAAACATGTTTTTTTTCAAAAACACATCAGTTAATAGTGCTACTCCAGCAGAATTCTGCACAGAAATCCATTTCTCAAAAGAGCAAACAGATTTTTTTATATTCAATTTTGAAATTTGACATGGGGCTAGACATTTTGTCAATTTCCCAGCTGCCCCCAGTCATGTGACCAATGGGCCAGTACATGATGAAAAACTCAAATCGAATTTTAACTATTCCCTAGTCGAATTACACTTAAAAGAACTTGAAAGTTCGAATTCGCAATTCAAACTCAAAAAATTAAATTTTTACTTCTACCCTTGATAAATCTGCCCCTTAAAGTTTGAAATTCATAGTAACATATTAAGTAAAATAGTAACATAGTAAGTTAGGTTGAGAAAAGACACACGTCCATCAAGTTCAACTCTTTAACTTTTTTTAACCTGCCTAACTGCCAGTTGATCCAGAGGAAGGCAAAAACCCAATCTGAAGCCTCTCCAATTTGCCTCAGAGGTAGAAAAATTCTTTCCTGGCTCCAAAATGGCAATCAGACTAGTCCCTGGATCAGCATCTCTCACTGTAAAAAACACCTTCCGAATATTTAGGCGGTATTATTTAATGGAGCAAAATGCATATTTTATTAATATATTTAAAAAACTTTTTGGGGTTAGTCTTCTCTCTGCCACAATGCACTCTTCATTTCCTTTCTTTGCCTTCCGGATTGCTGATTTATAACATTTATTATAGTGTTAATATTCATTAAATGCAGCTTCTGTCCCAGTAGACTTGTAGTTTTTAAATGCCTTTCTCTTCTTTCCTATTAACTTCTTTACTCCTATATTAAGCCACATAGGGTGAGTCTTAGAGCTTCTGCATTTACTCCTAAATAAATTGAGAACAGTAACGATTTAAAATTATTTTATTTATTTTTTTCAACATATACCAATTGTACAGGGAAAAAGAAAACATAAAGAAGAAAAAAAAAGGAAGAGGGAACCTGACTCTGGGAAATATTTGCATACATATTGTTAAGCCTTGAGAAGAAGTTCTTAGTAAGTAATCAGCCCTTAAAATTGTAAATCATTGTATGAATACATATGTTGCCAGTAACTTGCAATTTTGGAGATCGTCCCCAGCGATCGTGCTATGGTGCATTCGTAGTTTGCAGTTTGGTTAAGTTCATGCTTAATTATTTGTTTTGATGGAATATCTTGAGAATTCTATTTCCTTGCTATTGCTATTCTAGTTACAAACAATATGTGGTATAATAAGTACAATTGAGCTTTATTGTATTGTATTATTGGCGTTGAATTTATTATTCCTAATAATGCTAAAGCTGGAGTCAGTGAAATATTTATTTTAGTAATCTTTTGGATCATCTTTTCTACCAATTTCCATAGTGTCTGCATAATCGGGCATGACCACCAAATATTCAAAAAACTACCTGAGGCACCACAATTCCTCCAACATCTATTTGATGTACCATACATCCTGTGTAATTTAATTGGTGTTAAATACCATTGATAAGTTAGTTTCCTAGCATTCTCAAGGTGGTTGGCAAATTTATCAAGGGTCGAAGTGAATTCGAGGGAATTTTTTAAGTAAAAAAATTCGAAATTTAAAGTAATTTTTTGGATACTTTGACCATCGACTTTGAATTTAATTCAAATTCGATTAGAAGTAAAAATAGTTTGAATATTCGACCATTCGATAATCGAAATACTGTCTCTTTAAAAATACTTTGCCAAAATAAACCTGCCAAAGTGCTATGTTAGCCTATGGCTTATAGCCTATAAGTGTTTACAAATCAAAGTAAAATAGTTCGATCGTACGGTAAAATCGTTCAAATCGCTTGATGGCTGGTGAAAAATACTTAGAGTTCGATATTCAAATTCAAAGTATTTTAATTCGATTGTCTTTTACACTTTGAAATTCGACCCTTGATAAATCTGCCCCTTGGTGTATTGAAGAGGTGACTGGAGGGCTTGATTCCTCTGTTGAGTTGTGAATATTTGTTGTAGATCCTTTTCCCATTTTTGCATAAATCCATATTTAGGTCATTTGGTAGTAATAATAGCTTATATAATACTGAGGTACCTCGTTTCTTTATGTTTGGAGTACGAAAGAGCGTTTCCCAGATTGTAGGTAATCTGTTAACATGTTGAATCCACTTACATGAGTAATGGCGTATCTGCAAATATTTATAAAATTCAGTACTCGGAAGGCCGAATTCTTTCTGGATAGAAGTAAACGTTTTTAGTACATGACCTTCCATTAGTTGTGAAATAAAATGTACACCCTTCATAAGCCATGTATTAAGTTGAAGAGAAGGTATGTCCATAGAGATTGTATCTAGTGACAGAAATGGAGATTGGAAGGGTGAGATATACTTGGATTTGCGTATCAAACACCAATTCATGATTATCCACCAAAGGTGGGGCGGAGTGGATCATGGGTTACAAAATGTTACTGGATTATTGGAGGTGAAGATTTGGTTTGAGGACCAAGGGTATAGGTATGAGTTTTCTATATCCACCCATGGCTTGGTTCCTTTCGGCAGATTTAATTCTGCTAATTGCTTTGTGGTACAGCGCAATGGCCATATAAAAGTTGTAAAAAGTTGTTGTAACTTTTGTAGATAAGATTGTGGTAGAGCAATCGGTACAACTCGCATTAAGTATAAAACCTTAGGTAAACATATCATTTTCAGGGCATGTATCCTAACAACCCAAGATGTAAACATTGTTCTCCACGAAGCAACCTCTTTCCTTATTGCATATAACATTGGAAAGAAATTGCTTTGTAGTAAGCTATTCATAGTACTTGTAAGACGCATACCCAAATATGTAATCTCATTTTGTTTCCATTCAAATGGATAGGCCTGTTTTAGGTGTGTCATAGATTGTTCAGAATTTAATATTATTTTAAATGACAACCATTTCTGTTCTGTGTTTTTAGCTGAAAACGTAATGCCTCAATCAATGCTCTGAAGGGCAGCCCTCAAGGCAATAAAATTAGCTTTTCTGAAATTCATGTTTTTTGTTGCCCCAGTGTATATTTGTTTTTTGCACCAGACATTAAATGATATAACATTATGGTTACTATTATCAAAGGGGTTCAATGACTTGCACATTTGCTGTAAGTTCTGGGTCATTTGAGATCACTAGATCCAGAATAAGTTTTTTCTGGTAGGCTCCTCAACAACCTGTAGAAGATAAAGAAGCAGGGCTGACCGGCACTCAAACGGGGTGTGGAACGCGTGGGGTGGATGGAGATGAAGCTTTATTTTTAATTTTTCTACCAATAAATGTATCTTTTAACTGAGCATCTTTGGTCTTGTGGATCCGTTTGAGTGCCGGTCAGCCCTGCTTCTTTATCTTCTGCTGTACCGCTCCCCGAAGCTGGGGGTCTGGGGCTGGTGCACCCGGACCACTTTCACTGTTTGGTGAGTAACCTTACAATAAATTCTGGAGCACCTTGTTGTCCTCTCCTCAACAACCTGTGCCATAAAATTGTCATGCAACAAGTTTGTAAACTTGTTCCCATTAACTGATCTGGCAGTACTGTTGCTCCAGTCAATATCTGGGTAATTAAAATCCCCCATTATCATTACTTTACACAAACTAGCAGCCTTTTCTATTTGCATCAGGAACTTAGCCTCTTCCTCCTCACTTACATTAGGGGATCTATAGCATACTGCTACAATTAATTTGCTGGAATCTTTACAATTGGTGAATAACTCTATCCATATGAATTCTGCACCCTCAATTTCTAACATAACCTCCTATTTTATATAAGATTTTAAATCCTGCCTAACAAACAGACATATCCCTCCTCCTTTTGTATTGCTTCTGTCCCTCCGAAACAAAGTATAGCCGCTGATATTAACTGCCCAGTCATGCAACTCATTCAGCCATGTTTCAGCCACACCAACACATCATATTTTCCCTCCTGCACCTCCAGCTATCCCATTTTACCAATCAGACCCCTTGCATTTGCAACATACATTTAATACTTGTGGTGTTTATGCAAATGGCCTGTAGATGTCACTGTGCTCATACTTATACTGTGCATACTTCCTGGTAGCTTAAAAGTGAAAGTGAAAGCTTACTGTTGGGTAATGCCTGCATGACTCTGCTAATAAAGCACTGTTATACTCTACTCATCCTCGGCTACCCAAAACATAACAATGTTATGGTACCATATTAAACAAATGACATGTGGTCCTCCCTATCCTTAACAGTGCCCCCAACCAAATCTCCTCCCCCATTTTCCCTTCCTTTGCCCACTATCTCATCTTCCACTGAATCTTTTACTGAACCCTCCCCCCCACATCTGGTTTAAAATCTCCTCCAACCGTCTAGCCATCTTCTCCCCCAAAACAGCTGCACCATCATCATTGAGGTAGAGCCCATCCCTAGCAAAGCGCCTGTAGCTTTGGTTGAAAAAAGTCCAACTGCTAGTTTATCCAGAGGAGGGCAAAAACCCCATTTGAAGCCTCTTCAATTTGCCTCAGAGGGGGAAAAATTCCTTCCTGACTCCCTCACTTGCTAAAAAGCCATCCAGCCTCTTCTTAAAGCCATCTAATGAATCAGCTAGTACGACAGATTCAGGTAGGGAAGCCACATCTTTACAGCTCTCACTGTAAAAAAAACCCTTCCAGATATTTAGACGAAACCTTTCTTCTAATCGGAATGGGTGCCCTCTTGTCAGCCGGAAGGACCTACTGGTGAACAACTGCAAATTGGTCAGTCTTTCCTCATAGCTTTTACTAGTTTACTTGCCCTACTCTGGACCCTCTTTAATTCAATAATGCCCCATTTACGCACTGGAGACCAAAACCGTATGGCATATTCTAGACGGGCCTTATCAGAGCTCTGTGCACCCTCCTCCCTCGAATCTATGCCCCTTTTGAAAGACAAGACCTTGTTTGCCCTTGAAGCTGCTGACTGGCATTGCTTGCTACAGCCAAGTTTATTATCTACATAGACTCCAAGGTCCTTTTCCATTATGAATCTGCCTAGTGCAGTTCCATTTAGGGTATATGTGGCTTGCATATGACTTTTGCATATACATTTATCAACACTGAATTTCATCTGCCACTTAGCTGCCCAGATTGTTAGTTTGCCTGCTGCAAGGATTGGGCTGGATAGTTTTGTGTCATCTGCACTGATACATTACTTACAATACCCTCCCTTAAATCATTAATGAACAAGTTAAATAAAAATTGACTCAATACAGAGCCCTGAGGGACCCCACTGAGAACCTTACACCAAGTAGAGAACTTTCCTTTAACAACCACCTTCTCTACCCGATCCTGTAGCCAGTTTCCTATCCATTCACAAACAACCTTATTAAGCCCAACAGCCCTTAGTTTAGAAAGCAGTTGTTTGTGGGGCACTGTATTAAACGCTTTGACAAAATCCAAATATATCACATCCACGATTCTTCACTGTCCAGCTTCTTATTTACCTAATCATAAAAAGCAATCAAATTTGTTTGACTTGACCTATCCTTCATAAAGCCATGCTGATTGCTGCTCATAATGCCATTCACTATCACAAATTTTTGAATGTGATCCCTTAACAAGCCTTCAAAGAATTTGCCCACAAAAGATGCCAAACTTACTGGCCTATAATTACCAGGTTGAAATCGTTATCCCTTTTCAAATATAGGAATGACATCATCTTTCCTGTGATCCATAGGTACCATATTAGATGAAAGCAAGAGAAAATCAGAAATAGAGGCTGGTCTAAAACTGAAATTAGCTCTCTTAAAACCTATGGGTGTATCACCATTATTTAAAGGGGCAACACTATGAACCTGCATCTTTTAACTATTAATACAATTAAAAAACTTATTAAAACTTCCTGTTTGCTGTTTTACATAATTTATTATGGTGTTTATATAAGTTAAATGCAGCTTCTATCCCCACAGACTTTAAAATGCCTTTCTCTTTATTCCTGTTAACTCCTTTACCTCTATATTAAGCCGCGTAGGATGTTTCATTGTGCTTCTACATTTACTCTTTGAGGAAATAAATTGAGAACAGTAATTTAATATCATTTTAAATTCTCTGTTTATTTCTGTATATTACATATCTATGCTCTGCAGGGCAGCCCTTAAGGAGCTAAAATTAGTTTCTTTGAAATTCAGGGTTTTTGTTGTTCCAGTGTATATTTGTTTTTTGCACCAGATTTATTAAGAGTCGAATTGGAAATTCTAAATTCTAATTTTTGAATGTTTTTTTTGTCAAAACTCACTAATTCGAATTGGCAATACTCAATTTTAATTCAGATTTCGAGATTTATCAAACATTTACCCTGGGAATAATTTGAATTCGACTATTCGCCACCTAAAACCTGCCGAGTTCATGTATACTGTAAGTCAATGGGAGAGGTCCAGTGACCCATTTGAAGATGTTAATAGCCTTCCTGACATTCTAATTTTTTTTTAGAATAAACTTGATTCGAGTTTAGTCGAATTCGAATCTAATTCGAGTCGAGTTTTTAAGTTGGTAAAAATTTGTTCGAGTTTTAGATAATCAATTTTAATCCTAAATAACCTCCCTATCCAATTTCGAGTATAATTGAATTTATTAGGATTGAAAAAAATTCCCATGAATTCGAAATTCGACCTTTGATAAATGGGCCTCTAAATGAGATCACATTATTTCTTTTCTAAAATATAATATTTTCATTTGTGAACATACTTTTCTACATCTTCTCTGATTCTCATATTCCCAGATCTTAAATCTAGACATAGAACAGCTGAAAGGTAACTTCCTTTCTTTCTTTTTTTTTGGATTAAGCCAAATAAAATAAATGCTAAATATTTTAATCCCCTTGTGACCTTGTTTTGGGGATAAACTAAGAATTTGAAAACAACTGCATTAGAAACCATCCTGTTAGCATTGCACTATGCCAAAGCATATTCTTGTGCCTTTAAGTTGGCAGAATTTAAATATGAGTGCTGATCAAACACCAAATTATTTGATATCCAATGAAAATGTTTTATAGAGATAGACAAATGATTGACAGATAGATAGATAGATAGATAGATAGATAGATAGATAGATAGATAGATAGATAGAAAGATAGATAGATAGATAGATAGATAGATAGATAGATGACACCATTGAACATTTTATTGAAGGTAACATTTTTCAAGGATGGGATATTACTTTGAAAGCTAAGCCTTTAAATAAATTCCTTTTTTTAAGCATAATTAGGTTGGATGTGTCCAAGCATACTGTAAGTGGTTTATTGCAAATGGACAGCTTTTAGGGTTTTAATGGGATTACATGGAAAAGCTTATAGAAGAGATAATAGCTACAGTATGATTAAGGTTTCCATTGAGCCATTGCATAGAAAAGTGTTTATTTTGGTTTTTCTGTAACTACATATCTGTGTCAATTTCATCAATGTAAAATGAAGGAAGTTTGCTACAGTATATTTGAATATCTTCCACAATATAGTATCTTTGAATATCTTCCACAATATAAGATTTTGTTTGCACATTTACTTTACTTTCAGGTTATTAACAATATCATAGGATAATATATCCAGACGACTTGATAATCCCGAGTATGGAATTTTTTTGTCAAATCACAACATTTTAAAGTCATTGCAGACAGAAAATCTTTACTTTTCTTGCTAAAGATCACTTTAGGAGGTGAGACTTCTGTGCACTCCTGTGGTTACAATATGACTTCAGTATGACTAGAGATTGAGAGACTTATGTGCCAACACCAGAATTGTGAAATTAAAAAATGCATGCAATAAGAACACTGCATTTCTTTACATTTTTGTGAAATCTTAAATCCCATGAAATAAATTGTACATTTTTCTAATTTATATTAATGCCTAGTGTATCTGCCAAAAATTATGACCACCAATGAAATGTTACTTTGAATTTGGTCTTTTTAAAAAGCGCCATATCAAGTAGATTTAATAATATGAACAATATTACTGTCAAATGTTTTCTTTTTCTGTCTTTATTTTGCAAACATTTTTCTATTACATTTCCCAAAGTCATGCAAATATGTTTGAATAATATAGCATCTGATATTGTAAGCAAGCTATAATATAGCATATTCTGAAATAGACTAAGGGGTACTATAAATGCATTATGAAAATTTACAAACCAAAGTAAAATATGGTCACAGACGCACCGATAATATCGTACGAAACAAATGTTCTTACGATATTCAGTGTGTGTATGATGGGAGATGAGCCAATCGATATTAGCAGGAGACTTGGATATTGGTCGGCTTGTGAATCAGGCTGGCCAGAAAATTTTAAACATTGGCCATTGTTAGTGCTGAATTGTCAGACAGGTAGAATTATATTGTTTCTACCTGTATATCTGTCGATTCAGCTCTACGTGTGTGTATTGATCTTTCCTGGAAAATGTAACGTCTATGACCACCTTTAGATGAAGTGAAGTTGGTCAATTTCAAATAGTTAATTTTAATATCATAGCCTAAAAACTGTTTGATGAATGTATTATTACTAATGCATGCATGCTTAGCGAACTGGAAAAAAAATCATCTTATTTATCACTTCTTCTTTGATGAAGTGATGGTTTCCTGCCCACAAAGTCCTTGTGATTTCCTTGATGGGCAGTGTAAAAGTTCTCCAGATGTTTTCAATTTTTTTGCCTCATATTTTCATGAATTCATGGACTTTATCATTGGATTTGGCATTTCATGAATCATGCTATGAGCATTTGTCTTCAAGACTGGAATGTTGATTTCCATGTGCATAATTCCTGAGAATAATGTTTGGTACTATATCAACACTTGTGGAAGCTTAATTGTAATTTAGGGCTTAAAGGGGTTGTTCACCTTTAAGTTATTTTTTAGTCTGATGTAGACATGGCTATACTAAGAAAATCTGCAATTCAACTTTATTTTAAATTTTTTATGGTTGATCAGTTATGTAGCGTTTTGTCTATCAGCTCTCCAACTTGGTATTTTAGCAGTTAACTGGTTGCTAAGGTCTTATTTACCATAGCAACTAGGCAGTGGTTTGAACAAGAGACAGGAGAGGGCTTGCATAGAAAGATAAATAATAAAAAGTAACAGTAGCAATAACATTGTAGTCTCACAGAGAAATGCTTTTTGGCTGCTGGTGTCAGTGACCCCCATTTGAAAGTTAGAAAGAATCAGAAGAGGAAGGTAAATAACTTGAAGTGTGAACCATTCCTTTGATTTAGTGTTATCTTATCAGTTTGCACTTGAGTGGAATGGTAACATTTATCTGCACAGACAAAACCCTGACTGAATAGGAGTTAGAGATTTGCAACCCTCTTCCTTTATTTATCAAACAGGATTATTGGAAAATACATTTAGGGTGAGGGCACATGGGCAGATTCGGGGAGATTAGTCGCCAGGCCTTTACCTGCCTTCTTCTGGCAAAAATGGAAATCGCCTGGGGGCAGGGACTTGGAGCGCTTCATTTTCCGAAGTCGTCTGAAGTTTCCTCGTGAGGCAATTATGGGCGAGTGCCTGCCCCCAGGCGATTTTCATTTCTCCCTGAATCTGCCCATGTGCCCCGACCCTTACAGACCTGACATAGCTGCCATCCATTGTCCACTTTCAAAGATCTAATAACATTTTTTCTTTCTCACTATTTCTATGTAAAATTTAAGTAGGTTTTCCAAAAAACAAAAGAAAAAGAAGTATATTATTCATTCTTACTTGCATTGGAATTAACATAAATAGGGTGTTTAATATTATGACATTTTAAATAAGGTTAAATCATTGATAAAGTAGAAGCTTGTCGTCCTAAATTTTAGCAGTATTTGTTGAAAGTTGGCACAGTGCTAAACTGACTACCCACAATTCTGAGTGTCACATTTAAGACCTTCAAAAATGATAGATTACATTCTGATTCTGGAAATTTCCACTATTAAGAATAAATTCTCTGTGTACCAAAGAGGGTTGAAAGGGTTTGATTTGTTTCATTGTGGATGCATACCATTGGGCTTCTGATAAATGCATGAGAAGAGCTGCCTACTTGATATTCCAAATAGTACAATGACCCTCTTTTAAGATTGATGGGGGAAGTCATACATGCCAAGAGGTCAGGCAGCAAAATTTGCAACGTGTTCATTCTTGGGCTGTGGGAATGTAATACTGCATTCAAATTTCTGAGACACAAATAGCATCCTCTAACTAGGCAACAGATAAAACAGTCTGCCACGCTGCACCATCCCTTGGCTGAATTCTAACACACATAAAATGGAAAGCAAATTACCTCATAACTTGTTGCTACAAAGACCAAATTACCATCGTGGAAAATAAACAAAGCTACACAGGGTTACTGTAGGTTATTTAATTATGCAGAGCTTCTGCTGAGCATCTAGAGATTAAATAAAGCAGAAGCATTAAAGGCTTGGATAAGCAAATATATTTTCTTTAAGGGATGTAAATATGTCCCTATCTGATTTTTCCTTATGGCTGTTGTTGTAGTAGAATTAAATGATCTTTTGTCTTAATGGACAATCGAACCGGAACCGGACAATCAAACCGGAAACCTTGATGTATCGTGTGGTGATGTTGCGCAATCCCCCGGAAATAACGTCACAGCAGTCGTTCTTAGCTGGGGTCCAGTATTCTGCCTCCCTCTACAATGGCCAGTGGTTTATTATACACCAAGACAAAAGATGGTCTTATAATATATCCAATCAATGAGCATGTTATGCTATGAATCAATTGGTGGAACCAGCACACAGACACATGTCCATAGAAGAGGGTGGGGGGGAAAGGTAGACTTCCCTAGGCAAACAAAAGACACCAGGACAAAAGGCACTTCCCCCCGGTAATATACATATACACAGACACAGTGATTTTAGCATGGCTTGTACTGATCTTGTAAAAGTAAACCTTTGTTCAGTGGTCCGTATTCCTCAATCCCAACCGGCACCACACCCACATGCTGCAGTCATGCCTGATGAACACAAATCGGATGGGAATCGGAATGATCGGGCGACTGTGCAAAGGTCGGTCGTAAAGACGCTTATCCCGCATCGGTGGCGGCCATATGGGGAAATATGAAAAATTTCCACGTCACTGTATAATTTTTCAATTCTAAAACAAAATGTAAGAATTTTGTCAGTGCTAAATCTTATTTTTCAGTTCTGCTGAATACTGTAATTAACATTTTGTATATACAGGTATGGGATCTGTTATCCTGAAAGCTTCAAATTAGGAATGGTCGTCTCCCATTGACTCCATTTTATCCAAATAAATGAATCCTTAGTAGAAGCATAACCAGTTTATTTGGGTTTATTTAATGTTTAATGATTTTCTAGTAGACAATATATGAAGATCCAAATTATGGAAAGATCCATTATCCGGAAAGCCCCAGGTCCCGAGCATTCTGGATAACAGGTCCCAGACCTGTATTTGTTTTTAAGGATGTAGATTCATTATGCAAGTAAGCAAGTAAGTTGAAATATTTTATGAATGAAACCTTGATTCTTGGTCATCTAGACAAGAAGCATTTTTTTTTGTATCAAAGTATGGCAATTATTATTATAAGGCACCTTTTTTATATTACATTTCGAATTGCAGTTTTTCCATTTTTAGCTCTTTCTCTTGTTTCAGCTACCCTTTGATTGCTATTTTTATTCGTATTTTATATATAGTGAATAAAGTACCCCCTCTTGTAAAAAATAAGGATATTATAAGTTACCAAGGAGTTTCATGACCATATAAAAACACGAGACCGAAGGCCGAGTGTTTTTTATACAGGTCTTGGAACTCCGAGGTAACTTCTAATATCCTGATATTTTGCAGCTGGGGGTACTTTATTTATTATAATACACAAGTTTTAGTGAGTCGTGACAGAAATGACATCAGAACTCACCGTTTATAACTGATGACATCAGAACTCACTGTTTATAAGGATATAATTTACAAGATATTCATGGCTTTTGTGTATTATATAGTGGATAATGTACCCCCTACTGTAATTTATAAAGATATTATGTTACCGAGGAGTTATGTGACCATATAAAAGCACGAGGCCGCAGGCCGAGTGCTTTTATACAGGTCACATAACTCCGAGGTGACTATTAATATCTTTATAAATTTTCAGTGGGGGGTACATTATTCATTATAATCTACAATTTCTGGGTTCAGTTTGTACTTTCTGATGAGTTCTTTGCTTTTTAAATTATGCCATACTTTAGTATATTTAGCTGGGTACCTTTATTTCTTCTTGCTATGGTCATGTCACAGCTGGGATGTAGTTCTTTCCTTTTTTTCTTCACAGGACTCCTCTCCATTTTTGCACCCCCCCCCCTCTGCATTACCAAAGTCTCCTCCCCTTCGTATACACTACCTGGAGTCTCTCTCACCCTCCCTTTACATTATCTAAGTCTCACTCCGCCTACCATCCACTCTGAAGGCTGGCTCCCGCACTGTGTGACATTTTCTTTCACTGCATCACAGACGGGTGAAAGCAAGGGAAGGAGGCGGAGCGAGTCTTCAGAGAGTGGACGGGAGGTGGAGCGAGACTTTGGAAGGGTGAGGGAGGGGGAGCGAGACTTCAGATAGTTGATGCGAGGGGGAGTGAAAATGGAGAAGAGAAACGTTAGTGAGGCAGCTGCAGATTTTTTACTGGAGTGAGATCTGCTATGAAGGAAAGAGAAGCCGAAGGGAGGGGGTGGAGCGCGTTGTGGGAGGTAAGCAAATGCAGAGCCGAAAGCTATAGTGGTGGGAAGGTCGGGTAGAGGCGATGGCAGCAGCTGCGATTGCTGTCCCTTTAAGTTTATAAACGGCGCGTTCTGGCGTCAGAACGCGCCGTTTATAAGGATATCATTTACAGTCTGGTCCCATTGGGAAATGACCAGACTGTAGATTATAATGCAATATATCACAAAGAGCTCTACAGAAAAAAGTAATCATTTATAGTCCCAGTGGAGTTTACAGTCTAATTTTACTTCCAGGGGCACCCAACCACAGGCACTAGGGGCATTTTCACAGGGAGAAAATATATCCAAATACTGATTCACCACAAAAAATGATCACTACACTACCAGTATAACTACTAAATAACCCCAAGAACGATTTCACCAAAAATACCAAGGGGCAAATTTACTAAAGGGCGAAGTGGCTAACGCTGGCGAAAAATCGCTTACTAATGGTCGCTGGCATAACTTCGCTAGCGAAGGAGATAGACTCTAGCAGTACTTCGCTCCCTAACACCTGGCGAATTTGTGCTCTGGCGAATGGACATAACTACGGAAATTCACTAAGATGCGGATTTTACTCTTGCGCCAGACTTGCCTTCGCCACCTTAGACCATATGTGTAGGGCATTATTACAACTATATTTTATTTTATTAAGGTTTCCCTAGGCTTTTTTAGTGAAATGTATTTGCTGTAACATGAACTTTAACTTCCTGCCGTATGCAAATTAGGCACCGCTAGTGCAACTTTGCTTCACTTGGCACAGTAACGCTAGCGTAACTCTGCCAGTGTTTAGCACCCTGGACGCAACTTCGGATTTTAGTGAATTAGCGTTGTCCTGGCGAATCTATGCCTGGTTAAGTGTTGCGCTGTGAGTGAAGCCGCCGCTGGCGAATTTTCGGAGGTTAGTGAATTTGCCCCCAAGACTTCTCCCTACAAAAAAAATTCACTAAACCCTGAAAGTTAATATGGCTGGAAATGCCGTATTTTATATACTGAAGTTGAACCAGCCTAAAAGTTCAGCATCTCTATAGCAGTAGTGATTCAGGCCTTCATCTTGAACTTTGTTAGAGTGTCTGCGGCACGCACATGCTTTTTTGTGGTTTGAGCAGCTGTTGAGAAGCCAAGCTTAGGGGTTGTCACAAATCATCAAGCAGAAAATTAGATTTTCCTATCATATAAGCTGATGCTACAGGGTTTATTATTAAATTATTATGCTAATTGTGCTGGTTTCTGAGCTGCAATGTACCAATAATCAGATTTTTTTTACTAGTTAGCCTTATATTGTGAAGGCTCAGTAAGTGACAGCAGCACAGAGCATGTGCAGTGAATAAGCAGGAAAGAAGAGGAGAGCAACAGGGGCATCTTTGGAGGCACATATCTTTACTGCTAAGGTTACCTTGGGCTGGTATAGAAGCTTAAAGGGGTGGTTCATCTTTGAGTTAACTTTTAGTATGTGACATAGTGGCCAATTATAAGCAACTCCCCATATTCCAGTCTCTTATTCAAATCACTGCGTGGATAGTAGGGTAATTTGGAACCTAGCAACCAGATTGCTGAAACTGCAAACTGGAGACCTGCTGAATAAAAATCCAAATAACTCAAAAACCACAAACAATAAAAAATGAAAAAACAATTGCAAATTGTCTCAGAATATCTCTCTACATCATACTTCAATGGTGAACAACCCCTTTAAAAACATAATATACATGTATGTCCTAGTTTTCCTTTAAACAGAAGAATACCTGATCACAAAACAGCCAAAACAGTCTTTGGGCCGTTTTTCCTCTTTAATTACAGGTAACCAGAGAATCTACCAAAAGATCCAAACATTTATACTAGTGAAATATACAATGAACAATATAATTTTGAAATTTGCTTGAATGAATGATGTTTAAAATCTACTGGCTTCATTTGTAGAAGTAATGGCCAGTCAAAAGTATGTTTAGTACTACTTCCAGCCTTGTTTCATTAAACATTTTATGTTGGTTTGTTATTTCTGCAAAAAGTGGCCTGTTACATAAAAAATAAGTTTTCATTCAGTCCATCCTCAGTATTTAAAAAAATAGAAAAATGAAAATGACAATGCTGCTCTTCGTATAAAACCAATGGAGCCATTGAAAGGGAGCTGGCGTGATGCCTTTAATCCAAACACATTTATAGCCAGTTATATGTCGCCTTAAAAAACTTAGTGACTAAAACCAGCACTCTGTTTATACTCTGCTTGGGGCTTAATGAAAAAGGATTTCAATCCACAGTATTGGTTAATAAATAATTATACTTATAACAATTGTGTAAATTGTATTGGGCCCAGGTGAAAAATGGCCCTCTTTCAAGTCAGAAAAATCTAATTTGTATACATATATTGAAATTGCACATCAGTCATAATCACGTAATCACATAATCATGTGACTGCTTTTGTAAAAATTGCTTGTGCACAATTCAGCTGGCTATAGTGGAAAGTGTGTGTAGATGAAAATACACAAAAGGAGCCCTGGAAATACCACTATCCTAAGGCAGGTTGTAATATCAGAGCTTTTTCAAGTTTGTGCAGATCACCATATTCATCAAAGCACATACAGATACAAAAACCAGTGCATATTTTTTTCTGGGTGCTGAACTTTGTCCACATTTGCTGCACCTAGCAGTCATTAATGAGCCCATCTACCCCACAGCTTCCCATTGACTTAACCTACTTTCAATAGATTCAGACGTAGTTGAAATCTCCGAGACCAACTCACACAAAGCCACTACGTTAACCCCGCCAGTAACACATGGCTTACCAACAGTCTCAAGGGATGCTATAAATGTGGCAATTGTGTGGCTTGCCCATTCATCTGCAAAATGTCGATAATCACCAGGCGGACTGACAATGTACAATACACGATAGAGGCCTTTATCAATTGTAAAACATGTGGCGTAGTTTATATGATGCAATGTGACTGTGGTGTAGAATATGTCGGGAAAACGATCAGAGAATGTAGACGCAGGATTATGGAACACGTCGGAGATGGGAAAAATAAACAAAATACATCTGTAGCCAATCACATCAATACATTACATAAAGGCAATATTGATATGATAATATGGGATAGAAAAGACAACACTACTCGAATATGAAACCTAAATAAAAAACTGCTACAGAAAGAGGCAGAATGGATCTATAACATGAATAGCAAAGCACCCTATGAACTTAATGAGGGTTTTACCTTTGCTCCTTTTATTTAAACCCAGTTCCCTCCCACTAGTTAATGGAGATTCATTCATAAAACTATAGCCATTGTGTAACTTTTGTAAGACTTGTGTCATAACTAATACTGATGAAATTTGTGGACTTAATATTTGTGCAAAAAAATGTTTGTCTTCTTTTGGCTGAATGCCCAATAGGCAGCTTTATCAACTAGATTGCGAATTAGTACTGGCAAATGATGCCCAATAGGCAGCTTTATCAACTAGATTGCGCATTAGTACTGGCAAATGATCGCACAATGCACAAGGATTACCAGGTACTTGTGGCTCAAAAAGCATATGGCCCCAGTGTACAAAGCATTCCATATCATGTAGTGAGTTAGATACAGAATGCAACTAAACTTTTCAGGGACTGTGCCCTCATTTTGTTTTCATAAATTACATAAATTACATATACACTTAGCTTAAATTGATATAACTTCTGTAAGAACATTCATTACAAGTTACTGGGCCCTGCAAAAAGATCATCAGGCCTCCTAAATGTTCATGGTTTACATAGATTATGCAAAAACGTTAACCCTCTGGTATCAAGCAACAACAAGGCAGAGCAACATGACAGGCAGGAAAGTGGGTAGGGTTTAAAATTAGGGCAAACACCACTGACCACCAATGAACTGACTGACTTAGCACGTTAGTTAATGGAACTATTGACATGGAATTTATATTATAGCACAACATCAACTGTTTTCATTGGAATATGTTTACTGAATTATATGAGGTATCACTTACATGGACTTTTCAGCTGTGAAATGACAGAATCAGAATCATTTTGCCCCTAAACTTTGTGAACAAGATATTTTCCATAAACATATATTGCTACTGCTTATCAGTCCCATGGGGCCTGCTATAGTTCCTGGGTGCCCCAGCAGTTGCAGGGCCTATTTCCTCTATAGTTACACCCCTGCTTTTTAGTAAAATGATTTGGCAAAACCCATACAAATTATTTATCTGCCCCTCCCTATCAACAAGTGGTACCATGCAAGATAAGAGGTGGCAGATACTTTTAAGTGGATGGCATTATATATACAGTACCTAAATGTTTTCAAGGCTGCCAGGGTTGGTTATGCAGTCAATTTGCCTGTAATCCTACCTTATAAAATCAATGACTTTGCAGCATTGAAGAATAGCATTGAAGAACTTTTCAGCAATGCATATGTTTTGCAATTCTACACTAACTATAGGCAATACCTAAGTACATAAACTTATAACATAAAAGCTTGCTCATCCATGCACATATGTATACTCCCCTGTAGTGTCCTTTAGTCATAAGGAGACTATACAACCTATTTCCCCGGAAGGATCTTTCAAGCCCAAAATGAGAGCAAGGCAGGAGTTGTCTGACACCATGCCATTCCACTCAACCAAGCAGAAACTCTGACACTATATATATCCAGAATGCTCGGGACTTGAGGTTTTAATGCTACTTAAAATAAATTTTAATATTAATCAAATAGGATTGTGTTGCCTCTAATAAGGATTAATTACAGTGACAAATGAAAATTGCTAAGAAAAGAACATTCTATATCAAACTCTATATACTGTACATTGCATATGTCAAGGGGCTGTTTTATTAAGAACTCAAATTGGAATTTTTTTTTATGGTCAAAACTCTCTAATTCGAATTGTGAATTATCCAAACTCGATTCGAGATTTAATTTGGATTAGAATTATGAGATTTATCATACTCTGGCCCTTTAAGAACGCAAATTTGACTGTTCACCACCTAAAACCTGCCGAGTTCACATATAAGTAGAAGAAAAAACTCGAATCTGAATTTTCGTCCAGGTTTTAGATATTCGATTATTTTTATAAATAACCCCCCATTCTAATTTCGAGTAAAATTAAATTTTTTTGGAGTTTAAAAAAACCAAACTTTAATAAATGTGCCTCCCCATGTAACCTTTACACTTTGCGCAATTGGGCTGATAAATCCCTATAGTTCTAAATCAATAAAACACATTCTCAAAATACCCAGTTATTGATAAATGGTGTCTTTTACTCTGTTAATGCCCATTTGTTTCAATCAATTTATCTGGTGTCCATGCTAATCCTAAATACTTTTGGGATATATTGTATTCAGCTGAAATTATACATTTGTCATCATTCAGGGTATACAGCAAAGTGAAAGTTAAAGGGGTGGTTCACATTTAAGTTTACTTTTAGTGTGTTCTAAAAGTAATTCCAAACAACTTTTTAGCTGGCTTTCACTTTTTTTGTATTGTTTTTTTTAAATTATTTACATTCTTCTTACTCTTTCCAGCTTTCAAATGCCCTAAACAGCAATTGATCTGCAAGGATACAAATGTATTGTTATTGCTGCATTTTATTACTCATATTTCTATTCAGATCCTCTCCTATTCATATTCCAGTTTCTTATTCAAAACAATGCATGCTTGCTTTGGTAATTTGGACCCTAGCAACCAGATTGCTGTAAATGCAAACTAGAGAGCTGTTGAATAAATAGCTAAATAACTCAAAATGGTTCAGATAACTCAAATGGTTTCAGAATGTTACTGTCTACATCATACTAAAAGTTAATTCAGATGAACATTATTAGAAATGTAACTATGCAGTCTGTAAATATAAATAAATTTGCCACCACCTTCAGTAAAAATACAAACATTTCAAAACTTTAATAAAATGTTGTTACATAGTATCCAGCAACAATAATTCAGTGTTACAAGTTGGAAGTGTACACAGAACTGGATGTGGCATATGATTTCTATTGCAGAGTTCATGATGTCACTGAGGTTGAACTTCCTCCCATTCTTCCAGAGAAATTATACTTGGGCAAGCAGTGAGTGGTCACATATCAGATAGTATCATGTTATGCCTTCTCATACTGACGAACAGAAACAATATCACCAAAAGTAAGGGTCTGTGGAGAGAGCATTATATTTTTAGATAAGAAAAAAACAGATTCATGCTTCTTTCCAATACTTTGTGCATTTCTACAGGATATTCTGTTGATATCCTTGTTTCTCTGGATGAATTGTGCTTACAAGTAATATACATGTAGCATGTACCTCAATAATTGTTTTTAAATGCAGTATAGCAACTATAAGGGGGTAGTTTAAAACTATGTAAACTATGTAGAGTGGTAATTATTGTCCAATAGTACTGGACTCTGCACCTTGCACTGAACTTCCAATGAGGGCAAGGTGCAGAGTACAGTCTGCAGAACTGATTATCCTAGATGCAATTTTGCACCCCTTAGTGCTTTTCCACTTGTGTCTGAGACTACAATAAATGAGCCATAATATCTTAAAATCAATTTTAAAATTGGTTAACATGATGAAATACAATTTAATTTATATATGCAGGCCTATTCATCAAAGTTTAGATTTTAGTTTTAGAGGTTTTTGAAACCATGAAATACGAAAAAAAATACGAAAACCTCTAAAAGTCTGACTTGATTTAAAGAGGTCCAAAAGGATCAGCACAGCTCCCATTGACCTAAATTTGATTGTTAGTGAATGGGCCCCATAGTGTTGATTTTTTTTTCTGTAGCTGTCAGAAAAGAAAATATATATTGATGTGAGAGAACCTATGCAAGTCTTACTACATCGAGAGATCATTTTGATTGCGTGCTACCCACTATACATCACTTCCCATTAATGTTAGTGCTATGTTTTCCTTGTATGGGTGTGCTGCCATGTTTTGGTTATGACAATAACAATGTTGTGGCAAGCCATCACAATTTCCATTTATGTAATCAATTGATTTAGTTGTAGGCATTTTGATAATTTTAAACAACCCATGTGCCACAGCATTACAGCTGTACTCATTAGCTTATTACTACAAAACCATGTTTGAAGAACACAGATATATTTGTTATTCTAAATGGACACTGCAAGTGCATGTATAGTGAACTGTAGTTCACCAACTTTTCATACAAGTCTAAAACAGACCCAGCAAGGTAGTAAACAGCAAAGGACATTATTATGTAATGAAACATTGTTTAGAACCAAATTTGCTTTGGAAAATATACAACCCCAGTAATAATCCTACTTAAATATTGAGATTATTGCCTCAAAGGGAAGATTGTCCAGAGCCATATACTTTTTTTTATGAAAATGGTTTATTGAGATAAAGCAGTATTGCTTTATTGGGCTGTTTTATGCAATATATTTCTATAGAGACCTGCAATGTTCACAGGTATAGTTTACCATTAAATAGGTGATTCACTTTTAAGTTAACTTTAAGTTATATATCAATGTAGATTACTTTTAAGTACATATTTGTGTAAAAAGGCTACAAAACTTTTAGTAGTTCCAATAGCACCATTTCTCATATGTTACCTGCTCGAGTTCCAAGAACTTACCATAATCATTTTTCCATCTTTGATTTCCCTTACAAACTTGGTCTCTTTTCCATCCCATTTTTGTACATGCACCATTTTATCCCCTTCTAGGGCTACAGTGGACTGCAGAGAGGAATAACATAAAGACAGGAGGTAAGAAACTTATATACATTAATTAAATATTTTCAGTGGTTTAAAGGTTATGCACACAAATAAAACACTCTAAAAAGGCATTTTTAATCAAATATTTAAAAAAGTCAGAATGCAAAAAATTACTCCTCCAACATCCGAAACTAAGTACTTAGTTGATGCACTGTGTTGAAATGCCACTTACTGACCCTTTCAGTGCTAAACATACTTTGAATTTTAACATAACTAAAACTTAAGCTGACCTTTAGAAACTTGGAAACTGGGGAATATGCTTGAGTCTAATGTCTTGCCAAAGTCATGGTCTTAGAATAATAATCAGAGCATTGTACTTTTCTCAAGACAAAAATGTCCACAAAAAAGGGGGGCAGTAAATTCATGGAGTATTTGGCAATTAAAGAGCCCGGTAAGCTGACAGTTACCTATCCAGCCACCACAAGCCCATACATATTTATCCAAAAGTAAAGCTAGAGTTTGCTGCAGTCCACAAGAGAGAAATTTCACTGCTCTTTAATCATTTATATTGATTTTTTTAAAGGCATGGTGATCGAGAGTTGAACTCTCACTTTCACCATTTGATAAATATGCACCCAAATATATCCAATATAAATTAGTAATAATAATATGTCCCATTATCAGAATATTCTCAAAAATAATCCTAGCAGGGAATGTGATTGAAATCAGGGGTTGAGCTCTACAACACTGCGCATTCCTATGGTGGCTGTAACTAGAGTTTGGAATTGGTTTATGCCAACTGCTAGCCCATTCATAGCAAGAAAAAATATGCGATGGTATAGGATTTTTATTTGTCAAAATAAATGGAGCACTTTAAATGCAGTGGCTCAGTCACATTTAGCACATTTAGCATTTGGATCACTATCACCCTCATGCGCATTTTTAGCTGTATGCTAAGCTGTGCACTCAGATCACCTCAAGAAATAGTGACAATTGGAATGGCACATGAGTCATATATGTCATTAGGTATAAAGAGTGCTTACCAGTGCGTGATAATATATGTATTAATGATGAGGATAGTAGTGTCATATGCAGTGACAGTGAGTGTTAACTTTCTGCAAAAAACTTGCTTAGTTGCTAGTGCATATACTCTCTTGGTCAGATAAAGTGCCTCTTAAGGCACAGATCAGTAACTGAAGAGCTCATTTACATTGTTGCCCTGATGCCTGGAGAGGTCGGTGCCTAAAAAGTTACAGCAACCATTTACATTTTAACAAAACAACAACATATAAAAGGAATAGTAAATACATCAAGTTGGTATATTTTGAAATATATACAGTTCTTTACTATTCTTGATTTTTCAAAGTTTTGTCACTCACCTTGCAATTCCTGTCATCTGCAGTGGCTTCATCAAATTCTTCCCCTAGCTTAAAGCTGATCTCTGTATTCTTAAATGTGCTCTGGGTTCTGATCACCACTTTGTCCCCTTCTTGGTTAATAATGACTGTGGGTTTGGTCACATTTCCAACCTGCCTGGTGGCAAAACCTACTCCTAGAGAAGAAAGAAAACAGCAAAGAGAAAAGATCTGTCACTTTTCATACAGATCAGTTACAAAGCTGGAATACTCACCAACTGCTACTTTTTAACCAAGATGTCATAACAAAAGACACAACTATCACATTTCCAGTATCAAGAAACTAAATGCTAGTGAAGTGAAGAAGATTGCTGTATTTCTCTCTCTATTCAGTGCTGCAGAATGCATTCTATTACTCTTATGATACTGTAATCAGAATGATGTATATAAAACCGAAAATGAGGAACCTTCTGTGACTCAGTATGTATGTAGCTTAAGTAAAAAAAACATACCTAGAGATTTCATGTACTCATCAAAGTTTTGGCTGTCTACCAGCTTCCATGTGGCACAAAAGGCATCTACCATTTTGACAGCGGATGTAAAGCACGAGACAGTGGAACAGATCTGAGGCTTTATCCTGTGATGATCTGCCAGGAGGATGCAGCTGGGAGCTCTACTTATCTGGGAGCTGGTGACTGGTGATGGGGGCTGAGCAAGTGCAAGAGAAAAGCATCCGACACTAACCACTTTAATACACCAATAGGCTTGCTAGAGGCGGGTCCTGGATAATACTTGAGGCTCAGACAAAGGGTCAAGGAAATAAATGCATGGCTCGGTGCTTCTCAACTAATTGGGAAGGGGTCAGATGAGGGAAATACTAGAGTTCAATTCTATATTACGTTATAGCATTCTATTGATCAACAGAGATGAAATGCTGTAGTTTGTGGATTTTTTTTATTGCTCTTATACATCACCCTTAGCATTAAGAGGTTAAAATAATCAAAAAAGATAACGCATATCCAAAAATGAGGTGCATTAGGATATATGAAGCAGACCTGTTCTATAGTAAGAATTTGTGCCCGTTTTTAAGGTTTGGTGGATTTGTTTTGCTTACTGTAAAACTGTTTTTTTCATATCTCATATCAATCCAGTATTCTAATACTTGCAAATCGATTGCAAAGACAGAAAATTGAGAAATGAATGCAGACAATGTTTCTTGGGCATTCAGTGCTTGTCAAGCAGTGTTCTAGGAAATAACAAAAGAAACCCATTCAAAGCTCCATAGAGAAATATGTATTTTGCATTTTTGCTGATAAGGCTGGTAGACTTTACTGAAATTAAGAAAAATTTTATGAGACATTTCAAAGATAATTTATCCCCTGCTGTAAATGAGAAAAGTAGATTTTAATGACTTCTATTAGCTTTATGTTTTAAAGTAGGAAGTAGGGCTTACATTATTCCTTTACTATACACTAGTTTTATATGTTGATTTCTGTATGAATTAAATGGAATGTTTTTTTGCTGTCGTGCTGCAGAGCAGCACCCTCCCCCCCTCCAATGTGGGTGCCTGCACCCCATGACTTTTTCCTTTTGTTTTTGGTCACGAAGGGGTAGCACAGCACCAACAGTTCCTGGTTGGGGGGGGGGCAGGCCTGTGTCGGCTCACAAGGGGTCCACTGAGTTTTTACCCAGTGTCCAACCAGCCAAATCTGACCCTGCTAAATAGACTAATGTTCCAAGTAAATTGAAAAGGCTGTTTTCTGAATTTAAGTTTGGCTGCGCACCTGCGTGAAGAAAGAAGAGGCTCCTTGGTGCTCACTGAGAAGAATCCTGGCCCAGTGCAGTTTTCTTTAAACAGGAGCACCGGCCCAAAGTATCAGTAAATGCAATCTCGGGGGGGTGCCTAACTTTTAGCACCACTCAGTGACCTCACCTTTACTTTTCCTTTAACAATTGACAATTTCCTTGTCCTGTAATTGGCTCCTGATGAAACAGTAATATGTTTGTGTCATGTGAATGTGATATTAAAAATAATAATAAAATGGTAAAATAAAAATTTAAGCTTTGCTTGCACACGGACTGTTGTAATGAACAATCTGTAAAGTGCTATGTAAAAATATTTTCACTTTATAAATAAAAGCTAATAATATTTTGTATGCATTTTACTTATAAGGTTTTGCTGCTAATGACTAAATATTCAGTGGAGGGGTTACTAGCGTTCATTGCCATCTTTGGAGGCCCTGCCAAGGAGAGCGAATAGAGATTAAATAGAAGGGTTATAGCAGGCTCCTGGATTTAATCCCATTGTTGTACTGCTGGTTCACAAAGAGCAGCTTTATTCTTCTTCTTACCATCAGTAAAACACACGCTTTTATAGGAATTTTTTTCACCAGGAGCTGGAGGTGTAGAAGCTTATTAGGCTTTAAAAATATCTTATTAGATACTCAAGTTCCTTCTATAAATGCCAATTAGGAAATGTATCATTTTAATGTGTAATTGTTATCCTTTAAGAATACAGCAACTATTTTATTTACTTTTTATTATTCTGCTCTAGCAATATGTCCCTCTGTATATCGCTCTATTTTTCCTATCTTCTTTGGAATAGTTTTATTAATAGCTCATGTATTTCCTTTTTTTTTACTATAAAGGTGTAAATTGGCTCTATTTTGTTTTCCTTTCAGGTAGTCCCCATGGTAAACTTTGTGTATCACTGGGTATGATACCTGAAATGATTTTAGTATTGGAATATAGTTGTGAATTTTATTTCTGTTTTGTATTCAGTGTTACTGAAGCGAGTCCTGCTAGTATAACATTTTCCTGGTGTAGGGGTCTGGTAAATTAGCCACCCTAATTAATATTGGCAGGAAAATCCCCAGTGTTATAGACACCTAAATGGGTCCTAATGGGGGACCTATTACATTATTCTTGTTATGAAGGGAGACTTACATCAAGGAGGTACACACTCAGGATCACGTAGCACAGACTTTATTAACTGATCCCAAGAGAGACCATTAGCTGCTGACCACACGGTCTGTAACTGCCAACAAGTATATCCTACTAGTTCTTGCATAAGTTAAAACAGTGAGACCTCTAGTGGCCAGTTGTAAAATATCATATTGCCACATCCTTTCTCTTTAAAGAACACAAAAAAATTAGAACAGCAAACATTGTTTATAACAGTGCATAACTTAAAATGTTATATTGTGGCCAGTCATACATAGTCCTTGAGATGGTTAGTTCTCTGCTGCCACCATGTTATGAAGGGAGACTTACATCAAGGAGGTACACACTCAGGATCACGTAGCACAGACTTTATTAACTGATCCCAAGAGAGACCATTAGCTGCTGACCACATGGTCTGTAACTGCCAACAAGTATATCCTGCTAGTTCTTGCATAAGTTAAAACATATCATATTGCTACAATTCTGCCTTAAACTATGCCCCTTGGTGTTCTCACAGTGTACAGTAGATGGCACTGTGCACGGAAGTTGAATGGATGTGAGGCTCCGTTGAGCTAGATACCTCACTGGAGGTAAGTTCTCAGGCAGAGCTGCTCAAGGTCTTAGAGAAGGAAAGACCCGAGACTGACTACCTCCTTGTTGTGCCCTATGGAGAGCCCTTCCCAACCCAGAGTGTCTGTGAGTGACTTGGGACAATGTGGGGTCCTGACAGTCAGTATTTTTACTGCCTTTGCAGTACCTACCCCTACTCTGGTCATAGGCCCTGACATAGATTGGGCTAGAGTCTCTTTTGGCAGGTTAGGACCCATTGTATCAGTGGCTCCAACCTTCAGAGATCCTCCACTGCCTGAGGAAAATGATGATATTATTAAGGAGTGGACCTCTTCCCCTGTGGATAGTGAGGGGGAATCCGGGTAAGAGGCCGTCGAACAGACTCAATGTAAATGCCAAACAAGTATTGTCAGTACACAGTGGTGGTGTGTCAAACCTACAGGGAGCCCGGGGAAAGTACTGATGTGGCGGAGCAAGATATGGCGGGTAAGATATCCCTTGAGAGGAAAAAAAAAATGATTGCTGTTCCTTCCTAAACCTAAGGAGGATTATTCCATGAAAACTGTACCAGGATGGGAAGAATATGAAGAAGAGACTCCAGAGCCTGTGAATGAGTCTGTCACCCCTGTGGCAACTAGCTTCACTGCTCCTCCAAAAATAAGGCCTAATGAGGAGAAAGATTTATGGGTTCTTCCTGGACAGGCGATCCCAATGTCTTTAAGTCTGTTTCCCATGTGAGAAAAGCAAAGAAAAAATGCACCACAGTTGCCTCACCAATCTGGATGAGGTGAAGTGGCAGCAGGATTGGCAGTATCTGCATTCCATTGAGAGAGAATGGTGGTATGTCCGGAACTATTCTGAAGAATGCAGTAAAGAGCTGAGGGAAATAAAATCCCACAAAGTACTTCACGCTGGGAGTTTAAATATTAATTGCACAGAGGCCCATCCTCTTTACTGAATTTTCATTGAGCATGCACGCAGGCCATTGTACATCACTGTACATGCAAATATCTACCAAGGACCAAATACCAAGCCAAGGAACAGGGGATTAACCTGTCCACACACACAGGACTTTTGGTGTGGAAACACTAAAATATGCACAGAAATCTTCTCTGTGTGTGCTCATAGGCTCATTGTGTGCCTGTCAGTGGACATACACATACAAGGGGCAGATGGCTGTTTCTCTGCTGCTGTATACAGTATACCTCTGTATACAACTCCTGTGCCTTAAGCCTAAGTTAATGTCTTCCTGAAATCCTCCTATTTGTCTTTATTCTCTTCATCCTTTCTAGCATAACCTACACCATACTACTTTTTGCAACACCATTTTCCTCTAGTTACACCCTATACATGGATGTGCAGTCACTTCAAATCCATTTCCCACATCCCCTCAATCTTTTTCCTGGCTGCAGCAGGGGAAGTTTTACCTAACCCTGGGCTCATACCAACTTGTCTTTATACTCGTAATTCTTTCCCTTTGCTCAGAGCTTTTCAGTCCCCTGCCTCCATTTTATGGTGATCTGCTCAGCTCTTTAAAGGGGTGGGTCGCCTATAAGTTAACTTTTAGTGTGTTATGAAATGGTCAATTTTAAGCAAATTTTCAACTGGTCTTTGTTTTGTATTTCTTATAGTTTTTGAATTATTTGCTTTCATCTTCTGACTCGTTCCAGCTTTCAAAAGGGGGTCACTGACCAATCTAACAAACAAATTATCTGTAAGGGTACAAATGTATTGTTATTGCTACTTATTATTCTGCAACTTTATATTGAGGCCTCTCCTATTCATATTCCAGTCTCAATTCAAATCAATGCATGGTTGCTAGGGTAATCTGGACTATAGCAACCAGATTGCTGAAATTGCAAACCGGAGAGCTGCTGAATAAAAAGCTAAAAAGCTTAATAACTAATAAACAATAAATAACAAAAAAACAATTGCAAATTGTCTCAGAAGATCACTCTGTAGATCATAGGTGAACAACCCCTTTAACAAATACACATTTATGTAGGCTTGAAAGGCAGTAGGTTGGTCTCTCTGCATGGTGTAGGAGCTCTAAATCTTTCTTATTGGCTGCAAATAGCAGTGGCACTTTGTTCTGAATGCTCTCTCTTATTTGTAACAAAATAGTGGCTGGGAGCTCTTTATAGCTTATGGTGAGACTACACGAAAAATATTCCGGGTGCTGTGGTGTTTATACAAATGGCCTGTAGATGTCACTGTGCTCAAGACTTATACTGTACATACTTTATATACAGCTTGTGCTGTTAGAGTTGCTTACTGTTGTGTAATGGCTGCATGAGCCTGCCAATAAAGCGCTGTGCCTGTTATACTCAACTCATCCTCGGCTACCAAAACATAACAGGTGCAGCAACTACTTGATACTGACACAATCCTATGATTTTTATAGGAACGTGTCAGTATCGCTTTAAGCAGTACTATGACATTTATGTTATCAGTAAAACTGTCTTTCAACATATAAAGTATTGCTTGTTTCACTCATTGAATAAATAAATGTATGTTCCTGTGTTCAGGACACTGAACACCAATCTATAAAAAACATGTTGTGAGTATAGAAATATAATGTTCATAGTGACAGTTGCTGCTTTCAGAGTGGGCATTATTATGCAGTAGTTGCTAAGCAACACATTTTCATGCAAACACCACTTCTCTCTTTTTTTTTTATTATGCTATTACTTCTCTGAAAATTAACTGATCTGTGGATCAAACACAAAAGGTTCAATTTTATATTACATTCCCAGCAGGCATCAGCTGTACATATTCTATTTATAGATGCAATATATATCCACTCATTTACTCCGAATTTAACACCTTTTTTTTAATAATGTGAAATAATGTTCACACAATACTTGGTTAGCAAATTTATCATTCAAATGTATCTTACACCTAAAGATAGAAAGTAGATAGTAATGGCTCTTTATTAATAAAGATCACAGACATTAAAGGAAAACTTTACCACCAAAATTAATATTTAATCAACATTTAGGGGCACATTTACTTAGCTCAAGTGAAGGATTAGAAGGAAAAATACTATGAATTTCAGATTTATTATACCCCGACCCTGGTAATAACGCAAATCCAAAAATACACCATCTAAAACCTGTTGAGGTCATGTAGCAGTCAATAGCAGAGATCCAGTGAACCATATGAAGATGTTAATAGCCTTCATGATGTTCAAGTTTTTTTTTGGTGGGTTTCACTCAAAAACTCGATCGATTTGAAGGTTTTTTCATCAAAAATCAGTTGATTAAAGTTTTCAGTTGTTAACCCTGAACTCGCTGATTCAAGTTTTTTTTTAAAATAAGAAACCATTCGAGTTGTGAGATTACAAAATTTGACCTTTGATAAATAACCCCCAATGTGTCACAGAGGGCTTACGTACAAGTCACTTTTGTTTAAACAGAGCTGTAACAATGTAGATGTCTAACATTAAACTAAGAATTAAAACAAAAACGGTAATAAAAGAAAATAAAAAATAAACAACTTTTAAACTATACAACCTGAACCTGGGGGGAATATCCAGTACAATAACACATAAATATATCAATATAACATATCAATGATATAGTACATAATAAAAACTTATCCTGCCAGGGGGACACAAAAATTTTATGCTTTCTCAGGAGAAATTTCTGTGGGATATTGCAGCTCCTGTATGCCATCCTTATAGAAATTTCAAAATCTACCCAATCAGCACACAGTTGTGACAGATATCCATGGTACAAAGATATTGACCGGGATGGTCCACCCAACATACACACATATCAATAAGAGTATGAAAGAATTTTAAGTGTACTCAGCTTTGCTTAAATTTGTAAGTATGTGTAACGAATGCTCAACCTGGAGGTCTAGTGGGCCAGTGGGGACCCACTAGACCCCCGGCTCCTCCCAAGGCGGCTGCTACAGGCAGAAGATTAAGTCGTGACCAGGGAGATTAGTACTTATTTCTGAATTTAGGGAGCCGTACATGACATAATGTCTTTGGATATTAGAGTAGAGAGTAGGGTTTTTTATCTGGCCACAAAGTCAGCACACACAAGTACACTTACACCCATTTGCCATCACTGATTTATATCCCCACTCTACCTCTAAGTTCACTGGAGGGGATTGAGCAGGCACAAGTCAGGGGCAGGTCAGATACGGATTAGGTGACAGTGGTTGAATGCAGGTCAGCATCACTCGCATCCTACACCTGGAAATTTGACTTCTGCTACATTGTTTCAAGTATGGAGACCCCAATTGTTTTTAATAGATACACATCTACATTATCTGCTTTAACAAATTGTAAAAAGTTTTGAATGCTAGGACAAATTTCATAAATGTCTGTGTAGTTAAATAGGAACTAAGATTGAACTGCTGGATTCTCCAGTTTGATCTTTTTTTTAAAAAAAAAAAAAAATCTGCCTTTAATGTTGGGCTCTTTCTATAAAAAGTTAGGAAAAACTACACTAAGCACACTAGACATTGTATTTATTTTTTTCTATTATTTATTCTATTTTTGTTCAAAATTCTCAATAGCCAACTGATTCCAGCTGTACATGCTTTTCTTTAATACACTTTTTTGATTTTTTGAACAATACCCTGTAGTTGCTGGCTTCTTTTTATGGATATATATATATATTTACATATATACCAGTACAGTAATCATGGTTTTCTATTCCTTGTACTTACCCTGAATACTTACCGTGAATGAAATACAATATATTTGGCATACTTCCCTCCCCAGCATGCAAGAGAGATTAAAAAATAGAAGTATTACATAGTAACATAGTAACATAGTAAGTAAGGTTGAAAAAAGACATGTCCATCGAGTTCAATCTTTTTTTTTTTTTTTATTAACTACCTATCTGCCAGTTGATCCAGAGGAACTCAAAAAAACCATCTGAAGCCTCTCCAATTTGCCTTAGAGGGGGAAAAATTCCTTCCTGACTCCAAAATGGCAAATCAACTTGGACTATGAGCTATTTCCCATAACCCTGTATTCCCTTACTTGCTAAAAAGCTATCCAACCCCTTCTTAAAGCTATCTAATATACAGTATCAGCCTGTACAACTGATTCAGGGAGAGAATTCCACATCTTTACAGATCTTACTGTAAAAAACCCCTTCCGAATATTTTGGTGGAACCTCTTTTCTTCTAATCAGAATGGGTGACCTCGTGTCAGATGGAAAGACCTACTGGTAAATAAAGCATTAGAGAGATTATTATATGATCCCCTTATATATTTATACATAGTCATCATATCACCCCTTAAGCACCTCTTCTCCAGCATGAACATCCCCAATTTGTCACCATCAATATGTATTTCCTTTCCACTGGCCTCCAAACCTATAACCTTAATTCGAGTCAATGAATACTGCAGACACAGCAACTTTTGTATTGTTTATAATTACGTACACCCATATAAATTTACACCCTTCACCAACACAAGAAAACTTAGTAATTATTTATTTAATAAGAATAATCAGATAGTTTACACAAAGACCAGCTTTGAAGTGATATGCATGAGTTTTAATTATAAAACATATTATATTTATAAGCAGTGCACAGCAGGATTTATACTTTATACACTCCATAAAATAGACTGGAATTAACATTATCTAAGGTAAAATGTTTAAAAAAATTGTCATCAAAACATTGTAACAATACACTATACAGTATTAATCTGCAAATTCCCAATTCTTGTAATCAGACCCAGATTGGTAGAAAGAACAGAATGGCCTGGACCTAGGACAGCCATTTGCTAGTGTTGGCAGATTGTGCCACATGGGATTTCTGTCACTGGCTACCTGCCTTTATCTCAGCCTCAGTTCTATATCTGCCAGTGAAGCCAATTTAAGTACAATGTCACCACACTAAATTGTTTGATTGTGGAGCAGGGAACTACTTAATGGAAAGGTAACTCATTCCTAATTAATATCTGTGCATACACATTCATTTTGAAAGGATAAGAATTGGTGAAATTAAAGGGATACTGTCATGGGAAGAAAAAATTTTTTCAAAATGAATCAGTTAATAGTGCTGTTCCAGCAGAATTCTGTGCTGAAATCCATTTCTCAAAAGAGCAAACAGATTTTTTTATATTTAATTTTAAAATCTGACATGGGGCTAGACATTTTGTCAATTTCCCAGCTGCCCCAAGTCATGTGACGTGTGCCTGCACTTCAGGAGAGAAATGCTTTCTGGCAGGCTGCTGTTTTTCCTTCTCAATGTAATTGAATGTGTCTCAGTGGGACATGGGTTTTTACTTTGAGTGCTGTTCTTAGATCTACCAGGCAGCTGTTATCTTGTGTTAGGGAACTGCTATCTGGTTACCTTCCCATTGTTCTTTTGTTTGGCTGCTGGGGGGAAAAAGGGAGGGGGGTGATATCACTCTAACTTGCAGTACAGCAGTAAAGAGTGATTGAAGTTTATCAGAGCACAAGTCACATGACTTGGGGCAGCTGGGAAATTGACAATATGTCTAGCCCCATGTCAGATTTCGAAATTGAATATAAAAAAATCTGTTTGCTCTTTTGAGAAATGGATTTCAGTGCAGAATTCTGCTGGAGCAGCACTATTAACTGATGCATTTTGGAAAAAAATTTTTTTCCCATGACAGTATCCCTTTAAGAGGGTTTTCATTCCAGGGGTTTTTGGGAGTAGTCATAGTAAAGAAGTTAGGACTAGGGTGACCCTGTTTATGATTCCTTAATTAATGCATTATTTAATCATCGATTTGGGGCAGACAGAAAAATAATGAGATACTTACAAGAGCAACATGTACTTTTCTATTACTATATCTATTTGACTCCCTTACTCCCAGTGATGCATTTTGTATAGGAGTCCTTATCCAAATACTGAATGGCACATATTTGCTGTATCTTGCACAGGGGATCACAGCCAACTCTAGAGTCAAAGCTCACCAAGTAGTTCTTGTAATAATTTAGAAATTCGATGCTTCCTGGCTGCTGGAATCTTTTTACAAGGTCTCCCAAACTTTCTGGTTGCAGATCCTTTATTTGGTATGTTTTAGTCATAATATATTCCAGATCCCATGAAGACTCATTCTTTAAGTTTGCTTCAGTTAGATTTAAGTAATAATGCCAGAGATCCTAAAAAAATACAGATAGTACAAATCACAAAGCAGCATAAGGTAGGGGATCCTTTATCCAGAAAGCTCCAAATTACCGGAAGACCATCTCCCATAGATTCCATTTTAATCAAATAATTAAATTTTTTAAAATATATTCCATTTTTTTCCTGTAATAGGAAGATAATACAATGTGATTGATTCAAGCTAAGTTATAATTAATCCTTATTTGTGACAAAAAATATATATATAAAAAATATAGGGTTTTATAAATTTTTGTAGTTTACTTAAAGTATCGAGATCCAAATTACGGAAAGACCATTTATCTGCAAACCCCCAGGTCCCAAGCATTCTGGATAACAGGCCTGTATACTAAAATACCTGTATAATAAAAAAAATATGAATCATAATTTGTATTTTATTTTCTGCTAAAGAACCCCAAACTTTAAACCACTTCTGACCAAGTGTAACCCGTGAGATAAGTTCAGGACAAAAAAAAATGATGGCATTAAAAGTGTTGCAAAAAGTTGTGTAAAAAGCAGTGATGAGTAATGCTGTTTCTACACATCTTTTTTCCTCATACCTCCTTTATGCAAAAAAACATATTCTGAAATTCATGTCACAGCTTTAAAATGACTACATGTTGCAATTTACACAGCTTTGGCTGACATTCATAGGAGGTTATCTAGCAAGCAATGTATATTTCTGTTTTCATATTTCATAGGCATACATCCGCAAAAGAATGTTGATAACTACTTACAAGTAAGTGGTGGTTCATGGTATCATACTGATATAACCGAAATCCTGGATTATTGGAATCTGTCTCCAATACAGACCTAATTGGTGTAACGGCTGGTGTAACAAACACAGATCCAACTGGGTTTTCTGTAAGACAATTTGGATTTTGGTAAACAAAAAGAACAATAAATGAATAATTTGAGATGTGAAAACGTGTGTTGCTAAACACAGATTTGTACATTGGCTCTCATGGACACCAGCAAAGCTAACATGTAAGGGCAGATTTAGTAATATTTGCAATTTTTGTAATCGTGATTTTAATCCTGTGATTGCAATTTTTACCTTGATCAAATCAGTGGGGTTATGTAATAAAAGGCACATAGCTTGCCTGCATGCAGTGAAGCGGTCAGCTGTGTAAAAAAGATAGCTTACTGGTTGCCATGGATTTCTGCATCTGGACAAACTTAGTGCCTTTTTATTATGTATGGGGTATAAATTTGCAACCAATAAAAATCTCACTGCCTAAACCCTGACAAGATGCCATAGAAGTCAACAAGTAGTGTAACTTTAGCTTTTAAACAAAATAATAATATAGTTTTTTTTTTTACTGCAATCACAATTCTTTTCAGCAATCATGTTTTTTTCTGTGAGTCCCCCCTCCACATGTGCATGAGCGCACATGTTCACGCTCCTTCATGGAGATGATCGATAGGGATGTAGCGAACTGTTCTGCGGCGAACTTGTTCGCGCGAACATCGGCTGTTCGCGTCCGCCGCAAGTTCGCGAACGTCGCGCGACGTTCGCCAATAGGCGTTCGCGTCAAAATCGTTCGACCATTCGACCATTCGATCGCTAAAATCGAACGATTTTCGTTCGATTCGAACGAAAATCGTTCGATCGAACGATTAAAAATCCTACGATCGTTCGAATCGAACGATTTTCGGATGTTCGAAGTTCGCGAACAGTTCGCGAACTGTTCGCATTTTTTGCCGGTGTTCGCGAACACATACTCGGCGGTTCGCTACATCCCTAATGATCGATGTGGCCGGCCAGGTTGTCTAGGGTAACATGTAAAAGGCAGTATGTACCAGCAGTATGTAAGATTCTATAATAGGTCACAATTTATAATATAATATAAATTATCTGATTGTTAGGAATTTATTCTGTATAGGTTTCCTTTAAGGGCCATGTGAAAGTTACTGTAGTGCCCTGTAATGCTGCTGTATGAAACCCTGCATGAGGTTTTGTGCCGAAAAAACTCAGCAATCTTCTTAATTTTCCCTGAACAGACTTTTAGAACTTGAAACGTACGAAGGATTTCATTACAGATTAGTCGTGCCTAAAAGCTTGAGAAATTTTAAATGGGCCAATGACCACTGCTGATCATCAGGTGGGAAACTAACTGAACCTTGTTAATTTGTATTGCACTCGGTCACTAAACTCCCTGCTAATGCAGCTGGTCAGTGATGTAGCTAGCATTATGTGCATACCATCCAGCAAATGGAAAGTAATCTACCAGACTAGACTAACACTTATCTTGGCAAAAGCTTTGCTTTCTTGGTATTTCCCATTTTCATTTGTGCTCTATAATCAGCCACGTGTGCCAGCACCCGAGCCAACACAACAGTTCCAGTTGCAGGCAGGAGTAAAGGCTGATTTTCGGCCTGCTAGCCAATTCAGTCCCTATGCGGCACTAGCCTTAGACAGAGAAGACAGCTCAGACTGCTAGAGAGTAAAGCTGTACCACAACACAAAATCTTGTTTAGTGTCATGGATCCTCTTAAGTCTCTAATATCAGTTGTTTGAAATATCCAGTCAAGTTGCAAGCTAACTGTAGCTTAAAATGGAAACAACTATATCGTGTATGCGTGCTTGCCAATGAAAAATAACTGAACAACTGAAATAATATAAAATGTTTCCTTGGGTTATGCACTTGGAATGTATACATTTTGAACTGTGAATAAAATAGGAAATTCATGAAAAAGGAAATGAGTACATGAGTACTTTTAGATAGTATTGTATACTTAGTTCAGCATGCAATAACAATGCAGTAACAGCAGAGGGCAGCAAGATATTGTCCTGTATTCAGAGGAGTATAGCTAAATAAAACTAAACTAAATGATATGAAGGAGCCAATTGCCCATTATTGGTAATGAAGTCATTATCAGTTACAAAAACAATATGACAGTATTTGTTCAGCAGTTGTAAACAATACAGAATACTGTAGTATTCAACCTTTAACTTATTTCATTACATCACGTACTGAAAATCTCTATTTCTGTTGAATAATTAAGAAAAATAATTTACCTTTTTCATCTAAAAGTACCATGATGCTGTCACGGTGTGTGTGGCCATAAAATTGTGCAGTTATCACATCACTATAATTACGGAATATTTTTACCAGCCTTAGATTAAATGTTTCCCTCATAGCAGGGGTGAGTCTTGCAAAAGGCAGATATCCTACTGGAACATGTGCAATTATGTATACCTACAGGAGACAAGATACATATATATCATCACAAGTTCATAATGTAGCTGTAACTGTTTTTTAAAGGGGTGGTTCACCTTTAAGTATTTTATAGAATGGCCTATTCTTAGCATCTTCACTTTTTATCTCTTACATCTTATATTTTTTAACTATTTACTTTTCAAATGATGATCACTGACCCCAACAGCAAAAAAAAAAACTATTTGCCTGTCAGGCTGCAAGATTATTTTTATTGTTATTTGGTACTGCTTATTTTTTAGGTAGTATCTCTCTTTTTCATATTCCAGTCTCTCATTCAAACCACAACCTGGTTGCTAGGGTAAATTGGACCCAGCAACCACATACAGTAGCTGGAGAGCTTCTGAACAAAAAAAGCTAAATAATGAAAAGAAAAACATAAAAAATTAAGAATAAGCACATGTTAAAAAGGGATTTTACATTTTCTCTTTAAGCATTGTAAGAGTTTGGGTAGCTGGGATCAGTTTTCCTGGGGTAACACAGCCCACGGCACAAGCACAACTCATGAGAGTATAGTCTCTTTTTGGCAGTTTATTGTCTCTTTTGGTGATTTCAATCCCTCTCACACAGGCAGCTTTCCTGTGTCTTTTCCCCAGCTGGGAACTCTCCACTCTGGCTTGAGCTGCCTCTTTAATTAACCACCTGAAATACCTCAATACAACTCAAAACAACCAGGCTGAATTAGCAGTCCCGGAACCACTCTGTTAGGAACCTGGGGCATAAATAAGCTCCGTCCTGGACTTTAACAGGTATCCTAGTAGTGACCTCACCACAGCATCCATTCGGTTCTTGCTATGACACTACATTATGCAACTATATAGAGTAGAACACAATAATGGTAGCACTCACACTTCAGAATTAGTATTACATTATTAATTATACATATTAGTGTCATCTTTTCTATTTAATTCAAAGGTATCGTGCAAAGTCGTTGCTCATTTTTCTCTGTGCACACACAGTAAAGTAAAAAAAAAAAGTAATATTAGCACAAAAACACAAGTTTATGAACTAACATCCTTCTCACCAGATTACAATAACCCCATCTCTAAGTATACTAAAACATTTATCATTAATCTGCTGTTACAGAAATACTGTCATTGTTAACATTGTATTCATCCTATAGTTCATCGTGTTTTGGAAGTGTAATTACTTTTTTGTAACGCCTTCCCACAACAGCCGAAGGCTGGTAGACGAGGTGCAACAGCAGCAAAATGGTTGCAGTCTTGATATTCCTAATGTAAAAACTGAAGATATATAACTGGGGCAATGCTCTTTGTATATTCATCCATGTTTTTCCCCTAAGGAGTCTTTGGGTGCTAAAGTTGCTCCAGGCTTAGTAAAACGAAAGCAAACAATCTAAAGTTAGCTTTCAAATTGTCATGTCTCCAGCACAAGCTGTCATCATGCTGCCAGATTTCATTGCTCGCTTGTGGTGAGCCATTTCAGGGCTCTATCCAGCACCTCCATAAGGTTAACAACAGGAGTGCATTTGAACTAATCAGGCTACCATACTCCCATCATGTGACCAACATAGTGCCTTCTGGGAGCTAAGACTCCATTTTACAGTCCATGCTAGAAGAAGCATACAGTTTTGCATTCTCCCTTTATGGTAGCATCGCTGGTAAGGAAATAGACTTCAATCTACATTAAGCCACCTTTACAGCTGCCAGCACCCTCAGAGACATTGCTGCATATTCATTTCGTGCCAGCTAGTGTTTTTGTGTTGAAGTTATATACCTGCTATATACCTGCATATGCATATTCCACTTGCCTATCCAGTAAAATGTACAGACTCCACACAGTCTCTATATTGGGTTGTGGGGAGGTTGAGCTGCATGTCGAACTACACACTGCCCCAGGGTAATACGTAGGGAAGACAGAACACAAACAGTAAAAACTAATATATACATGGAAGCACAATATCTCCCATCCAAATGAGAAGTCTTAAAGGAGACTTCAACCCTTTACCGGAAAAGCCCCTATCTTTTTACTTATCCCTCGGCACAGATTCAGGCATCGCAGTTCACTGCAGCCATCTTCCGGGTCTTCTTGGCAATTTCAGTCCATTCCGGCGCATGCGCAGTTGTCGCAAACCGGTAAATTGCTCCAAATGTGCATGCAGTGCTTCGCCGGTCTCCGTCTCTGCTTAATGAAGACCCGGAAGATGGCTGCGGTGAACTGCGATGCCTGAATCTGCACCGAGGGGTAAGTAAAAAGTTGGGGGCATTTCCCCAGGGGGCAGCTAGGCTGGGGGAGGAGGAGGGAGGGGGGGTCTATGTGGGGTGGGGGAGGGTTTTTTTTGTTAAACGGTTAAATTCCTTTAAGAACAGAATCAGTATAGTAATCACACTATATAAAATTGCTTGCTCTTTTCTGGCCAATTGCTTTCAAAAAATAAACCAAAAATAATGTTTTTTCTTTTTGAATGTTTTACTATATAAAATTGCTGACTGTTTTCTGGCCAATTGCTTTCAAAAAATAAACCAGAAATAATGTGTCT
The DNA here is from genome assembly GCF_017654675.1 of Xenopus laevis. NCBI lineage: Eukaryota > Metazoa > Chordata > Amphibia > Anura > Pipidae > Xenopus > Xenopus laevis. The sequence continues at coordinate 67,841,424 of NC_054379.1, read as the reverse complement.
TCTTTTTGAATGTGTAACGCTTTCTTGGCCTATCCCGCCAATTAGGGGTTAAGGATGTCCAGCTAGTGTATGAGCATGGGTTACACTGTGAAACTACACTCAGGGCAGAGCCTTCGCTAAATGGAAGCTTCCCCTTTAAGATGGTGTAAAACTACACCCCACCAGGCTAATTAGTGTTAAAATAGAATAATGGACGCCAGGAGGTTCTTAGATAGTGAAAACAAGTGAGATGGTTTATTAGCACAACAATATGCAAAGGCAATTGACCACAGGTTTACTCATGCAGGAGCTGTAGTAGGAGTTAGCATATCACAGAGGAGAAAGGATAGCATTGATGATGATGCAGCATGTACAGATGTCACTCCTCAAGTCAAACAGTAGGAAGAATATCTCACTCCCAAAGACCAGCGACCAAAGTGAAACAGGATCGATCAAGTAGGGGTCAGGCAGTGCTCTGCTAAACTGAATTCCCTATCACTGAGTTCCCTACACTAAAGGCACCTTAAAAGCCTTTGGGAGGCTACTCCCTGCTATTCTCCTTGTGGACCTGCTCTCTAGGTTGCATTTTTGGGCAAACCGTCACTCCTTGTACTTTGTGGAAGTCTGAGAGCAGCTGAGCCCTTGCCTTAATAGGTGGATGGTGTTTTTTTTATTTGGGGAGGCTAAAGTGAATTGTATACAGACAAACTGAAAAGTTATCAACTAATGGGTATGCAGGCTAAATGGTTAATTACTACATAAGTTAGCCATTTACATGTGTATTCTGGTGTATATACAGTACATTTGCTTTCATGTGCTTCAGCAATAAAAATAAACCAAAGATATATCTAAAGTTAAATAACAATTAGGGGCACATTTACTTAGCTCGAGTGAAGGATTAGAATAAAAAATACTTCAAATTTCGAAGTTTTTTTGGCTACTTCGACCACCGAATTGGCTACTTCGACCTTCGAATCGAATGATTCGAACTAAAAATCGTTCGACTATTCGACCATTTGATAGTAGAAGTACTGTCTCTTTAAAAAAAACTTTGACCACCTACTTCGCCACCTAAAACCTACCGAGCACCAATGTTAGCCTATGGGGAAGGCTTTCTAGGCAATTCGATATAACGATTTTTCATTCGATCGTTCAATCAAACGAATTGCACTAAATCCTTCAACTTCGATATTTGAAGTCGAAGGATTTAACTTCGAGGGTCGAATATCGAGGGTTAATTAACCCTCAATATTCGACCAATAGTAAATGTGCCCCTTAGTGTTGGGACATACACTATATGGCATAAATATCAATACATAGTTAACAATGCGAAATGCTAGATGTAAAATTTGGCAGAAAATAATTAATTGTCTGGTTCTGTTTTCCATGGTTTGGGCTAGGCCTAGAGTCCTAGTAAAGGCAAACTTAAGGCTAAAAGAAGGCAAAGAAATTTCGTAATTGTACTTCATCACCTTATAAAGCAGAATTTTTAAATACATTTTTGTTCAGTCCCCCATGAGCACAATGTTGTTTATTTTTATGTAAAGGTAAAAAATATTCCAATGAATAAATGTTAAATACTGTTTAAAAATCAATATATATTGCCAGAAAACATGTATGGTGCCAAAATATAAAAACGCTTGTAATTCACTGCTTCTAATACGTTACATGCAAAAATCACGCTCCCCCAGGCTTGTGCATAACTTTGCTTTGTGAACTTGTGATAACTGCTCCAGTTTCATTACAGCTCTGGCAAGGCTGATCATTTTCTGCAGGATCAGTGCCCTGTGCAGGAGTCCTGTGTTCCCAATAAATCTTTCACATCAAGGTTCCCTCTGAATCTGAGAGATAGTGGTCTATGAACAGGCTATTGAGATTGTAGACAACACAACACAACACTGGGAGATGGAGAAAGATTTATTGCAAGCACAGGTCACTGATGCATTTAGTAAAGACTGTTTAAAGGAAGGGACATACCAACGTGATGGCTCATTGAATATTTGAAAAGAACAGAAGTGATCAGCAGTTGCTCCTATGTGTCCATGCTTCCACCTTAAAATGAATTTGCAACAGCCCCTCCCTCTGGATCAGGGAACTAATCAGTAATGTTGCACGATTTATAAATAGGCTTGGGTGAATTTGACCCGTTTTGTTCCGCAAAATTTTGGCGCCGGCAGAATGACGCTGACGGGCATTAAAGTTTATGGACATCAAAATTTTTTTTACAAGCGCCACTTTTTTTTCTGACGCACGTCATTTTTTTGATGCGCAACACCATACAAGTCTCCCCTACAGTGGAATGCATAAGCAATCCACCCCAGGGAACACAAATAAGAACGCCTGTGTATAAAAGCCCTTATAAAGAAATTATCCCACCATCTATTACTGAATACATGCTCTTTCATTCTAAATATTTAGGATCTTGCAAACAGATGTTTTTTTTTATTCAAAATGAAAATATATCACTTTGGTGTATATACTGTATATATCTGAATACTCTGTACATACATACCTTTTCATTGTTTTGGCGAGAGATTTTTAAAGTGTCCTCCAGCCATTCAAATTGGTTTGCTGGGTCTGTCATGTTCACTGTCACCTTGTTAGGGCTATAATAAAGATTGGTATTTAAACTGACAATCCGTAGAGTGTAAGTAGATCTGTTTGATTTGAAAATCTGGGAATAATAACCCCCTGTGAATATAACAAAAATTTGTTCAGAGACCTTTTGTATCAAATAATGTACAAACTATTGTAAAATATAAGGGTATACAGTAAGCAAAGAGGAGTTGCACAAGGCTGAAAGCCAAGTCCTTTTCTGCAGGTCATAAAGTTCTCAGGTCAGTAACGTAACTGGAGGGGGGGTCCTGGTGCGGGATGTGCAGCCGGGCCTCCCGCCCCCCTCCGTACAAGATTATTTTTCCCGAAATCGGCCACTGCGGCCGGAAATCGGCAGTGTGCGAGCTTCCCGGGGGGCCCTGGTAGTTCCGCCACTGTCTCAGGTCACCTCTAATATCTTGTGCTGTGTCCTGTGACCCAAATTATAATTGACAATCACAAAACAAGTACAAATTATAACTGATGACATCACTAAGCACAATTATAAGAATATAATTTACAGCATATTTAAAGCTCTTGTGTATTATTTGATATTCTTCCACCCATATGAATACATTTTTTTTAAATATCTTATAAAGTGACCCTGCAATTGAAATTAAAAGAATACATCTCAGTTAATCAGTGTTTGAAAAGATTAATATATACTGTAAAATATATTTGTATGAAAACTACATCTATTATGTTACAGAAGCTCTATTAAAGCTTGTTTTATAAAAATATCAGACAGTGATTCTCATTCAACTCTTTAAGGACAGGTCTGTGTGCACAGGCCATGTTTTCTGTGCAAGTTTGCTTTCATAGAGTTATTGTTGTGATAGAACATGTTCTTGTTCATTTATTTTTCATAGATCAGAGCAGCGAAAACTAAGTCCAAAGTGCAAAGTCCAAATTCCTGTAAAAGTGTCTTTATTAGTAATTTGGTTTTCTAGCAAGGACCCAGACGCAGCACTAAGGAGCACAAAACTGTGCCTGCAATATGCATCACTTAATGCCTGACATAGGCAGGTCGTAAGTAAAGGACCCCGATACATCTTGCAGTCTTTGGCACTCCCTAGATTGCATGCAAGCTATAGGTCGCGTAATGGAGGCATTGCTGTATTCATGGGAGAAGCACAGGTGTAATAGAAAACTAGCATATGAAATGTTAAAAGTTTAAGAGCTGCCCCATAAATCTCTGACGTACCTTTACGGAAAGTGCTAAGAGCTTCTTCTGTTAACCATGGTTTCCAGAATTCTGCTACTGCTGTGTAAACCTCATTCTCCTTCACAGGAAGCTGATCCTATAAAATGGTGTTAGGATAGTAAGAGATCTTTATATCGTGCTATAGCAACAGGGTTATGCCATTTTAAATCCAACAAGTTATTTTGAATGTGCTCCATCGACTCCTCTGTTAAATCTGGAAGGACTCCAGGCTCTAATACATAAATTTAAAGGACATACGTCCTGAAAGAAACCAATGACAAGAAAAACAACACGGACTTTACAGCAGTACTTTTCAACTTCTGTGGAACCGAGGGCCAGATTTTTCTGGTCTACATAGTGGAGGGCCAATGATGGAATCCAGTGTTTACCACTCCCTTTTTTAAATCACACCCTTGTTCAGATGACACCCATATGGTGGTAGCACACCAAAAAAACCAAATGGTTGGTGCTCACTGTAGGGATATCACTCATCAGTTAAAAAGTTTGTCATATTTACCTCAATAAATTTGTGACTGCACAGCGAGTGTGGGAGCTGCTAAGAAACTGTTGCATGTAAATTAAGTATTTAGCAGCCTTAAAAACCTAAAGGCATTGAAAACTAACAAGGCGTTTTTGAGGTATTGCACTTGCGAGACTGTAAGTACCCAGTGTAAATATAAGTGCTAGTGGGTTTGCTGGTATCACTCAGTGTGTGTCTTGCCACATGTATGGATCAGTAATTCCACACAGAAATTGAGTGCTCAAACCTTGTGCACAATTCTTTTGGATCAGGTGCTCAGCAGTGATTAGCCCAACCTGCCTCGGGTCAAGGGAATACTATGCATTATCCAGTAACTGCAGCACTCTGATAATTATGATGATTATTCCATGTTATAATTTTATTGGCTCATTAGTTCATGTAGACAAAAAATGTCAATGTTTCGGGCCTCACAGGGCCCTTTATCAAGGCTTGATAAAGGGCCCTGCGAGGCGCAAAACTTTGCCATTTTTTGTCTACATGAGCTAATGAGCCAATAAAATTATAACATGGAATAATTATCAGAGTGCTGTAGTTACTGGATAATGCATTGTCACATGTATGGGGTATTGGAGCAGCAGTTCCATGCATTATTTATGTGTGAGAGGTGCACGTGGGTTTTTTATCTTGCAATATTAACTGCAGGCTCTAAGGCTTGTGGCCCACGGTACGTTTCGGGGGGAGATTAGTCGACCCAACAACAAATCTCCTCTTCTTCGGGGGACTAATCTCCCCACAATGCCTTTCCACCGGCAAGAATGAGAATCACCTGCGGGATGCCAAACGTAGCCATTCGGTTTCCGATATCGTCTAAAGTTTCCTCATGAGGCAACTTCGGGCAACTTCAGAAAATGAAGCGCTACATGTGCCATCCCACTGCTTGATTTTTCCTCCCTGGCTATCTCCTGTAGAAGGCAGGGAGGAGAAATCGAGCACCACACGATGGATCGTTGCCCTGTCGCCGTTTCTGAAGAGGAGCGCATGCAAAGAATCTGTAAGTAATTTCTCAATAAAAGGTTTGCGAATTACCGTATATACTCGTGTATAAGCCGAGGTACCTAATTTACCTAAGAAAACTGGAAAAATTTATTGACTCGTGTATAAGCCTAGGGGCTGATTGAAAATCAATCTGTACCTGCACCCACTGAATAACAATGAAAGGTAGGCCTGCCCACAGTTTAAAAAAAAAAAAATTGTAAGCACACCAGTCACAGTAAAATAACTTATAACTCAACCAGGGGCAGAGAGATGGAAAGATGCAGCAACTACATACGAGGCTCCTTCTGCGGCCCCAACAGTGTGCAGGACACATGTAAATGTTTACAGTCCGCAGCAAGAGCTTTGAAATTCCTCTGCTTATTTTGGTCACAAACTCTTCTAGGAGAATATGGCCTGGATGGGGGAAGGGGGTCCAATAATCCCATTATTATAAATAAGCCCCTGTTTAGCAGTTGGTGCTGCCATGCTGGTTCCTGTAGGGAGAATATAATCCATATAGAATACAGGGCTAGCAGTGGGTGCTGGGAAATAACACAACACTTTATACAAAAGGGCCCTGGTCCCCACACCCCATTTTGTGAGCCTATGAATATCAATGAAGTGAGGAGTTACTAATGACACACCCAGGTGCTGAAAGTAGGGGTTATTTTCTTTCAAATACCGTATATACTCCGTATATACGCCAATCCCTCACCGGATCCCTCACCTCCCTCTCCCATAGCGCATCAGGACTCTGTGACTGACTGTCACGATCGCCGCCCGGAGCAGGTCCAGGAGCTCCGGGCGGCGCGTCCTTCCCTGCCGGCGTCCTTCCAAAATGGCGGCGCCCATGGCCGCCACGTGGGTAGAGGCGCCGGCGCCGCTACCCACGTGGCGGCCATGGGCGCCGCCATTTTGGGAGCGACGCCGGCAGGGAAGGACGCGCCGCCCGGAGCTCCTGGACCTGCTCCGGGCGGCGATCGTGACAGTCAGTCACAGAGTCCTGATGCGCTATGGGAGAGGGAGGTGAGGGATCCGGTGAGGGATTGGCGTATATACGGAGTATATATGGGAGAGGGAGGTGAGGGATCCGGTGAGGGATTGGCGTATGACCCGCGTATAAGCCGAGGTCGAGTTTTTCAGCACATTTTGGGTGCTGAAAAACTCGGCTTATACGCGAGTATATACGGTAAACGTTTAAACTGTGTTAAGTGTTTTTTTTTTGTTAAAAAGAAACAATTTCTTTTTAATTTTTTTTATGTTACTGGTCCTTTAAGGGCTGCCGTTAAGAGCATAGATCATGATTTCTGCTAAGAAAGCAGACCAGCAATGGTTGCCATTTAAAATTATATTAGTTTGTTACTGTTCTCAATTTAATCCTTTAAGAAGTAAATGTAGAAGAACCAAGAAAAACCCTATGTTACTTAATTCAGAAGTAAAGAAGTTAATTGGAATGAAGAGAAAGGCATTTAAAAACTGTGGGGACAGAAGCTGCATTTAAGGTATACTATAATAAATGTTGTAAAACAGCAATCTGGAAGGCAAAGATTGGAAATGAGGACTGCATGTTGGCAGAGGCTAGGACTAGCCCCCAAAAGTTGTTTAAGTATATTTATAGTAAAAAGTTGCATGTTGGGAGTGTAGCTCCTTTAATTTTTGCTACCAGTACGTTTGTAACAGATACAGAAAAGGCAAATGTGTTAAATCAGTTCTTTTCTATAGTATATACAATAGAGGAGTCAGAGTTCCCAGACCCACCTTATAGCAGGACAGTTGGCTTAGCTCAATCTAGTCAGTGGTTTACTTAATATATGGTTTATAAAGCTTAACTAAAAATTAATGTGCACAAGGCACCAGAGCCAGATTAAATACACCCTCGGGTTCTAAGAGAGCTTAGTTCAGTTTTAGACCAGCCTCGATTTCTGATTTTCTCAGACTTGCTTTCATCTAGTACCTATGGATTACAGGAAAGATGATGTCATTCCTATATTTAAAAAGAGATCACAATTTCAACCTGGTAATTATAGGCCAGTAATTTTGCTATCCGTTGTGGGTGAATTACTTGAAGGCTTGTTAAAGGGGAAGGAAACCTAGTTGGCGCAAAAACCCTCCCCCCCTTCCGTGTGTTGCCCACCCTCCCCCCTGGCCTACCCGTCCCGCTGGGCAAATGCCCCTAACTTGTTACTTACCCTTCTGCGCAGGTCCAGTCCAGGGAGTTCACAAACGACATGTTCATCCTCGCGATCTTCTTCCTGCTATGACCGGCGCATGTGCAGTAGGAGCATTTCGCCGGTACGATCTACTGCGCATGCGCCAAAAGTACTTCGTGACTTTTGGTGCATGCGCATTCGATCCGTACCGGCGAAATGCTCCTACTGCGCATGCGCCAAAACGCCGTTCAAAGCAGGAAGATGATCGCGTGGAAGAAGATGTGAACTCCCTGGACTGGACCTGCCCAGAAGGGTAAGTAACAAGTTAGGGGCATTTGCCCAGCGGGACGGGTAGGCTGGGGGGAGGAGGGAGGGTGGGCAACACACGGGAGGGGGGGAGGGCATGCGAAAACTAGGTTTCCTTCCCCTTTAAAGGATCACATTCAAATATTTGTCCTGGCATTATGAGCAGCAATCAGCATGGCTTTATGAAGAATAGGTCATGTCAGACAAATGTGATTGCTTTTTATGATGAATTAGGAAGAAAGATGCTGGACAGTGAGGGAGCAGTGGATGTGATCTACAGTATTTGGATTTTGCCAAAGCATTTGATACAGTGTCCGACAAATTACCACTTTCTAAACTAAGGTCTGTTGGGCTTAATGAAGTCGTTTGCACATTTGCACATGGATAGGAAACTGTCTACAGGATCGGGTACAGAGGGTGGTTATTAATGGTACATTCTCTACTTGGAGTAAGGTTCTTAGTGTGGTACCCTAGGCGACCCGGCCGGCCACCACGCTCCCCCTTGACTGACTGCACGCACATGTGCAGAGCACTGGAAGGGAGGAAGCGTCGGAGGAGAGGGGAGAGAGCGTCGGAAGGGAGGGGAAGGGAAAGCAGCGAACATGGACTAGGGGTAGGCAGAACACAGGTACCTGCCCAGTGCCCCCCTTTCAGTTTGCCCTAGGCAAGTGCCTCTTCTGCCTATCTCTAGTTCTGGCCCTGGATGTATCAGTGTTTGTAGATGACACAAAACTATGCAGCCCAATTAATTCCATCCAGGATGCGGCATTTTTGCAGCAGGATCTTGACAAACTGGCAATCTGAGCGGCTAACTGGCAGATGCGATTCAATGTTGATAAATGTAAAGTCATGCACCTGGGATGTAAAAATAAGTCACTTTTACCCTTAATGGGACCGCAGTAGGCAAATCCATAATGGAAAAGGAACCTGAAGTCCTTGTAGATAAGAACCTTGTTGCTAGTCAGCAGCTTCAAGGGCAAACAAGGTCTTGGAGCTGTATTAAAAGGGGCATAGGAATGGGTTATTCTTCCACTGTACAGAGCATTGGTAAGGCCCCATCTAGAATATGCCGTACAGTTTTGGTCTTCAGTTCTCAGACAGGATATTATTAAATTACAGAGGCTCCAGAGAAGGGCAACTAAGCTGGTAAAAACCAGAGCAGGCAGAGTATGACACACAGTCAGAGTTGGACAGGCAGAGTAAGGCATACACAGGTAGGGAAAAGCAGGCACAGGCAGAGCAGGATAGGAGACAGGGAAACCTATCATGGCCACTCTAAGATTAACAGTACTAGTGCTGCTCCTACAGCCTGATTGAGCTGTGAACAGGTGAACAATGTGGGCACTGGCAGTCTGAGGTGTGAACGATGCAGGCTCTTTCATGTGTGAACAATACAGGGTATTAAAGGAATGAACAATACATGGGAATCCAGGTGTGAACATTGTAGGGCTATTACAGTAAATCATATATTGTTAGAAAGCACACCTCATTCTGACATATTTAAAATAGGTAAATAATTGGTAAACATGCCTTTGTATTTAAACTAACAAACTGCAAAGCTAAACTGCAGTATTGCTTTTTATAACATTTGTGAATATCTGCTAAAGGTTTGCTCTTTACAACCTATTATTTCCCACCTGTACATAGGGACAAGAATAAAACATCAACACAACAAAAAAATGTATATGGGTAAATGTGAGTTCCAGGGGTCTGAATGGTTTGATACCCTATATATATATAGGCTTACATAACTATGCATCATGTAATGACTCCAAACATTGCATACATGTTTTTCAGACATAAACAAACAAAAGTGAACAATGCAGAATGCAATAAAATCACCAAAATAGCAATCAAACCATTAAAGCAATGTGCAATTAATGTTTTACAGGCACAAACAATGAACGGCTGTGTGTAACTGGAAATACAAAAGCAACACTATGGGTAATGTCCGGCGGGGAGATTTGTCACCCGTGATAATTTACTGCGAGTGTCACAGACACTTTCTTAGATGGTGACCCCCTGTGACAAGTTTGAAGTTCTGGATTATTGCTGCTATTGAGAAACAGACATTTTACACTGGTGCAATACTTTCAGTATATAAAATATGGGATTTTTAGCCATATTCATTTTTAGGATTTAGTTCTCATTTAAACGGTTATTTATACCTGCACTGCAATATGCAAACTGCAAAATTCCAACTTGTTCAACATGTTTTTACCCACAGTGGGATATTTTTCCCTATTATTTCAGTGTAATGGTGGTCTCCAGAGGAAGCTGTGCATGAGGCAATTGCAGACTGGGGTTCATTTATAAACACTGGGTAAATTTGCACCTGGGTAGTAACACATAGTACCAATTACTGACTGGCTTTTACAGCCACCTGCATGTTGAACAATGAAAGCAAACCTTTTTATTGGTTGCTATGGGTTACTGCTCAGGTGCAAATGTGCCCATTTTTTCTAAATGAGCCCCACTTTGTGTTGAAAAAACCCAAAGTTTGGGTTGCATCATTTTAGTGAGTGATGTGTGTGCCCAACCCTTTTAGCACAAATTTGCTGCTGGTAATGATGGTGAATGGTGATAGGTTCCCACAGCTGCCGGCATCAATAGGCACAAGTGCGCTCAATTCAGAACAGGCAGCAGGAGAAAGTTAGCACAACTATGCAGAAGAGCAATGAGTGCACGCTGACACAATTTACCAGTGAGCGGTATTTTAGTGCAAATGACTGCAGGGAAATTTGCTGCCCACAGATGCAATGTGATAAGCACAGTTGCCAATAATATAGGCTGATGCTTGTAGGTACACCACTGCATATACGTACTGATAAGCTGCCAGCTCAGTCTGGTGGGATCCAGTATGTATGTATTTTATGTATGGCGAGCTTTAGGTCAAAAGACCACAAAAGCATAAGAGTAGCCTGGCACTACTGTAACACAAATCTCATATGAATTAAACTCAGTGGATGCAGAATATGTTGAGGGGGATTAAAATAATTTCAGTTCATTCATTTTATGAGATAAGACCAGGCAGGAGTTACATGTCATCCTACAGGCCACAACAACAATGATGACCTAGGGCTATTAGACCAGAATGCAAATGTGGAGTTACTGTATATGGCACACATACAAGAAGCAACATTTTGCTGTTTTCAACATATAAATTAAATGTGTTTTTTATGCATCCTATTTAATTGCCACATTTCAGTCTCTGATTTATATGTAATTATGTTTCCACTAAACCAGCATGATAACTTTTTGTTATTCTGCTGGCAAAGTTATTACTAAGCAACTAAGAACAAAATCACAGCTATATTCTACAACAACATTTCCTGCATTCTTTCAGCTAAAGAAAATATTTTTTCAATGTAAAGTCAGATAAATTTTTCCTTTTTTGAGTGCACGATGTGCATTATACTGTACAAAGTTGGCAACTGTCCCTAATTTCCAGGGAAGTCCTAGCAAGCATTTATCCTTAAAATGTTCTTGCCCAAATTAATTTCCAGTTTCTGCTCCAATGCTTAAACAAGTAGCTCAGAGTGGTGCTCGCAGCAATTTCCTAGTAGTGGTTTCTGCAATACTAGCAGTTCAAAACAGTTTTAGATTGCTAAAACCAGGCTGAAGGGTAAAAACCCTAGGATCTGAGTTACACACAAAGGTTTTTACCCAAAAACCTGCTAAAAATATAAAATGAATCTAGAGAAGCACTCTAAATTTACATCAATTCATTTGGGGGGTTAGCTTCCCTTTAATATACAATTTGCACTGCAATAAATATAAGAAATAAACATGTCGTGCATAGTAGATCTGGAATTCAGTTCTCTATTTTCACACAAAGCTGTAGCAATAAATATTCCCTGGGAAAATCCTTTTTAATGCACAACTGGTTTGTGGAATAATTAGGCATGTACCAACTACAAATCTAGTAACTGACTTTTTTTCAGGAAGTTGCACCACTTCAACAGTGCATTTTATATATATATATATATATATATATATATATATATATATATATATATATATATATATATATATATATATATATATACACTTCCAAATGAGTATCCGCACTCCAAGGCAAATAACTTCAGCAAATGGAGGGGTGCACGGTAATTATGTATACTCCAATTATTCTCAGATCAGCACTCCCTATTTTAAGAATCAATTGTTTTATTGTTACATCGTATCAATGCCCGACGTTTCGTATATATATTTGTATATTAATATGTACACTCGTTCTGCTCAAAGATGCATGCACCCATCTGAGTGCCGTTTACTAACCAGTGCAAATATTTGCAACTGCAATATCTCCTGCTTAAATTTTATGTCTGACAGTAGCAATTGCAATTATACTGGAACACTGGAACTCTTGTTGCATTGTGTGTAACTATGGTGAATTGCACTCCATTAACAGAGCCATTCTGTTTTATAATTTTAATAAATAGCACTCACTACTTTCATATTAATTTATTAATTAGCATTTACTATGTGACTGTACAGGATTACAAGTATTTAAGATGGGATTTGACCAAGAGCCTCTCAGTCACATATAGTAACCCATAATTAAAGTTCTCCAATAATTAAATGAGAAGAATAGAGGATTTATTCTGGTAGAGTTGACCTACTACATTAATTACATGTTGACCCATACATATGGTCATGATTAATACAGTGTGTCTATAACAGACTAAACACCAGCTGCTCTGTGTACAACAGGTGCAAAACCAGCCATTCGGGTCAAGGTTCACTGTCTTATAGCTGTCTTAGATTAATGAAGTAGGATAATACAATCGCACCCAGTCTGTGTGAATCCGCTGTATACAGTGGTATGGTCTGGGTGCTTCCAAATCAGGGGGTATCTGATGGAAGTGACTATATCAACAATTGCAATCAGAGCAGAAGCAGTCATGTTAAGCATGCTATGCTATTATACACCTGTATATATACTGTATCTCTGTTGCATTTCAGTAGGTGCATCAGTGAGATAGTCTCTTTTACACTGATAATAGAAATATCTGAAAATATACCATCTATAAGAGGGTTTTACTTATATTTTCTATACATTTTCAGCATAACATACAGTATAGTCAGTGTCACTAAATATTTATTCATTTGAATGGGAGCACACATGGACATTACTCTGACAACTCATTTGTCAGAGCCAATGCAATTTTTGCCTGAAATCTCACTTTTCAGCTGTCACCTAAAAATTGCCCAAACCAATATTTTTATGAGGTTGTAAAAAGTAGATGTCAGGTGTGGTAATTTTACTGGAGAAAACAGCATTAAAAACAACAAAGACAGCAATTGCTCTAATACATAGTTATATCCTGTTTATTTTCTGTTATACAAAATGTCAAACTGCTTCCTCAAATTTTCTCAAGCAATAGCTTGTCCACAAAGCATCTGTCAGATACAGGAATTTACATATTTTCACCACTGGCTGTAAATTCCTTTCTAAGAATAAGCATAATTTACCTTCATGTGTGAACAGTAAGCCAAAGTATGGGGAAACCAGTATTTCACAAACTATACGATTACATGGGAAAATCCATTTTCTTTGTGTTGGTCAAAGTATGTGTGTTATGTTAAATTAGCAATTTAAGGCTATTTTCTTACAGTCAGTATAATTTAAAATATATATGTTGGGGAAAAATTCAAAATGGCAATTGGACTAGTCCCTGGATCAACTTGTACTATGAGCTATCTTCCATGTGCAAATACTCTTTGGTTGTGCTTACTTCTTAGATGTTTGGCCATGTCACAGTGATGCGAAAAACTTTGAAGAAAATCATAGTACAGGTATGGGATCCGTTATCCGGAAACCCATTATCCAGAAAGCTCAGAATTACGGAAACACTATCTCCCATAGACTCCATTATATCTAAATATTTCAGATTTTAAAATATCATTTCCTTTTTTTTCTGTAATAATAAAACAGTATCTTATACTGGATCCCAACTAACATATAATTAATCTTTATTGGAAGCAAACCAGCATATTGGCTTTATTTAAAGTTTATATGATTTTCTAATAGACTTAAGATCCAAATTACGGAAAGATCCCTTATCTGGAAAACCTCAGGTCCTCAGCATTCTGGATAACAGGTCCCATACCTGTACTCACCAATTTATGCTGTGTAATCTCTTGTTTATCACCACAATGAACAACTTTGGGGGGGGGGGTCTACCCTTTCCATCATCCTCCCTGTCAATCCAACCCTGTTACATACTAGGTTTAGAATTATTTACATTTTTTTTATAAAGTGATCCACTTATCACTGACCAATACCAAAAAAGTGCCAAAATACCTCCCAGAGCTCTAAATATAAACTGGGATCATAGAAAGCCTGCAACAGCCTACAGCTGACTGGGCCATCGACACACGCAGGGGCAGATTTATCAAGGGTCGAATTTTGAAGTAGAAAAAGCTTAGAGATTCGATCATCAAATTGGAATACTTCGAGTTTTTTTACATTGAATTTGGCCATTTGCGGTCAAAGTAAAATCGTTTGATTCAAACGATTCGAAGGATTTCATCCATCGATTGAATGATTTTTCTTCGACTTCAAAAAATTTAGAAAAATGCTCTTGAAGGTCCCCATAAGCTAACATAGCACTTCGGCAGGTTTAATTTGGTGAAGTATTGAAATTGAAGTTTATTTTAAGAGACAGTACTTAGATTATCGAATGGTCGAATATTCAAACTATTTTACTTCAAATTGAATTCGAAGTAGTAGTATCCTATTCGATGGTCGAAGTATCCAAAAAATTACTTTGAATTTCGAATTTTTTTACTTCGAAAATTCCCTCGAATTCACTTCGACCCTTGATAAATCTGCCACCGCAATTTGTCTTTATTTACACAAGTGTAAGTCATATCTTACTGTAGCTTTAGGGTGAAGGCACACTGGGATTACAGCCTGCTTCTCTCCTCCTGCGTTTTGTAGGCAGATGAAGAGAACCGGATCTGCTTCTATATGCTTCTGTGTATAGCAGGACTGACAGGCACATTTTCAGCCTGTCCTGATTGCAGCTACATGGTGTGGAGATCGTCCGAAAAACATGCATTTTCAGGCTGTTCCTCACTATGTAGCCACACTCAGTAAATTAGCGTAATGTGTAAGGTTTTTTGCATAGCATGTATCCTAGAGAAGATGTATACCTGCAAATAATGTTGGGATTGGGCAGGTTACACATACAGTAAGTAAATGTTGGATAGGGTAGTGGGTAAAAATATGGGTTGCAAGTCCTGGCACCTAATTAAACCCACAGAGGTCTCTTGTGTACAGGTTTGTGAATAAGCCCCAGTACCTCTGCTTCCCTTCTTTATAAGATTTATTACTCTAATTGAATTACTTTAAAGGTGGTCATGCATGGGCACATTTCATTGTGCGAATGCCCGAATGAACACAATCCGATAAAATTTTCTGACAAAATTGCCCCAACAGTTGATTGTTTTAAAATATTAATTGTGATAACTTGTTTCTATATAATAGATCCCATACTTTTAATTAAAGTATTGGGCTTACTCATTAGGCAGAAAATAAACACAGCTATGGTTGCTACCTGTCCAGTTTTGAACCAGCCAAGGACTGTCTGGTTCAAAAGATTGAGAAACTGGACAAAAATCCAACCAGTTGCATCTAAGTGATGCAATAACCCTGGCATCATAACTCCATCTAACCTTATTGCCCACCCTGACATATTCTGCCCTGATCACTGCCCCACCTCCAAAACCATCAGCCCCCTCCCCCCTTTGTTTGGGTTTCTCACAAGAAAAAGGAGGAAGCCTGTGCCAAAAGCGATTTCCTCATCCTGACTACAACTGGTTACCACATGACTCTGTAACAATCAAGTTTTATCACAATGTAAAAAGGTGCTTTAACAAAATACCTGGGGCCAGTAGTCATGGTTTCCAAGAGCAGGAAATACAAGAAGATCAGGTAAAAGGCTGCGAATGGTGGAAGTCATGTTGCGAATTACATCTATCACAATTTTTGTGGACAGTTCATTCACTCGAAGATGAGGCGGGCTGTCACTGGAAAAAATATACAAATATTTCTAGTCCTCAAGAGAAAAAATCAAATAGTAAACCATTAAAAATATCTTCATTAGTCATGTTTAGAAAGGAATCCATAGCACTCAAAAAATTTATTTTGTGAAGCACAGACCAATTATTTGTGCAAGATTTATTAACTGTGCGGAGGTTATTGGAAACAGGGTCAGTTTTAAAATGTAGGGGTAGAGTCCAAAGCACAAAATGTTGGGGATTTAAACACTATTTACAAATGTACGTTCATCTGTACACACTCGTTGCTATGCCAGTTCAGCATGCTCTGCATGAACACAAGAAGTCCTGGAATTGTCTTTAGAAGGTCATACTTCCAGGGTTCCCATACAACCTAACTCATTATCTAATAAAGGCCATGCTGAAGTCATTTTTGTACCATATGTATTGGTGTACTATAAATTATGCCATTCATGCCAAGAAAATGGTGCCATAACCTGCACATTTAATGGGAATGGTTGTGCCATGTTATATACTGTATTTGCTAGTAGTAAATATGCCCAATGTGGGACAGTTTAAGTATGTTTTCAAGTTACTAAGTACTAAAAGAAAGGGAACCATTTGGGTCAATAGCCATTTGTTTGCTATTTTGTTAAGAATTGGTATTCAATAGCTGCCTGAGCGGTGTACCCTTGTGTAGTGATCCGTTTGAAGTAATGTATGAATTTAGACCTGGAAACCTTGTATAAAAATGTAGAAGTCAGTATTTGTGAGGCTGGTTTAAACAATGTCACTGAAGGACTTACCCAGTCCATATCATAAAATCCACTTTTTGATGAGAATCTTTTATGTACTGAATTGCAGATAAAATTAGTTGATACGGGGAGTCACACAAGAAATCTCCAAATATTCCAGGACTTGAAGCTTTGGCACCCTTTGAAGATAAGCAAACGTTCCTATGATCTTCAGTGATGTGATAAGAAAAGTCCAAATGTAGGTCAGAAATGTGCCAGAACTGCCCTGTATACAAAACAATTCAGAGACAATGTCCTTTAGGGCACAATTTGTTTTTGTTTTGTTTTGTTTTTGCATTTTCCAAAGCAATGCACAGAAGAATGGAGCAAAAAGGTGAGTAAAAAAAAGTAAAGTCCTTAATAGCAATTGCACTTTGTTACCCTTTATCTGAAAGGTATACACTGAAAAAGATGGAAGCAAAATAGCCCTTTGTTTGCATCCAAACACTATGATTTCCAGTAGAAATCTACATATTTTATATATATCAACTATTTTATCCAGCTAACCATTTAAAGTTATACACTCAACCCAATTTGATTGAACAAATTGGTAAATGGCTTGCAAGACAAATCTTATAAGTAGTTCATTCACAGTGAAGATCTGTCACACTAATCCTACTTTCAGTACTCAATATGAACGTTGGTGCATGTTCAGAGTGTTAATCAGCAATATGCCACACAGAACAGCATATAGTACAGTATAATACAGTATAGTATTAGTTGTATAAACAACTAAAAGAAACCAGGTTGAAAATTACTTGTTGCAATAATTTTTTTATAAATGGGGTTGTTTACCTTCAAATTAACTTTAGCATGATGTACTGATTGATATACTGTACTGCAATTAGTCTTCAATTTTTATGTTCAGTAGTTTTTTAATTATTAAACTTTTTGTTTAACAGCTCCCCAGCAGGTATCTGGTTGCTAGGTTCAAAATTAATGTAGCAACCAAGCAGTGTTTTGAATGAGAGGCTGGAATGTGAGTTGGAGTGGGGCCAAAAACAAACATAACTAATGAAAAGTAGCAAAAACAATAAAATAGTAGCCTTATGGAGCAATCATTTTTCATCATAGTGATATTATTATTAACATGTATTTATAAAATGCCAACATATTCCACAGTGTTACACAGAGACACCTTACTGTTACCAGTATTGGCACCATTCTTAGCTGAAAAAGAACACTGATTGGGGATGTGGAATGATATTCTCCTGATGAATGTTCCAGTAGGGGGGCCTAAATGTTGAGCTAATAACTCCTTTTGTGTTTGTTTTTAATTTGAAAGCAATTACTGGGCATATATATAGATATATAAAAATGTCTGTAAACGTTTCATACATAAACATATTTTCCTGTTAACTTCTAAGAACAATGCAATGTTTCCAATATCCATTAGTTAAACATTTAAGTTACAGTATTTGTTAATGTTATTACATTTGAAAGCAGTATTTCTTTATCCCTTTCTGTTCTGTGAATCAGCTGGTTTCAACTACTAAGCTAGGCATGCAGACAATAAACAGTGAGCTTTCAATACAAATAACTTCAAACCCACTGAGAATTTCTAATTCATTTATACCAAAATGTTCCTTAAAATTCCAGTTTCTTTCATCCTCTTTGATTTAATGTAATGTTTTGCCCTTACATTTGTTAGGCTGTGAAGTATACAGACTTGGCTCTCGTAGCCTCCCTACCTGTGGCTCCTTCCTGTTTGGGATTGCCTTCTAGATTCAGGGGCATGGCTGAAATAATCAGTGGGGTGACAAGAAGCAACCAGACACAAAGAGCTCCCATGTTCTTGCTGTAAGTAACCAGCAGTGCTTCAGTAAAAGCTGTGTTGTGTCCCTGTCCTATAAGTCTGCTTTGCTTCAGACTCACGGAGAACACTTCCGTGTTTACACAACGTCTAGGCTTGGGAAATTCTCAGGTTACACACTGACATGAACAGCAAGTATCAAACCGTCATGTAATGTAGCATAATTTCCTATGTGTCATGAGCACTGCTTTTGCATATGTTGGAGCTGTACTGCCTTGGGAAACCCTAGCTAAAGCTTCTAAGCTTTATATTACAAAAATTAAATTGATCATTCTCTAAAATAAATAATGTTATAATGGAACAAAGTTACACTGGGGTTGCAGGAAACGCTCATTACTATCAACTATTGTATGAAACTGTATGGCTAGTGTGGTATTTCCTAAAACCCAAAATGTATAAAAAGCGTAATGATATTTTTTGGCAGGTTAGGGAACATAGACCTGGTATTAGATTAGTATCAGTTCTATAGCAATGCAGTATTTTAAAGTTATGTAGGCCCGGACTGGCAATCTGTGGGTTCTGGCAAATGCCAGAGTGGCTGCTGTAAGGTGCCATAGACAGTCATTAATTAGTGAGCTGGTGGGGGGGGGGCTCTGTATGAGATGTTTGGGCCTCTGTGTACCTGAACTGCCAGGGCCTATTTTGAATCTCAGTCCAGACCTGGCTAATGTACATATAGTTTTAACAATAAAGGGGGTTATTTACTAAAGTCTAAATTTATCTCATATTTTATTTTAAAAAAAAACACCAAACTCCCATGCTCGATATGACCTTATTTATTAAAAAACCCTGAATTAATCGGATTGTGGAAAAACTCGATAAAATCGAGGGAAACCCCGAATTGCTAGAATTTTTCGGGCTTTTTTCTCAAAATGCTCAATGTTTTCAAGTTTTTGCCCAAAACCCCAGAAAAAATCGGATTTTCAGGCTAAACCCAACGCAGACCACAAAAACTTAAACTTAACATAGGTGCCTCTTCCATTGACTTACACATGACCTTGACATGTCTGAGATGCGAACTGTTGGATTTGGGCTTTTTGCAGCATCTAATAAATCTTGAAAAATGTTGGTTTTTACACCAAAAAGCCTAATAAATTTGAGGTTTAATTAATAACCCCCAAAATATGTTATGAAAGGGACAAAGTTTGCTACAGGCCTAGGCAAGCAGGTCATCCAGGGAAGCCCTAACTGGTGATGTATATAGATAGGATTAGGTTAAGAGCATGTATCATATGGGTGCACTCTCAGTGACCTCAGCATAATAGTATACAAAAAAATGTTTTTATCCTTATAACCTCCTTAAGTGTTTAACTCAAGGTATCCATCTTTTTTTTCTTAATTTAAAATACTACTGTCAGTCTCTGTCCCTGTAGGTAACGGCCAATAGCAGATTAGTAGTCAGCACAACTGCAACTCACTTCTTTGGCTGGGTGCACGTCCTCCAGTGGCCACTTTCCACTGGCAATATTAGCGAAGAAAGTTAGTCCAGCACCCACTGTTTCATGAATAAAACGGCCTTTATTGGACCAAGGGCATTACAGCAACGTTTCAGACCAACTGGTCTTTTATCAAGCTTGATAAAAGACCAGTTGGTCTGAAACGTTGCTGTAATGCCCTTGGTCCAATAAAGGCCGTTTTATTCATGAAACAGTGGGTGCTGGACTAACTTTCTTCCCTGTAGGTAACGGCCACCAAAATGTGCAGCTTCCCCACCTTACTGCATCTTCAAACTGCCCTCCCCCGTGACACAGCAGGGATTGGCATGTTTGGCAAGTAAGTGCTGCTAGGTGCCGGAACTAGGGGTAGGCAGAGTAGGCACGTACATAGGGCGCAAAGCTGTGGGGCGCCAGGCACCTTATCTGCCCTCTACCTCTAGTCCCCTCTCTCCTCAGTGATTCGCGCTTGTGTGCATGCGCGTTCCCAGTCAGTGCCACGCCCTAGGCAACCTGGCCGGGCTCTGGATCTTTGCCAATTAGATGGCTCCTGTAGACAAAATCAACAGAAAAAAATTGCTTTAAAGGGGTTGTTCACCTTTGAGTTAACTTTTTGTTGCTTATTTATTATGTTGTGTAAAATTAAATTTGCAAGGAAAATGGTATAAAAAGCTGTGTAAAATAAATGGTGAACTAAGCAGGTGTATGATATTTTATGCCATGTGAATCCTAGATTTTCCATCGTTATTTTACACTGCTTCAGACCTTTGTAAGTAAATTGCAGCAGGAGTTGCTCAAAGAAAAATTGTATAAAAAATTACATTGTTTTTGCACCATTTTTTACATGATGATGCTTGGCAATGGGTGACGAATTATTCCGCCATTTTTTACACCACTTAATAAATCTCCTCCTTAGTGTGAAGTAGAGAGTGGTATTCGGAGACAATTTGTGATTGGATTTCATTTTTTATTATTTGTGGTTTTGAGTTATTTAGCTTTTTATTTATCTCTCAGTATGCAATTTCAGCTATCTGGTTGCTAGGGCCCAAATTACCATAGCAACCATGCATTGATTTAAATAAGAGACTGAAATATGGATAGGAGAGGGCCTGACTAGAAAGATGAGTAATAAAAAATAGCAATAACAACACAGCATTTTTTTTTACATGGGTCAGTAACCCCCATTTAAATGCTGGAAAGTGTCAGAAGAAGGCAAATAATTCAAAAACTATAAAATAAAAAATAATGAAGACCATTTAAAAAGTTGCTTACAATTGCCCATTCTATAACATACAGGCATGGGATCTGTTATCCAGAATGCTTGGCACCTGGAGCTTTCCAGATAACGGATTCCATAATTAGGATCTACTAGAAAATCATGTAAACACTGAATAAACCCAATAGACTCTACTTCCAAAAAGGATTGATTATATCTTAGTTTGAATCAAACAAGGTACTGTTTTATTATTATAAAGAAAAAAATTGGATAAAATGTAGTCTGTTCCTTATTTAGGAGCTTTCTGGATAACGGGTTTCCAGATAACAGATCCCATGCCTGTACTAAAAGTTAAGTTAAGTGTGTATCTGTCTGTGTGAGTGTGTGTATCCGTGTTGTATGTTGGGCTTTTCTAGCACTTACTGACATTTTCCATGGTTAATGTTACTGATCAGAAAAAAAATCATGAAATCCACCCCATAGACCTGAGCAAAGCAAAAGGCATTTATGGATCCTTCATGTAAATGCGTCTGATGAGAAGATAACACATCAATGTTAAAATATTATTTGATTTACTGGAACAGATACAATATTCCCTACTGTGCACAGTAAGAATTACAGTTTGTCTGGATTCTGATTAAAGACATTTCCCATGGCTTTATACATGTAACTCTCCTCACTGACTAATATTCGTGTTACACACAGCAGGGAATAGTTTTGTAATACTTTATCCCTTGTGTTATGAATGATCACAACAGCACAACCCTGAATGGCTTAATTATAATGACAAAAACTGGCAATGGCCACAATGTTCCTTTAGTGCCATCTGCTGGACATAAACACCCATATTAAATACAGTAATATTAATTTTATAAGCATTAGTAACAACAGATCATGTTGTGCTTTATAATGGAATCACATTTTAAATTCAAATTCAATAACAGCGATAGATATTTAGCATCTGTCTACATATGTGTGGAATCTAGATAATCTTATTAATACTGTTTATTTGCTAAATTATTTTTTAATTAAATAAAAAATGTGCCACTTTCTGT
Organism: Xenopus laevis; assembly: GCF_017654675.1. NCBI lineage: Eukaryota > Metazoa > Chordata > Amphibia > Anura > Pipidae > Xenopus > Xenopus laevis. Next base: position 67,819,353 of record NC_054379.1, on the reverse strand, counting down.
GTTTTGTCTTGTGACTTACACAACTGTATCTGTGAAGTGTATTGTATACTACCTGGCAGGAGGTTTGAATAACTTTTCATGCCATGGAAGGGTTTCCCTTGTTTATACAGCTATAGTTGTCTTACCTAGTAAAAATACTCCACATCAGGACAAGAATAAATACGAGGTATATTTAGCAAAAATTAAGAAAATCACTGAAAAGAAATTGAGCATAATCTCAACTAAGCTTGATCATGACTTTGCCAGTGAGGGTGTTATTTTTCTGCAAATGTGCACTTGTATTGCATTGTCAGGACAAAAAATTGCACATTTTCCCAATTATTTACAAGCAAAAGGATAAATTCCAACTGGAGGAAAATCACAGGGAACAAAGTCAGTCAAAGTCTTTGATTTCTATGGTCAAATGTAGGTGGCATAATTTTCATTATTTTTTTGCATATTTTTTTCAAAACCTCAACAAATCATGGTAAAAAAATCTTGATTGTAGAAAAAGTCATGATTGCATATTTTGGCAAATTTTTTGTGTGAATTGCAACAAAAACTTTTACGCTAATGTTAGTTAATTTCCCCCTATGAATATAAAGCGTGTATTTAAGTAGGGTTGCCACCTTTTGCTTATGCCAGTGTACTAAGCTATAGCAGGAACAAACAGTAGCCAACATTTTGAGTTAATATTTTACTAATCCAATCAACAACAGTATTCATGAATCGTTAATTAGATTTCCTGTGAAAATGAAAACACCAAAATAGAATTTAAGAAACTGCATTATATTATATTATAATAGTTATGGAAGGGTAAAGGTTTTGTAAACCTTTAGGTCTAGTTTCCTAGTTGTTAATTTTCCCCAGCAAGGTTATTAGTGAACTAGGTTTGAATCCTAATAACAGTTGGGGAGAGTAGGCCCCTTAGAATGCTGTCAGGATTCTCCTAGGTGATAATGAGAGAAGTGCAAGGGCAGTTTTGTTATAGTCACTCTAGGGGTCATATTCATTATGCTGTGTAAAACGAAATTCGCCATAAAACAGTGTAATAAAGCTGTGGAGACAGGCAAGGGTCAAGGAACAGATAATCAAACATGAATCACACCCAAGAACTATCAGGAAATAGACCTATGTTGGGCAAGGAACAATTGGGCGCGTGAACAAATATTTTAAAGGGATCCTGTCATCGGAAAACATGTTTTTTTCAAAACGCATCAGTTAATAGTGCTACTCCACTGCACTGTAGTCCATTTCTCAAAAGAGCAAACAGATTTTTTTATATTCAATTTTGAAATCTGACATGGGGCTAGACATTTTGTCAATTTCCCAGCTGCCCCTGGTCATGTGAATATAAAAAAATCTGTTTGCTCTTTTGAGAAATTGATTTCAGTTCAGAATTCTGCTGGAGCAGCACTATTAACTGATTCATTTTTAAAAAAAAAAATTTTTTCCCATGACAGTATCCCTTTAATTTCGTGCCAAGTGCAATGATATGAGACGCAGAATGTCAATTCCGGATAATGCGCGCAGAAGAGGAGGTGTCCGCACGGGCGAGGTGGCGCTCATCCACGCAGGCGAGGCAGCTGGCACCCCCTCCTCCTCCCAGGTATTATTACATTACCCCCCCCCCCTTTAGAGGGGGCCACCAGACCCCTGGGCTTATGAGGAACCCCCTGAAGCAGGGTGACAACATTTATCTGGGACTCCTCAGTTAGGAATGAATGGAGTAGGAACCCAAAATGTAACTTGCAGGCATCCCAGAAAACAAAAAACTTGCTACGGTCCCCATAGCACCTTTCAGGGAATGGGACCTTGCTTCCACCACGGTACTAAATGGGGGTGCTTGTAGCGGCCTACTTGTCAAGACTGGAGCTGGAGTGGGAGCAACCGGTTCCTGCTGAATAATGTGCTAACCTTGAAGACAATCTCTGGAGAATCTTTGGATTCTTGTTCCCCAAGATGCTGGAGGAGGCATATGGTGTCCCAAAACCCAGAACAAACCCCAAAGCCTCTACTCTAGTCAAAGGTCAGACAGAGGGTGATATAATTGGCTGCGGGCCTTTAGATTTTTAAATTCCGCTCCAAGCTTGACGATGTCAGACACAGCGTGTAAAATAAAACAGAGGCCCGTGCCAGCAGAGAAGGTATCACCCACAGGTGAGGCAGTGAGCCTACCCGCAACCTTCCAGGTATTATTACAATTTGTCAGCGTTTCAGGGGGTACAACCTCCCTTCATCAGGAACCCCCTGAAACATTGATGTTGGTGATGATATAAATCAATAAACAAGGGGCACTTTCCCCACTGCAGAAATGTGTGTGTGTGTGCGGATCTGTGAACAAAAAGTTGCTGTTGCTAAGGGACCTTGCCGGGTCAATGGGGGACCACACCACTACTGCAGAGTGAGTAGATTCCAGATGTGCAGTGTACTTATTACATTACAGGCTTAAAGTATACCAGCAGAGGTATTGTGATTTTGGTGTACTCCTAGCCCGTCTACCTGTAACCATTATTATTAAAGTTATATGTGTCAAAATGCACTCTTCACATAGCTGCAGTCGTTGCAGCTGATTCCTTGCTGTCATCAGTTCCGAATCAGGCCTTGCTGTGCTTAATGACACCAGAGGAACCTCCTGACCAGCTGTAATTTTAGGGGGCGCAGTTGCACTGGGGGCAATTGTGGCAGATCCAACACCCCTTTTGTTATTTCTCGAGTGAGTGGGTGTTTGTTTTTCCATTGAAATGCCTTGGAGTCAATGGGTGTTTCTTCTTTCAGTACAAATTGCATTTTTTTTTTTTGCTGAATTGTTTTGCAAATATATGCCTGGTGAAAAATATTATGCCTCACTATTCGTAGCATTTCTAACAGATGGTGAGCCATGAATCTGCTATGACCCACTGACTGAGCTGAATTTGATAGATATGCTGTCTGGCTCATTAGTTATCAGTGCAGATGAAGGTTGAATTGATTTATATGCAACTGTCTATATTACTAATCAAACATACAGTATGTTTTCAGGATGCAGCCAGTTTAAAAGGACAAGGATAGTTCTAATCATGAAGAGGTGGGGTAACAAATGTTAGGCACTCCCAGTGATTATATTCACTTAGGAGCTGGCGAGCACAATCTTCTTCTGCATCTTCTTTATTCATGCTCGGTAGGGTGAAGTGCCGAACTTTAAAGGGGTTGATGACCTTCAAAGCAACTTGTAGTATGATGTAGGGAGTGATATTCCGCAACATTTTGTAAATGGTTTTCATTTCTATTATTTATGGTTTTTGAATTATTTAGCTTTTTATTCAGCAGCTCTCAGGTTTGCAATTTCAGCAATCCGGTTGCTAGGGTCCAAAATACCCTACCAACCATGCATAGGACTGGAATATGAATAGGAGAGGCCCTGAATAAAATGATGAGTAATAAAAAGTAGCAATATCAATACATTTGTAGCCTTACAGAGCATTTGTTTTTAGATGGGGTCAGCTAGAAAGAGTCAGAAGAAGAAGACAAATAAAAAAAAGTTGCTAAGAATTAGCCATTATATACAGTGTCGGACTGGGAGGCCCGGGGCCCACTAGGGCCGTCGTCTCTGGGCCCCCCTCCTACCGATGTGCATGCGAGCACTGTGTTTTTGCCGGTTGCGGGAGGTAGAAGAGCAGTCGGTCGCTGCAGGTAGAATAGCAGGATGCGGATCTGGGCCAGTCCGACCCTGATTTTATAACAGCGCTCTTTGCCCTAGAAGAGCTGAAGTTCCTATTTGAAAACTGGAAATTCGTCTCTTAAAGTTACCAGGAGCGGTATTTTTGCAGCCCCTGGTAACCAGTGGGGCACATCCGCCAGAGGCGAGTTTCACAACTTGCCTAATTGGCGCAGTGACCCTGATCATCCATGTGTCTGCCCCAGCAACAGAAGAAAGAAGAGAAGAAGAGGATTACTCTGTGGTGACCACACAGAATTACCCAAGGTCAGTGCAGTTTTCAGCTGACTAAAAGCTATTAAAAATCACTGGAAACATTTTTTATATTTAGTTTACTATGAAAGCTGTGCCACCAGAGGGAGTAGCATCCTATGCAATCTCTTCTCTGCCTTGCAGTTTACATTGTTCATGTTCATGAGTATTTTATGGAAGTGAGCAGCACTAATGATACTGATCCGTTCATTCAATTCTTAGGTGTTTATATCTACATGATATTGTATATGTGAGATGCATATGATTCTAAAAGAGATAAAGAAATAAAACAATACTCTCTGAGTATGCATATTTTTATTAATTAAGGGCAACGTGTGCGTGCGTCATTGTATAGAAGAAAAATACATTAATAGAATGGACAGAGATCAATAAAGTAATATATAGCAAGTGTCTGTTAGTTATTAGCTATGTGAAGGTGAACTATGCTTTACCTTGTTCAATCCTGGCTGAGGAAAATGACACATCACAGCAATGCCAGAACAAAGACAGAATATACCTGAACTCAGTCTAAAAATCTGAGAAAAAATATTACAATTGCTTTGAGGTGTAAAAACCCTTATACATGGGCATTTCTATTATGTGACAGGCTTGATTATATATATATTTACCTTTTTTGTCTGGCCTGTTGTACCCACAAGTATTCAGGTCTGCATTTTAGCACACGTTACTTTTATTTGCATTTTACTTTATTTATTTATTTCTTTTTTTAAAGGTTTTTATTTTGCATTTTTAAAACAAACAAGCAATAAAACATTTATGGTTCCATAATTAGTATACAGGTCTCAGTGCAGCATGTACATTACATTATGAATTTCCATATGTTAGTTTACTCTTCAGTTACTCATTACCATAATTCTAGCTACCTCCTCCTCGTGTGATGTGTTTATTTATGGTACTATGTCTGTTACCCACTAGTAGCCAGAGCAATAGATATATATGATTATGCCCCTATAGTTCGACATCTATAAGGTTAGGGTTCCTCTGTGGCATCCAACCATTCCCGCCACACCAGGTCATACTTCTGGGGACAGCCTCTTGCGGTGTAGGTAAGTTGTATCAGTGGGAGTGTTTCTTTTTAACAGGTTCAGCCAGCCTTTAAATGTGGTGGTTGGGGGGACATCCAATTCAGGAGGATACATTTTCTAACATAAAACAGTAGGGTACAAAATAATATTCTCATGGCCGCCCTTGGGGTAACTTCATCCACTACACCAAGGAGGCATCCTTTGGTGTTCAATATTTTAGGCAGTGCTGTTTTGTCCTGAATATAGTTGAGAACTTGGGATTTTGGAGCATGAACACATAAGGTGGAGGTAAGGTGCCTCTGAGGCTCTACACTTAGGGCACTGGGATGAGTCCCGTTTGTTCATACAAAACAGTCTGGTTGGGGATAGGTGGAGTCTGTGTAGTATTTTAAATTGAATCGGTCTATCTCTGGTTGAGACCAAGTAGTCATATGCCCTGTCAGTTGCCTCTTCCTAGTCATCGTCTTCCAGCTCTGGGATGTCCCTGCTCCAGGCCATGCCCCCTGCATTAAATGGAGGTTTAGTCGTGGCTAGGAGGAGCGAGTATAGCATGGTGACGAGTCTCCTGGTGGATGTGGCTCTAAGGGCTAATACTATCTTAGTGACTGTAAGATTTGTGGTGTTCCCCTGAAATTGGGCATTAGTGGCCTGTCTCAACTGGAAATAAGAGAACCAGGGAAGAGCTTCCTGGGTTTGAGCATGTTTGATTTCGTTCCTGTGGCGTATCATACCGTCTTTGAGCAGGTTCCCTAGTGTTCGTAGACCCCACTGTGGCCAGATTTTGTACTCTGCTATGTGTTGCCGATGTGGGAGGAAGGAATTTCGCCATAGAGGCAAATGTGCGAGAGGAGAGATTGTGCAAGATTGCTGCCACCCATGCTTTGTAGGGGTGATTATAGCTGGGTGTTTTGTGTGTAAATCAGGGGGAATGGAATGTATCTGAGTGATTCTGTTGAGCTTGCTAGAGTGGCTAGGAGTGGGAAGTTTGGTTTGCAGGGGTCTGGGTTGAGCCACCAGTGAATATAGTAGATCTGGGCCACCAGTGAGTAGTGGTACCAGTGTGGTAGGCCTAGTCCCCCTCACTGACTGGGGCCATTAATTTAACCCTAGCAAACGTGGGAATTTTACTTTATTTTTAAACTAAATATGCTGCATGTTTATGCTTATGGTGCATGTATGAAATGAATAATAAAATGAGAAATGTATGTTGGGTTAAAAAGATAAATGCAATATTTGTGTTTAGACCCTTGTAATCTACATTTTAATAGATGCACAATAACCCATCTGTATAGGCCCTAAATATTACATTTCATTGGTGTAAAGGCAGGCATTTTATGTTAGCAGGGAGAAAAAACAAGTTTTGAATCAAAAACCATATTGTACATGCACTAAAGTCTCTATAATTTGAGGTGATCAGAAAATAACCTAGCACAGAGGACAATTACTGCACAGCATACAATATTGTGGTATGGACATCTGGGTCAATGGCCTCAGGTCTCAGCAGCAGGCCTCTAAGCTCTCTTCAACTTCAGTTCACTTCACAAACCTAATAATGGGATTTACACTACCAAAAAATTTGCATGATCCCAGAAATTGACAGTAAAAGAGAAAAGAAAGTAGAGGATTTATAACAAGTGTAGGGGACTGGTAAATTAGTCTCCCAGTATTATTTAGCAGGCAGGCCCCTAGTGTCATAGACGCCTAACTGGGTCCTAAAATACAGTTTGGAGGGGGACCGGTTTCCTTATCCTGCTTAAAGCTATGCCCCATGGTGATCACACACTGACCAGTAGATGGCACTGTGCTAAAGTATAAAGTCCTGGGCAGCCATGTGCTCAGGGTCCATTTTGTGCTAGCTCTGGCTAGCTCTATGTGGATGTTCTTGTTCAATAAATATATTCTTTGGTTAATTTATAAGAACCATTGGCACCCAATTATTGTACCCTGCACAAAGTTACAGTTGTACTACACCCTGCCTCCACACTGTTTGCAAGGGCTTACCCCCTAAGAATTAAGGTCTCATCCAGATCACAGTATAGGGGTGAAGCCTATAGATAGAGAACGGTGCACTCAATTTACTATAGCACTACACAAGAAACGGATATTAGGGCTTCTGTCCTGACACAAACAGAGAAAGATGAATTATACTGCAATCAGAAACAGCAGCCATCACAGCTTACAGCATTAGGAAAATATACAGTATATCTGGGCCATGCACCTGGTACTACATCTATAGAGAAATAGTGTCAGATCCATTGAAGAACCAACATGATCTCAACTATGTATTGTCTCTGAACTGATCTTTTAGGGCATGATATTTTATGAATTATCAGTCTTTATCTGCAGCTTGTAACAGTATATATATATATATATATATATATATATATATATATATATATATATATATATATATATATTACATTGAGCATGGCATTTTCCTCATCAGGACAGATACAAATATGTAATTTACACAGCATGAGGGTTTAGAGCATCAATCGTGTAAATCGCAAAAACATATAAACGAACTTCCGATTACATACCTGGAGAATAAGGCAAGCTGGTCAAAGCAGGGAAGTCCTGGTGCAAGGTATGATTTAGAACCGTACATACAATACTGTGATAGCACTTTTCTGTGCTGATGAAAGGGCTTAGAAAAGGAATATTGTTGTGAAATATAATTAATTACCTACAGGAATTGAGAATTCAGAGCTTTTTAAAAAATTATAGTTTCATAAAGTTACAGTACCATACAGTACTTGCCACATAGCTGTGACATTTGTAGAATTATTTGAATCAAATTAGTGATACAGTATGCAGTTAGACTATATGGCAACCCACTATGATTTTGTGTAATTGAGTTCAGCTCAGTTACAGAACATGTTCTAGCTGTGTTTATTGAGGAATGTTTGGCAGTTTTGCCTTGGACACAATATTGTTGGAATGGAAGAAGCAGCTGTGCACTTGCAGTCAAAAGAAAGGGAAAGGGAAGTGTTGGACCGTGGACCCTTCCTAATGTACTTGCTGTAGACCCAAAAAATACTAATACATTTTATCTGTAATATGCAGTGGCATAGAATAGTTTGGAAATTTATTTTTGCATATGCTTTAGGTGCCACAGGGGGAACAGTAGTTAATGCCACCGTTGCTGCTCATAGTGCAGTAATTTCCAAAAGCCACTTATTTTTCTCTTAATGTTTCAGGAGTGAGGTCAGTTGACCAATGCAAACCTCCTAAGAAGGAGGGATGTAAATGTCAGTGGCCCAAAGGCTCTGTTGGGATTTTGCGGACCAAGGAGAAAGCTACTAGTACGATACAGTTTGTGGTATCAAAAGGGTTAGGCAAAAGAGTAAACAAAGTCCAGGCAAAGGGTCAATCCAGGCAGCAAGGTATGTAATCCAAATAACAGGCCGGGGTCAATAACAAGAATCAGAGGAAATAGCAATAGATCACACCCAGGAACTCAATAAGATGAACCTATATTTGGGCAAGGTCTGTAATGTTCTGGCATCTTAAATAGGCCAGTTTTGGTGCCAAACTGATGCACTGGCATCATGACACTGCGTGCTGAAGTTGCGCACCTTGACACGCTGGCGTCCTGACGCTACATCCATTCTGATTTGCTGGTGTCAAGACGTTTGACACACTGGCGTCAGAACGTGCCACAAGGGAGTCCCAGAGGCCGCCATCTTGCCGAGGAGGACCAGACATCCCATCTTGGCGAAGAGGATCAGAGCGGTAAGTATTCCTCACAGTACCCCCTTCCTTATGGGGGGACTCAGGACCACCACAACTAGGTCTTGAACGAAACTGTTTGTGGAATTTCCAGATAAGAAAAATAGCATGAATGTCAGATTTTTTCACCCTGGAGCATTCCTCAGGACCAAAACCTTTCCATTCAACCAAGTACTGTAAGGCACCCCTGGAAATACAGGAATTCAAAATCCTCTTTACTTCGAACTCCTGGTGGCCATCGACAAGAACAGGAGTGGGAGAAGAAGAAGAGTCTGAGGTCGTCGCTAGTTTGAGGAGTGATACATGGAAGACATTCGGAACCCGCACCTCAGGAGGTAGTTAAAGACGAACTGCCATCGGATTGATGATCTCAACTATTAAAAAGGGGCCAATGACCTTGGGACCAAGCTTAGGAGTAGGAATTCTGAGACGAATATTCCTGGTGGAAAGCCAGACCTTATCTCCGAGAGAATATTGAGGAGTAGGGACTCTTCTTTTGTCTGCGAACTTTTTCTGAGAAAGAGAGCTTTTCGGTAAGTTGGCTTTTGTAGCGTGCCAGATAGCCAACATGTGCGCGACTTGGTCATTGGCTGCAGGAACATTAGTGAGGAGTAGGTCTTGAGGAAAAGCCAGTGGATATTGACCATAATTTGAAATATTCAGTGATTTGCAAAATGATCTCCAAAACTTAGAGCCAAATTGGGAACCTCTATCGGACACAATTTTAGCCGGGAATCAGTGGAAACGAAAAATATGCTGAATAAATAACAGAAAGTTCAACAGCCGAAGGTAACTTACGTAAAGGTATGAAATGAGCCATCTTGCTAATTCTGTTGATCACAACCCAGATAACTGTGTGCCCCAGGAAAACAGGTAGACCCACAATAAAATCCATTGCCAAATGGGTCCAGGGTCTAGAAGGTATGGGTAACGGAAGGAGTAACCCCTTGGATGGGGAATATCCAGATTTAGAGGTAGCACAGGAAGACCTTCCGAAGGTAAGGCCACCAGACAAGGCGAGATAGAAATTCTGTCGTTTTTCTAATCCCAGGGTGACAGCTTTCTTGGAATTATGAGACTGATTCTCTTCTATGGGGAAGAGAATCAATCCCGTCTAGGTAAGTTTCCCTGAACCCATCTAGGCGTGGGAGTTTCCCGGCTTCACAGGGCAGTCAAGCTCACCCTATCTGCATAGGTTCTTTGGTAGTAAGCCTAATGCTCTCTCAACCGAGTGTCCACCTTAATGGTTAATGCGATTAGGTCTTCCAGCAGCATTGGCAGATAGGAGACTTAAGGCGGGTAGAGAGCCCATTGTAGAAAGCGGCATGATAGGCTTTGTTGTTCCAAGCCATCTCAGCGGCCAGCGTGTGGAAATCAATGACATATTCACAAGCAGTACTACTCCTCTGTAGCTGAAGCAACCTGGCCAGGCTCGTCAAACACAGTCTGAAACTCCTGGAGGAAGGCCTTGGCATCATCAATTAAGGGAGATCCTTTTTCCCACAGAGGAGATGCCCATTCAAGAGCTTTTCCTGCCAGACGGGTGATTACATACCCCACCTTGGCACGTTCCAGCACATATTGAGTGGGTTGGCACTGGTTAACAAATCCTCGGCATGCCTGGGGATCACCGCTGTAGAGAGGAGGTGCTGGAATGCGTGGTTCCATAGCAGGAGCTAGAGCAATTGTGAGAGAGACTGCTGCTGGAGTTGGCGCTTGCATTGATGGCGTGAGGCCAGACAGCTTGTCCAGAATGGCCTCCAGAGCTTGTCCGAAATGTGACTGTTGAGCCTCATACGCCTCCATATATGCCAATCTGCGAAAGGCCCTGCCGAAGTCAGGTTGGGCTTCCTCAGAAGGGTCCATGGCCCAAATATACATTCAGGGCCCGAAGGCTCTGTTGGGATTTTGCAGACCAAGTAGAAAGCTACTAGTACAATACAGTTTGTGGTATCAAAAGGGTTAGGCAAAAGAGTAAACAAAGTCCAGGCAAAGGGTCAATCCAGGCAGCAAGGTATGTAATCCAAATAACAGGCCGGGGTCAATAACAAGAATCAGAGGAAATAGCAATAGATCACACCCAGGAACTCAATAAGATGAACCTATATTTGGGCAAGGTCTGTAATGTTCTGGCATCTTAAATAGGCCAGTTTTGGTGCCAAACTGACGCACTGGCATCATGACACTGCGTGCTGAAGTTGCGCACCTTGACACGCTGGCGTCCTGACGCTACATCCATTCTGATTTGCTGGTGTCAAGACGTTTGACACACTGGCGTCAGAACGTGCCACAAGGGAGTCCCAGAGGCCGCCATCTTGCCGAGGAGGACCAGACATCCCATCTTGGCGAAGAGGATCAGAGCGGTAAGTATTCCTCACAGTACCCCCTTCCTTATGGGGGGACTCAGGACCACCACAACTAGGTCTTGAACGAAACTGTTTGTGGAATTTCCGGATAAGAAAAATAGCATGAATGTCAGATTTTTTCACCCTGGAGCATTCCTCAGGACCAAAACCTTTCCATTCAACCAAGTACTGTAAGGCACCCCTGGAAATACAGGAATTCAAAATCCTCTTTACTTCGAACTCCTGGTGGCCATCGACAAGAACAGGAGTGGGAGAAGAAGAAGAGTCTGAGGTCGTCGCTAGTTTGAGGAGTGATACATGGAAGACATTCGGAACCCGCACCTCAGGAGGTAGTTAAAGACGAACTGCCATCGGATTGATGATCTCAACTATTAAAAAGGGGCCAATGACCTTGGGACCAAGCTTAGGAGTAGGAATTCTGAGACGAATATTCCTGGTGGAAAGCCAGACCTTATCTCCGAGAGAATATTGAGGAGTAGGGACTCTTCTTTTGTCTGCGAACTTTTTCTGAGAAAGAGAGCTTTTCGGTAAGTTGGCTTTTGTAGCGTGCCAGATAGCCAACATGTGCGCGACTTGGTCATTGGCTGCAGGAACATTAGTGAGGAGTAGGTCTTGAGGAAAAGCCAGTGGATATTGACCATAATTTGAAATATTCAGTGATTTGCAAAATGATCTCCAAAACTTAGAGCCAAATTGGGAACCTCTATCGGACACAATTTTAGCCGGGAATCAGTGGAAACGAAAAATATGCTGAATAAATAACAGAAAGTTCAACAGCCGAAGGTAACTTACGTAAAGGTATGAAATGAGCCATCTTGCTAATTCTGTTGATCACAACCCAGATAACTGTGTGCCCCAGGAAAACAGGTAGACCCACAATAAAATCCATTGCCAAATGGGTCCAGGGTCTAGAAGGTATGGGTAACGGAAGGAGTAACCCCTTGGATGGGGAATATCCAGATTTAGAGGTAGCACAGGAAGACCTTCCGAAGGTAAGGCCACCAGACAAGGCGAGATAGAAATTCTGTCGTTTTTCTAATCCCAGGGTGACAGCTTTCTTGGAATTATGAGACTGATTCTCTTCTATGGGGAAGAGAATCAATCCCGTCTAGGTAAGTTTCCCTGAACCCATCTAGGCGTGGGAGTTTCCCGGCTTCACAGGGCAGTCAAGCTCACCCTATCTGCATAGGTTCTTTGGTAGTAAGCCTAATGCTCTCTCAACCGAGTGTCCACCTTAATGGTTAATGCGATTAGGTCTTCCAGCAGCGTTGGCAGATAGGAGACTTAAGGCGGGTAGAGAGCCCATTGTAGAAAGCGGCATGATAGGCTTTGTTGTTCCAAGCCATCTCAGCGGCCAGCGTGTGGAAATCAATGACATATTCACAAGCAGTACTACTCCTCTGTAGCTGAAGCAACCTGGCCAGGCTCGTCAAACACAGTCTGAAACTCCTGGAGGAAGGCCTTGGCATCATCAATTAAGGGAGATCCTTTTTCCCACAGAGGAGATGCCCATTCAAGAGCTTTTCCTGCCAGACGGGTGATTACATACCCCACCTTGGCACGTTCCAGCACATATTGAGTGGGTTGGCACTGGTTAACAAATCCTCGGCATGCCTGGGGATCACCGCTGTAGAGAGGAGGTGCTGGAATGCGTGGTTCCATAGCAGGAGCTAGAGCAATTGTGAGAGAGACTGCTGCTGGAGTTGGCGCTTGCATTGATGGCGTGAGGCCAGACAGCTTGTCCAGAATGGCCTCCAGAGCTTGTCCGAAATGTGACTGTTGAGCCTCATACGCCTCCATATATGCCAATCTGCGAAAGGCCCTGCCGAAGTCAGGTTGGGCTTCCTCAGAAGGGTCCATGGCCCAAATATACATTCAGGGCCCGAAGGCTCTGTTGGGATTTTGCAGACCAAGTAGAAAGCTACTAGTACAATACAGTTTGTGGTATCAAAAGGGTTAGGCAAAAGAGTAAACAAAGTCCAGGCAAAGGGTCAATCCAGGCAGCAAGGTTCATAATCCAAATAACAGGCTTAGGTCAATAACAAGAATCAGAGGAAATAGCAATAGATCACACCCAGGAACTTAAAGGGATCCTGTCATTGGAAAACATGTTTTTTTCAAAACGCATCAGTTAATAGTGCTACTCCAGCAGAATTCTACACTGAAATTCATTTCTCAAAAGAGCAAACAGATTTTTTAATATTCAATTTTGAAATCTGACATGGGGCTAGACATTTTGTCAATTTCCCAGCTGCCCCTGGTCATGTGACTTGTGCCTGCACTTTAGGAGAGAAATGCTTTCTGGCAGGCTGCTGTTTTTCCTTCTCAATGTAACTGAATGTGTCTCAGTGAGACATGGGTTTTTACTATTGAGTGTGTTCTTAGATCTACCAGGCAGCTGTTATCTTGTGTTAGGGAGCTGTTATCTGGTTACCTTCCCATTGCTCTTTTGTTTGGCTGCTGGGGGGGAAAAGGGAGGGGGTGATATCACTCCAACTTGCAGTACAGCAGTAAAGAGTGATTGAAGTTTATCAGAGCACAAGTCACATGACTTGGGGCAGCTGGGAAATTGACAAAATGTCTAGCCCCATGTCAGATTTCAAAATTGAATATAAAAAAATCTGTTTGCTCTTTTGAGAAATGGATTTCAGTGCAGAATTCTGCTGGAGCAGCATTATTAACTGATTCATTTTGAAAAAAATGTTTTTTCCCATGACAGTATCCCTTTAATAAGATGAACCTATATTTGGGCAAGGTCTGTAATGTTATGGCTTCTTAAATAGGCCAGTTTTGGCACCAAATGGACACACTGGCGTGATGACACTGCGTGCTGACATTGCACACCTTGATGGGATGGCGTCCTGACGCTGCGTCCATTCTGACACGCTTGCATCAAGATGTTGTGCACGTTTCGCACACTGGCGTCAGAATGTGCAACGAGGGAGCCATCTTGCTGAGGAGCACCAGACCCGCCATCTTGCCGAAGAGGACCGGAGCAGTGAGTATTCCTTGCAGTAACAGATAAAAAGAGTAGAGAAGACAAGAGAGCATGTAGGAAAGAAAAGTATAAAAAAAAATTGAATAGATATCAGGTGAATATGAGCAGATTAGGGAAAAAGAGAGGATGGGAGGTGGGGTGAGAAAAAAAGAGCTAGCAAAAATTTGTCTGCGTCCAAAAAAAACAGACGCGGGCGTCCATTTTTTTGGACGCCGACGAACCACATCCACATTGGTTCAGAAACACTAGGGATGTGCAGGAGATTTTTTTTTTCAAAACATTTTTATTGGTTTACCACAATGCAGCCATTTACATTATAAAGTAACCATTTTACTGATTTTAAGCAGATAACAGATGTTCACCTACGCAGAGGGAATCACCAGCAGTTCAATCAGTTACAGTGCAGGAGATTTTTAATTTTCTGTGCACCAATCCATATTGCTCTGGTCCTGATGATGAATTTGCAGGAATAAAAGGAAGGGAAAGGGGGCAACTAACATGAGCAGACCTAGGGGTGTTTGCTATTTAATTACGGTCTTGTGTACTATTTTATATATATATGCATATATATATGTTCACCAAATTAGTTCAGTGGCTTAGGAGTACTACCAACGAGTCCTTTGCTCACAACATACCAAATTACTGCATATTCTCAAAACAGTAAAGAAGGGAAAAAGGCACAGCTCACTGCATCCCAAGTCTGGTCCATGTGCATCTGCCCTGAACCCTTAGAATATGGAGAGAACACCAATCTAATAATTCCTATCCATCCATATTGGTTATCACAAAGTAAAAAAAAATTGAATAAATTCTATTAAAAATATTTTAATGAAAGTAAATCTTCAATGTATATTAATAAACCACGTTTATGCAATTGCAATCGAAAACAGTTAATGTTTGTATTATTTGAACTGCTTCATCTGATCTCTAAAACAATATAGCAGAAACCAGCTGATCACCAGACATGCAGTATAACAGAACTAACTTATGCTACATTCTTTTAAGGGTCAGAACCAGGATTGACAGTAGAAAATAAAAAGGAATAGACAATTTTTCCCCCATTCCTCAATACAAAACTACTCTAGATCCTTCATGTTGGATGGTTTTTGCTTGTGAACAGCAATCTTCAAGCGTGACCACAGATTCTCAATTGGATTTTTGAGTTCTGGACTTTGACTAGGCCATTGGTGAATACATATGCACATGCCAATTTTTAGTTCTTTATTTTTTTTTATGCTTTTTTAAATATATTTTTCTCATTTCACTTCACCAACTTAGACTATTTTGCGCAGATCCATCACATAAAATAAGATTAAGAAACATTTAAATTACAGGTTGGAATGTAACAAAATAGGTAAAAAGCCAAGGGGGTGAATAAATTTTAATTCTAAAGACATGCCATTTGTACAGTATTTGATTCAGATTCAGTTATCATTCATCCAATAGTCTTATTTGTGTGATATTTTTAAAAGCATCATCTACATGGCCAGAAATTAGCCCATTCTAGCATCATTGCACTGGCCAGCTGGTTTGCATCTGTTGCAACTGTGCTGAAAATGTTCTATGTCCGGATGGGAACATTTCAGGTGGGAGTGACATGTGCACCCTATTGTTTTGATACAGCTGAGCTGTGAAGTTTTACACAGGCCACTGTGAGTACATGGTTCTGAGCTAGCAGTAGCACAAGGATTCCCACACCAGACTGTGTCAATGGGCACAAGTGCGTTCAATTCAGAATGGTAGGCAGGAGTAAGGCAGCTGTGCTATATGGGGGTGCAAGGAGTAAATGTTAATGTAAGTATCTTTGGACTGCAGCCAAGCATAACTGCTATGCAATAAGTGAAAGACCCCCCCTTACATCAGCAACATTTAGGATTCACTAGCAGTAGGCTTAGAATAGAAGTGAGTTTTATGATTTCTATATGATTGCCATATTTCCCACTACATTGAAATAATAAGCATTGCATAATAACAGTAAGTAATTAATCAGAATGGATTTGTGCATATGTGTTCTTAAACACATTGTATCTTCATTTGATTCTGTGCAGTGCCTTTTTCAAATGTTCCATCCCATGAGTTAACAGACCCAATTCCAGTGATGTAGTGCCTCCCCCCCACCCCTATTGGTGGCAGGTTCTGCTTCCTTTATACAGGGTTCCTTTGAGGGGAATCAGTTTATTCTGCAATTAAATATTTTCAGCAGTACAATATTTGCATTAGCATTGTTTATGTATTTATTATTTAATAACATAGTACTTCTGCCTACTTAAGTAAATATGCATTCATAATTGTATATATTAGTCATATATATGCTAAAAACATCCACAGTTTGAATTGAGAAAGATCAGTAATTTTTCGTTCAATCCATTAGGGTGTGTGTAATGTGAGTAAAAAAAGCTAACGCAGCTCCCATTTCCCCTATAGTAATAGGTACCTGATACCTGCAGTAAACCTATGGGTTTATCTGCGAGTTCGGGCCGACCTCAGCACACCATTTGCGGTTGCGGGTCACAGGTGGGTTTGGGTTGCGATCATCTGCCTGCTCTCACCACCTGGGACCTTACACTACCTGCTTCCAATTTTATAGGCGCATGCTCTAGGATTGCTACATTTTTATTCATGCAAAAATGGGCAGGGGGCAGGATGGGTGACTTGGGAAGCAGGCGGATGACATCAACGGCAGGAATGATGGTGTGGCGATCAGCGATTGGCTGATTGTCCTGTCATTCATTTCAGTGTGCTGTCCGGATTTACTAATTTGGACAGATGGCAACCCTAGCGTGCTTGCCCTGCCCCTTTTGTAATGTCATCAGTAGTGATGGGCGAATTTGTGCCGAATTTGTCCCGTTTTGCGAATTTCCTGCAAAATTCTCGAAACTAGCAAAAAATTCTCGAAACAGCAATTTTGAAGCTAGCGTCAAAATGGGCGCCGGCATCAAAGTTGACACTGGCGCCCATGTAAGTCAATGGGTGTCCATTAATCGGCGTCAAAATTGGTGATGGTGCCGGAACCGTCGCAGGTGGCGAAAAGGCGCTGTCAGAATTTTTTCAACGCCAGCGAATTTATTCACAAAACGCACAAATTTGTTGTGAATTTGCGCCGGCCGGATAAATTCGCCCATCACTAGTCATCAGAGAACCAGGCCTATAAATAGATGGGAGGAGGCGAGTGCCAGTGGGCTAGGGTAGGGTTGGGTGTGGGTCATGTTTTTCTTCATGGGTCATGTGGGTCATGTTTTTTCTTCATGGGTCATGTTTTTTTAATCAGTAAGTACTGCCCTATAAAAGCATGAACCATGCATCCGCCTACACCCGTTCACCTAACTACCCAATAACGGAGTGACAATATTTGGAATGAAAATAGCCACCTATGCAATCTGGGCATTGCTCTCGCTCCTGGTCCGCCGCAGACACTAGCCCCTGAAATCTGGTCCACTGGAAGCAAGACAGAGCATCAGCATTTCATTTCCCTCAACTGAAATGTGCTTTGCCCTAAAATTGATATTGAGTTGCAAGCCGCGCAGAACTATATGTCGCAGAAGAGCAAGCACTGGGCGGGAGGAGGAAGTCAGATCATTGACCGCTTCCACGGCTGCCGTATTGTCCGAATGGAACACAGACCTGTATGTCAAAAACTGTCCCCAAAGATCCACGGCCACCACAATTGGAAACAGTTCCAGAAAAGCCAAGTTGCTAATAAACTTTTGGGCCGCCCAGGAGTGAGCGGGCCATTGTGCTGCGCACCACCTACCCTGAAAGTACAGACCAAAGCCTACAGATCCTGAGCATCTGTGAATAGTGTGATCTCTGAGTTCTCAACTGTGTCCCCCAACCAATAGACATTCCCATTAAAGTCCTGGAGAAAAGAGCCATAGACCGCTAGGTCCGCTTTGTGCTCTGAGGTCAGTCTAATGAAGTGGTGAGGTAGAGTAACGGCCACGGTCGCCAGGGCCAATCCTCTAGAGAAAACCCTGCCCATGGGAATTATTCGGCAAGCAAAGTTTAGTTTGCCCAATAGGGATTGAAGCTGTTTTAGGGTCACCTTTTTGGCCCTCCTAGCATAGCCTATTTCCTCCACCAATAATTAAACTTTATCCTCAGGTAGCCTGCATTCCTGCAATTTCAAGCACGTTGTTGGGCCTTCAGTTTTTTCCTGTACTAGAGGGACCCCAAACTGCGCTGCAACATCCTGCAGTGTCTGCAGGAGCACTGCACATAGGTTGGACTCAGGGGGTCCTACACAAACAAAGACATCCAAAAAGTGAATGACTGACACCACACCTGCCTTACTGTGGACTACCCACTTCACGAATGTGCTGAAGGCCTCAAAGTATGCTCAAGAAATTGAGCAGCCAATGGGGAGACTCCTGTCTACATAACAATGCCCTTCAAAGTAGCAGCCCAACAGATGTAATGACTCAGGATGCACCGGAAAAAGCTGGAAAGCAGATTCCACATCCACCTTCGTCATCAATGTCCCTTTTCCTGCCTTCCTCCCAGCTGCACAGCCTCATCAAAGTAGGTGTAAGATACCTGCACCAGCCCCTTATCAATCTCATCGTTGACTGAACTTCCTTTAGGGTAGGACAAGTAATGGATAAGCCTATACTTCCCCACTTCCTTCTTGGGCACCAGGCCCAGTGGGGAGGTCCTAAGGTTCAGCAAAGGGGGTCCCTAAAAAGACCAGCCATGAGGCCCAACTTCACTTCCTTTCTCAATTTTTCCAATTCCAAAACTTGGTTTTCCCAAGCTGATCTTGGATTCGTGTTACTTCCCCCATTTTCACCTGCCCCCCTCCGGCATCCTAAACCCCTAAAAAAAAACCTCAATCAGCAAAACTGCTTTTTCCTGGGCAGGATATTTACTTAGCCATGGAAGCATCGCCTCTATTCTCACCGTTGTCCGGCCCATTTCCAGGCCCTTTCCTGAAATCACTCCCTACCCCTTTTCCTTTCTTGAAGCATCTACCAAGTGGATGGTTCCCTGCACAAAGTGAACATTCATGCCAGGAATGGCAGGATGACCCCCATTTGAATTGACGTTGTTGTCATTGAATAGCCAACATGCTCCTTTTTTGTGTGATCCAGCTGGGCTGGAAGGCTGTCTGCTGGAGCTGCATGGAAAGGGCTACTGCCCTGAGGTCCCCTGGGCATCATAGCTCTAATATTCTTTGCTATTCATTTGCCTCATCCACAGGCCAATGTTCCTGTGGTGCCAGTTCAAACCCTGTCTTATAGACATTCTCTGGCAGAATTGTTCGTCGTACTGGAGCCAAGCTTGGCCCCTGTACACACGGTGCACCACCCAAATGTTATCCAGGTAGCAAAACAGGGCCGATCAATGCTCTGGGTGCCTCTCTCCCACTATGCTGGGCAATATAGAGAACATTGCAACCAGTTCCCAAATGTCCTAGGTATGAGTCTAAAGGTTCTCCTGTTCTCATCCTCCTCCTTTCTATGCTCTTTGCCTTTTTTGAACAGCTGGCGCAAACCTTTCATGAACCCTGCAAATTAATCCCCCCCCCCACGTCTGGCTGCTGCCTAGGTAGGTAAAGGTGGAACTGGCTGTCACCTTCCCTTGTCTTATGCTCATACCTTGTCCCATGGCTATTGTTTCGGACAATCCTGGCTTTGTAGTGTGCTCCTCTGTCTTCAAATAAAGATCGACCCTCGCACACCCTTAGTAAAGTAGACAAATTGGCTCGGTGCTCGATGAATGGAGGGCACGGTAACCTTCCGGTAACTAGGACAAAAAAGAACAACACCAGCACACGAGGCTTGTATCTGCAGGGCAAGCCCTTGCAAAAGATTTTTACTGCGGTGGCACCACCGCAGTAAAAATCTTTTGCAAGGGCTTGCCCTGCAGATACAAGCCTCGTGTGCCGGTGTTGTTCTTTTTTCTCCTCTGTCTTCACCCATGCTGCATTCGGGGACCTGTTGGGAAACAAGTGGGGAGGTACACCTTGGCCTGCTGCGCCTTGGGCCACCGCTGCTCCCTCCCCACTGCTAAGCTGTTGATACCTGTCCAGATACCCCCTGCTGCTGTCCCTGGGGCCAACACTTGGCGCCTCGCCAACTCCCCTCTCACGGACCTTGCTTGGGGCATTTGAGGTAGAGGAGGCATGTACCTGGGCAAACCTGCATGCCATTCAGCTGCCTTGGGATCGCCATCTGGCCCCCCTGCCCCTGCTGTGTCTCCTGCCCTGCTTTGTCCTAGTCCGACCGCGGCATTATAGGCCTGCACCACACCCTGTACCTCCCCTCCTTGTCCTGCTGAAAGTTGCTCCCCCACCGCTCCCCTCAGTGGCCCTGTCATTACCCTCCCTCCCCCCTCCTTGCTGTGGTCTGTATCTTTCCCACCAGCCTTCCAACCATGCTGCCATGCCTCTCCTGGCCCTCCATACTCGCCTGACTGCTGGGCCACGTGGATGTCCTCGGATTTTCCTCTGTGACCTGTGCTGCCTGCCTTCAACTGCGCAGTCCCTGGTGCCTGCCGCGCTGCCTCCTCCACTCGAATGATGGTCGTTCCTCCTGCCACGCTGGGATGTAGTTGATATGGCGGATGTGTCAGGCGGTGCTCCGGTGAACCGTGGCCCTCTCTCCCAGCTGCTCTGCACTTTACGGATCTTCTTTTGGGAGTTGCAGTTATCTGGGGGCTCCGTGATATGGCCCTCCATCTCTAGGTTGGGGGGGAAGAGCTGAACCAGCTTGGCAGTCTGGACCTGCGGGTTCACATGGCATGGGTGGCCGGTTGCTGCGGGTCCTGATCCGGAAGCAGCTGCCGGAGCCAGTCATCTCCCCTGCACTCCATCTCAGCTCTTTTGCGGGCCCTCAGCGCTTCCAAATTGGAGGCCATTTTTAAGCTGGTGGGGACCTTGACCTTTTACTGTGCCGTCCACCTAAAAGAGTGGCTAGCCAAGCCTCTCTATGTCTCCTTTATACCCACTCCTTCCCTTGTTAGTAAGCTGCCCCTTTACTTAAATCCTTGCGTATCCTCGGCTAGCGATGCTAAGCTGGGTCATGCAGACCCTCCTTCGACTTTGCTTCTATGGGGCTCTCATTACATGTAAAAATATATACAATTAGCATTTTGCTAGTCTTGCCACTCATATATAGCATCTTCTTACAATCAGTTTGTACAGCTATTGTCGGGCTTTGATAAATAAGCTGCAATTGTGTCAGATGCAACTCCCACACACGTCCGCAATTATGGGGGAGCACAGTAGTCGGGGTAAAAAAACCATTGCAAATTGCATTTGAAATTGCTCTTTGCAGTCTGCACCTATAAGCTTAAAGGAATTGTTCAGTATAAAAATAAAAACTATGTAAATTGATAGGCTGTGCAAAATAAAAAATGTTTCTAATATAGTTAGTTAGCCAAAAATGTAACGTATAAAGACTGGAGTGACTGGACGTGTAATATAACAGCTACCACACTACTTCCTGCTTTTGGCTTGGCTTCCACTGACTGGTTACCCTGGTTACCAAGCAGTAACCAATCAGTGACTTGAGGGGGGCCACATGGGTCATATCTGTTGCTTTTGAATCTTAGCTGAATGCTAAGGATCAATTACAAACTCACTGAACAGAAATGTACCATGTGGCCCCCCTTCAAGTCGCTGACTAGCTCAGAGTTATAGAGCTGAAAAGCAGGAAGTAGTGTTCTGGCTAATGTATTATACATCCAGTCACTCCAGCCTTTATACATTACATTTTAGCCTAACTAACTATATTAGAAATGTTTTTTATTTAGCACAGCTAATTACCCAGTTTTCATTTTCACAATGAACTTTTCCTTTAAATGACCATTATTACATTTTACCCTGCTATATTATTATCTTTTGTATTATTAGCATTGTAGAATTGAGAACTGCAAACGCCCAGAAATTTTGCGTGTTTTGGAGTTAGGCAGTCTCACACTTGACTCACCAATATAAACCACCATAGTGGAGGAACATTTTTTTCCATATGCAGAAAAACAGCCAGAAAAACACAAGGACATTTTTTCTGTGCTATAATCTCCATAGTAATAGAATCCAAGCCTTTTCAGCTTATTATCATATAGATATATGTTCATTTTGCTATATTGTTTAAGCCTACTATCACTCTAGGCATATAAATGTGGAACAATTTGCACAGAAATGTGCATGAATATTCAAAAGTCCTTCAAACAAGATTATGATTGATCATTTGGGTCTTTTTTTTTTGTTAGTGCATACTGTGAATCACGATTAAATTAGCATGTGTGAATCTGTATGCAAGTAAGTTATTCAGCGTGTATATGGATTTAATGATTTGCCAAGAAAAAAGCCTTTGAAAATTGGCACATGAAATGAGCATGACCTGAATGGCCCATTTTGAGTCTAGACCGCACTCTGTTTATCTTACATATTACAGGAAGCCGGGGCCTGTG
Organism: Xenopus laevis; assembly: GCF_017654675.1. NCBI lineage: Eukaryota > Metazoa > Chordata > Amphibia > Anura > Pipidae > Xenopus > Xenopus laevis. The sequence continues at coordinate 67,796,871 of NC_054379.1, read as the reverse complement.
CCATCGACATAAAAAGGGCAGTGCAATGCTATAGGGCTAAAGAGGAACATGTAAGGACATGGGCATTTCTGTGTATAAATGGATTTTCATTCATGTATGTGGCTTTGCCTTTATTATAACATAACAAAATGTGTTTTCTGTTTTAAAACTGAGAAAATCTTATTTTTGATGTTAGTCCTTATCTCCAACTTTTTCCACAATTTGTTGCTGAATATTGTTCATTAACATTTGCACAATTTTGTAAATATGCCCTACAGACATTGTACATTAACCACCTTTAGTTCATTGACACTCTTATCTACCATTCCCTCTATGACAACAGCAATAATTTCTTTTGGTTTTGTCACCAGTTCCCAAAAGGTTTTTTTTTACTCAAAAATGTATTTTCTATTATTAAAGATGTCATAACTTATACTTGACAGATAAACTACTGTACAGTAAAATGTAACAGCTTTTTATATGTAGCAATCTTTTCTTTTTTTTTTGCTTTTTCCAGTGGTCTGAAGATGTCAATTTTACAAATTGGTTTTGAAATGAACTCTGACCAGATAAGTATTACAACCATTAATAATCACATGTGGTCATTACTGTGCCATTTGGTTATGCCCTAAAACACAGATTTATACACTTCTAAAAAGAGACACAAAGGAATCAACTCTTCCTGTGTTTAGCACAGCTAAATTCATAGAGGCTAGAGGTGGGTGGCATGTGGTTGCTGCCGCAAGGTGTAGAGCACAATAAGGGGCAGATTTATCAAGGGTAAAAGTGAATTAGAGGGAATCTTCGAAGTAAAAAAAATGTGAAATTCAAAGTAATTTTTGGATACTACAACTAAAAATAGTTCGAATATACGACCATTCGGTAATCGAAGTACTGTCTCTTTAAAAAAACTTTGACTTCAATACTTCACCAAATTAAACCTACCGAAGTGCTATGTTAGCCTATGGGGACCTTCTACAGCATTTTTCTAAGTTTTTGAAGTCGAAGTAAAAATCATTCGATCGTACGATAAAATCGTTCAAAACGTTCAAGGATTTAATCGTTAGATTTTACTTTGATCGTTCGATGGCCAAAGTCAATGAAAAAAAGTTGGAATTCGATATTTGAATTCGAAGTATTTTAATTCGATGGTCGAATTTCGAATTATTTTTAACTTCGAAATTCGACCCTTGATAAATGTGCCCCTAGATGTACATGAGCACTAAGGGCTGCAATTGTGTGTCTCTTAGTGCTCTTGTACTTATCTCAGTGGCATTAATAAAGAGCTTTTAATCCCTTATAGTTTCCAGCAGAACATGAGTTCAATGCACACTTGTATTGTTACATGAAATGAAGATAACTGTGCTTTATTTATAGATTAAATATGGTGCTTCCAAAAACTAGAAAAAGGTTTATTTTGTATATGTATATTATACAGCATGGACAGATGGATATTATTCAATGAATACAATTATTAAATTCCAGAATCTTGGAGAATTGTGAACACAATTTACTTATAAATCTGTTATCCATATTATGCAAGCATTAGAATTCAGTTAGATAATACAATATGTTGCTGTGTTTCACCATACTATCTCTTGGCATATTGAATCAAATTATTAGCAGATGTAGAGCCACTACAAAAACTGTTTCTCCCAACTGGGTTATAAACTCGTCATGTAAATGTGTTCATGTTGCTTTTAAATCAGTTCATTATTGATAGCATGTAAGCCAAAAGAAAAAAAACTTAATTTCAGTGCTGAAAATGTATTTCCCCCTAAAGACTATTGGTCAATTGTACAACTGGGGAAAGATTCAAATGAAAAACAAAGACACAAACCGCCATGTTTTAGCACTTTGCACTCTGTCCCATACTTAGTACCCATATGTGCCATTCTATACCCTAACCTGGTCATCGGTAGTCATTAAGTAGAAGGCTTCATTTTACACCTTGCATCTTGCATAAGTAAATGACCCCTCATAAGTATACAAATACAAAAAAAAGTAAACCACTTCATTTTTTATTTTTCATATCAAACAATTCAGTTCACAAACATTGCTACATTGCCTGACATAGTGACATATAAATGAAATGATCATCTTGCAGATGCTGGCTGTGTCCCAATTAAATGATACAGGCTCTTTTTTTCTTCTGTGTGGTAGGATGCCACACTGGATAATTTAGACATTAAGGCACTGAAGAACTTGGTTCCCTTTATATATTTCCCCCCTTCGGAAACAAACAATAACTCTTAGGAGTAATATCAGAAGGTGACCCAATTCCTGCAGTGATTTATTGCACTATAGCAACTAGCAATCCTTGCTAGACTATAGACATGACAACATACTTCTAGCACAGATAATAAATCTTTGCCTCTCCATGACTTGCTAAAGTACAACTGCTGTAGCATAATGAAGCCCCTGGGTACTAGAAGCTGTACTATCCCTAGGCCAAGGATATAAAAACTGTAGCCCATAAAATGATGTTGCAAAACTATAAATCCCAAGATCCCAAAGTCTGAGTGGTAATTCTGGATAAACAATTTTTGTAGGGCCACAATTTTAACATCCCTGATCCTGGCAACACCTGACTTCTCGCTGTCAGAAAAGGCTGGGGGGTTGTGATGCAACATAAACTGGAGAGACACAGGTTCCCTAACACTATATTTTTACAAAATATAGTAGCTAGTCAGTGCTTCTAAACAACAACCCAAATTCATTTTGGTAAAGCATTAAACTTAAATATGTAATATCCATCTTTTATTGTGTTTGTGAATACAACAGAACCAGTACTATAAAATAGAACTTACTTAACATTCTTTGTCATAGAGCTGCTCCCTATCTTAGTGTAAATTAACTCTATATTCAACTAGAGTAGAAAATGCATTTCTGTCCCAATCTTACTAACTGTGTTGCATAGTCCAAACACAGCACTGCAGTTAAAATCCAGTCTTATAATATATGAGAGCATCTTCATGCTCCAGATCTGAATATGTATATTTCTGCCTGTCTAAAACTTTCAGGTCTCCTCAGATTTATCTTGGGTCTCTGCTGGTGCCTCTGCTGAAGCTTCTCCTCCACCTTCTGCACCTCCATCTAAGTAAATAAAAATTGATGTTAGTATACTAGTTTATCTTGGAGCTAAGGAGTATAAAGACAGGCAGATGTTTGCTGCCTACTCTGATGTGTTATGTTATAGAATACTGATTGGGCCTTAAATGTAGTCCACAAGTAATAAGAATATAGCCCCCCCCCCATGTGATTAAATCACTGGATTGATCTGATTTGAGTGTTTGAACAGGATAAAAATTAAACTTCTTTGGTGACTTGGCAAAACAAGTACATCTAGTAATGAAGGCCTCTGATAGAGTAAGAATACTAGAAGCTCAAATGGAGCAGCCTTTAAAAGCACACTTTTAACAACTGGATTCAACTTTTTTCAGCGGGATTGGGTTTGGCTAAATTCAAGTGCCAGGCCAAAACGAATCCAAAGCCTAAAAATCATGTGACTTTTTGTCAACCTTTCTTCCTTGCCTAATCTGCCTATGCAAATTAGGGTTCAGATTCAATTTGGGATTCGGCTAAATCCTTTTGTAAAACTATTTGATTCCATCTATCCTAAGCAGAACATGATGCATCATATGTAGATGACGAGTTGAAAAATGAGCCACAATGGACTATAACAATCTGCTGCTTTTGTGTTTAATTGTTGTTTTTCATTTTTTTTATTAGACTGAGACAGTTTATGTAATGGCTGAATGAAAATTCAATATTAATTGCTGCAAATTGTAAAAAAAATACAACCGTGTCATAATTTATGGATCTGGGCATTCTTTAATAGGAGATGCACTCAAAATGGGTACAGAATGTGTTTCATTCTCTCTGTCTGGCTCCAAAACATTTTTTTGTATCAAAATGGCATTCATCACTGTAAGTATAAATCCTGCCTTTGTCACATGCTGAGACTGTGTATGGGCATTAAATAATACATAATAACACTCTCTAAAGACAATAAGGTTAACTTAAAGTACATTTACAAAATGAAACAACAAAAGCAATGCATTTACATAATAAGTCAATATGATGGAAAGAACAATATCTTTAATAATAACTATAGATTAAAACACAGTAGAAAATGTTATAGCATGGAGGGAATTCTTGCAAAGTGTGGAATTTAAAGGAACAATAACAACAAAAAAATCAAAGCATTTTAAAGTAATGAAAATATAGTGTTCAGTTGCAATGCACTAGTACAACTGGTGTGTTTGTCTCAGAAACTCTACACAAGTTTATATAAACAAGCTGCTGTGTAGCCATGGGGTCACCCATTTAAAGCTGAAAATGGAGAAAAGGCATGTTACACAGCAGATCACAGATAAGCTCTGTAGTATACAATGGGATTCGTCAGAACTTGTCTGTTATCTACTGTGTATCCTGTGCTTGAATTGCTGTCTAAAAGAAAAGAAAAAAGGTGCTCCAGAGTTTCAAAACATGGTGATTGTGCTCAAAACTGCACTTTATTTCTGTACATGGGTAAGTGCTAAAAGCTTTTTACATTTTTATTCTGGGTCTCATCCAGTGGAGGAATTTATGGATGCCTTAATCAACTAGGCAGAATATTACCAGCATTCTCCTACAAATTAGCATTTATTGGAATAAACATGTGTACCTTTCTTTTTCTAATAAATTAGATGGGTCTGTCAGACCCAGTAAATATGACAGCAAAGTTCTTTAATTTCCCAAAAAGATTGGGCAAAAAGTTCTGGTTCACAGCTTGATATAGGAGAACCAATAAAATATTTGTACGTTGTACATCATGAAACAACTTTGTTAAACTGTGGGAAGTTTGACACTAAAACAGGTGCACATAACACAAAATGCATTTAGGCATTACAGTATATGAGCTTGAATTAAGATTTGGCTGCATTTTAATATGATTGCTATCAGCTTTTTCTTTGCATTTATATTAAAGCAAATGCTTGATACCTTGAGATAAAGAGAGCTCTGCTAATTTCTTTGGGAGGTCCGAGGTCTCTCCTCCAGCTGGGGAACCCAAAATATCTGGTAAGGCATTTCGGCGACCAGCTCTTCCTGATGCTGCAAAATCTGTGACCCCAGCTTCCACATCAGTCATTTCTGGCATCTGTCTTCATAGCAACATCTATAGGTGAGCATATATAAAGTACATTTTATTATTTTTATATGTATTCATATTTAGAACACCTGTCTAGTCATATTACCCTAGGCATAATAGGTTTTTGCATTAGCGACCTGAATGTAGTGAAGGTGGTTTTATGATTTTTTTTAGAATTTTATGCAGAAACAGTGGTGTAACAATCTCAGTTAGTAGAGCAGGCAATGATTTAAGCTGGTAGGGGAAGGGCAGTAGGGTTTGGTACTTTGCACCAAGCCCCACCAAAGATTTTTTTTGCAGTAGGGACAGGCACAGATTAGTTACACCACTGCATATAAAGACTCTGTTAAGTAACTCAAGGCCAGATATTCAGCTAGGACTAACTTCTGGGTGTACAGAAAAGTGAGTGTAGAGAAAACATAGGAACATAAAGAAGTTGAGATAAGAGGAGAAAGCATAATGGAAGTGTCAGTAGAAGTTAAGAAAGAATGGAAATGAGGAGAAAAAAGAAAATGGGGATATGATAAGAACATGCTGACAATGGATATAAAAGGGAGGAGCAGAAAGCAAGGAATGGAAAATAAGGATAGAGGATGATAGTTTAACTGAAAGGGTAAATTAATAAGTAGTTGTGAGAAAAGGTAAGTATGGTAGATTAATGGAATGGCACAGAGGTATTTGTGAACATGGCCTTATAAGTATAACTTTTAACAACCATATACCATTTCTTTGTTCTGCCTTCCTGCTGACTGTCCTGATCCGTGGCCTGTATACTGGACTCTACCTTTGCCTATTGTGCCTTCTGGCCTGTGCACTGTGCTCTGCCTTGCCATTCACCTGTCTGACATGTGTATTTGACACTGACTAGAATCATCCTACTGGATACCCTGATGTGTGGCTTAACTTGATATGTAACACCTGTGACAAGCTGGCTGCTTGTACACACAGTTTTGGGGGGAAATTAGTTATGGTATTCAGGGGCATAAAGGCAGGGACACCACATCTTTAGACAAAAACTCTGGCAAATTCTTCCTAATATAAAGTCACAAGAACACCGTTCATTAGTGTTTCAACAGCACACATTCAAAACTTTCCCCCACTCTAGGGTCTCACCATACAGGGTGTCTTCCACACACATATGCTGGCCTTCTCACTGGGCCCTGCTGAATCTACCCTCCTGTGTTATCAGCTCAACAGCCTCTGGCCTGTCTCACTTTCTGGCTTTCTTCAATCACTTTTGACTCTCAGTAACTTGGTCAAGGGTCCCTCCTCTCCTTGCAGTGGCAGGCAGCACCCCAAGCCCCTCTGGGAGTTCCTAACACAGACAGGTAACCATCTTGCTGTGTCCTGCTCAGAGAGAACTTGCTAACACTCCCACTACAATTAAATATCTTTCAACAGGACAGCCTTCCTGTGGAAAGTGAGCTCAAATATGAGAAATGGACTACTGGAATGGATTCTCTGGCTTGCCTGTTTCTTCCAGAATACTATAGCTTCCGGGGCCAGACAGCAAATCCTTTATACAGATAAACCATTCTCTGTTTAGTAACATCTCCCTTGCAGCTTTCATGTCCAACTGAGGAGAAATTGAAAGCAAAATTCACCTTTTGACACCTTTCTTTGATCTTTCTACCACACACCATTATAGCTCTTTTGATCTATACCAAGAACAATGACTGTCAGGTTTACTTATAACCATAAACTATAAGGCTTCGTCAACTTCTTCATGCAAGTACACACCAAGCTACTACCGAAATGGTACATTATCCAGTACATGGGAGCCACACAGCCTGATTTAGCACAGCCTGTAAGTTTTATATCTGGGTACTTACTTTGAGCACAATATGTTGGCAAATTGTAAAGGCAGGTAGAAAGTAAATGTAGCAATACAGCTTTCTTCAGCTTGGTGTGTCACATCTTTGCTACATTTGTTTCTAGGCGCATTACATGTATTGTTGTGTTGTGTGGAAATGCAGAATCTTAAAGAATTGTTCAAACAACCTTCCAACACTTATATTATTTTCAGTTGTTTTCAGTTTACCAGAAATTTTCAATTGCAGTTTCTATTTTCTGTTTTTAACCATTTTTCTAATACTGAAGTTTAAAATTGTATTTTTCACCTTACATACATACATTAGTTGATACATTATGCTGAGATGCTGAGAAATGTATCAGCTAATATAACAAAATGTAACAGTTCAGAATCTGCTCCTGGATTACTGAGCTGCCACATTGAAACACCAGAGACAGAAACATTAAGCTTCAATTTTTGGAAAAACTGTAAAAAATACAGTGGAAAACCACTCGAAAAAGTCTTTATTTCTGTTGAACATTTTCACATTTTCACTGAACTGAAAAAAGGATTTTGGAAGGTAAACAACCCCTTTAATAAGCAATAGATAAAAAGAGATTTTCTGTATACGAAGCACACAGAGGCACCATGAGGAGGGTACAGGAAGTATAGTAGTTAGAAGCCTCATGGCAAAGTGAGCCCCAGAGGGGGTGGGGCTTTAATGAGTGAAGGGGTATAATAAGTGTGACTGAGATCAGGGGCATGTTCATGCATACACAGGCCAGTTTTTATTCATGAGGACCGCATTCTACTTGTTGGCAGGGCCCTCTGCCCATATGACCAGTAGATTAATAACTGGGGCTCTTTTGGTGGAGAGGACCCTGCAAATTTAGTATTATGGGACCCTGTTATTCCTGATGGCAGATTTGGCTGTATGTATTTATAATATCTCAAATACAGGAACCATGTTAAGCAGCTCTATTTGCAAGTAAATGGAGATTATTTGCATCTCCCAAAAAAGTATCTGCAACACCTTTTCCTTTACATTTCAGTATACATTTGCAGCCAACAATATCAAGTTCTTATTCTTTTTGCATTCTCTAGCAAAGGTAATGAAAGAAATGCCAATCAGTCATATAAATACTGCCAGAAATTATCAGGGGTGGCAAAAAGCCACTCCTGGTAACTTTAAGAGCTGAATTTCTGTTTTTTAAACTGGAAATTCTGCTTTTCTAGCTCAGAGAGCGCCATTTCACTCTCTGTGCTAGCGATGCGCCCCCCAGGAACCCCCGTCTGCGATTTTAAGGTCAGTGTGACAGGCAGGGGGGGAGAGGGGCGGAATTGCTAACGTCTGAAACGTGCCTGACCCAGACACCAGACACATCCTAAATCCTCATGGTTAACTAAGCAGTTCAGCATGCATCTTTGCTGCTTAGTTACCCATTAATGTTTGGCAGAAAGATATTTCTAACTGCATACAAACAAGACATTGCAGAATTGTTTTCCTGCATTTATTACCCCACAGTACTACATAATAAATATTATTATAATAATAACAATAATGCTTGCTGCATTTTAGTGTAGACCTTCCAGGAAGCCTAATATTTATATTTTGAGAACTGAATATGTAAAATATATATATATCGTCAAAAACCACTTAGATTTTCAATGATCTTAGTGAATAACAAAAATATAGCTAATTAACTGAGGATAAGACTTTAAAATGCTCACGATTTTCTTATTTTATGACTGAAAAAAGCAGTTGAATTCTAATCTTAGATATGAAGAGAAGTAGAAGGGAAGGTGAATGGGAAGGACAAAATGAACTAGATGCACTTGTCTAAATCTATCAGCACAAGTGTCAGCTACGTGATTCATACTATAAACTCTTTCTGTAACCTTCAGAGCAACTTAGCTTTCTGTCTTACGGTATGTATTTTTGTTCTATTTCCTTAATGCAAAAAATAATATTCAGTTCCTTATTTTTATTTGATAATGCATGCATTGTAATTTTAAAATGTAGCCACCTAATCAGAGCTCATTGTTTCAGCACTCAGTTTAGATACTGTAAATATATTGTTTGTGCTTAATTGCCACTGAATTGCTTCCCTAGCAGTTTTGCCTCTAAGGCATATGAGGTATGTTGCATTTTTTACTTTTCTTTTGGAATTTGATTTATGTATGCAAGAAAAAAACCAAACCAATATGAAAGTAATAAGTGAGTTAGTACAATTAACGTGCCATTTCCCACTGATAAAGCAAAAGCACATAGAACAATCTGTACATGTCATGTTTTTTTTTTGTCTAGGAAGATCAGTGACTATGGGACTGACTCCTTGAAGTTGGCTCAAAGCAGTGACTTTGATGAGCCCATCCTGAAGGCATACAATTTAGGAAGAATGCTAAGATACTGTACAACTAAAGACCAACTTAAAGGTTGATTAGGATGACATTTGACGTGAACACCTGTTTGACAGTCATTGCAGAAAGGCTGATTCAGCAATGTATTCATTAATATTGTTCTCAGCTTAGGGGGACCTGAATTATATTTTGGCCTACAAAGGGGGATTTGAGCCAGAAACAAAAACCCATACAGCAGCAGGTTTGATTTTTTATCTCTTTACATTTTGATAGAAACTATGTACATTCAAAAGCAATTGATTTTGTAATCCTCTCATATAAAAACAATACTGTCTATACAATTTATCTAGGTCTGGTGCCAAACACTTCACAACTCTAATCAAAGGAAATCTATTCAAGATCTTTCTTCATCAATTATTTGTTATTATGCTTGTGTATAGCTATAGACCACAAAATCTAGGCACTGTTCATGTCTAAATACTGGCTTGTATGTCAAGCTTTATTTAAAATTTAGATATTTGTTTGAAAGTAATTTACAGATAGACTATAGGGCTCATTTGCTACTGCAAAGAACTGTAGCAGTCATACAAGTATGGTGCACAAAAAATCCAATCATTAAGGGTACTTCTATAGAAAGCAGTGGCATAACTACCGGGGGAGCATAGGGTGCGATTGGGCCAGGGCCCACACCCCGTCAGGGCCCCCCGGCAGCTTGCGCGCCACGTAGTTCTTCGGCAGTTTCTGGGCGTACGGAGGGGGCGGGGCCCGGCTGCACGTCCCGCGCCAGGGCCCGTCCCCCTCTAGTTACGTTACTGGTAGAAAGTCTGTGCTCTAGATACAGTTTGGTCCTTCCCACCCCTCTTGTGATGTAATTTTGACATGTAATGTTGCCTATAGCAACCAATCAGCAATTTGATTTGAACAATCAGCTACAAGTTAGGCAAAAAGCAATGATCTGATTGCAATGGGAAACAGCACCAGTAATGTTTGTCTCCAAATAATAAATAGACCTCTAGTGTTGGAAGTGATGGAATCTGAACACCAAAAATTCTTAGCACAGTTGCATCTGATTTGTGTCAAAGTACAATTGCATTTTAACTCATTGGATGCAACTGTGTCAGATTCATTGCCACTTCGCAACTGTTTAAGCAACAGCTTTAAAAAGGAGGTACATAGTCATAGATCTGGGGGGTTTTCCTCTTTTTTTTTAAGACAGCAAATTGTTACAAAACCAGCATTAGGATGTTATCTGTATGGATTATGATTCCTCTCTACAAATATGCGAATTCCAGCACTCACATGACAATAAGCACATTGCAAAACATTATAATAAATGGGTACACAATAGAGGAACACTTGTCACAGGCTCACTAAGACTAAGGGGCATATGTATTATGTGTTTTATTTTTGCCACCATTATTTTACATTGCTTCCAGCAAAAGTTACTCTAAGTATTTCTTATACATTAGTTTGGTGATGTGTAGTGTATTATTCTGGCATTTTTTACACCACATAATAAATATGCCCCTTAATGTCTGATTTGAATTTTTAACTATACATATAACATTTCTCTGCATTCCACTGGTGTCATACAGTGTTTGACATTGTTAATGTAAATTTCTGATTCAACACCACTAATTACATTTTCATTAACCCCCAAAGTTACAATGTTAATACAGAATAATTCTTACATCAAAGCTGGAATTTGATTATTGCCACATTTCTAGAATGAAATCCTCCTAATTCATCTGGAGCTGAAAGAACTCTCAACAGTTATATCACAAGAACTTGATCAATGTGTTTCAGTTTAGAAAAAAATTTTGAATAGTAAAATGATTTTTGGTGTTTTAAATACATTTGCCCATGTTTTAAATAAACAGGTAATAAACATAATGGTAGGGTCAAGCGCACATAGGTAAATAGATATTCACACAAGGGTTCCCAAAAACATATAGACAGGAAGATTAAATTATACAGTTATATAGTTTAGTTGGGTTGTAAAAAAACCAAAGTCCATCAACTTCAACCCCTCCATATTAACTACAAGGTTCATACATGTACACATACTTATACCAACCTATCTATACACTCACATATATAAACTATAAATTGTTGATTATAATCATCTATAGTCATATCTCAAGAAATCATCCAAGTCTCTTTTATGTTTATGTATCTTGTTTTCCTTTTTTTTTTGTTTTCCTTTATTTTTACTCACAAAAAGAAATTGTCTTATTGTTTTTAATATAAGAAATTACTTGTTACATAACTGTATTAATAATCAGTTTACAATTCTAACAGACAATACAAACAAGCCCGCAAACTTGAAACAAATCATGGCCATAGGCGTTTACCACCTGCAGTTTGTATTTGGCCCTGTATCTGAGTTTCTATACTATGATCTTTTTCCTTGCTGTGTTCATAAATAGATAAATGGGAATAATGCTACACAAGGGAAATTCATGTTTTTTGATTAGTCATTTCCCTTACTGAGCAGTTCTCGACTAAACAGGAAACACCCTGAATTTATTGTCTCATCTATGTGAAAATATTTCTCACACTCCTAAACTTACACAGTGACCTGAAGGGACATTATTCTGCAAACAATAGTTGTGACTCAATTTAATTGTTTCACAGCAGGGGAGTGTTCCGAATCTCAGCCATGTAATGTCTCTGCAGATAGTAAGGGAAAGCAAGCCGAGAATCAGCCACTAAGCAGCAATCAGCCCCATACCTTGCCTGTACCCAGAACCATTGCATCTGCATATTTTGGCTCAGAAACACGAGAGTTTCACAGCAAAGCATTGAGCATAAGGACTAACTCTTGGCCTGTGTTCTTCAGCAGGCTGAGTTTCAGCCCCATGTGGCATTATCCTCAGATCTTATTTACACTACATAACCATGAGTTAATAGCTTTTATATACCCGTATTTTACTAACCCATGACAAAATCAGCAGGACTTATTTTTACGACACTGATGAAATTAATACTTTTTGCATACAAAGTAACACTTGCTACATGCTATGGGTAGTGTGAAGTGATGGGTGAATAAATTCGGCAGGCGCAAATTCGCGTAGAATTTCCGGTGCATTGAAAAAATTTGGGGCGTGTCAGAATAGTTGTGCGCAGAAACATTGTGGCATTGACTTTAATGCATTTGGCAAAAATAGACGCGCATATAATGGAAATTCAGCTCTTCTAGTGCAGTGAGTGAAATATCACGCACTGCACTGGCGATCACTGAACTAGCGATATGGCCCCTCCTCCACCTTCTCTGACGCTAGAAGTTAGAAGCGTGGAGCAGGAGGGGGGTGGAATCGGGTCTGAAACATGCCTGTGTCTTGCACTAATGTAAAACACATTTTCTTATCTCTTTATAGCATATCATTCTAAAACCTGCTTCTTAGGGCAGAGACACGCGGTCAGATTCGGAGAGATTAGTCACCCAGCTACAAATATCCTCTTCTTTGGGGCATCTAATCTCCCCAAACTGCTTTCCCTTGCCTTCCCGCCGGCTAGACTGTAAATCACAAGGAAACTTCAGGCGACTTCTGAAAACTAAGCACTCCGAGTGCCATCCCTCCGTCGATTTACATTCTAGCCGACGGGAAGGCAGGGGAAGGCAGTTCAGGGATATTAGTCGCTCTGCACTTATAGGTGGCTAGCTTGTTCTGCTGTCTGAACAGTATGTTAATGATTTTAGTTCTAATTGGTTTCCTTCCTTCTTCTATCCCTTATCTGACGCTGTCATCTCTTGTACAGCTTTGCAGCCTACAGTATGTTTGGCAGTTTAAAACCTTAGACACAGAACACAGAAGTCTTGAGCTGCTCAACAAACAGTTAAATAATTAAAAACCACAAATAATAAAAGCTTAAGACCAAATGCAAATTATATCAGAATATAATTACCATAGACAAATGCAAGTTTTTTTAAAACACAGTTAATAGTGCTACCCGAGCAGAATTCTGCACTGAAATCCATTTCTCAAAAGAGCAAACAGATTTTTTTATATTTAATTTTGAAATCTGACATGGGGCTAGACATTTTGTCAATTTTCCAGCTGCCACCAGTCATGTGACTTGTGCCTGCACTTTAGGAGAGATATGCTTTCTGGCAGGCTGCTGTTTTTCCTTCTCAATGTAACTGAATGTGTCTCAGTGGGACATGGGTTTTTACTATTGAGTGTTGTTCTTAGATCTACCAGGCAGCTGTTATCTTGTGTTAGGGAGCTGTTATCTGGTTACCTTACCATTGTTCTTTTGTTTGGCTGCTGGGGGCAAAAAGGGAGGGGGTGATATCATTCTAACTTGCAGTACAGCAGTAAAGAGTGATTGAAGTTTATCAGAGCACAAGTCACATGACTTGGGGCAGCTGGGAATTTCACAATATGTCTAGCCCCATCAGATTTCAAAATTGAATATAAAAAAATATGTTTGCTCTTTTGAGAAATGGATTTCAGTGCAGAATTCTGCTGGAGCAGCACTATTGATTAATTTTGAAAACATTTTTTTCCAAAGTCAGTATCCCTTTAAGCTACTAAAAATGCCTTTACACAAAACAGGAATTGTTTGTCCATATATTTGCAATATATTTATGGTGGCCAACTAGTCCCTGTATAATGAAGCAATATAATTCTTAATGAATCAGATGAAAGTGAGTGTAGGACTGGCCAGACCAGGGATGACTTTGACGTAGTTGGTCAGCTTAAATACAGTATATTGCAATATATGGGCAAACAATCCCTGTTTTGTTTAAAGTGTAAGGTATTTTTAGTATCTTAAGGCACAAAATGGTTCAATGTACTTAATATATTGATAATGGGTTGAGTGCAGAGGACCTCTTGTATTTGTCTATGTGAATGTTGTGGTCACAAACTCATTTCACCACAACTTAATGTTTTTAAAAATTAGTGGTGAGCACAAAGTTTGTTATAGAATATAATTGCCTACATTATAATAAAAGTTAGCTTAAAGGTGAACTGCTTCTAGAACTGCACCAGTTTCTGATACCAACAAATCAGAACTTTAATTTTTGTAGTTCACTTTTAGTATGATGTAGAGTAGGTTTTTGAGTTATTTAGCTTTTTATTTATCAGCTCTCTGTGTATACATTTTTGCAATCTGATTGCTAGGTCCAAATTACCATAGCAACCATGCATTGATTTGAATAAGATACTGGACTATGAATAGTAGATGGCCTGAATAAAAAGGTGAGTAATAAAATGTAGCAATAACAATAAGGGTCAGATTTATTAAGAGCCGAATTGGAAATTCGAATTCCACTTTTCAAATTTTTTTTATGGTCAAAGTGTCAAATTCGACTAGGGAATTAATACAAACTCGATTTGAGTTTTTTTTAAAAAGAATGTATTAGATTTTCTAGATTCATCATTCTCTGGCCCTTTAAGAATACATATAACAATTAAATTTTTTCTGCAAAACATTGTTTTTTATGATAATATCAGTGTGTGTATGGCCACCTTTAGAATTGGCCATTCTAAAACATTTTAAGAGTTCATCTAAAGGTGAACCACCCCTTTCATTGTTATATACAATCATCTTTGTTTCCTTCTGTAGAACTAGCCAACCAGTAAAAGCAAAAACTTTGCTGTAAATCAGTGATATATTTCCCTTTAATATGAACTACAATGCAAGATATTTTTATTTCTATACAGTTATGGGACCTGTTATCTAGAATGCTCGGGACCTTGGGTTTTCCAGATAATGAATCTTTCCATAATTTGGATCTTCATACCATGTCTTCTAGAAAATCATGCAAGCATTAAATAAACCCAATAGGCTGGTTTTGCTTCCAATAATGATTAATTATATCTTCGTTTGGATCAAGTACAAAGTATTGTTTTATTATTACAGACAAGGAAATCATGTTTATACATTCGAATTATGTTGATAAAATGGAGTTTAATGGAGATGAGCTCTCTCTTATTCGGAGCTTCTGGATAACACATTTCCAAATAACAGATCCCACACCTGTAATAATTTCTCTTGAAAAGTGTTGATTTTTATATGACAATATATTTTCACAGAGGTGTCAAATTCTGTACTTGATACAGAAAATGCTTAATGCATGTGTTTTGAGCACTTATATAGTTACATAGTTAAATTGGGTTGAAAAAAGACAAAGTCCATCAAGTTCAAACCCTCCAAATGAAAACCCAGCATCCATACACATACCCCTCCCTACTTTTAATTAAATTCTATATACCCATACCTATACTAACTATAGAGCTTAGTATCACAATAGCCTTTGATATTATGTATGTCCAAAAAATCATCCAAGCCATTCTTAAAGGCATTAACTGAATCAGCCATCACAACATCACCCAGCAGTGCATTCCACAACCTCACTGTCCTGACTGTGAAGAACCCCCTACGTTGCTTCAAATGAAAGTTCTTTTCTTCTAGTCTAAAGAGGTGGCCTCTGGTACGGGGATCCACTTTATGGGTAAAAAGGTCCCCTGCTATTTGTCTATAATGTTCTCTAATGTACTTGTAAAGTGTAATCATGTCCCCTCGCAAGCGCCTTTTTTCCAGAGAAAACAACCCCAACCTTGACAGTCTACCCACATAATTTAAGTCTTCCATCCCTCTAACCAATTTAGTTGCACGTCTCTGCACTCTCTCCAGCTCATTTATATCCCTCTTAAGGACTGGAGTCCAAAACTGCACTGCATACTCCAGATGAGGCCTTACCAGGGACCTATAAAGAGGCATAATTATGTTTTCATCTCTTGAGTTAATGCCCTTTTTTATGCAAGACAGAACTTTATTTGCTTTAGTAGCCACAGAATGACACTGCCCAGAATTAGACGTGTTATCAACGTGTTATCAACAAAGACCCCTAGATCCTTCTCATTTAAGGAAACTCCCAACACACTGCCATTTAGTGTATAACTTGCATTTATATTATTTTTGCCAAAGTGCATAACCTTGCATTTATCAACATTGAACCTCATTTTCCAGTTTGCTGCCCAGTTTTCCAATTTAGACAAATCACTCTGCAAAGTGGCAGCATCCTGCATGGAACATATAGTTCTGCACAATTTAGTAACATCTGCAAAAATAGAAACAGTACTTTCAATGCCCACCTCCAGGTCATTAATAAACAAGTTGAAAAGCAAGGGACCTAGTACAGAGCCCTGAGGTACTCCACTAACAACACTGGTCCAATTAGAAAATGTTCCATTTACCACCACTCTTTGTAGTCTATCTTTTAGCCAGTTCTCTATCCAGGTACAAATACTATGTTCCAGGCCAACATTCCTTAATTTAACCAGTAACCTTTTGTGTGGCACTGTATCAAATGCTTTAGCAAAGTCTAAGTAAATCACATCCACTGCCATCCCAGAATCGAGGTCTCTACTTACCTTCTCATAAAAAGAAATTAAGTTAGTCTGGCAAGATCTATTACGCATAAAACCATGCTGGCACAAACTCATAGTATTATGATTTGCTATGAAGTCCAGTATCTTATCCTTTATTAACCCTTCGAAAAGCTTTCCTATCACTGACGTCAGACTAACTGGCATATAGTTTTGAGGCTGAGAACGGGATCCTTTTTTGAATAGAGGCACCACATTAGCAATTCGCCAGTCTCTCGGCACTATGCCAGATCTCAATGAATCCTGAAAAATGAAGTAAAGAGGTTTGGCAATCACAGAGCTAAGCTCGCTAATTACCCTGGGATGAATACCATCTGGCCCCCGGACCTTTGTTAATCTTAACATGTTCTAGTCTCTTTTGAATTTCATCATGTGTGAACCATGCATCATTAGTTGTATTACTAGAATTGGTACTGTTAAGAAGGAAACCTTCACTTACTGGTTCCTCATTTGTGTAGACAGATGAAAAATATGAGTTCAGAATCTGCGCTTTTATTTTGTTTTCATCAACCAGCTGACCCCCCTCTGATAATAAGGGTCCCACCCCTTCCTGCTTCATGTTTTTTACTATTAACATATTTAAAAAATAATTTTGGATTTTTTTTACTGATTGCTGCAATATCCTTTTCTATATCAATTTTAGCTTGCCTTATAGCTTCTTTGCATGATTTATTGGCCTCCTTGTACCTTATAAATGTTTCTGCTGTACCAGTTAACTCGAAAGCCTTAAAAGCACGTCTTTTCTTACCCACCTCAACACCAACGCTTCTATTGAACCAAAAAGGTTTTGCTTTGCAACGATGTTCCTTGCTTACAAGTGTAATATACTGACAAGTATATTTATCAAGCAGCATTTTAAAGACTTCCCATTTTTGTTCTGTGTTTAACCCTGTGAAAAGCATTTCCCACTTAATATGTTGCAGAGATGCCCTTATACTGTCAAAGTTTGCACTTCTGAAATTTTGTGTTTTAGTTACTCCCTTATAGAATTGCTTCTGCAACAGAATCTCAAAGGAGACCATGTTATGATCAGTATTCCCTAAATGCTCACCCACACAAATGTTAGAGATGAGTTCAGTATTGTTAGTTATTACAAGGTCCAAAAGAGAGTTATTCCTAGTAGGTTCTTGAACGAGCTGGAATAAAAAGTTGTCATTCAGCATATTTACAAACCTACTAGCTTTTTCTGTCTTAGCAACCCCATTACCCCAGTCAATGTCTGGATAATTGAAGTCACCCATAGCGACAACTTGACCCAGCTGTGAAGCCGCTTGTATCTGCAAGAGTAGCTGGGCTTCATACTCGACACTTATACGAGGTGGTTTATAGCATACACCAATGATAATTCTTTTTGTTACCTTTTGCCCAATCAAAATCTCTACCAAGAGTGATTCTACACCCTCACCAGTGCCAGCTATTGTTATTTCTTTAGCGCATGGCTTTAATTCAGACTTTACATACAAACACACTCCTCCACCCTTTTTAATCCCTCTGTCCCTCCTAAAAAGGGTGTAACCATTTAAATTAACATTCCAGTCACATGTTTCATCCCACCAGGTCTCAGTGATACCAATTATATCATAATTTTTAGAGCATCCAATTAATTCTAGGTCTCCCATTTTACCTGACAAACTCCGTGAATTTGCCAGCATACAGCGGAGGTTACTACTTTTACTTTTGAAATTTGCATTACTTAGTGGAGAATTATATGTAAAGTTAGTATTATTCTATTTTCCTTGTAACAGAGAGACCTCCTTAGCTGGTAAACTGTATGCCCCCCTCACTCCTCCCCCATGACCCCTTACTAACCCCACTGCCCGTCTACCCTAGCTTCCCCATAATTCTTTATCTCACCCCCCCCTTGCCTAGTTTAAACACTCCTCCAACCTCTTAGCCATTCTTTCCCCCAGCACCGCGGACCCCCTTCCATTGAGGTGCAAACCGTCACGACTGTATAGGTTGTAACCTTGCTTAACAACACAACTGTTAAGTGGAAATGATGTTTCAACTCACAAATGGAAAGATGGATTTGGAGAGGTGGTAGTTATAAATACAGCAAGGATAAGGATGTGGGGGGGGACATAAAATGGCTGGATAAGACAGAGGACTCTAATTATATTCAAAGAAGAAGTAACAAGTGTAACAGAAATGCTGGGAAATTGGTTGAAGGGGTGTATTCATCATCCAGATTTCTGTCATACTGTTTTTAAGCAACCAGCTAAATGTACATTTTTTCACGGGTTTGTGGCTAGCTGTAATAGGCGGAAAATGGACCCGGTTTACGAGAGTGTTGAGTGTTGGGCTGGATCCGATTCCAGCTGGACGGTCAGGGTTTGCCCAACACCTGAGAGAGGAACAGGTGTTTTCTCTCCTTAAGTAGGGAAGGGATTGTGTGTCTCTCTCTCTCAATCCTGGGGAAAAAGAGCAGGCAGTGCAGGCCTGTGTGAGAGAGCCAGATTCATGTGAGTACGTGCTGTGCCACAAATACTGTTTTCTGTTAGGTGCTGGATGTTAGATTCTCACCTAGTTAGTTAGGAGCTAATTGTTTATTTAGTGCCGGACAGGCAAGGTTTTATTTTCATTTTTGTTTGTTTTGATTCATGTCTTCCTGCCAACCAGACAAATAAAACTGGTTGCGACCAATTGCACATTACCAGCCCATTTTGTGTTCTTTTGCGTGGACTCCAATACTGCTGTGCACCCGTCTACCCCAGGAGACGACGACCCTGTGACCTCAAACGGTTACACAAGTTAATTGTTTGTTTGGCATGACTCAATGATTGCAATTGTTAATCAAAACCTTGGCCTCATTCCTCCTTGCAATTACAAATTAAAAAAAAGCATAAGGGCCCGGGGAGTTTCATGCCTCTATCTTGTCCTTAAAATTTGCAAAGTTTGATTTGCATCATCAGTAGCCATAAATATGTGCTATGATTCTTAGGCACAAATATGTTGGGCCTACTGAAACAACTTACTGTAGGAACCCACTGGCATCAATAGGTCCACTTACACACAATTTAGAACAAGATGCAAGATGTATTCATTGGAGTCAAATGCAACTATTTGGAAGTACAATAAGTATGTTTGGATGCAATACCTTTAATAAATGCCCCCCTAGGACAGCGTGCCTTATCCTCTGGTGGTAGATATTTGGAGAGGGGGTGGTATATGCCCATTTAGGGAGCTACAAAAAGGTTATTCTGCTAATTAATGACTCCAAAATATAAGATTCAAAATAGCTATAAATGCTAACAGAAAAGAGGAAATAACCATCTCAATAGGCCCTCTAAGCAATGGACTTATATCTCTACTAAAAGCATTGCTTCTAGAGGAAAGAAGAAGTAGCAGTAGATGCTATTCTAGATGAGGAATGGCAAGAAAAACAGGAACAATATGATTTTCTATTACCGCACACCTACTTCCACTTTACTGCGTAGTGGTGCTGGTCCTCCGTTGACCTTGCCAGGTCTCCTTACCGCTTTGTAGTTTTGAAAAACGGTCCGCACACACCAATATTGCAGTCGGGGATTGTGCCCCTTTTATTAATGCCACCAACAATCAACGTTTCGGGGGGAACACAGCCTCCCAAGAAGGGAGGCTGTGTTCCCCCCGAAACGTTGATTGTTGGTGGCATTAATAAAAGGGGCACAATCCCCGACTGCAATATTGGTGTGTGCGGACCGTTTTTCAAAAGAAAAACAGGAAGCCTTCTAAGCAGTCTCTGTACGCTACAGGCTGCAAATGATTCAACTGGATGTATTTTGTAGAGCTTACTACATCCCGGTCAGACAGCATTTAATGAACCTCACCATACCAGACCTCTGTACAAGAATGTCTTACAAGCTATGGCTACCATTCTATTGCTTTGTTTCTTCTGGCTAACCACTCAAATTATTGAAACTGTAAAAAATGTAAAGAAGGTGCTCATCAGCAAATTACATTTTAGAATGGTCTCTTGTTCACTGAGCAATACATATTGCTCAGATCTTGGGAGGAGAACACCAGCAGGATGAGTAACAGAAAGCCTATTATGGGAAGATGAAAGGGATGGCTGATCTGAGGTTTATGAGTCCCAACATGTATGCCTGATGAAGGGAGTGTGAGCAGTTCTAGATGGGGCTGATATTTCTAACAGCCAGCCTCTCTGGTTAGTGGTTGGGAAGAGAACAGAACTAGGCCTAGAGAGATGGTTTTAATCATTTAATCCTAACTCTTGACATGCTGGACTCCAGGTCCATTTGCACATGCAAACATATTGTGCCTAAGCCTTGT
Source organism: Xenopus laevis (assembly GCF_017654675.1). Lineage (NCBI taxonomy): Eukaryota > Metazoa > Chordata > Amphibia > Anura > Pipidae > Xenopus > Xenopus laevis. The sequence goes on along the minus strand of NC_054379.1, from coordinate 67,775,930 downwards.
TCTTGTGTCTTGCTTCCTGGCTTGAGCTTGTGCCTGTTCCTGACTATGTTTCCTTGCTGCCTGCCTTGATCTATTACTTGTTCCTGATTGCGCCCATGCCTGAGCCTTGTCTGTGTCTGTATTTTATTACTGAATTTCTCTCCATGTTCATGTCCCCTGTGGATCCAGCAGCAGAAAGTTCAGTGGCCCTAAAAAAGTTGATGAAGATGGGGTCAGCATTATTCTCCTGTTTCACTAAAGTGGGGTTTGTCAAGCAGTCCAAGGATGCTTGGTTAATAGTCCACTGCAAGCGGATAGGGTAATCTGTTCAGATTGCCACAACAGAACAGTTTGCAATCTTCATTGTGTCAGGGTTCCCTGTATGGTTGATCAGGTAGACAAATTATTGGGTGGGGTTGGGCATGACACAACTGTTATTGGTACTAATAAAACATGTAATGATAGATGAGGACCATAAAGCTTGACAATTTTAAAAGACAGCATGAAAGATAAATGTGTGGCTAAAGAACTGGTGTTGGAAAGAAATGTTTTGTTTCTAGTGTACTGGAATAATTTTGTCTTGGGGCACAACCTATATAGTCATAACTGATTGCACTTCAATGGAAGGGTGTTTGCTGTGCTAGGGGAACAAAGAGGCGGGAGCAGTGTTTAAATTAGGCAAGATGATTGAATTAGTTAGAGCAGGGGTCCCCAACCTTTTTAAACCGTGAGCCACATTCAAATGTTGGGGAGTAACACAAGCATGAAAAAGTAAATTTTTTGCCAAATAAAGGCTAAGATTGGCTACTTGGTAGCCCCTATGTGGACTGGCAGCCTATAAGAGGCTCTACTTGGCACTATACACTATACAGTAATGTCAAAAATTTGAAAAGATTTTTTGTACATTTAAGTTCTGTTACATAGTAAGTAAGTAAGGTTGAAAAAAGACACACGTCCCTTAAGTTCAACCTTTTAGTTTTTTTTTAATCTGCCTAACTGCTAGTTGATCCAGAGGAAGGCAAAAAACCCATCTGAAGCCTCTCCAATTTGCCTCAGAGGGGGAAAAAATTTCTTCCTGACTCCAAAATGTCCAAAATCAGACTAATCCCTGATCCAAAACCTACAAGTGAATGAGCTCATGTCAAAAAGAAGGGTATATTTTCCCTTTATATATGTAATGCCTACTAAGTGTCATGGGAGTGTCATGCCTCTATCTCGTCCTTAAAATTTGCAAAGTTTGATTTGCATCATCAGTTGCCATATATGTCCTACGAACCTTGGCACAAATATGTTGGGCCTATTGACACAGCTTACTGTAGGAACTCACTGGCATCAATAGGTTCACTTGTGCACAATTTAGAACAAGAAGGCATAACGGTGTATTCATGTTACAAAACGCTAGCAGGTTTGTAAATATGCTAAATGACATCTGTTTATTTTAGTTAATTCAGGAACTTTTTCCCAGACTTGAAAAATTTGGCAGGTAAGAGTTTCCATGCTATTATAAAAGTCTATTGGAATTGCCTCTAAAGATTTCAAGCAACATTATTTTTTTCCCAGTTTTTTCATTGAGAATTAGCAGAAAAAATATTTTCATTTGTTACTTTTTCGGTGACATAGCCATGACTATTTATTCCTTGCTTTTTCTTAAAGGAGACATTTTGTGTAAAAAATAAGAATGTGTGTTATATTCATTTAGATATAGAAGAATTGTGGGAACCAATCAGCAGCTTGCAGGACTTGATAGGGAACTGAATCCTGGCTTTGCTTGTATGACTGCAGGGCTGTGATTGGCTGTGCCCCTCATACTGTGCTTCTGGCAGGAACTGTAAGGACAGGCCCACCCCCCATTTAATCAAGGACCAGCGAACATCTATAGGGAGCTTCAATAAAGGAGCTATTTTTAAAGATATTTTTTTAGCATAATGTTAAAGCAACACCATATATTACTTATAATTGCCTACAAAATTAGGGTTTTTTTCATTTATCCTACAGTATATTTCTCCTTTAAGTATGCTAGATGTCGAAAATATAAAATGCAGTTGTGGCAGAAAAATTTAATTTTTTTTCCTGTGAACTTGTTTTTGTCCCTAACTCCAAAATGTATAACTTACCCTCCAAGACATTTGGCAGACTTTGGCATCTCTGCAACAAAATAACTGAAACAGACTTTTCACAGGAGGAACATGGGATAAATGTCAGTATAATCCCCTTGTAAGCAACAAAAAAAAAGACACGGCAAAGTAAAACTATTATGGTTTAACAGAAAAATTAGTATTGTAGTTGGCAAGAAAATTTTGCATTTAAAGTGGACCTGCCACCCAGACATAAAAAGCTGTATAGTAAAAGTCCTTTTTAAATTAATGAAATTCAAATTCTTTTTTTTTATTAAAGCATTCAAAGCTGTTTTAAACTCATTTAAAAATCTTTATAAATCAAATATTGCCTGCCCCTCCTCTATGCCTTAGGTATAGGTGCGGGCAGGCAACTACTTTCACTTTCCATTCAGCACTTCCTAGATGTCACTGCACTCCCAACATTCCCCCAGTTCTATTAACCATTTAATTTTGTAGCCAGTGCATAGGGGTGGACATCAGGCCCCCCATTATGGTGCACAAACAAGATTCTGAGATGATGGAAAGCTTGCTTTAATAACAGTGTCCATAAAATGGCTCCTGCTTGCTTGCTATAATTATGAATTCAAGACTGATGGAAAACAGATTCAAATAATTTATACAGTGTAATTAAAGTTAATTTTGCTTGACTAACATGATAAAATAGGATTTGGAATAGTTTTTTTTGGGTGACGGGTCCCCTTTAAGGCATATAAGTTAGCTAGGGCCCCTGAAATTTCATTAGAAACAAACAAGCCAAAAAAGCATGCATAAAAGCAATCAGACAATCTAAAATAGAGAATTTAAACTGCATTGCAGAAAGGATTAACATAAACCCCAAATATGTTTTAAATATGTAAAAAAATGTTGGATGAGGGAAGGTTTTAATTTAAGTACATCCCTTACAGTTCTGTTCTCCAGTGTTCAAATGGGACATTATTGAATTAGAGAGAGAGTCCACAGGAGGGCAAATAAGCTGGTAAAAGGTATGGAAAAATCTCAGCTATGAGCAAAAACTTGCCAAGTTGGGGTTGTTCATGCTGGAGAGAGGCCCTTAAGGGGGAATAAGGTTGCCTATTCTGATTAGAAGGTTCCGGCTAAATATGCAGAAAGGGTTTTTTGCTGTGAAGATGTGTGAAGATGTGGAAGTCATGTGGGCTGATACATAAGTTAGGTTGGATTGCTTTTTAGCAAGTGAGAAAAGGTTCTGAAAGATAGCTCATAGTACAAGTTGATCCAGGGACTGGTCCGATTGTCTTGAAGTCAAGAAGGACTTTTTCCCCCTCTGAGGCAAACTGGAGAGGCTTCAAATGGGTTTTGTCCTTCCTCTACTCAACTAGCAGTTAAGCAGGTTATATATAGACTTTAAAGGTTGAACTTGACGGCCATTTTTTTTTTTAATCTAAATCACTATCTTACTAGTCTTACTGTACAAGTATGTGTTGTATATGTGCACTGGTGTAATTTGGGGGTGTGGAAGCTGATGGACTTTTGCCTTTTTACAGCCAAAATAAACCATGTAACTGACCAATATACATAGAACAAATATACCATAGTTCTAAAATATATGTATGAAAAATCATACAAAACTTTGTTTCGTTATATGTATGGCTAGCTTTCGTCTAGAAGAAGCTGCCTTTCTGACCATAAATACAAAGGGGCAGAGGGTTTGGGGAGCACAAAAGGTTTGGGCTGATCATGGGCAGAGTTTTAGCATGACTGGAGAGTGGCCAGGGCAGAACAGGGTCATGACTGCATGTGAAAGAAGCTATAATTAGAACCATTTTACTTGAATGCAGGACCAACCACCTAAAGGCTCAGGTCATCAGTGGGCTAATAACTGGGGTATCCTAAGTAGCATGGGGCCCCATGACTACTGATAGTGGCTCTGCTTATGATCCCTGTGTTTCCTAAAATTTTTACAGTTGGTAGGTTGGTGGGAGATGTATGTAAAATAGCTTAAGTGATCTTTATATATACTGTATATAGGCATTAAAAGCATTCCAGCATGCATTAAAAGCAGAGGTCTGTTGAGTCTCACTTTTTAGTTTTTATGCATTGCTTTGCAGTTATGTTATATAGAAACTCTGTCTCTTCAAAAGGAGAATTCAATTTATATGTTGCATTTCTATGAGGATTTGTTAACCTTTCTAGTATATGTGACCGGCTTATAAAAATAATGTGTTCAGGTGCATCTGTAACTGCTGAATTATCAGAATGTGCTGTCCTTTCTTCCTGTGCGCCATTGACCTCTAACACCTTAATAGCAGCCATTTCTATTTTTAGGCACAGCTTGATTATATTACAATATAATACTCACGTGTCTGCCAAAGAATCTGGGTCTTAAAGCAGCACCGCAATATATTCAGAATAAGTAACATTCTTAATGAGACTGTCATTATTAAGTATTGACACAATTTATTATTGTTTTTTAGAATTTCTAGTATGTCATGCTGAAGATCCAATATGCTGGGGTGGCACTTATTTTGTTTCAGTAAGCCATAGTTTCATTAGGGGAAGCCACACTAATGCTTATATTTACCTAAGGAAATGTGGAGAAACCTGAGTTTCTAATCGCTCGTCAAGAATTGCTCACGAATCATGCCATGATTTTAGACTGCTGTACCACTGAAGGACATCCCCAGGACATCTGGTTCTGGATATGATGTTCCAGGAATCAAAAAAAGTATCAGTATCTTAGGTTAACAGGAAACATTATAGTGCTTTGTTTAAGTCGGCAAGTGCAGTGGGCAACTTGCTCTTTTCCCCGCAGTGATTTGTGTCTAAAACCACTTTCATTAAAGGTACTTGTGTCCAAATGTACTTTTTGCACTTCTGCATAGTTGTGCTGAGCGCTGCTCAGTCCTTCCTACCTACCATTCCAAATCAGGTGCTTCTGGAAGCAGTAGCTCCAAGGTTACCTCTTCATGTCTCTTTGCAATGCTTGTAAAAACTGACTAATCTACCTCACTTCCTTTCTGTGCCTTGATGAGGTTGTGTTTTGCATTAATGAATCACACATGATAAAGATCGTTGCGCTCAAAACATGACGTGCCAATAAAAAACACTAAGTAGCTAGCCTTCCTGTTCCTGCTTCTTTACCTCTACAATTATCAGTATATTAGCCTGTATTGTGAGTGTGGTGCGATTAAAGGAGCTCAGGACAATATTTCCTCCCGTGTTGGAACCTTACATACTTCAATTTGCTATTATTATTTCAATGTCCAATAACCTCTCAAGCATAATGGTGTCTCAGGAAATTTGGCAATAAAGTTATGTCTGTCTATTTTCAATAGTAAAACAGGATATGGTAAGAGATTAGTGAGCAAAATATCTGCCATACTGTAGTTAGCAAACCTACCATAAATTTATCCCTTAGACTATATCACTTGTATGAGGTGTAAAGCAAATGGTGGTGTGGGCACTTTAATCTGAATGCTTATACCACCATAGCACCCACAATATTAATCTATATATCTGTCTTGGGGTTCTATTCACATTCTTCTCATTTATAAGGAGCAAGACAGAAGGCCAAGTAAGTCTTGCATCAGCAGGCTACTAAGTGCTAGGGGGAATACCACTAGGGCTCAAAAATGCTGGCTAAAAGCAGGGAGCTCTAGCATTTATTGATTAACTTTTAAATATGATGCTCATTGTCCTATAAATTATCTAATAATAGCTTATTTGTTCCATAACCATGCCTTTAAACTTCAAAGTATAGTGTCAGACATGATCTGCAGATCTGAAAAACATGATATCTTACAGTAATTAATACAAAATTAAAAAGCTTGCAAACAGTGTAATGTTTCCTTTGTGAGCAATTCTATTTGCTCTATTATTAATGATGTCAGTTTATCAAAATGTGAAAAACAAACTAGGGAGAATTAAGTTTAATGCAGTAGAATAAAATTTCTGCTTTTACAATACTATGCACAGTCAAAAGAAAGTCAAAAAGGAAAATAGCGGAGACGGTGAACAACATAGGCAATGAAATATGTCATGAATTCCCCCAAGATCAAATGGTCCATGCCACATGACAAATAATGAATGTTGGTTAAAAAGAATAACCTGCACTATAGCGTGAAATACTAGTTATAATACGCTTACACTGATATTGTATGTAGTAGGTATTTTATTCCTGAAAAACTCCCAAAAATGGTTTTAGATGTGTTAAAGAAGTATAACTTAAAACCCCTCCAATCTTGTAGTACTGGTTTTACTTTGGGCTAAAAATATTTTCTTTAAAAATGTCTATATTATTGAAGCTCCCTATAGACCTGCTGTGGCCCCTGTTCGTTTCTCAAATGAGGAGTGGGTGGATCCTAATGGTTTCTGCCAGAAGCACATCAGGAAGGGTTAGCCAATCACAGCCCTGCATTCACACAAGCAAAGACATGCTTTAGTTCCCTATCAGGTCAGCCTAGCTGTTAATTGATTCACAATGCAGTGTGCTGAGTGCTTCCAACTCCCATTGCACAGCCTGGGAAAGGTTGGTTGGTTGCAATGGTTTACTAAACCTGGATAAGCTTTGCTTGTTATTACATTTCCCTGAGTGTAGTTAGCATTGTTGCCTTGCAATACTGAGGTTTTGAGGTTATTTCTAACCTGGGCACTGTCTGTTAGAGTTGTGGGCTTACTTTGTGTATTCTGTGTGTTAGAGGCCTGATGATCTGTCCCTCAAGCATTGAAGCAATGAAATTATCTGCCCCTCCAGATTCACTTCAATCGCTGCATGCAGAACACTTTACAGGTGGTTAATGCAAGAAATGACACAAATACATCCTTACTCGCTGAACTCAAATCCAAAACAAGGCAGCTCTCAACAGTGTAGCTTCATATACACCAACCTGGAAATGCTTAAAAAAGGCGAGCGCACAAGGGAGAATTAATAAATTAATTAAGATACTTAAAGTGCAAGTGCATTAGTCCAACATAGGACTTAGAAGAATATGTGAAGAATTAATATATGAACCAAATTAATTAACGATAAATCGTTAATTAATTGGTTTTCCTGCCTTTCTTTGCGGTGTCCCAGGGATAGTAATTGCAATAGGTAGTTGTTTTGGGACAACTCCACCTTCTTGTATATCAATTTTCCTACTTCTATATCGGGTTGAGTTGCTGGGTAATTGATTTATCGTTAATTAATTTGGTTCATATATAAATTCTTCACATATTCTTCTAAGTCCTATGTTGGACTAATGCACTTGCACTTTAAGTATCTTAATTTATTTATTTTTAACACCTATGCACTTTAGGCAGTGGATCAATTGCAAATTAATTAATTTTTAATTAATGAATTGGTAGGATTAAATTGATTTAGTCTGCCTTTCTTAAAAAACTCAATGAATTAGCACTTTAATTTAAAAACTATAAATTCTGTATCTTAATAACGAAATTTTAATGAATTGATATATCCACTATTTATATTTTTAAGATCACGTAATCATACAGTTAAGGTGTAACCACTTTCAATTATATGTATTAAGCAAGTTAGATTTTTAGAAATGAACCATTGGATTATTGGATAGAAGAGCGGTTCTTTCCTTTCCTTTCTGGTATCACCAGTGGTATAAGTTCCAAAACCCACCAGCACACCCTGGCCTCTCAGGTACAAGCTGGCCTGGTGCACAGTTGAAAGGGATCGGCAACCCTTTATGGAGTACGTTTAGCAAGAAGAAAACCGGCACTCAGAGCTCAATGCATGCGGGCAAAGCCCTGCACGTTTATTGCAACATTACGTTTCGGGGGCGTGAACCTTCGTCAGACAGCAAATCACACCACAAAGTGGACCTTTTAAACATTCCTTAATGCATATTCATGAATTTACCCACACATGATTGATAACTTAACCCTTAATTAATACAATTAGAAAATCCGTTCATGCATAATTAATCATCAGTGAAAACACCACCGAAACGTAACGTTGCAATCACCAGTGGTATAACATCAAAATCCTATGACCAATTAGCAGGAACTGTAAGTAAATTGTATCAGGTAAGGGTCTACCACAGTGCTCACCTTCCAGCCTATAAACTCACAAACACAATGTTAAGGATCACTTTTCAAAACTTAATCCTTTAGCATTTCAGAAACACCAAACCATTCAATCGTTGTGTGAAATAATGGATGTTAATGATGTATTTATTATAATAGTTAAAACAGATGTCTACTCACAACATAGATAAAAGTAATAGTGGTAAAAGTATCAAAGGAGAAAATGCTGACTTTTTCTGTTCTTAGGGGCTAAGAAATTAGAAAATTGCCCAATGGAGGCACCTTTGAAGCAAGGTTGCCTGCTATGAGCAAAGATTTCAAATGATTTATTGTGGTTGCACGATAGTTAATTTTGCAAATCTATGGGATATATGTCCATTCAGGAATAACAAGTGGGCTGCAGAATCAGATCTGGACATCCACAACTGGCTTGTCTGCTGGATAATCTGTAAAATCATGGATATTTCAAAATCTAAACATATAATCTTATTTCTGTTAGTCTTGGAATTCACAATCACATCAAGCAGGCAGCCACCATTTAGCAGACACTGTTATTAAGTAAAGTTTTGCATCATGCAAAATCTTGTTTATTCACAATAGGACACTTCATACCAAAGCACATGAACTGGCTTCACAATTAGATGGTGAGGAGGGAGGGCAATGTGGGGAAAGCAGTGACATCTAGGAAGTGCATAATCAAAATTGAAAGTGATTGCCTGCTCCGCCTCTATATTTTAATTAAAAAAAAAGAATTTGGGTTTCATGTTTAATTTGAAAAGGGCAAAAAACAGCTACACTGAATACTGGAGAGTGACACACCCATCCAAATCAGCTGCAGCCAGCCAACCAATTCAAGCCAAGGTTGCTACAAAGTATTAAAATATAACTTTTAATTCAAACTGTTTTAAAAGTATTGTTCGTTTGGCCACACCAGCATACATACTCACAGCGTGAAAAAACGCTACGCCGTGCGGGACCATGTCCCTAAAATAACACACAATTAAAAGCTCAGAGCGTAGGTTGGAAAGGTGGTGGGTATGTATAAAGTATTTAGTAGCAGGTTTAAATACCTATTGTCAGTACCTGCTCAATAGGAATATTCATCAGTATACCACCAATAGTGCTGGTTCCCACCCTTCCCCCAGCAAAGTCTTCTACCTAGCTACGTTGGGAAGAGTGGGAGCTATTCACACCACCTTCCACCTACGCCGCCCTATATTTTTAATTAAAAAAAAAAAGAATTTGGGTTTCATGTTTAATTTGAAAAGGGCTTTTATTATACAGCTACTATACAGCTGTCTGGGTGACAGGTCCCCTTTTAGGGTAGGGACACACTGGACGATTTGTCGCCAACGTTTTTAAAAAGTAAATCGCGGCGACAAGACGATCGTCTTTTTTGAACAGACGATTCACAGCGACTATTGGCACAGAGCGATTTGTATCCCATTACTCTGTGCGGTACGTGCTCCACCCAAACCGGAAACGGTTTGTGCTTCCCGCTGTAACCTGGCGTCTTTACGTGCTTGCGTCATTGCGTTCGCATTGTAATTTGAATACAATTGCTGCTACTTATCTGTATGTGTGTGCGTGTCTAGGAGATTTCAGTGCTTTTCTAAGTACATGCTATTTCTGATAAATCGCTCGGAAAAGGGTCTCAGTGCGTTTTGGAGCTACAGGCGATTCACAAACGTGCTGTGGGCACAGGAGCTGGCGTCTTTCATTTGGTTTTTTTCAGAGACAAAACGAGCGATATGTCGCCGCGATTTGCTTTTTAAAAACGTTGGCGACAAATCGTCCAGTGTGTCCTTACCCTTAGAGGAAACGGAAAATGTGCATTAATTATATTTGGGGGGAAGTTTTTAGTCAGTCAGTGCTATCGCACGCACACAGTGACATAGAGTGGGCGGAAAAACTTTGGTGCATGTGCAGAAGAGTTAAGGTGCCCATCTTCATTATGTAACACAAGGAAAAAAGGCGCATGCAACAGAGTCGTGTTTTATAGACCTAGCACAGAGCACCACAGGGAAATAAAAGGTGTTTCTATGAAAAACAAAAATTAGTGAAAAAAGGGGACTCAATAACATACTTAAGATTTGGGGGAAAAGGTTTCTTTGTCCTTTAATGATCATTTTCTTTTATTCCTCAGACTTTGCAATCATGTTATACACTCGACACCACAGTAGCAATTTAAGCTGCATTGTGACTTGTGTGGGTCATGAACTGAACTGACACCAAAGTTTTCAGCAGCTCAGCTGCTCGGCCTGCTGCAGTGAATGTATTATTTACTCTGAAAATAACAAGAGTAAATATTGTCCATTCTTTTTATAGAGGACACCGGCTTAATATAAAAAACAGATGACAGATCTGAAGATCTGCTTTCTTTGTTGTACCCGTGTAATACAGTGTAATACTTTTTATGCCTGTATGAATGTCTTTGAACATGTACAATGAGAAGCCCAGCAGCAAAAAAACATATTTAATAAGAAGAATAACTTTGGAGGGCTACAAAATGGCAAGACTTTTAATATTTCTCACTCCCTGCTAAAAGTGTTTTTCTATTACAATGGAGACCCTAAACTAGAGTAGATGAAATTACAGAGAAGGAAATACTATAGCATTTGAATTGTACTTCACAACTGTCAACAGGAGGGATTACTTACAAAGCTTTTGTCTCTTTGGATTTATATTTCAAGTGGTGAATTAGCATAGAGCTGCCTCACGTCTATGCCAACTGAGTTTAGATAAGAAAGTTCTCTGCCATGCCTTTCAAAGTCCAGGACCTAGACTGGTTATTACTTCAAATAAGTTACTTATAAGGGCACTAACACTGATGTTTTTCCAAGAGCTTGAGATTTTGATAAGCAGTCTAATTAAACACAGGTTCATGATGACAGCAAATATAAGAAAAACATGCGCGGACTGCTGTTATGTTTTAGTTAGCCGAGAATGAGTAGAGTGATTTTGTTATTTCCACTATTTGGTCTCTTAGCATTTCATCTTTTAGATTCCCAAACTCACAGGTAACAACCAGCTCTCTCAAAGCTTCTACAAATTGTTCTGTGGATTCCCCATTACGTTGTCCACGTTGGCGGAATTTATATCTTTCAGAAACCACTCTTGGCACGAAAAAGTTCTTTATAGCAGTAAGTGCAGTTTCATAAGTCTCATCAGGTAATGTTACTGTATAGAATATACACTGTCCCTCTGCTCCCAGGCAGTGAATAAGTAAAGCACGCTTTCTAGCAGCAGAAATCTCCCCTTGGTCAGCAGCAATAATGTAATTTTCAAACATATGAATCCAAGCAATAAAAGGTATGTTAGGATCACCAGGGTTTGGAAGAAAAGCTGCAGGCTGCTGCAGAGGTAGAAGAGACATACTCGTCGTCAATCTGTTATGTTTTGGGTAGCTGAGGATGAGTAGAATATAACAGCGCTTTATTAGCAGATTCATGCAGCCATTACACAACAGTAACTGTCACTTTTTAGCTGTCAGATATGCACAGTATAAGTCTGGGCACAGTGACATCTACAGACCATTTGTATAAACACCACAACTGCTAATAATATCACCTTCGAATCCAGATGCTGGGTTTACCGTCTCTTTTTAAGGTAGTATTTTATTGGCAGTGGGTTTAAAATCTTTTCTTTTAGTAAAAATACACATGCAAAAGCTGGGGGCAGGTGAGAAAGTAAAGCTGGCCCTAGATGTGCAGATATATGCTCATGTCCAACAAATGCTCGTCCGTTGCAATCTCCCGACCTACTGTACCACTAACCATTCAGATTAAATAAAGTATTAAAAAGAACATATCAAATGATGTTCTGGCCAATAATTCAAAGACCGCATTCGCATAAAAGTTATATCTGATAATTAGTAGTTACAGTAACCTAGTCAGATAGGCAATACATGCATAGACATTATCGTTAGCCGACAGATATCTTCAAACCTATCCAACCAACTAAATGACTTATTGCCATGGCGTGAAAAATGTTGGGACCATCCATACATGGTCCAAAAATTAGGGATGCACCGAATCCAGGATTCGGTTCTGGATTCGGCCTTTTTCAGCCAGGATTCAGCCTTTTTCAGCAGGATTTGGATTCGGCCAGATCCATCTGCCCGGCCGAAGCGAATCCAAATCCTAATTTGCATATGCAAATTAGGGGTAGGAAGAGAAATCGTGTGACTTTTCTTCACAAAACAAGGAAGTAAAAAAAATTTCCCCTTCCCACCCCTAATTTGCATATGCAAATTAGGATTCCGTTCAGAATCTTTCACAAAGGATTCAGGGGTTCGGCCGATTCCAAAATAGTGGATTCGGTGCATCCCTACCGAAAATCATACAAAACAAAGATTTGTTCGACTATCTTTGCGACTATCACAAATTTAAGACCCTAAGGCTAGTGCCAGACCAAGTGAAACTTGGTCTGTGGTGAATCCGCTCCTCCGCTATTCTTTGCTGCTGCTCTGCCTGCAACCGGAAACATTGCCTTCACTCAGGTGCAGGCAGACGCTGCAGAGATGTCTTCCCAAAATGCAAAATCTTGTGTTTCTGTGCACACATTTCTGTTTATTATCAGGAAATTAGACTTAAAATTACTAGGAGTGGCTTTTTTTCCACCACTGGTAACTTGCAGGGCAGTGCCGCCTAAGCAAGGTTTTCACCTCATGGCAGGTGTGCCCCTGCTTGGTCTGGCACTAGCCTAAAGGGATTACTTAAGGCTTTTTCCCCACATACATGCTCATTTTTCTAAAGCGCTTTTTCAACATTTGCCCATTTCCAAGCTGGCACATACATTTGATAGTTCAAAGAAAGATCATATTATTAGCAAGCAAGAAAATAAAGGCCTATGGAAATTAATGGACAAATAAAAGTTGAATCTCTCTCAGGGAGGGGCTGCTTTAATAATAAACTTTAATAATAAAGACCTCTGGCCAATGCCCAGCTGGGATGAAAACAACACTGGCCCAGGGTACGATTGCAGGGAGTGCCACAATCTTCTTTTCATTCCCTGTCAACTTTTGCTACTTTGTACATGCTCAGTAAAGCTTAATATGGACTTTTAAACTGAAAGCCAAATTTTCAGCTCTATTGCGCATCTGCGCAACCCAGAAAGAGAAATTACAGAGAGGATCACAAGTCCAGAAGCAAGATGGAGGCACTGGCTGCACTCCATGCAACAATACCCTGTGACCAGTGTTTCAGCAAAGAGCTGAACTACCACCCCATGCACACTTCAAGACACATTTGCAAAGCATGGCCCATAGATTCAGTGGTTCAAAGAATGATTTCTTCAGCCTCAGTTTCCTAAAGCATTTTGTCAGCATTTCTCTGCCAAGGAACTTTGGCGTGCAAGACCAAAACACTTCTCACTTCTCTTGCTTTGGGTTTGATTTCTTAAAGGGGCAGTCTACCCACTTGTTTTAGATTAATTTAATGAATAGGATGTGTGCTAAATATATGTTTTACATGAACATTAAATATTCTTATCTCCTGAAATGATCTCTCAGAAGCAGGATCCTATATCCTTGGATTTGCATTTTTGCACTGACCTGATCAAATTTAGCTAATTCCAGCATAACTCATGCTCCTACATAACCTAATTGCTCTGTTTCCTTTGTCTCTCTAAGTCAGTAAACCTAAGTCAGTAGTTCCCAAAATGTGGACCAGTTATGGGGAGATTTGGGATGAATGTATAATTGGTATTCTTGATACTTCTGCCTATAGCACTGTTATTGTTTCAGTGGTGTTTTATATAACTTGTACCTTTATTACTGGATAATGAGGGCGTATAAATTATTTGCCCGTAGAGTATAATGAACTTTGTCCTAAGATAATTCTTGCACTAGCGATTCCTTTATGCTATGAATGAGATCAAGGCAGCAATTTGAAGCATGAGGCAAAGCATTTTCCATTAGAAATTATTTGGACCAGCTCTTTCATCTGATCTGACAGCCAGAGGCAAGCACCTTATTAGTGTAATACTTCTTTTCAGGCAAAACAAGCCAGCAATTATTAATAGTTATTTTTTTAATGATTTGATGTCAACAATGATCTTGTGAAATCATTTTAATGTTAAGGAAATAAATCTTTACAGTTTAGAGAAAAGAGTGTGACAATGCAAAAGGTGAAGAAAGCAAGAATTATCCAATAATACAGCACAGTTCAGCTTTTAAACACCCATGGATAAGTTTGGAGTTTGCTGACATTTACGGGCTGTGTTTTGGATAAACTGATAAATGACTTGTGTGTGTGAGTCTCTACTTGGATAAACTATACATGAACTGGTGTTTATACAGTCACTGGCATCTCTATATACACACACACACACTTATAGAAATAATGTTAAAGGGATACTGTCATGGGAAAAAATTTTTTTTTCAAAATGAATCAGTTAATAGTGCTGCTCCAGCAGAATTCTGCACTGAAATCCATTTCTCAAAAGAGCAAACAGATTTTTTTATATTCAATTTTTAAATCTGACACGGGGCTAGACATTTTGTCAATTTCCCAGCTGCCCCATGTCATGTGACTTGTGCCTGCACTTCAGGAGAGTAATGCTTTTTGGCAGGCTGCTGTTTCTCCTTCTCAATGTAACTGAAGGAGTCTCAGTGGGACATGGGTTTTTACGATTGAGTGTTGTTCTTAGATCTACCAGGCAGCTGTTATCTTGTGTTAGGGAGCTGTTATCTGGTTACCTTCCCATTGTTCTTTTGTTTGGCTGCTGGGGGGAAAATGGAGGGGGTGATAATCACTCCAACTTGCAGTACAGCAGTAAAGAGTGATTGAAGTTTATCAGAGCACAAGTCACATGACATGGGGCAGCTGGGAAATTGACAAAATGTCTAGCCCCATGTCAGATTTCAAAATTGAATATAAAAAAATCTGTTTGCTCTTTTGAGAAATGGATTTCAGTGCAGAATTCTGCTGGAGCAGCACTATTAACTGATTCATTTTGAAAAAAAATTTTTTTCCCATGACAGTATCCCTTTAAGGATAGATAAACACATCTATCTACGTACAATATATAGTTATCTGCTTGATATCTTGTCTATCCCCTCATCCATGACTACACCCAAATTAAATCAATGTTTTCCATTTTTCAGCCTGTCTCACAGATTAAGGATGTTGAGGTTACAGAAAGATGTGGTATATTGATATCACAGAAATGCATTTTCTTCTGGTTTTAATTTCCCTCAGTGGAAGGCAGTTTACAAAGTAAAATAACTGGGATAGATAACTGGAAGACCAAAATCTATGAACTACATATAAAAGGACTAGTGGGAGTAGGTTTAATGGTTAAACTTATGTTTTAACAAAACCAATCTGTATTAATAACATAGTAATATAGAGGGGGAAAAATTCCTTCCTGACTCCAAAATGGCAATCGGACTAGTCCCTGGATTAACTTGTACTATGAGCTATATTCCATAACCCTGTATTCCCTCACTTGCTTAAAAGCCATCCAGCCCTTTCCTAAAGCTATCTAATGTAGCAGCCTGTACAAATGATTTCAGGGAGAGAATTTCACATCTTCACAGCTCTTACTGTAAACCCTTCCGAATATTTAGACGGAGCCTCCTTTCTAATCGGAATGGGTGGCCTTGTGTCAGCTGAAAAGACCTACTGGTAAATAAAGCATTAGAGAGATAATTAAATGATCCCCTTATATATTTATACATAATTATTTTACCTTATTTTTCCTTGATGCTGCTGACTGGCATTGCTTGCTACAGCCAAGTTTATTATCTACAAGGACTCCAAGGTCCTTTTTTTCATTTCATTATGGATTTGCCTAGTACAGTCCCATTAAGGGTATAAGTTGTTTGTATATTTTTACATCCCAGGTGCATGGCCTTACATTTATCAACATTGAATCTAATTTGCCACTTAGCTGCCCAGATTGCCAGTTTGTCAAGATTCTGTTGCAAGGATGCTGCATCCTGGATGCAATTAATTGGGCTGAATAGTTTTGTGTCATCTGCAAACACTGATACATTACTTACAACACCCTCCCCTATGTCATTAATAAACAAGTTAAATAAACGTGGACCCAATACCTAACCCTGAGGGACCCCAATAAGAACCTTACTCCAAGTAGACAATGTACCATTAACAACCACTCTCTGTACCTGATCCTATAGCCAGTTTCCTATCCATATGCAAACAACTTTATTAAGCCCAACAGACCATAGTTTAGAAAGCAGTCGTTTGTGGGGCACTGTATCAAACGATTTGGCAAAATCCAAATAGATCACATCTACTTCTCCCCCACTGACCAGCATCTTACTTACTTCATCATAAAAATCAATCAAATTTGTCTGACATGAACTATCCTGATTGCTGCTGATAATGCCATTCACTAGGACAAAATTTTGAATGTGATTCCTTAAAGGAGAAGGAAAGCTACCGAAGCAGTTTATTGCCAATAGATTAGCCACAATAGTGCAAGCTATAAGACATTTATTTTGCAGAACGCTTTACCATACCAGAATAAAATTCTCTCTTTTTGTTTAGGATTGCAGCTAACATATTAGCTTGGTGTGACATCACTTCCTGCCTCTCTCTGCTTGCTCATAGCTCTGAGCTCAGATTACAGCACAGAGGGGGAGAGGAGTAAACTGAGCATGCTCAAGCCCTAGCCCTGGCGGTTTATGCTTAAAACAGGAAGTCTGATACAGAAGCCCATGTGCACACAATAGAAGGAAAGAAATGCTATTTCTTTTGACAGAGGACTCAGAGCAGCATTACTTTGCATGTTTACTGGTGTTCTTATATAGACCTTTCTGATAAAGCTCACTTAGTTTTAACCTTTCCTTCTCCTTTAACAAGCCTTCAAATAATTTGCCCACCACATTTGTCATATGACACACTGGGACCCATTTAGCAACAAAAGGCAAATTTGCACCTGTATTAATAGGAAATAATATCCCCATATGTAGATATGAGTAGACTCACCAGTAGAGAAAAACCCTTGTTCCAAACCTACAGCCAGAGAGAGAGAGAGAGTCACATTGTCTTTTATGAACATTTAAACCTTAATAAAGATCAACTTTTATATTTAATCTAACCCATCAACGTTGGCTCCTTACCAACCAATTAGTGAACAGTGCTTTTCATCCAGTGGATAGAACAAATAAAAATTTAATCGGTTGCCACAGGTTAGTGTTCAGGTGCCGATCTGCAACCTTCCTCTTTTTTGAAAAAAATACTGATAATCTTTTAGACTCTTTCCCATGAGAACTGTAAATATGTAAGGAGTATAAATCAAATATGTTTGACAAAAGTAATCACAACATTTTCTGCTGAATGGAAAAGCTCATTTAAAATCAGAACATGATCTGTCTTCTGCAAGAATCTGATTTACTGTCCATATCTCATCAAATTCCAGGTACACCGGTTGTAGTATTCAAGCTGTATTTGTTTTTTGTTTTTTTAAAGTTGTATTTTTTCAGTTCCAATGAAGATGTATTTATCATACAAAAATGTAAAGACACTCTTACAATAAATTTGCTTTGATGTCATATGAAGTCTCATAAAGTTAACTGTTAATCCAACAACCACATTGTACATGTGAAGAAAACCTTATTAATCCATCTGGTATAAATGTCTCATTTCAAAGAAGAAATACTATGTAACTGCCAGTGCCAGCCCAATGCTTTATTAAAGGTCAAATATATAAAATATTCAAGTTCATTGCTATCCAAGCACTATAATAGTGAACAATGCAGTGATTGATTAAGCAATAGTGATGGGCGAATTTGGGGCGTTTCGATTTGCCGAAAAATTTAGAATTTCCGCGAAATTTGCGAAATGGCGAAAAATTCACAAAATGCAGCCAGCGTCTAGTTTTTGAATTTTTGCGACAGTTTTGTGAATTTATTTGCCGGCGGCGAATCGCGGGAATTCACTGCGCATTCGCAAAATAAATCCGCTCATCACTTAGCAATGATTTAAAATTTTGATAACGTGGTTATGAAGTAAAAGGTGTTAAATTAGATTTATTTTTATAGAGCCCTGCAATGTTCAGGTGATTATTTTAAAGACTGAAAATTCCTTTATTGACACATATCCTGGAGCTACTGCCACCCTGGACATGTCAGTAGCTCCAGGATTCCCACAGAAGCTCGCGTCCATAGGTACACCGGCCTCATGTCTAGTGAATTGAATGCAAATTATATTTTGAACATACACTCAGAAAGTGATGCAAACCACCACTCTGAAAGTGTTACAAACAACTTGCACCTGATATTTGTGCAGATTTATTTGTGCAACTGCAGTGGCTGTAACTTGGGGGGGGAGGGGGTTGCAGCTACAATTACATTGGCAATATGAAGTTAAATATGCATTAAAATTAAAGGAATTTGTAGATTTGCATCTGAGATTGCACTTTGCACAGTGTACTTGCTTTCGAGGTGACCACTAATGGCTAATATTGGTGGTACACTCAGGGCAACTGGTTATTGCAAACTGAACCTGACAGATACTCTAAGAGGCCCATTAATTAAAGGTCAAATTTTAATGGTATTAGAGCTTATTGAAACAATAAATGTCAGTCATTTATCAAAAGATGCGAACTGAAAGAACATGAATGATAAATGTCACAGAAAAATTATGAAAACCACAACTATGACTTTTTGTAACACAAAAGCCAGTATAAAAAAAACACGTGAAAACCACAAAAACCACAAAGCAAAGAAAGATCTTCCAGTTGTAGAAGGGACATCTGCCATTGACTTCTAAATGATTTGGACAGGTTTTAGCTGGAGTATTTTCAGATTCAGAATTGTCACAGTTTTGTCACATAATAAATCCTATTAAAATGTTTGATTTTCTTTCGCTACTTTTTTGAGGTTTTTGGAGACAAAAAGCCCGACCCACAAAAATCGTGGCTTAGTAAATCAGCCCCTAACTGTGTTACTGGGCAGATAAATGCAACTAAATCACACTGTATCATGATTGATTTTTCTCTTCAATTAATTGTTGTGGAAAATAAACACAGTTAAGTGTTGAGATTAATTTATAGGTGTGATTTTTTTTTTCTGCTTCAATTAGTCGATACATTCATTTTAAATTTTAAATGTTTAAATGTAATTAAACATATAATCATTTTAATTTATTGGATTAATGAAACAAAACTAATATTTTTTCCCGAATATAAGTAAGTATATTAAATTTAAGTTCTTTCCAAAAACAATATTCCAATATGTATTAATATACATGCTGCAGTACAGTTTTTAACTATATTTAACTATATTAAATATTAAAAAAATCCTTCATGGAATTTTTGAGTTGATAAACTACAAAATTAGTCTTTTCATATCAAACTGACTATGAATACCTTCTCAAACTATTTATGCAAGCCTCACATGCTCCCAGGCTTCATCCATGTCACTAACGTTATATTGTGGTAAAAGGTGCGTCAAGAAGGACGCACCTTTGATGGACTTTGATGGACTTTGTCTTTTTTCAACCCAATTTAACTATGTAACTATGTAACTATGTAATCATATTCTTCATAAATCTTTTCTTCTTATAGTTTTGGCAGAGTGACAGACATTGCCCTCATTACTAATCTACTGCCCATACAACCAATTAGTTATCCTCTTTTAAACCATATCTACAAACTGACACACTTAGAATTTACACATATTTACTTTCCTTCAAATGTAAACTGTCCTACAATGAACAGAAGAAGAAAAAACATAGAAGTTCACAAGTGGGCCTTAATTTTTTCTTTTTGTAGTTCTTGCTGTACAACCAAAAACCTAAGTTTTTTCAAACTTTATTTTTTCATTTTTCATAAACTTTAAATGCAGCTGTTACAATTGGTATGGATTAAATTGCTGTATTCAACAGTCTAGTTGTACAGTTCCTGTGCTATTATTGTATAAACAGCCTTCATAAACCAAAGGTCATTGCCGTAAACCAAAAATCATTGTCAAACTGTATCAGAATACCACTCTCTACGTCATACTAAGGGGCAGATTAATCAAAGGTCAAGGTAAATTTCCGAATTGAAAAAAATTGAATTTCGAGCAATTTTAGTGTACTTCGACTAGAGAATAGTCCAAATTAGATTTGAATTTTCAAAAAATTAGAAAATTCAAATATCGAAATTTATCATGTACAGTCTCTTTAAAAATTTTACAACCATTCGCCATCTAAAATCTGCTGAATAGCTGCTTTAGCCTATGGGGGACCTCCTATTTGGAGTCAATGGGTGGATTTTGAAAAATCTAAGTTTTTTTTGGGAAAAACTTTGAATTGAATTCGATTGAATGCTATTCCTTCATTTCGAAAGATTCAAATTCGGCCGAATAATGGCCATTCGACCAAAAGAAAACTTTCACTTAATTTCTGTTGGTCTTTTTGAATTGGAATTTCGATTTTTTTTTTCAATTCGAAATTCGACCCATGATAAATCTGCCCCCATATGTTAATATAGAGGTGAACAACCCCTTTAAGTCAATATATTTTATGTTAACAGGGACCACTGTTTAGGAACTCCCCTAAAGTAATTTAAAATAACATTATCTACCTGACCCTACAATCTTTTCAGAATTTAACAAAATTGTAGTTCTCTGTAGAATAGTTTAACAAAGACTCAGATACAAACACAATTACTGATCTATTTAGAGCTTAATTGATCAGAATAGCTTCCGTTTAGAACAAACAGCATAAAGAGGAAACCACTTCATTCTCCCACATGTTTTAGGGAAGTTAAAGTGCTAAACTTATTTCCCCATTTTGATACATAAGTAGTCACACAAAATTGCAAATTAATATATGAAAAACTATTGCTGGGTAACAAATGAAAATGTTTTTAACAGTTTTATTAAATGTGCATTTTGCATAGGTATGTTAATAATGTACTTGTCAAAAATAGTAGTGCAACCCCTATTTTCTGTGAAAAAGATATTTGTAAAAACTGCCTTTCTACAGGTACTTTCTTTTTAACTCATTAAAGTGCTTTTGAAGTTATTATTGGTAGAACCTACTCTCTCAATTTTCAGCTATTCCTGATTTTTTTTCAGCTTCACATGGATCTGTACTACAAAGGAAAGAACAAAAAAGGCTTGCATGACTATACCAGGAGATTTTTAAACTTTGCTTGTTATGAATAAAGAATAAATAAAAATAAAGAACTGTGGCAACCAAATATGTGAGAGACCATAGCTGATGTGACTACTATTTATCTCCTCCTTCTTCTCCTCCAGGCTTAAGAAACTGTACAGTTTAAACAATAGTGAGTCATAACCAAGTTTATTTTTTGCTGTACCATTAGCAATATATAATGAATCGATGTCAAGCTCAACATTGCAAAAATGTCTTAGTGTAATTCCTGAGGAAGGGAGTTTCAAAACTAGATGTTTTTGTCCTCTGCTGCAAAATATTGTACGAACTTTAACTTGGATGTGGCGGCAGTGGTTTCTGTGCTTCTCCTTTGGAAAAAAAACACCACGTGTGCCATCAGTCTTAGCAGCACATTTTAGCTTATAAAATTAGCTTATATGGTTTGTTAAAACTTTGCTGTAGCTATACTTATTGGAATTAACATTAGAATTAGCTATTTCCAATTTTTATTATGGCTCCATCTGAGAAAATTTCAGGGTTTTGTCTTTTTTACATTTTCTATAATACAGTTATTAATGCATGAACATACTGTAGTAGTTGCATTCATTTATGCATTAATGGACATCTAAATTACAGTGTTTAAAATTGAACATAAATTGGCTACTTATATTTTTTTCTTCCTTTATCTATTATCTTCTTATTTTTTTTCTATTGACAAAGACATATAAGAATACAGTATATTTAAATGATTTCTAGCACACTTTATGGTGTCGTTATTATTTCTAAATTACACTGTTTAAACTGCAAATAATTCACTGTACCGTGTAAAATTTGTTTTAGTTACAGTATAATATTGGTGTGTAGGCAGCCATCTCAGGTCATTTTGCCTGTGCTTTCAGAAAGAGCCAGTGATGCACAATGGAACTGCTTTTTGACAGGCTATTGTTTCTCCTACTCAATGTGATCGAAGGTGTCGCAGTGGGACATGGATTTTTACTATTGAGTGCTGTTCTAAAATCTACCAGGGAGCTGCTATCTGGCTACTTTCCCATTGTTCTGCTGATGGACTTCTGGGGAGTAAAGGAGGGGGTGATATCTCTCCAACTTTACTGCAGCAATAAAGAGTGACTGAAGTTTATCAGAGCACAAGTCCCATGACTGGAAGCACCTGGGAAACTGGCAATATGTCTAGCCCCATGTCAGATTTCAAAATTAAATATAATTTTGCTCTTTTGAAAAAACAGATTTCAGTCCAGAAGTCTGCTAGAGCAGCACTATTCACTGATATGTTTTGAAAAAAAACATGTTTTCCCGTGACAGTATCCCTTTAATGGTATGATGATCCATATTACAGAAAGATAATAGATCATATACCTGTACCTGATCTATCCAATACAGGAGCTAAATATATTGACCATTATGGTAAGAGATGTTCAATAAAGCAGTAAAATAAATTTTAGATATACTGTAAAATACAGATACACATTACAGGGATCTGCTCAATAAATTGTTTTCCTACTAATATTTAAAAAACGAGTGATCAATAATAATTAAATTGGCCAAAAGTCCAGGGTGTATCAATCATAAACCAATATTGGACTTAATAGCCTGGGACACAAACAATTATATACAGTAATAGATCAATAATCATAAACATGCATAAAATGGCAATATTTATTTATCTAACATGCCAACAAATGTATACATTAAAACCATAGTAAAACCTTATGACACCAATAAGAGAAGATGACCCTCCCTATTATTACACAAAGTATTACATCTCAAAGTTATAATGCCATTAAAGAACATCCACCATGAAATTATATTCTCTTAAACAGCAATATTTGCTCCATCGCCCATTTGTATCACATTACCTATAAGTGATCTCTATAGCTGGTGTTGAACTATATCAACCACCAAAGTTGATGTAGTACTATGTAGTAGATTTTATCACTCAATACTAGATATTATACATAATTGTTGGAATGTCAAAAAGTTAATGTATTGCCTGTATTCAAATTGCTTGTAAAGGTTTGATTTATATAGCTCAATCTATATTAGGTGTTTGACATATGAAATATGGCTTATGTATTGTGAATAAAAATGTCTCTGGACCCAAAAGCAGTCTCCCATTAAGGTCAGAACTCTATGGCGCCATGTGATCCAATTTGACTCGCTGAGAGGAAATGCAGGTGACCAGTCGGAGGCGCCGAATATAATGTAAGCTATAGAAACATCGCAGCTACAAACTACATGCATCCAACTGTTGGATGAAGATGCAGTGTGTGGCGTTAGCATCCGACAGTCGGATGCATGTAGTTTGTATAGGTGATGTGGCGTTTCCCCGCAGCGCAACACAGCCCACTGCATTGCTTTGTGGAGTTCTGCCCTAAAAAACATGTGCTGGTATCCAAGATAATCCGGTATCAGATCAATAAAATTTTCATATCACTAATTGCACAGATTTATTCTGCGTGTGAGCTATAGTTCAGTGACCAAGAGCAATCCAAATCAGATCATTTCAAATTGTGCTAATACTTATCCGCCATTGGAAGACAGGTCAGTTTTGTCCCTGACGCTGGACGAGCAGTACGTCCAACGAATGATATCAGTCCGCTCCTAGGGAAAAATGACCAGAGACTCACAGAGGGGCCCCTTCTTCTAATGGCATCGCCACTCCTCAACAGCCATTTCTCTACCCAGCATAGCTTTTATTATTGTTAAATTATTGTTTGGCTCCCTGGGTAGTAAGTCCTATAACAATAGACAATAAATTGTTTGACAGGTATGGGATCCGTTATCCAGAAAGCTCTGAATTATGGGAAGGCCATCTCCCATAGACTCCATATTTATGAAATAATTAAAATGTTATAAAAATAATTTCAGTGTTTTCTGTAATAAAACAGTACCAACTAAAAAATAATGAATCTTCATTGGATGCAGAACAATCCTATGTAACCACCCCCTAAATTATTGTTAGTGCTAAGCAGCTACACTGGCTCCAACACCCTAGCCCCTGGTGCAAATTGAACACTGGTTAAGGATTCTTGCAATCTTTTTCTGCACTGCAACTAAATAAATCTGAAACAATAGTTCTGAACACTTTGGGACAAAATTGATGCCCACAGCTTAGGGGCAGATTTATCAAAGGTCAAGGTGATTTTTCAAATTGAAAAAATTTGAATTTCGAGCTATTTTTGTGTACTTCGGAATAGTCCAAAATATTTGCAAAAAATTAGAAAATTTGATTATTGAAATTTATCATGTACTGTCTCTTCGACCATTTGCCATCTAAAACCTGCCGAATTGTTGTTTTAGCCTATGGGGGACCTCCTAGAACCTATTTGGAGTCAATTGGTGGACTTTGAAAAATCTAAGTTTTTCTGGGAAAAACTTTGAATCAAATTTGATCGAATGCGTTAATCTTTCGATTCAAACAATTTGAATTCGGCTGAATACGGACCTATTAGACTGAAAACAGACCTATTCAACCCACAAAAAACTTTGATTCAATTTCGGTTGGTCTTTTTGAATTTGGAATTCAAAGTTTTTTCAATTAGAAATTCGACACTTGATAAATATGCCCCTAAGTATATAGTATGAGGACTTGATAAATATGCCCCTATCTTTAATGACTGGTTATTATATAGGTTACATTTGTTAAGTCTTTTACTGTTATGTATGTACAGTTATGTTGGAAGTTTAAGAAAATGGAGCCAATTGCATTACAGTAAAGAGCACGGTTAAAATAATTATGCTCTTCAAATCAACATAATTAGCAATTGACTTTTAAGATGGGATATTTATAACCTTGCATTTGCAATCTGCCCATAATTTTACAAATCACATCTTAGATTATTGAATTCATATAATTTTTATAAACTTTACTAACTGAAAATACATAGAGAATTTGACTAGCTAGCCACAGAGCAACCAGATCTATTATTTTAAACTACATTGACATTCAACTAATTCATGTGGTGCTCTAATTATTATTATTATTATTATTACTATTAACAACTATTTATAAAGTGGCAACATATTCTGCAGTGCTGTATATATATCAAACATGCCCTTTACCCGCTATGACGCTTAGGGTGTTATTTATCGAAGTCCGAATTTATCTCAATATTTTCTGCTACAAACGCCAATCAAATCCGCTCAGGTTTTTTACACTTATTTATTATTACATTTTCCTGAAAATTTGCGGGAAAAAAATCAGATTTACGGGTTTTTTATACGTTTTTTTCATTTGATTTTTCCAGAATTTTCAGCCGAAAACTTTGGGGTATTGCACAAAACCCAGCGCACATCAAAAAATCATTGGGATTTCTCCCATTGACTTATATGCAACCTCGACAGGTCTGAGATGCCGGATTTTTAGATTCAGACTTTTCCATCCTTGGGGTTTAATAAATTCCGAAAAATTTGTGATTTTTTTTTTAAAAGTCCTATTTTATAAAGAGAAAATCATGAATTTTTCATAATGTTTGCATTCGGAGTAGTAAATAACTCCCTAAAAGTTGAAAGTAATCTCCTAAAAGTTGAAAGCTGGGAGCAGGAGGGGGGGTGGCAATAGTGCTGCTGTCTCAGGTGGCTTTTGAGGAATATTAAAGAGGTGGTTCACCTTTGAAATATTTATTAAACTATAAAAAATAAATATTCAAAACCAATTAAAGAGTTGCTTAGAATTGGCCATTCTATAACATACAAAAAGTTACTTTAAATGTTTATTTTCTTTGTAGGAG
The DNA here is from genome assembly GCF_017654675.1 of Xenopus laevis. NCBI lineage: Eukaryota > Metazoa > Chordata > Amphibia > Anura > Pipidae > Xenopus > Xenopus laevis. The sequence goes on along the minus strand of NC_054379.1, from coordinate 67,750,013 downwards.
CCATCCCATTTCAGTTTCAGCAAATTTGTTGTTTTTTCACTTACAAAAAAAATACTGTACTGTATGTAACCTTTTGCAATCAACTATATATAAACATACATATACAATTACACAAAATATCAGAATTCCCATAGAGTTAAACACACACTACACACAAATAAACAAAAGGAACACCAAGAGCCCCAATAGTGTAATATGTATTGGTAAGGGATAATGAAATAAGAGTAGATAACATATACTCACAAACCAAGGTTACCAATAGGCAACCACTGTAAAGGCAGGTGGGGAGATTGTCCTGACCCCACTCAGGATTAAGAAGTCGCTCTCTGTAGATAGAAAAAGGGGTATCAACCCTCCACCCAGGGTGGACTTAGTATTGTATAAAAAGAACAGAGGTGCCAAAAGAATAAAAGGATATAAACGAGTTTAAAAACCAAAACTTGGTAATCAGAGGAGGCAGTAATGGACTTACCTCCTCCAAGCAGACACACAACGACTGTAATTAAGCAGTCAAAATTTATTAACGAACTCCAATCAGTGCAACGCGTTTCACGGGCTCAGACCCGCTTCTTCAGGCAATAAACATAGGAGTTACAGCATCTGGCAGTAGTATACACACTTAGCGCCTTTTTACACACACTACACACAGTTGTATATAACATACAACTGAAAACAATATAATGTAAATATGCCAAATATACCCTTGTATGGATGCAGATAGAAAGAAACTAAACATTCTGGGCCACTCAAAGTAACATTGAAAGTTTGGCTGAAAAAAGACACATGTCCATTACGTTCTATATTTAACCTGCCTAACAGAGGAAAAAATTAAAGCTCCTACAATTAGCCTCAGAGGGGCAATTGGACCAGTTCATGGATCAGCTTGTACTATCTTCCATAACCCTGTATTCCCTAACTTGCTAAAAAGCTATCCAACCCCTTCTTAAAGCTATCTAATATATCCTTACCGAATATTTAGATGGAACCTCCTTTCTTCTAATCGGAATAGGTGCCCTTTTGTCAGCTGGAAGGACCTACTGGTAAATAAAGCATTAGAGAGTTATTGTACAATCCCCTTTTATATTTTTGTACATAGTTTTCATATCACCCCTTAAACGCCTCTTCTCCAGTGTGAACAACCTCAATTTGACCAGTCTTTCCTCATAGCTAAGATTTTCCATACTTTTTTCCAGCTTAGATGTCCCTCTCTGTACTCTCTCTAAATCAATAATGTCCTGTTTGAGCACTGGAAACCAAAACTGTACGACATATTATAGATGGGACCTTGCCCCTTTTAATACAACTCAAGACCTTGTTGTCTTAAACTGTGCTCTTGACGGTGCTGATTGGAATTGCTCGCTACAGCCAAGTTTATTATCTACAAGGACTCCAAGGTCTTTGTTCATTATGAAGGACCTCACTAAGAATCTTACTCCAAGTAGAGATGTAATGCTAATAACCACCTTCTGTACCCGATCCTGTAGCCATTTTCCTATCCATCAAACAACTACATTCAGCCCAACAGACCTTAGTTACAAAGTAGTCATTTGTGGGGTACTGTATAAAAGCTTTGGCAAAATCCAAATAGATCACATCTACTGCTCTACTGCTATCCAGCATCTAACTTACCTCATCTAAAAAAAGCAATACAAATTGTCCACCACAGATGACAAACTTCCTGGCCTGTAATTACCAGGCTAAGATTGCAATCCCTTTTTGGAGTCTGAGAAAATCAGAAAAAGAGGCCATGTGCACTTGTTTGCTCATACACGAGGAGGGGTGACATACAGTAGTCGTCGGTTGCCTAAGGTGCTTCGGCCAACCAGGCCTTGTGCTGATGTAGGGTGGTTTCTGGTGCTTCCACCTTTACTACTCAAGGGGGGAAAAATTGACAACAGTAACAATTTAATATAATTTTAAATGACAACCATTTCTGTTCTGCGTTTTAGCATAAACATAATGCACCAATCTATGCTCTGAAGGGTAGCCCTCAAGGCACTACAATTAGCTTTTCTGAAATTAAGGGTTTTTGTTGCCCCAGTGTATATTTGTTTTTTTTCGCCAAACATTAAAAGAGATCACATTATGGTTATTATTACACAGGGCTTCAATTACATTTGCTATACATTTTTATTAGTTATTAAAGATCACTAGACCCAGTATAGCATTTTTCTGGTTGGCTCCTCATCTACCTGTGCCATACTATTGTCATGTAACAAGTTTATAAACCTGTTCCCATTAACAGTCCTGACAGTACTTCTGCTCCAGTCAATATCTGGTAATTAAAATCCCCCATCATCATTACTTTCCCCAAACTAGCAGACTTTTCAAATTGCATCAGGAGCTTAGCCTCCTCCTCCTTACTTACATTAGGGGGTCTATAGCATACTCCTACAATTAATTTGTTGGATTCTTTATAATCAGTGAAGAGCTCCATCCATAAGGCTTCAGCCCCCTCATTCCCTCCTTTATATTAGTTTTTAAATCCTGCCTAACAATCAGACATGCCCCTCCTTATTTTATATTGCCTCTGTCCCTCTGAAACAAAGTATAGCCACTGATATTAACTGCCCAGTCATGTCCACTCGGCAACACCAATCCCATCATATTTTCCCTCCAGTGCTAACAGTGTCGGACTGGGACACCAGGGGCCCACCCAAAAACCTTTGACCAGGGGCCCAACAAGTAATCTTAGACCAGGGGCACACTCTCACTGTTATTATTCTTCCTCTTCTCAATCAATTTATATTCTCCTAGTCTCTTTTCTTTACATACTATAATCTATTATTCCCTCTATTTAGCCACTTTGCTCTTTTTGAAGTAGGGAGTGGCCATGAAATAGGCCAAATGTCTAGCAGTATGAGGGCTCACTGACACCTGGGCCCATTGGGACTTTTCCTGGTATCCTGGTGGGCCAGTCCGACACTGAGTGCTAATGACAAACATACTCCCATACTTCAATTTAAAGGGATACTGTCATTGGAAAAAAAAAAATTTTCAAAGTGAGTCAGTTAATAGTGCTACTCCAGCAGAATTCTGCACTGAAATCCATTTCTCAAAAGAGCAAACAGATTTTTTTATATTCAATTTTGAAATCTGACATGGGGCTAGACATTTTGTCAATTTCCCAGCTGCCCCTGGTCATGTGACTTGTGCCTGCACTTTAGGAGAGAAATGCTTTCTGGCAGGCTGCTGTTTTTCCTTCTCAATGTAACTGAATGTGTCTCAGTGAGACATGGGTTTTTACTATTGAGTGCTGTTCTTAGATCTATCAGGCAACTGTTATCTTGTGTTAGGGAGCTGCTATCTGGCTACCTTCCCATTGTTCTTTTGTTTGGCTGCTGGGGGGGAAAGGGAGGGGTGATATCACTCCAACTTGCAGTACAGCAGTAAAGAGTGATTGAAGTTTATCAGAGCACAAGTCACATGACCAAGGGCAGCTGTGAAATTGACAAAATGTCTAGCCCCATGTCAGATTTCAAAATTGAATATAAAAAAATCTGTTTGCTCTTTTGAGAAATGGATTTCAGTGCAGAATTCTGCTGGAGCAGCACTATTAACTGATTCATTTTGAAAAAAATGTTTTTTCCCATGACAGTATCCCTTTAAGTAATATGGTGCAAAATAACATATGCCTTTATCATCCAGTGATAAATGGAGAACAAATAAATTACATTGTATAGTTATTTAAACTTTATACCTCTCACAAACAACTAGCAAAGATAAGGGTATTAGAAATCACCTCACAGTTCTATATAATTGGGAGTTACAACAATTGATGAAACAAACTCCACATACTTCCTTCCCATCCTGCCCAGCTCCTTCAACACCGCACCCCCAGCTTCACATACTTTCCTCTGTGCTGGGCCCCCTGGAAACTATGGGCCGGAGAAACCTGCCCTGGTAGCTCTTAGGGTAGTCCACCATGGTCTCAACATTTCCACAGTATTAACATAAAATTGAGATTTTAAAAATTGTTGTAACATAGGTGTCCCATATTTCATTCTCAACATTGTTAATAGAATGGGTAACGTATTTGCTAACTGGAGGTAAATACAGTTTAGCAGTTGTACAAAAGTTTACTAAATTACAATAATATTCTCTGTGCAGATTGATGCTTACATACATTCAGACTAAAATGGTCCTATAGACTTATATATTATATATTTCACCCTGTGCAGCATGTCACAATTTATTACTTGTCTGTTCTTGGATAATGAGAAGCAGCTGGTGCCCCAGTTTCAGCACACCAAGATTTCAAGAAAACCATTGCAATGGCTCCCCAAATAAAATATTTACTTTAAAAATATTATAGCATGAACAAACACTTTTCGCAGTGTAAAAAAATAAAATAAGCATAAAAAATCAGAATTTCCGTACATTAAAGTGGCCTGAAAGAGCTGCTCTAGAAAAATGTTCATGCAAGTTTCTTCAGCAGAACTGTTCCAAACTTAAATGCAAAAACATGGGTAATGTTGCATACTGTCTCAAACAAAGTAAGAAAATACATGTAAAATATCAGGAATATTTGTTAGCAGTTTGCTTCATCTTTCCCATCTCTGGGTGATGTAGCCACAAAAACTCTTCATTGCAAACTAAATGGAAATATTGTATATTTAGTAGGGTTTACCACTATATTTTTCTACTTTACCCAAGAGATGTAACAGGAGAGTTGCTGCACTGAGGTTCTTACTGTCACAATGCAAGACACAGTTCAGACATAAGAAGAACAGATCACTACAAGGAAACAAGCCTGCATTCACTACAAATAAACAAATTGCTAAGTTAGCAAAAGCAGAATACACAGTTTACAATGACGCTTTTTTGAACCACCCCGCACAACTTTATGACCATTTCTGGTACTTGCTAGACTGCGGCTGGAACAAATTCATTTGAAACACATTTTAATTTCTCCCTAGTGCCTTCTTTCTGATAAGAAAAAAACCCAATGTTTAAGGTTCTTAGAGGTTGTTTTACAGTAATACCTACAGGATTAGAGAGGAAAGTGTATTTCTTATGGACATTGTCATTTTCTGTGACTAAACTATAATAAGGCAAAATGACATGCTACACAGTACAGTCAATATATTATCTTATATTGTACCTTGTACTTGGTCTTCTGTTGTCTTGCAGATAGCCTTATTAGATGGCATCAGTGCATGATATTGGACATGACTGAGTGGGTATGATGCAGCGAAGCAGTTTAATCCCCTCAGAAGTTATCTTCCAATATCTTGAACAAAGGAAATCTAATAAGATCAAATAGGCTGTCTCCAAGTTTGTATATATGGCTCTGAATTACTATTTTATATTTGCTGTTAAAGGGACAGATTACCTTCAAATTAAATTTTGGTATGATGTAAACAGTCTGATGATATAGACAATTCTGGGTCAATTTGTTTCTGGTCTTAATTTTTTTTTTATTTTTTAGCCTTTTGTTCTGCAGCTCTCCAGTTTTGAATTCCAGCACTGATCTGGTTGCTAGGGTCCAATTTACCCTAGCAGCCAGGAAGTGGTTTGAATGTCAGACTAGGGTATAAATAGTAGAGTACCTGAATGAAAAGATAAGTAATAAAAAGTAACAATAACATTGTAGTGTCAGAGAGCAACAGTTTTGGCTGCAATTGTCAGTAGCCCCCATTTAAAAGATGAAAAGAGCCAGAAGAAAATGGCAAAAAAAATTTAAAAATTAAGACCTATTGAAATGTTGCCAAAAACAGTACATTCTATAACAGTGATCCCCAACCAGTAGCTTGTGAGCAACATGTTGCTCCCCAACATCTTGGATGTTGCTCTCAGTGGCCTCAAATCAGGTGGTTATTTTTAAATTCCTGGCTTGGAAGCAAGTTTTGGTTACATGAAAAAAAGATTTACTGCCGAACAGAGCCTCCTCTAGGCTGCCAGTCCAAATAGGGGCCATCAATAGCCAATCACATCCCTTATTTGGCACCACCCAGGAACTTTTTTCATGCTTGTGTTGCTCCCCAACACTTTTTACATCTGAATGTTGCACACGGATGAAAAAACGTTGGGGTTCCCTGTTCTATAACATACTAAAAGTTAAGATTCTTAAATATGTCTCTTCTACGTTCCCATCTCCTGTTAACACAGAACTGAAGGGAAAAAACTCCAAAGAAAATGCATTGTATCTCCCAATATACCGTGCCCATACCCAAACATAGGAGAGCCTGTTTCTGGACCAAAAAAGTAATTTGGGGAGTGACATTACAACAGTTCGGCAAATAAATATGACTGGACCAATGAAATAAAAGAAATTCATGATACAAACTGGCCGTGGAGCAGTGAAAGCGGAATTTTTTTCCCAGCTGCTATAGATACGCATGCACAATATACAACACTAGGTAGTCAGGCAGAGTTAGCCTTGGTACCTGTGCAGACCAAAAGTATCACTTTATAACAAGACAACAGGCAGTATCTATGGTCGGCAGAGGTCAGATGGATACCATAGAGACCTACATGCACCTGGCTTTTTTATTCCTGAAATATAGTCAGTGATTATGGCTTCTTAATTTCCAATGAAAAGCACAGCATGTACTTTAAAAAAAGTGTCCATGCCTTGTTTTTAAATAGACCCCAGCAAAAGCATAGAAACACTGACTAAATTTGGAATATAATTATAATATTATAGCCCCTGGCATTTAGGGAAATTATTGCATCACTATTCTTCTTGCATGATTTATTTTCTCATTTAAAAAGGGGGTTAGAATGAATGCACAAAGTTAAAAACACCCTAAACACAGAAGAGTGTCATAGTTTTATTTATTATTTTGTTGGTTATGTTTTAGTAGCCCAACGCAACAAATTATAAGACAGTGTTTACTTGTATGCCTTGTTTTAAAGCATGCATCTGGTTTTTGTAAGCCACTAGACTCGAAGTTGCTATTTTTTATATTTTTGATCATCTAATTTTATTAACACAAATATTAAACAATCTGTATTAAGGCTCACTTGCGATCCTGCAAAAATGGATTGACACCATTGATTGCAAGTATTGACACCAATGATTACTTGCACCTAAACATGCTCCCGCACTTGTGCATTTTTAGATAAGTGCCATTGTGTCTTCCTAGTCTTATCATGGGCAAGTGCACCAATTGACACAGGGCCATCCTGGAGCTATCCTCATGTGCAACTAAAGACTACCGCGCAGACCTAATTTTATCACTGAAATTGCACTTTGCACACTTCGCTCACTTGTAAATGATTCTTAAAACTGGAAAAAGTGCTCGTGTGCTCATGTGCTCTGCAAATTATTCGGTTGACTATAAAGCCCTGTTTTTGAAAATGTATAATTGAAAAATACAGGGTTAGGGAATATTGATTGCATAATACACAATAAATAACACCTTTAGATTTTTAAATGAAAGGGTTTCTAAACTAAACCCACCAAAGGTGAAAGAGATCTTTACATGATGTACTGAGAACAGGTAAAAAAAAACAGGAGTCCTGTTCCATTTTCAATTGTTAGAAGGTTTTTGCAAAATCATATTTAAGTTAAAAGAATGAATCATTCAGTTGTAAGCTCTTGGTTTTAATAGGGGGATAATCCTTGACATAATTCTTGAATCATAATTAATATTTGCATTGCAAAGGTCAGCTGTGAGACAGTGATGAAAAATTATTAGGTGCCTTGATTCAGGCTATTAGTCTATGTTCTGTCATTTTCTTGTAAGTAAAAGGAATTATCCTAACATTTAAAAATGGGGTTACAATAAAACAATGTAATAAGTCTTTAATGTGAACACATTAGAAATTAGCTCAGTACTATAGTCAATCCTCGCAATTATGGTAACCCTACCTTCAAAACCCTCAATCATATAAATGAGCTTGCTTATACAATGCTCAATTTTTTTATAAATTACATTTTATACAGTTTTTTGCTTTTTTATGTGGGGTCATTATTGAAATTTCCTGGCACAAGTACAAAATTGCTTCTCTTAGTGCTTAGTTACAGAGCACCTGCAGCAATAGATTTCAGTGCTACCAGCAAAAGGTACAAGGCACAGTGTTGTACCTTGAATGACATATAGGGGCAGTATAATAAATACAATACGCTGCTCAGTATTTACTGGAGAGAGGTATTTGCATGATGCATTAATTTTGTGGTGCAAAGACCTGCATCTAGGGGAGTTATGGGAAGGGTGAAAAGTGAAATTGAGGCAGTTTAGCGCATTTTGCACCCTGCCTTGTCTTAATAAATGACAGCTTTCCCTAATAAATATGAATATTTTGATGGAGCAAGTGTCCCATGGTTGTGACCTTTTTCTGAATTGTATTTACAAATTTTATATATCTTCAATAGTTCATTATAGCCTACCATTAACTTCATTCTAATGAACATTTTTTTAGACTTTTATATTAATTTAATACAATTTAATATTATTAGTTCAATGTTTTAAATGCATCCCTCTGCACACTGAGCTAGTGATTGTTTCGCCTAGCTTTGAGATGTGCAAGCTGCCAAGGCCATATTTCTATATAGCACCCAAGGGCAGCAACTTTAGAGGGAATGGCCCCTAGGTACCTATATAGAAAAAAGATGCTTGGAAAAAGAACTCAACCCCACTCTACTTGCAATCAGCGAGCTAAAGGGGGCAGGCTGATGTCAAATGCCTAGGGCAATAACAGACCTAAAAGGTGCCATTGGTGGTTTTCTCTTGAGCAAAAGGTTTTTTTACTCAGAAATAGAAAGCAAATGGGTGTCCAATGGTATCCATTTCTTTACCATTTGTATAGTTAGTTGAGAAGATAGATTATAAATATAAGCCATTTTTTTTAAAAAATGTTGTAATCAAATAATAACAGTCATTTATGAACTAAGCTAAGAGATAGATACATTCCTTGCACTTAATGTAAATATTTGATTTTCTAGTCTCTCAAACAAACATCTTTTACTCTCTTGTGTAATGCTGTTATAGCAACAGAAGCTTGCATAGACTCTCTGGAACTGCAGTAGTCAGCTGAGTTAGGCCGTTTGTAATCTGAGGAAATGTAGCCAATATCTAGCATATATAATCAAGGTCATTATATACATGAAGCTGTAAATCATGTGTGAAGTTTATATTGAAATATATTGTCATCAAATATAATGGATTTATTGGTGACTGAAACAATATGTTAGGATAAAAGGCTAAAATGCAACACCAAAGCTCTCAAAATCACCCCACCCCAGTAGACTTTCACTAAAATGGCATAAAAGCAATTCTGCAAAAGCTCAGCAATTGTTTTGTTGGCTTGAAATACAGACTTTTCCAGGTAACGACAGTATCATCTGAAAGCAATTGCAGAAGCATGTTCAGGCAACTGCAAAAGCAATTTTTGCAATTTGGTGGTGTCATAGAAGTAAATCAACCCTTAAATCATGCAAGCATCACAGTGTATCTTTACTGTAGTGTGAAAATTAGGGCAGCTTGGGAGAAAAGCATGGACTTTTTGGATTTGCATGGGATATAGACATTCCAATGCTCAAGTCACTTCCTCTGCTTCCTGGCAACTAAAACATTAGTCCTCTCATGACTGGCTTGGATTCTAGATGCAGGATTAGAAGTAAAAAACATTGTCAAAAAAAGTCATGGTAAGGTCAATAACTCTATGTTTAAATTACTACTTATTTTCCCTTCCACATACTGCAGATGTCTTATGCAAATATTTGGAAGTGAATGCCTAACTTTCCTTTATCCCCTTCTTTATTATTGTGTTCATTAGCCCCCCTTTTATAATAAAATCATCCTACAAGAAAATTTTCCTTCTAAAATATTTTTTTTCAAATAATAATACAGGCGACAACTACTCCAAACTCCAGGCACAGCAGTTCAAGGTAGTGAAAAAAAAAATGTGAGTTTGCTATGTATTTTCATAACACAGGTTATGAAACAGCACAATGATACTGACAGGGTGAAGATAAATATCTGTATATTTGCATTTACTGTATAAGGAACATTATAATCTATCTACTAAATTGTTCTACCGCCAAAACAGCTGCTGTCCAGCAATATTGTATTAAATACAATACTGTTGCATCACTCCATAACTTTGTTAACCATCCCTTTTCAGGATCAATGCATGTACAGTATCTGCAAAATTCTGTAGTATCCTTTCAGGTGATTGTTAGGCTACGGGAACACAACATGGATTCTCCACAATGGATTTCGGCTCAAAATTTTGCAGTTTGTTTGCCCACACCCAAGCACATATAATGATTCCGGGTGCAGAGCAGGAGGAGGGCAGTGGATTCTCGGCCTGCATTTCCCCTGTGGCCGATATCTGTTTCATATGGCCCAGAGGGCAATAGAGCACAGTGTTAAGCAGTTTGGTCGACATTTTTATGGAGTTATGTAATAAAAGACACTATGGGGCAGATTTATCAAGGCTCGAATTTCGAAGCAAAAAATACTTCGAAATTCGACCATCGAATTTAAATACTTCAAATTTGAATATCGAATTCGAAGTTTTTTTACCGAATTTGACCGTTTTGTGGTCAAAGTAAAATCGTTCGAACGATTTCAGCGATTGATCGAACTATTTTCGAATTTTTTTACTTCGAATTCCCATAGCAGTCAATCAGCAAGTAGAATTTACTACTAATTTGTTTAAATGCAAGCTTATTGATTGCCATGGGTTACTGCTCATGGGCAAACTTGCCTTATTTTACATACGGGGATAAGTCTTTAAAATATGCCCTCTATTTAAAGCAATATGCAAAAATTATGCTCAGCAAATATGCTGTTCATTGAATTCATGTTGAACAAGGAGGTAAACTGCTCTTTTAACCCATCTTTGCAGCAGAGCTGTACAATCCAAGGATTGGTTTACATAAATGCCGGCCTGGACCAACAGTTGGATATATGGTAAAAATAAATATTTCAAATTATATGTAATAGTCAAAACAGTTAAATGGCTGCAAGATTAAATCAAATGATCTCATGTATAGACTTTCAGATTTATTTATTCTCAAAGAGAATTAAAGGAAATAAAAAGGAATGAACTGCAAAATACATATGGTTTTAAAGCAATACTGTCACGTTCCAATAAAAATCATAGGAACATGTCAGTATCAAGTTTGTGCTGCACCCGCAATAATAGTCAAAACAGTTAAATGGCTGCAAGATTAAATCAAATTATCTTATTTATAGGCTTTCAACTTTATTTATTCTCAAAGAGAATTAAAGGAAATAAAAAGGAATGAACTGAAAAATACATATGGTTTTAAAGCAATACCGTCACATTCCTATAAAAATCATAGGAACGTGTCAGTATCAAGTATTTGCTGCACCCACAATAATTCCCCTCATAGCCTCCCTCAAGACCACCCCTAGCCCCAGAACCTGCATGAACCTGTCCCTCTGACACTGCTAAAAGATCTTCAATGCAGTTTCAGTGACGCTGGGCTAGGGGTGGCGCAATCCTTCCATAGGCTAATTACGAATGAAAACAGGACTTCAGCCTATGGAAGGATCGCTCTGCCCCCAGCCCAGCATCACTGAAGCAATATGGAAGATCTGTTAGTAGTGTCAGCCAATCTGCTGCACCAAAGTTCGCGAGGCTGGGGCGGCTTTGAGGAGAACTATTGCGGGTGCAGCACATACTTGATACTGACACGTTCCTATGATTTTTATAGGAACGTGACGGTATTGCTTTAAAACCATATGTATTTTGCAGTTCATTCCTTTTTATTTCACCCTTCACTGAGGCCACATATAATTATGCATAAATGGTGTGGAGTTTGGGCTCATAAATGAGTATCACTAACCAAGGCTCATGGTTGGCCTTTGGCTATATGGCTTCCAAAGCAGTGCACAAGATGATGCTTTTCGACAGCATGTTGATAAGAGTATGGAGGCATTTACTGATACCCTCAAACTGCACATGATTTGGAGGTTCATAAAAGAGAGAATGTAGGTACAGAGTGCAAAGCAAAATGTGGTTGTAAACATAATTGGCATAAACGGTGATTTGCCATTTTATCTAACATGTTTTAATTGCTCATGAAGCCCCAAGATCTCTGAAATCACCCTCTATAATTAAAACAGGAACTTTACCATTCAAACCAACTGGGCTCCAATTTCAAGTCAACCACATGTTAAACAGTACCAGAGGTTTAGGGAGTTTTTGAAATTATAGAAAATGTTTGCTGAAATGGGCAAAATAATTTGAATAAATTGGTTAGATTACTCATTGATTACTAAATACTTTAATTTAAATCAGATTACTTTGGGGAATGGATGCTTTCATTTACAAAGAAAGTGTTTATAAATTGCAATTGCATCAGTATGCACATTCATACATTCAGGTCAGAACAAATGTCCAACTTTTTACCAACTCTAATTCTTACTGAAAGAAGAATCACTCTGGCAAAATTATCTTAAAATAATCATATTCAGATCTTAAAATTACCATACTCAGATATAGTAACATACATAGTAACACTGAAAAAACACACGTCCATTGAGTTCAACCTTTAATGTTTAAGTGCAACCTGTCTAACTGCTAGTTGTTTAAAGGAATTGTTCCGTATAAAAACAAAAACTGGATAAATAGCCTGTCCAAAAGAAAAAATGTTTCTAATATAGTTAGTTAGGCAAAAATGTAATGTATAAAGGCTGGAGTGACTGGATGGCTAACATAATAGCCAGAACACTACTTGCTGCTTTTCAGCTCTCTTGGTTTCCACTAATTGATTACCAGGCAGTAACCAATCAGTGACTTGGAGGAGGACCACATGGGTCATAACTGTCTGCTTTTGAATCTGAGCTGCATGCTAAAGATCAATTTAAAACTCACTGAACAGTTATGTCCCATGTGTCCCCCCCTTCAAGTCTCAGAGTTAAAAAAGCTGAAAAGCAGGAAGTAGTGTTCTGTTAGAACACGTTACTCCAGCCTTTATACATTATACATTTTTGCCAAAACTATATTAGAAACATTTTTCATTTTGGATATGCTATCTATTTATCCAGTTTTTATTTTCACACTGAACTGTTCTTTAAGAGAAAGGCAAAAAAACATCTAAAGCCTCTCTTACAAGATATCTAACCCCTTTCTATAATGCATCTGCCAGTACAACTGATTCAGGGAGATGGCCTTCTCAATGTTGTCCCATAGCAGCTACGTCAAATACAATGGTTATTTCCATAATTTGGATTGCCATGCCTTAAGTCTGCTAAAACTAACTTAAATATTAAATGAACTCAATAGGAATGTTTGACAAAAAATAAATTATAGGTGATTTGCTTCCCATAATTCAGAGCTTTCTGGATAAGGGGTCCTATGCTATCATTTCTTCAAATTGTCTGTTTTTTTTCCTATTACTTCTGTCACTGACATCAGTACATTTGTAGATTTCCACTTGGAACTAATTAAAAATTCTAAATAGTGAACAGTTTAGGGTAGAACTCCACGGGCAATTTCAGCATGATCCGACATGCTGTGCAAAAACACAGGCATCAAGTTGGATGCGATGGAAACAAGGCAACAACAGGAACGTTGGAGGGTGTTGCAGCGTTCGTTCGTCCGACGCGACACGACTGTCGGAGGCAGACGACGCATTGTCTGTTTTTTCCTTTCCTATTACTTCTGTCACTGACATCAGTACATGTGTAGATTTCCACTTGGAACTAATTAAAATTTCTAAATAGTGAACAGTTTTAGGGATGTCGCGGACTGTTCGCCGGCGAACTTGTTCACGCGAACATCGGCTGTTCGCGCTCGCCGAATGTTCGCGAACGTCGCGCGACGTTCGCCATTTTGGGTTCGCCTTACCTGGCGCTTTTTTTGACCTCTCACCCCAGACCAGCAGATACATTGCAGCCAATCAGGAAGCTCTCCCTCCTGGACCACCCCCACACCCCCTGGACCACTCCCCTTCCATATATAAACTGAAGCCTGGCAGCGTTTTTTCATTCTGCCTGTGTGTGCTTGCAAGAGCTAGTGTAGGGAGAGAGCTGTTACTGATTTCACTGATTTCTTTGAGGGACAGTTGATAGTAAGTTTGCTGGCTAGTAATCTACTTGATACTGCTCTGTATTGGAGGGACAGAAGTCTGCAGGGATTTGAGGGACATTTTAGGGTAGCTTTGCTGGCTAGTAATCTACCTTCTACTGCAGTGCTCTGTATGTAGCTGCCTGCTGTGGGCACTGATCTCTTCTGATCTCATCTGCTGACTGCTGTAATAACCCAATAGTCCTTGTAAGGACTGCTTTTATTTTCTTTTTTGTTGTTTTACTTTGCTACTTTAACAGCCAAGTGCTATTAGTCTAGCAGTGTTGGGGAGTGGGACTGGTGTGCTACTGTGCTGCTCCTAGTAGTTCAGCAGCACCAACCCGAGAAAATTTTTTTTTTTTAATATACATATAATTTTTTTTTTATTTTACTTATCTTACTGTTCTTTAAGGTGTCCAGTGCTGTTTGCTGTTCTTCATAGTAGTGCACCAATAGTAGTGCACTTGCAGGCATTATTTGCCCAGTGGCCATCTAGCTGTGTGAGCTTGTTCACATTCTGTCTAAATATCAATAATAATACCGTCTCCAGAAACACCACCTGAGTGACGTTTTTCAAGCAGCAATAATATATTCCGTATCCACCACTGCTGTAGTGTATACGTTGACCTTGCAGGCATTATTTGCCCAGTGTGTTCTTCATTTTCAAACCACTGCCACTTAGCTGTGTGAGCTTTTTCACATTCTGTCTAAATATCAATAATAATACCGTCTCCAGAAACACCACCTGAGTGACGTTTTTCAAGCAGCAATAATATATTCTGTATCCACCACTGCTGTAGTGTATACGTTGACCTTGCAGGCATTATTTGCCCAGTGTGTTCTTCATTTTCAAACCACTGCCACTTAGCTGTGTGAGCTTTTTCACATTCTGTCTAAATATCAATAATAATACCGTCTCCAGAAACACCACCTGAGTGACGTTTTTCAAGCAGCAATAATATATTCCGTATCCACCACTGCTGTAGTGTATACGTTGACCTTGTAGGCATTATTTGCCCAGTGTGTTCTTCATTTTCAAACCACTGCCATCTAGCTGTGTGAGCTTGTTCACATTCTGTCTAAATATCAATAATAATACCGTCTCCAGAAACACCACCTGAGTGACGTTTTTCAAGCAGCAATAATATATTCCGTATCCACCACTGCTGTAGTGTATACGTTGACCTTGCAGGCATTATTTGCCCAGTGTGTTCTTCATTTTCAAACCACTGCCACTTAGCTGTGTGAGCTTTTTCACATTCTGTCTAAATATCAATAATAATACCGTCTCCAGAAACACCACCTGAGTGACGTTTTTCAAGCAGCAATAATATATTCCGTATCCACCACTGCTGTAGTGTATACGTTGACCTTGTTGGCATTATTTGCCCAGTGTGTTCTTCATTTTCAAACCACTGCCACTTAGCTGTGTGAGCTTTTTCACATTCTGTCTAAATATCAATAATAATACCGTCTCCAGAAACACCACCTGAGTGACGTTTTTCAAGCAGCAATAATATATTCCGTATCCACCACTGCTGTAGTGTATACGTTGACCTTGCAGGCATTATTTGCCCAGTGTGTTCTTCATTTTCAAACCACTGCCACTTAGCTGTGTGAGCTTTTTCACATTCTGTCTAAATATCAATAATAATAACGTCTCCAGAAACACCACCTGAGTGACGTTTTTCAAGCAGCAATAATATATTCCGTATCCACCACTGCTGTAGTGTATACGTTGACCTTGTAGGCATTATTTGCCCAGTGTGTTCTTCATTTTCAAACCACTGCCATCTAGCTGTGTGAGCTTGTTCACATTCTGTCTAAATATCAATAATAATACCGTCTCCAAAAACACCACCTGAGTGACGTTTTTCAAGCAGCAATAATATATTCCGTATCCACCACTGCTGTAGTGTATACGTTGACCTTGCAGGCATTATTTGCCCAGTGTGTTCTTCATTTTCAAACCACTGCCACTTAGCTGTGTGAGCTTTTTCACATTCTGTCTAAATATCAATAATAATACCGTCTCCAGAAACACCACCTGAGTGACGTTTTTCAAGCAGCAATAATATATTCCGTATCCACCACTGCTGTAGTGTATACGTTGACCTTGTAGGCATTATTTGCCCAGTGTGTTCTTCATTTTCAAACCACTGCCACTTAGCTGTGTGAGCTTTTTCACATTCTGTCTAAATATCAATAATAATACCGTCTCCAGAAACACCACCTGAGTGACGTTTTTCAAGCAGCAATAATATATTCCGTATCCACCACTGCTGTAGTGTATACGTTGATCTTGTAGGCATTATTTGCCCAGTGTGTTCTTCATTTTCAAACCACTGCCATCTAGCTGTGTGAGCTTGTTCACATTCTGTCTAAATATCAATAATAATACCGTCTCCAGAAACACCACCTGAGTGACGTTTTTCAAGCAGCAATAATATATTCCGTATCCACCACTGCTGTAGTGTATACGTTGACCTTGCAGGCATTATTTGCCCAGTGTGTTCTTCATTTTCAAACCACTGCCACTTAGCTGTGTGAGCTTTTTCACATTCTGTCTGAATATCAATAATAATACCGTCTCCAGAAACACCACCTGAGTGACGTTTTTCAAGCAGCAATAATATATTCCGTATCCACCACTGCTGTAGTGTATACGTTGACCTTGTAGGCATTATTTGCCCAGTGTGTTCTTCATTTTCAAACCACTGCCATCTAGCTGTGTGAGCTTGTTCACATTCTGTCTAAATATCAATAATAATACCGTCTCCAGAAACACCACCTGAGTGACGTTTTTCAAGCAGCAATAATATATTCCGTATCCACCACTGCTGTAGTGTATACGTTGACCTTGCAGGCATTATTTGCCCAGTGTGTTCTTCATTTTCAAACCACTGCCACTTAGCTGTGTGAGCTTTTTCACATTCTGTCTGAATATCAATAATAATACCGTCTCCAGAAACACCACCTGAGTGACGTTTTTCAAGCAGCAATAATATATTCCGTATCCACCACTGCTGTAGTGTATACGTTGACCTTGTAGGCATTATTTGCCCAGTGTGTTCTTCATTTTCAAACCACTGCCATCTAGCTGTGTGAGCTTGTTCACATTCTGTCTAAATATCAATAATAATACCGTCTCCAGAAACACCACCTGAGTGACGTTTTTCAAGCAGCAATAATATATTCCGTATCCACCACTGCTGTAGTGTATACGTTGACCTTGCAGGCATTATTTGCCCAGTGTGTTCTTCATTTTCAAAACACTGCCACTTAGCTGTGTGAGTTTTTTCACATTCTGTCTAAATATCAATAATAATACCGTCTCCAGAAACACCACCTGAGTTGTTGTTGTTTTTGTTTTAAAAATAATGCCAGGCAAAGGCAGGCCGCCACGCAGAGGCACTAGGGGCCGTGCTGCTATGCTATCCTGTGGCCCTAGGAAATTGCCCAGTTTTAAAAAGACAATGACCCTGAACTCCCAAAATGCTGAAGAGGTAGTTGACTGGCTTACACAGCACACCCCATCCTCTACCGTTTCTAACTTTACCACAACATCCTCATCCTCCACTGCTATGGGCACCCCACGTAACACTTCCTCCACCACCGGCGCCCCTTCTTCACTGGAGTCAGAGGAGTTATTTTCACATGAGTTTCTTGAACTGAGTGATGTGCAACCATTATTGGCAGAAGAAGATGAAGGAGATGAGGACGTTACACCAGATTTAATTCTGGCAGAGAACACAACAGAGATGGACATAATGAGTGATGACGAGGAGGTCCCCGCTGCTGCTTCCTTCTGTGAGCTGTTAGAAGAAATTGATGCATCTGAGGAGAATGATGATGAGGAGATTGATGTTTTGTGGGTGCCCAGTAGAAGAGAGCAAGAGGAGGATAGTTCAGATGGAGAGACGGAGAGTCAGAGAGGCAGGAGGAGAATAAGACTTAGAAGAAGCAGGGAGGACAGCTCGCAGGGAACAGTAGGGCAACAACATGTATCGGCACCTGTGGTCAGCCGGCCAACGCACCCGCCATTGCCGCCAACGCCGCCAACTTCTACTGTTACCGCCAGATTGCCAGCTTCAAAAAGGTCAGCAGTGTGGGATTTTTTTAATGTGTGTGCCTCTGACAAAAGCGTTGTAATTTGCAATGAGTGCAGTCAGAAACTGAGTCTTGGGAAGCCCAACAGCTACATAGGTACAACTTCTATGCGAAGGCACATGAACGGCAAGCACAAAGCACTTTGGGAGCAACACCTCAAAGGCAACAGGCAAACTAAAAGCCACCCTCCTTCTGGTCCAGCATCTTACTGCTCTACCTCTGCTGTCCTTGACCCGTCTGAACCACCCTCCACTCCGCCTTCCACCTTGACCACCAGTTCCCATTCCCAGTCATCTGCCCCCAGCCAAGTTTCTGTGAGGGCCATGTTTGAGCTTAAGAAGCCAATGTCTGCGAGTCACCCCCTTGCCCGGCGTCTGACAGCTGGCTTGTCTGCACTCTTAGCCCGCCAGCTTTTACCATACCAGCTGGTGGACTCTGAGGCCTTCCGCAAATTTGTAGCAATTGGGACACCGCAGTGGAAGGTACCCAGCCGCAATTTTTTTTCAAAAAAGGGAATACCACACCTGTACCACCATGTGCAGAGCCAAGTCACCGCATCTCTGTCACTTACTGTTGGGCCAAAGGTCCATATGACTACTGACGCATGGTCCTCCAAGCATGGTCAGGGCAGGTATGTCACCTACACTGCCCACTGGGTGAACTTGGTCATGGCTGGGAAGCAGGAAATGTGTGGCTCAACAACGACAGTGGAGTTGGTGTCACCGCCACGGATTGCACGCGGTTCTGCCACCACCTCTACTCCTCCTTCGCTCTCTACCTCGTCTTCTTCCTCTTCTTCGTCCTCTGCTGCTGGGTCCTCCTCCTCCACACCTGTGCACCCCCAGCTCCCCCTAGGCTATTCGACGTGCCAGGTACGCCGTTGTCATGCTGTCTTGGGGATGACGTGCCTGGAAAGCAAAAACCATACCGGATCTGTACTCCTGTCATCTCTGCAGTCACAGGCCGATCGGTGGCTGACCCCACACCAACTGAAGATCGGAAAAGTGGTGTGTGACAATGGAAGCAATCTGTTGGCAGCACTGAGACTGGGCAATTTAACACATGTGCCCTGCATGGCACATGTTCTGAATTTAATAGTACAACGTTTTGTCTCAAAGTACCCAGGATTCCAAGACGTTCTCAGGCAGTCCAGGAAGGTGTCGGCCCATTTCAGACGTTCCTATACAGCCATGGCATGCCTTGCTGACATTCAGCAGCGGTACAACATGCCAGTCAGGCGTTTGATTTGCGACAGCCAGACTCGCTGGAATTCAACGCTCCTCATGTTGGAACGTCTGCTGCAACAACAAAGAGCCGTCAACGAATACCTGTTTGAACTGGGTGGTAGGACTGGATCTGCAGAGCTGGGGATTTTTTTCCCCCGTTACTGGGTGCTTATGCGCGATGCCTGCAGGCTCATGCGCCCTTTTGAAGAGGTTACAAATATGGTCAGTCGCACCGAAGGCACCATCAGCGACCTAATACCCTTTGCTTTCTTCCTGGAGCGTGCCGTGCGACAGATGAGGCTGTAGACCAGCGTGACGAGGAGCAGGAAGCGCACGATTTCTGGTCGGAATCACCAGAACGAACCCAGGCACCTGCTGCAAAGCAGGGAGAGGTGTCAGAAGTGGAGTCAGAGGAGGAAGGTGGCTTTGTGGAGGAGGAGGACCAACAGGAGCAGGCTTCCCAGGGGGCTAGTGGTGACCTTTTGGGGACCCCTGGTCTTGTACGTGGCTGGGGGGAGGAGACCGTGGATGATGCAGTCCTTGATAACGAGGAAGCAGAGATGGATACCTCTGCATCCAACCTTGTGAGAATGGGGTCTTTCATGCTGTCATGCCTGTTGAAGGACCCCCGTATCAAGAGGCATAAGGAGAAGGACCTGTACTGGGTCGCGACTCTACTAGACCCTCGGTACAAGCATAAAGTGGCAGAAATGTTACCAACATACCACAAGTCTGAAAGGATGCTGCATTTACAAACCAGCCTGCAAAACATGTTGTACAATGCTTTTAAGGGTGATGTCACTTCAGGAACTCATCAACATTCCAGGGGCAGAGGTGCCAGTAATCCTGCCACGAGCGCACCTGCAAGGACAAAGCACTTTGGCCACTCTGTAACGTCAGACATGCAAATGTTTTTTTGTCCAAGGCAGCGGCAGAACCCTTCTGGATCCACCCTCAAAGAACGCCTCGACCGGCAGGTAGCGGACTACCTGGCATTAACTGCAGATATCGACACTCTGAGGAGCGATGAACCCCTGGACTACTGGGTGCGCAGGCTTGATCTGTGGCCAGAGCTGTCACAATTTGCCATGAACCTCTTGTCTTGCCCCGCCTCAAGTGTCCTCTCAGAAAGGACCTTCAGTGCAGCAGGAGGGATTGTAACTGAGAAGAGAACTCGCCTAGGTCACAAAAGTGTGGATTACCTGACCTTTATTAAAATGAATGAGGGGTGGATCTCGGAGGGTTACTGCACGCCGGAAGACTTGTTCTGAGTTTCTGATTCTGACTCCCCATGCAGCTGTCCTTCTCTGCACGCCTCATGACTCCACATACAGCTGTCCTTTAGCGTCCTCCTCCCTCCACCACCGTTACAAACTAGGGTGCAAACCCTACTGGTTTAATTTGAATCCAGGTAAATCCTGAGTTTTTCTGGCCTCTGTGCTTCAGTGGCTGCGACCAAAAAAAACAGAATATTTTCAGCATTTATATGGCATATTTTTTCTGGCCTCTGTGCTTCAGTGGCTGTGACAAAAAAATGAATATTTTCAGCATTTATATGGCATATTGTTTCGGCCTCTGTGCTTCAGTGGCTGCGACAAAAATAAATGAATATTTTCAGCATTTATATGGCATATTTTTTCTGGCCTCTGTGCTTCAGTGGCTGCGACCAAAAAAAACAGAATATTTTCAGCATTTATATGGCATATTTTTTCTGGCCTCTGTGCTTCAGTGGCTGTGACAAAAAAATGAATATTTTCAGCATTCATATGGCATATTGTTTCGGCCTCTGTGCTTCAGTGGCTGCGACAAAAATAAATGAATATTTTCAGCATTTATATGGCATATTTTTTCTGGCCTCTGTGCTTCAGTGGCTGCGACCAAAAAAACAGAATATTTTCAGCATTTATATGGCATATTTTTTCTGGCCTCTGTGCTTCAGTGGCTGTGACAAAAAAATGAATATTTTCAGCATTTATATGGCATATTTTTTCTGGCCTCTGTGCTTCAGTGGCTGCGACCAAAAAAAACAGAATATTTTCAGCATTTATATGGCATATTTTTTCTGGCCTCTGTGCTTCAGTGGCTGCGACCAAAAAAATTGAATATTTTCAGCATTTATATGGCATATTTTTTCTGGCCTCTGTGCTTCAGTGTCTGCGACAAAAAAAATTAATATTGTTAGCATTTATATGGCATATTTTTCCTGGCCTCTGTGCTGCAGTGGCTGCGACAAAAAAAAATTAATATTGTTTGCATTTATATGGCATATTTTTTCTGGCCTCTGTGCTGCAGTGGCTGCGACAAAAAAAATTAATATTGTTTGCATTTATATGGCATATTTTTTCTGGCCTCTGTGCTGCAGTGGCTGCCACAAAAAAAAATTAATATTTTCAGCATTTATATGGCATATTGTTTCTGGACTTCTGGTTCAGTGGCTGCGACAAAAAAACATAATTTTTCAGGAAAGTACACATGCCTAATTTTTCAGGGTTCTGCAACAGTGGCAAAATCGCATCTTTTATGGTCACCGCAGGTGATCAATAAAGTAGACCAAAACTGGGCCCACACTGCAGAATCAGTGTTTTTTGGTTCACTTCACTGTACATTGAATTACCTCTGCCTGACCGTGCACGTGCGCACAAGCACGGTGACTGCTAAACACACCACTACAGAAATATTGCCACCAACAGGACGAACATCCTGGAGGTGACAAGCAACTAGTAATTAAAAACTATTATTTGCTCACTTGACGGTATCATTCATTAAAGCTCTTTGCGTCTTTTTGCGTTGCAGTAAGCACCGCGTTTCGTCTTTGCGTGTGAACAGGCTGTAACCTTTACACGACTTGATTGGCATGTAGACGCCGGACGTTTTAAAGCATTTTATTACACAGGTTTAGAAATGTAGTGTGATTTCTGCCCTTTACAGCACAAAACGCAGCGCTGTGTCAACAATGGATTTTTTAGAAACATTTTTGCCCTTGATCCCCCTCTGGCATGGCACTGTCCAGGTCGTTGCACCCTTTAAACAACTTTAAAATCATTTTTCTGGCCAGAAATGTCTTTTCTAGCTTTTAAAATTCGCCTTCCCATTGAAGTCTATGGGGTTCGCGACGTTCGCGAACCGTTCGCATTTTTGACGCAAGTTCGCGAATATGTTCGCGAACTTTTTTTCCGACGTTCGCTACATCCCTAAACAGTTTAGGCTAGAACTCCACGGGCGATTTCAGCACGATCCAACACGCTGTGCATAAACACAGGCGTCAAAAACAAAGCCTCCGCTGCAATGCACTCTTTTTTTCCTTTCTCTGCCTTCCGGATTGCTGATTTACAATATTTATTATAGTGTTTATATTCATTAAATGCAGCTTCTGTCCCAGCAGACTTGTAATTTTTAAATGCCTTTCTCTTCTTTCCTATTAACTTCTTTACTACTATATTGAGCCAAATAGGGTGATTTTTAGAGCATTTACATGACAATAAATGACAAACATTTCTGTTCTGTGTTTTTCCTCCTCCTCACTTACATTAGGAGGTCTATAGCATACTCCTACAATTAATTTGCTGGACTCTTTACAATTGGTGAAGAACTCTACTCATAAGACTTCTGCCCCCTCATTTTCTAACATAACCTCCTCCTTTATATAAGCCACTGATATTAACTGCCCATCATGCAACTCATTCAGCCATGTTTCGGCTACACCGATCACATCATATTTTCAGACTCCTTGCATTTGCTAACTTACATTTAATACTGGTACCATATTGAAAAAATGACATGTGGTCCTCCCTATCCTTAACAGTACCCCCAACCAAATCTCCACCCCATTTTCCCTTCCTTTGCCCACTATCTCATCTAACCTGTCATCCACTGAATCTTTTACTGAACCCCACACGCCTAGTTTAAAATCTCCTCCAGCCGTCTAGGCATCTTCTCCCCCAAAACAGCTGCACGATCATCATTGAGGTGCAGCCCATCCCTAGCAAAGAGTCTGTAGCCGACTGAGAAATCAGCCCAGTTCTCCAAAAACCCAAAACCCTCCTCCCTACACCAATCTCTTAGCCACGCATTAAGTTCCCGCTGTCTTCTTAGTGTTGCTCGTGGCACAGGTAATATCTCTGAGAAAATTACCTTGGAAGTCCTCGCCTCAACACACCTAGTTTTTTAAAATAGTTCTTGAAGACTTCACCACCTCCTCTAACTTTGTCATTGGTACCTATGTGTACCAAGACCGCTGGGTCTTCCCCAGCCTCTCCCAATAATCTGTCCACTCATTCCACTCATGCCGAAACCAAGCAGCAGGCAAGCAGTAGACTGTTCGGCATGAAGGGTCCTTACGGCATATTACCCTATCCACCTTTCTAATAATTTGAATCCCCTATAACTAGAACTTGCCTTTCCTTCCTTGCACTCCCCCCACCACCCGTATTAGAGCCACTGCCTCCCAAGGTGCTCTGAGAGTCAGCCTGTTCCATACATGCCAGCTCAGAGCTGTCCTCCCCAGCATCTTCAGCCAAAATGGTGAAAATGGGGCACTAGCCCCTGCCAGTGGTTGCACTGCGGGCCTCCTTTCCTCTCCCATGTTTGCCGCTGCCCTTAGTGCTGCAAGTCACCCCCCTTAGGGGCAAATTCACGAAGATTCAAAGTTGCGCCAGGCGCAACTTCACCGCGATTCGCCGCACTTCGCCGCACTTTGCCAGGCGTAGTTTCGCCAGCGCTCCACAAATTCACTAAAATCCGAAGTTGCGCACAGGGGTAGCGTAAGGTTGCTAAGTTGCGCTAGCGTTGATTTGCCAAGCGAAGCAAAGTTTCGCTTGCGATGGTTCATTTGCATACGGCGCCAAATTCAAATTTCAATGGAGGAATACGTATCAGCACTACAAATGCCTAGAAAACCTTCAAAACATCAAATAAAAATTTTATTTTGCCCTACACATGTGCCCACTGTATAGGTAAGTTGCCATGAGTCAGGAAATGTAGGGGGGAAGGAGGGGAGCCCCAAAAAAATTTTCGATCTTTTTCAGCCTATCACCCATAATGTAGAAAACTATGGGGTGCCGTTTGTCCCAAATACATTCTGTATACAAAACTATCCCTAATACACGGAATGAATGTCTCTCATGGTATATAAGTATTTGTGACCATACACAGATAAAAAAATATACAAAAGACTTATTTCTATTAAAGAATGAAAACAAAATCTGGTTAGTGCACAAAAGGATGTCATATCACAAACTCCATTCTGTACAGTTTAACAAGCAATCTGTCTCACCAATGTATAACCTCCATGTAACGGACACACTTATGTGCAGAGTTACTTACAGAATGAATTATGTAAAAACAAAGTTGGACATAATATATAATAGTGTAACTAACTAGTGCTTTTCAAGCTAGATTTGACTGACAAAATAGATATCTGTGACAGAAAGCAAGATTTTATAGTACAGGATTCATTCTTTCCACAAAATGACAGTTTTGTTTCACAAAACAGATAAAATAACCATTCTGTGAAGCAACACTGTCAGTCACATTCCTGAACCAATAAGAACAAAGCTTATTGCCATATACAAACAAGATGAGAAGGGGCCAGCTCTGCTCCACATGGCTAAAGCAAAGTATCTGACCTGCTATAGAGGGCGCCCTCTAATGTCCCCTGTGCTGCATAGTAATAAACATGAAAAAACCTTTCCTAAAAGAGCTGCTGTTAAACACTACAGGTTCATAAATGGAAGTTTTTACAAATGGCTGAGAAATATAATGCTGCACTTATAATGATTGTAGAAAAAGAAAAGTATGCAAAACATAAATATGATCATTTTAGGTGATATGGCTATTCTTATTGTAGTAACCTGCTTGTGTGGCGATTTTGGTTAAGGGCATTCCTGCTGTTTTGCCATTATCTTATGACTTACTCCTATTCCTCTTCCTGTCTAAGCTGAGAGCAATAATGGGAAAGGCCACACCCACCTGCTATCTTCTATTAAATGTACCAGAAGTTACTGTGCTTGTCTGGCTGCTTTGCCTGACTCTCAGAGACAGTTATACATTTTGTATATGATAGTTAGACTCCAATGTCTCCTCCTAGCTGTAATCTTGCACCAAATAGCTTGTAGTAGTCTCTTAATAATGTGCTTACCTATAGTTCAACTACTATGCCATTTGTAAGAACTTCCATTTATGAACCTGTAGTGTTCAACAGCAGCTCTTTTAGGAAAGGTTTGTTCATGTTTATTACTATGCAGCACAGGGGACATTAGAGGGCGCCCTCTATAGCACGTCAGATACTTTGCCTTAGCCATGTGGAGCAGAGCTGGCCACTTCTCATCTTGTTTGTATATGGCAATAAGCTTTGTTCTTATTGGTTCAGGAATGTGACTGACAGTGTTGCTTCACAGAATGGTTATTTTATCTGTTTTGTGAAACAAAACTGTCATTTTGTGGAAAGAATGAATACTGTACTATAAAATCTTGCTTTCTGTCACAGATATCTATTTTGTCAGTCAAATCTAGCTTGACAAGCACTAGTTAGTTACACTATTATATATTATGTCCAAATTTGTTTTTACATAATTCGTTCTGTAAGTAACTCTGCACATAAGTGTGTCCGTTACATGGAGGTTATACATTTGTGAGACAGATTGCTTGTTAAACTGTACAGAATGGAGTTTGTGATATAATGACATCCTTTTGTGCACTAACCAGATTTTGTTTTCATTCTTTAATAGAAATAAGTCTTTTGTATATTTTTTTATCTGTGTATGGTCACAAATACTTATATAACATGAGAGACATTCATTCTGTGTATTAGGGATAGTTTTGTATACATAATGTATTTGGGACAAACGGCACCCCATAGAAAACACGCCAGCGTTTTTTGGGACTTAGAAAAATTTTTGACTTTTTTTAAGCAATCCCTATCTACTCTATTGCGCTTCGCCTGGTCTGAGGTGGCGAAGGAAGTCTAGCGTAAAAGGTAGAGTTCAGTACACTGCGCTCGTTTGTGAATTTGCGTAGTTACGTCCGTAGCGAAAATTCGCCAGGCGTAAGGGTGCGAAGTAACACTAGCGAATCTACGCCAGCGTTCGTTAGTGAATTTGCGATGTAACGAAAATGCCCAACGCTAGCGAATTGACGCTAGCGTTTGGCGCTTCGGCACTTAGTGAATTTGCCCCTTAGAGTCTACAGTTTAGATTCCAAGATGAAAACCCACGACATCTCTCACATGTAAATACTGCATGGAACTGCTGCTCCAACACCACATACATGTGACAAGACACACTGAGTAATACAGGTATAGGATCCCTTATCTGGAAACCTGATATCCAGAAAGCTCCGAATTACGGAATGGCTGTCTCCCATAGACTCCATATTATCAAAATAATCCAAATTTTTAAAAATGATTTCCCTTTTCTCTGTCATAATAAAACAGTAGCTTGAACTTGAACCCAACTAAGATATAATTTAAAAAAAAAAAGATATAATTAATCCTTACTGGAAGCAAAACCAGCCTATTGGGTTTATTTAATGTTTAAATGAATTTCTAGTAGAGTTAAGGCATGAAGACCCAAATTACAGAAAGATCCGTTATCCGGAAAACCCCAGGTCCCAAGCATTCTGGATAACAGGCCCCATACCTGTACCAGTAAACCCACTTGCACTCATATTTACACTGGCTACTTACAGTCTCCCAAGTGCAATTCCTCACAAATGCACTTAATTCACATGCAACACTTAGATCACATGCAACACTTGCTTAGCAGCTCCCACACAGTCACAGAGTTAAGGTTTCAAACCACAGAACACAAAGCCTGATCAGAATTTACCTGATTAACTCCTCCCCCTTAATTAGCCGGCAGAGGGAAAGAGAAAAAAAATGTACAAGTGTGTGGGGATGCAAGGGGGGAGGCGCAGGGCAGGGGTGTGGGAGTAGCCTGGGGCACCCCAGCTTTAAACCTGGCCCTGCTAAAATATAAAAAGCATGAATGAATAAAATCATGGAATGAATCTGAATAAGAATACAAAAACCTAGAAAATCTCATTTGCACCAATTTTTTGTGCTTTAGAAAGTTTGAAAAAAAGTACAAATGTTTAATAAATCAGCTCCTTAGGGCCCAATCGGGTTCATTTCTTCAAACTTTAGTCTAACTTTATAAATCTAAAAATCTTTTAGAGCTAAAAATCATGTAACGAATGGTTTCAAAACATGACATTTTCACCATTTATTAAGTGTGGAAACCACACAAAACTCAAATGTAAAAGTATGCCATCTAAAAGCTGTCAAGGTCACAGAAGTCAGTGGTTAAAAAAACACAACACAAATTTGAATTTTGATAAATAGGTTTCCCCGTGTTGCACACACTGTTGTCCTTATTGCACATTAAATGGTTAATAACGTTTGTCATTGAGACTGTATTATGTAAATTGGAGATGAGCTTCTTATGTCTTTTGGTTTAGTGGAGATTAGCATATAGCACAAGCTGTATTTTTAGATCTTATTTATATAAATCCATTCCTGCTTCAGAGGTCAGCAATTAGCTGTTGATTTGTAAATTGAGCCAAGACAATTAAAGAAACTTAGTGTAAATATAAGGAATAATTTATTAAAGGAGTGGTTAACTTTCAGTATGCTATAGAATGGTTTATTCTAAGCAACTTTTCAATTGGTCTTCATTTTTTATAGTTTAAAAAATATTTGTCTTCTTCTCACTCTTTTCAGCTTTCAAATGGTGGCCACTGACTCCACCTAAAAACAAATACTCTGCTTGGATTCATATTTAAATAACTCAAAAACCGAATATTGTCTTAGAATATCACTCTCTACTTCATACTAAAAATTAATTTAAAGGTGAACAACCCAATTAAAGGTGACAAGGTGCAAAGTGGAAAACAAGCCACAAAGCCCTATGTTTTTCTAGCCACAATGCACCTTACTTTTATTGTGCTACTGCTGTCAGGTGCAAATCTTTGTATCTCCAGTTTGAAAGAGAATGACTCACCATGTAAGGGGCAGCCACAGGACATCCATGTGCACATGCTATAGCAGTGCATCATTCATGAGACACAAGGAGGAGCATCTGTTGATGCAAGCTACATGAGGCACTATGTGCTGAGCAGTATCTTAAAGT
The DNA here is from genome assembly GCF_017654675.1 of Xenopus laevis. Lineage (NCBI taxonomy): Eukaryota > Metazoa > Chordata > Amphibia > Anura > Pipidae > Xenopus > Xenopus laevis. Next base: position 67,721,557 of record NC_054379.1, on the reverse strand, counting down.
AGAACCCCCTACTGCTAAAAGCCCTCATTCACCACCCTCCACTGGCCCCCCTCCCTTCTTCCTCCCCATATAGTGTTCTAGTAAGAAAAATGATCTGTACAGAAATACTGACTTATATATGCAGAGTATCGCATAAGAATGCAAAGGATGGTGTCGAATGGGGGCTTTTAGCAGTAGGGGGGTTTATTTCTCCTTTAAGCCAGAGATTAAATGCAGAGTTTTCTGAGCACTGAGCACTGTGCTCTGGAGACCTGCCCTAGATGTGAGATGTGCGACGGGTGCAGTGGGCATTCTGCACTTCGCAAGGTATAGTGCTAAGTGAACGGCAGTCTAAATGCTCTTTTGTGCCAATTCATTAATAAATGATCCCTCTACAATGCTACTTCCCAGGTATGGGAATTCTTTTGCAGAAACCTGCTATCCAGAAAGCTCCACATTTCAGGAGAGTCAATTTGAAGAAAATAAACCAACATTTATTTATAATAATTAAACAGTACCTTGTACTTGATTTTAACTAAGCTGCATAAATCCATATTTTTTGCAAAACATTTCTATTGGGTTTATTAAAAGATTCAATGTTTGAGTAGACAAGAATTTGGCAATCCAAACAACAGCATTCATAATATATCCCATAAATGTATGGTGGTCCTTAAAATGTCACTTGAGGTCTGCTTGCAGTAAAACGTTAACGCAACTTAGTTAACTCAGTGACTTGTATAGAACTATAAAGAAACAGAGCTTACTGCAGAACCTTTTCTGAAAATAGATTTCATTGTTCCAGCATATACAGTGTATGTCAACACAATAGAATCAATTTACAGAGGTTCTGCAGCAAGGTCTTAATTTCAAAGTTCTATACAAGTCATTGTATTTAAACATGAATCATTTCATGTCTTTATGTTTTATGTGAGGTGACCATACTTTGCTTAAAGGGAACCCGTCACCCAATAAAAAATTATTCAGATTCCTATTTTATCACATTAGTCAAGTAAAATGAACTTTAATTACACTATATAAATTATTTGAATCTTGTTTCCTTCAGTCTGGGAATTCATAATTATAGTAAGCAGGCAGGAGCCATTTTGTGGACACTGTTATTAAGGCAAGCCTTGCATCATCTAAGAATCTTGTTTGTGAACCTGAATGGGGGACCCAATTAAATGCTCTGGCTACACAATTAAATTGTGAAGAGAATGAGGGAATGTGGGGACAGCAGTGAACTCAAGGAAGTGCTGCATGGAAAGTGAAAGTAATTGCCTGCCCCGCCTCTATGCCTAAGGCATAGAGGAGGGGCAGACAATATTTTTTATTTAGAAATTTTTATTTTCTGTAAAACGTTTACAAACATATCATTAATACACGTATGATCATATAAGTTGTGATTCTAGTTACATTATCAAAGATTGGCATGTTAAGTTCGCTTTAACTGTCTCGCAGGTCCAACACATGTGGTAGAATGTACCCCGCTCTCCACATCCTCCAAAACATTGGTGGGCCAGTGGGCAGACAATATTTGATTGACAGCTGAGATGTTTAAATAAGATCACACAGCTATAAATGTTTTAATAAAAAATAGAAATTGGATTTCATGTTTAATTTGAAAAGGACTTTTAATATACAGATTTTTGTGGCTGACAGTTCCCCTTTAAATGTAAAAATAATTACTCAGTTTCAGCCAGTAAAGCCTCTCATCTTATCAAAGTTTTTTCTAAGCACAACTATTGATAATGATTCATGAAGTCACGTAAAATCAAGAAGCACAGCCTTAGATAGATAGATAGATAGATAGATAGATAGATAGATAGATAAACACGGCCTTAATTTATATTTTCCAGCTAGGTTTAATATGATTCACAGCAAACCTTTGCAACGTAAATGTATTTTATTACAATAAACCAGGTACAATAAACCAGGGAAAAGTAGCATTTCACAAACAGCAGTCAATTAGTAGTCATCTGATAGCAGGAACATTTTGTGCAATGAGCATCACTAATTCTGCTTAAACAGTTTTCTTCAGATGTCAAAGATTTTTGTATTATTATAGAATTTTATCTAAATGCAGCAGTTGTATCATAGTCGAAATGCAAAATAAATTTGTGCTAAGGCTGACCTTAACACAAAATAATTAGTAATTATCAACGTATTGTAAAGCAGATGATGATGTTATTTCCATAACTCTGCTAACATGCTGCAGTCTGGACTTCTTCAAAGAGATCTGTCCTCAGAATGACAACAATATGTAGCCACACAGACTCATTGTAAACCTCACACATTGCCCTTTATTCACTATGCCATCCTTAATAAATGCATTTGCCTCTACTGGGATACTACATCTCTCTGTGCTGCCCCCTCAATCTGCAATGCTTGTTGTCTGAATTTTGGCAGCATTGTCTGCAAAAGTACAAGGCTACATGGCACTGTGAATATTGCTAGATAATTCCTATATGGCACACTTGCTAGTCACCTGAATGTTCCATGGACTCACGGTTCAATTTGTTGCCTGGCAAGAAACCAATTACTGTGTGTCTCCTGGGAAATAATTAGTAATGGCCAAGAGAATTGTCCAGTTGTCTGCATCAATCCTGGTATGTCTTAAAGAGGAAATTCACCATTAGATAACATTTTAGTACATTATATTTCAACATATTATTCTCTCATGCAAAACTGTATGTGTGAGGTGGCATGTGGAGGTATAAATGTACCTCATTCAAGGTGATTTTCATTGAATTTTATCAGAATTGGCAATTTGGCATTTTAGTTGCCTTCACTTACCTACTACCTGCTGTGTCAGGCAGTTTCAATTTACAACAGGAAGTTGAATGGTTTGCTTCAGGCATTTCTCTGTTATCTATAATACACTGTAGAAAAATTGCAATTAGCCTGAATTAGCTTGTACAGTATAATGTATTACATATTTATTGTAAGATTTCGAGATCCGTAACAGACACTTTATTCACTTTAAAGAGATACTGATACCAGAAATTAAACTATTTTACATCTATCATAAAATTGCTTTTAAACGCCACTTATAACTTCGCCAAAAAGTATTTGCACAATGCTTTTACATTACACGTCTGATGTCCCATGTTCCTGTATGAGTGGGCTGCCATATTCGTGCAGCATTAGAAACTAAAACTGACAGGCTGAGATGGGACAGTCAGGTTGGCAAAACAGTCAGGTTTAGAAATATCAGCTAAGAACTTACAAAAACAAACCTCTCATGACAAGTACATTAGAGGACATTATAGACAAATGGAAGGGTACCTTTTTACCCATAAAGTGGATCACCATACCAGAGGCCAACCCTTTAGACTAGAAGAAAAGAACTTTCATTTGAAGCAACGTAGGGGGTTCTTCACAGTCAGGACAGTGAGGTTGTGGAATGCACTGCGGGTGATGTTGTGATGGCTGATTCAGTTAATGCCTTTAAGAATGGCTTGGATGATTTTTTGGACAGACATAATATCAAAGGCTATTGTGATACTAAACTCTATAGTTAGTATAGGTATGGGTATATATAATTTATGTGAAAGTAGGGAGGGGTGTGTGTATGGATGCTGGGTTTTCATTTGGAGAGGTTGAACTTGATGGACTTTGTCTTTTTTCAACCCTATTTAACTATGTAACTATGACCTATAGGTAACTTTTAAAGTACATTCATATTTTAAAATGTACTTTTTTAGCGTCAGTATCACTATAAGGCAGTTTATTTACACACAGGGGTGACCACCTCAGCATACAAACTGTAAATCATAAAAATAAACCTGCCCACTGGGAGCTACCTACACACATTTGATGAGTTCCCTCACTAAACTGAGCCCCTTGTGAACTACCAGTAGGAAAACCAATGTTTTCTGGTCATTCCTGTACTCACGATTCTTCTTGCTCAGCCTCCTGGCATTCCTCAGTTTTACAGACAGACAGACTCTATGTCACAGGCTCCCCCTGCTCCTTGCAGTTGCAGGCAGCACCCCTGGTCCCTTTGGGAGTTTTAACACAGGCAGGTAACCCTACTGCTGTGCGCTGCTCAGAGAGACCTTCCCGGCAGTTTCACTACTTTTCCACAGGACAACCTTCCTATGGAAAGTGAGCTCCAATATGCAAGCTGGACTTACAGAATGGAGTGTTCCTTCCAAAATACTCCAGCTTCCAGGACCTGACAGCTAACATTTATTTTTTTATATATATACACCATACTATATAACATGGAGCAAATCTGCCTGTAAGAATGGGCTAAAATGACATATAGATGTTAAGTTCAGCTGCAAATGTAGTGTAGGGCATCAATCCATATTCAAAAAGCACATTGCAATTGTTTATATATATGTTATCACCAGTAAGAAAGGAACTCAAGGTTCCTTTTTTTAATTACCCTTAACCCAAACCCCTACCTAGCATTACTTCCAGCTCCAGAAACTTCAACCAGGCATAACTTGAGCAACATTTAAAAATTAAAGTGTTGGTAATGCAAATATCATGTAATGTTGCCATGCACTGGTAAAAACTGATGTGTTTGCTTCAGAAACACTACTATAGTTCCTATAAACAACCTGCTGTGTAGCAATGACAGAAACTTGAAAAAAGGGCTATATGGCACAGGTTATATAGATAACAGATAACACCATTATGTACTACAGAGCTTATGTGCTATCTGCTGTTTAACCTGAGTCTTTTCTCTATTGAATGGTTGCCCTGATTGCTACAGAGCAGCTTATTTAAATAAGTAATAGAAGTGTTTCTGATGTTTGAGATGTATGTTTAGGCGGTGGCTTTTATGGAACAAATAGTACTCCAGGGTGTTAGCAGGTACTTTCACACTAAGATTATTACAAGTGACAGATATTGAGAAATGCAACATTGCTTCTCTTCTACCATTTACTCATAGAAAAGAAATTTGTATTGATGCCTGTTGCGCTAACAACGTCAACGAAAGAGAACACAATCTGCTAACAGTTACTTTAACCCCTCAGCAGCAATCAGAGAGATATATTATTCAGAGGCCTCAACTCAGAACAAAGATTGCACTTACAACAGTAGCCATTTTATTAAAGGGCAAGTAACACAAAAATGTTAAAATTCACAAATGTGTGCATGAATAATGCCACTTCTTCACTTTCAGATATGTGTAAAATACCTTTACAATAATGTCATAGATTTTTAGGTCAAATTCATAAATATTTATTATCTATGAATATCTAAATGTTGATTAAAAAAAAAAAACCAGAATGGTTTATGTATACGGCAGGTCAAAATTCAAATTCAAATTGGTAGGCTATTGTAATACTAAACTATAGTTAGTATAGATATGGGTTTCTATAATGGGTATATATAATTTATGTGATGGAGGGGTATGGATGCTGGGTTTTCATTTGGAGGGGTTGAACTTGATGTACTTTGTCTTTTTTTAACCCAATTTAACAATGTAACTACTGTAACTATGTAACTGCAAATTGTCCTGAATTGTTTTAATAAGAAAGTGTATTAGCTTTATGGTAAAACTGCATTATACTTTTGCATTTAATACACCCCTTTCTTTGTATATCTCCAACTTTCCCTCAATCATACATTGCTCTGTACCATTTAACATAACTCTCCAACTTTCAAATTTTTATGTACCTCCCACCTGCCTGTCCCATCATCCCTTTTGTGGCAGGAGGAAGCAACTCAGTCCTGTTAACACCTTGCTATACATTTGAATTCTTCCAGCAATATGCTACTAATGCTTAATGTTTTTTTGTTTGATAATATAACATATACATACTCCATTTCAAAGGACATAGCCAGTGAGAGCCAGGAGGTCTCTGAAGCCTTAAAATGTAAGATACTGATTATTGATACATTTTGATACTATAATAATATATTCTGTAGCATTTACAGGAGCATCAATTTAATTGAAATCTTTCTTGCTAATTTTCTTCATCGAGTGAATTCTGATTGTGTTTGAAGGTTCATAAGTACATCCTTCATCATCTTTTAAACTCCCATTGGTCTAATTTTCCAACTCCCTTAGCAATGGTGCTGCTTATTTGCCTTCTCCATCTGTTATATCATTGATACAAGAAACAAATAATTCACAAGACCTAACAACAAGCCCAGTAGTTCTCAATGAAGAAAGCACTACAAAATGTTTTTCTAAATTGTTTCAGTGTAAATATGCACATTAGCTTTATGTTACTCATGCATTATGTTTGTGTTAAACAAGCTGAGTTGTATGATTTGCATCATTAGCAGGGATGTCCATAACATGCCACGGCAGATAGGAGTATACTGTCAACTTTAATGCTGTACTTAGTACAACATGTTTTAGCTAGGAACCTACTTCATTAAGCACAATTTACCAAATAAAGCAACTACAGGTACATAAAACAAAATTTTACACAAACCTGTTACCAGGCATAAATTGATAATGAATAATGAACACAATGAATAGAGAGAGTTACATATTATGCACAACAAAAATATAAGTAAGAGATCCATAAGAGAGAGAGAGAGAGAGAGAGAGAGAGAGAGAGAGAGAGAGAGAGAGAGAGAGATTAAATCAACATTGTGACAGGTTCTTTAAAATCACACTTTATTAGGACAATTTAAAGATGTTTGCACCTGATGCATTCCAAATATACTACTACTTAAACCCCAGAACCGCGCGCACACACACGCACACACATACAAAGCACCTATATATGTGTTTACTCAACAGGAACCAGTATATATTTCCTTTATTTTCTTTCTACAGGCAAAAGGTAGTAGTTTCCGCGGTTTTTTTGATGATCATGTGATTGCCACTGCCATTAATTAATGAATTCCAGAGTAAATTAAAAGGCAGAGCAAACAGTTAAACATAAAAAAAATAGAAAAATGCAATACATTTTTGTTTGTGACTTATAATTAATTATCATATGATATAAATCAACAAGTTGTTTGACTTTGCTATATCACCTTCTGCTGTTACGTCATACTTGTGTGTTGTTACGTCATACTTGTGTGTCTATACCACATGCCCCCCTTTTTTTCTAAATCAAAAAGTATTAGTAAGAGAGGAAGTAGGCATCAGGCTTATGTACATATACAGTGCCTAATTACCAGACTTATGTCAAAGCCATTATATCACCACAAGGGTTAGGAACATGTACAAAATAATAAAAGCCTACTCCATTTAAATATGTGTCATATATAAACAGTTCCATAATTGAACACAGCACTTTCAAGAGACAAGTATCACACAGGGTTCAATATGATTATATATAGGTGCACTTTCAAGAGACAAGTATCACACAGGGTTCAATATGATTACATATAGGTGCAATGTTAAAGTAAACAAAATTGAATCACTCTCCTTACACTTGAATTGCACAATAACCCTGTATATGATGTTAGGAGCTCTAACTGTTACTGTAGTTACCTGTAAGCTATTCAGTGCTGTGATTCTATTTCTCACCTGAAGTTCCAATATGTGAAAGAGAGTCTCCACTTTAAATAACCTGTACGTTTGTGGAGCAGTTTGCTGTACAGTGTAAGAATGTGATTTTGTTGCCTGGTGCTGAGCCAAACTGTTAATGCCATTTAGTCAGTAGTCTCCATGTGTGTTATTCTCTGAAAGTGCCAAAGCCCTAGCCCATATTATTTATATAAACAAACACCATTATCAGTTGGAGCGCATGACGGAAATTTCAAGGGCGCAACAATCAGATGACTCATTAGACTGATGTAACCAACATTAGTCTTCTTATTATCTACTCAAAACGCCAGTGAGTTTATTAGCATCAAATCTGCCATCCAGGTACATGGTATCTGGGAGATACACAAGCATTACAATTGAATTTGTGGCTTGTGGGGAATTGCCTTCAAGACATAAAAAACATTATAATTGTCTAATATGAAGCACAGTCATAAACCCTGTGTAAAAGCAGAGCAATTTATCATTCACATGTCTCAAACCCATAATACAGAGCCTTGTTTCCATGTTTCCCATACCTGCATCCTACTGGATGCTACAGAAACTACATATACAATTGGCTGCTAATATTTCCACCTTAACATAAAACTATTTATTATGTGGATGTTATAGTTAATAAATGCCATCATTTTTAATAGATCAATCCCAGCAACAGGTCTGCCATGAAATGAATGAGACAGGTGCACAGCTTCTGGGGTTTCGTGTTGCACATCATAGCAGTAAATCATTCCCACTATCAGATACTTAATGACAATGTGTATTTTCTGTAGAAAAATGAACAATCTCTTTACCTTAGATCAAATTCAGTTTCAAAAGTAGTACCCGGGTGAACAAAGATGAAACGAGCAATGTCTCTGCACAAAGAACAATCGCTCAGTGGATTGCTCAGGTGCAGAAGAGAAAACAGCGCAAAGGCAATATCCCATGCTTTCCATTTACCGACACATCCATTCTCTTACAGATTGAGCCCGTGTCACTCTAGGGACATGAACAGCATGAAAAGCAGCAGCCGCAATCTAACTTGCTTCCTCTGCTATTTATTTTCCATCTGTTGCCACATCATTATGTTCCAACAGTATGTTCCAACGCATCATTCCACAGGATCTCTATGGCTGTATTGCCCCACACGCTGCCCCATTTGTTTAGTGCCCGAGTGTCACTTACCAAGAAGATGATCAATGAAAGCCGCTCTATGCCCTCTTCACGCAGAGACAAGCAGCACAAGGCTCGGCATTTATAATCCAGATCCCCTGCACTGTGCCGGGGAACCCATCTTGGCAGCAAGGATAGCACGCAAAGGAGATGAACTGACCCAGCAACAGCAGCTCTCCCCTTCTCTGTCTCTTGAGATCCTCGCACAGCTGCTCTCCACAGTCATTCAGCACATTCACCTTTACTTTCACCCAACTGCCTTTATTATGTGACTTGAATCCACACGTCCCCCCAGGACGAACTGAAGGTTGCTATGCCCCCGTGTGGGCGCTGGAAGTACACGCAGTGCATCCATGCATAGGTTATACCGAGCCTGAATCGAGGCAGCTCTGGTGGTGTTACTTGTTACAGGATATCATTTTACTGAAACCATTGTCTGCTTCTTTTCAAGCTTTGTTTAACCACACCACACATGCAAATAACATTACGTAAAATAGCAAATATGTAGGACTTTTATAACAAACTGAGTTTTTGCGTAATGACGCTGGAAGGCAATATCTGATAGGACATGATGGTCTACGAAAATAGCAAAATAAAAATATTCCAATTACTTTATACTAATGTAGGCATTCCTATGTAACTTTTGCGTTCTATAGAGTATGAAGTTGATGTTATGTGAATGTATTATTGGCACTCATTTGTTGAAACAATTTTGACGCCATTTGTCAGGAGTTCCTGAGAAGTCAAGGAATAATACACTCCCCCTCACACTGTAAACACACACATGTGCCTATTTAGTATGTTCTTTTAAAAAAAAAACGATGAAAAAATTCAACACACATTGCCAGGCTTTGCTGTGTGAAAAACAGCATACCTATCAAGTTTTGTACCAATTTTCAGTGACCGTGTACCTCTGCGAACAAAGCCAGTGTAGCAGCTGCTTGAAAATGCTTTTGGAAAAGACGATGATGATGATCCATCATGGCTTTACATGGTTTTCCATCAAGCGGCTTACTTACAGTTTGAATTTCCCCTATTTAATTTAATGGATTATGTGAGGCCTGAAACAGCATTCAGATGGTGTACAAACCTTGATGAATTTTCTGTTTATTTTACACAGCTTTTTACACCATTTTTTGGCAAGATTGCACAGCATAATTAATAGGCCCCATAGTCAGTCACATGGCGCAAGTATGGTGCACCATGCTCTCTGCACTAGAAAAGCCGGATTTCCAGTTTAAAAACGTAGGTTCTTGAAGTTACTAGGAGCGTAAAAAAGGGGCAACCAGATGGGCGCTGCTGACTGAGACGAGTGCCTCAACTCGCCTCATTGGTGGAGTGACCCTGGCTCACCCGCTTGGCCGGGGATTTCTTAAAGCGATAGAGGAAGCAGCCCCCACTGTCTGGCCCCCCCCAGCAAGCAAGGTCTGCTTCATCTATATTTACACAACTGCCCATAGTGTATATTACAATTTGCTGTACATTATTGTATAATGCACACTAATTAAAATAAAATACACAGCTACAAATTTGCATTCCAGTTGCCACTGGAACCATGCAAAAAAATCCGAAAAGAAAAAAATTATATATATTGGTAAAATAATGGTAGGCAAAGCCAATGCAAATCATATTCAATTTATCTTTAGAGAGCAAAAAATGTAATCTGAGGTGACAGCACAGAAGCCAGCAGCTCTTCATTAAACAGCAACTTCCATCAGTGTCAGTTTTAATCTCTTTATTTTTACCCTTGATGTCTGATACACTGAAAATGTAGTAATGTATTTATGTCAATAACGGAAATATTATTCATAAAGAGTGTTAATTGTTCCTAAAGATTATAGCGGTCATTAACCACACTTGCATCCTTCAGAATGCTGCACTCTGAAAAATTTGGCACAGAGACCACCACCAGCAGGTGCAGGCCAAGCCTGTCCTTACCTATTGATCTATTACACCTTCTATATTACGAATAAAACCTTTTGATTATATCTCCACTTACAAAAATATTGTCATGAGTGAGGGATTTGATGTCTCTATGTCAAAGTCAATAATGAGGGCTCATTGAGCTTGCAGTCTAATTTCATGTATGGGGACAGAGACAATATTTAGTATTAATATAAGTGCATGTTATAAAAGGCTGCAACAGTGCCAGGCTAAGTGCTTTGACAATTGGGGGGGGGGTTCTTAATACCAGGGACCAGCGAGGGGACATGGGCCCAGACTAGGGAAGAGCCACCATTCACGTCAAAGTAAACCCCATATGGTGGCCCCTAGCGATTTACCTCTGGTCATATATTCGAAGCCTGGCACCTCCCTGCATGGTAGAATTTTTTGGGATAACTGTCTCCTGACCTAGTCATTGGTTTCATTAACAGGGCTTAGTCCTCCCCCACCATTAGCTTTTAGAAGAGAGAAATTGCCAAGACCATAACATTGGTTCCACAGGCTTAATCAGGCCTGGATTTGTGGAAAAGCCACCAAGGCACAGGCCTAGGGCAGCAGGATTTTAAGGGAGTGGCTTACTACCCAACCACACCCACATTGCTTCAGAAACACTGGGGATGCACATGAGATATGATAGTTTTTAAAATATCCTTTGCGCCAATCCCCATTGCTCTGGTCACAATCAACAAATTTAATAATCATAACTTTTTAACTAAAATCCCTGTTTTTGTAAATACATGATCAATCAACACATTGATCAATCCCCCCTCTTTTTGGTATGGTTTTTGTAGTGGTCAGATCAGTAGCACTTCCATTGTATTTACAGTAGAACCCCCATTTTCCATCTTTCAGGGGACCAGAAAAAATGGTGTCCAAGAAAATGTAAAATCAGGGAAATGTATTATACATAATATATAGGTGGGACCACAAAACAACAATATAAAATGAAGGGAAACTTAAAATCAGGGGATGTAAAATGGGGGTTCTACTGTATATATTTTTAGCCTTGGAGTGTTCCCATAACCCCCTTTTTTCCAGACTATGGATAAGCAACATGCCTCTTCTGCCTACCCCTAGTTTCTGCCCTGGGCTGCAGTGCACCTGTGAGCAGGTGCTTTATGACGGTTTGATGTTGTTGACTTCTGATTTAAAATTCATGCTATGCAAATACTGTTATCCCTTGCATCAGCATTTGCATGACTTGAACAAGGAATATATCATCAAAAAAACAAACAAACAGTAGATTGCAGAAGTCAAAATTTGAGAGGATGGATATGAATCAACCATGACTTCCAGCCACTTGGCATAAGGAACATAATTATTGATTGGGGTTGTTTACATAGAGAGAACTTGTTCATAGCAGAAACAGAAACACTAATGAACCACTAAGATAAATACTAAAATCATAGGGGGGGTTTACATGGGAATTGAATATTGGGGGAATGCAGTAAACAATGTTAGGAAAAGGATTGTGGAGCACACATGAAAATGGACCAATATTATTGTATTTTCACCTGTGTGTCCTCCATAAGATCCGCAAAACTGTGGTAACATTTAGTCCATTTTTCTCTGTGTATTGCCTTCCCTCAACCACTGATGCCCAAAGTATGAGGAAGTATAGGAAGAGAGCTGCGTGTCGGCGCATTCGCAGTTGGTGCAATCTGCTGGTCCTGAGTATGCGGTGAAAGCAATGGAAATTGCAAAAGCGCCAGAAGAAGATCCGAAGAAAGGATTTCGCCCATGAACTCTTATGCCCTGAATCTGCAATGATGGCTAAGTAAAGAGTTAGGGGTGTTGACACAGGGTAACACCTAGGCTGGGGGGAGCAGGGAGGGGGGTCTATGTAGGGGACTATTTAGGGTAGGGGGGAAGGGGATTTTAATAAAAAGGGGTTGGTTCTCCTATAAGTGTGTTTTCCTGGTTAAAAATTCCATTGTTCCTCTTTAGGGCAGTGGTCGTAAAAGGTTTTCAGTTCAAGGCCTTCCTGAATGTGCCCCTTCAAGTTGCAGAATTTGGTTGGGGACTCCCTTTGCTCATGATGAAATAAGTACTAGAAATAGGAAGATAGTGTGTCAGTCATTCAGTCATAGTTTCAAAAATATCCAGAACAGCTAATACATATTCAATCCAAATCTCATCCTAACTAACCTTCAAGCTGGGCAAGTGTAACTAGATGAGCAAATGGCCATTCTTCCCAACTCTCACCCTAAGTGGTCTTCAGACTGACCCTATGTCCCTGGACAAACCTAACCAGTATCTATGCATAATTTTGGTTGGATTGTCATTCATCATCATCATCATCATTTATTTATATAGCGCTGACAAGAAACGCAGTGCTTTACCATAGTTATTACAAACAGGGAACTAATGGAGGATAACAAACAAGGGTTACAGAGTACAATAGGATTAGAGGGTCCTACAAATTAGAGTTTAAGAAATATAGGTTACATTAGGATTTTAGAAACAATTTTTTGATTTTTGATACAGCAATGATTGAATAATTAAGGGACATTTAATAAGCTTCTTTAAAAAAGTGGGTATTTAAGGAGCGCTTGAAAGTTTGGAAAGAAGGAGAAAGTCTGACAGCTCGAGGCAGAGCGTTCCAGAGAAAAGCAGAAGCCCGAGAGAAGTCTTGTAGATGAGAATGGGCAGAAGTGATGAGAAGAGAAGCAAGGCGAAGATCAGAAGCAGATTGAAGGTTGAGTGAAAGAGTGTATTTAGAGATCAGAGATAAAATACAGGGAGGGGCTCCATTATTAAGGACCTTGAATGTGAGCGTTAGTAATTTGAATTGGATTCTAGAGGAGATTGGGAACCAGTGAAGGAACATGCATATGGGAGCAGCTGATGTTGAGTGTTGAGATAGATAAATGAGTCTAGCAGCAGCATTTAGCACAGATTGGAGTTGTGAAATGTGACTTGTTGGAATACCTGCGAGGAGTAGGCTGCAGTAACGAAGGTGGGAGATGATGAGAGACTGAATCAGTGTTTCAGTTGATTCTGAACTGAGATATGGTCATATGCGGGCAATGTTGCGAAGTTGAATACAACAAAATTTTGTAAGTGTTTGATGTGTGGTGAAAAAGACAGATGCGAGTCTAGGATAACTCCTAGACCATGTGCCTGTGTGGTGGAATGAAAGGTGGTGTTGTTTACTATGAGTGATATCTGAGGGACAGGGGAAGATCTTAGAGGAAATATAATGAGTTCTGTTTTTGAAAGGTTCAGTTTCAGGTGGCGCTGTGACATCCAGGAGGAGACAACAGAGAGACAGTCTCTAACTTGGGAAAGGACAGAATTAGAAAGATCAGGAGTAGACAAGTAGAGTTGGGTGTCATCAGCATAAAGGTGATACTGATACAAGTCCAAACGTCTGAATACGTTTTTCTAGCGAAGTTGTATAGAGCGAGAACAGCAGAGGGCCTAGAACAGAACCTTAAGGAACTCCAACAGAGAGAGGGAACGTAGTAGAAGTAGAGTTAGAGAAGGCAAATTTAAAGGAACTGTCAGACAGATAAGATGTAAACCATGAAAGAGCAGTGTCACGAATGCCAGCTGAGTAAAGAATGTCTAGGAGGAGTGTGTGGTCAACTGTGGCAAAGGCTGCAGAGAGATCTAGAAGGATTAGTATGGAATAAGCACCTTTAGACTTTGCCAGTAAGAGATCCTTGGTTAATTTGGTAAGCGCAGTTTCAGTTGAGTATGTTGGGCCGAAGCGGATTGCAGGGGGTCGAGAAGGGAGTTGTGAGTGAGATGCTGGATCAGGCGTTTGTAAACAAGCCTTTCTAGTAATTTGGATGCAAATGGAAGAAGGGAAACCGGACGATAGTTAGCGGGAGAGCTGGGATCAAGGAAAGGTTTTTTGAGGATAGTAGTGATTAGTGGAGAGTGAAAGGTTGAATAGGTGGGTAAGTGCAGGAGATAGTGTATCAGAAATTGGATAGAGGAGGCGAGAGGGTATGGGGTCAAGGGAGCAGGTTGTAGGTTTTGAGTAGGCTAGAAGTTTGCTAACTTCATCTAGTGTTGCTGGGGTGAAGGAGTGCAAAGTGAATGTGAGTGGACTGCACGTTAGTCTTGGATTGCTGTCAGACAGTATGCTCAGGTTAATGAGATCGATTTTTTCATTAAAGAAATGAAAAAGGCAGATAAAAATGTAATCTTCCAATGCACTATGTCAGCCATGCTAGTAGAATGGCAGATAAGGAAATGAATGGGAGCCACAACTCCTGCTTGTTTTGAACAATTGGAAAGCGCTTCACAAATATTAAAGGGGAACTAAAGTCTAAAATATAATAATGCTAGAAATGCTGTATTTTGTATACTAAACATAAACTTACTGCACCAGAAGCCTAATTAACCCTTTAAGTGCCACCGAATGTAGAATCTACATTCTGTGGAAAAGTAACTGCCACAGAACATAGATTATAAATTCTGAAGCATTAAAGGGTTTGGGAATGGATGAGCGGATTTTAAAGCCCCACACTTTGCTCCTTCTTGTTCCCCAGCCCCTAGGCAACGAGCCTAGGTGGGGAACGAGTGGCCTCTGAGTTGCGATCGCCCAGGGGCCACAAAGGCAGCAGCAGACAATGGAAGTGTTCTGCTACTGGGTGCACTTCTTGGATCACAAGCTCTGCCCACTTACCAGGGCTTGCGAAGAAAACTGTGCCATCTCTTCCTCTGCCCTCCTGAACGATCATGAGCCTGCTACCTCCAGGTTACTGCCCCCCCAAATACACACTTATTTTAGCAATACACACTTACATTCACACTTACAGACACACATACAATTTTGGGGGATCACACACATTCTCAGCACTCACACACGCTTGCACACATACACACAACACGCGATTTGTCAATTGTACACACACATACACACTTTCACTATTTTGTGTCTTTTTTTATCGCATCATCCGTTTTATAGCCATTGAGAATAGCATAATTGATAATTGCCCTGCGCAATACCTTGTGTATGTTATTTCTGTGATTATATTGCAATTTCTGTCATTTTGGTGCATTTTTAGCCATTTTATTGCATGTTTAGCCATTTTATTACATTTTTATCCTTGTGTCGGTGTTGTTTGCTTATTTCTGTCCGTAAAACCTATTTGGCCATGCTAAAATATTCAAACTTTAATTCTGTCTGCTGATTACACTAGACGAAGAAAATGGATTTTATTCCATTTTGCTCAGCTTTGTTACTTCATTTTACCCATGGAAATGTTGTGTGCTATATACAGTCATATGAAAAAGCTTGGGAACCCCACTCATTCTACATCTGAACAAAGATTTTTAGTAAAGCCGTATTCAGTTGTATGAAATTAAATCAAATGTGAAAAACTGGCTATGCAAAAATTTGGGTACCCTTGTAATTTTGCAAATTTGTATGCATGTAACTGCTCAATACTGATTACTGGCAACACCAAATTGATTGGATTAGCTCGTTAAGCCTTGAACTTCATAGGCAGGTGTGTCCAATCATGAAAAAAGGTACAGCATTTAAGGTGGCCAATTGCAAGTTGTGCTTCTGTTTGACTCTTCTCTGAAGAGTGACAGCAGTCAAAGCAACTCTCAAAAGATCTGAAAACAATGATTGTTCAGTATCATGGTTTAGGAAAAGGCTACAAAAAGCTATATCAGAGGTTTAAACTGTCAGTTTCAACTGTAAGGAATGTAATCAGGAAATGGAAGGTCACGGGCACAGTTGCTGTAAAACCCAGGTCTGGCAGGCCAAGAAAAATACAGGAGCAGAATATGTGGAGGATTGTGAGAATGCATACAGACAACCCAAAGATAACCTCCAAAGACCTGCAAGAACAACTTGCTCCAGATGGTGTATCTGTACATCGTTCTACAATTCAGCGCAATTTGCACAAAGAACATCTGTATGGCAGGGTAATGAGAAAGAAGCCATTTCTGCACTGACACCACAAACAGAGTCGCTTGTTGTATGCAAAAGCTCATTTAGACAAGCCACAGTCATTTTGGAAAAAAGTGCTTTGGACTGATGAGACAAAAATTTAGTTACTTGGTCATAACAAAAAGCGATTTGCATGGCGAAAGAAGAACACCGCATTCCAAGAAAAACCCCTGCTACCTACTGTCAAATTTGGTAGAGGTTCCATTATGCTGTGGGGCTCTGTGGTAAATTCAGGGACTGGGGCCCTTGTTAAAGTCAAGGGTCGGATAAATTCAACCCAATATCAACAAATTCTTCAGGATAATGTTCAAGCATCAGTCACAAAGTTGAAGTTAAGCAGGGGTTGGATATTCCAACAAGACAAGGACCCTAAACACACTTCAAAATCTACAAAGGCATTTAGGCACAGGGAGAAGTACAATATTCTGGAATGGCCGTCACAGTCCCTCGACTTGAATATCATCGAAAATCTATGGGATGATGTGAAACAGGCTGCTTGGTAGCCATCAAATTTAACTGAACTAGAGAGATTTTGCATGGATGAATGGTCAAAAAAAGCCGCCATCCAGAATACAGGCTATAGGAGTCATATAGAGGCTGCTACATTTGCGAAAGGAGGCTCAACTTAGTATTGATGTAATATCTCTGTTGGGGTGCCCATATGTATACACCGTCTAATTTTGTTATGATGCATATTGCATATTTTCTGTTAATCCAATAAATGTTATGTCACTCCTGAAAAACTACATAAAGCATGTTATATATTAAAAGGAATTTGCTACTTTGAAAGCTCAGCCAATGATACAAAAAAACTCCAAAGAATTAAGAAGGGTTCCCAAACTTTGGGGTCTCTGTGTGCAACATAGTTTGGTAAATCTATGTATATTGGGCATCAACTTGTTTAGAAGACCGCTGACATTCATATTTATAATGTCTTTTGCTGGTATGTTATAAAATGTGGGATATACAAAGGGGTAAAATGCAAGCTTTGTGACTATTTTCATAAATTTCATAAAAAGCATTATGTTTAGCATACAGTGCCGGGCCAAGCCGACCAGTGCGCCCAAGGCAACCCGGCCAGCCAGCCCGTTCCCCCGCGCGCGCGTCTAAATGTGAGCGCGCCTGACTTCAACTTGCGCGTGCATGCAAATTAACAGAGGGGAATGAGGGGAGAGCATCTTATGGGAGGGGAGCGTTTGATGGGAGGGGAGAGAAGGGAGATTTAGATTTGTCAGAATTTATACATTTGGAAAATATATGGTTTTCTAGGGTCTCTATACTGTTAGGGGTTCTTATGGTGCATAATACACATACCGTGTGCTTTTATTATAGTGTCATACGTGAAAATTCATATGTACTATTTTCATTTGTATGCCGCCTAGTTTGGTAAATCTTTTTATATCAGGCATCAAACTGTTCAGTACACCCCTGGTGTTCATATTTAGGATGCTTTATGCCTGTAGACTAAGAAATGTGCGGTATATAATTGGGTAAAATGCAAGCTTTGTGACGGTTTTCAGAAATTTCATCAAAACCGTTATGTTCAGCATAGCTTTATGGTTTGGTAGTTTGCAGTAGAAAAGCTAGAATTTCTTACCAGAGCACCTCCTCCAAGGACTGGGAAAAAAAACATTTAAATACTCCTTCCTTCCCCCACATCCCTCAGTGTTTATTAACAAGATCAAGACACCAAGGGCTGCTACATCAACAAACAGAAATTTATCAGGGAGGGAATTATGTGCTGCCTAAGGGGACCTGAAGGAACTGCAATTTCCAGTAAGAAATTCTAACTTTCTGTCAACTCCACAGGAAGTACACTACAAGAGATTAGGGATGTAGCGAACGTCGGAAAAAAAGTTCGCGAACATATTCGCGAACTTGCGCAAAAATGCGAGCGGTTCGCGAACGGTTCGCGAACCCCATAGACTTCAATGGGAAGGCGAACTTTAACATCTAGAAAAGACATTTCTGGCCAGAAAAATGATTTTAAAGTTGTTTAAAGGGTGCAACGACCTGGACAGTGGCATGCCAGAGGGGGATCAAGGGCAAAAATGTATCTGAAAAATCTGCCTGTGTGTGCTTGGAAGAGATAGTGTAGGGGGAGAGCTGTTAGTGATTTCAGGGACAGATGATAGTAAGTTTGCTGGCTAGTAATCTGCTTGATACTGCTCTGTATTGGAGGGACAGAAGTCTGCAGGGATTTGAGGGACATTTTAGCTTAGGTAGCTTTGCTGGCTAGTAATCTACTGTTCTCTTTAAACAACTGCCATACGTTGACCTTGTAGGCATTGTTTGCCCAGTTTTTTTGGACGCAGCCACTGAAGCACAGTTGCCAGAAAAAATATGCCATATAAATGCTGAAAATAGTCATTTTTCGCCATACGTTGACCTTGTAGACATTGTTTGCCCAGTTTTTTTGGACGCAGCCACTGAAGCACAGTTGCCAGAAAAAATATGCCATATAAATGCTGAAAATAGTAATTTTTCGCCATACGTTGACCTTGTAGACATTGTTTGCCCAGTTTTTTTGGTTGCAGCCACTGAAGCACAGTTGCCAGAAAAAATATGCCACATAAATGCTGAAAATAGTCATTTTTTGCCATATACGTTGAGTCAACGTATGGCAAAAAATGACTATTTTCAGCATTTATATGGCATATTTTTTCTGGCCTCTGTGCTTCAGTGGCTGTGGCCAAAAAAACTGGGCAAACAATGCCTACAAGGTCAACGTCGTTGACCTTGTAGGCATTGTTTGCCCAGTTTTTTTGGCCACAGCCACTGAAGCACAGAGGCCAGAAAAAATATGCCATATAAATGCTGAAAATAGTCATTTTTTTGGTCGCAGCCACTGAAGCACAGTTGCCAGAAAAATTATGCCATATAAATGCTGAAAATATAAATTTTTTTGGTTGCAGCCACTGAAGCACAGAGGCCAGAAAATTATGCCATATAAATGCAGAAAATATGCATTTTTTTGGTCGCAGCCACTGAAGCACAGTTGACAGAAAAATTATGCCATATAAATGCTGAAAATATAAATTTTTTTGGTTGCAGCCACTGAAGCACAGAGGCCAGAAAAATTATGCCATATAAATGCAGAAAATATGCATTTTTTTGGTCGCAGCCACTGAAGCACAGTTGCCAGAAAAAATATGCCATATAAATGCTGAAAATAGTAATTTTTTTGGTTGCAGCCACTGAAGCACAGAGGCCAGAAAAATTATGCCATATAAATGCAGAAAATATGCATTTGTTTGGTCGCAGCCACTGAAGCACAGTTGACAGAAAAATTATGCCATATAAATGCTGAAAATATAAATTTTTTTGGTTGCAGCCACTGAAGCACAGAGGCCAGAAAAATTATGTCATATAAATGCAGAAAATAGGCATTTTTTTGGTCGCAGCCACTGAAGCACAGAGGCCAGAAAAAATTAAACCAGTAGGGTTTGCACCCTAGTTTGTAACGGTGGCGGAGGGAGGAGGAGGACGCTAAAGGACAGCTGTGTGTGGAGTCATGAGGCTTGAAGAGAAGGACAGCTGCATAGAAGTCAGAACAAGTCTTCCGGCGTGCAGTAACCCTCCGAGATCCACCCCTCATTCATTTTAATAAAGGTCAGGTAATCGACACTTTTGTGACCTAGGCGAGTTCTCTTCTCAGTTACAATCCCTCCTGCTGCACTGAAGGTCCTTTCTGAGAGCACACTTGAGGCTGGGCAAGACAAGAGGTTCATGGCAAATTGTGACAGCTCTGGCCACAGATCAAGCCTGCGCACCCAGTAGTCCAGGGGTTCATCGCTCCTCAGAGTGTCGATATCTGCAGTTAATGCCAGGTAGTCCGCTACCTGCCGGTCGAGGCGTTCTTTGAGGGTGGATCCAGAAGGGTTGTGGCGCTGCCTTGGACAGAAAAACATTTGCATGTCTGACGTTACAGACTGGCCAAAGGGCTTTGTCCTTGCAGGTGTGCTCGTGGCAGGATTACTGGCACCTCTGCCCCTGGAATGTTGATGAGTTCCTGAAGTGACATCACCCTTAAAAGCATTGTACAACATGTTTTGCAGGCTGGTTTGTAAATGCCGCATCTTTTCGGACTTGTGGTATGTTGGTAACATTTCTGACACTTTATGCTTGTACCGAGGGTCTAGTAGCGTTGCGACCCAGTACAGGTCCTTCTCCTTAAGCCTCTTGATACGGGGGTCCTTCAACAGGCATGACAGCATGAAAGACCCCATTCTCACAAGGTTGGATGCAGAGCTATCCATCTCCGCTTCCTCATTATCAAGGACTGCATCATCCACGGTCTCCTCCCCCCAGCCACGTACAAGACCAGGGGTCCCCAAAAGGTCACCACTAGCCCCCTGGGAAGCCTGCTCCTGTTGGTCCTCCTCCTCCACAAAGCCACCTTCCTCTTCTGACTCCACTTCTGGCACCTCTCCCTGCGTTGCAGCAGGTGCCTGGGTTCGTTCTGGTGATTCCGACCAGAAATCGCGCGCTTCCAGCTCCTCGTCACGCTGGTCTACAGCCTCATCTGTCACTCGTCGCACGGCACGCTCCAGGAAGAAAGCGAAGGGTATTAGGTCGCTGATGGTGCCTTCGGTGCGACTGACCATATTTGTCACCTCTTCAAAAGGTCGCATGAGCCTGCAGGCATCGCGCATAAGCACCCAGTAACGGGGGAAAAAAATCCCCAGCTGTGCAGATCCAGTCCTACCACCCAGTTCAAAAAGGTACTCGTTGACGGCCCTTTGTTGTTGCAGCAGACGTTCCAACATAAGGAGCGTTGAATTCCAGCGAGTCTGGCTGTCAGAAATCAAACGCCTGACTGGCATGTTGTAGCGCTGCTGAATGTCAGCAAGGCGTGCCATGGCTGTGTAGGAACGTCTGAAATGGGCCGACACCTTTCTGGACTGGGTGAGAACGTCCTGGAATCCTGGGTACTTGGAGACAAAACGTTGGACTATTAAATTTAACACATGTGCCATGCAGGGCACATGTGTTAAATTGCCTAGTCTCAACGCTGCCAACAGATTGCTTCCATTGTCACACACCACTTTTCCGATCTGCAGTTGGTGTGGGGTCAGCCACCGATCGGCCTGTGACTGCAGAGATGACAGGAGTACAGATCCGGTATGGTTTTTGCTTTCCAGGCACGTCATCCCCAAGACAGCGTGACAACGGCGTACCTGGCACGTCGAATAGCCTAGGGGGAGCTGGGGGTGCACAGGTGTGGAGGAGGAGAAGGAGGACCCAGCAGCAGAGTAAGAAGAAGAAGAAGACGAGGTAGAGAGCGATGGAGGAGTAGAGGTGGTGGCAGAACCGCGTGCAATCCGTGGCGGTGACACCAACTCCACTGTTGTTGTTGTGCTACCCATTCCCTGCTTCCCAGCCATTACCAAGTTCACCCAGTGGGCAGTGTAGGTGACATACCTGCCCTGACCATGCTTGGAGGACCATGCGTCAGTAGTCATATGGACCTTTGGCCCAACACTAAGTGACAGAGATGCGGTAACTTGGCTCTGCACATGTTGGTACAGGTGTGGTATTCCCTTTTTAGAAAAAAAATTGCGGCTGGGTACCTTCCACTGCGGTGTCCCAATTGCTACAAATTTGCGGAAGGCCTCAGAGTCCACCAGCTGGTATGGTAAAAGCTGGCGGGCTAAGAGTGCAGACAAGCCAGCTGTCAGACGCCGGGCAAGGGGGTGACAGTCAGACATTGGCTTCTTACGCTCAAACATGGCCTTCACAGAAACTTGGCTGGTGGCAGATGACTGGGAATGGGAACAGGTGGTCAAGGTGGAAGGCGGAGTGGAGGGTGGTTCAGACGGGTCAAGGAGAGCAGAGGTAGAGCAGTAAGATGCTGGACCAGAAGGAGTGTGGCTTTTAGTTTGCCTGTTGCCTTTGAGGTGTTGCTCCCAAAGTGCTTTGTGCTTGCCGCTCATGTGCCTTCGCATAGAAGTTGTACCTATGTGGCTGTTGGGCTTACCAAGGCTCAGTTTCTGACTGCACTCATTGCAAATTACAATGCTTTTGTCAGAGGCACACACATTAAAAAAATCCCACACTGCTGACTTTTTGGAAGTGTGCGATCTGGCGGTAACAGTAGAAGTTGGCGGAGTTTGCGGTATTGGCGGCAATGGCGGGTGCGTTGGCCGGCTGAACACAGGTGCCGATACATGTTGTTGCCCTACTGATCCCTGCGGGCTGTCCTCCCTGCTTCTTCTAAGTCTTATTCTCCTACTGCCTCTCTGACTCTCCGTCTCTCCATCTGAACTACCCTCCTCTTGCTCTCTTCTACTAGGCACCCACAAAACATCAATCTCCTCATCATCATTCTCCTCAGATGCATCAATTTCTTCTGACACATCACAGAAGGAAGCAGCAGCGGGGACCTCCTCCTCATCACTCATTATGTCCATCTCTATCGTGTTCTCTGCCAGAATTAAATCTGGTGTAAGGTCCTCATCTCCTTCATCTTCTTCTGGCAATAATGGTTGCGCATTACTCAGTTCAAGAAACTCATTGGAAAATAACTCCTCTGACCCCAGTGAAGAAGGGGCACCGGTGGTGGAGGAAGTGTTACGTGGGGTGGCCATAGCAGTGGAGGATGAGGAGGATGTTGTGGTAAAGTTAGAAACGGTAGAGGATGGGGTGTGCTGTGTAAGCCAGTCAACTACCTCTTCAGCATTTTGGGAGTTCAGGGTCATTGGCTTTTTAAAACTGGGCAATTTGCTAGGGCCACAGGATTGCATAGCAGCACGGCCCCTAGCACGGCCTCTGCGTGGCGGCCTGCCTTTGCCTGGCATTATTTTTAAAAAAACAACAACAACAACAAAAACTCAGTTGGTTTTTCTGGAAACGATAATACACACAGCTAGATGGCGGGTTGAAGAAAACACTGTGCAAATAATGCCTACAAAGTCAACGTATACACTACTACAGCGGTGGATACGGATTACGTAAAATATATGAATGCTGCTTGAAAAAAAGTAACTCAAGTGGTTTTTCTAGAGACGATAATATTATCAATATTTAGACAAAATGTGAACAAGGTCACACAGCTCGATGGCGGGTTGAAGAAAACACTGTGCAAATAATGCCTACAAGGTCAACGTATACACTACTACAGCGGTGGATACGGATTACGTAAAATATATGAATGCTGCTTGAAAAAAAGTAACTCAAGTGGTTTTTCTAGAGACGATAATATTATCAATATTTAGACAAAATGTGAACAAGGTCACACAGCTCGATGGCGGGTTGAAGAAAACAGTGTGCAAATAATGCCTACAAGGTCAACGTTATACACTACTACAGCGGTGGATACGGATTACGTAAAATATATGAATGCTGCTTGGAAAAAAGTAACTCAAGTGGTTTTTCTAGAGACGATAATATTATCAATATTTAGACAAAATGTGAACAAGGTCACACAGCTCGATGGCGGGTTGAAGAAAACAGTGTGCAAATAATGCCTACAAGGTCAACGTATACACTACTACAGCGGTGGATACGGATTACGTAAAATATATGAATGCTGCTTGAAAAAAAGTAACTCAAGTGGTTTTTCTAGAGACGATAATATTATCAATATTTAGACAAAATGTGAACAAGGTCACACAGCTCGATGGCGGGTTGAAGAAAACAGTGTGCAAATAATGCCTACAAGGTCAACGTATACACTACTACAGCGGTGGATACGGATTACGTAAAATATATGAATGCTGCTTGAAAAAAAGTAACTCAAGTGGTTTTTCTAGAGACGATAATATTATCAATATTTAGACAAAATGTGAACAAGCTCACACAGCTCGATGGCGGGTTGAAGAAAACAGTGTGCAAATAATGCCTACAAGCCAACGTATACACTACTACAGCGGTGGATACGGATTACGTAAAATATATTATGGCTGCTTGAAAAAAGTGACTCCGGTGTTTTTTCTGGAGACGGTAATATTATGGATATTTAGACAGAATGGGAACAAGGTCACACAGCTCGATGGCGGGTTGAAGAAAACAGTGTGCAAATAATGCCTACAAGGCCAACGTATACACTACTACAGCGGTGGATACGGATTACGTAAAATATATTATGGCTGCTTGAAAAAAGTGACTCCGGTGTTTTTTCTGGAGACGGTAATATTATGGATATTTAGACAGAATGGGAACAAGGTCACACAGCTCGATGGCGGGTTGAAGAAAACAGTGTGCAAATAATGCCTACAAGGCCAACGTATACACTACTACAGCGGTGGGATACGGATTACGTAAAATATATTATGGCTGCTTGAAAAAAGTGACTCCGGTGTTTTTTCTGGAGACGGTAATATTATGGATATTTAGACAGAATGGGAACAAGGTCACACAGCTCGATGGCGGGTTGAAGAAAACAGTGTGCAAATAATGCCTACAAGGCCAACGTATACACTACTACAGCGGTGGATACGGATTACGTAAAATATATTATGGCTGCTTGAAAAAAGTGACTCCGGTGTTTTTTCTGGAGACGGTAATATTATGGATATTTAGACAGAATGGGAACAAGGTCACACAGCTCGATGGCGGGTTGAAGAAAACAGTGTGCAAATAATGCCTACAAGGCCAACGTATACACTACTACAGCGGTGGATACGGATTACGTAAAATATATTATGGCTGCTTGAAAAAAGTGACTCCGGTGTTTTTTCTGGAGACGGTAATATTATGGATATTTAGACAGAATGGGAACAAGGTCACACAGCTCGATGGCGGGTTGAAGAAAACAGTGTGCAAATAATGCCTACAAGGCCAACGTATACACTACTACAGCGGTGGATACGGATTACGTAAAATATATTATGGCTGCTTGAAAAAAGTGACTCCGGTGTTTTTTCTGGAGACGGTAATATTATGGATATTTAGACAGAATGGGAACAAGGTCACACAGCTCGATGGCGGGTTGAAGAAAACAGTGTGCAAATAATGCCTACAAGGCCAACGTATACACTACTACAGCGGTGGATACGGATTACGTAAAATATATTATGGCTGCTTGAAAAAAGTGACTCCGGTGTTTTTTCTGGAGACGGTAATATTATGGATATTTAGACAGAATGGGAACAAGGTCACACAGCTCGATGGCGGGTTGAAGAAAACAGTGTGCAAATAATGCCTACAGGGCAAATAATGCCTAAAAGGTCAACTTATACACTACTACAGCGGTAGTAAATAAAAAAAAGTAAAATAAAAAAAAAATGAATATTAAAAAAAAAAAATTAAAGTTGGTGCTGCTGAACTACTAGGAGCAGCAGATTAGCACACCAGTCCCACTCCCCAACACTGCTAGACTAATAGCACTGGGCTCTTATAGTAGTAGTAGTAGTAGTAGTAGTAAAACAACAAAAAAATAAATAAAAGCAGTCCTTACAAGGACTACTGTTATTGCAGCAGTCAGCAGATGAGATCAGAAGCAGGACAGCTGCCCACTGCAGCTACATACAGAGCACTGCAGTAGAAGGTAGATTACTAGCCAGCAAAGCTACCTAAGCTAAAATGTCCCTCAAACCCCTGCAGACTTCTGTCCCTCCAATAACAGAGCAGTATCAAAACGATTACTAGCCAGCAAACTTTCAACTGTCCCTGAAATCACTAACAGGCAGCAGCTCTCTCCCTACACTATCTCTTCAGCACACACAGGCAGAGTGAAAAAACGCTGCAGGGCTTCGGTTTTTATAGGGAAGGGGAGTGGTCCAGGGGAGAGCTTCCTGATTGGCTGCCATGTACCTGCTGGTCTGGGGTGAGAGGGCAAAAAAAAGCGCCAACAATGGCGAACCCAAAATGGCGAACGTCGCGCGACGTTCGCGAACTTCCGGCGAGTGCGAACACCCGATGTTCGCGCGAACAAGTTCGCCGGCGAACAGTTCGCGACATCTCTACAAGAGATATTGAAAAACATCATAGGGAGGGCCTCATAAACCTGTTTATATCACTTTCTCACCAAAAGCAGCCTCCCTTGAAAACATCACTTCAAGTCCATAATGCCTTGTCAATGTATGCAAGGATGCCCAAGTCGCCACTTACATAACTGCTCTGCCAAGTTTCTGCTCTTTGTGCCCATGATGTTGAATGAGCTGCGATTTTAATGGGGGAAGACTTACAGCAAGCTCATAAGCATAGTAATTATCTGCCTTAAGCCATCTTGAAATTGTAGGTTTGGATGTCACCAAACCGGAAGAACTGAAGATAAGGTTCTTTAATAGATAGACTTTGCAATTCACCTGCTCTCTTTGTTGAAGTGAGTTCCACCAACATAACTATTTTGAGAGTAATCAGCATAATTAGAATAGCTGTCCAAGGATGTAAGGAGTACGTTCAGATCCCAAGGAGGACAGATATCTCTCACTGTAAGTCTAAGCCTGTTAGTTGATTTGATGAAGCATTTTACCAATCTGTTTTCACCTAGGGGGTGTCCAAACTTTTTGTAACGAGGGCCAGATTTGGTGAGGTGAATATGTGTGGGGGCCGACCATTGTTTGAAACATTACCATCAATGTACTCATTTAAACAAGGAATCGCATAGCCGTAGCAATAATATTTGGGCACATTAGTGAAATGATCTGCCATTTGGTCCATACTGCTGCCTTTGTGCTGAAGGTGTTAGCAATAAACACGCACTGGCACGTAGTGACACGCTGCTCTTGCATACTTCTTTAGGGCTTAAAGTTTCAATAGATGAACTGACGTGCCCGCACAGTAAACAAAAGAATTATGCGAGAGCGGCGCATCACTACGTGCCAATACGTGTCTATTGCCAACACCTTTAGCACACAGGCAGCAGTATAGACCAAGTGGCAGATAATTTCATTATGTGCCAAATATTACGGCTACGCGATTCCTGATGGCACTGTGCTGGCGAGCCACTTTATTATTAATTTCATGAAGGAGGCTGCGGGCCAGTGTAAATTTGAAAACGGGCCACAATTGGCCCCCGAGTCGGACTTTGGACATACCTGACCTAGAGAAAACCCTCTCATTGCTCCAAGAGTTGCCTCCTAGACTTCAAGAGTAGCAGGCTTGAGTCCTTGTGACACCAATTAGTAAAAAATTGCAATTTTTGTGGAAGGTAGCTGAAGAATGGTGAATGGATCAGAATCAACCCAATTAAAATCTCCTTCAAATTCTAAGATATGTTTTTGAAGTCCCTGATCTCTTTTACCTCTGGTGATAACTCTTATAGAGTCAGTAACTACCATTCAGGATCCAGGCTGAGAGGGCAAGTCTGCTGGGATCTGGGACCCTGATGAAGAAGAGTCCTACTGGACACTAAACGTATTTCTGTCCAGCTGATCTTTTGTAAACCCCTGGTCACCATTGGGAGAGAGTGAAATACATATCCAGGAATGCCGAAAGTCTGCGTAAAGTGGAGAAACTCTGACTGACTAAGAGACCATTCTCCTGGCAGGACTTGTTTCCAACTCCGAAAAACTGCGCTGAGGTTGACTGAGCCTTAATGCACACTACTTGTAGTGCCTGCAGATGATATTCTGCCTCACGCATAATTGATACATCTAGTGCAGTGGTCCCCAACCAGTAGCTCGTGAGCAGCATGTTGCTCACCAATCCCTTGGATGTTGCTCCTAGTGGCCTCAAAGCAGGTGTTTATTTTTGAATTCCTGGCTTAGAGGCAAGTTTTAGTTGCAGAAAAAACAGATGTACTGCCAAACAGATACTCCTGTAGGCTGCCAGTCCATATAGGGGCTACCAAATAGCCAATTACATCCCTTATTTGACATCCCCATGCTTGCGTTGCTCTCCAACTCTTTTTTTACATTTAAATGTGGCTCACGAGTAAAAAAAGTTGTGGACCCCTGATCTAGTGTAATGCTGCGAGTACCCCTTTGCCTGTTTATATGAGACACAACTGTGATGTTGTCAGACTGGACTTTCATTGCAGCTCCCTTTATCCGGTAAGCCATTGCTCTGAGGGCTCTCCAAATAGCCAGTTGCTCCTGGCGATTGGAGGAGAGTGCTGCTTCATGCTGTTACCAAGTACCTTCCAGGTAACCTGCTCCAGAGTGGCTTCCCATCCCTGCCTGCTGGCATTCATGGAAAGGACCAGCCAGTGCAATATTAACCAGGGAGCTCCCTGGGATCTGTCCACATGCTAAGGTATGGTTATGGGGTTGTCCAGAGTGCTCTCTGAACCATCTCAGACTCTCTGGATGGCTGGACTTTAATTGCAGCTCCCTTCATCTGGTGATGAAGGGCCCTCCAAATAGCCAGGTGCTCCTGGTGATTGGAGGGGAGTGCTGCTTCTTGCTGTGACCAAGTATCATGCCAGGTACCCTGCTCCAGAGTTGCTCCCTACCCCTGCTTGCTGGAATTCGTGGAAAGGACCAGCCAGTGGACTATTAACCAGGGAGCTCCCTGGGATCTGTCAACATGCTGAGATATTGTTATGGGGTTGTCCAGAATGCTCTTTGAACCATCCCAGACTCTCAGAATTGTCCTCTGGAGTGGTCTCATGTGAGGTCTGGCCCACAGAACAGCCTCTTGTAAAGATGTCATGTTCAGAGCTGAAACAGCTTTCCTGATCAACTCTCCTCTGCTGAGAGAGGTTAAACAGGGTTCTTTAGATTGACAATCTTCACTGAAGGACGATGTGTGAGATCTTGGGTACAAAAGAACTCCTAGGAACAGTTTCTGTTGCATAGGAACAAGATCTGATTTTCTGTAGTTGAAGCAGAAGGTCACGAGAGTAGGCCAGTGGCGGAACTACTGGGGGAGCAGGGGGTGCGAGCGGGCCAGGGCCCGCACCCCCCTCAGGGCCCGCCGGCAGCTCACCCGCCACTGTCAAATGCGGACAAAAGCGGCCGAACGGAGGGGGCGGGGCCCGGCTGCGCGTCACGCACCAGGGCCCGCCCCCCCTCTAGTGACGCTACTGGAGTATGCTTTCTTAGCCAATTGTCCAGATACAGAACAATCAGAATACAATGAGTCCCCAGATAGGCTACCACCACCACCAGGGCTTTGGTGAAGATTCAAGGAGACAATGACAGGCCGAAAGCATTGCCTTAAACTGCCTTATTTCGGACCTATCCTTGACTTCAATTCTTAGCATATGCTGATGACCCTACCGTATGTAGAAATGGATAGAGTAGTCACCCAACTTGAAAATGGATATCTCTGAGTCCTTTGCCACCTTGTTGAACGAAAAGTTCTCCTCTAGCCCTCCCATTCTGAGTATTTGACCCAAGTAAGCATATTGAGGGTGCTAGTATGGATGGTGTTTTTTTTTTGCAGCTGGCTTGAATATGCCAGGAATATGCCATGGAAGCACAAGTATAAGGCACCTGAACTTTTGTTATATAAGGATGAAGTGCAGCATTAGATGTGTGGAATATCTATTTGTGGAACCCATTGATAGAACTGTGTGGATAAGCAGGTCACAGAGAATATGTTAAACTGGTTGCCATTCAGACACACAACAGGATAAACCTATCCATGTGTATAAGAGATTTGCTGTGCGTAATATATGATGTGATCTATGGGGAGAAACCAATGAGCATGAGTGGATATTAAGAACTTAATCACCCTGAGAGGTATGTAGTCTAAGCCAAGCACCTCTATATGTGCCTTATTCCTTCTTCAATCGAGAACTGCACTGAATTAGAGCGCTACTGATTTAATTAATAACATTTTCCCACATGAAACAATCATTGGGGAATACATAACCTATATAACCTACCAGTATGTAGGGACCCGTAGAGTTAATCCACGGTTTAAAGTGTTAAGGGCCCCTCCCCTGAGCCTCATGGCTTGAGATATGGTTTTCTGCCTGAATTTTCCAGGGGCAGAGCCTTTGGATTGGTGCACATGGCCGATCCCAAAAGGAACCACAAGGTGGTGCTATGCAATCCTATAAAAGATGATGCCATGTGCTCTGTCAGCCATTACAGTTCAGATTACAGTTCAGTGACTGCTGCAGATATTTGTTTCACTTGGGATAGAGTGACAACACCGGCAAAATGTAGGCCTTTAAAGGAGTATGATAGGCCTGCCAAAGGCTGGGCAGGATCCTCCAGTGCCTGAATAACTCAACTGAGATGGTTTGGAGTTTGGATGCCGGATTTCTGTATTCACCTTTTGGAGATGGGTGAGAGATGCAGTTCAGCAATGATGTCAATTTGTGCTCGCGCTATAGACAGTGCTGGGAGCTATGAATGGAGGATCAAACAAGCTGCATGTGTTTCATGGAATGGATTCATAGCTGTGGATGCCTGCTCCAGCTCTGGATGAGCCTACCCATCTGTGTGAATCCCCAGGGTAAGGTGTGCCATGGGGAGGGTAGAAAAAGAGAGGATCCAGGATGGTTTCTGTTTATGACACAGGCTGTTGTTGATGCCTGCCACGAGGGAGCCAGTACCTAACCGGATGGAAAGGTATTTTGGGCTGTAGCACTACCTAGGACCAAGTGTACTCTTTTGGGGACAAGGGATGGAACTCTTGGGCTGCCAAAAGGAGTAGTGCGGGACTTTGCCTGGCAAGGAGGTGTTAGGATTGGACTTGCATAGGTTCCCATGGGAGTGGGTCATTTTATATGATGTGAATGTGTTTTACTTCCCCTTTAATAGTACACTTGTTTTATATAAAGTTATATTGTTATATAATAAAGTGTGTGGGTGATTTGTTTCCTAATAGGAATATCCTCAGGAGTATTCCAGGACCCCATTAGATGGAGGCACTGCCAGAGAAGAGTTTTCCCAGTACCTTTCAACTTGCAAAGGGAACTCAGGACCCGAGTTGGTAAGCTGGTACAACCTTGGCACCAGGGGGGGGTCGCCAAGAGGGTGTTACAGGTATATAACACCCTCCCCCCCCCAGTAACCAGGCCCGGGGACTTTGCCTGTCTAGCTCGCAGCTGTGAGTGTGACAGCATGGACTCACCACACAGAGGATCAGTACAAGTTGCAGCTGCAAGCCCCCTACAGCATCATGGAAGTCCTCCTGACCCTGCTGCTGCAGGTAAGCAGAGCACCAGCCCCAACCTCTTCCACCCCTACCTGCATTTTTCCAGGCACCTCGTCCTTGGAGGACAGTTAAAAACACTGAGGGATGTGGGGGAGGGAAGGAGTATTTAAATGTTTTTTTTTTTTTACTGCACTTGGAGGCGGGGCTCTCTCTTGTAATGTCCTGCCTGGGGACTTGAAGGAAGATGTAATTACCTGCTTTAGATTCATCAGAATGTGTACTATAATGTGTACTAGAAAATATATGGTTTTCTAGGGTCTCCATACTGTTAGGGGGTCTTATGATGCATAATACACATACCGGGTGCTTGTATTGTAGCAGTCTGTCATACATGAAAATTTATATGTACTATTTTCATTTGGGGGTCTCTGTATGCCACATTGTTTGATAAATCTTTTCATACCTGGTATAACACTGTTCAGTACACCCTGGCATTCATATTTCGGATGCTTTTTGCAGGAACGTCACAAAATATGGGCTATATAATGGCGTAAAATTCAAGCTTTGTGACGATTTTCAGAAATTTCATAAAAACCGTTATGTTTAGCATAGCTTTGCAGTTTGGTAGTTTGCAGTAGGAAGATGTATTTACCTGTTTTAGATTATTCAGAATGTGTTATTTCGGAAAATATATGGTTTTGTAGGGTCTCCATACTGTAAGGGGGTCTCACATAATACACATACCGGGTGCTTGTATTGTAGTTATACGGGAGAATTCATATGCATTATTTGGATTTGATATGTATGCCACATAGTTTTGTAAATATATGCATATAGAGCATCAAACTGTTTAGTAGACCCCTATTTAGGATGCTTTATGCTGATAATGATACATGGACAATACAATGCTGGATAGTTAAAGCTTTGAGGCAATTTTCAGATATTTCACCAAAAGCAACAATTTTGGGAAAGCCATATAACTCAGTAGTTTGAAGCAAAAAGGCATGGGTAGCCGTTTTAGATTCGGTAGAATGTGTACTTTCCAAAAATATATGGTTTTGGGGGATAAACATATGTCTGTGTTTTTACCCCACAACAAATGCAGTCAATATGTGTTTTTTTCATTAACTAAAGTTACCCACTGGACTATTTGTATGCACTTAATTTTGGGGCCTCTAAATGCCAGATACTTTGGTAAACCTATGCACATTGGGCACCAAACTGTTTGGAGGAACCCTGGCAATAATATTTAGGGTGCTTTTTCTTGGTATGTAATGATACATGGGCGATATGATGCTGGAAAGTTGAAGCTTTGAGGCAATTTTCAGGTATTTCACCAAAACCAACAAATTTGGGTAAGGCTTGTGACTCAGTAGTTTGGAGCAGAAAGGCGTGGGTACCCATTTTAGATTCGGTAGAATGTGTACTTTCCAAAATATATGGTTTTGGGGGTAAACCTATTTTTCTTTGTTTTACCCACAAAAAAATGCAGTAAATGTGTGAAGTAAAGTCCTGGCTATGCTAGCTTCATATTGGGGTCTCTAAATGCCAGATATTTTGGTAAATCTATGCACAAAAATTCAATTGACCCCTGGCAATCATATTCAGGGTGCTTTTTCTTGGTACCTAATACAGTGTGGGATAAGCGGGCAGCAAAATTAAACCTTTGAAGTGATTTTTCAGAATTTTGATACATTTTTATAAAAACTGATATGTTTGACAAGCTTTGATGTTTCGTAGTTAGGAATAGAGAGACACAGTTATCCATTTTGGAATCATCAGAATGTGCACTTTTCAATATATGGTTTAATGGGGTAAACCTACTGTTTCAGGATTTTTTGGCCTTGGAATCTAAAGTATGCTGTTTTTCTGTTTCTGTGCTTTCAAAATTTGGTAATATACTGCTGGGAGTTTTGCTGTACAGAAGTCCTAAATCTCCCTAAAACTATACATATCTGGTATTTGAGAGACATGATGCCTTCCAAATCAGTTGGATTTTCATGCGTAGAATGAAAATATTTTTCTGGTATGAATTCATATAATGTGAAAAATAGGAATTTTTCATTTTTTTTGGTATTTAGCTCTATAAATCTTCTTGCAGAGGTGGAAATACATGAAAACTCATGTAGGTACAGTAGGTTTTCCTATGTAAACTATAAGTTTTCTCTCAGAAAATGCCCCTTAAGTGAGAGAGCACAAAATGTTCAAAAAACATCTGGCATTTTGTGTAACCAAAATATGAGATTTTGCTGGCTCAAACGGTTAAACAAATGATTTATGTTTTTCAAAGTTGGCCGCAGGGGGCTGTCATCCTGTAACTTTGTTAAACATCTTTGCACATGCTCAGTGTGGTCCGGGCTTAAAGGAACAGTTCAGTGTGAAAATAAAAACTGTGTAAATAGATAGGCTGTGCAAAATAAAAAATGTTTCTAATATATAGTTAGCCAAAAATGTAATATATAAAGGCTGGAGTGAACAGATGTCGATTAAAACAGCCAGAATCCAACTTCCTGCTTTTCAGCTCTATAACTCTGAGCTAGTCAGCGACTTGAAGGAGGGCCACATGGTAAATTTCTGTTCAGTGAGTTTGCAATTAATCCTCAGCATTCAGCTCAGATTCAAAAGCAACAGATATGACCCATGTACCCCCCCTCAAATCTCTGATTGGTTACTGCCTGGTAGCCAGGGTAACCAGTCAGTGTAGACCAAGAGAGCTGAAAAGCAGGAAGTAGTGTTCTGACTGACATGTTATACATCAAATCACTCCAGCCTTTATAAATTACATTTTTGGCTAACTAACTATATTAGAAACATTTTTTATTTTGCACAGTCTATCTATTTACCCAGTTTTTATTTTTACACAATTCCTTTAACCCTTTAAGTGCCACAGAACGTAGAATCTACGTTCTGTGGATCAAAGGACCAAAGTGCCACAGATCGTAGATTCTACGTTCTGCAGCACTTCCGGGTTTGCGAGCGGAGGAGCGGCTGTTAGAGCCGCTCGCTCCGCTCCTTCACGATCCCCTGCCCCTAGACAACGAGCAGAGCAGGGGATCGTGTGGCCCCTGGGGCGCGATCCCCCAGGGGCCCCAAAGCAGCAGCAGGGACGCGTTTCCTATGCGTCCTGCTGCTGCCTGCGCTGCACTTCCGCCCAGCTCCGCCCCCACATGGCTGATGACCGTTGGAGCTGCAGATCTGCTGCGTGGAGCCCTCTCTCATCGATCTGAGGCATCTACCCCAGGTAAGTGTAACATTTACACACACAAAAACACACAAACACACCAACACACACTTATTACAGTAATATACACTTACATTCACACTTACACACACTCACACATAGATTTTTGGGGATTGGGGGGGTCACACACACTCACAGCACCCATGTACACTTGCACACGCGCACACGCGCAAATAACATGCAATTTACCCGTTGTGCACACGCATATGTACATATATGGCTTTGTGGCTTTTTTTTTTTTTTTCTTATCGCATCGTCTCTTTTTGGGCTAAAAAAAATGTTTTATTGCCGTTCCGAATAGCGTATTCGCTAAACCGTACTGTGCAATAGCATTTGTATGTTATTTTGGTGGTTATATTGCAATTTTGGGTATTTTGGTGCATTTTTAGCCATTTTATTGAATTTTTTGCCATTTTATTGCATTTTCAGCTCTGCATTTGTGTTGTTCACTTGTTTCTGTCCGTATAATCGATTTGGCCCAGCTAAAATATTCAAACGGTAATTCTGGTGGCCGATTACACTAGTGTGAAAAAAAAAAGCATTGATTTTTGTGGTTTTATTAGTTTTTGGTGATTTATTTGCATTTCACACTGTTCTGTGTTATTTTGTTTTGCCTATGTAAATTTTATCTACTATATATCCATTTGTGGGTCTCTGTGCGCCACATAGTTTGGTATATCTATGCATATTGGGCATCAAAGTGTTCAGTAGACCCCTGGCGTTCATATTTAGGATGTTTTATGCTGATACGTTACGAAATGTGGGGCACATAATGGGGTAAAATTCAAGCTTTGTGACGATTTTCAGAAATTTGATAAAAACCGTTATGTTCAGCATTGCTTTGCAGTTTGGCAGTTTGCAGTAGAAACACTTATTTACCCATATTGGATTCGTC
This sequence comes from Xenopus laevis, assembly GCF_017654675.1. Taxonomy (NCBI): domain Eukaryota; kingdom Metazoa; phylum Chordata; class Amphibia; order Anura; family Pipidae; genus Xenopus; species Xenopus laevis. The sequence continues at coordinate 67,686,009 of NC_054379.1, read as the reverse complement.
AGAATGTGTACTTTCTGAAAATATATGGTTTTCTGGGGTCTCTGTACTGTTAGGGGATCTAATGTCGCATATTACACACACCAGGTGCTTATATTGCAGCAGCCAGCGCGTCAGCTGTGAAAATGTCTATACATATTGTCATTTGGGGGTCTCTGTGCGCCACATACTTTGGTATATCTATGCATATTGGGCATCAAAGTGTTCAGTAGACCCCTGGCGCTCATATTTAGGATGTTTTATGCTGATAAGCTACGAAATGTGGGCATATAATGGGGTAAAATTCAAGCTTTGTGACGATTTTCAGAAATTTCATAAAAACCGTTATGTTCAGCATTGCTTTGCAGTTTGGCAGTTTGCAGTAGAAACACTTATTTACCCATATTGGATTCGTCAAAATGTGTACTTTCTGAAAATATATGTTTTCTGGGGTCTCTGTACTGTTAGGGGATCTAATGTCGCATATTACACACACCAGGTGCTTATATTGCAGCAGCCAGCGCGTCAGCTGTGAAAATGTCTATACATATTGTCATTTGGGGGTCTCTGTGCGCCACATACTTTGGTATATCTATGCATATTGGCATCAAAGTGTTCAGTAGACCCCTGGCGCTCATATTTAGGATGTTTTATTGCTGATAAGTTACGAAATGTGGGGCATATAATGGGATAAAATTCAAGCTTTGTGACGATTTTCAGAAATTTGATAAAAACCGTTACGTTCAGCATTGCTTTGCAGTTTGACAGTTTGCAGTAGAACACATATTTACCCATATTGGATTCGTCAGAATGTGTACTTTCCGAAAATATATGGTTTTCTGGGGTCTCTGTACTGTTAGGGGGTCTAATGTCGCATATTACACACACCGGGTGCTTATATTGCAGCAGCCAGCGCACGTCAGCCGTGAAAATGTATACACTATTGTCATTTGGGGTCTCTGTGCGCCACATAGTTTGGTATATCTATGCATATTGGCATCAAAGTGTTAAGTAGACCCCTGGCGTTCATATTCAGGATGTTTTATGCTGATAAGTTACGAAATGTGGGCATATAATGGGGTAAAATTCAAGCTTTGTGACGATTTTCAGAAATTTGATAAAAACCGTTATGTTCAGCATTGCTTTGCAGTTTGGCAGTTTGCAGTAGAAACGCTTATTTACCCATATTGGATTCGTCAGAATGTGTACTTTCTGAAAATATATGGTTTTCTGGGGTCTCTGTACTGTTAGTGGTCTAATGTCGCATAATACACACACCGGTGGTTATATTGCAGCAGCCAGCGCGTCAGCCGTGAAAATGTCTATACATATTGTCATTTGGGGTCTCTGTGCCCACATAGTTTGGTATATCTATGCACATTGGGCATCAAACTGTTTAGTAGACCCCTATGTTATATTTAGGATGCTTTATGCTGGTAATGATACATGGACAATACGATGCTGGAAAGTTGAAGCTTTGAGGCAATTTTCAGAATATTTTACCAAAACCGCCAAATTTGGCAAAGCCTTGCGACTCAGTAGTTTGGGGCAGAAAGGCATGAGTACCCATTTTAGATTCTGTATAATGTTACTTTCCAAAAATATATGGGTTTGGGGGTAAACATATATTTCTGTGTTTTTACCCCAAAAAATGCAGTCAATGTGTTGATTTTTCATTAGCTGAAGTTACCCACAGGACTATTTGTATGCGCTAACTTCATTTTGGGCCTCTAACTGCCATATACTTTGGTAAACCTATGCACAGTGGGCACCAAACTGTTTGGAGGACCCCTGGCAATCATATTTAGGGTGTTTTTTTTGGTGCGTAACGATACATGGGTGATATGGTGCTGAGAAGTTGAAGCTTTGAGGCAATTTCAGATATTTCACCAAAACCGACAATTGTGGGAAAGCCTTGCGACTCAGTAGTTTGGAACAGAAAGGCATGGGTACCCATTTTAGATTCTGTAGAATGTGTACTTTCCAAAAATATATGGGTTTTGGGGGTAAACATATATTTCTGTGTTTTTACCCCACAAAAATGCAGTCAATGTGTTGATTTTTCATTAGCTGAAGTTACCCACAGGACAATTTGTATGCGCTAACTTCATTTTGAGGCCTCTAAATGCCAGATACTTTGGTAAACCTATGAACAATGGCCACCAAACTGTTTGGAGGAACCCTGGCAATCATATTTAGGGTGCTTTTTCTTGGTGCGTAACGATACATGGGTGATATGGGCTGAGAAGTTGAAGCTTTGAGGCAATTTTCAGATATTTCACCAAAACCGACAATTGTGGGAAAGCCTTGCGACTCAGTAGTTTGGAGCAGAAAGGCATGGGTACCCATTTTAGATTCAGTAGAATGTGTACTTTCCAAAAATATATGGGTTTGGGGGTAAACATATATTTCTGTGTTTTTACCCACAAAAATGCAGTCAATGTGTTGATTTTTCATTAGATGAAGTTAACCACGGGACTGTTTGTATGCACTAACTTCATTTTGGGCCTCTAAATGCCAGACACTTTGGTAAACTTATGAACAATGGCCACCAAAATGTTCAGAGGAACCCTGGCAATCATATTTAGGGTGTTTTTTTTTGGTGCGTAACGATACATGGGTGATATGGTGCTGAGAAGTTGAAGCTTTGAGGCAATTTTCAGATATTTCACCAAAACCGACAATTGTGGGAAAGCCTTGCGACTCAGTAGTTTGGAGCAGAAAGGCATGGGTATCCATTTTAGATTCTGTAGAATGTGTACTTTCCAAAAATATATGGGTTTTGGGGGTAAACATATATTTCTGTGTTTTTACCCACAAAAATGCAGTCAATGTGTTGATTTTTCATTAGCTGAAGTTACTCACGGGACTGTTTGTATGCGCTAACTTCATTTTGGGGCCTCTAAATGCCAGATACTTTGGTAAACTTATGAACAATGGCCACCAAAATGTTCAGAGGAACCCTGGCAATCATATTTAGGGTGCTTTTTCTTAGTACGTAATGATACATGGGTGATATGGTGCTGGGAATTTGAAGCTTTGAGGCAATTTTCAGATATTTCACCAAAACCGACAATTTTGGGAAAGCCTTGCGACTCAGTAGTTTGGAGCAGAAAGGCATGGGTACCCATTTTAGATTCTGTAGAATGTGTTCTTTCCAAAAATATATGGGTTTGGGGGTAAACATATATTTCTGTGTTTTTACCCCACAAAAAATGCAGTCAATGTTTTGATTTCTCAGTAGCTGAAGTAAAGTCCTGAACAATTTGGATGCGCTAACTTCATATTTGTGTCTCTAAATGCCAGATACTTTGGTAAACCTATGCATAATGGGTATCAAACTGTTCAGTGGACCCCTGGCAATCATATTTCAGGTGCTTTTTCTTGGTACGTAATATAGTTTGGGATATGCGGAGCAGCAAAATAAAACCTTTGAAATGATTTTTCAAAATTTTGAATTTTATTTTGAAAAACCGCTATGTTCAGACAAGCTTTTCTGTTTGGTAGTTGGAGTAGAGAGACATAGTTACCCATTTTGTAATCGGCAGAATGTGTACTTTTCAAAAATGTATGGTTTTCTGGGGTAAACCTATGGTTTCAGGATTTTTTGCCTTGGAATCTAAAGCATGCCGTTTTCTGCCTTAGTGCTTTCAAAATTCAGTAATATACTGCCGGAGTTTTTGCTGTACAGAAATCCTAAATCTCCCTAAAACTATACATATCTGGTATTGGCACGTTCGAGAGACATAAGGCTTTCCAAATAAGTTGGATTTTCATCTGTAAAATGAAATATTTTTCTGGTATAAATTGATATACGATGAAAAATGGTAATTTTTCATTTTTTTTTGTTATTTAGCACTATAAATTTTTTTGCACAGGTGGAAATACATGAAAACTCAGGCAGATTTAGAAAGCTCAGTTTCTACCGAAAAAAACAATGTATAATTTTCCTAGGTAAACTATAGGTTTCCCCTCAGAAAATGCCCCTAAAGTGAGAGAGCACAAAATGCTTAAAAACGGCTGGCATTTCGCGTAACCAAAATGTGAAATTCTGCTGGCACTTAAAGGGTTAAATTGGGAGGTTAAGCTTAGGGATCGTCATAAGTTATCAAAACAGTCATAAATTATCAAAACAAGTCAAATAACATCTGCCATAGAAGCTGATACAGCAAGACTGATTAATAATCAGAATATGCAGACTGCACTGGGTTTGCTGATACAAATCTCTACACAGTCGCCGGCTGCTTTATAGGGAAACAAACAAAGCTGCTCGAGGTCAGGGAAGTAAGGAGGGGCTTCCCCCTGCCATTTGAAAGTATGTTTGTTTCTCTGCAGAGCAGTTTGGGACCATCCGAAGTTTCCTATCTGCAGCTATAAGAGCAAGTACAAAAGGGGGAATTTCACTTCAAATAGTCAGGTTTCTTATAAAAACAGCACACAATTTTTAATTAAAGTATATTGGAGATAGATTGCTTTTTCATTAAAGAAAGTAAAACATTTTTTGCCTTTACATCCCCTTAAAAGCTCACAGAAACAATGAAATGTAGAAACCATCATCGTAAGTGTTATAACGGACTTGAGAAAATAATATTGGTGAAAGAGACTCTAATAGGTATCCAAGCAAGCCTTTGGAAACATGGTTATGCTAAACAAAAGAAAGGTTTGGAAGACAGTTGGTGTTACTAAAACAAACTAAGAAGAGAGTTATCTTCCCAGACTGAATCCATGTGAACAGTGCTGACCATCGCCAAGGAAAACTAGTTTAACAGGAATTGAGTTTACCTGAAATATCCATGGAACACAGTGTACAGTGGTACCTAATAGATGGTGTTCAGTATAATACATTACTGTAATTCAATGGATGCCTATGGGACTTGAAGTATCTCATGGTCTATAGCGACTACTACTGGACAGTGTTTCATCCTGGTTACAGGATGTGTACAAACAAACTGTATTGGGCTACGGCCTGGTTGTCATGGAGGGCAAATAGCTTTAACTGGAAGCTCCTCCATTTGGTCTACACACAGAAGAAGAAACCAAGGAAGAAGGAACAGGTGATGTATCTGGAGAAACACCTTTAAGAATAGCCACCTAGACATAACTCTATATGCACGGATCCCAAGACATTAGGTTAGAGTAGTTAGGATATACCTTATAAGCCTTGTATGTTGCATGCTTCTTTTATTATAAGATTTAATGTACACTATGGTGACTTGCTGCAATTGTATCAGTTGATTATAGGAATAATAAACTTGCATGTCCTAAATTACCAGAGTCCTTCATATGTTATATGCTGGTCCATAGCAAAGGAAAGCCTAACAGGTTATAGCCACAAACCCGGTATTTGGGGGGCTTTATATGTTGGTTCATGGTTAAGGAAAGCCTGACAGGTTATAGTCAGAAACCCAGTATTTAGGGGGGCTTTTTTTTACAGTAAGCTTGTTAGTTTAAATTTAAGAAGACAAAACTAACATACATTGTGTGTTCTTTTTCAGGTTTTTTGCGAGTCTGCTATTTACCTAATTCCATCTACTTTGCATATGTATCCCATATTTGAATTTCTTTTGAATTCCATTTAACTCAAGCACAGAGCAGGTGTAAGGGTTTCTGATTTTCATGCCAATCTATGTAATAACGTAATTATTTACAAAATTGCTTAGCAAGTGAAAATGCTGTTTCTACATATGTTTTACATAAAAACAATGTGATTTAATTAACAAACAAAATCCCCTTTAAATCCCCTTTTGCATTCTATGTCAATTATGCTTCTTGCCATTTTGTAAAATCCAAACTTCAATAGGCATTTTATTTTGTTTTAAACTGTTTGTGATTTACAGAGAGTAAATTATTTTAAAGCAGCTAACATGGCAAAATTGTAGAAAAGTATATGTTAAACATTAAACAAATAGAATGTAATTTTATATTTATATTTAAAAAGAAAAGTAAGTTGATGAACTCACATGCTGATAAAATAGAGTGCATTCAAAATTCTGACATTCTGTAAATGTAGAAATGTCAGAAAAATGAACACTGAAAGACTCTGAAGGCAAAATATAGCCTCTTCCAGGAACATGTATAATTAAAGGCATTCTTTTCTGAATAAGACTGAGCTTTTAACTTTAAAAGATGAAATTTTTTAATGTCCAGACACTTGGGGTCATTTAACAGCACTGGGCAAATTTGCACCTGAGCAGTAACCATGGGCATCTGAGGGGGAAAGGATGAATTTATGGTGTGTGACATGCCACTCGCCTGCACATGCACTTTTTGGGGTAATTAGCGTTTAGTCAAGTAAGCATAGGATTTTGAGCTTAGAGACAGGGACACCAAGGCTTTGGACAAAACACAGGTATTTAGGCACTAGGCATTCCAAACAAAAGGCAACAGAAAACACAGTTCAGCAAGCTTCAATGCAAAACATTGAGGGTACAGTTCAGCAACTTCAAAGCAAAACATTCAGGGTTTTCCAGTGGCGGAACTACAGGGGGTGCAATGTGTGCAGCTATACCAGGGTCCATGCCCCTGCACCCCCTATGGGGCCCGTGTCCCTAAACAAATTTTACTTGCAATCGAGTGTGCCGTTCTCTGCGGCGTATTGAACATGACGTCACCAACTGCAGTGCTGGCCTGAGACTGATTGCATCCAATCGGGCCTGCACCAAGAAAGTAGCCAGTAGCAGGACCCGCTGTTCCTCCCCCACCAACAAAGGGGCGGAGCCCCGAAACGCTTCACCATTGCAGTAAAACTTTTGCAAGGGCTTGCCCTGCAGACACAAGTCTCATGTGCTGGTGTGGTTTTTTGCTTGGCGTTTTTTTCCTCCCCCACCAACGTCATTCGATGCCGCACAAAGTTTTTTTAAGAGCGCACAGTGATTTATGATGCTGGTCTGGTATCTGTCTCCTGCCTGTGTAACTTTTTGTGTGACTTGTCCAGGCTGCATTGGGGAGAGCAAGGGGGGTTAGGAACACAAGCAGCAGAAGAGCCAAGTGCTACAGACCTGCAGCCTGCAGTGATCAGTTACAGACTTGCTGGCTGCTACCCGGACTGATTTGAATTTCCCCCCCACACTGAGGGAGGAGAAAGAGTTTTCTGTTAGGCTGGGCTATGGACTTGCTAAAAGGCAAGTTGGTGGCTCAATGACCCCCATCCCACCCCCCATCTGTCTCAACACAGGGATATTACTGGTAAGGATTTGGACTGTTTTTTTTTTTTTTTTTACTAGCTGGCACATTTACATTTTTGCTCTGAGTTCTGGGGGTATTTATACATAAAATTGCCACCGTACCATCTTGCTCTGAGTTCTGGGGGTATTTATACATGGAATTGCCACCGTACCATCTTGCTCTGAGTTCTGGGGGTATAAATATACATGGAATTGCCACCGTACCATCTTGCTCTGAGTTCTTGGGGTATTTATACATGGAATTGCCACCATACCATCTTGTTCTGAGTTCTGGGGGTATTTATACATGGAATTAACACCGTACCATTTTGCTCTGAGTTCTGGGGGTATTTATACATAGAATTGCCACCGTACCATCTTGCTCTGAGTTCTGTGGGTTTTTATACATAGAATTGCCACAGTACAATCTTGCTCTGAGTTCTGGGGGTATTTATACATAGAATTGCCACAATGCCATCCTGTCATGAGTTCTGGGGGTATTTATACATGGAATTGCCACCATCTTGCACAATGCCTTGTAAGGCTATACGTTTATTGCTGCTTTTTTTTTTTTATTCAGGCTCTCTGCAAGTCATATCCTATTCTTTCATTCAAATCAATTTATAGTTGCTAGGGTAATTTGGACCCTAGCAACCAGATGGCTGAAATTGCAAACTGGAGAGCTGCTGAATAAAAAGCTAAATAATGCAAACCACAAATAAAAAAAATTAAAAAAACAATTGCAAAGTTTCTCAGAATATCCCTCTGTGCACCATATTAAAGTTAATGTAAAGGTGAATGACCCCTTTAATGCTGCACTGATTAACCCTTGTCTTTAATGTATTTAAAATGTCTTTAAAATGTATTTTAGACTATCATGCTTAGATCCTTTGAGAACAGGTATGGAACCTGTTATCCAGTATGCTCAGGACCTGGGGGTTTCTGGATAATGGATCTTTCAGTAATTTGGATCTTCATACCTTAAGTCTACTAGAAAATCATGTAAACATTAAATAAACCCAATAGGCTGGTTTTGCCTCCAATAAGGATTAATTATATCTTAGTTGGGATCAAGTACAAGCTACTGTTTTATTATTCCAAAGTAAGAGAAAATCCAAGACAGTGGTGTTTCCCAAACACCCTGTCACAGGGGTTATTAACTAAAACTCAAGTTTATTTAGTTTTTTATTAAAACAACTTGATTGCTCCAAAAACTCGACTTTGAATCATTGAATTTCGAGCGAAAATCAGCACAGATCTCAATGTCAAGAAACATCTTTAGGGACATATGCCATTGACTTCTACATGACCTTGACAAGTTTGAGATAATTTTTTTTTAGATTCTGATTTTTAGCAGTATTGGGGTATAATAAAATTCTACAAATTTTAGGTTTTTTTCTTCTAAATATTCAAGTTTCCCCTTTAAACACTCCACAAGAAAAAATGTGAAGTTCAATAAATGAGCCCCGTGCAACACGTAGCTGGCTGCCATGGAGAGTCTCAGCTACATGCACAGAGAGTAGACGTCACACTTTGCGTGTGACATCAATACAGAAAGAAGGAGTCAAGCTGATGAAGTACAGGCAGCTATTGACAGTGTGGTAGACGCAGGAGCAGTCTCAGCAGCAGCTAGCTTAGTAGTACCATACTGGCTGTGTTATTTAGTTCTTCAATGATCACAGTGCTTGCTTTTGATAGTAGAGAGTCGTTTGTTGGAAGTTGTTTGTTGCTTGCCTACTCAAAAATACATTTTCAAAACTTGACAGACAGATGAATAGGCAGTGTCGGACTGGGGGGGTCTGAGCCCACCGGGGCTGCCGCATCAGGGGCCCCACAGACCCCGCTATGGGCCCCCCCCACAGGCAAACTTCAGACCCCCTTCCCGAGCCATAAATCCCGCTCTGCCCTCAAGCCCCCCGCCCCCCTCCTCGCCTACCTGTGCTTGTGATTTCTTTAATCAGGGGGTGGAGGTCAGGAGCGCAGGTAGATCTGAGCCAACTGGGCCCACAAAGGCTGGCATATCAAGGCCCTTATCCCCCTCCTAGAAATCCCGCTCTGCCACTCTACATGCCTTGCCACCTCCCCCACTAGCGCATACCGGATCGCGTCAGGTGGGAGGTGGAGTTTTCGGAGAGCAGGCCATGCGAAGCGGCCAATCTGTTTTTTTCTCAGTGTCCTGCCAGCCCAGTCCAACCTTGCGAATGGGGGAGGGGGGGAAGGACCTGGAGTGCCCAAACACACACTGCCTGCCTTCCATCCTGTTCCATGAGTACAATGCAGCAATTTAGACCTGTACAACACAAATACTGTACCAGTGGCAGTCATCAAACCAGTAAAAGCCAGCAAATCAGTACAATCAGACCAGTACAATACAAATATGAGTGCCAGTCATCAAATCAGTGCCAGTCAGTGAGCAAACCAGTACAAACCAGCAAATCAGTACAATCAGACCGGTACAATACAAATACCAGTGGCAGTCGTCAAACCAGTAAAAGCCAGCAAATCAGTACAATCAGACCAGTAAAATACAAATATGAGTGGCAGTCATCAAATCAGTGCCAGTCAGTGAGCAAACCAGTACACGCCAGCAAATGAGTACAATCCAGCAAACCAATACAATCTAGCAAACCAGTGCTCAGTATTATTTTTTTTATATTAATTATACTGGCATGTCTGGTGTATGTTTTGTAAATTGAGTGTGGTTTTAGGAGTGTCTGCATGTGGCCAAAAAAATATTGTAAGTTGTGAGTGACTTTATGGGCTTTGCCAAACTTGACAGTAACCCATAGCAACCAATCAATTATTAGTAATCAAAGCAAAGTTGTGATTGGTTGGCATTGGTAACTACACAGGTGCAGATTTGCCCATTGTTCATTAATGACATAAAGCAAAGCCAAAAAACACCTACGGTAGTTGGTTAGGAGGGATTTTTTTCTGTTTCTCTTTCCAGGCTTTTTCATCAACCTGCAGATCAACTTGGAAAACACAAAATCTCCTTCCCAGTTCTTCTACACACTTCTAAACTGGGAAAGCTGCTTAAAATTAGCCTACCTGAGTGCAAGAAAACCTGGACCATTCTAACAGAAACCTGTGACAAACATAAACTGCATCCAGGACTTTTTCCAGGTATTCTATCAGCCATTCTGTTATAATATATATATCTTGACAAAGGCCCCCGTCAGGGTTGATTGTTAAATAAAGATTGTTTCTCTTGTTTAAATCCCTGTGTGAAACAGCATTGGCACCAGGGCCTGTATCATAAGCACTTACTGCATTAAAGGGCATTAAGAAAATACAGATAACACAGAGATATCTCCTCACAAGTCACAACACAAAAAACAAAGAACTGCTCAAATAACCAATGAAACCCACGTACAGAAACCCACGAGCACCAATACCAAGGGAACGATACCCGCAACGAACCCACCAGAAAGTGAGGTACTAGACTTGTGTATTAATATATCCTCACATACTTTGACTGCTGTGGAAACTTCACTACTAAACAAAGGTCTGGGTTATATACCATATTATGAGAATAACGTGCATGACTGGGAAATAGATTTTTTGAAATTTGTTAGGAGATTGAAATTGAAAATGTATTTTTGTGATTATCCAAATACTGATTCCGCTATATCTTTTCACCCTAGCCAATTAAAAAAACCCAGCACATTTAATCCTCTAATTGATAATGCAGCCATCTCTACTTTTGAGAATGTAATACGTAAGGAGGTCCAAAAAATATGGGATGTAAGGGGTAATCCAAAGTATTTACACAATCTGTCTGTAAAGGAAAAGGAGGCTCTACATACTTTAACTAATAATTCAGCAATTATAATTAGACCAGCTGATAAAGGGGGTGCTATAGTCATAATGAACTCTTCCCAGTATATGGAAGAGGCCAATAGACAACTGTCCATACCTGAACATTATGAGTTAATATCTAATGACCCCGTTTGGGCAATCAAAAGGGAGGTGGATGGTCTGGTTACGGAAGCATGGGAACAAGGTGTGATTAATACATCAACTAAGGATTTCCTTATTACAGAACACCCCCGTACACCAATTTTACATCTGTTACCCAAAATCCATAAATCCCTGGCTAACCCACCAGGGCGCCCCATTATTTCTGGGATTGGATCGGTTCTGGAACCCTTGTCTAAATTAGTGGACCAATATTTTCAACCTATTGTACGTGGCATACCCACATGCCTTTTGGACACTAATGATTTACTTAGACAAGTTCAGGACATATCCCTCCCTAATACCGGTTTACGTCTTTGCAGTATAGACATACAGAGTCTGTATACTGCCATTCCCCAGAATGAAGGCCTCCAGTATATAGAAGAATCACTTCTAGAAACAAATATCGACCATCATCTAATCTATTTTCTATTGGATTGCCTGACCTTAGTATTACATAAAAACTACTTTAGGTTTGACGAGAAATTCTACTGGCAACGCCAGGGTACGTCGATGGGGGCATCGGTGGCACCATCCTTTGCAAATATTTTTGTCCACCACTTGGAACAAAAAATCTTTTTGAATGGTCCGTACAGTAAATATATTTTTAAATACTGGCGGTATGTGGACGATATTTTGATACTTTGGCAAGGTACTGAACAAGTATTTACAGATATGCTGACTATGGCTAATTCGTTCCATCCCACTATAAAATTCACTGGTGAATTCTCTGACACATCTCTAAATTTTTTAGATGTTAGATTGAGCATTTGTGACAGTAAAATTTACACTGAAATGTACTCTAAACCTACAGATCGTAATACACTACTACTCCATTCCAGTTATCATAATCTACATACATTGGGTGCCATACCAAAAAGCCAGTATATACGTGCACGACGCATAGCAACCACTGACGTACAGTACAAACGGGCTGCAGACACCCTTACCCACAAATTATCTGAACGAGGGTACCCTTTGGTAAAATTAAAATCGATACAAAAAGAAATTAGTAAAATTAATCGACAGGATCTTTTGAAAGGGTCCGTTTCTAAACAGCAGAACATAGATAGAATTCCCTTTGTATCAAAATATGGGAGACAAAGTAAAAAAATTGAACAAATCATCAAGAAATACTGGCCTATTCTGCAACAGGATGCGAAATATGGGTCTGCCTTTAAACAAAATCCTATCTTTAGTTACACTAGAGGTCGTAATCTTAGAGACTCTTTATGTCCTTCGGACATTATACACCATAAAAGACAAACAACATTTTGGGGACCACCAAAAAGAGGCACATTTGCATGTTTAAACTGCATATGTTGCTCGTCGATTATTAAAGGTGAATCAGTGAATCATCCCACTAGAGGTAACATTATAAACCTAAGAGATTTTTCTACCTGTGACACTAAGAACGTAATCTACATGCTAAAATGCCCCTGTGGTTTGGCCTATATAGGCCAAACAAGTAGAGCAGTAAAAGAATGAATTAAAGAGCACAGGGGTAATATTAGAAATTTTAAATCAGGTACCCAATCAGACACCCCAGTATCTAGGCACTTTGCGTCTCATGGTCACAACCAAATGCAATTAAGGTGGCTTGTATTGGAAAATGTTAAGTTACCCAAAAGAGGGGGTAATATTCAGAAAATGCTCCTTCAACATGAAGCTCGATGGATTAAAAAACTCAACACAATGTCACCCATGGGCCTTAATGACCATTGGAGCTTAATACCCTTTTTATAATTCGCCTTATGATAACACAATTTTTTAATCTTTTTACAGATTTTGAAAATCAAATTTTCGCTTCTAAAGGGTAAGATTATACTTCTTTCGAAATGCATATTTCAGCAGGGAAAGCTTAATATATATATGTTTGTGGTGCAATATGTGTCCTGAGCAGAAGTAGGCCTATTCGAGGCAGTGCTTCCGCTTTGTATCAAGTTTTCTAATGTTTTTAACTTGTTTATTTATATATGTGGTTATGATACATATTAAATTTTTAAGACACATGAATTATTATTAACACTTATTTAACAGTCTTTTTTAATCTTCCAGGCTTTGAAAATGGGAAATCCTGCACTTTGTTTTATATGATTGTCACAACATGAACTTTTGATATATTACATATATCCACATATGGGATCGTTTAATGCTTACTAATTAATTTATCAGGTGGGGGGTGTGGTTACACTCACCTCTGTGTGGTCTATATAAATCGTTTTGTAATTCACTTGTATTCACACTTGAAAAAGGACATATGCTGTCCGAAACATGTTGTGTGGAAAATAAAAGAGCATATCAGCAGTAATTCTGCTATAGCGTCCTGTCTGTTCTCAACTTTGGTGAAGTTGCATAACCAATCAAATGGTCTTCCGCAAGCTGAAGGTAGTATTAACAAAGCTAGTTTTAGAACAAAATCCATCCAAGTAAGGGGGGCTCCTGGAGGAATCTGCATACCCAGAATGTTGTTCTTTCTCAGTCCTCCCTTTTGGTCCTAAGAATCATATATATATATATAGATATATATATATATATATATATCACACTGTAGTATACAGAGAAGTCCCAAAATTATCTAGTGTAAAATGATCGAAACAGGCAGTATGATGACTGTGCTGCCACAGCAGTAGTTCTGTCTGTATTCCATGTATAATTATTCTTTAAGTGCTGTCAAATTCTTCATATGTAACGATTTCTTATAAGTATGTGTATTTAGCATCTAGGGTACCCCCCTGCTGGTTGTTTCTAGCACTGCGGCCTGGCAGATGTTTATTATCCATTCTGAAATTCTCCCTGTCACATTTGATGACATCACTTCCTGGTGCAGAGAGGAAGCTGTCATTTCTGTAGTAACAGCCACAATTCACTACACTCTGTAAAATCCTCACCCATCCTTGTTTCCAAGCAGGCCTATCCAAGCATCGTTGGTAAGCTTGCATTTTGCCTTAATGCCTGTTCATTATACTATGTGTATTTTACTGCTATGTGCATCCTGGTTGTAGTTTTTAACCCAGTGTTTCCCTCTCAGCAGTAACCTGTGTTAGGCCTCATTAGGACTGTATAACACGTATCAGATGTTTATATATGTTTTATTGCATTTCATCTGTATCTCATGTATCCAGAATGTATTCTGATATCTCTATATTGTTTGTATCTACAGTTCTACCTTCTTTTGATCATCAGCATTAAACAAGTTCCAAAACTTATACAGTGTGGTGATTGAAGGGCGAGTAAACTGCCTGTTGATTCACTTCTCACAGTGACGGGGACAGGACAATGACTATGACAAACACAATAATGTACATATGAGATCAAAATTACCAGTGAGACCATGTTGATGGACCTAACCAGTGTGATATGCAAGGAAACTTTGACTATGTGTTACTCTACTGCTTCTTTTATTAACCTTTTAAATGCCACATAACGTACAATCGGGCATTTCAGCAAAGTGTGCTGAAATGCCACAGAATGTAGATTCTATGTTCTGCAGCATTTCACACTGAGGAAGCAAAGGAGTGGCTTGTAAAGCCGCGCCTTCCCTCCCTGCTAATTCCCCTAACCCTAGGCAACGAGCAGGAGGGGGGAATGAGTGAGCCCTATGGTGCGATCGCCCAGGGGCCCCATAGACAGCAGCAGGCACAAGTAGAATACATGCCTGCTCCTGCTTCTACATTCTATGCCCCCAAGGGCCCCCCCCCCACAAGCCCTCCTTACCGGATCCAATTCGAGGACCGTTCTGCCTCTTCTTCAATGGACTTCAACACACACAAATACACAAACACACATTTTACACACGTATACACTTACATTTACACTTACACACACTCACATACATTTTTGGGGGATATGGGGGGTTTCATACATTCACAATACTCTCACATACTTGCGCACACACACACAGGCACACAACACACAATTTGCCTAGTGTACACACACACATATACACACACAATTTTTTTAGCTTTTTTATTTTTCTTACTGCAACATGTGTTGTTTTGCCTGAAAAAAATGTTTTATTGCCATTGCGAATAGCGTATTTGCTAATCACAATGCGCAATAATTTTTGTACGCAACATAGTGATTATATTACAATTCCGGTGATTTTGGGGCATTTTTAGCCAATTTATTGCATGTTTAACCATTGTATTGCATTCTCGGCTTTGCGTAGGTGTTTCTGTCCGTAAAACCTATTTGGCCATGCTGAAATATTCAAACTTTGATTTGGAAAAAAAAGTATTGATTTTTTTTTTTTTGTGGTTTTGTTGGATTTTAGTGATTTAAAAATCGCTACGTTCAGACAAGCTTTGATGTTTGGTAGTTAGGAGTAGAGAGACGTAGTTACCCATTTTGGAATCAGCAGAATATGTACTTTTCAAAAATATATGGTTTCTGGGATAAATCTACTGTTTTAGGATTTTTTGGTCTTGGAATCTAAAGAATGCTGTTTTCTGCGTGCTTTCAAAATTCGGTAATATACTGCTGGGAGTTTTTGCTGTACAGAAGTCCTAAATCTCCTTAAAACTATACATCTGGTATTGGCATGTTCAAGAGACATGAAGCTTTCCAAATCAGTTGGATATTCGTGAGTAAAATTAAATATTTTTCAGTATAAATTCAAATAGATTTAGAAAGTTCAGACTCTCCCGAAAAAAAAACAATATATAGTTTTCAAAGGTAAACTTAAGGGAATGAGGCCTGCATAGAGCCGATGTGAGTTTAGTCAGAGCCCCCTCCCCCTAGAGTGTTTACATGGTGGCTAGTCACTCCCAACCCCCCCAATAGGAAAAAGGGGATGGGCTGGCAGGGGCAGAACCAGGGGGCAGGTAAGTCCTGAAGGGGTTACTTAAAGAAAGGGAAGCAGAGGACAGGTAGATTAACCTTTGTTTTTTTGTCTCCTACAGGACATGTACCTGTGAAGCAGCTGCAGCTTCGTAAATCTTCATTGAGATGGTAGTGAAGAGAGGAAAAAGAGGTGCACCGAGGAGAAGGGTTCTGCACTCTCAGAGATTTCGGGAGGAATAGGAGAGCTTGGGACCAGCATCCAAAGTGACAATTTGCTCACAACCACCACAGAGGTGAGCATTTTGGATCTCTTGTTCCAAGTCTGCATACATATGGCAGACTGTGCATTGAAGGTCTGACTCAGTGCACAGTGCACATGATGGAGTATGAACTCTGGATTGGCAATTCTAGATGGGGCTGATCTCTCTAACAGCCGGGAGACCAGTTTCTCTAGTAGTGGTGGGAGGAGAGTAGAGTCAGGCCTAAGCAGATTGTGGTTGTAGGGAAAGTGTATAGGGTAATTTGTCGTCCGGATCGCTACAACCAAACAGTTTGCTGTCTACCTGGTGCCAGGGTTCGACATGTGGTTGATCGGATAGACAAATTATTGGGTGGGGCTGGGCTTGACCCAGCTGTCTTAGTGCATATCGGTACTAATGACAAAATAAATGGTAGATGGAAGACCTTAAAGAGTGATTTCAAGGATCTAGGCTCTAGATCAAGGAAAGGTCTTCCAATGTCATCTTTTCTGAAATTTTGCCCATGCCACGTGCAAGTTTAGGAAAACAGCGGGAGTTTAGGGAGCTAAATGCGTGGCTCAAGTCTAGGTGTATGAAGGAAGGGTTTGGGTTCCTAGAGCACTGGGCTGATTTTTCGTTGGGGTACAACCTATACAGTTGTGACGGTTTGCACCTCAATGGAACGGGGTCAGCGGTGCTAGGGGAAAGAATGGCTAAGAGGTTGGAGGAGTGTCTTTAAAATGCTGCTTAATAAATATACTTGTCAGTATATTCCACTTGTAAGCAAGGAACGTCATTGCAAAGCAAAACCTTTTTGGTTCAATAGAAGCGTTGGTGTTGAGGTGGGTAAGAAAAGACGTGCTTTTAAGGCTTTCAAGTTAGCTGGTACAGCTGAAACATTTATAAGGTACAAGGAGGCCAATAAATCATGCAAAGAAGCTATAAGGCAAGCTAAAATGGATATAGAAAAGTATATTGCAGCAAGCAGTAAAAAAATTCCAAAATTCTTTTTTAAATATGTTAATAGTACAAAAATGAAGCAGGAAGGGGTGGGACCCTTACTATCAGAGGGGGGTCAGCTAGTTGATGAAAACAAAATAAAAGAGCAGATTCTGAACTCATATTTTTCATCTGTCTACACAAATGAGGAACCAATAAGTGAAGGTTTCCTTCTTAATAGTACAAATTCTAGTAATACAACTAATGATGCATGGTTCACACATGAAGAAATTCAAAAGAGACTAGAACATGTTAAGATTAACAAAGGTCTGGGGCCAGATGGTATTCATCCCAGGGTAATTAGCGAGCTTAGCTCTGTGATTGCCAAACCTCTTTACTTCATTTTTCAGGATTCATTGAGATCTGGCATAGTGCTGAGAGACTGGCGAATTGCTAATGTGGTGCCACTATTCAAAAAACGATCCCTTTCTTAACCTCAAAACTATAGGCCAGTTAGTCTGATGTCAGTGGTAGGAAAGCTTTTCGAAGGGTTAATAAAGGATAAGATACTGGACTTCATAGCAAATCATACTACTATGAGTTTGTGCCAGCATGGTTTTATGCGTAATAGATCTTGCCAGACTAACTTAATTTCTTTTATGAAAAGGTAAGTAGAGACTTCGATTCTGGGATGGCAGTGGATGTGATTTACTTAGACTTTGCTAAAGCATTTGATACAGTGCCACACAAAAGGTTACTGGTTAAATTAAGGAATGTTGGCCTGGAACATAGTATTTGTACCTGGATAGAGAACTGGCTAAAAGATAGACTACAAAGAGTGGTGGTAAATGGAACATTTTCTAATTGGACCAGTGTTGTTAGTGGAGTACCGCAGGGCTCTGTAATAGGTCCCTTGCTTTTCAACTTGTTTATTAATGACCTGGAGGTGGGCATTGAAAGTACTGTTTCTATTTTTGCAGATGATACTAAATTGTGCAGAACTATAGGTTCCATGCAGGATGCTGCCACTTTGCAGAGTGATTTGTCTAAATTGGAAAACTGGGCAGCAAACTGGAAAACGAGGTTCAATGTTGATAAATGAAAGGTTATGCACTTTGGCAAAAATAATATAAATGCAAGTTATACACTAAATGGCAGTGTGTTGGGAGTTTCCTTAAATGAGAAGGATCTAGGGGTCTTTGTAGATAACACGCTGTCTAATTCTGGGCAGTGTTATTCTGTGACTACTAAAGCAAATAAAGTTCTGTCTTGCATAAAAAAGGGCATTAACGCAAGGGATGAAAACATAATTATGCCTCTTTATAGGTCCCTGGTATGGCCTCATCTGGAGTATTGTTAGAAAAATCTGCCAATGACCATTCAGGGTTCAGAGGAATGTGATAAGTTTTATACTCGGTGCGAGGGGACAAGCAATACAGAAATAAGCTGCAGGTTGACCAGCTAATACAGAAAGTATCTGGCTTTTTATAGATACTGTAAAATGTTACAATCTTTATGCAGCTGATCTGGCCCCACATTTACGTCATTTATTCAGGGGACAGTTAGCTGCGTACAAATGCACTGTTTCAAATTATCACAAAGACTTGTTATTGTTAAAGAAGCTACAATTATCACAAGGACATGTTATTGGTAAAAGAAGCTACATTTCACATATCATGCGTTTCAAGTATTTACTCAAGAATTTCCTTACAAGTATGCAGTGCAGTTTTGGACTCCAGTCCTTAAGAGGGATATGAATGAGCTGGAGAGAGTGCAGAGACGTGCAACCAGATTGGTTAGAGGGATGGAAGACTTAAATTATGAGGGTAGACTGTCAAGGTTGGGGTTGTTTTTTCTGGAAAAAGGGCGCTTGGGAGGGGACATGATTACACTTTACAAGTACATTAGAGGACATTATAGACAAATAGCAGGGGACCTTTTTACCCATAAAGTGGATCACCATACCAGAGGCCACCCCTTTAGACTAGAAGAAAAGAACTTTCATTTGTAGCAAAGTAGGGGGTTCTTCGCAGCCAGGACAGTGAGGTTGTGGAATGCACTGCTGGGTGATGTTGTGATGGCTGATTCAGTTAATGCCTTTAAGAATGGCTTGGATGATTTTTTGGACAGACATAATATCAAAGGCTATTGTGATACTAAGCTCTATAGTTAGTATAGGAATGGGTATATAGAATTTAATTAAAAGTAGGGAGGGGTGTGTGTATGGATGCTGGGTTTTCATTTGGAGGGGTTGAACTTGATGGATTTTGTCTTTTTTCAACCCAATTTAACTAACTAACTAACTATGTAAAAAGGAGGGAAAGCTTTTCTCCACAGGTAAGGAACCCCACCAGAAGGCCCAGGATGGAGGAGGACATTGTCGGTGGTGCAGGAAGGCTCAGGGTGGAAGAGGACATCAGGAGGAAGGAAGGAAGACAGAGGCACAGACCCGGAAGAGCAGGAGGCATTGCTAGACTTGCTGTGAGACTTTGGTGATGTCACTGCAGCCAGAGCAAGGAACAGAGCCGGGACTGATACCACAGATGGGAGTCTGAGGACAGCCGTAGAGCTAAGTAAAGGGAGTGTTGGAGGATCAAAAAAGGGGGACCCCAGGGAGTCAGAGGCAATGCTCGTCCCCACCAATGGCTCACTAGGGATTAGAAGAGGCGGGTGCCTAGGGCAGGCAGGATCCGGGGGGGCCATGTAGGCGGAGGGAGGGGCATAAGACCCTCATTCCCAGGGACAGTCAGGAGCAAGGGGTAAGTAGGGGAGACATAGATGCCTCTGCCTACAAGGGGCCCCACAGAGAGGAGGGCAGATGATAGGGAGTGGGTGATGGAGGCTGACACCACCCCAGTGAAGTTAAGTAACATGCGGGCAGACTCGTCATCAAGGGGGGGAGGGAGTTTCAGGCTTAGGGATGAAAGCAGGCCAACATGGGGGCACAGGTACTCACTGTAACGACTCACCCTGGTAGTCTAGTGGGCCGCGGGGATGCCCGCCATGCCTCCTGCGGGGACCCCGCCGCATGGTGTATTTTCTTCTTAGTTGCTGGTTTCCTATTTACACACCTTGCGTAATGACATCATCGTGATTTGGCACAAAATTCAAACTATTTATAGGGGCTTTGGGTTTGAATTCTGAATTTTGGGAGCTGAACGTGACAGTATAACGGGCCAAAGATGGGTGCCGAAGGTCATGCTGCCGCTGCTCCTCTCACCACGAGATGTTCCTCTCTACCCTCCTACAGCGCTTAGAGGAAAAAGAGAGGAAACAAGACTTCATGGTCCAAGGTCTGCATACTCTCTAAGCCAAGCTACATGCCGTTCAGCAACTACCTATCCCTGCGATACAACCACCTGCTGCAGTTCCTGTGGGGTCTTCCCATCTACCCTGGGTTATAAAGGTAGTTCTCATGAACCTGAAATCTCCTTCCCTGATAAGTTTAGTGGGGATAGGAGTAAGTTTTTTATTTTCCAAGAGGCATGCAAATTGTATCTCAGCTTTTTCATTTACTCCTTATTTTTTATCGTCTTCTGAGGCCAATTGTGATATTGGTAGTAGAGAATTGTTGGCTATTAAATGGGCCTTTGAGGAATGGAGACACTTGTTGGAGGGGGCTAAACATACTATCACGGTTTATACTG
Organism: Xenopus laevis; assembly: GCF_017654675.1. NCBI lineage: Eukaryota > Metazoa > Chordata > Amphibia > Anura > Pipidae > Xenopus > Xenopus laevis. Next base: position 67,665,300 of record NC_054379.1, on the reverse strand, counting down.
ATCATAAGAATCTACTGTATATTGAGTCAGCAAAATGTTTGAATTCAAGACAGGCCAAATGGGCTTTATTCTTTATCAGGTTTACTTTAACTGTTAGGAATTTAATGTTACAATGTAACTTGAGGAACTTTTAACTCATTCATAGGCAGGAGGAACAGTGTAGTGCTGTTGCTAGGGAGCACCATCTGAGAAACAGAGCCAACAGATAATGAGAAAAGTCTGAACACGGTGGGTCAAGCCTGAAAATCCGTCCAACTAAGCTGGGTAACAGAAGCCAAATGTGAGGTCAAATGTCGTAGATCCAAACCAATAGATTTACTGGACAAGTCTTCCCGGAAGTTACTTCTGGGTAGACGTAAGTATAACTGCGCAGCACAACTGCGAATGCGTTGCCCTTTAAATCGTCAGTGGAAGGCAGCTGCAAGTTAAGGCACAGAGCTGCAGAGCTGCAGTGCCTAACACTAACATACAGGCCTGGTTTCAAGAATATTAAAGCAGATACACTACTAGGAGCTTTGAATCAAGTCTGTATGAACCTTTAGAGTGTGTTTTCATTATTCCCAAAGAGGTGATTGTGGCAGCTTTAGGGTCAAATCTTGCCACACTCCTGTCTAGAGTGCAGACATTGGCTCCAGGTCATACTTCTTCTAGGAGACTGTTTGTTCCCAAAAATCAGTGGGAGCAGGTACTCTGTGAAGCTCACCGATTCTAAAATGGCGGCTCATCCAGGTATTACCAAAACTGCTGCTTTATTGTCTCAAAACGTTTGTTGGCCTTCATTTAAACAAGGTGTGCAAAAATTTGTCAATTCTTGTCTTGTTTATCAAAGGTCAATATCCTCTAGAAATCTATCACAGGGATTGTTAAGGTCATTGCCTATTCCTAATAGACCCTGGTCCCATCTGTCGATGGATTTTATAGTGGACTCTCTGGGAAAAACTGTGATTTGGGTGGTGGCTGATAGATTCAGCAAAATTAGTCATTTTATTCCTTTTCCACACCTTCCTTCTGCTAAAACTTTGGCTGAATTGTTTATTTCTAACATTCTTCAATCATGGTTCTTCAATCAATATCGTGTCTGACAGGGGAGTACAATTTGGTTCTATGCTTTTCGTCTACTCACTGAATTGTTGCCTTCCGTCCAAAACCTTGGAAACGAATGTGTCCTTTTGCTCGTTCAGAACATCTGCTTTGCTCCTCTCAAGTTAAGACCTGGTGGCATCTGATTAGCTGAGGGCTCCTCCCGAGGCCAAAGGCGGCTACTACAGGCGGAATATTGAGCGTGACCAGGGAGCTTTGCACTTGTTCTGAATTTAGGGAGCCATACGTGACAGATGGTCTTCCTCAATGTCAAAGTATAACAGCATCCATCCAATTTAGGGGGCTCCAGGGGAATCTGCATATACAAAATGTTATTCTTTCTCAACTGCATGACCTATAAATATATTGATGAACAGGTATCATCAATACAAGATGCCTTTTCCTATTGTCCTAGATACTTAAATTAGCATGAAAAGTACCTTAGATTGATTGTTTAGTTAGATATTAAAACTCAGTCCCATATCAACCATTGTATTGATTCTGGTTTCTATAATATTATAGAAACCACTTTCCCATACTTTATATCTAGCATTAACAGTGTACCTAGAGCAAAGATCTCTAAACTTTATTATATTACAGTTAGAGTGTTTGTAATACTATAGTAGAAATAATAATTCATTCTAAAAGCCTCATGGAAAATATGTAAAATATATATTCTGAATATAATAATGGACTCACACTTCTGTTGCTAATTACATTAACTTTATTGAGATTAAGGTGTAGCTGCAGCATTCTCCATTGGTATTTACGTCTCTCTTTAAATATGTGAAAGATTATATATGCTCTCACATAAAATCTTATTGATTTTTGATATATTTGAAATTATCACAGGCACTAACGACAAACTATAGCTTTTCCTCATAAATTCTAAGAATAAACATGAAAACATATATTCTTTGTATGTACTGTATAAAATAGTGCTGGTTTTAGTTATAGGGGATTCAATTATTAGAAAGGTAGATAGGGTAATCTGACGTAAGGACCCATCATGCCAAACAGTCTGCTGCTTGCTCGGTGCTAGGGTTCGACATTTAGTGGAACAGATTATTGAGAGGGGCTGGGGAAGACCCGGCAGTCTTGGTACACATAGGTACCAATGACAAAGCAGGAGGCAGTGAAGTCCTCAAGAATGATTTTAAAAAACTAGGTGTAAAGTTGAGGAGGCTAAGCTCCTGATGCAAATAGAAAAGGCTGCTAGTTGGGCAAAGTAATTATAATGGGGGATTTTAATTACCAAGATATTGACTGGAGCAACAGTTCTGCCAGGTCAGTTAATGGGAACAAGTTTATAAACTTGATGCATGACAGAAAAAAATGCTCTACTGGATCTAATGATCTCTAATGACCCATAATTTATAGCAAATGTGCAAGTAATTGAACCCCTGGTTAACAAATATACACTGGGACAACAGAAACCATACATTTCAGAAAAGCTAATTTTAGTGCCTTGAGGGCTGCCCTTCGGAGCATAGATTGGGGCATTAGGTTTTCAGCTAAAAGCACAGAACAGAAATGTCTGTCATTTAAAATGACATGAAATCGTTACTGTTACTCAATTTATTCCTTTAAGGAGTAGATGTAGCTCTAAGAAGCACCCTATGTGGCTTAATATAGAAGTAAAGAAGTTAATAGGAAAGAAGAAAAAAACATTTAAAAACTACAAGTCTGTGGTGACAGAAGCTGCATTTAATGAATATAAACACTATAATAAATGTTGTAAAACAGCAATCCGGAGGGCAAAAATAGGAAATGAGGAGTTCACTGCGGCTGAGGCTAAGACTAACCCCAAAAAGTATATTACTTGTAAAAAGATGCGGGTTGAGAGTGTTGCTCCTGTAAATATGGTTGGACGCAACTTCTGATTTTAGTAAATAAGCATTGTCCTGGCGAATCTACGCCTGGCGAAGTGTCGTAGATTAGTAAATTTGCCCCCCATAATCAGTCATACATGCTGATACATTAGATGTGTCTTTTTTCAACCTAACTTACTATGTAAACTATGTAACCATATATACACTGGGGCACTGGGATTTTTAATTTCAGGAAAGCAATTAGTTCCTGAAAGGGGACCTGTCACAATATGTAATAATTTCAAATCCTACTGTATTGAGTTAGTCAAACAAAATATAACTTTACTTACTTTGGTGCATAGATGTGGGCATTGAGTTTTCCACTAAAAACTGTGTAGCTGTAAGTGCAAAGTTTTTTATTCTATAAGGAAGCACACACTAAAAACAATATAGTGCAATATGTCAGCATTATACACCCTCTGTATGTGCAAATGTCTCATACTATGAGACACTTAAAGGGCACCTGCTGGCCGAGAAATATTTTTCCCAACCAAATTTGAGGGCTAATAGAGCACACACTCCGGTTGGGGGGTAACTGTAGCAGTTTTTTTTTTAATTGGCCCTGCCAGCACTGGGACACTCGCAATGGCAGTGTGCTCCCGCTGCAAGTGGCCATGTCATGCAGAGTGCATGTGCATAATGAGCTTCTAATGTCACACGCATTATGAGCAAAGTCAGTCATTATGTGCATGTTTGTGCCCCAACATAGCCACTTGCATGTGTCCTAGCGCTGGTGGGGCATTTTTTTTTAAGAAAAACTACTGTTACCCCTCAACCGAAGTGTGCACTCTATTAACTCGCACCTTTGGTTGGGGAAAATATTTTCAGCCAACAGGTGACCTTTAACCCCAATATCTAATTAAAGACACAATGTTTGCCCAGGTGCAGTAACCCATAGTGACCAGTAAATGATATTTATTGATCGGTTGCTATGGGTGAAAACAATTGTAACAAACTTTGCTTCTAATATTATATAACCCCAAACTTGTGAGTCTCACAGTGAGTCAGAAGTGGGTTAAAGCTCATCAAATAATCCCATGTGCTTGTTATAACACAGGTGACTGGATGGAGAAATGCCACCACGAAAACTAACCTTGGTCTCCAGTGTTGAAATGGATTATTATTGAATGATAACACAAAGAAAAGAGCAACTAAGCTGGCAAAGGATATTGGATAATCTCAAAAATGTATAAAAAAAAAGTTATGAAGACAGACAGGCAAAGTTGAGGTTGTTTATGCTGAGGAAGAGGTGCTTAGAGCAGTTAACTATATACAAAAATAAAGGGGACCATAATATAATTTTACAGTAATAGCTGTGAAGTTGTGGAATTCACTCCCTGAAGTGGCTGTACTGGCAGATACATTAAATAGATTCAAGAAAGTGTTCGATGACAAGTGATAAAAGTACAAACATGCATTAACTCCTACATTCCTCTGCAGTGGAACATATTAAAAACAGAGTTCTAAAGTTTGCTACTTATCTAGTAACCCACGGCAGATACTATTTATTGATAAGCTGTTTGAAAACAGCTGTCTAATTGGTTATTATAGTTTACCAGATGTAGGAAGAGGTAAGACTTTGTATAACAAGAGCAGTACGAGCTAAACTACACAGGAGATTTTTTAGGATGATGTAGAATAGACAGATGATATCCTACAGATGTAGTTCCAGGGGTCAGAATATAATGGGAATGGTACAAAAATAAGATGTGTGGAAAGACATCAGATGTGAATGCTGCATGCTGCATCTTCATCCAATGAGATAAAATCTGATGGTATCTGACCAACAAAATCTCCTGTGTAGTTTAGCAGATCATGATTTATCAGCCCTATTTCTTGTCCGGGTGCAGGCACACAGAGCTGATTTCGGCACCAAAATGCAGTGGGCCCAGGCAGTGGTGTTACTATAGAGGATCAGTGAAGGATACCAGACACACGATAGCTAGTGAAGCGGGGGTGACCCCTGCGTGTTTATTGCGTCAAATGTAACGTTTCGGGGGCGTGCCCCTTTGTCAGACATGCAGAACAACTCACACAATGTGCTTTATACCGTAAGTAATTAACATAATTATATAAGTGCAAGGTGTAAAACTCCAACAAATTGAATCCAAATATTTAGAAAACCCTTCTTGGAATAGTGACCAAATTGACCTAATATGTTCATCTATCATTTTCAAACCTCGCTTCATTTAGGTTACATTCATTTGTAAACGTGAATCACTTGTGTGCACACCAACCATCTACATATAAAATTTATACAAAATATCAAAATAATTCAGCTCGTAGTGACATTCTTTAATGGCAATTGGCTGGCCAATTGCCAACAAGTGATTCACGTTTACAAATGAATGTAACCTAAATGAAGCGAGGTTTGAAAATGATAGATGAACATATTAGGTCAATTTGGTCACTATTCCAAGAAGGGTTTTCTAAATATTTGGATTCAATTTGTTGGAGTTTTACACCTTGCACTTATATAATTATGTTAATTACTTACGGTATAAAGCACATTGTGTGAGTTGTTCTGCATGTCTGATGAAGGGGCACGCCCCCGAAACGTTACATTTGACGCAATAAACACGCAGGGGTCACCCCCGCTTCACTAGCTATCGTGTGTCTGGTATCCTTCACTGATCTTCAAGTAGGAGAGGCGCCGACCTCTCTAACCAGCACCGGGCTTGAACTTCGAGAGAGGTGGGGAAAGAGGATTATTGTGAATCGTTACTATAGAGGAAGCAGATCCTGCAGAGGAGCCCAGGGAACAGGGGGCCGTGTGTGCAATCCCAAAGCGACCCACTGGATATCGCTGCTCACGACCACAGTTAATTATATGTTGATTATGTGTTTCTTCCTCATAATACAAAATATGGTATGCTGCTAATTGGGGTCTGAAATTTAACAGCAGCCATCCTTCTCCTTCCATTTCATAAAATTTAAGGTAAAATAAATACTAAATGAAAAAAAAAACAGAAGGTACTAACTAAACTTGTACATGATGCTACATCTTCAAGTTAATTCATGCTTTTTATTTAAACAGAAAAGGTTTGCAGATGAGAAAAAGGGTTATAAATGGTTTTATCCTTAAAAGCCATCTGAAACTGAAGCTGATACAAACTGTAAAATATTAACATTTAAATGTTGTTAAAGAGGTGGTTCACCTTCAAGTTAACTTTTAGTATGTTATAGAATGGCCAATTCTAAGCAACTTTTCAATTGGTCTTCCTTATTTATATTTTAAAGTTTTTAATTAATTGCCTTCTTCTTCTGACTCTCTCCAGTTTTCAAATGGAGGTCACTGCCTCCATTTAAACAAGTTCAAGCAAATAGGAGCAGTAGCGCACCTGGTCTCTCAGAATCCTCACCGGTGCTTGGGGTTAAAGGAGGACGGCACCTCCAACTAATGACCAATAAGATGAAAACTCCAGCACACGAATGCTTAAGGGTTCAAAACCCGTGTTTATTGTCAATGCCAAACAGGAAACAACGTTTCGGGGGCGTACCCCTTCGTCAGGTGAGTTGTGCAGATCCCACCTCCACCTTAAATAGAGGGCAAACCAGTATAGGTATGTCCTTCAATCCCAAATCAAAGGTTAACCCATAATTAACCACATAGTATCAATATCAAAAAACGAACATATCAATGTACAGATTAAATTAGCAGAAATATCAATCCACATTTACGATCAGAAAAATATTAAACAATGTATTTGGTCAAAAAGCAGTCAAAAAATGTCCATATTAATCATTGGAAAATATCCATATCTGTATACACAATGAAAAAAGAAAAATGTCTTACAGATTCTCCTAAGTTGATTATTGTTTCGATACAAAGTATCTAAGGAAAGGTAATATCTAATCCTTCCTTATCTAGCCGTATTTATAGAGTTTTTTGTACACTTTATGTTGTTACTGAACTTTGCTTTCCTGGACATTTTTCTTTTTTCATTGTGTATACAGATATGGATATTTTCCAATGATTAATATGGACATTTTTTGACTGCTTTTTGACCAAATACATTGTTTAATATTTTTCTGATGGTAAATGTGGATTGATATTTCTGCTAATTTAATCTGTACATTGATATGTTCGTTTTTTGATATTGATACTATGTGGTTAATTATGGGTTAACCTTTGATTTGGGATTGAAGGACATACCTATACTGGTTTGCCCTCTATTTAAGGTGGAGGTGGGATCTGCACAACTCACCTGACGAAGGGGTACGCCCCCGAAACGTTGTTTCCTGTTTGGCATTGACAATAAACACGGGTTTTGAACCCTTAAGCATTCGTGTGCTGGAGTTTTCATCTTATTGGTCATTAGTTGGAGGTGCCGTCCTCCTTTAACCCCAAGCACCGGTGAGGATTCTGAGAGACCAGGTGTGCTACTGCTCCTATTTGCTTGAACTGTACTAACCTACGGCCGCAGTGTTTGCACCCTTAATTGTGTCTCCATCGCTATGTCATTTGCCGATATTTCCGCTTCTACGGACCAGCGTGCTGATACTTTCAGCTTTACTGAAGCGGAAAGAAGGAAGATTTTGAACGCCGCACAAGCGCTACCAACGCTTACACCTGCGGGAGACGCGGAGATTTTGCGCAACTTGGAAAAGCTAAAAAGGAGAGAAGTATCATGGTCGCTACACTCCTCTACCCTATCCGAGTATGTGAAGTCACAGAGGATACCCCGAGGATTGCGCCTACGCTTGAAACCGGGCCTATTCCGGGAAGACAGAGATTTCGCTACGAGATGGGAAGGCATCCTAAACAGGTGCAGCCTCGACCTGATGACGCTTACCGTACAGCAATTGCAGAACGGCCTACGGGAGACACGCCAGCAGATACACACGGTGGAGGAGGAATTCAAAGCCATCGCTTCCACAGCCGATTGCAGCACTACCCTGACGGAACTGCAGGCAAAAATAGATGCGCTTCAGCAGGAGATACTACAAACGAAGTTAAGAAAGTTCAGGAGAGATACAAGGGACTACGAGAGGGGAGAAGTCTATACCTGGAAAACAATAAGGAGGAGCCAAAACACAAAGCAGCCAAAACAGCCAAGGCAAGTTCGGGAGTCGGATGGATCCTCACAGCAGTCCTCAGACTCGGAATCTATCTCTGGCACTTCCACACAGGCTTCACCGGCTTTTTTAGGCCAACGCCAAGGCACTACAAAAGAACCAGGAGGGGCAAAAAAACAAAAACATCAACCTGTCACCACGAGACAACAGAAATTAAGGTGAATAATGTCTTTAATTTATCTTCTTACGAACTGTCTGAGGCTGAATTAACAGTCCTCAATAAGGGACTTAATTTTGTTCCTGTTCATGTCAACGCACCATTTGACTTTACTATTGATTTTTATAAATTCATGCGCTCACTTAAGTTAAAGGCATATTTTTCTAACAAAGAAGAAAATGTTAGAATTGAAAATGTTAATTCGAAGTTGGCATGTAAACTGCAACAAAGAAGTACTTTTGTTCCCCCTGGCAACTACCCCTCACTCGATGCCTTTGAATTCCTTGTAAGAATGGAGGTTGAGAAGTATCTGTTTAACAGTAAGGGTAGTAAGGTTAAACTTAACATTACCATGGCTGAGAAAAAAGCATTAAGTAGTCTTCAGGAAAATGAGTCTATTGTAATCTGTAGAGCTGATAAGGGAGGAGGAGTTGTAATCTTGAATGAATGTGATTATACTAGCGAAGCACTCCGCCAGTTAAATAATGAATCTCATTATAAAAAGATTGATTTTGATCCTTCAATCCGTCTAAGGGATGAAATTAAGATCTTCCTATATTCTGCAGTTATGGAGGGAATTATCACTGATGAAACATATGAGTTGCTATTTCGCAATGAGGCTAAGATTCCACAAATCTACTTTTTACCAAAAATTCATAAGTCCCTTAACAAACCACCTGGGCGCCCAATAGTCAGCAATGTGGGTTCTGTGTTACAACCCCTAGCAATTTATATTGATATTGCATTGCAGGAAATTATTCCAACTTTGAAATACTGTGTACAAGACACGGGAATTCTTGCTGCGGTTGGGTGAAATAACTATACCTACAGAGGATTTTCTTTTGTGTTCCCTGGATGTGTGTGATCTTTTTACGTCTATCCCACACAATGAGGGTGTTGAATGTGTGCGTTCATATCTGAGTTTTACCAAAACACCTACACACCAAATCACTTTTATATGTTCTTTATTGGAGTTGGTATTAACCAAAAATCACTTTTCTTTCCAGAAGAAGTTTTTTCTGCAAACACAAGGTTGCGCTATGGGTGCTAATATGTCACCAGCATACGCTAACATTTTTATGGATTTTTTTGAAAACACATATATTTTTTCCAATCCAGAATTTTCCCCACATATTGTATCTTATTGGCGTTATGTGGACGATACCTTTTTTCTTTGGAAAGGTGGAGACGAGAAACTGTTGGAGTTTCTTGTTTATTTGAACAGTGTACACGGATCTTTGAAATTTACTTTGGAATATCACCCTAACAATATACACTTTTTGGATGTCGATATCCACCGATCAGACAATGGTTTTTTAACATCAGTTTTTACCAAACCAACAGACCGTAATAATCTTTTAAGTCCAACCAGTTTTCACGCCCCGGGCCTTTTTAATGGTCTCCCAAAGAGCCAGTTAATGAGGGTAAGGAGAATTACATCTGATGATGAATTGTACATACATGAGTCTGACAAAATGATTGGGAAATTCACAACAAAAGGTTATGATAAGGATAACTTATTAAAAATACGGGAGGAAGTGGGTAAGATACCACGAGCTAGCTTATTGGTAAAACAGAAAAGAACACAGGATAGGGACAAACGTGTACCATTCATTTCTACCTACGATACTAACTCTAAGTATATAAGAAAAACCATCTTAAAACATTGGAAGTGTCTCAAAAATGATGTTAAATTTGGCAAGTTATTCAGCCTACCCCCAGTTTTTTCATATAAACGTGGTAGGAATGTGGGTGACATTATCAAGAAGAAAGATACATCTACCCCTGTACAAAATACATCTAAGGTGGGTACCTATCCCTGCCTCAATTGCGGGCATTGTACCGGCATTATCAAGGGCGATTACGTGGTACACCCCTTGAGCGGCACAAAACATAACATTAAGGGTTTCCACACCTGCAATTCTCAGGGGGTAATATATTGTCTAAAATGCCCATGCGGCTTGGCATACATTGGCCAAACAAGCAGATACGGTTGAATGAACACAAGGCGGCCATCAGGAATTATGAACCACAGAAGGAACCTATCAGAGAGATAGGTGAGAAAAAGAGAAAATTTGAAACGTTCCTCTATAAACATTTTTTTGAAAAAGGTCACCGAGTGTCCCAACTAAGGTGGCAGATCTTAGAAAGAGTTAAGGCACCTGATCACATCCTTAAACAAAAATTGGCACAACGTGAAACATTCTGGATCTGGTTATTGCAGACACAGGTTCCTAGAGGGTTAAACGAGGAGTTCAGTCTGGCCTGCTTTTTATAACTATTTATAATGTTGCTAAATACGTTTGTTGCTAATTCACTTCCTGTTTTCTTACAGATTCTCCTAAGTTGATTATTGTTTCGATACAAAGTATCTAAGGAAAGGTAATATCTAATCCTTCCTTATCTAGCCGTATTTATAGAGTTTTTTGTACACTTTATGTTGTTACTGAACTTTGCTTTCCTGGACATTTTTCTTTTTTCATTGTGTATACAGATATGGATATTTTCCAATGATTAATATGGACATTTTTTGACTGCTTTTTGACCAAATACATTGTTTAATATTTTTCTGATCGTAAATGTGGATTGATATTTCTGCTAATTTAATCTGTACATTGATATGTTCGTTTTTTGATATTGATACTATGTGGTTAATTATGGGTTAACCTTTGATTTGGGATTGAAGGACATACCTATACTGGTTTGCCCTCTATTTAAGGTGGAGGTGGGATCTGCACAACTCACCTGACGAAGGGGTACGCCCCCGAAACGTTGTTTCCTGTTTGGCATTGACAATAAACACGGGTTTTGAACCCTTAAGCATTCGTGTGCTGGAGTTTTCATCTTATTCTCCATTTAAACAACAAATGATCTGAAAGGCTACAAATATATTGTTACTGCTACTTTTTCTTACTCGTCTCTTTATTCTGGCCATCTCCTATTCCTATTCCAGTCTCTCATTTAAATCAGTGCATGGTTGCTAGGAGTATTTGGATCCTAGCAACCAGATAGCTGAAATCTCAAACTGGAGAGTTGCTGAATAAAAAGCTAAATAAGTCAAAAGCCACAAATAATAAAAAATCAAAACCAATTGCAAATTGTCTCAGCATATCACTATCTGAATCATGCTAAAAGTTAATGTATGGGTGAAAAACCCCTTTGAAGAGTACTTGGTAACAGCCATTATATAATGTAAAACATATATGCAACGTTGGAATAGAAGAGAATGTATTAATCCTTATTGGAAAAGAAAAAGCCTATTGGGTTTATTTAATGTTTACATGATTTTCTGGTAGATTTAAGGTATGGAGATCCAAATTACAGAAAGATCCATTATCTGGAAACCCCAAGACCCGTGCATTCAGGATAATAGGTCCCAGAATTTGTGACAACAAGCATTTTCCTAAAGCAATTAAATGATTCTAAATATGTAATAAATTATACCTTTAACTTTTAAGATTTAAATAGGAGGCAAATGTCATTCCTGAAGTGTTGTTTTAAGCTGTTTTAAGCTGTTGGTACATTCATAGAGAGGAACATGCCAAGTCCTGCTGCTCAACAGGAAGTAAAACAAAAAGTGGCTAAATAATTTGGCAGTAATTTATGGGAAATGCTTGTTATTTCAGAATGCTTGACTGATTGCATTTGTATAAGGCAAAGGTAATGTCTTTTATGAAGAAAAAAAGCTCATATCGTTGCTGTTTTCTTTTGAACTTCATAAAGTGATGATGAAAGTTCTCTTTGTTCATTTGTGTTTGACACTGTTGTGAAAATTCTGCTTCCATCAGTATATAAAGAATAAAGATTATTACACTGAGGTATTGGATCAAGAATGTATGAATAAAAAGTTTATGTGAATGTATTAATATAATGTAAAATATAAAGTGATAAGCCTTCAATAATTAAACATCCGTAGAAAAGCACAAGAACAAGTTCTTTTATACAGGAAGGATTCCTATCAGGGACCCAGTAGATGCGAGGGCCTGGACTACCATAAAAGGGGTAGCATTCAGTCAAAGTGACAGGGTTTGGGGTGTGGACTATTTAATTTGAATGAATAAGTTAGCATTAAAATGAGAAGACTCTGCTTTATAAATTTTATAAATTTCTTCTAGAACTTTTAGTAAAACAGATAATTTTGGGGCTGATGTTACTTTCTTTGGAGGTTTAGTAAAATTAAGTATTAGTATTAATATAATTTCCTAATTATGTTTTTTGTAGATAATTTCTGTCCTGCATGCATCAATTGTTTAGATATTAATATATCATTGGTAGGAAAATAATTGGTGGTCTTGGTTATTAGAGACAGTTGGGGGAACAAAAAAAGTTTGGTACCATTTACACGTGTGCTATTTGAAAACACAGTGATTGCTATGAGTTACTAGATGTGGGAAAACTTTCATTAAAACCTGAACATGTTCCAATGAACAACATCACTGATTGTTGGATGCACAATTAAAGTGAACATATACCCCCTTTTCCTTTTTGACATGAGCTCAATTGTGGACTGGTACCATATAATAATTCCAATGTTTAAATATTCTCAACTTTTCAATCACAGTCCTGTAAATTGTGGGCAAGCTTTTTGAAAGTATGTTTGCTGATGACACAAAATTATGCAGGACAATTAATTCCATCCAGGATGATGCATATTGCAAAGATATATGGGTTAACTGGTAGACTGGGCAGCTAAGTGGCAGACAAGATTCAGTGTTGATAAATGTAAGTTTATGCGTTTGAGATACAAAAATATGCAAGCAAATTATTTCCTAAATGGGATTAGGTTAGATACATTTTTGATGGTGAAGAACCTGGAGGAATGTAAATAATAAACATAGCTGTAGTTAGCAATAAAAGTCAGAAGCAGAAAGGAGTAGCAAAGTATTGTCCTCTATTAAAGGGGGGAACCACTGGTTAGGCTCCATCTAGTATATGCACAAAAGGTTGGCTAAATTAGGGTTGTTCGCATTTTTTACAATTTACCTTCCTCTGAATAAACTGGTAGTTAGGCATATACACAATGTGGTAAAACTACAGTTCCCAGAATTCTCCTTTTGGTTTATCACATTTTCTCCTCGGGTGGCAATCACAATATAACAGTCTGTATGAGTCAGCGCTACAAGCGAGGAGAAATAAGAATGCAGCATAAAGAGAATCTAAGTGTTGCGGGTTGTTGGTAGTTGTAGTTCCACACTCTCCCAAAATTCTACTTTAAGGTGCTTGATTACTTGTTACTTCCACCACGTGTCTTACTTATAAGTTGGGTACTTACAAACGTTTTAAGACTTTTAGGCATTCAAATATAACCAGGGTAGTCTGCTCTGTGGCTGTTCCGTGCTGTCGGAAAATATAGAGCGCAGAAGGTAGTGCAAAACCTTTTTATTAACATGTAAATAAAAACAATTATTCCACTCACATTTTAGAAGATTTTTAAGGCGTATCGAATCTCAACTTGGGGAAAATTACTATGCGTGTTATTAGCCTGGTGTCAGCTCCGACCCGTGTTGCTTCCACCCGCTGTAGCTCCCCTAGGCGCCTGGAGATGACGTCACTGCCCTTGCCTTACGCGTTTCGTCTCCTTGGGACTTCGTCAGAGCCTTTGTGTGGGCAAGGTGTCTTTCCCTGCCTCTTAAACAACTTTGTTGCCATGGAGACGCCCTGTGTTCTCCCCAGTCTGACTGGCTAATAACACGCATAGTAATTTTCCCCAAGTGGAGATTCGATACGCCTTAAAAATCTTCTAAAATGTGAGTAGAATAATTGTCTGGCCAATCGGCCATCTCTTTCTTTCGCTGGCTTTTTCTCTGCAAGCAGCAGCCACTGAGAAGGATTGGGTGTGTATAGGGGGAGGCGCTGTTTATCAAGCTAATCTCGGCGCCCTGTCAATCATGCTGGGGTCCTTCTCAGGGCAGTTTGTGCTCGTTCCTGTGCAGCTTCTCCTGCGCATGAGCAGACAGCAACAGGAGCTGAAGACAGGAGGAGGTCTGTTGCGCGCATACTGAATACTATCCAGAGTGCCGACTCCGCCTACTACCCTGCCTGCAAGTGTGAGTGAAGGGACAAGTTACAGGGAGACTGGGGCAAGTTCTGGAGCAGGACATTCCCATAGAGCACGGATTATATGCGGGCAGCCGTGCTGATGCGCTGCTCCTCCATTCCCGCAAATAACAGCAGCGCTCACGGGGTCTGCGACTGCAGCAATTGTTTTTCTCAGGAGCCCTGCTGTGACAGCTGTCACAGGTCACATTGTCAACCCAGCATTGCATTGGCTGCAGAAATGCCGGCTCAGGAGGCTCTACTTGTGCGCTCTGTGTCACATGGGGAAAATCAGCAACTGTGACAGCTCCTAAACGGCTGTCGCCAAGAAGACTCTGGAATAAAAATAGATCAAAGTGAGAGAGAGGGGACTAGCACAAGCCCAGCAGCACCTCCTCACTCTCTGCTTTTTTCAACTTCCCTCACTTCCTCCAATTAGCTGGGAAACAGAGGCTTTCCTCACAGGACACTTCCCACTCCCCATCTATGTGCCTATGTATCCCTCCTGTAAGGCAGCAGCAGCCTCAACTGGGCAAGGGACCCCCTATATCGCAATTAATAAACATAAAAATTCAATGTGCTGAGCGTTTGCTGAACGTCTTATCCTCTATCTATAGCAATATACTGGTTACTGCACCTGGGCAGTCCTTGTGCCTCGTATTGTGTGTGTGCAAGTGGGTATGTGTGCAAGTGGGTATGCGTGAGTGGGTATGTGTGCAAGTGGGTATGTGTGAGTAGGTATGTGTGCAAGTGGGTATGTGCAAGTAGGTATGTGTGCAAGTGTGTATGTGTGAGTGGGTATGTGTGCAAGTGGGTATGTGTGAGTGGGTATGTATGCAAGCGGGTATGTGTGCAAGTGGGTATGTGCATGTGGGTATGTGTGCAAGTAGGTATGTGTGTATGTGTGAGTGGGTATGTGTTCAAGTGTGTATGTGTGAGTGGGTATGTGTGCAAGTGTATATGTGTGAGTGGGTATGTGTGCAAGTAGGTATGTGTGAGTGGGTATGTGTGCAAGTGTGTATGTGTGAGTGGGTATGTGTGCAAGTGGGTATGTGTGTATGTGTGCAAGTGTGTATGTGTGTATGTGTGAGTGGGTATGTGTGCAAGCAGGTATGTGTGCAAGTGGGTATGTGTGCATGTATGAGTGGGTATGTGTGAGTGGGTATGTGTGCAAGTGGGTATGTGTGAGGGGTATGTGCAAGTGGGTATGTGTACAAATGTGTATGTGTGAGTGGGTAAGTGTGCAAGTGGTATGTGTGAGTGGATATGTGTGAGTGGGTATGTGTGCAAGTGTGTGAGTGGGTATGTGTGCAAGCGGGTATGTGCAAGTGGGTATGTGTGCAAGTGTGTATGTGTGAGTGGGTATGTGCAAGTGGGTATGTGTACAAGTGTCTATGTGTGAGTGGGTATGTGTGCAAGTGGGTATGTGTGAGAGGGTATGTGTGCAAGTGGGTATGTGTGAGTGGGTAAACAGAGGCTTTCCTCACAGGACACTGCCCACTCCCAAACTATGTGCCTATGTATCCCTCCTGTAAGGCAGCAGCAGCCTCGACTGGGCATGGGACCACATATATCGCAATTAATAAACATAAAAATTCAATGTACTGAGTGTTTGCTGAATGTCTTATCCCCTATAGCAATATACTGGTTACTGCACCTGGGCAGCCCTTGTGCCTCGTATTATGTGTGTGCATGTGTGAGTGGGTATGTGCGAGTGGGTATGTGTGCAAGTGGGTATGTGTGAGTGGGTATGTGTGCAAGTGGGTATGTGTGTAAGTGGGTATGTGTGCAAGTGGGTATGTGTGAGTAGGTATGTGTGCAAGTGGGTATGTGTGCAAGTGTGTATGTGTGCAAGTGGGTATGTGTGCAAGTGGGTATGTGTGCAAGTGGGTATGTGTGCAAGTGGGTATGTGCAAGTGGGTATGTGTGCAAGTGTGTATGTGTGAGTGGTTATGTGTGCAAGTGGGTATGTGTAAGTGGGTATGTGTGCAAGTGGGTATGTGTGACTGGGTATGTATGAGTGGGTATGTATGCAAGCGGGTATGTGTGCAAGAGGGTATGTGTGCAAGTGTGAGTGTGTATGTGTGCAAGTGTGTATGTGTGCAAGTGGGTATGTGTGAGTGGGTATGTGTGCAAGTGGGTATGTGTGCAAGTGGGTATGTGTGCAAGCGGGTATGTGTGCAAGTGGGTATGTGTGTATGTGTGCAAGTGTGTATGTGTAAACGGGTATGTGTGCAAGTGTGTATGTGAGTGGGCATGTGTGCAAGTGGGTATGTGTGCAAGTGGGTATGTGTGAGTGGGTATGTGCGAGTGGGTATGTGTGCAAGTGGGTATGTGCAGTGGGTATGTGTGCAAGCGGGTATGTGCAAGCGGGTATGTGTGCAAGCGGGTATGTGTGCAAGTGGGTATGTGTGTATGTGTGCAAGTGTGTATGTGTGAGCGGGTATGGGGCAAATTCACTAAGATGCGAAGTTGCGCCAGGCGCAACTTCGCCGCACTTCGCCAGGCGAATTTTCGCCAGGGCTCCGCAAATTCACTAAAATCCGAAGTTGCGCACAGGGGTAGCGTAAGGTTGCGAAGTTGCGCTAGCGTTGTTTCGCTATATAAAGCGAAGTTGCGCTAGCGAAGGCAAATTTGCATACGGCGCGAAATTCAAATTTCAATGGAGGAACACGTATGCACTACAAATGCCTAGAAAACCTTCAAATCTGCAAATAAAAATTTTATTTTGCCCTACACATGTGCCCACTGTCTAGGTAAGTTGCCATGAGTCAGGAAATGTAGGGGGGAGGAAGGGGAGCCCCAAAAAATTTTCGATCTTTTTCAGCCTATCAGCCATCATGTAGAAAACACGCCAGCGTTCTTTGGGACTTAGAAAAAATTTTGACTTTTTTTTAAACAATCCCTATCTACTCTATTGCGCTTCGCCAGATCTGAGGTGGCGAAGGAAGTCTAGCGTAAAAGGTAGCGTTCGCTACACTGCGCAAGTTAGTGAATTTGCGTAGTTTCGTCACTAGCGAAGATTCGCCTGTCGTAAGGTTGCGAAGTAACACTAGCGAAACTACGCCAGCGTTCGTTAGTGAATTTGCGCAGTAGCGAAAATGCCCAACGCTCGCGAATTAACGCTAGCGTTCGGCGCTTCGCGCGTTAGTGAATTTGCCCCTATGTGTGCAAGTGTGTATGTGAGTGGGTATGTGTGCAAGTGTGTATGTGTGCAAGTGGGTATGTGTGAGTGGGTATGTGTGCAAGCGGGTATGTGTGCAAGTGGGTATGTGTGTATGTGTGCAAGTGTGTATGTGTGAGTGGGTATGTGTGCAAGTGGGTATGTGTGCAAGTGGGTATGTGTGAGTGGGTATGTGTGTAAGTGTGTGAGTGGGTATGTGTGCAAGTGGGTATATGTGAGTGGGTATGTGCGAGTGGGTATGTGTGCAAGTGTGTATGTGTGTGAGTGGGTATGTGTGCAAGTGTGTGAGTGGGTATGTGTGAGTGGGTATGTGTGCAAGTGGGTATGTGTGAGTGGGTATGTGTGTAAGTGTGTGAGTGGCTATGTGTGCAAGTGGGTATTTGTGAGTGGGTATGTGCGAGTGGGTATGTGTGCAAGTGGTTTATGTGCAGTGGGTATGTGTGCAAGTGGGTATGTGTGAGTGGGTATGTGTGCAGGCGGGTATGTGTGCAAGCGGGTATGTGCAAGTGGGTATGTGTGCAAGTGGGTATGTGTGAGTGGGTATGTGCAAGTGGGTATGTGTGAAAGTGGGTATGTGTACAAGTGTGTATGTGTGAGTGGGTATGTGTGCAAGTGGGTATGTGTGAGTGTGTAAATGTGAGTGGGTATGTGTGCAAGTGTGTATGTGTGAATGGGTATGTGTGCAAGTGGGTATGTCTGCAAGTGTGTGAGTGGGTATGTGTGCAAGTGGGTATGTGTGCAAGTGTGTGAGTGGGTATGTATGCAAGTGTGTGAGTGGGTATGTGTGCAAGTGTGTATGTGTGTGAGTGGGTATGTGTGCAAGTGTGTATGTGTGAGTGGGTATGTGTGCAAGTGTGTATGTGTGAGTGGGTATGTGTGGAAGTGAGTTTGTATGTGTGAGTGGGTATGTGTGCAAGTGTGTGAGTTTGTATGTGTGAGTGTGCAAGTGTGTGAGTGTTCACGTGAATGTGTGAGTGTGTATGCATCATAACAATCAAACAACCGATTTTTCAGTCATCAGGTGATGAATGGTACTTTGGAGTACAAAGACATGCATACCCAATTTAGATTCGTGGGAATGTGTACTTTCCGAAAATTTATGGTTTTCTGGGGTGAACTTACTTTTTTCTACCTTTGCCCCCCTCAAAACGATGTAAATGTGTTGATTTTGTAGTACCTGAAATGACAGACTATTTGGGGGTCTTCCTTTTGGGGCTCCTGTATGCCACGTGCTTGGGTACCCTCTACATATTGGGCATCAAACTGTTCAGAGGACCCTAGGCTTTCATATTTGGGGTGATTTATCTTGATACCTAAAAGTATTTGGGTAATAAGATGCTGCAGGGTGGAAATTTTAAGGTGATTTTTGGAAATGTCACCAAAATCACAAAATTTAGGAATGGTTTGTGGCTTGGTACTTTGTAGTAAAAAGACATGCATACCCAATTTAGATTTGTGGCAATGTGTACTTTCCGAAAGTATCTGGTTTTCTATATTTAGATCTAAAGGTAGTCATTATACTTTGCCATACACACAGATTGAATTAATGTAGAGGCATTTTACTCTGTCCTTGGGATTTCATTTGGAAAAGATTTATGTGACAAAATGAAATATGATATGGATGATAAGGTTAATATGGCTAAGAATACATAAAACAAATAGTATAACTTTGTAAGTGAGCCAGAATCCACAAATCCAAATAGAAAAATCAGGCAGCAGCATAGGACAGCTATCTGCAGACTAGAAACAGACACACAGGCAGGGAGATGGGAGTGGTTTTCCAAGCTACAGCAGAGTTCAGCCTGTCAGTCAGTGTTGTTACCATTTGCTGTGAGAGAATGAACAGACACTCCCACACCTCATTTCAGCCAAGCTTCTGACCTGAGAGGTTCTCAATGCAGCTCGGACAGAGCCGGGCCAACCCAGCCAGGCGCCCTAGGCAACCTGGCTGGGCACGTCGCCGGCTGATTGCACGCTTGGGTGCGCAAGGCGCGAAACTGCGCTCGAACGCGCATGTGCAGAAGCGCAATTACAAGAAATTATCCGTGGCAGTCGGCGAAAGACAGGACCAGACAATGGGGTAGGCGTCAGAGCAGGTACGTGCCTGGCGCCCCCCAGCTTTGCGCCCTAGGCACGTGCCTACTCTGCCTACCCCTAGTTCCGGCCCTGAGCTCTGATGTAATGACACTTTTAGCAGGTAAAATGCATTCAAAACGTTTTTTTTTTCTGCATCATTACATTGTTTAAGGAAAGATTAATCATATATCTGAATATGAAGGTTATGCAAAATGTCCCCTTTAAAGGACATGTAAACTCCCCCATGAAAATTTAATCAGTGAATGACCTCTTTAAAATCTTTGTATAACTGCCACTCTGGTTGTTAACAGTAAGGCTGTATCCCACTCATTCATGCATAATCCCACTCACGCATGCATAATCACGCTCACTTGTGCATAATCCTGCTCATTCATGCATAATCTGTCATAAACCCACTCACTCATGCATAATCCTGCTCACTCATGCACAATCCCACTCATGCATGTATAATCTGTCATAATCCCAATCATGCATGCATAATCCTGCTCACTCATGCATAATCCCATTCACTCATGCATAATATGTCATAATCCCACTCACTCATGCATAATCCTGCTCACTTATGCATAATCCCACTCACTCATGCATAATACTGCCCACTCATGCATAATCCCACTCACTCAAGAATAATATGTCATAATCCCACTCACTCATGCATAATCCCACTCACTCAAGAATAATATGTCATAATCCCACTCACTCATGCATAATCCCACTCACTCGTGCATAATACCACTCACTCATGCATAATCCTGCTCACTCATGCATAATCCTGATCACTCGTGCATAATCCCGCTCACTCATGCATAATCCTGATCACTCATGCATAATCTGTCATAATCCTACTCACTCATGCATAATCATGCTCACTTGTGCATAATCCCACTCATAATCCCTCATGTATGAGTGAGTTTGATACATGTATGCGTGTGGGATTACATGTATGGGTGAGTGGGATTACATGTATGAGTGGGATTATGCACATGCATGAGTGGGATTATGAGTAGGCATGGGATTATGCATGAGTGCGATTATGTTTATGAGTGATTGGGATTATGCACGAGTGAGTGATATTATGCATATGAGTGAGTGGGATTACATTTAGGAGTGAGTAGAATAGTCCCTGCAGCTGGAGTTGGAAACAGTAAAGGGGATTTAAAGGCAAAAATAGAATCCAACACAAACCTACACAGTCGCCGACTGCTTTACAGGGAAGCAAAGCTGCTGGAGTTCTGCACGGCTGAAAAGTAAGCGGGGGCTCCCCCTGCTGTTCATAAGTATGATTGTTTCCCTGCCCAGCAGTTAGGGATCATCTGACAATTCCTATCCACAGCAGTAAATGAAGGGAGAATTTCACTGCATACAGTCAGGTTTCTTATAAAAACGGTACACATTTTTTAATTAAATATATATATTGGAGATAGAGAATAATTAAGAAAAATGAAAAAAGTCCTTTAAAATCACTTTCTCTTGCCTATTTTCCCACAGTCTCTCAGATGCACAAAAAAAGTATCCAAAAATGTATATGCAGATCAGCGCCAACGGCAACAGAGAAAGAAACAGAACAAAATAGCGCAATATGTTTCAATATCACACCAACACCCAATGTCCAGGTTATATTTTCCCATAGAGATATATAAAGCCTGGATAGTGTAACACCATTTATTAAAAAGTATAAAAAAGTTTAAAAAAATTTGCACTTACATTTAGTGTGAAGAATGAGCGCACATAGGAAAAGATATTTGCACGGGTTGCACTCTCGATCTAGGGGAACTGCCGGCGTGTGTATCCCCCTCGTGGCTCTTCCTGTGTTTCCTGTGTAACGTCACTTCCTACTGGAGATAGGTTTCTTTTTCATTAAAGAAAGTAAAAATGGGATTTTATTTTTTTTGCCTTTCCTTGTCCTTTAACATAAAGGTGAACCACCCCTATAAATTTTAAAGGATTATCCTACAGATGTCATTGGTCTTGTATTTCCTATGCAATATGATCTATTTGTAGAATGTGTCCGATTGAATTGAAAGAATTTTACTTTACAAAAAATCGCATTGAGCAAATAGCTAGAGTGCAATTAAATTTTTTTCAACCATTTCAACCATAACCAACTATGCAACTGATCATTTCTTAAAACCATTTGAATTTCCTCTAAGTAACTTACTTCCAGCTGTGAATGTAATTACTTTCAGACCTGAAAGAGCATAAATATGCATTTGTTGTATCTATAAAATAAGAGCAGAGTGTGAGTAATGTAAGTAATGTGGGGATTTCAATCCCTACAAGCTAAAAGATACAGGAGCAGATTTACAAAGGATTATTTTGAGTGGTAACCATGGTTACAGATGGAATAAAAAGAACAGTTTTTCTCATTTACAAAATCATTTGCGATATTATTTATTTATCACAATAAAGAAAATATTCACAAATGTAACACCTTGCAAAGAAAACATTTACATGTACACAGGAAAATAAGGTGACCAATTGTAATTCATAAATCTCTATAGAACTACAAAGTGAAATATGGAGTTGTAATGTGGCTCTCCGTTGATGACCTGAATCCGAAGTCACCACCCTGAACATGCTCAGTTGTGGCACAGATGAACGGAACTGGGAGATGTGGCAGGAAAGACATAAAAAGGATGATGGGTGGCAGTGGAAAGTGGACTTTTTATCAGGTCAGGTGATTCTCTCTCCCCTTGGCCCCATGGCCATGGTTCTGCTGTATGGTACTTATAACACTGAACCTCACATTTATTGCCAAGAAATAGTATATATATATCATGAGAAAAATGTATCATATTATAAATAAGAGCATAATAGAAATCCATCCTAAATAGAAGGATCCATTGGTTAGCAATCTTAGCCCCTAATGGTCAGAACTTCGTTTATTGTGGAGATTTCACCATGACAATTTATTGATATTTTCCTTAGATAAACAAGTTACAAGTTTGCCAAAAAGAACAAGAGCAAGGGGCCTTCCACTGATTCTAAAAAAGGTTTATACAACTGCGAACAGCATGCCATTTTTACTGCTGTTCAACTTTTCAACTGGTTAAATGAGGCACATTTGTTTTTGTGGAATAATGATATTCTATACACCTCTAACTACGTAATCAAAATTATAACCCTAAAAATTGAATAAAGCTGGATTGATATGGGAAAGTATATTGCAGCAAGCAGTAAAAAGAATCAAAATTATTTTTTAAATATGTTAATAGTAAAAAAATGAAGCAGGAAGGAGTGGGGCCTTTAGTTTCAGAGGGGGGTCAGCTGGTTGATGAAAACAAATTAAAAGTGCAGATTCTGAATTCAGATTTTTCGTCTGTCTACACAAATGAGGAACCAGTTATTGAAGGTTTCTTTCTTAATAGTCCTAATTCTAGTAATACAACTAATGATGCATGGTTCACACATGAACAAATTCAAAAGACACTAGAACATGTTAAGATTAACAAAGGTCCTGGTCCAGATGGAATTCATCCCAGGATACAATGGAGCTTAGCTCTGTGATTGCCAAACCTATTTACTTAATTTTTCAGGATTCATTTAGGTCTGGCATAGTGCAGAGAGACTGGTGAATTGCTAATGTGGTGCCTCTATTAAAAAAAGGATCCCGTTCTCAGCCTAAAAATGATTGGCCCGTTAGTCTGACGGCAGTAGTAGGAAAGCTTTTTGAAGGGTTATTAAAGGATAAGATACTGGACTTTATAGCAAATCATAATACTATGAGTGTATGCCAGCATGGTTTTATGGGTAATAGATCTTGCCAGACTAACTTAATTTCTTTTTATGAGAAGGTAAGCAGGGACCTTGATTCTGGGATGGCAGTGGATGTGATTTACTTAGACTTAGACTAAAGCATTTGATACAGTGCCACACAAAAGGTTACTGTTAAATTAAGGAATGTTGACCTGGAACATAGTATTTGTACCTGGATAGAGAACTGGCTAAAAGATAGACTACAAAGAGTGATGGTAAATGGAACATTTTCTAATTGGACCAGTGTTGTTAGTGGAGTACCGCAGGGCTCTGTACTAGGTCCCTTGCTTTTCAACTTGTTTATTAATGACCTGGAGGTGTGCATTGAAAGTATTGTTTCTATTTTTGCAGATGATACTAAATTATGCAGAGCTATAGGTTCCATGCAGGATGCTGCCACTTTGCAGAGTGATTTGTCTAAGTTGGAAAACTGGGCAGCAAACTGGAAAATTAGGTTCCATGTTGATAAATGCAAGGTTATTCACTTTGGCAAAAATAATATAAATGCAAGTTATACACTAAATGGCAGTGTGTTGGGAGTTTCCTTAAATGAGAAGGATCTTGGGGTTTTTGTAGATAACAAGTTGTCTAATTCTGGGCAGTGTCATTCTGTGGCTACTAAAGCAAATAAAGTTCTGTCTTGCATAAAAAAGGGCATTAACTCAAGGGATGAAAACATAATTATGCCTCTTTATAGGTCCCTGGTAAGGCCTCATCTGGAGTATGCAGTGCAGTTTTGGACTCCAGTCCTTAAGAGGCATATAAATGAGCTGGAGAGAGTGCAGAGATATGCAACTAAACTGGTTAGAGGTGTAGAGGTGTGGTAGACTGTCAAGGTTGGGGTTGTTTTCTCTGGGAAAAAAGGCGCTTGCAAGGGGACATGATTACACTTTACAAGTACATTAAAGGACATTATAGACAAATAGCAGGGGACCTTTTTACCCATAAAGAAGATCACCGTACCAGAGGCCATCCCTTTAGACTAGAAGAAAAGAACTACAACGTAGGGGGTTCTTCATGGTCAGGACAGTGAGGTTGTGGAATGCACTGCCGGGTGATGTAATGACTGACTCAGTTAATGCCTTTAAGAATGGCTTGGATGATGTATTGGACTTCAAATAAGATGAGCATTAAGAGACATGCATGGTATGGCTGCCTTCCTATTGTTATGATTGTTTTTGTAAAGTGAATGAATGACTAGAACAGTAAAAGTGAAAAGGAACTGGGGCTCATCTGCTAATGCACCATGAAAACACATCATTCCGGTGCCTCAGAAGATTTAACTTTGCCCAGTTCCAGAACCAACTAATATCAGTCCACCATACATAATAAGTACAAGAGGAGGGTTGTGGGTGCACTCCTAAGGCCATATAAAAAGATATTTAAATACAATAATCCCCTGTCTAAAAAAGAAAAACAGGGTTTTTTGTTACAAAGTTATGATCATATAATTGGTAAGCCACCATACAACGTCAAGGTAAACCCCATACGGCGGTCCCTAACCTGTTTACCTGTGCTCAAAATATAAAACCTTGGTTTCAATCTGTGGACTAGATCCTCCCCCGCCACCTGCATATGCGGCTTTTAAAGGGGAGACTGCCCAGACCAACGCCCATTTAAAAAAAAATGTGATTGTGAAGAGGCTATAATGAAGGAAAAGTAAAGTTGTATATATAAGTGCACACTAGTGCATGTGTGTGTATGTCTGTGAGTATAAGTATAAGTACAGGTGTGAATATAGATGTAAAAGGAGATAAAAAAGGAAAAGCTAAATGTGGAGTGTAATAGGTGTAATGTGTGTGGGTCTGTGCAAGTGTTACCTAGTGATAAGTGCAGCAAATATAATGGGTGTCTCACAGGCGTTGGTAATAAAAAGGCCAAAGCCTCCCCAGCCGGGATTATTGTATTTAAATATTTTTTTATATGGCCTTAGGAGTGCACCCACAACCCTCCTCTTGCACCATACATAATACCATCAATTGTATGCAACATTGTTCCATGCAATATTATTGGTACAAGTATGGACAACTTTACCAATACCCTTATAGAGTATTCCTGCAGTGTATGTAGTTAAAGCAGTTTTTTTTATCTTTGGCCTGCTTTGCAAAATTAAATCAAGCATTTAGATCCACTCCTGTTCTCATACACTTAAGGTACTCATTCATAAGGTCATTTCCACCTTTGTGCCTTCTTTTCATGAAAGGTCTATCGGGCTGAAAGTAACTATGACATTAGTAACAATTAACTGCTTGCTGTGAAATTTGCTCTGGAGGAGTGGGCTTCTGCAGGGCGCTATCGAACCCACAACTATTCATACTGATCCCACAAATCTTGCATATATATATCCTCTGCTAAAAGACTCATTCCCACCAAGCTGGCTGGGCTATTTCGTCTCTAGATTCAACTTTATGATCTCCTATTTATTATGTGTAAGAATATCAAACCTGATGCCTTGTCAAGATCTGTCAGAACGATACTTTCCCTCCCAACCTGATCAATACCCCTGAGTGGCTTAATTGCTCTTTAGTCTGTATCTTTTCTTGAAGATTCCTTGAATATTCTACTTCTGACTCTTTCTCCAATTATTCTTCTGGGAGGGTTTTTCTGACTCAACAATTGAGTCTGAAGTGGGCCCATTCTTCTAAAATTTCTGGTTACCCTGGAAGCAAGAAAACACTTGAATTTGTCTCATGTATGGTTGGTGGCTGTCATGTGCTCTAGATTTTACACTATTTATGTCCTCCTGCTTTTTGTCTGCTCAGAAAAAGACTTTCCAATTTTCTCCAGCCTTGTTCATAGTCATCCCTGGTTGGATATTTGCATGGTATTTATTGTGTACTGTGGATTGTAAGGCACACCAAGAGATTGGCACATTCTTATATTTTTTGGCACATCAGTTCCCAGATGCCTTTGTGCACCTTGTGAATTTGTATGCACATGTCATGACATTAGGGCTAGTTTTGCCAGTAGGATATCATTTCCTGGCATTCTAAGGTTTTCCTGCCCTTCATAGCTGAAAAGACTTGGTTGCACAAGCTGTCTTCTGATGTTCAGAGCCTGGTCAAGTCTTACAGGGGTGGTTCACCTTTAAGGTAACTTTTAGTATGTTATAGAATGGTAAATTCTAAGCTACCTTTCAATTGGTTTTCATTGTTTATTTTTTATAATTTTATAGTTATTTGCCTTTTTCTTCTGACACTTTTCAGCTTTCAAATGGGCGTCACTGACCCCTTATAAAAAGCAAATGCTCTTTAAGGCTACAAATGTATTGTTATTGCTGCTTGGTAGATCTCATTATTCTATTCAGCCCCTCACCTATTCATTTTCCAGCCTCTTATTCAAATCAATGCATGGTTGCTAGGGGAATTTGCACCCTATCAACCAGATTGCTTAAAATGCAAATTGAATAGTTGATGAATAAAAACCTAAATAACTCAAAAACACCATACTAATATAAGTTATCTTAAAGGTGAACAACCCCTTTTTTTTTTTTTTTTTTAAGTTTTTATTTAACATTTTGCAATTCAAAAGACAAACAATTGCAATGTCTCAAAACAATGAATATATTCCAGAACAGTTGTGTTTCCTTACACAAGAACATCGAAATACATGCATCTTAAAGTCATCAGTCAATGACCGTTGGAAGAGAGGGGGAACAGCTTCAAGCATTACTATTCTAGTACTTCAATCCAGCTCCCCCATATCGCCTGAAATTTTTCGGGGCAACCCCTGGCCAAGTATACCGCCTTATGGAGCGGCAAGACATTATCTATGAGAGCTTTCCATCTGGCTAGCGTGGGGGGTCTGGTGTCTTTCCAGGTAAGAAGAATAGTCTTTTTGGCAAAAAAGAGAAGTTGCAAATAGAACTGCCTTTGATACGAGGGAAGCGTAAGAGGTTCTATAAGACCCATCAGACACAGCTCCGGGGAGAATATGTAGGGGAGAGCAAAGTTATCCCGAATAAAGCTCAAAATTTCCCCCCAGTACCTTTGCATATAAGGACATTCCCAAAATACATGATACATGGTTCCTATGTCTATTCCACATTTATAGCATGTGGTGAACAACCCCTTTAATGTTTTTCTTTCAGTCTTGACCATTACCTGTTTCTTATTATGAATATTGTTGTTTGCCCTGAACTTCAGTCTGTTTTTAACTGCATGTGTATGCATTATCCTTGGCTGCACCTTATTTATTTTGGTTCATAATCCAAAGTGTGCAAGTTCCCTGTAAATTCCGTAGCAGAAAGTTCCGAGGCCCCAAAAGGGCATTGGTGAATACCAGTGCTGGGAGAGGCTCTTTCTGTTTCACGAAGGAGCGAGACCCATGTCACATGCATGTGAAGTGGAAGTTCCTTTTCATTTTCTGCTGTTGGAGTTGCTGGAGTTGGTTAAAGACCATCCTGATCAACACATGTCTGTTTACCTTAACTGAAGAGCACAACTCGCACATGAATTTCAGAAATGGTTTGAAAAGCAAAACTGACAAAAAGTAGTTTTTTGTAAATTAAATAAATGTTGTTGCTTTTACCATGCAGTATTCGCAAGCTCACCATGCACTAAATTACCAATTGTATTATAGTTCCATCTAATATTTTTGCGGTCACTCAGAAATGAATGCAGATTTTGTGCATAAAGGTACTTCCAAACAAGCTACTTGCACTTTCTCAGTTGGTTATGTGCCCCTGATTGATTCTATTTGACTTGTACCCTTGTACTCCAAATCAACATTACTCTTTTTTTTATAATTTTTAATCTGATCATTCAGAACTTATAAATAAATAACATTTTATGAGGTTCAGTGGTATAACTTCCATACAGCAGACTCTCCTGCCACATCTCCCAGTTCCCTTCCCTAGTTTTATAGAAATCTATGAATTACAATTGGTCACCTTATTTTTCTGTTTACAATGTAAATGTTTTCTTTGTATGGTGTTACATTTGTAAATATTTTCTTTATTTTAATAAGTAAATAATATTGAAAATGATTTTGTAAATCAGAAAAACTGATTGTTCTTTTTATTCCAACTGTAACCATGGTTACCACTCAAAATAATCCTTTGTAAATCTGCTCCTGTATCGTTTATCTTGTAGGGATTGAAACCCCCACATTTCATACATTACTTATACTCTGCTCTTATTTCATAGATACAACAACTGCATATTTATACTCTTTCAAGTCTGAAAGTAATTACATTCAAAGCTGGAAGTAAGTTACTTAGAGGAAATTCAAATGATGTTAAGCAATGATCAGTGGAGATTCTTTATATTCACTGCCATACATTATTCTTTATGTATAGTTAGATAATTGGTTATGGTTGAAAAATGCTAATTGCACTCTAGCTGTGTGCTCCCTGCCATTATTTGTTAAGTAAAATTCTTACAATTAAAGGAGAACTAAACCCCCCATAGCAAAAATCCCCCCCCTTAACGGTCTGGCAGTGCCCCCCCCCCACACTATGCATCAGTAAAAATAAAAAAACAATTTAACTGATTCTAAAATGCAGAGCAGTGCAGCTGAGGTCCAGGGTGCCATCTTCTGCAGCTTGGTATTCTTTTGGGAATCAACGCTGACTTGAGCATACCCAGTTAAAGCCGATTCCTGATTTAGCCCAACTGCACATGCTTCTGCAGGCTTTGTGCGTCATGCGTTGAGTCCCAAAAGAAATACAAATGACAGAAGATGGTGCCCTGGCGCTCCACTGCGCTGCTCTGCATTTTTTTGTTATGGGTTTTTTTTTTTACTAATACACAGTGAGGGGAGGGAGAGGGGAGGGGTGGCAATGCCAGGCAGCTAAGGGGGGCTTTTTGGTTTTGTTTAGTTCTCCTTTAAATCTGTCCCATCTGCCAAGAGAGGTTTCCACAGGAAACATATTGCATAGGAAACACTTGACCAATGACATCTGTAGTATTATCCTTTAAAATTTATAGTGGTGGTACACCTTTATGTTAACTTTTAGTATGTTATAGAATGGCTAAGTCTAAGCCACTTTTATATTGAGCTTAATTTTTTTTTATATATATATATAGTTTTTTAATTATTTGCATTCTTCTTCTTTCTCTTTCCAGCTTTCAAATGGGGGTTACTGGCCCCATTTAAAAAGACAAATGCTCTGTAAATCTACAAATGTATTGTTATCGCTCATTTTTATTAGTTATCGCTCTATTCAGGCCCTCTCCTATTGATATATGATATTATATTTCCAGTCTGTCATTCAAATACATGCATGGTTCCTAGGCTAATGTGGACCCTAGCAACCAGATTGCTGAAATTAAAAACTGGAGAGCTGCTAAATAAAAACCTAAAATAAAAAATGAAAACCAACTGAAAATTGTCTCATCGTACTAATAGTATATTTAAAGTTGTTGTTCACCTTCATATAAATGCAGTTATTAGAGCAGATCGAATAATTTTAAGTACATTTGTAATATATGTCTTTGAAAAAAATATCGTTTTGTGAAAATTACCTGTGAATTTAGCATTTCTTTCTAGGGCAGGAGTTAAGAGAAGCAGCTGGGTAGGGGTCACTTACCCCCTTTTACTCAGGACTGTATCTCAGTGTTGAAACTCAGTGTTACGCTGAGTACTGGCAATAGGAGCTTCAAACTCTTCTGCGCATGCCCACATCTTCTTGCCTATTTTGTATTCTCTGTTCCAATCGGTTAACAAGTTATATTATATATCTGACAGGCTCTTTACAGACTACCAGCTTCACGTGATATAGTACTGCTGGTAGTGTGAGTGAAGGATGGATGCAGTGAGTGACGGGGTGCACGTCCAGAATGAAAATTAAAATAGGCCCTGGCATTTCAGGTACACAGAGGCCCAATCAGCCCACACAGAGGCCCAAACAGGCTCCACCAGTCCACAAAATACTGACTTTTTATGCCACCTTATAGCAGCCCCTCTGGCATTTACCAGAACCCACAGATTGCCAGTCCGGGCCTTACGGGGTGTTAGTTTCAGCAAGGCTGTGATCAGCAGGGTTGCCAGGTCTAATTTTCAAAAACAGCCAAATTCAGCTACAAAACCAGCCCAAAACTAGCCAATAGGCACTTAAAAAGTAGCCCAAAAATAGCACAATATGTGCAGTGATAAATAGTCTAAAAAATAAATGTGAAAATATGCCTTTTTAAAATTTTCACTGTTTTTCTATGACTACAGAGGGTGGCCCAGGAGGTATAGGGGGTCCATAAGGCCCTAATACACATACCATAAATATTGGTAAAACAGGTCAACCTCTAGCCAGCAGATTTCTGCCCCAAAATTTTCTGAAATTGAGGAAAGTCGAGAAAGTTTAAGAAGTAAGGGAAACTGGAGTACAGACCCAAAAATGTGGTAACTCCTGACTTTTACACAAGTCAGTCCCCTTGCATGCTGGGTATTGTAGTCTTACATTAAACTTGGCAAAACTAAATTACTCAACATGCATTGGGAGACACAGGCTTGGCACATTAGGTCAAGAAAAAACTTTGGCTGGTTTCCAAATACAAACCAGCCAAATGCCCAATAGGCCCAAATAGCGCAAATCCGTACCTTGATTTGTTTGTACTTTGAAAAGTAGACTGGGCTTTAAATTAGTAGCCCAATTTAACTGGAAAACTGCCAGCCTAGCAACTAGTGATGTGTGGGTCGCGATTTCCCCGACCCGCCACCTGACCTCCCGCGCCCGCCCGAGCCCAACTTCCGGGTTCCTCTTATAGACACGTGCCGCCAGCGGGTCTATATATATATATATATATATATATATATATATATATATATATATATATATATATATATATATATATATATATATATATATATATATATATATATATATATATATATATATATATATTCTTTTATATCTGCCTAACTGCCAGTTGATCCAGAGGAAGGCAAAAAAAACCATCTGAAGCCTCACCAATTTGCCTCAGAGGGGGAAAAAATTCCTTCCTGACTCCAAAATGGCAATCGGACTAGTCCCTGGGTCAACTTGTACTATGAGCTATCTTCCATAACCCTGTATTCCCTCACTTGCTAAAAAGCCATCCAACCCCCTTCTTAAAGCTATCTAATGTCTCAGCCTGTACAACTGATTCAGGAAGAGAATTCCACATCTTCACAGCTCTCACTGTAAAAAACCCCTTCCGAATATTTAGGTGGAACCTCTTTTCTTCTAATCGGAATGGGTGACCTTGTGTCAGGTAGGAAAGACCTACTGGTAAATAAAGCATTAGAGAGATTATTATATGATCCCCTTAGATATTTATACATAGTTATCACATCACCCCTTAAGCGCTTCTTCTCTAACGTGAACATCCCCAACTTGGCCAATTTTCCCATAGCTAAGATTTTCCATACCTTTCACCAGCTTAGTTGCCCTTCTCTGTACCCTCTCTAATACAATAATGTCCTGTTTGAGTGATGGAGACCAAAACTGTATGGCATATTCTAGATGGGGCCTTACAAGTGCTCTATACAGTGGAAGAATGACCCCCTCCTCCCATGACTCTATGCCCCTTTTAATACAGCTCAAGACCTTATTTGCCATTGACGCTGCTGACTGGCATTGCTTGCTACAGCCAATTTGATCATCTACAAGGACTCCACAGTCCTTTTCCATAATGGATTTGCCTAGTGCAGTACCATTAAGGGTATAAGTGGCTTGGATATTTTTACATCCCAGGTGCATGACTTTACATTATCAACATTGAATCTCATTTGCCACTTAGCTGGCCAGATTGCCAGTTTGTCAAGATCGTGTTGCAAGGATGCCACATACTGAATGGAATTAATTGGGCTGGATAGTTTTGTGTCATCTGCAAACACTGATACATTACTTACAACACCCTCCCCTAAAGTCATTAATGAACAAGTTAAATAAAAGTGGACCTAATACCGAGCCTTGGGGGGCGTCTATAAAAGAAAACACAGAAGTCGGAAGCCGGCATTTGACAGTGGCGAGGAGAGCAGGAGAAGAGCTTAACCCGCACCCGTCCGCCACCTGCAGAGAAGAGTGTGAGGTTGGCCGGGTATCGAGCCGGCCCGCACATCACTACTGGCAACCCTGATGCTCAGCTATGGGAACATAAGCCCTCATTTTATTGTTAGCAATAAGGAAACCCTTTTAATGAGTAACCCATAGCAATCAATCCGTGTGTTTCCAAACAGCTGACCTGTAAATGGTACCAAAGCAAACATCAAACTTGCATCGATATGAGCTTTTGCTCATTTTGCTCTTCTTATTCCAGGGCCAGAACTAGGGGTCGGCAGAAGAGGCACGTGCCTACAGCATAAAAGGTAGAGGGCCACCAGACATATACTTCTTCTGATGCCTTCCCCTAGTTCGAACTTTGTGTCCCCCGGCTGCAAGAGCAATTTGTACAGAATCAGCAAGTGCACTCTTCTTCGCACACACGCTTCTCCTTCCGCGGTCTTCCACTTGTTCGTGTGTTGGAGGGGCGACATACAGTAGTTGGCCGGGTTGGCTAGGGCGCCCAGTCTTATTCATTAAAGACATTACCTTTGCCTTATACAAATGCAATCAGTCAAGCATCCGGAAATAAGAAAGTTAAATTATTTAGCAACATTTTGTTTCATTTCCTGTTGAGCAGCAGGACTTGGCATTTTACTGTATATGAATGCATCGACAGTTTATAACAACACTTATATCTCCTATATCTTAAATCTTGAAAGTTAAAGGTATACTTCATTACATATTTAGAATCATTTAATTACTTTAGGAAAATAAGACACATGAGTTTTTGACCATTCTTGCAAACTTAATGCATATAAATGACTCTTTTAGTTTTTTAGTAAAAATAAATATGTGCAATTCAGAGACCAGAGGTCTGTATTGTTGGAAAAAATTTGTAAACCTTCAAATTAAGTTTATTTTTTGGTTGTTACTTATCTTTATTTTACTTGTAGTTCTCCTAGTCACAAATGCTGGGACCTGTTATACAAAATGCACGGAGCCTGGGGTTTTCCAGATAATGGATCTTTCTGTAATTTGGATCTCCATACCTTTAATCTACCAGAAAATCATGTAATCATAGCCTATTTTTACTTTCAATAAGGATTAATTATATATTAGTTTGGATCAAGTACAAGGAACTGTTATATTATTGCAGAAAAAAAGGAAATAATTTTGAACAATTTAATAATAAAATGGAGCTTTCTGGATAACAAGTTTATGGATAATGGCTCCTATACCATATTTAACAGCACAAGTATAATTGCATGCATTCAGATACAAGTTATTATTATATTTTTAGTTAATCTGTACATTTCAAAATGTACATTTTGCTAGTTTCATAGAGTTGAGCAATTCTATGCTCTTTTAAATAGAGAAGTGGTTTCCTTACTTGAGTGTTTGCAAAGACAAAGAATTCAAAAGCATCATAGCAACAGCATTGCATATTAAATGGATCAAATAAATGATCTTCTATTCCAACATTGCATACATGTTATAATAGCGTTACAAAAGTACTCTTTAACAACATTGCATTGTTAATATTTTATATTTTGTACCAACTTCAGTTTTAGATGGCTTTAAAGGATATAACATTTTATAACCTTGTTTGCAATCTGCAAACATTTTCTGTTTAAATAAAAAGCATAAATGAACTGGATGTAACAATGAGTTTAAGTAAGTACCCTCTGTGTTTTGTTTGTCATTTAGTATTAATTTTATCTTAAATTTGGTGAAATGGAAGGAGAAGGATTAAACTTCATGGCTGTTGTTAAATTTTAGACCAACATTAGCAGCATACCTTAGTTGGTATTACAAGGAAGAAACATGTAACCAACATATCATTAACTGTGGTTGTGAGCAGAAATATCCAGTGGGTTGCCTTGGGATTGCACATGGGGCCCTTTTTTCCCTGGGCCCCAGCTCAAAGTCTGCTTCCGCTATAGTAACACCACTACCTGCAACCACTGCATTTTGGTGCTGAAATCTGTTCTTTGTGCCTGCACCCAGGAAAGAAAGAAGGCTGTTGAATCATGATCTGCTAAACTACACAGGATATTTTCACTCAACAGAACAAGATTATGTTGGATCCTGGATCCTGCAAAATCTGATCCCCATAGCAGTAATGTTAAGTCAGATCAGATAAAGTTGGCTGCTGTGTTTTGTTCATGCATCAACTTCCAAAATTCAATGTATTTTAATGAAAAAGAAAAGTCTGTCACATACCATCAGATTTTATCTCATCGGATGAAGATGCAGCATGCATAGTTCGCATCCGACAGTCGTGTCACAGCATGTGGCAAATCTTCCATGTATTTCCACTTTCCACATTTGTATCAATCCCATTATATTTTGACCCATGCAAGTACATCCGACTTGTAGGATGTAATCTGTCTATTTTACACCGTGCTAAAAAATCTCCTGTGTAGTTTAGCTCTTACTGAACTGAGGTATTGTCATAAAAGTATTTCTGCATCTGGTAACATAGGAAGTTCGATTGTTAAAAGACACACGTGCTTCAAGTTCAACACTTCAACTATTATAACCTGCTAGTTGATCCAGAGGAAGGCAAACAACCCCATTTGAAGCCTCTCCAATTTGCCTCAGAGGGGGAAAAAAATCCTTCCTGACTCCAAAATAACAGACTAGTCCCTGGATCAACTTGTACTATGAGCTATCTTCCATAACCATGTATTCCTTCACTTGCTAAAAAGCCACCCAACCCCTTTTTAAAGCTATCTTAAGTATCAGCCTGTACAACTGATTCAGGGAAAGAATTCCACATCTTCACAGCTCTCACTGTAAAAAACCCCTTCTGAATATTTAGGCGGAATCTCCTTTCTTCTAATCGGAATGGGTGATCTTGTGTCAGCTGGAAAGACCTACTGGTAAATAAAGCATTAGTGAGTAGATATAGAGAGAGAATTCTTATATGTTCCCCTTATATCAGTGCTGTCCAACTTCTATGGTACCGAGGGCCGGAATTTTTCCAATCTACATGGTGGAGGGCCGATAACGGAAGCCAGTGTTAGCCACTCCCTGTTTTTAGACCACACCCACTTTAAACCACACCCATGTTACTGTAAGACAATGTCCACATTAATAGCACACCTAAAAACCAAATGGTTGGTGCTCACTGCAGGGATCAGGGCTGGAACTAGGGGTAGACAGAGTAGGCGGTTGTCTAGGACGCCATCATTGAGGGGCCACTTTTCAAGCGTTTAATAATTTGTTTCAGTAATCATGGTCACCCAGTTGGGTGGAATCTCCTTCCCCTTCTCCCTCTTGCCGGCAAGTAATAGCTCCTTCTGTGCGGTGCACCATGATGTGCGTATACGCGTCAATGACGTCACTGATATGTTGGATGACAGAAAGAGGCAGAGAGCTGGCGGGCTGCTTGGTGTGGCTCTCGCTGCTCTCAGCCTTGCACAGTTGCACTGAACCCAAGACATTCTTTCTATTACTGTGAAAGTGTGAAGCTTCCTGCTGGCACAGCCAGGTACAGATTTGGGGCCCATATGTTTGCTGTTGCTGCTGGGCAGGGCAGTGACACAGGTACATAAAAACTTGGGGGCAATATGATGTGATCAGATTTATTTTTGGCTGCTGCTGACACAGGTAAAGATTGGGGGCAATATGATGGCTGCAGGAGGGCTGTATGATGGATGGCTGCTGAGCTTGCTGGTACAGGTACAGGGGCAGTAATATAAAGGAAAAATTGTTGTACATTTTCTTGCTCTCTTTATTTAAACACCATCATGGTAAGGAGGGAAATGGTAATGCAGGACAGGGGGGCACTGAGTGAAGCTCTTGCCTAGGGTGCCAAACTACCTTGTGCCTGTCCTGGCAAGGATGTCACTCATATGTGAAAACAGTTAAGTCATATCAAGACATACCCTTAAATCCACATGCCTCCTCCCCCCTGTGTATAATACAGTACCCCAGCATATGATTAAACACCTTAGGGGGCACTAACAATAATTTTCAAATGCTAACAAACCCACAGAATAAATACCAAAGTATGACACACACAGGAAGCATAGGGAAGACAGAACAGAGCAGGAAAATCAGGACCAATCTAATATGTACTACATACAGTGACACAGTGCTGGTGCCCCATTAGCATTTTGAATAAGGTGTGAACAGGTGAACAATGTGGGCAGTTTCAGTCTGGGTCTCAGGTGTGAACAGTACAGGCCTTTAGGGGAGTGAACAATAGAGGTGTCACAAGTGTGAACAATACAGGGGGATCACAGGTGTGAACAATGCAGGGGATTAGTTTGAATTTGAGGTTTAGACAATGCAGGGGCCAGTTAATCTCTGTAGTGATACCTTTTAAAGTTTACATATGGTAAGAAGACACAGCAGGCAGATTTTGATGTGGAGGGCCACATGAGGGGGGTCGAGGGCCGCATGCGGGCCGCCAGTTGGACAGCCCTGCCTTATATATTAATACATAATTATCATATCACCCCTTAAAGGAGAATTCAACCTGTTCTGAAAAAAAAACCCTCCCCCAGGTTTACCCCCCCCCCGGGAAAATGCCCCATACTCCATACTTACCCCTTGCCGCAGATTCTTCCAGCAGAGTTGCAGGCAATGTCTGCAAGCTGACTGAGAGATCAGCAATTTCCTTGTAATTTTGCACATGCGCAGTTGTCGCAAACCGGCAACTGCACATGCGCAGAAATACCGATCTCTCAGTCAGCTTACAGAGATTGCGGAAGATGGATTTGTGCAACACCGCTGGAAGTATGGAGTAAGTATGGGGTAAGTATGGAGTATGAGGCATTTCCCTGGGGGGGTAGTTAGCCTGGGGGGAGGAGGGAAGAGGGGTCTACGTGGGGTGGGGGATACCGGTTTTTTTCAGAACAGGTTGAATTCTCCTTTAAGAGCCTCTTTTCCAGTGTGAACAACTCCAATTTGGGCAGTCTCTCTCATAGCTAAGATTTTCCATAGCTTTTACCATCTTAGTTGCCCTTCTCTGTGTCCTTCAGTAATGTCCTGTTTGAGCACTGGAGACCAAAACTGTACAGCATATTCTAGATGGGGCCTTACCAGTGCTCTATACAGTGGAAGAATGACCCCCTCCTACCGTGAATCTATGCCCCTTTTTAATACAGCTCAAAACCTTATTTGCCCTTGATGCTGCTGACTGCCATTGCTTGCTACAGCCAAGTTTATTATCTACAAGGACTCCAAGGTCCTTTTCCATTATGGATTTGCCTAGTACAGTCCCATTAAGGCTATAAGTAGCTTGGATATTTTTACATCCCAGGTGCATGACTTTACATTTATCAACATTGAATCTCAACTGCCACTTAGCTGCCCAAATTGCCTGTTTGTCAAGATCCTGTTGCAAATTAGTCTGACATGACCTATCCTCCATAAAGCCATGCTGATTGCTGCTCATAATGCCATTCACTAGGACAAAATTTTGAATGTGATCCCTTAACAAGTCTTCAAATAATTTGCCCATCACAGATGTCAAACTTATTTGCCTATAATTGCCAGGCTGAGATCATAATTCCTTTTTAAATATTGGAATGACATCATCTTTTCTCCAATCCATAGGTACCATACCAGATGAAAACAAATCTGAGAAAATCAGAAATAGGGGCTGGTCTAAAACTAGAACTAAGCTCTCTTAGAACCCCTGGGTGTATGGCATCTGGCTCTGGCACCTTGTTTACATTATTTTTTATTAAATCTTTATGAATCATATGCTGAGTCAGTCACTGACTAGATTGAGTTGAACTATGTATCTGTTACAACCATACTGTTACCATTATTTAAAGGAGCAATACTCTTAACCCGCATCTTTTTACTATTAATATACTTTTTGGGTTTAGTCTTAGCCTCAGCCGCAGTGCACTCCTCATTTCTTATTTTTGCCTTCCAGATTGCTGTTTTACAACATTTATTATAGTGTTTATATTCATTAAATGCAGCTTCTGTCACCACAGACTTGTAATTTTGAAATGCTTTTTTTTGGTGAAAATGCGTCGGCGCCTGGTAAAAGGATGCCGGCGTCCATTTCGCAAATTTATTCACCGGCGGCAAATCGCGCAAATTCGCAGCAAATTCGCCCATCACTAGTCATTTTAAATGACAGCCATTTCTGTTCTGTGCTTTTAACTGAAAAAATAATGCCCCAATCTATGATCTGAAGGGCAGCTCTCAAGGCACTAAAATTAGCTTTTTTGAAATTCATGGTTTCTGTTGTCCCAGTGTATATTTGTTTTTTGCCCAGACATTAAATGATATATTATGGTCCCTATTTACCAGGTGTTCAATTACTTGCAATTACAATTACTTCAATTACTTGCACATTTGCTATACATTCTGGGTCATTAGAGATCACTAGATCCAGTAGAGCTTTTTTTCTGGTTGGCTTCTCAACATCCTTGGCTTTATGCCGCCTGAGGCAGCCTTCTGTTGCCGCCCCCACCCCTCCTCACGGTGCTCATCTTTTCAGCGCAATTGCGCTCTCTGCACTAGAAGAGCTTCATTTCCGGGTTGAAAACCGGAAATTCGTCTCTTAGTTACCAGGAGGGGCATTTTTGCCACCCCTGGCAGGGGGTGCTGACGCCTGAGGTTAGTGGCTCAACTCGCCTCATTGGTGGAGCGCCCCTGGCTCCAGTCAATATCTGGGTAATTAAAATCCCCTATTAAAAACTAGCAGCCTTTTCTATTTGCATCAGGAGCTTAGC
Organism: Xenopus laevis; assembly: GCF_017654675.1. NCBI lineage: Eukaryota > Metazoa > Chordata > Amphibia > Anura > Pipidae > Xenopus > Xenopus laevis. The sequence continues at coordinate 67,626,368 of NC_054379.1, read as the reverse complement.
CTCCTCCTCCTCACTTACATTAGGGGGTCTATAGCATACTCCTACTTTGTTGAGCCACATTTGTAGTTCCCTTTTGTCGCAAGGTTTTACATACAAAAGGGAGCTACAAATGTGGCTCAACAAAGTGCATTTCATGTAAACATATGTGCATAACTAAGACCTTTACATCCACTACTACTACAAAAAACTATGATATCAACCACTATATTAACTGTAATACTAAAAATGTGATCTACCTGTGAAAAATGTAAAAAACAATATGTGGGCCAAATGAGCCGACAATTAAAAGATCGAATTAGAGAACATAGTCTTAACATTAATAACAAGGAATCACGAACACCAGTCGACATTTTTGATGAGTGTAATAATAGGACCTCCTCATATCTTAGTGTTATAGGCATAGATAGAGCAGTTCCCAATATAAGGGGTGGAAATATTTATTCTGAGTTACTGAGAATAGAAACCAAATGGATCTTTTATTTAGGCACAAGGCAGCCCCTAGGTTCAAACTTTGATTTTGACGTTTCCTGTTATGTATAGTAAAGCCCTGTTTTTTTCCCCTTTTTTTCTTTTCCCTATTTTTGACATATTCATTTTGTACTTTATATTTTGTATTACTTATTACTAAATTAAGTTAACCTATGTATGGTTTTGGCCTTGTGGGGAGAGGTGTGTCTAATGAATCTAATGAATCTAATGAATTTTAATGTTTTTTTCGAGTGACACATACAGTAGCACCGCCTACTTGTTTCCCATTGGCTATCCTTTCTTTTAACCCTTTGCCTGCCAAGCACATAAACCGCACGTTCTGGCAGGCAAGGGCTTTAACTGCCAAGCACGTACATTGTACGTGCTTGCAGTTTTACATGCTGTACTCTGCATCAGCGGCTTTAGCCGCCTCTGCAGAGGTTTAGCAGCATTGACAGCCCCCTGGGCAACGAGGCTGGGGGGCTGTCATGTCGGTCCTGCGACAGGATTGTCGCAGGCCCGACCTAAAAGAGGCAGACACAGCAAATCGCGTGTCTGCCTTGCTGCACTGCTTCCTCCTGCTCACCTCGTGTTCCAGCGACGCCCACACACTTCCTGCTTGCTGTGAATCTGCAGATCTGCTTCTCTCTCTTCTCCAGCTCTTAGATCAGCCAAAGACGGTAAGTGGCCTTTATTTTACACACTTACATACACCTACCTACATTATACACACATACACACATATTTTAGTAAAAAAACAAAACGTTTTTTTTAATTTTTAATTTTCCACTTATATGCATTTATATACACTTATATGGACTTATATACACACTTATACACACTTATACACTGTCACACAATTCTTGGAAGTGTACACACATGTATACACATTTTATTTTTTTTACTTTTTCATTTCACCAATTTGTGTTTTTTTTACCCATAAAAACTGTTTATTTCAGCAGAGTGACTATTGGATAATCGATTTCGGCCACTAATTACGCTGTCGGTGCAGTTATTTTGTTATTTCATTGATTTGCACAATTTTTGTGGTTTTATTGCAATTTTATCCCTGGATTATTGTTCCTTATGTATCTTTAGTATAGTTTTGCTGTTTGGTGCTTTGGTATATTATTTTACTTAGATTGATCCGTCAGAATATATGCTTTCCAAAAATATATGGTTTTCTGGGGTCTTTTTACAGTTTGGGGGTCTTACGGCACATAACGCACAGTTGGGGTTCTCTTTTCAGCAGCTTAGTTGGCCAGCGTGAAAATTCATATGCACATTTTTCATTTGGGGCCGTACACACCATATACTTTGGTAAATCTATGCATATTGGGCATCAAACTATTCAGTAGACCTCTGATGTCCATATTTGGGGTGATTTTTCTTTGTACGTAAAACATTGTGTGAGATAAATGTGGCATACTTCAACATTTTTAGGCGATTTTCAGAAATGTAAAAATCTCTATGTTTATAAGAGTTTTGCAGTTTGGTACTTTGCTGTAGAAAGAGGTCTTTATCTTGGTTGTTTTCGTCAGAATGTGTACTTTCCAAAAACATATGGTTTTGGGGGGGTCTTTGCTGTTAGGAGTGTCTTGAGGCACATAATATGAAGTCAAGGGTCTATGTTTACAGAAGGCGAATCAGCAGCAGAGAAAACTCATATTCACTATTTACATTTGGGGTCCGCACATGCCAGCTGCCTTGGTATATCAATGCATATTGGGCATAAAACTGTTCAGTAGACCCTTGGCATCAGTATTTATGGTGTTTTACAATTGTATGTAAGAAGTTGGGTGAGATAAATGCGGCCAATTGCAATATTTTTAGGCGATTTTCAGAAATGTAAAAACCGTTGCTTTTATCCCCAAATTTAGGAAAGGCTTGCGACTTCGTACTTTGGAGTACAAAGACATGCATACCCAATTTGGATTCGCGGGAATGTGTAATTTCCAAAAATATATGGTTTTCTGGGGCGAACATACTTTTTTCTACCTTTGCCCCCCCCAAAACGATGTAAATGTGTTGATTTTGCTGTACCTAAAAGTATGTGGGTAATACGATGCTGCAGGGTAGAAATTTTGAGGTGATTTTTGGAAATGTCGCCAAAATCATCAAATTTAGGAATGGTTTGCGGCTTTGTACTTTGGAGTACAAAGACATCCATACCCAATTTAGATTCGTGGGAATGTGTACTTTCTGAAAATATATGGTTTTCTGGGGTGAAATTACTTTTTTCTGCCTTTGCCCCCCCCAAAACGATGTAAATGTGTTGATTTTGCAGTACCTAAAATGAAAGACCATATGGGGGTCTTCCTTTTGGGGCCTCTATATGCCACGTGCTTGGGTACACCTATACATATTGTGCATCAAACTGTTCAGAGGACCCTAGGCTTTCATATTTGGGGTGATTTCTCTTGATACCTAAAAGTATGTGGGTAATACGATGCTGCAGGGTAGAAATTTTGAGGTGATTTTTGGAAATGTCACCAAAATCACCAAATTTTGGAATGGTTTGTGGCTTGGTACTTTGGAGTACAAACACATGCATACCCAATTTAGATTCGTGGGAATGTGTACTTTCCGAAAATATATGGTTTTCTGGGGTGAACATACCTTTTTCTACTTTTGACCCCCCAAAACGACGTAAATGTGTTGATTTTGCTGTACCTGAAATGACAGACCATATGGGGGTCTTCCTTTTGGGGCCCCTGTATGCCACGTGCTTGGGTACACCTATACATATTGGGCATCAAACTGTTCAGAGGACCCTAGGCTTTCATATTTGGGGTGATTTTGCTTGATACCTAAAAGTATGTGGGTAATACGATGCTGCAGGGTAGAAATTTTGAGGTGATTTTTGGAAATATCACCAAATTTAGGAATGGTTTGCGGCTTTGTCCTTTGGAGTACAAACACATGCATACCCAATTTAGATTCGTGGGAATGTGTACTTTCCGAAAATATATGGTTTTCTGGGGTGAACCCACTTTTTTCTACTTTTGACCCCCCCAAAACGATGTAAATGTGTTGATTTTGCAGTACCTGAAATGACAGACCATATGGGGGTCTTCCTTTTGGGGCCCCTGTATGCCACGTGCTTGGGTACACCTATACATATTGGGCATCAAACTGTTCAGAGGACCCTAGGCTTTCATATTTGGGGTGATTTCTCTTGATACCTAAAAGTATGTGGGTAATACGATGCTGCAGGGTAGAAATTTTGAGGTGATTTTTGGAAATGTCGCCAAAATCACCAAATTTTGGAATGGTTTGTGGCTTGGTACTTTGGAGTACAAACACATGCATACCCAATTTAGATTCGTGGGAATGTGTACTTTCCGAAAATATATGGTTTTCTGGGGTGAACATACCTTTTTCTACTTTTGACCCCCCAAAACGACGTAAATGTGTTGATTTTGCTGTACCTGAAATGACAGACCATATGGGGGTCTTCCTTTTGGGGCCCCTGTATGCCACGTGCTTGGGTACACCTATACATATTGGGCATCAAACTGTTCAGAGGACCCTAGGCTTTCATATTTGGGGTGATTTTGCTTGATACCTAAAAGTATGTGGGTAATACGATGCTGCAGGGTAGAAATTTTGAGGTGATTTTTGGAAATATCACCAAATTTAGATATGGTTTGCGGCTTTGTCCTTTGGAGTACAAACACATGCATACCCAATTTAGATTCGTGGGAATGTGTACTTTCCGAAAATATATGGTTTTCTGGGGTGAACCCACTTTTTTCTACTTTTGACCCCCCCAAAACGATGTAAATGTGTTGATTTTGCAGTACCTGAAATGACAGACCATATGGGGGTCTTCCTTTTGGGGCCCCTGTATGCCACGTGCTTGGGTACACCTATACATATTGGGCATCAAACTGTTCAGAGGACCCTAGGCTTTCATATTTGGGGTGATTTCTCTTGATACCTAAAAGTATGTGGGTAATACGATGCTGCAGGGTAGAAATTTTGAGGTGATTTTTGGAAATGTCACCAAAATCACCAAATTTAGGAATGGTTTGCGGCTTGGTACTTTGTATTACAAAGACATGCATACGCAATTTAGATTCGTGGGAATGTGTACTTTCCGAAAATATATGGTTTTCTGGGGTGAACTTACTTTTTTCTACTTTTGACCCCCCAAAACTATGTAAATGTGTTGATTTTGCTGTACCTGAAATGACAGACCATATGGGGGTCTTCCTTTTGGGGCCCCTGTATGCCACGTGCTTGGGTACACCTATACATATTGGGCATCAAACTGTTCAGAGGACCCTAGGCTTTCATATTTGGGGTGATTTTGCTTGATACCTAAAAGTATGTGGGTAATAGGATGCTGCAGGGTAGAAATTTTGAGGTGATTTTTGGAAATATCACCAAAATCACCAAATTTAGGAATGGTTTGCGGCTTTGTACTTTGGAGTACAAACACATGCATACCCAATTTAGATTCGTGGGAATGTGTACTTTCCGAAAATATATGGTTTTCTGGGGTGAACCCACTTTTTTCTTCTTTTGACCCCCCCAAAACGATGTAAATGTGTTGATTTTGCAGTACCTGAAATGACAGACCATATGGGGGTCTTCCTTTTGGGGCCCCTGTATGCCACGTGCTTGGGTACACCTATACATATTTGGCATAAAACTGTTCAGTAGACCCCAGGCTTTCATATTTGGGGTGTTTTACATTGATACCTAATGATGTGTGGGAGATACGATTCTGTAGATTGGAAGCTTTGAGGTCATTTTTCAAAAAATTCACCAATTTCTATAAAACATTATAACTTTAGGAAACAATTGCAACTTGGTAGTTTGGAGTACAACGATATGTTTACCCATTTTTGATTCACCAGAATCTGTTCTTTCTAATAATGGGTAGTTTTCTAGGGTAAACCTACTGTTAGTGGAATGTTTGGCCTTGAAATCAGAAGTATGCCGTTTGGGGAGCGGTGCTTTGGACATTTGCTAGTGTACTGCTTGTAGATTTTGATCTATACAAGTGAGAAATCTCCATAAAACTATATATATTTGGTATTGCCGCGTTCAGGAGACATAGACCTTTCCAAATCAGCTGTGTTCTCATACATAAAGTAAAAAATGTTTCTGATATATGTGATTGTTCTTTGTGAAACATGATTTTTTTCATTTTATTGGACACTTAGAAGCCTATATTTTTTTACAGAAGTAGAATTACACCAAAATTCTTGCATATTTTGAAAGTTCAGGTTGTCCTGAAAAAAACAATATATTGTTTTCCTGGGTAAACTAAAAGTACGCCCCAGGAAGGGCCCTTAAAGTGAAAGAGTGCAAAATATCTAAAAACTGCTTGGCAGTAGATGTTCGCATCTAGGACAAAACGGCTGGCAGGGAAAGGGTTAAATATTCTTTATGTAATGTTCAATGTTCAGCCTATGAGTAAGTGTCCTTGCTAGACACGAAACGCGTCAGGCCATGGTTCTTAAAGGGGTTGTTCACCTTTGAGATAACTTTTAGTATGACGTAGAGAGTTATATTCTGAGATAACTTGCAATTGGTTTTCATTTTTTATTATTTGTGTTTTTTTAATTATTTACCTTTTTATTCAGCAGCTCTTCAATTTACATTTTAAGCAATCTGGTAACTATGGCCCAAATTACCCTAGCAACCATGCATTGATTTGAATAAGAGACTGGAATGTGAATAGGAGAGAGTCTGAATAGAAGGATCAGCAATAAAAAGTAGCAATAACAATACATTTGTAGCCTTACAGAGCATTTGTTTTTTTAGAAGGGGACAGCGACGCCCATTTGAAAGCTGCAAAGACTCAGAAGAAAAACTATAAAAAATAAATAATGGAAACCAATTGAAAAGTTGCTTAGAATTGTTCGTTCTATGACATACTAAAAGTTACTTTAAAGGTGAACCTCCCCTTTAATTATGGAAAATAAAATGTAATCTTTTTTAATCCTTTTACAACCTGACTTCGGCATTACTATTTAGTGGGTCCAGGCTTGTGCTAGCCTCTTTTCAAGTTTCCTGGTGCTGGAGACGGCCAGGCTGGCTAGGGTGCCTGGCTGGCCTGGCCCGGCTCTGGGCAGAATAAAGTCCAAAAAAGGGCCTCGCTGGTCGCTAATAGACTGGAGAAATTTCCCCGCAAGGACAAATGAGATCCTCTCGCCATCCTCTCACTGGCGAACTTGAAACCCCCCTCAAGTTTCAGATGGCATCTTATCTCCATCTGCAGGGACTACTCTGCTGAGGTCCAACGGCAGCGTGCCAAGTTCCTGGAGGTAAAGAAAAGGCTGCAAGCGGCAACCCTGTAAATTATTGTGGAGCATCACACTTTTTTACCTTTCTTCAGGATGCGAATAATTTGCTGGACATCCAGAACATACCCGCTCTGCAGTAACGAGGGACCTCCGGGACTTAGGTAACTATAATAGGAGCTAGGCAACCTCACAACACCCAGCAATTTACTAAAATTGTGCCCTCCAGCACAATTTTAAGCAATGTCAATGTTACACGTTTAGACTGCAGTGTTAACTACATCAAACCACAGCATAGTTTTCTAGCCCTCTACCCTCTATAACTGTAAGTGGGTTTGCTAGCTGCCCAAAAAGGGCTCAGGAGAGGGGCTGACAGGACTTTACTCCTCCAAAGCTACCTGTTCACAGTCCATAGTTTGGGCCAGGCTTAAGTGCCACAACCTTATGAGCTAAGTTTACTTTAGGGATGAATTCTACCCCCAGTTGGGGTCGTGGTGGAAGGGGTGGTTTTGGGGAATACCTGAAAGTTATTTAATATGTTACATTACTGTTAATGCTCATGATAATGTTATGCTGGAGAGATGCACCTATCATACGCAGCCATCATGCTAGATTAGTTACATAGTTAAATCGGGTTGAAAAAAGACAAAGTCAATCAAGTTCAAACCCTCCAAATGAAAACCCAGCATCCATACACACACCCCTCCCTACTTTCACATAAATTATATATACCCATACCTATACTAACTATAGAGTTTAGTATCACAATAGCCTTTGATATTATGTCTGTCCAAAAAATCATCCAAGCCATTCTTAAAGGCATTAACTGAATCAGCCATCACAACATCACCAGGCAGTGCATTCCACAACCTCACTGTCCTGACTGTGAAGAACCACCTACGTTGCTTCAAATGAAATTTCTTTTCTTCTAGTCTGAAGGGGTGGCCTCTGGTACGGTGATCCACTTTATGGGTAAAAAGGTCCCCTGCTATTTGTCTATAATGTCCTCTAATGTACTTATAAAGTGTAATCATGTCCCTTTTTTCCAGAGAAAACAATCCCAATCTTGACAGTCTACCCTCATAATTTAAGTCTTCCATCCCACTAACCAGCTTAGTTGCATGTCTCTGCACTCTCTCCAGTTCACTTATATCCCTCTTAAAGGGATACTGTCATGGGAAAAAAAAATTTTTTTCAAAATGAATACGTTAATAGTGCTGCTCCAGCAGAATTCTGCACTGAAATCCATTTCTCAAAAGAGCAAACAGATTTTTTTATATACAATTTTGAAATCTGACATGGGGCTAGACATTTTGTCAATTTCCCAGCTGCCCCTGGTCATGTGACTTGTGCCTGCACTTTAGGAGAGAAATGCTTTCTGGCAGGCTGCTGTTTTTCCTTCTCAATGTAACTGAATGTGTCTCAGTGGGACATGGGTTTTTACTATCGAGTGTTGTTCTTAGATCTACCAGGCAGCTGTTATCTTGTGTTAGGGAGCTGCTATCTGGTTACCTTCCCATTGTTCTTTTGTTTGGCTGCTGGGGGAAAAAAGGGAGGGGGGTGATATCACTCCTACTTGCAGTACAGCAGTAAAGAGTGATTGAAGTTTATCAGAGCACAAGTCACATGACCAGGGGCAGCTGGGAAATTGACAAAATGTCTAGCCCCATGTCAGATTTCAAAATTGAATATAAAAAAATCTGTTTGCTCTTTTGAGAAATGGATTTCAGTGCAGAATTCTGCTGGAGCAGCACTATTAATTGATTCACTTTGAAAAATTTTTTTTTCCAATGACAGTATCCCTTTAAGGACTGGAGTCCAAAACTGCACTGCATAATCCAGATGAGGCCTTACCAGGGACCTATAAAGAGGCAATAATATAAGTTACAATATGGCTACCAAGTTATTAAGCTGGACCGTTAGAAGCCTTCTCTGTTTCATAAAAAACATACTGGTTCTAGACTACCTTAAACAAAAAGCTGTCAAGGTTGCATTCCTTCAGGAGACCTATGGGGGGAGGGGGAAACTTTAGCTTTGAAAGAGCTGTGGGTGGGCTTACCACTCCACCCACTCAAACCACTTCTCCGGAGTAACAACAATACTAATACACAAAACAGTTCCCTTTGTGTTGGACAAAATCAAAACAGACGTTAAAGGAAGATATACTGTATTTTTTTTCACTGCTATATAAATAATAGGGATCTAATTCTGGCAAATATATACATACCCCCCCCCTTATAAAGGGGACTGCCTGATCATGATAACACAATTTATGGCCCAGTACCCCTGCAAAGTACATGCAAAAACAATTATGATGGGAGACTTCAACACACTTTGCAGGGCCAGTGACACTCTGCAGGGCCAGTGACCTGCAGCCAATGTCGAAGACGTTGTGCAACAAAATGGCACTAGTATGGAATCTATGTTTATACGTTCTATTTCAGTCTAGGCGGGGAAAGCTGCTTTGTTCTCACAGTGGCAGAAGGGATAAAAGATAGGAGGCACCCAAAAACAAACAATGAGGTGGATACAGGACAGGAGCAGGAAAGGGGTGAGGTGCAAGACGTTAGGCAATAGAATAGTCAGATCAGGTTGGGTCGAGGCAGGCGGAGAATAAACATAGTCAGGCAGGCAAGGGTTAAACCAGGAAGTCAATCAGAAGGGTTAAGCAGAAGAGGTAGTCGGTATTCAGGCAAGGGACAGGATCCAGAGGTCAGAATAGTCAAAAGCCAGGCAGGGGTCACAACAGGAATCAAACAGGTTCAAAACAGCTCAGAAGGCACCAGGAACAAACTCCTATAACGGGCAGTGTTTAAAAAGAAAATGTACCTTTAAGTACTTTAAATTGCACGCTGACGTCATACATCAGCGCGCCTGCACCTTTAAATACCAAGGAGGTTGCGCCACACGCTCCCTAAGATGCCGGCACCTGATGCGCAGAAGACCTGCGTGGTGGGCTTCCCAGCCGAGGGGGTGGCAGGCGTCCCTGCCGTCCCCCCACTAGACCACCAGGGTAAGTTTTCGTAACACTATCAATAAGAAGCTCAAATTGCCAGCAGTGCACATAGCAAAGTTAACTGGTTATGTTGACGCAGACTGGGCAGGTGATGTAACTACAGGATTTTTGTTTCAACTTGGAAAAGGCACCATATGCTGGACCAATAGAAAACAAGCCGCAGCACAAGCTTGTCAAGAATTTATCTGGTTACATCAACTCTTGATGGTCTTCCAAGAGTAGGGAATGGAAACCAACACTACTCTTGGAAGACAACCAAGGATGTACTGTATTAAGTTGTCACCAACAGAAAAGGTGAACCAGCGTACGAAACACATTGATGTGAAATATCACCTTTTGAGGGGCTCTCAAGATCAGGGCATCATTGAATTGCAGTACTGTCCAACAGATACTATGGTAGCAGATGTTTTAACCAAACCATTGCCCAAGGATCATTTTGAGAAACTGATTGAAAGAATGAATCTTGTGGAATAATCTCCACACTGTTGAGAAAGGGTGTTGGAAAACAACAGAAAGAGATTGTTCCAGTGGATGTTACTTAATGCAGGAGGGTCTATTGTTGCTTAGCAATGTGATGCTATGTTTGACCTGTAACCCTGTGTGATTTTCTTCTTACTTTTTCCTGTGTATGTTCTCTATGAAAAGTTCCTGTTGCAGACATGTTATGCTGAGTTCTATAAAGCAACCAAGGTTCTGTTCACACAGAAGTTAGTGGGGGTCATTTATTAACACTGGGCACATTTGCCCATGGGCAGTAACCCATGGCAACCAATCAAATTGCTGCATTGTTCTACTTGCAGCTGACTTTAAAAAGCTAATCACTGATTGGTTGCTATAGGTAACTGCCCTTGGGACAGAAGTGGATGCCCATGGCAGAAATGTCAGGGAGCTGCCATCTTGTTAACATCCCATTGTTCTGCTGATGGCCCCTAGGGGGGATGATATAACTCCAAAGAGTGAGTATCAGAGTACAAGCCACATTGTGGGCACCTGGGAAATTAACTATGTCTAACCCCATATTAAATTTCAAAATTACATATTAGAAAACGGATTTCAATGTAGGATTCTTCTGGGGCAGCTCTATTAACTGATGCTTTTTAGGAGAAAAAACATGTTTTCCTGTTATAGAATTCCTTTAATGTATTTCATGATACGGATTGCTACTAATGCAGTTGTCATGATGTGACAACCGGTATTGGTATTTCTAATGAGAGTTCATAGAATTGCAGCTTTTTATATAGTCACCTAGATTGCAGCTTTTTTTTTTTTTTTTTTTTTTGGCTCTTGGAGAGCTCCTCTCTGTGTGTGTGTGTGTATGTATATATATATATATATATATATATATATATATATATATATATATATATATATATATATATATATATATATATATATATATATATTGTACTCTTAGAAAGCATCTATAATGTCCAGCCAGAATAAATATAATGCATGTTTATATGTATGGGGAAAAAATCCTGTAAAAACTCATTGTCTTGCTTTCCATTTCAGAGTTGAGCTGATGGATTACTTGGACAGCATTGATTACATGTTGGATGACTTCAGCGCTTCTGAGCATCAATTCAGCATAGACCGAGATCTGCTGGTATATGTATGAAAACGACAAAACCAAGATCCAACATGCAGCACTCAACATCCCCTCCTAGCCCGACTTCTGCCCATACTGGAAATTTATCGTTACTGCTGTACAAAATATTTTTTCAGGTGCCTTGTAATATATCTCCATCGTCATTTTATGTAGGTACTGGGAGAGGGCGCGGATGGGCAGTGATTCTGCTTCTGTAATTTATTTTTGTATGAACTGGGAGCAGTGAAAAGTGCGCTGACTTTATGGGATTTTCTGTGGTCCTTTGATTCATAGCTGACCTGCCTTTACTGCTCACAGCACTTACAGAGATTAATCAATCTGATGCATAAAAGGAGGCAGCTGAAAAATCCTCCATAAAGCCATAAGAATTGACTTCCAGTTGCAGTTCAGGCTAGGAGGGGATGTTGAGTGCCACATGACGAATGTTACCCCATCACCTTATTTCAGTAGACCGGAAGCAGAATTATATCACAGTATTTTTAATAAAGCATTGCAAATAGTAAACTTTTTGCAGGATAGAACTTTTCTTAATGCAGGGTAGAATGAATTTTTTAGTTAAAATGTTGTAGCGTTATAGTTCCTTTAAGGTATGATAAGTTTGTTCAGAAACAAAGACTGGCCATGTTGGAATTGTTTATGCTGGAGAAGAGGAGCTTAAGAGGGGATATAACTGTTTAAATAAATGAGAGGACCATATAATAAGCTCTCTAATGCTCTATTTACCAGTAGGTTCTTCTTAGGAATTCTCCCCATTTTGAGGCAAATTGGAAAGAGTTCAGATGGAGTTTCTCTGAATCAGCTAGCAGTTAGGCAGGTTTCATGTAGACCTAAAAGGTTAAACTTGGTGGACATGTTTTTTTTCCAACCTAACTCACTATGTACATAGTAAAGCTGGCCATACACAAGCCGATAAAAGCTGCAGACAGACCGAGTTGGCAGCTTATCGGCCTGTGCATGGGGCCCTCCTATGGGCTTCCCCGATTGATATCTGGCTGAAAGTCAGATATCGCCAGATGACGATCGGGCAGGGTAAAAAATCCAATCGGATTGCTGCCACATTTGTGCATTGATGCAGTCCCGCGATCCGACCACCCTAGGGCCCACGAACGGATCAGCCTGATATTGCCCAACTCAATGTGGGCATATCGGGGAGAGATACGCGCAGATCTCTACGTGTATGGCCACCTTAACACAGGAGAAGCCTTTTTTTGTAAATACGTATCTAGTTCATGTACAAAATTTGGTCTCAAGTTGCAACAGAGAGGAGTAAGACTTATGGTGGCCATACATGTGCATATTTAAGATGCCAACAGCTTATCTGCCCATGTATGGGGCTTTCAGACAGGGCTACCTGACTGATATCTGGGCAAAAGTTGGCTAGATGTCAATCGGCAGGTTTGATTTTCACATTGGATCGCGGACTGCATCGGTCAAACAACCGGGTTAGTCCGACATCGGGGGAAAGATCTGCTTACCTGGTTACCTTGGCAAACAAGTGGATCTTATAATGTATTAATTTTCTTTGCAAAGGTGTGTGTGTAGATAATAGTTATTTTTTTTAGCTGGAAATTAAAGGCATTGAACCTCTGAAGAGCTGTGGTGTTGTCACAGGACCTGAACATTCCAGTCGGGATAACTATAAATCTGATGAGTGTACAGTGTTTTCCCTCATTGAAGCAGTTTTAAATTTTGCGTTTTCTAAAACATGTTTACTGGCTGTATACATGGGTGTTGCATATATACCCAGGAAAGCAGAAGCCCATGTTTTCCCACCCAGGTATTCCCCCTGTAATAGTAAACATAACCTAGTGAAGTCTTGAATGTCCTACATCTTGGAGCACATATGTCCAAATGTCTTATTGTCTTACTTATACTGTTTGAAAAGATGCAATTCATAAATATCTTTGATTTAAATGCTAAAACCTCACTGCAGCTCCACTGCCTTTTCCAAGCAAGATACAAACACTGCAATACACTGCATAGTACCCTGCCACAGTTATTTGGTCTGGTAATGGCTTTTGTCCATAAGAATACAAAATATTTGTCACAGAAACACAGCTTATGATGAAGCAATTGCAGGATTGTAATTTCTCATTTTAAATTCTATCATGCCCTGAGAGGTTACCTTGGAAATTTGTATATGTGTAAATGCTCTGACACTATTGTTATATATTCACAGATCATCAGCTTGTGCAATACACCACATTTTCAACAGACACACCACCAGACAAACCACTTGAAGAACAGCTTCTGGAATCCAACTTGGACTCTCAACCACCACAAAGCAAATTAATGCGTCTTGAAGTGTCTGAAGCAGAGGCCAGTGAGGCTACCCTTTTCTGTTTATGTGAACTGGCACCAGCCCCTCTGAACAATGATATGCCACTGCTGGATTAAATGGCAGATTTATCATGCTCGAGTGATTTTTGTTCGAATTCTGATTCAAATTCTCAAAATTTCTTATTTTCTAATTGAATATTCGATTTAACCTTTTCTATCCTTAGGGTTCAGTAAATGGTTAAAGGCTGCATGGAATGCTGGGAAACATTTTCAATAAAAACCCTCACCTGATGCTATTTTAGTTTGAAATAGAGTGTCGCGAAGGCTCATTTTCTTCCCCTCAACCCAGGCAGAGTGGATAAGATTGAAGCAGGTGTTTTTTTCTAATTGGCCAATTTCAAAATTAGCTAGAAGTCATTGATTGCACTCATGTTTAGCTCACACCAACTCACCATCAACAGGAGCACTACTGTAATCGTAAGCGATCCCATTCCATCAATGTGCAGGTGGTGTGTGATTCTCACATGCACATCATGAGTCTGAGATCTGTCCACAATGTCACAATCCTGCGTCAGTTGGCTTTCCTTGACCTCTTCGCTCAAGGAGAAATGCCCAAGGGCTGGCTTGTGGGTAAGTTATATCTTACATTTTCTGCAAAGACATTTCAAATATTTCTTTAAAGGGATATGCATATATTTGCCAAGATTTTTGACTAGGTACAGTCTTGCTACAATAAAGGCACTATGCATCTTGGGACTTGTAGTTTACTTCAATCAAGTGACTTTGCCAGGGATTCTAATTAATGGCACCTGATTGACTTTAGAGGTTGGATGTGTGTTATGGGGAGACACTTCCAAGTTTGCACATTCACCTTTATCAATTAACTCATAAGGAAGGGACGTGGCATGTCTCCTACCAAGTTGGTGCTCAAATCGTGCTTCCGATGCCTCTGTCACTGGGGGTGCTCTGCTTTATTCCCCCAGGAAGGTTTCAGACATCATCATTGTCTGTGCCATGTTGCACAATGTGGCAGTGCAGCATGACCTTGCAGCAGATATTGATGATGATCTTGACCCTGACATTGAGGGGTATGATGGGAGACGGAGGGATAACCAACCACAGGGAAGAAGACTATGTGAGAGGCTCATCAATGCACACTTTAGTTGTAAGTTTACCAAACCACAGAAATAGTTAATTTCTAGCATTAAGGGTGTGCAAGGGCCAAAGAAGGCCACATGTTTTTTTGGGCCCCTATTCATAAGTCCAATTTTTGTGTTTATGATTCTTTGTAGTCTTTTCACTTAACTTCCAAAGCATGTTATTCCGCTGGGAATGTTGTAATTTACTTACCCTTTAAACCTATTAGTCCCCCATTGTAATAATGTTTAGTAATCAATGATACATGGTACAGTCTTTGTAGGAGCCTAAATCTATATCAACTCAACAATGAATGTGAATCCACTAATACCTAGGTCTGTTGTTTGGCATCTAATGAAGATTTTGCTCCTATAAAATCCTTCTCTGTTAACAGGCATTATATGATTGATGTGAAATGACATTACTTTGAATGTGTATATATAGAAAATAAACACACTTTTTGTTTTATTTTGTTACATATGAAGAGCCGGCTGATGGTGATGTGCTGGTGTGCCCCTAGCAATGAATATTTGGCATTAACATCTTATGCTGTAAACCGAGAAATTATCTGCTGGGATAACAACACATTTAACATATGTTATACATAGTAAAGCCTCCTGCTGTGTTATGGTTCTCTCACTTCATATGTTACTTATGTTATGTTAGTGCTCACCCAGGATACATGTCTGAGGATACAGACATGGACACTGACTAATTGTTTGGCCACACGATGACAGCTTCCACTAACTCCTACATTCAGGTATTTACCAGTTAATCTGCTAATAAAAACAGATGTTGCAAACATATTAACATTTTATTTGTATGAACGGGCAGGGGGTAGGGCTGCGATGTGAAGGGGCATGCTGTGATGCATAGGCGGTGGGGCCAGGATGTGGGGGGGCGGACTGTGATGTCGGAGACGGGGCTGTGATGCAGCAATTGGCCAATCTTAAGAGAATTCTGCCCGGTTTTGGAAAACCGGGTAGGCAGTTTTGGCCCTGGCAGTTTTTCTTGTTTAATCCATATGAATCCCTTCTTCTATTGTCCCAATTGGAACTAACTGAAGTGTTACTCTACAAAAACGGGGGTTTGGTATATACCCAAAATAATTATGTACCTGCTCTGCATGTTTCAAATTACATTACCCTTGTTGATTTTTTGGAAACCAGCTTAGCAAAAAGAAACACACAGTTTTTGGTTTTGAGGGTTTACTGACAAAATGTTTTTCAAAAAAATAAATAGAAAATAGGCAATAGGCAATGCTACTGTAGCATGTAAAGTGACACAGACTGGAGCTAGAAACATTTTGCTTTTCTCCTCATGGACAGGACCTTGTCCCCGCCCATGCCCCCTTCCCCTCCGCTGTTGAGGAACATCAGGGGGTGGAGGGCCAGGGACTTGACCCTCAGCAGAACCCTGTGGTTGGTGAGGCTGGGCTGCCAACACTGCCACCAGGTCTTGGAATCCACGATATATGCCCAACCTGATCTCACGCATCTCATCATGACTTTGGGCCATCCATCTTCTCATCCAGAGATCCTGCCGGCGCTGCTGGCAAATTTGTTGCTGCATGGCATCCCGCATCCCCTCAAGGAGCCTCTCATGCAGCAGCAGCAGCTGCAGCATGACCTAAAAGAAAAATAATATATATAACAAACAGCAATCCTGTAAAGAAAAGCGCAAGGAACTCAAGTGCAAAACAGGAGCAATATTTTCCCAAAGGAGTAAACTGCTAAAAGGGAAATTAGACATTTATTCAAATTATGGGGACTGTGGAAAAAAACATATTAGATATTTTTTTCAAAGTGTACTTACAGTACTTCTCCAGTCTGTGTCTTGGTATTCTCTGCCCAAGCTTGACAGACTTCTTTGCCCATTGTGTTCAGAAGCTTCTGGGCTTTGGCTCTCCTGGTGGCTAACTTTGCCTTTATCCTTCCTAATCCACTTCAGGTCACTGAAGTGCCTGTACACAGTCTGCCAGTCTCTGAGTTCTTGATGTGGCCTGCTCCTCCTCCACCTTAGTGTCCTGGGTCACCCCCCTTGCCATTTGGGCCCCCCTCCCTGCTGCCCAACGTCAGTGCCCTGTGGGACCCCCTCCTCAATGCTGCCCACCCTCCCTGCCCTGTGGGACCCACTCCCTGCCCTGGTTCCCTCCTCCTCCTCACAATTGGCCACCCTCCTTGCCCTGTGGGACCCCTTCCATGCCCTGGGGCCCCCTATCTCCCTTGCCCTCCTCCCCCTGCTCTGGGACCCTCTCCCAGTTGTGGTTTCCTCCTCCTCTTCCTGCCCCCAGGAACCAATACCTGTGACTCCCCAGCCTGACTGCATCTCCCTCTCTCCCACCCCCCTCCTGCGGCCACTCAGATCCCACATGTGCGGAATACAGTGGCCCTTGGCACCTCCTCAGGGCTGGAGAGGCATTTCTCCTCCTCATGCCTCCTGCGTTGAGCAATTTTGGTGCAAAATAAAGCCTGGTACTTGGCAGCTCAGACTTCACCTCCTCCACGTAAGCTATACAAATAGCAAGTGAGGAATCAGTGCAAAATGCACCACTGGAGGACTTCCTGTGTAAAAAAATGGCAAAAAAATTTGATTTGATCGATTATGATACAAGTTTAAGTGGGGCAATAGCAAACTCGAATATATACCCTTAAGTGGTATGGTAACAAAAATTTGAATTTAATTAGATTGTAGTTAATAGAATAAAAGCTAGTAGGCAATTCGACTATATTGATAAATATGTGGATAATCCAATTTTTTTTAAAAAAAAAAATCAAAAATGGATTTAATCGAATTTCGAATCGAATTGATAAATATGCCCCCAACATGTTTGGGATCTGTGAAAAACTGTGTACAGGGGCATAATTACAGAGAAAGCATACTCTGCGGCTGCAGGGGGGCCCATGAGGTATGTCATAGCAAGATGTTTGTTTTTTTGTTTAGATCACTGTGGCATATGAAAGGGGACTTTTGTCTGCTGAATCTAATTGCTGTTAGAATGAAACACCTGTATAAATGCCAAAGAATGAATGCAGCTCATGACTAGTCAATTTGTGGATTAGGCAGTTGCTAGTTTTCTTCCCATGGCGAGGAGCTGGATACCTCTTATGTTGCAGGCGCAAAATCAACCCCCACTTAAGCTTCCCATAGACGCAACGATTTTTCTTGCCGAATGACCGATTTTAGGGAAGCCCGACCAATCCTTCGAAATTATCGTGCGGTTAGTGGTATTCGAACGATCGTACATCCTACGATTTTTCGGCCGACATCTGTCAGGAAATTGATCGGCCAGGTCAAAAAATCTACTGCAATCTACCTATGTTTGCAGGGCCAAGCAGGCAGCTCCCCTTTGTTTTCCTGGCAAATTGGTCTCTTTAGTTGATGGTAAATTCGTACGATCATACGATCGTTCTGCGAAGATCGTGGTCTCACGATCAGGATCTGATCTTTTAAAAATCTCAACATCTATGGCCAGCTTTACTGTACCTGTGAGATTTTTCTGGAGGCCCTCTCTTCTTGTACCAAGAGGCAGCGCACTCTACCTGTGCTATGGCCTGGGCTAAGCATAGTATTTTGTATTTTATATACAGAAGCATTGTGCTGGAGGGTGTGGCATTAAATAATAAACCACAGAGCTTTTGCTTCTGAGACTTACACTCAAGGCTGCATCTTATTTCTACATGTCGGAGAAGTACAATGCAGTTAAGCAGAGTATTCATGGGAAGATTTGTTTATTTGGTGAGGTCACTGAATGAGCAGATCTGATTTGGCCACCAATGCAACCAAATCAGGATGATCCGATCATTTGGCCCCTGACTGGATCATAATTGGAGCCTAAGGAGCCCCATCAGTAGAAGACAGCATCCAGCGCACCAGTACAGTCCTTGTCTGATGGGATTTTCAAATCTGCCAAATATTAAAGGAGTTGTTCATAACTTTTAGGATGACATATAAAGTGATATTCTGAGACAATATGCTATTGTTTTTTATTTTTTATTATTTGTGGCTTTTGAGTTATTTAGCTTTTTATTCAGCAGCTCTCCAGTTTGCAGTTTCAGCAATCTGGTTGCTAGGGTCCAAATTACCCTAGCAACCATGCACTGCTTTGAATAAGGAACTGGAATATGAATAGGAGAGGCCTGAATAGAAAGAGGAGTAATAAAAAGTAGCAATATCGATAAATGTGTAGCCTTACAGAGCATTTGTTTTTTAGATGGGCTCATCGCCCCTTATTTGAAAGCTGGAAAGAGTAGGAAGAAAGACAAATAATTCATAAAACTATAAAAAAAAAATGAATACCAATTAGAGTTAGCCATTCTATAAAATAATAAGTTAACGTTAAGGTGAACCATCCCTTTAATCGTATTTGTGCAGGATCTTCCGTATACAAGCACACAAGTTGCTGAGTAAGTAGCTTTTAGCAGTCCGTCAGTGGTTCTCTTTAGATAAAAATTATTTTCTATTTCTAAATTCTGCAGGGTTTTTTCTTTCCTTAAGAACCCACCTTTTATATTGTAAAGTAGAATTTGGATCCCTGGCACAGCATGTATTCATGCAGTTCACACTTGGACTAACGCTATCTTTCATAATTTACCAGCTGTTGCATGTGTTTTTAAAACTATATTGGAGTTCTCTGGCTATTTAATGAAAATACAACTAGAAGCATTAAGTGCCTGTCTTGTTTTTTTTATAGTCTTACACATGCTCAATAGTTTTTCCTCTGACCAATGAGGGTTATAGCCCAGTAATACATTGGATCTTTTTAAAACCCATTGATGCACTACTGACAGATGTTGGTCATATTATGGCACTGATATTTACCTATAAAAAATCTGTCCAGCACTATGCAGTTTAAAATGTTTATGCAAGTTAATTATATTATGTGAACTTTAAAATTTATAATGATTTCCAATCCCCCACACTTGGCAAAATTATATTGTTACATAGTTAAATTAGGTTGAAAAAAGACAAAGTCCATCAAGTCCAACCCCTCCAAATGAAAACCCAGCATCCATACACACACCCCTCCCTACTTTTAATTAAATTCTATATACCCATACATATACTAATTCTGATACCTTACATTCTTAAAGGCATTAACTGAATCAGCCATCACAACATCACCCGGCAGTGCATTCCACAACCTCACTGTCCTGACTGTGAAGAACCCCCTACGTTGCTTGAAATGAAAGTTCTTTTCTTCTAGTCTAAAGGGGTGGCCTCTGGTACGGTGATCCACTTTATGGGTAAAAAGGTCCCCTGCCATTTGTCTATAATGTCCTCTAATGTACTTGTAAAGTGTAATCATGTCCCCTCGCAAGCACCTTTTTTCCAGAGAAAACAACCCCAACCTTGACAGTCTACCCTCATAATTTAAGTCTTCCGTCCCTCTAACCAATTTAGTTGCACGTCTCTGCACTCTCTCCAGCTCATTTATATCCCTCTTAAGGACTGGAGTCCAAAACTGAACTGCATACTCCAGATGAGGCCTTACCAGGGACCTATAAAGAGGCATAATTATGTTTTCATCCCTTGAGTTAATGCCCTTTTTTATGCAAGACAGAACTTTATTTGCTTTAGTAGCCACAGAATGGCACTGCCCAGAATTAGACAACGTGTTATCTACAAAGACCCCTAGATCCTTCTCATTTAAGGAAACTTCCAACACACTGCCATTTAGTGTATAACTTGCATTTATATTATTTTTGCCAAAGTGCATAACCTTGCATTTATCAACATTGAACCTCATTTTCCAGTTTGCTGCCCAGTTTTCCAGTTTAGACAAATCACTCTGCAAAGTGGCAGCATCCTGCATGGAACCTATAGTTCTGCACAATTTAGTATCATCTGCAAAAATAGAAACAGTACTTTCAATGCCCACCTCCAGGTCATTAATAAACAAGTTGAAAAGCAAGGGACATAGTACAGAGCCCTGTGGTACTCCACTAACAACACTGGTCCAATTAGAAAATGTTCCATTTACCACCACTCTTTGTAGTCTATCTATTAGCCAGTTCTTTATCCAGGTACAAATACTATGTTCCAGGCCAACATTCCTTAATTTAACCAGTAACCTTTTGTGTGGCACTGTATCAAATGCTTTAGCAAAGTCTAAGTAAATCACATCCACTGCCATCCCATTCACCCAATATAAAACCAGAGCTTTTATAATATCTTTGAAGACTTAGGGGCAGATTTACTAAATGGTGAATTGTCGCCAGCGGCCGTTTCGCACACTTCGCTAGGCCCAAATTACTTCTATGATAATTCACTAAAATGCGAGGTTGTGTCCTGGGCACCGAACGCTGGACACTTTTTTCGGTGGCGATACTTCTTCAGTGCTAGCATTTCATAGCGAAGCTATAGCGTTCGTGCCTAGCGAAAATTCACTAGTAATCTTACGCTTAGGTCAATTTGACTAGGGGAGGCGCATAAATATGCACGTCATTTTTAGAGATGTTGGTGTAAATGCTTGAAGTGGCCACTTTTTATAACAAATGTCCAAGGAAGCTTAATAAAGACATAATAGCTCCTCCAATGCGCTAGACATGAGTACACCCTAAAATATAATGTTAAAAAAAATCTTTAATAGTTCGGACTTTTGAAGGCAATCCTGCTTTAAAAATAGAAAAATCGCCTGCATTTTTTTACACATTTTATGACTCCGGGATACAGGATATGACGTCACTGACATCAGATTGAGGAAGATGTAACTTTGTTTCAGCAGTTTGGCTGGTCTAAGGTGGCAAAGGAAACTCTGGAGAAAGAGGTAACGTTCATTAAAATCCGCAATTTTGTAAATTTGCGGAGCAAGGCCCACTCGCCAGAGTGAGGTTTTAATGGTCTCAACTATCCAAATGTTTTTAAATGGATATGTCATTTTATTTAATCTTGGGGATCACTTTTTTTGTTCCTATCATCTTTTTTCACCTTCTTTCCATTTCATAATCTATCGTGGCACTTAATAAATCACATGGTGAAGAAAGCAATAGACCAAACACTGACAGTTATGCAACCATGGTTTTAGTTTAATGGCACACAGTGTTTTGACTGCTGCTGCCCACCAGGGAGGAACAGCAACAGAATGGCCCTCTCTCCTTGTCACGCCTCCTAATATTACACAATTACATGTCCCACGGTTAATGCATATGAATCTGCTTATATGAGAATTTTGTTGTGGAGGTCCACCTATCACTGCTTTTTGTGCGTCAGGTCTTAATTCAATGCAATCAAAGATAAACCAGACCTTATAGCATGGAGCGGTCTTTAACATTTGATCACCTAAAATTTTGTAAGAAGATACTTAATGTGGCCCTGCAGTAACAAACGTGAAGCCTGAACTATATCTCCGTCTGTGAGTAAACTGTGAGACTTAGGGGGAGATTTACTATGTGGTGTAAGAAATGGCAAAATATTTTTTTCTTTGAGCAGCCTCTGCCAGAATTTACTTACAAAGGTCTGAAGCAGTGTAAAATAACGGTGGAAAATCTGGTGTTGGGAAGGCGTAAAATATCATACACCTTAATAAGTTCGCCATTTATATTACATTGTTTTTCTGTCGAATTTTGTTTTACACAGCATAATAAATAGGCCCCTATAAGTGATATCGACACTAAAAAAACTACCATTTGGAAGTTTCTGCTGTCTGCGCTGGAGTTAGCCTGGAAATCCGACTATTTTGGGCAAAAATCCAAAAGATTCAGGCTTTTCGAGAAAAAGGGGAAAAAAATTGTATAATTCGGGGGAAAACAAATAAATTGTAATATTCGCAATTTTACTTTGTTATCGAGTTTGTCCCCGATTCGATAAAATTGTGCTTTTTTTTTTTATTAACAAATAAGGTCACGTCATGGATTCTAGTTTGGTCTGATTTTTTTTATTTAAGAAAATCTGAAAAAGATTCGATTTTGATAATCCCCCAAAAGTTACATCTAGGTCATGTTGATCGTTTTTCGGATAGGTCTGGCTTTGTTAGTTATTGTTACTTGCAGTTCATAAACCTGACTGTCCCCTTCTCAACCTTTCAGTTACAATTTCTAACACTTAACGGACTACTGCTGCACAAATATAGTAGAAATGGGGGATCAGTAAGGAAATGTAAAAACACCTGGTAAATACTTTTATGGCAAAATTTTAAATACCATGTAAAAAAATAAATAAATAAAGGTTGAATTTCCAGTTTCAGTATCAGTGTTTGGGGTTGATGGGCACAAAAAGATATGTGTTTGTAAAGGTGGACATAGACGCCCTGATAATATCGTACAAAACTAATATTCGTACGATATTCGGTGCGTGTATGGTGGAAAAAGAGCCAACCAATATTGGCAGAAGACTTGGATATCGGTCGGCTTGTCAATCGGGCCGGACGGAAAATTTGATTGGGCACTTTTGAAGCCACACAAACATTGGCCATTGTTAGTGCTGAATCGTCAGATACAGGTAGAATTCTATTGTTTCTACTGTATAGCTGTACACATGTGTATTAAAACGAACAATCTTTCTTGGAAAGATCTTTTTAAGATCACTTATATTAAATATATTTATTAAACTCAAAATTAAAGGAAAACTATATCCCCAAAATGAATACTTAAGCAACAGATAGTTTATATCAAATTGAATTAGGGGAGATTGTGGATGCACACCTAAGGCCAATTTCAAAAAGTTTAAAGCCCTGTCTAAATGATTCAAGTAAATATGCAAGTGCATGTAATTTTGAAACAGGGTTTTTTTGTTACAAAGTTATGATCATAATATTGATAAGCCACCATACCACGTCAAGGTAAAACCCCACATGGTGGTCCCTAACTTATTTATCTTTAGTCATAGTAAAAAAGGAACATTACCTCTCTGTAGTAACAATTCTTTATGTAAACATCTCCTGTGCTTTGGTTTCAAACTCTGTGCTAAATCTTCCCCCGCCAACTGCTAAGCGGCTTTTAAGTGGGAGAGACTGCCTTAACCAACGCCCATTTTAGAAAATTAGAAGTCAGGTGTTGTAATTAAAGACAAAGTAGAATGATATGTGCAGTTGCACAATAGTGTGTATACATGTGTAAGTGAAATGTGAAGGTGTGTATGGTAGTGGTAAGGGAAAGTGTATGTGTATTTGGGAGTATGTATAAAAGTAAGCATAGAATGAAAGGGTGTAAAAGAGAAATAAATGAAGGACACAATAAGTGTGTGTACATAGAGAAGTGTCCAATGGGACGTTGGTTTTTTCATGGCTAGATCCTCCCATGCCGCTAGCATCTGCGGCTTTTAAGGGAGACAGATTGCACAAACCAAGGCACAACAAGTGAGGGGGACCACCAAAAGTAAAAAGGGGTGGGTATGAGGGTGCAATAACCACATGAGCTTAGCCAAAGCTTCCGGCAAATACAAAACTAGGGGAGATTGTGGATGCACACCTAAGGCCAATTTCAAAAAGTTTAAAGCCCTGTCTAAATGATTCAAGTAAATATGCAAGTGCATGTAATTTTGAAACAGGGTTTTTTTGTTACAAAGTTATGATCATAATATTGATAAGCCACCATACCACGTCAAGGTAAAACCCCACATGGTGGTCCCTAACTTATTTATCTTTAGTCATAGTAAAAAAGGAACATTACCTCTCTGTAGTAACAATTCTTTATGTAAACATCTCCTGTGCTTTGGTTTCAAACTCTGTGCTAAATCTTCCCCCGCCAACTGCTAAGCGGCTTTTAAGTGGGAGAGACTGCCTTAACCAACGCCCATTTTAGAAAATTAGAAGTCAGGTGTTGTAATTAAAGACAAAGTAGAGTGATATGTGCAGTTGCACAATAGTGTGTATACATGTGTAAGTGAAATGTGAAGGTGTGTATGGTAGTGGTAAGGGAAAGTGTATGTGTATTTGGGAGTATTTTATATCAAATTGAATAACATATTAAAGAATCTTACCAAACTGGAATATATATTTACATAAATATTGCCCTTTTACATCTCTTGCCTTGAACCACCATTTCGTGACTATCTGTGCTGCCTCAGATCACCTGACCAGAAATACTACAACACTAACTGTAACAGGAAGAAGTGAGGAAGCAAAAGGCAGAACTCTGTCTGTTAATTGGCTCATGTGACCTAACATGTGGTTTGTATGTGAGCACAGTGAATCTTACGATCTCAGGGGGCGGCCCTTATTTTTTAAAATGGCAATTTTCTATTTATGATTACCCAATGGCACATACTAAAAAAGTATATTATTATGATAATGGTTCATTTACATGAAGCAGGGTTTTACACATGAGCTGTTTTACTCATTATCTTTTAATAGAGACCTACATTGTTTGGGGGGTATAGTTTTCCTTTAATTGCTAACTATAGCAAAAAAATGTCCTTAGTCTGTAACATACAAGGTGTTGTTGAACTTAGACTGCCTGCACTTTATTTTGTGATAACTAGATAAGTGAATGCACTTGCACTACGTGTATTTCTGTGTATATCTGCATGAACTATAGTGTGATGGTACAAATCACTTAAATATATGATCACAGTAAATCAAATTACATTATTTTTTCCTTTTTCTTTCCCCATATCCATGCTAGAAGTGCTGATTTATCTTAGATTGTATTATGAGTTTTCTGGAGGAGAACTACTTCATCGGGCTTAGGTGAAAATAATTGTTTGAGGGACTCTTGCTGTTTTTTTAATATTATATATTAAAATTCATCTGTTTAAAACCAAGGAAGTATCTAAGGCAACTGAAAAATTAAACTCTGTGGTCTCGTTGCAAAAGCTGGAAATTAGATCTAAAATCTCAGATTCTAAAATCTCTAGATCAACCTGTAGGCACTACACTATGTGGTACGAAGTATATAAATTGTATCATTTTACATTGCATTAACATCATTGACAAGGCTAAGAGAAATGCGCTATTACCCTAAAGAGTAGTGAGAACAATGCTGCAGTGTTAAGTTTGTGTTGTAGAGTCTAACAAAGCCTGAAATGCAATGCAGAAAAAGATAACATAGGTCACTTTTTGTGAGTACTGTAGTAATCAATCATGTTCAGTGCATTTAGTACTGACTTTGTTGCAGTTAGGCAGCAAAACAAATATTCCTAAGGACATTTAAATCTTAGATAACTAAAATGAGGAACTGGGCAATGAAAAAGCCAAACAGCAGAGGATTTGTTTTAATTATGTTTAATAACATACCACCTTAATAGACAGGTTCACAAAGAAAGTTGAAACAAGTTTTCTCGATTAACTTTATGTTAAGAAGTTACTAAATAGATGACAATACAATTATTTACCTCACAATAATTCAAAGGTTAAATGGAATTACACAACTACTGAATTGGCTGGAGTCATATAGATTTAAAAAGCCGCAACAAGGTCCAGTAACACCGAAAAGGGAAATGATTTGTATGAATACCTTGTAGTTTTACAAAATGTGTTTGCTCCAGATTTTTTTAACTATAGTTTAATTGTATAAACTGCTGTTTAGCAATTAGGGGCCAACATTAACATTTAAGATATCAGATAAGCCATGTAGGATCATTCAGTGATTACAGGTTGGTATAGTGCAAATCACATTTATGGCTCTTTAAAGAGGACAGAAATTATTCCTGCATAAAATTGGACCGTTGTGGCCAAGAAATACTGTATATATAGATGCTAGACACATAGGGGCAGATTTATCAATGGTCGAATTTTTGAGTTATGTAAATTTTTTTACTCTAATAAACTAATTTATTCACAACTCGAATGGGAGCTCACTTGTGAAAATCCTGGAATGTCTAGAATTTGATCGAATGTGAACAACCCAAAAACTTGAATCGAATTCGAATCAAATTCGAAAAAACCGTGAATGTCAGGAAGGCTATTAACATCTACAAATCGGTCAACAGACCTCTGCCATTGACTTCTAAATGAACTTGTCAGGTTTGAGATCGCAACCTATCGAATTCGAGTGGTTTCCAGAGTAGGGGGATGATAAATCTGGAATTCGAATTGGTTTCAAACTCAAAAGTGTGAGTTTTGACTAAAAAACGAACTCGAAAATTCGAATTTACCATTCGAACCTTAGTAAAGCTGCCCCAAATATATGGCATTTTCACTTTCCAGTATTACTGGTCAGTTTTAGGCTCCTTTAATAGTACAAACTTTGATCTTGCGTGTTGGCTGTAAAACTGTCCAACAATATGGTTGAAAAGAGGCCTTCAAGTCTATGGTGGGATGCCTATTTACATGCTCCAACTATGAGTGGGCAAATAGATTTGCTTTGTTTTTTTCTTGACAAATCCTTGTTTTCATGCTGCTAGGAAATTACTGTCAAAACAATTTCATTTTTCAATGGCTGAGAATAAAAGAAATTAAAGGAGAAGGAAAGGCTTTTTACTTGGGTGTGCTGAAAGTTAGGCACCCCCAAGTGATCGCATTTACTTACCTGGAACCTAGGGCCAGTGTACCTATTGGGGATTCTTCCAGTGAGCACCACAAAGCAATCTTCTTCCGGCTTCTTCTTTCTTCAAAATTCCCAGGGCAGTAGAACAAAATAGCCAGCTTTTTCTTTAGAGTTTGGCTTTTCGCTCTACTGCGCATGTGCAGCCACAAGAGAAAATAAGCAGCCAGCAGACTATCGCTCCTTGGTGCTCGCTGGAAGAATCCCGGGCCAGTGCAGTTTTCTGCCTAACTTTTGGCACCCCCAAGTAAAAAGACCTTTCCTTCTCCTTTAAGCTACAAGAAATGAATGTGTGCATCAGGGCACCAGAAAAGTATACTATAAAATTAAGAAAAAGTAACTTCTATCACGGACAAATATGAGTAACTAATGTGCAAAATGCATAAAGTAACTGCTTTCCATGAAACACTTTAAAAGCAAAAAAAAAAAAAAAAACAAGTAAGCTCATCTCCTGTTTATTCATATGATAAATAAGGTTGCTACAACAATCTTAAATGAAGCCTATGCAGTTCTGATTAACTAGTCTCACAGTTCATATACCATAACATGCTTTTGGGAGAAATGTTAAGATGTAACATGCAGAAAAGGCAAATACTGTACTGCCTGGTGCTTCTGGCACATTTACACTGAATAAAACCACACACAGTTTCAACCAGACTAATCAAATTCACGATTGGTTAACACCAGTGGGGCAACCAATGTCCAGACGTAAAGCACAATACACACCCAGCTGGAGGAGATCTTCACCCAAACAGAAGGCCATTTACTGGTCATCATTTCATAGGAAGAGTCAGGACTAGGAGTGGAAAAATGTCATTACAAAAGATTGCTTAAATTGCTTTCTTAGGAAGGAATACTGAACAACAAATAATAAAAAATAAATGAAAAGCAGTACTACAGGTTATCATTCAGTTAATCCAATTGCCATCAGGGGGGCTGGGGGGTACTGCTGTCCTGGGCCTAGATAGTTTGGGGAGTTAAGAGGGGCCCGGCCGTTCTTCACTTACTTGCATAGCCGGGCCCGTCATCAGAGAGCTACAGACTTCGGAAGGAAGGGCGGGCTGGAGCTCCAATGACTGCATCTTGCTTCCTGTGCTCTGATTCGCCATTGAAGTGTAAGTCAATAAAGCTGCATTGGGATTGGATGGGTGAAGTTTGAACCTCCCCTCTACTTTATCTAATTGCCATGCGGCTTTACCGGGACTTACATTTCACTGGCGAATCAGAGCACAGGAAACTGAAGATACAGGCACCTAAGGCTAAGGTAAGTGCAGCTTTCTTTTTTCTATGCCTTCCTCTGGATCGATTAGCAGTTAGGCAGGTTAAAAGGTTGAACTTGATGGACAAGAGTCTTTTTTTTCAACATAACTTTACTATGTAACTTGAAGGGGCCGTGGCCAAATGTTTTTTTAATAACTCGTAGGGGTCCTGGCCACTCATGCTTTTTTTTTTTTTAAATAAATTGTAGGGGCCCTGGACAAGTGTTTTTTTTTTTTTAATAACTTATAGGGGCCCTGTTTTTTTAATAACATATATATATATATATAGCACTGAGTAAAAAACACATTTTAGAGCAAAGTGTACTGGCAGAAATAAAGCAGTTACAATGCTAAACCGTAACAGAATATCAGCACTGAGAGTTAAAAAAAATTAGAAAAAGACACTAGTTAGCAGGTACTTAATGGAATAAACAGTAACCTTTAGTTGGAATCGGGGGCGCCATCTGAAATTGCGGGGCCCCGCTTGCCACCCCTCCCTCACCCATCAGTATGAAGGCCACACAAGACACACGTTAAAACAGTAAGTGCCCCCCTACAAGCTTAAAAAAAAAAAAGAACTTTGGTGCCCAGGGCCCTCCTAAAAGTTTTGGTGGTCAGGCTTAGCGTAGGACTGGCCAGATATGGGATGACTTTGACGTAGTTGGCCAGCTTAAATATATTGCAATATATGGACAAACAATCCCTGTTTTGTTTAAAGGGTAAGGCATTTTTTAATAGTAGTATGCACAAAATGTCGCTGTCTTAAATATATTGATAATGGGTTGAGTGCAGAGGACTCGTGTTTGACTATATGTATTTTGTGGTCACAGCCTCATTGCACCCCCGCCAAATGGTTTTAAAAAATAGTGGTGAGCACAACTTTCCTTTGTTTGTTTTATATATATATATATATATAAAAAATTATACAATGGGTGCCCCAGCACTCTTAGAAGTATACTTGCTGTGTTGGTCGGTGCTCGCTCCAATAGGAGACGCCGTCACATCCCCACATCAAATAGAGTATGTAAAGAAGAAGCAGCACTCGTCAATTGCAAAAAAGTGTATTAAAAGATCAGAGCATCACTCAAGGCAACGTTTCGGACAGCATATGTGCCCTTTGTCAAGCCCAAAAAGAGTTCTCTCAGCTTATCACAGGTATCACATTATATAGGCAACAAACAGGAAATGACCTCAAAATTTGCATATACACAGGTACAGAGCATTATCATATACATGTATCTATAGAAACAAAAACAGGTCATAATCACGATTTAAACCCCGAGGATATAAAGATTTGAGCATATTAATCCACCATACCTCTCTTCTTTTAAGTTTCAATTCTCGATCCCCCCCTCTTTTCATGGGCGGTACTACTTCCAAAACCATAAATTTAAGCTGATCTGCCGTGTGTCCCAAATCAACAAAATGCTTTGAAACAGGTAATGTGGTATTGCCCAAATTAATGCTAGACCGATGTTGCGATATACGTGATTTGACCATCTGGGTGGTCTCACCCACATAGATGAGACCACACGGACATGTCAACACGTAAATCGCAAATTTTGAAATACACGTGAAGTGTCCTCTTAGCTGTATCTGTTGGCCAGTCTGGGGGTGAATAAACTCTCTGCCTTTCAATACAAAGGGACATTGTACGCAGCTAAGGCAAGGATACATACCCTTAGATCTACCTCCCCAAAATGTATGAGTCTCCTTGGGTTTGGTTCTCACTAAAGTGGAAGTGACATGTGCCCCAATAGTTTTGCCTCTCCTATAGGAGATAAGCGGAGGTGCTCTAAATTCTGGTATGGTAGGATAGGCATTTCGTAAAATATACCAATGCTTGCGTAGTAATTTACCAATAGCTTCGCTATTGTTATGAAACTGGGTGACAAATGGCACACGTTGCGTCTGTTTAGTTTTCCCCTTAGGATGTCTGACCCTTTGCTGGGCTTGTTGAATCACCTTTTCTGGGTATCCCCTCTCTCTAAACTTGTGGCACATAATTTGTTCCTGCTTCTCTTTTTCCTTCCCTTCACTCACTAACCTCTGTACCCTTGAGAGTTGGCTAATGGGGATTGATTTCTTCGTATGTGGGGGGTGCTGACTGGTAAAATGAAGAATTTGATTCCTATCAGTAGGCTTTGTGAATAAAGAAGTACATATAGAACCTTCTAAATCTTTGTATACTAGAACATCAAGAAAGTGGATTTTTTGGAGATCATAGACCAGCGTAAATGAGATTGAGGGATGTACCCCATTAATCCTACCATGGAACCGCTGTAGGGAGTCAACGTCACCCCGCCATAACACAAATACATCATCGATGTATCTCCACCAGGCCAAACAATGTCTGGAGAAGTCTACATCAAGGTAAATGTGTAGCTGTTCAAGCCTTGCCATAAAGGCATTGGCATATGACGGGGCGACGTTGGATCCCATCGCGGTTCCACGTAGTTGGAGGTAGTACTGTTCCCGAAAAGTGAAATAGTTACAACATAATATGATCTCCAAAGCCTGTAGGAAGAAATCAATCTGATGTACAGAGTACTGCGCTCCTTCCCTCAGTATCCACTGACTTGCTTCTAACCCATCACTATGTGGTATAGACGTGTAAAGACTGGCCACATCCAACGTGGCCAGAATTACACCCTCCCCCACATTTCCTAGTGATTGTAATTTATGAAGAAAATGTCCAGTATCCCTTATATAGGAAGGTACCTCTTGAATCAAGGGACTTAGTACTTTATCGAGCATTATAGCTAATGGGCCAAAAACCGAGTCAATGCCGGCCACTATAGGTCTCCCTGGTGGACACACTGGGTCCTTATGAATTTTCGGGAGAACATATATGGTCGGCGTGACTGGGTTCCTGACCATCAAATAATTCCTCAATTTGTCAGTGATCACTCCCCTATCAACCATATAATCCAGTAAAGTTTTAATCTTTCGTATAATGCCCAACAGGGGATCACTGGATAATGGTTTATAAACCTCCCCATCTGCCAATTGCCTCTCAATCTCTGCAATGTACTGTGTAGTGTCCATTACCACAATTGCGCCCCCCTTATCAGAGGGCTTAATCGTAATATCGGTTCTCCATGAAAGATCTCTCAAAGCGTCACGCTGTTGCTTGGACAAATTATGTGTCACAAATGAAGGATCACCCTCCACCTGACAAACATTTTTAACTTCTGCCATGATGTTATTAATATATGTTTCTACAGCAGCGTATGTAGTAGGAGGAACATACACACTTTTGCCGTATAAACCAAAAGTCTCAATGTCCAATGACTGGCTATCGCCATTAGAAGTCAGTTGTTCCTGTGGTTTCTGAAAAAAGTGAACCTTCAGCCTCAAAGTACGAAAAAAGCGGTATAGATCAACATCTAATTGAAACAAGTCCGTAGGTCTATCCGGACAAAAATTAAGACCCAGTGACAATACTGACTCCTCAACTGGTGTGAGCCGTTTAGAAGAAATATTGTAAATTACTTGCTTATTGTCCTCTTGCTGCAACCGCGTAGCGGTCGTCTTGTCATGCCTCCTGTGTTTAACACCTCCTCGTTTCCATGGTCTCCTTGGCCTTTCTTTGGGGATTTTGCCAAAAAATCCGCTCCCTGAGCCCTTTCTTGATTAGAGTAGTGGGAGTCTTCACCTCTAGGCCCCTGTACATGACGTTTTCCTTCAAAACGATAAAAAGCATGTTTATCTCTCACATCAGTTAACCAGGCATACACATAACCTTTTTGGTAATCAAGTGCATCTCTATCAAACTTCGATCGCTTCTGACGCTCTCCCTCTTTGCGATAGCGATCCAACTTTGCAATTAGTTGTTCATGCACCTGTTCCAGTTCCTCAAGTGGGCAGCATTGTTTTAATTCAGCTTCAACCTGGCTGATCTCTTGTTGGACCACTGTAAGTTCCTTATTAATATATTCAAGTGTCAATAGCATGATATCAGTGGAACATCTATCGACAATCTGCTTAAATTGATTACAATAGCCAGTATTATTGGCAAAAAGAGTAGGACGTAGACTTACTCGTAATCCACGTGGTATCCATGCCTTTTTGTGATACTCAGCTAAAGTCAGCCCGTGTAGTTCCAAATCCACCGTCCTCTTGCGCAGCGTTTCTAGTTGCCGCCGTGTATTAGTGACTGTCGGCACTTGCAGAAACTCCGCAGGACCGGAAAAGTGTGACAGGATACGCGTCACTTCAGCTTCCGTGTAGACTGAGGTTCCGTGATGCGTTCCAGCGCCATGTTGCGTTCCACTTTGATTCTCCATCGCGTCTAATCAACCCAATCAAAGGTGCACGTGGGCTACGGAAATATAGAAAATTATACAATGGGTGCCCCAGCACTCTTAGAAGTATACTTGCTGTGTTGGTCGGTGCTCGCTCCAATAGGAGACGCCGTCACATCCCCACATCAAATAGAGTATGTAAAGAAGAAGCAGCACTCGTCAATTGCAAAAAAGTGTATTAAAAGATCAGAGCATCACTCAAGGCAACGTTTCGGACAGCATATGTGCCCTTTGTCAAGCCCAAAAAGAGTTCTCTCAGCTTATCACAGGTATCACATTATATAGGCAACAAACAGGAAATGACCTCATTCTTCATTTTACCAGTCAGCACCCCCCACATACGAAGAAATCAATCCCCATTAGCCAACTCTCAAGGGTACAGAGGTTAGTGAGTGAAGGGAAGGAAAAAGAGAAGCAGGAACAAATTATGTGCCACAAGTTTAGAGAGAGGGGATACCCAGAAAAGGTGATTCAACAAGCCCAGCAAAGGGTCAGACATCCTAAGGGGAAAACTAAACAGACGCAACGTGTGCCATTTGTCACCCAGTTTCATAACAATAGCGAAGCTATTGGTAAATTACTACGCAAGCATTGGTATATTTTACGAAATGCCTATCCTACCATACCAGAATTTAGAGCACCTCCGCTTATCTCCTATAGGAGAGGCAAAACTATTGGGGCACATGTCACTTCCACTTTAGTGAGAACCAAACCCAAGGAGACTCATACATTTTGGGGAGGTAGATCTAAGGGTATGTATCCTTGCCTTAGCTGCGTACAATGTCCCTTTGTATTGAAAGGCAGAGAGTTTATTCACCCCCAGACTGGCCAACAGATACAGCTAAGAGGACACTTCACGTGTATTTCAAAATTTGCGATTTACGTGTTGACATGTCCGTGTGGTCTCATCTATGTGGGTGAGACCACCCAGATGGTCAAATCACGTATATCGCAACATCGGTCTAGCATTAATTTGGGCAATACCACATTACCTGTTTCAAAGCATTTTGTTGATTTGGGACACACGGCAGATCAGCTTAAATTTATGGTTTTGGAAGTAGTACCGCCCATGAAAAGAGGGGGGGATCGAGAATTGAAACTTAAAAGAAGAGAGGTATGGTGGATTAATATGCTCAAATCTTTATATCCTCGGGGTTTAAATCGTGATTATGACCTGTTTTTGTTTCTATAGATACATGTATATGATAATGCTCTGTACCTGTGTATATGCAAATTTTGAGGTCATTTCCTGTTTGTTGCCTATATAATGTGATACCTGTGATAAGCTGAGAGAACTCTTTTTGGGCTTGACAAAGGGCACATATGCTGTCCGAAACGTTGCCTTGAGTGATGCTCTGATCTTTTAATACACTTTTTTGCAATTGACGAGTGCTGCTTCTTCTTTACATACTCTATTTGATGTGGGGATGTGACGGCGTCTCCTATTGGAGCGAGCACCGACCAACACAGCAAGTATACTTCTAAGAGTGCTGGGGCACCCATTGTATAATTTTTTATATATATATATATATAAAACAAACAAAGGAAAGTTGTGCTCACCACTATTTTTTAAAACCATTTGGCGGGGGTGCAATGAGGCTGTGACCACAAAATACATATAGTCAAACACGAGTCCTCTGCACTCAACCCATTATCAATATATTTAAGACAGCGACATTTTGTGCATACTACTATTAAAAAATGCCTTACCCTTTAAACAAAACAGGGATTGTTTGTCCATATATTGCAATATATTTAAGCTGGCCAACTACGTCAAAGTCATCCCATATCTGGCCAGTCCTACGCTAAGCCTGACCACCAAAACTTTTAGGAGGGCCCTGGGCACCAAAGTTCTTTTTTTTTTTAAGCTTGTAGGGGGGCACTTACTGTTTTAACGTGTGTCTTGTGTGGCCTTCATACTGATGGGTGAGGGAGGGGTGGCAAGCGGGGCCCCGCAATTTCAGATGGCGCCCCCGATTCCAACTAAAGGTTACTGTTTATTCCATTAAGTACCTGCTAACTAGTGTCTTTTTCTAATTTTTTTTAACTCTCAGTGCTGATATTCTGTTACGGTTTAGCATTGTAACTGCTTTATTTCTGCCAGTACACTTTGCTCTAAAATGTGTTTTTTACTCAGTGCTGCATTTTCTAGCAATAATGCAAGGGCACCATTAGGGAATCAGAATTTTAATGCTATTTAATGCAAAGATATATTGAGTTATTTTGTCGTTCATAGAGGCCATGTTCACAGAGGTCTTATGTCAAACTTATCAAGGTTCAAAATCAAGAATTTGATAATACTTCACCTTAAACATGAGGAGAGGGGTTCTTATAAGAAAAAAACAAAAAAAAAACCCCAATAGGAATGCAAAAATATAAGGCAATCCCACTACGAACGTAGTTTATTGAGATGGATGAGCTGCTACCATTATCTTGTAACATGGTACACATATTTAACCTGCTTTCCACCAGATGACATAAAAAGAGCAGCACTGCTATCTTGGGAATACATCAAACACCTACCTGTACCAGTTGGTGAGAGTCATCATGATATAAAGTGATGCCAGAAAAAGCATGAAGTGAAAGAAGGAATAGCTGTAAGTAACTCCATCCCTTTCATTATCCAATGCTCGGTGTGCATTATCAGAATCATCCATAGAAACCTCACTCCTTCCACCATCTTCAATTAGGGTTGATTCATCACTGGTCAGAGTGAGTTTGTTGACTTGGCTGTTGTTGGAAGTCCGAATGCTGGAGACATAAAGTAGTACTTAAACAAGATATTAATAAGTATATTTTTAAAATCCAGGAATTAACTAAAACTCATTAACAGGGAGTGACATAAAATAATTGAAACATTTTGTAAAAAGTCAAAAGCAAAAAAATATACCCAAATGCGTTTTACTTTTCACTGAAGACATACAAAAATTAGCAAAACCATATGGAGGTACTTATATCAATGTTTAAATGACATACTGGGTCACTTAAGAAAACAGACATAGCATAATAAAAATATTGTACTTGTAGCCAATAATGAATAATATATAATAATAATGGTGCTGGTTTCACTTTGTCTAAAAATTAATAGGAGCTTCCTATAGATCGCTTACTGTAGACAAAGTGAAACCAGCACCATTATTATTATATATTATTCATTATTGGCTACAAGTACAATATTTTTATTATGCTATGTCTGTTTTGTGTTTCTAATGAGGTGTGGGTATGCCTTAATGGTCCCTGACAGAAGCACTGTAAGAGAGTGCCCTGCAGTTACAAACAGGCTTTAGTTGCCTTTCAGGTCAGCCTAGCTGTAGACAAAGTGAAACCAGCACCATTATTATTATATATTATTCATTATTGGCTACAAGTACAATATTTTTATTATGCTATGTCTGTTTTGTGTTTCTAATGAGGTGTGGGTATGCCTTAATGGTCCCTGACAGAAGCACTGTAAGAGAGTGCCCTGCAGTTACACCAAACAGGCTTTAGTTGCCTTTCAGGTCAGCCTAGCTTCTGATTGGTTAATTTGCTGAGTGCCGTCGGTGCCCTTGCACAGACTGGGAAAGGAGGCAGCAGGAAGTGGAAGAGATGAGGGGGATGAGTAAGATTTTCCCAGAAATTTCAATCAATTCCCGAAACACGACATTTTTAAGCACATTCCTTCTATATTTAAGAGTATAATGCACTAGCTAGCACATTCTTGTTTTTCACACAATATGTGTTCATTAAACTATTAGAAATTAAGCATTAACAAGCTTCTTATAGTATCACTTATAGTAATAACTTCTGGCAGTGATTGTATTCAATTTATCATGCATGTGAAGTGAAACTCACTCCTTACCTTGAATACAGAACACACAACAAAAACAGCACAAGTCCTACGATGCCCTGAGCATCCCACCATTGCACAACCTTAACCTGCCCTGGAGTGCTTGTGGAATTGTAACCAATTATACTCAGCAAGCTGGGGTTGCATTTTCTGTCTGCAAGATATAACAGAGTTTATTTATTTAGAAGATTTTTGTTCAAACCGGTCTACCATTAAATGAAACACTTTCGGGATTTGACACAAACTTAAAGGGATCCTGTCATCGGAAAACATGTTTTTTTCAAAACGCATCCGTTAATAGTACTACTCCAGCAGAACTCTGCACTGAAATCCATTTCTCAAAAGAGCAAACAGATTTTTTTATTTTCAATTTTGAAATCTGACATGGGGCTAGACATTTTGTCAATTTCCCAGCTGCCCCATGTCATGTGACTTGTGCCTGCACTTTAGGAGAGAAATACTTTCTGGCAGGCTGCTGTTTTTCCTTCTCAATGTAACTGAATGTGTCTCAGTGAAACATGGGTTTTTACTATTGAGTGTTGTTCTTAGATCTACCAGGCAGCTGTTATCTTGTGTTAGGGAGCTGCTATCTGGTTACTTTCCCATTGTTCTTTTGTTTGGCTGCTGGGGGGGATTAGGGAGGGGGTGATATCACTCCAACTTGCAGTACAGCAGTAAAGAGTGATTGGAGTTTATCAGAGCACAAGTCACATGACTTGGGGCAGCTGGGAAATTGACAATATGTCTAGCCCCATGTCAGATTTCTAAATTGAATAAAAAAAAATCTGTTTGCTCTTTTGAGAAACTGATTTCAGTGCAGAATTCTGCTGGAGCAGCACTATTAACTGATTCATTTTGAAAAAATTTTTTTCCCATGACAGTATCCCTTTAAAAGTTAACATGTTTGCCTTTCTATAGATTTATAAATTTGTATCTTCTAGCTCTTCGACATTTCTTTCTTTAAAACACAAACCAGGTAATGTACCAATACAAAATCATTAGCGACTCATGATTGCTTGCCTAGAATAAGCATTTAGATTCAGCAGCCTTTTGTACATACCTGGTTCATTAGTCATTGCTGACCAAGTTAGATACATGGTGTATACAGTTATCACTGATGACTGAAGTAAACCAGACCTGGGCTGAGATTCCTTTAAAACAACACAATAAAGGTTATAAGGATATAACAATAAGAATATAATGTGAGTTTGTTCTTGAGAAAGGTTGGTGTACAGATGAAAACAGTCATATGAAAATGTTTGGGAACCCTTCTTAATACTTTGGAGTTTTGTTTATCATTGGCTGAGCTTTTAAAGTAGCAACTTCCTTTTAATATATAAAATATCTTATGGAAACAGTAGTATTTCAGCAGTGACAAAGTTTATTGTATTAACAGAAAATATACATCATAACAAAATTAGACAGGTGCATAAATATGGGCACCCCAACAGAGATATTACATCAATACTTAGTTGAGTGTCCTTTTGCAAATTTAACAGCCTCTAGATGTCTCCTATAGTGTTTGATGAGTGTCTGGATTTTGGATGGCGGTATTTTTGACCATTCATCCATACAAAATCTCTCCAGTTCAGTTAAATGTGATGGCTGCCAAGCATGGACAGCCTGCTTCAAATCATCCCATAGATTTTCAATGATATTCATGTCAGGGGACTATGACGGCCATTCCAGAATATTATACTTCTCCCTCTGCATAAATGCCTTTGTAGATTTCGAAGTGTGTTTAGGGCCATTATCTTGTTGGAATATCCAACCACTGCGTAATGTCAACTTTGTTACTGATGCTAAAACATTATCCTGAAGAATTTGTTGATATTGGGTTGAATACATCTGACCCTCGACTTTAACAAGGACCCCAGTCCCTGAACTAGCCACACAGCCCCACAGCATGATGGAACCTCCACCAAATTTGACAGTAGGTAGCAGGTGTTTTTCTTGGAATGCGATGTTCTTCATGCAAAGTGCTTTTTGTTATGACCAAATAGCTCAATTTTTGTCTCATCAGTCCAAAGCACTTTGTTCCAAAATGACTGTGGCTTGTCTAAATGAGCATTTGCATACAACAAGCGACTCTGTTTGTGTTTGCAGGAGTGCAGAAAGGGCTTCTTCCTCATCACCCTGCCATACGGATGTTCTTTGTGCAAATTGAGCGGAGTTGTAGAATGATGTACAGATACACCAACAAGAGGTTCTTGCAGGTCTTTGGAAGTGATCTTTGGGTTGTCTATAACCATTCTCACAATCCTCCGCATATGCTGCTCCTGTATTTTTCTTGGCCTGCCAGACCTGGGTTTTACAGCAACTGTGCCTGTGGCCAGGCCATTTGCTGATTATGTTCCTTGCAGTTGAAACGGACAGTTTAAATCTCTGAGATAGCTGTTTGTAGTGTTCCTCTAAACCATGATCCTGAACAATCTATGTTTTCAGATCATTTGAGAGTTGCTTTGAGGATTCTTCAGAGGAGAGTCAAACAGAAGCACAACTTGCAATTAGCCACCTTAAATACTGTAGCTTTTCTCATAATTTGGCACACTTTCCTATGAAGTTCAAGGCTTAACAAGCTAATCCAACCAATTTGGTGTTGTCAGTATTGAGCAGTTACATGCATTCAAATCAGCAAAATACAAGGTACCCAATTTTTTTCAGTTTCACATTTGATTTAATTTCATACAACTGAACACTGCTTCACTAAAAAATCTTTCTTCAGAAAACACCCCAGTACTCAATGGAGTAAATTATTATGCAGGCTGAGAGGGGTTCTCAAATTTTTTCATACGACTGTATATGTTGATATCACACTAGTAATGGGGGGGGGGGAATTGACATACCTGGATTTTAGGCAGAACGGACATTATTGAAGCTCCAATGCACAGCAGCATATTTACACTGATGAAAGCCTTGTTTTCTGCACAACCTTCAGGGTGGGTATAATAAACATAGAAAAGGACTATAGCCACCAGTGACAGAACATAGTTAAGCCCTGTGGCTGAGAGTAGAGCTGTGAGGGAGGAAATTAAAAAAAAGGGATTATCAGTTTAAACCAGTTTTTTTAAGTTTACCTATAAATGCCATATTAGAATAAAGAGACAAAAACTTCAAACATTTTTATATGTTAAACATTTATTGGTGCATTACAATTCATATGTACACTGAGAAATAAGTAACAGTGGGTCTATTTTTCAACCACAAGATTACAGTAAATCCAAAAAAGTGAAGTTCACAAGAAAAAAGCAGTACTGCAGATTTAACTGCTCAAACTTCGGTGTTTATTGAGAAACAACATGCTTCGAGCCTTGCAAAGCTCATTGTCAAGTGTGCCAGAGCTCGTGTGGTGGCAATACACACAGAAGTTTGAGCAGTTAAATCTGAAGTACTGCCTTTTTCCTGTGAACTTCACTTTTTTGGATATTATTATCGCATTCATGGCAGAGGTGCTACACAAGAATATTGGCTGATAATTTATACCCTGCTATTGGTTTGAAGGTAACAGTCAAATATACAATTTAAAGATTACAGTTAAATGGGTCAATTCACGCATTCTGGAGTAATTAAGAAAACTGCTTTTAGAACAAAGCTGTAATATACAACATACCTGCATACCAGCACCTTGAGTTCCCTTCTTCCATTTTTTCAACCCAGGATTCATTCCAAGAATGAGCGAAATCAATAAGCAACACCAATTGGATGAGGATGAAGCAGAAAGCACCACCCATGCCCACATAAAACCAAACTGTGTAAAAGAAATCAACAATGAATAATTAAGAAAATGACTTAGAATATGCTAAAGGTTTTTGTAACTGCAGTATGAATGTATGTGAACTGCATATGCACAAGTGCCCTAGTTCTCTTGAATAAATAATGCATACAGCCAAGCTCTTTCTGGTGGGAAAGGCCAGAACCAGATACAAAAGGTCAGTGGTAAACAAAATGAATTAGAAGAGGACCAGTGTAGGTTGTTAGGTGGTGCCCTTGAGAGTAAAGCAAAGGTTTTCTTTACTTGACCCTTAATCTAAAAGATGCAAGACTAACATTATTAGTCTCCACCATCTTTTATATTATACCCTTTATAAAACATGTAAGAAAATGGGTTTCTAGTGAAATTAATATGAAAGAAACATGACTCAATAAATTGAAAGAGGCAGTATCTTACGTTTCTCTCACCTGTTGTGAAGGGGCCTTCAGGAATAAAAAATGCTCCAACAGTGATTCCAACTGCTGCCGCAAATTTAAAGAACCAGAATCTGTGGAAAGCAAATTGACAATTGTATAGCTTTTATCAAGTACCAACTATTCACTAGAATATATATATAAAATATATATCTAATAGTCAGTGCCTTCACATATTTAGACTTTTTACCAGTTCTCTTATTTAAGTGAATAATAATACATCTTACACTAAAATTGTTTTCTGTGATATTTTTTCACAGAACAGAAAGTAAAAATTGGTTTAATGTAGTTTTGTTTTGCTAAAAAATCGTTAAATATAAAAAATGTGTCAGTGCTATATAAAAAACATACTAACTTAGGTTGAAAAAAGACACGACCAACAAATTCAATGTCAATATAAAACCTGCCTATCTGCAAGTTGATCCAGAGCAAGGGTAAAACCCAGCTTCAGAGGGAAAACCCCTATCTTATATGCATCAGAGGGGGGGGGGTAGAATGAAGAAATGTACTAAGAGCTACTTTCAATAACCTCTTACTTGCTAAAAGGCAATCAAATACCTTCTTAAAGCTATCTGCCAGTACAACTGTAAATTACCCAGCTTCACAATATTCACTGTTAAAAACCTCTTTCCAAATATTAAAGGGGTGGTTCAGCTTTAAGTTATCTATCAGTAGGTTATAGAATGCCCTGTTTCTAAAAATGTTGCAACTGGTTTCCATTATTTATTTTGAACTATTTGCCTTTTTAAAGCTTTCAAATGGAGGTCACTGATCCCAGCAGTCACTGTGAGGCTATAATTTTGTTATTTTTATTGCTTATCT
This sequence comes from Xenopus laevis, assembly GCF_017654675.1. Taxonomy (NCBI): domain Eukaryota; kingdom Metazoa; phylum Chordata; class Amphibia; order Anura; family Pipidae; genus Xenopus; species Xenopus laevis. The sequence continues at coordinate 67,584,774 of NC_054379.1, read as the reverse complement.
TTTTAGAAGCCCTCTCTATTTATATCCCCACTACATGGTTGCTAGGGTAATTAAGGCCCTAGTAACCAGCTGATGAAATGCCAAATTGGAGAATGCTGAAAAAAAGCAAAATAGCTACAAAAAAAAAAAACAAAAGATTAAACCTCCTTTCTTCTAATCTGAGTGGACACCCATGTGTCTGCTGGAAGGGCCTACTGGTAAATAAAGTATTAGAGAGTTAATTATATGGTCCCCTTCTATATTTATACATAGTTATATTTCCCCTTAAGTACCTGTTATCAAGCAAAAACAACCCTTAAGCTGGCCACAGACACTCAGATATAATTGTACAAAAGGAAGTTTCGTATAATATTCGGACCTTAGAAATAATCGTCCCAAAAATTATGTACTGTACCATGGTGATCAGTCATTTAGTCGATAGGAGAAGTTAGAAAATTTCTGTCCGCCAACAGTAATATCTTTGCATTTATTGCCTATCTGCTGATATCCATGGGTGGCTGTTGTAACTATTTCCAGGACATAACTTTTGTACGTTTGCGGTTTGTCAGTTAATGGCCAGAGCATTGTCTGTTATTTTTTCCCTTTTAATCTTACATTTTAAATCTGAAAGGTTAGTTTTAGATTGTTGCATTGGAATGAACAAGTGGGATCCGAACTTTTATTGTACAAGGAATAAAATCTGAACATCTATGGCCAGCTTTACGTGGCCAGTCTTTCTTTATAACTCAGACTTTTCTTATCCTTTACTAGCTTTGTTGCCCCTCTATGGGCTCTTTCTAACTTAACAACATCCCATTTAAACACTGGAGACCAAAACTGCATGCCACATTCTAGACTGGGCCTTGCAGTGGTTTGTTAGAGGGAATATTGATCCTGTCCTCCCGCAGATCTATGGCTCTTTTAAGACAGCTTTGCCCTTGAAGCTGCTGACATTGCTTTCCACAGCCAAGTTTATTTACTATAACATTCACAAGAACGTTCTCCAAAAAACGGACAGGCGGGAGGAAATTATGTGCCATCCCAACCCTCCTGCACTACAATAATTGTATTGTACAAATGCCTCTATAGGACTGTGTGCTTCAGCAAACACATTGCACAATCCTATTGGCTTCAGCAGCAAAATATTCAATGCTGCACGCTTGTGGGCATGGTGCGGGGGTGGGAGGAGCCAGGTAGCAGGGGAAAATGGCTCCGCAACTCACCCAGCCAAAACAGCCTGGGGAGAACACTGAGGCCAATACCAAACAGGCCCGGGTGCAGGCACATGGAGCGTATTTCAGCTGTGACACGCGAGTATGCATTTCGGCACCAAAATCTACTCCTTGTGCCTATAACCAGGTTGACGCAATAGCTCCCGGTGCAGTCACTGAATCTTGCACTGCATATAAATGAAGGCTGAGAATCAGCCCTACGCACCTCTTCCCAGATGCTGGATTAAATTAACTGGGCCATGTAGTTTTGTGTCAGCTACACTGATACATTACTTAGAGTACCCACCTGTAAGTCATTACCAGTTGAATAAAAGTAGACCCAATACAGAACCATGTGGGACCCAACTAAGAACCCTACTCAAGTAGAGAATACACCCTCTGCAAACAATTTTGTAGCCAGTTTTCTATCACAGCATAACCAAGACCAAAAGTTTAGAAAGCAGTTTGTGGGGAACTGTATCAAATGCTTTGGCAAAATCAAAATCACTGCAAACCCACTGTCCAACCTCTTACTTACTTCATCATAAAAAGCGATCAAGTTTGTCTGACATGACCTATCCTTCATAAAGCCATACTGATTACTGCTAATGTCATCTCCAGAACATTATTTTGAATGTGATCCCTTAACTACAAATAACACAGATGTCAAAGTTATGGGCATATAACTGCCCTTTTGAAACTGTAATTCCTTTTTAAATATTGGAATTTCATCCAAATCAAAGGTAGCCCACCAGACTAACACATGTTAGAGAAAATTTGAAAGAATTAAACGCCTGGCTAAAACTGAACTAAAGTCCTAACAGATGGTGTATTTCATCTAGCACTAGTGCCTTGTGAACATCAATTTTGAATAAACCTTTATGTACTATATGCTCGGTCAACCTTTGACTTGATTGAACTGAGCCATCTGTGCCCCTATTGAGTGGGTCTTGAAATTCTGACTTTTATTGCATACACTAAAAAAAGGACTGATTTAGTACACTCACCTTTTCGGTATCAATTATAATACATTTTATGATAAAAAAAAAGTTATTACTAAAGTCACTATTGTGATTTGGTATGTATCACCTACCATCTCTGCAAGTGTCTTACCCATTATGCACAGAAGCACGGGGATCCTGGCTGCTCTTCACTTTTATCATGAGTAATGAAAAGAGAAGAAAAAACATGGCCATTCCAAAGCAAACTCTGTACACAGCCTTGTAGCCAACAAGCACATCACAGTTAACGTGACCACTAATTCCTGGTATTGAGGAACCCATCCCATCATCACAAAAGCCAGGTATCTGTAACAGAAATTCAGGCAAGCAAATCAGTGGAGAAGTTAAATGCATCTACTTACTGGCACAAAAAACCTTATTATTGCTTTTAAAAAAAAGAAAACAGGACAACTACGAAACATGTATTCATTGATTCATTGTGAGCATATTTGTATTCATACTTGGTAAACCCTGCTCACATTAAACTAAAATTTATTGACAACTAATTATCCAAACTTTTTAAGTACATTTTTCTAAAAAGTACAAACCATCCACAGCTCAAATAACTACTGGGTCACAGTGAAACTGTAACAAATTAAGGGAGAAACATGGCATGCCACTTGACATTCTGGGACAAAAGGAGTGAGAACTTTATGAATTCAAACAATCAAAAAGAAATTAAATGTTTACTCCCAGTGAATTCAAATTTTTTTCTAACCTTCTTTAGTTGCTCCTCCATTCCAGGTATCAGCATCACACATGCAACTGCCACTCCAATAAGCAAAAAGAAGGCATAGATGAGCCGGGTAACTGTTGAGTTGTTTCCACTGGGGCAGCATCCGCAAAGCAGGCATGGGGCACTTCCACAAAGACATGGAATCTGGGGGGAAAAGTTGACAGTTAAGTGGATACTGTGATGCAGTGAGCACTGTTCTGCAGCTACAACGAAATGACAGGATTAAAGGGGAAGTATACATCTATATATTTTTTTCAACCTGAGCAAATTAAATAGAAGTTTATACCAGAAAAAATATTTTGGCTTTTTTCTTAAAAAAAACAAAATACATATTTGTTATTTTTATTTTGCCTTTTATTTTGTATTTACTGAACTCAAGTTAAACAGATATAGTTAACTAGAAAAAATGCTAAAAAATATTTTTCCCATTGTACTGCTCTTACTTGGTTGGATCAAACTAATGGTATGCTACAACTCTGGCTATCATGATCAGCTAGCTACAAATGTTGGTTATACGAACAGACTATAACAGAGCTATCAGTAATTTTAGGGTGATGTGATCTTAAAAAAATCCAAAATGTCCTCCATTGTAAAATATATTCAGTAAACACCTTCTTAAAGGGCAACCACAGTCCCAGCTGTAATTCTCATGGGCAGTGGCCCTATGCAGATTAAGTGAATGATGTGTATTACTCTGTAGACACTTTTAGAATTTTATGCATGGCAAATCTTCATGTCATCATTATGTCAAAATCTTCTTGCCATCATTAGATGACAAGTAAGAAGCAGGTGAGGTGCTTTATACACATTTCTCTGTGCAAGCAAATATAGTTAATACATTATAGGTTTCTCACAATTAAAGTGATAGTCTACATAAAAACCAATGATCTGATTTGTCATTCAGATATTTTGCAATAAATCTAGAATCCCCTGCACATGCTTCACAAAAGGTCAGTAAACGAAAGAACAATCAGCAAATTATTTGGGTGTTTAATCAGAGGCTGTAATATGCCTATGACAAAGTGTCATTGCTGCAGGAAACCTATGAATAAGTGTTGAAATGGAACCTAACTAGAAGCAAATGATCCTAACAAAAATAGTGTAAACTTTTCAATAACCTGTCCCCAGAAAGCCCAGCGATCCAATACTAAAACAATTGTGGGTTAACGCCACCCATATGGTCACATTTAACTGTGATGTGGCTATCATGATCACATACTGTAGGAAATGATCTCTAATCCCCAGAAAGCACTCAGCATTCATTACCCAACTAGCTGCAGTGCAGAGTCCCAAGACGCCCCCCATGTTGCTCTTGATGCTGTGTAATTAAAATGGAGGCTTTCTCTTTTGCTTGTTTACAAAACAGCTGACTTGGGAGGAACAACGGGAGTCGTCACTTCCGATATTATGAAGCAATGGCAGTGAGCTGCACATCACGTGTTAAAGGTGGTAAAGAAAGGAAGGTTAGGGTTTACGGTGGCCATGTTAGGACATCCTCAGGAGAAATCACTGGCATGAGGTTTCCACCACCGGCAACAGAATGCAGTCTCAGCAGCGATTGCACTCACACATCACAAAAAGCTGTAGTCACTCCTCCGTCCTGCCTATGTATCATGTTCCAATCTCGCAGACGCTGCATTCTTAGCCAGTGGAGATCTCATGCCAGAGAGCGAGTTCTCCTGAGGATGTCCTAACATGGCCACCGTAAACCCTAACCTCCTTCCTTCCTTTCTTTATTTCCTGTTACATGTGACATGCAGCTCACTGCCATTGCTACATAATACTGGAAGTGACGATTCCAGTTGTCCCCACCCAAGTCAGCTGTCTGTTTTGTAAACAAGCAAAAGAGAATTTTTATTAGACCGCATCAAGAGAGCAACATGGGAGGCGTCTTGGGACTCTGCACTGCGGCTAGTTGGGTAATGAATGCTCTATGCTTTCTGGGGGAAAATAGATCATTTCCTATAGTACGTGATCATGATAGCCACATCACAGTTACATGGGACAATATGGGTGGTGTTAACCCACAATTGTTTTAGTATGGGACCGCTGGGCTTTCTGGGAACGGGTTTTTGAAAGGTTTACATTATTTTTGTTAGGATCATTTGCTCCTAGTTAGGTTCCATTTGAATGCTTCGGTTTCCTGCAGCAATGACACTTTGTCATAGTAGACTTGTTACAGCCTCTGTTTTCACACCCAAATAATTTGCTGATTGTTCTTTCGTTTACTGACCTTTTGTGAAGCATGTGCAGGGGATTCTAGATTTATTGCAAAATATCTGAATGACATGCGTTTTTTAGCTTTTTTTTCTTTTTTTTTCTTTTGTCATACTCATAACGTTTGAAATCTCTGTCAAGCATTATCAGATATATAGTATTTGGTGGCACAGGCATCATATAATACATCTGTTTGGCTACAAAACAAACAGATCTGTTTCTCTTGCCTGTAATCTTTTACAGGCTGAACTTTAACTTTTTAGTATCATACCGATCACACTTAAGCTGGCCATAGACGTTGAGATTTTTAAAAGATCAGATCCTGATCGTGAGACCACGATCTTCTCAGGACGATCGTACCAATTTACCATCAACTAAAAAGACCAATTTGCCAGGAAAACAAAGGGGAGCTGCCTGCTTGGCCCTACAAACATAGATAGATTGCACTGGGACCGACAAAGATTTTTTGACCTGGCCGATCAATTTCCTGACAGATGTCAGCCGAAAAATCGTAAGATGTACGATCGTTCGAATCCCACTAACCGCACGATAATTTCGAAGGATTGGTCGGGCTTCCCTAAAATTGAACGTTCGGCAAGAAGAATCGTCGCGTCTATGGGGAGCTTAACTGTTGAACATTATACTTAGACATTGTTAGTGTGTTAGTTGGGTTAGTCATTTTTACTGTCTCCTCTGCTAAACAAATTATATTTCCCATGACTGCAATATCCAGTGTAGTATTTATTTTGTTACTGAAATTAAATAATGAAAATGTAATAACTTACAAGAGGTCACTGAATCGCGCAGCAGTCATGTGGTAGTAAAGATCAGATGTGCAGTTTTCTGTATATGGGGCTTGGCTGCATATCACAGAAATTAAATTTGTTTTAGTCAAGTACTGCTGGCCTGCTCATTGTAAATGCACATTATTGCCTGTAAACTTCCCTCAGAAAAAGGTGCAAAAAGGTAATTTTGGAGATCATTTACTACTGCAACTGTTCCAAAGTTATAGTAGTAAGTGTAACATTTTTTCTGGAAATGCAAGGTGCTTCTTGCGCCTGACTTGCATCAAAACACAATTATTTATGTAATGATGCATTGGGCACAGCTGACTTAAAGCTAATTGTATTGGGTTAGTGTAGATTTTAATGGATATGTAATAAAGATGGTTTTTAACTTTAATTTATGCAAGAGTAATAATATTCAGTTACCAATTTACTAACTATATTTATTAACTATATTTATTAACTATATTTGCTTGCACAGAGAAATGTGTATTTTCCGAGTCATGTATAAAGCACCTGGTTCATTCTTGTCATCTAATGATGGCAAGTAGATTTTGACATAATGATGACATGAATATTTTTAATTGGAATTCTAAAAGTGTCTACAGAGTAATACACATCATTCACTTAATCTGCATAGGGCCACTGCCCATGAGAATTACAGCTGGTACTGTGGTTGCCCTTTAAGAAGGTGTTTACTGAATGTATTTTACAATGGAGGACTATTTGGATTTTCTCTTGCCTAGATTGGGGGACAGGCACCATGGGATGAAGATCCTGTTGCTTGGAGAAAGGACACTAAAAGGTTAAAGTGGCTCCTCCAACTCCTGCTCTGGGCTTCTTCCCCGCCTACCTCCTCAATCCTCAGTTTTCTTTTAGTGTCCTCAGAAGGACGATGGACGCTTCGTGGCTGGGAGCAATGGTACAGATTTAAGTATCATGCCACTACTGGGGGTCAGTGTTTCTCTTCCAGAACCCCTCCAGCCAAGGACGTCTGATCTGAAGATGCTCTATAGCCTTCCCGCTCTACGGAGGCTGCAGGCTGGGGAGCTCCCCCCCACACTACCCTGGGCACCTGGTTCCCGCTCTCCGGAGGCTGCACCAGTAGCCACAACGGAGGGTATACCTTTTATTGAGCATTCCTGGCTGGCACAAGAGGTAAGTCAATTCCCTCCTCCCTCCCCCCATTACATGCTGCCTGTCAGCTCTGCAGAAAGGCATTTAGTTTCACTTTCACTGCTATTCTCTGACAAAGATTTCCCTAGGCACATTAGTTTCACTTCTATTCTCTGATGGAGAATTCCCTACAGGGGGACATAGGACACAGCTTCTTCTATCTGTCTCCCTCTTGTGCCTGTAACTGCATTTTTACCTTCCTCACAGGTTCTCAGTCCCATCCCCAGCGACCTTTTGCGCCACTATCTGGCGATGCGCCTATTTCATTTTGCATGTGTGACTGCACACGCACCTCACGGGCGTCATCTTACTAAGGTACTATACCAAAGCCCGGGAAACCTCTCTGACGGCCATTTTGGATCCGCATCTCTCTCCAGTACTGAGCGTTTCTAGCCTCACTGGGGGTCATTTATCAACACAGGGCAAATTTGCCCATGGGCAGTAACCAATCAAATAGCTGCATTCATTGTTCTACTTGCAGCTGGCTTTAAAAAGTAATCACTGATTGGTTGCTATAGCTAACTGCCCATGGGCAAATTTGCCCAGTGTTGATAAATGAGCCCCACTGTCTCTCACAGAGAAGAACAAGGCACCATTCCTTCCTACCTTGGTGAATAGGTAGTTACGCTTCCCTTACTCTTTCTCTAGGGGATTAACACTTCCCTCTCTCTATGGGACCTACTGTGGGGTTTTTCACTACTTCCCTCTGTCTCCACAGATCGTAATCTAAGGGAGAGGCGGTTCACTCCTCTGGACCCTCCTAATATTCCCCAATATCTTTACTTACTGGGTGGCACTATACATAGTATAGCCATGACGGGCAGGGCAGATGACCAGTCCCTTCCCAAGCAGGCAACTGCATGTACCACCAATGCAATTTAGTATTTGGCATAGGCTACTTGCAGACTTAAATTTGCTAGTGTTTCGGCTGAGCCAATATGTGAAGCCTGTAAGACTGCAGCAGTCACTGCTCAATTACAATCCCACACAGCCCTACCAGCCAGCTCTGCGACAGCTACGGCTAATCAAACGAGCTCGGATTCTGAATTGGTGTGCGCTCTATCTCTAGCGGGTCTACAAAACCTAGCCAGAATTCCAGAGACTCTAGATAAGGTCCTACAGCACCTATCTACACAGCCTCACAGACCGGTCGCTCAGCAGTCGGCCACAAAGCGACCTCCCCTTTCCCCCCCTGTTTTGCCTGATGAACAGGAAGAGGCATCGGGAAGAGGGACAGATCCCATCCGCAGATGAATAGGATCAGGATACCTCTAGATCACAATGAGAGGTCGAGAGCCTTATTCAGGAACACCCCACCTTTAGCAGAGCCAACCAAAAACATTTTCAGGAGGCAAAAGAAGCCTTCTTGTGTCTTTCCAGCCTATGAACAGCTGGATGACATTGTTAAAGCACAATGGAAAACGCCAGACCATAGAGTCCAATTTTCCAAGCGCTTTACTCATACTTATCTTTTTACTGTATAGACCTTGGTCTTCACCCCCAGCAGTGGACCGACCGGTCTCGAGATTGTAAAAGACAACCACCATTCCTTTAACGATCCTATCGACAAACGTCTTGAGGGTTTCTGCAAGTCGATTTTTACAACTCTCTGACCTATTTTTGCCACCCCATGGGTATCCAGGTCAATGGAGGTTTGGGTGGAACAGGTGGCCCAACTCATGGCTCAGAAGACCCCTCCACAGACCTCTTTCTAGCTCCGATAGCGGACACAAACATAAATATTTGCGTAGCAGTCCTGGACGCGGCTAAGCTCGTCTCAAGGGCTTCGGCATAATTCATTGCAGCCAGATGTTTCCTTTGGCTAAAGAACTGGTCAACAGATCTTACCTTGAAGTGGTCTCTACTTGGTCTCCCATTGTCGGAAAACAACTTTTTGGCGCTGAACAGAGAAGGTAAATTCTCAAGCTACAGGAGGCAAGAGCACTTTACTTCTGCAAAACAGACCCAAGAGGACTACCTTCAAAAGGCAACCATTTTTTCGTCCCTTTCGCCAAAATCAGAGCCAGAGGTCAACACGAAAAACAACAAGCTCCAACCCGCCCCAGATTCCAGTCAAGGCAGAGCACTTCTTGGTCAGGAAGCAGAGCAGCACCTAAGCCCGCACAGGACAAAACAGCCTCCGCATGAGGAGGTGCCCACCCCCGAAAGCTTACCCTTAGGCGGATGCTTAATTCACTTTCGGGAGGTGTGACGGCAGAGAGTACTGGACCCCTGGGTCCTACAGATCATATCTATCTCATAGAATTCACTCAGCTACCTCCGAGGTGATTTTCCATCTCAAGGCTCCCTAGCGGAGAACCCAGGCACTCAGCGTTCCAAGGGGTTCCACACGCCCTGACCGCCTCTGCGGAAGTAATGGCGGTCCCTCAAAGGGAAAGGGGCTTCGGTTTCTACTTAAACCTGTTTATAGTACCCAAAAAGGATGGATCTTTTCGCCCGGTGCTAGACCTAAAGGCACTAAACGACCATGTAAAGAAGCACCACTTCAAGATGGAATCCATCCAGTCAGTCCTAATGTCCCTGGACTTAGAGGATTTCATGGCGGTGATCGACATCATAGATGCATACCTGCATGTCCTCATACATCCCGACCACCACCGGTTCCTTCGCTTTTCAGTGGCAGGAGAACATTGACAATTCCTGGCACTCCCCTTCAGACTATCCTCTGTTTCAAGGGTATTCACAAAGGTCATGGCTGCGGCTCTAGAGGACCTGCGACTGCAGGGAGTCAGTGTCATACCATACCTGGACGACCAACTGGTAAAGGCCCGTTCCATGGCACTGGCCGCAACTCTTCTCCAGACACTAATGCTGTTAGGCTGGCAGATAAACTTCCAAAAATCTCGATTCATACCTTCTCAGAGTACAGAATATTTAGGGCTTGATCTAAATTCTTCATTGGGAAGAGCCTTCCTTCCCCCAATCCAAGATTACCTCAATGCAGGGGCTCCTGTCAGCTCTGCAGAAAGTGGATCAGGTACCTTTACGATTGCCATGAGTGTGCTGGGGACTATAGTGTCATCCTGCAATTCCATATGCGCAGCTCCACACCAGAGCCTTACAGAGACTGTTACTCCAACACCAGAGGAGGAACTATCAATTGGTGGCTTTGACCAACACCACATCAGTCAGGAAAACCCTTCCCCAATCACCAGTGGACAGTCATCACAACAGATGCCAGTCTACAAGGTTGGGGAGAAGTATTGTGAGACCAAACAGTACAGGGACATTGGTCACAGAAAGAACTACTCCCCATCAACATCCTGGAATTAAGAGCAATCTACCTGTAATTGCTCCAATGGTCAGGCAGACTTCAAGATCTCAAGGATTCTGGTTGTCCACTTCTTCTGCCGGTATATTGTGTGTCTGTTCTCCCTCAGACTCAAAGCAAGGATCCAAAGTTTATTTTCTCCATGAACCTGACCTCGTGCTGTGAGCGCTGGTTTTCTTTTGAAACTTTGGATCCAGACTTCAAAGATCTACCTGTAAGAATACAGTCAGACAATGTGACAGCGGTAGCTTACATCAACCACCAAGGAGGCACAAGGAGTCAAGCGGCCCTCGCAGAGGCACATCAAATTCTTCTGTGGGTGTAAAACACAGTACCAGCTATCTCCGCAGTTCATATCCCTGAAGTTTATCAGCGGATACACCTTTACACCTTCCAGACAGAATAGATCTGTTATCTCAGGGACTGATCCTCCACCCGAGTTCACCATGGCTGGCTTTAACGGCATGACACTTGAAGCCATAATCCTAGCCAGATCAGGAGTTCCGAAAAAGGCCATACCGACCTTACTAAGGGCCAGAAAGCCCGTCTCCGCATGCATCTACCACATGGTATGGAGGACATTCATATCCAGGTGAAAATCTAAAGCCAAAGATCCATAGTCTTGGGACGAAAGTAGCCTATTGTTATTCCTTCAGGAGGGTTTAGAAAAAAGGGCTGTCACTCAGCTCACTGAATGTTCAGGTTTCAGCCTTATCTATCCTTTTTCAGCAGCAGCTTGCAATGCTGCCCAACATCAAGACCTTCCTCCAGGGAGCATTGAGGATGATACCTCCATACGTCATACAATCCCTCCCTGGGATCTCAATATGGTACTTTCCATATTGCAGGAGCAACCGTTCGAGCCATTGGATTCAATTCCATTACCTCTGCTGACTCTTAAGGTAGTTTTCTATTAGCCATCACTTCGGCTAGACGAGTTTCAGAACTAGCAGCTCTATCTTGTCGTCCACCATTTTTGATTTTTCACAAGGACAAGGCGGTGTTGAGACCTACTCTGGATTTTCTTCCGAAGGTGGTGTCAGAGTTCCATCTTAACCAGGACCTGGTGGTTCCTTCATCTTGTCCTGAACCAAAGACAAATTTGGAACAGTTACATAACGTAGATGTGGTTCGTTCTCTCAGAACATACACCAGGGCTACCAAGAGTAGAAGGAAGCTAGGCAACCTCTTTGTCTTACCAGAAGGACCACGGAAAAGCCTTAAGGCATCTAAGGCCACCAATGCAAGATGGATTAAGTCAACAATCTTGAAGGCCTATGAGGTACGAGGTAATGCCACACCCTTCCGGGTTCAGCTCATTCTTCTTCTTCGCTCAGCACTTCTTGGGCGGTTCGCCACCAGGCTTCAGCAGAACAGGTCTGTAGGGCTGCAGTGTGGTCATCCACACACACCTTTTCCAAATTCTACAAGGTGCATACATTCTCCTCAGCCGAAGTGAGCTTCGGCAGGAAAGTGTTGCAGGCGGTTATTCCCGGAAAACAAGGGGTAGAAAGTCCCACCCTCATGGGTAGCTTTGGGACGTCCCCATGGTGCCTGTATCACCCAATCTAGGCAAGAGAAAAATAGATTTTTGTACTTACCGTTAAATCCTTTTCTCTTGTCCTACATTGGGGGACACAGGCCTTCCCTCCCTGTATTAGTTCAAGTTAACGTTGATCAGTTAATATCTTATATAATTTTTATTGTTCAAATACCAACAAGTTCAAACAGCAGGTGGTTCATACCGTGCTTAGATGTATACTTCCCCTTTAATCTTATGTGTCGTTTTTTTTGTAGCTGCAGAGCAGTGCTCACTGCATCAAAGTATCCACTTAACTGTGAACTTTTTTCTCTAGATTCCATGTCTTTGTGGAAGTGCCCCATGCCTGCTGTGCCGATGCTGTCCCAGTGGAAACAACTCAACAGTTACCCGGCTCATCTATGCCTTCTTTTTGCTTATTGGAGTGGCAGTTGCATGTGTGATGCTGATACCAGGAATGGAGGAACAACTAAAGAAGGTTAGAAGAAATTTGAATTCACTGGGAGTAAAAATTAATTTATTTTTTGATCGTTTAAATTAAAAAAAAAAAAACCTCAGTACATTTGACCCATAATGTCAAGTGGCACGCCATGTTTCTCCCTTCTCCCAGTAGTTATTTGAGCTGTGGATGGTTTTTACTTTTTACAAAAAGGTACATCTTAAAAAGCTTGGTTAATTAGTTGTCAATAAATTCTAGTTTAATGTTGGCAGGATTTACGACTCCTGCATCAACTACAGTTTTGTTCCTAAGTATGAATACAAATATGCTCACAATGAATCATTGAATACATGTTTCGTAGTTGTCCTGTATTCTTTTTTTGAAAGCAATGATAATGTTTTTTGTGCCAGCAAGTAGATACATTTAACTTCTCCGCTGATTTGCTTGACTGAATTTCTGTTACAGATACCTGGCTTTTGTGATGATGGGATGGGTTCCTCAATACCAGGAATTAGCGGTCACGTTAACTGTGATGTGCTTGTTGGCTACAAGGCTGTGTACCGGGTTTGCTTTGGAATGGCCATGTTTTTTCTACTTTTTTCCTTACTTATGATAAAAGTGAAGAGCAGCCAGGATCCCCGTGCTTCTTTGCATAATGGGTAAGACACTTGCAGAGATGGTTGGTGATACATACCAAATCACAATAGTGACTTTAGTAATAACTTTTTACCAGAATATTGATTATAATGGATACCGAAAAGGTGAATGTTCTAAATCAGTTCTTTTTTTAGTGTATGCAACAGAAGAATCAGAATTTCAAGATCCACCCAATAGGGGCACAGATGGCTCAGTTCATTCAAGTCAATGGTTGACAGAGCATATAGTACATAAAGGTTTATTCAAAATTAATGTGCACAAGGCACTAGTGCTAGCTACATGGAATACACCATCTGTTAGGAACTTAGTTCAGTTTTAGCCAGGCCTTTATTTCTCTGAATCGTGTTCATCTGGTGTGGTACCTTTAAATTGGATGAAATTCCAATATTTAAAAAAGGAATTACAGTCTCAAAAGGGCAGATATAGGCCCATAACGTTGACATCTGTGTTGGGCAAATTATTTGTAGTTAAGGAAATGCATTCAAATTTATGTTCTGGAGATGACATTATGAGCAGTAATCAGCATGGGTTTATGATGGATAGGTCATGTCAGACAAACTTGATTGCTTTTTATGATGAGGTAAGCGGTTAGAATAGTGGGGTTGCAGTGGATTTCACATTTAATAAAGGTGCCCCACAAACTGCTTTCTGAACTTTTGTTATTGGTTATGCTTTGATAGAAAAATGGCTACAAAATTGTGTGCAGAGGGTGGTTGCCAATGGTATATTCTTTACTTGGAGGAGGTTCTTAGTGGGGTCCCACATGGTTCTGTATTGGGTCCACTTTTATTTAACTTGTAATGATTTAGATGTGGGTATTGTAAGTAATGTATCAGTTTAGATTATACAAAACTATGTGGCCTAGTTAATTTAATCCAGGATCTGAGAAGGGGTGCAAAGGGCTGAGTCTCAGCCTTCATTTATGTGCAGTGCAAGATTCAGTCTTCTGTGACTGCACCGGGAGCTATTGCGTCAGCCTGGGCATAGGCACAGGAAGTAGATTTTGGTGCCGAAATGCACTACAATAATTGTAGTGCAGGAGGGTTGGGGTGGCACATAATTTCCTCCCGCCTGTCCGTGTTTTTGTGAATGTTATAGAAAATAAACTTGGCTGTAGAAAGCAATGTCAGTCAGCAGCCATAGATTTGCGGGATGACAGGGTCAATATTCCCCTAAACAAACCACTGCAAGGTCCAATTTAGAATGCGGCATGCAGTTTTGGTCTCCAGTGCTTAAATGGGATGTTGTTGAATTTGAAAGAGCCGATAGAGGGGCAACAAAGCTGGTAAAGTATATGAAAAGTCTTGAGTTATAAAGAAAGACTGGCCAATAGATGTTGAGATTTTATTCCTAGTACAATGAAAGTTCAGATCCCATTGTTCATTCCAATGCCACAATCTAAATTAACTATTCAGATTTAAAATGTAAGATTAAATAGGAAAAATAACAAATCTGACAATGTTCTGGCCATTAATTGACAAACCGCAATTGTACAAAAGTTATGTCCTGGAAATAGTAGTAACAGTCACCCATGGATATCATCAGATAGGCAATACATGCAAAGATATATCTGTTAGCGAACAGAAATTTTCTAACTTCTCCTATCGACTAAACAACAGATCACCATGGTACGTAATTGTTGGGATGATTACGCCACAGAAGGTCCGAATATTGTACAAAACTTCTTTTTGTACGATTATATCTGAGCTTCTATGGCCAGCTTAAGGGTTGTTTATGCTTGATAACAGGCGCTTAAGGGGGAAATATAACTATGTATAAATATAGAAGGGGACCATATAATAGACTCTCTTAATACTTTATTTACCAGTAGGTCCTTCCAGCAGACACAAGGGTGTCCACAGAGATTAGAAGAAAGGAGGTTCCATGTTTTATTTTTGTAGTTATTTCGCTTTTTATTCAGCATTCTCAAATTTGGTATTTCATCAGCTGGTTTCTAGGGCCTTATTTTTCCTAGCAACCATGTAGTGGGAATATAAATAGAGAGGGCTTCTAAAAAGATAAGCAATAAAAATAACATTATAGCCTTAATAAAATAAAAGTTATAGCCTCACAGTGACTGCTGGGGTCAGTGACCTCCATTTGAAAGCTGCAAAAAGTCAGAAGACAAAGGGAAATAATTCAACAACTATTAAATAATAAATTATGAAAAGCAGTTGCAATGTTTTTAGAAATAAGGCATTCTATAACATACTGAAAGCTGAACCACCCCTTTAATATTTGGAAATAGGTTTTTAACAGTGAATATTGTGATGCTGTGTACTGACAGTATCTATTTTATTTAAAGATCTTCTAGAAAATAAAAGCTACATTAAATTAATTGACTTTCTGTGGTGTGAAAAAAATATCACAGAAAACTAAATTTTAGTGTAAGATGTATTATTATTCACTGAAATGAGAGAACTGGTCTAAAGTCTAAATATGTGAAGGCACTGGCTATTCGATACATATATTCTCTAGTGAATAGTTGGTACTTGATAAAAGTTATAAAATTGTTATAATTTGCTTTTCTCAGATTCTGGTTCTTTAAATTTGCGGCAGCAGTTGGAATCACTGTTGGAGCATTTTTTATTCCTGAAGGCCCCTTCACAACAGGTGAGAAACGTAAGATACTGCCTCCTTCAATTCATTGAGTCATGTTTTCTTTCATATTCATTTCACTAGAAACCCTTTTTCTTACATGTTTTATATAAAGGTATACTATAAAAGAGGGTGCAGTGATAATTTTTAACTAATAATGTTAGTCCTGAAATGGTGAACCCATCTCTCTTCTTCTTCTTTTTCTAGCTTCTCTTCTTCTTTGTCTCTAGTCTCTAAAAAAGTTATGGAAAATGCTCAATAAAGAAAATCTTTCAGAATAATGTTAGTCCTGCATCTTTTAGATTGAGGGCCAAGTAAAGTAGACCTTTGCTTTATTCTCAAAGGCAACCTACACTATGGCAGGTGTGCATCTGCAGTTCACATACATTCACACTGCAGTTCCAAAAACCTTTAGCACTAAGAATTTTTTTTTAATTATCCATTTTGATTTCTTTCTTTTACACAGTTTGGTTCTATGTGGGCATGGGTGGTGCTTTCTGCTTCATCCTCATCCAACTGGTGTTGCTTATTGATTTTGCCCATTCTTGGAATGAATCCTGGGTGGAAAAAATGGAAGAAGGGAACTCAAGGTGCTGGTATGTAGGTATGTATATTACGGCTTTGTTCTCAGAGTAGTTTTCTTACTTAATCCAGAATGCATGAATTGCCCCATTTTACTGTAATCTTGTGGTTGAAAAATAGACCCACTGTTACTTATTTCTCAGTGTACAGATGAATACTAATGCACCAATAAATGCATAACATAAAAATGTTGCAGGTAAACTTAAAAAAACTGCATTGTTTAAACTGGTATTTTTTTTCTATATTTCCTCCTTCACAGCTCTACTCTCTGCCACAGGGCTTAACTATGTTCTGTCACTGGTGGCTATAGTCCTTTTATATGTTTATTATACCTACCCTGAAGGTTGTGCAGAAAACAAGGCTTTCATCAGTGTAAATATGCTGCTGTGCATTGGAGTTTCAATAATGTCTGTTCTGCCTAAAATCCAGGTATGTCAATTCCCCCCCCCCCTTTTTATGGTATTAGTGTGATATCAGCATAAACATGTATACTTGTTTTCATCTGTACCTTACTCAAGAACAAACTCACATTATCTTCTTCTTGTTATATCCTTATAACCTTACTTGAGAAATTCTGTGTTGTGTTGTTTTAAAGGAATCTCAGCCCAGGTCTGGTTTACTGCAGTCTTCAGTGATAACTGTATACACCATGTATCTAACGTGGTCAGCAATGACTAATGAACCAGGTATTTACAAAAGGCTGCTGAAATGAAATGCTTATTCTAGGCAAGCAATCAGAAACTGTGTGAATCGCTAATGATTTTGTATTGGTACATTATGTCTTGTTTTCTGAAAGAGAGAGGCAATGCATGAACCTCGTTTAAGAGAAGAAACTTTGAAGAGCTAGAAAATACAATTTAACATCCATAGGCAAACATGTTACCTTTTTCAGCAGTTATTAGTGTGCGTCATATCCCTAAAGTGTTTAATTTAATGGTAGACTGATTTGTACAAAAATCTTCATTTCATAGCTGCTGTATAAACTGTTGTTTTCCCTATATCTTGCAGACAGAAAATGCAACCCCAGCTTGCTGAGTATAATTGGTTACAATTCCACAAGCACTCCAGGGCAGGTTAAGGTTGTGCAATGGTGGGATGCTCAGGGCATCGTAGGACTTGTGCTGTTTTTGTTGTGTGTTCTGTATTCAAGGTAAGGAGTAAGTTTCACTTTACATGCATGATAAATTGAATACAATCACTGCTAAAAGTGATTAGTATTACTATAAGTGATATTATAAGAATCTTGGTAACTCTTCATTTCTAATACCTTAATAGACACATAGGGGCACATTTATCGAGGGTTAATTAACCCTCAAATTCGACCCTCGAAGTTAAATCCTTCGAATATCGAATGCGAAGGATTTAGCGCAAATACTTTGATCGCTCGAAATAAAAATCATTCGAACGATAAAATCCTTTGAATCGAACGATTTTAATCGATCAAAGTATTTTTCTTCGATCAAAAAAAGCTTAGAAAAGTGATGGGGAAGGTCCCCATAGGCTAACATTGTTCCTCGGTAGGTTTAAACTGCCGAAGTATGTAAAAAGTTTTTTTTTAAAGAGACAGTACTTCGACTATCAAATAGTCTAACGATTTTTTGTTCGAATCGAAGTCGAAGGTCGTAGTAGCCTATTCTATGGTCGAAGTAGCCAAAAAAATACTTTGAAATTCGAAGTATTTTATATTCGAATCCTTCACTCGAGCTTAGTAAATGTGCCCCATATTGTGTGAAAAACAAGAATGTGCCAGTGCATTATATTCGCAAATATAGATGGAATGTGCTTAAAAAATTCATGTTTTGGGTTAATGTATTAATGCACTCCGCAAATGAACCAATCAGCAGCTAGGTTGACCTGAAAGGCAACTGAAGCCTGTTTTGTGTAACTGCAGGGCACTCTCTTACAGTGCTTCTGGCAGGGACCATAAAGACATACCCACACCTTATAAGACACACAGACAGTGGCCTTAGATCTATAGGAAGCTCCAATAAACGGCCCATTTTTAAAGATATGAATTTTTAGACAAAGTGAAACCAGCACCATATATTATTTATTATTGCCTACAAGTACAATATTTCTATTTTTGTTTTATGCTACATGTCTCATTTTTTAACAGTGACCAAGTAACTCCTTTAAACATTGATATAAGTACCTCCATATGGTTTTGCTATTTTTTTATGTCTTCAATAAAAAGTAAAGCATGCATTTGTATACTTTTTTGCTTTTGACTTTTTACAAAACAGACTTAAGTTTTTTAATGTCACTCCGTTAATGAGTTTTAGTTAATAGCTGGATTTTAAAAATAAACTTTATAATTTCTTGTTCAAGGACTACTTGTTTTTTCTGTCAGTGTGTTTTATCATTTAATCTCCCTGTATGTCTCCAGCATTCGGACTTCCAACAACAGCCAAGTCAACAAACTCACTCTGACCAGTGATGAATCAACCCTAATTGAAGATGGTGGAAGGAGTGAGGGTTCTATGGATGATTCTGATAATGCACACCGAGCAGTGGATAATGAAAGGGATGGAGTTACTTACAGCTATTCCTTCTTTCACTTCATGCTTTTTCTGGCATCACTTTATATCATGATGACTCTCACCAACTGGTACAGGTAGGTGTTTTATAAGATTTATTCCCAAGATAGCAGTGCTGCTCTTTTTATGTCATCTGTTGGAAAGCAGGTTAAATGTTTTAAATATGTGCACCATGTTACAAGATAAGGGTAGCAGCTGATTCATCTCAATAAACTACGTTCATAATGTGATTGCCTCATATTTTGCATTCCTTTTGTTTTTTTTATAAGAACCCCTCTCCTCATGTTTAAGGGGAAGTATCAAATTCTTGATTTTGAAACTAGATGAGTTTGACCTCTGTAAACATGACCTCTAGTGACGACAAAATGCCTCTAAATATAGTTACATAGTTAAATTGGGTTGAAAAAAGACAAAGCATCCATGCACACATCCCTCCCTACTCAGATAAATTATATATACCCATACCCATACTAACTATATAATTTAGTATCACAATAGCCTTTGATATTATGTCTATCCAAAAAATCATCCAAGCCACTTCTTAAAGGCATTAACAAAATCAGCCATCACATTACCCGGCAGTGCATTCCACAACCTCACTGACCTCACTGTGAAGAACCCCCTACGTTGCTTCAAATGAAAGTTCTTTTCTTCTAGTCTGAAGGAGTGGCCTCTGGTACGGTAATCCTCTTTATGGGTAAAAAGGTCCCCTTATATTTGTCTATAATGTTCTCTAATGTACTTGTAAAGTGTAATCATGTCCCCTCGCAAGTGCCTTTTTTCCAGAGAAAACAACCCCAACTTTGACAGTCTCCCCTCATAATTTAAGTCTTCCATCCCTCCAACCAGTTTAGTTGCACGTCTCTGCACTCTCTCCAGCTCATTTATATCCCTCTTAAAGGGATCCTGTCATCGGAAAACATGTTTTTTTTCAAAACGTATCAGTTAATAGTGCTACTCCACCATGTCATGTGACTTGTGCCTGCACTTTAGGAGAGAAATGCTTTCTAGCAGGCTGCTGTTTTTGCTTCTCAATGTAACTGAATGTGTCTCAGTGAGACATGGGTTTTTACTATTGAGTGTAGTTCTTAGATCTGCCAGGCAGCTGTTATCTTGTGTTAGGGAGCTGTTATCTGGTTTCCTTCCCATTGTTCTTTTGTTTGGCTGCTGGGGGGGAAAGGGAGGGGGGTGATATCACTCCAACTTGCAGTACAGCAGTAAAGAGTGATTGAAGTTTATCAGAGCACAAGTCACATGACTTGGGGCAGCTGGGAAATTGACAATATGTCTAGCCCCATGTCAGATTTCAAAATTGAAAATAAAAAATCTGTTTGCTCTTTGAGAAATGGATTTCAGTGCAGAATTCTGCTGGAGTAGCACTATTAACTGATTCATTTTGAAAAAAAAAAATTTTCACAGGACCGTATCCCTTTAAGGACTGGAGTCCTTAAATAGCATTAATATGCTTAATCCCTTCCCTTGCACTTGTATTATTGCTAGAAAATGCAGCACTGACCAAAAACACATTTTAGAGCACAAATGTACTGGCAAAAATAAAGCAGTTACAATGCTAAACCTTACAGAAGTATCAGCACAGATTTCTATCTCTGTTGGGGAGGGAAAAAGAGAAAAATACACTAGTTAACAGGTACATACTGGAATGAACACTAAACTTTAGTTGGAATAACTAAATGATAACTTGTTTTAATGCTTTTCATTAATTGTTGTTCAGTATTCCTTCCTGAGAGCAATGTAAGCAATCTTTTGTAATGACATTTTTTCCCCTCCTAGTCCTGACTCATCCTATGAAATGATGACCAGTAAATGGCCTTCTGTTTGGGTGAAGATCTCCTCCAGCTGGGTGTGTATTGTGCTTTACGTCTGGACATTGGTTGCCCCACTGGTGTTAACCAATCGTGAATTTGATTAGTCTGGTTGAAACTGTGTGTTGTTTTATTCAGTGTAAATGTGCCAGGCTGTACAGTATTTGCCTTTTCTGCATGTTACATCTTAACATTTCTCCCAAAAGCATGTTATGGTATATGAACTGTGAGACTAGTTAATTAGAACTGCACTTCATAGGCTTCAATTGAGAATGTTGTAGCAGCCTATCAAATGAGTATACAGGAGTTGAGGTTACTTGTTTTTTTTTTTGCTTTTGAAATGTTTAATAGAAAGCAGTTTTATTACTTCATGCATTTTGCACATTAGTTACTTTTTCTTGTTGTTTTTTTTTTTGCTAAATGAAATGAGTAATTTATAGTATACTTTTTTGGTTCACTGATGCACACTTCAATTTCCAGTAGCTTAATTACTTTTATTCTCATCCCTTGAAAAATGTAAAATTATTTTGACAAATTTCCTAGCAGCATGAAAACAAGGATTTGACAGTCCAAATGGTCAGAAAAAACAAAGTAAATCTGGTGCCCCTCATAGTTGGAGCATGTAAATATGCATTCTGCCATAGAGTTGAAGGCCTCTTGTCAGGCATATGGTTGGACAGACTTACAGCCAACAAGCTAGATCAAAGTCGGTAGTATTAAAGGTGCCTGATATGACCAGTAATACCAGAAAGTGAAAATGCCATAGCTCTGTGTACAGCATTTCTTTGCAGCAACGGTCCAATTTTATGCAGGAATAATTTCTGTCCTGTTCAAAGAGCCATGAATGCCATTTGAACAATACAAACCTGTAATCACTGAATGATCCTACGCGGCTTATCAGAGACCTGAAATTAAAATTTTGGCCCCTAAGGTAATACACAAGAACAGCAATCAAAATGCTCGTCAACTTGTTACCCTTCCTATGAAAGCTGTTAGGATAGTCGGACGTTTGTTCACGAAAGGTTGTGTGTTTCCCATAGGATTACTGTGTGGAGAAGTAATAGGGGTGTTTTTACTGCCACTTCTTGTGACATTATATTAAAGATCTATTTTAATTGAGTGCCAGTCACCATGGCTAAACAGCAGCTTATACAATTAAACTATAGTTAAAAAATCTGGAGCAAACACACTTTGTAAAACTACAAGGTATTCATACAAATGATTTCCCTTTTCGGTGTTAATGGACCTTGTTGCGGCTTTTTGAACTTATATGACTATGCCAATTTAGTAGTTTGTGCAGCAGTAGTCAGTGTTGGAAATTCTAACTGAAAGGTTGAGAAGTATAATTATTCAATTTAACCTTTTGTGTAACCTTTGGATTATTGTGAGGTAAATAGTTGTATTGTCATCTATTTAGTAACTTCTTAACATAGTTAAGAGAGAACTTGTTTTGACTTGCCTTTGTGAACCTGTCTATTAAGGTGGTATCTTATTAAACATAATTAAAACAAATCCTCAGCTTTTTGCCTTTTTTATTGCCCAGCTAAGATTTAAATATCTTTAAAAATATTTTCTTTTGCTGCTTCACTTCAACAAAGTCAGTACTGAATGCACTGCACAGTGATAGATTGATAGGTATGTTACCACAGTGCTTATGGCTCTCAAAAAGTGACCTATTATCTTTTTCTGCATTGCATTTCAGGCTTTGTTAGACTCTACAACACAAACTTAACACTGCAGCATTGTTCTCTCTAGGGTAATATTGCATTTCTCTTGGCCTTGTCAATGATGTTAATACAATGTAAAATTATACAATTTATATACTTCGTACCACATAGTGTAGTGCCTACAGGTTGATATACAGGCTTTATCTATCATAGATTTAAGATCTAATTTCCATATTTTGCAACCAGACCACAGAGTTTGTGGTTTTGTTGCCTTAAATAATTCCTTGGTTTAAAACTAATGAAATTTTAGAATTAAGGCCTAATAAAACTTCGAGTCCCACAAACAATTCTTTTCTCCTAAGGTGGTAGTTCTCCAGAAAACTCACATCAATGCAATCGAAGATAAACTAGCGCTTGAAGCATGAAAATGGGGAAAGAAAGAAAAAATTTATATTTGATTTACTGACTTGTAATCATGTATTTAAAGGGATACTGTCATGGGAAAACATGTTTTTTTCAAAATGCATCAGTTAATAGTGCTGCTCCAGCAGAATTCTGCACTGAAATCCATTTTTCAAAAGTGCAAACAGATTTTTTTTTTATATTCAATTGCAGATGCAGAAGTCTGCTAGAGCAGCATTATTAACTGATGCATTTTGGGGAAAAAAAACATGTTTTCCCATGACAGTATCCCTTTAAGTTATTTGTACCATCACATTATAGTCCATGCAGATATAAACAGAAATACACACAGTGCAAGTGCATTCACTAGTTCTCACAAAATAAAGTGCAGGCAGTCTACGTTTAACACCTATGTTACAACTTGTCATTTTTTGCTATAATGAGCAATTCATTTTGATTTTAATAAATGTCATCTTTTCTATTTCTTATTATCCAAAGTAGTGCTTGTAGTGCACTTACAAACCCAAATATCGTTTTGTGCCAATCAACACCAAATGCCTCCTCTACTTAGAGATACCGACACTGTAAATGAAACCTTTTTGAAGGTTACAACATTTAAAATGTTGACAAAGGTTTGTACCAGGTTACATTTCCTAACTGATCCCCATGTTCCACTATGAGGTGTGCAGCAGTAGTCAGTTAGTGTTAGAAATTCTAACTGAAAGGTTGAGGAGTAACAATTACTAACAAATCCAGACCTATACACTAAAAACGTTCAACATGACCTACATGTAAATTTTGGTGTATATTAATATTTTGAATAGTTGTTTCTTAGTGTCCGTATTACTTATATGAGCCTATTATTATGCTGTGTAAAACAAAATCCGCCAGAAAAACAGTGTAAAATGAAAGGCAAACTTATCAAGGTGTGATATTTTATGACAAACTACAGTGGAAGCTGCTCAAAGAAAAAGCATGTAAAAAAAATTACACTGCTATGCCTGGCGAAATTATTTTGCCGTTTCTTACACCACGTAATCTCCCACTAAGTATTCAGTTTACTCCCAGATGGAGATACATTTCAGGCTTCTCATTTGTTACTGCAGGACCGAATTAAGTATCTTACAAAATTTTAGGCGATCAAATGTTAAAGACCGCTCCATGCTTCAAAACAGTGACAGATGGACCTCCACTCCAAAATTCTCATATAAGCAGATCCATGTGCATCAACCGTGGGGTTTGTAATTGTGTAAGTTTGAGACGTGACAAGAGAGGGGCATACTATTGATGTTCCTCTTTGGTGCGCGGCAGCAGTCAAAACTGTATGTGCATTTAAACTAAAATCACAAAAACGGTCAGTGTGGTCTATTGCTTTCTTCACCATGTGATTTATTGAGTGCCACAGATAAAGTATGAAATGGAAAGAAGGTGAAAAAGCAAGATAGAATAGATGATAGGAACAAAAAAAAAAGTGATCCCCAAGATTAAAAAAGGGCATATTATTCATTTAAAAACATTTCGATAGTTGAGACCATTTAAACTATGTCCTCCAAATGCCCTTGACGTTTTCTGTCGTGTCAATGTGTTAGGAAGTAATTTGTAATGAAATTGAGCCAGTAATTTCCTACTTTTTTACTATCATACACTGTCTTATCTAGCATTTGGAGGGTAGCATATTTAATATTTTCTGACATAATGCTTTCCTTGATGAAAGTGACACTGTTTTCAAACAAAGAGTTTGGAAAGGAACACGTTTTCAAGATATCAAAAAGGATTTTTGTACTTACCGTTAAATCTTTTTCTCTTGTCCTATATTGGGGGACACAGGCACCATGGGGATGAAGATCCTGCAGCTGGAGAATGGACACTAACTTGTTAACTTGTGACTCCTCCTCCTGCTCTGGGCTTCATCCCCTGCCTCCTCCTGTTACTTCCAGTTTCTACCGAAGGAGCATAGCAACCCAAAACCGAAGAGGAACGAAAGAAACCCCTCATAAATGTTAATATAATGAAAAAATTTGAATCAAAAAACTATTTACATAATGAAATCAGTGTCGAAACAGGGAGGGAAGGCCTGTGTCCCCCAATATAGGACAAGAGAAAAAGATTTAACGGTAAGTACAAAACCTCTCTCTCTTGCCTAATTGGGGGACACAGGCACCATGGGGATGTCCCAAAGCAATCCCAGAGGGCGGGACACTGTCTCCCACTCTCAGTGCTCAGTAATAACAGTCTGTAACACCTTCCTCCCAAAGGCCAAAGCCTGTGCGTGTAATCTGTAGAATCACGTGAAGGTATGATGAGACGCCCAAGTGGCCACTCTGCATATCTGTTCAACCGATGCGTGATGTCGAGCCCATGAGGTACTGACGGATCTAGTAGAACGAGCTGTGACTCTCAGTGGAGGTCTTCTACCCCGTACTGCATAAACTCTGATGATCGTGGAACGGATCCACTTGGCACTGGCAGCCTTAGAAGCCTTGTATCCTGCCTTAGAGCCATTGGGAATGAGAAGGAGAGCATCCACTCATCTGATACCCTTGGTACAATCCACATAAATTCTGAGTGCTCGTACTACATCCAGGGTGTGCAACTTACTCTCAGAGGGATTCCTAGGCTCAGGACACAGAGATGGGACTACCAAATCCTGATTCAGGTGATATTCAGAAACTACCTTGGATAGGAATTCCGGAGTGGGGCGTAAAAAAACCACCTTATCCTTGTGAAAGATGGTGAATGGAGACTTACACGACAATGCAGCTAAATCAGATACTCTGCAGGCCGAAGTGATGGCCAGTAGAAAAACCACCTTTTTCGGCGAGTGAAGGTAGAGGAGTCTTGTCTAACGGCTCATATGGGTCTTCCTGAAGCACAAACAGGACCAAATAGAGATCCCAAGGTGGCACTGGAGATCTGTTGGGAGGAACAAGTCAGATGGCTCCCTGTAGGAAAGTCCTAACATTAGTCTTCAAAGCCAACTTCTTTTGATAAAGGACGGAGAGGGCCGAAATCTGAACCCTCAGAGAGCTCAAAGCCAATCCTTTAGACAAAGCCTCCCTGCAGAAAAGATAAGACCTCTTTCTCATCCGCCCTCTGCGGGTTAGCGCCTCTGGCCTCACACCAGCCGTTCTTTTCAGCACCAGGGTCTCAAGAGCCAAGCCGTTTTAAACCCACTGATGTGAATTCGGGTAGGCAATTGGACCTTGTGTGAGAAGATCTTCTCTCTGTGGAAGAGGAAGCGGATCCTCCCTTGCCATCTCCACAACTTCTGCGAACCACGCTCTCCGTGGCCAATATGGAGCCACTAGAATGGTTAGAGTTCTCTCTCACTTTATCGTTTTGATTACCTTGGGAAGTAAGGCCAGCGGAGGGAATATGTAAACCTTGTTGAAAGTCCATGGAATGATCAATGCGTCCACCCCGAGCGGTAGTGGGTCACAAAGCTGTGAACCTTGAGATTGACCCGAGACGCCATGAGGTCGACCTCTGGCAGACCACACCTTTCTACAATTAAGTGGAAGACTTCGGGATGTAAGCTCCACTCTCCATGGTCTAAGGTCTCTCTGCTGAGGTAGTCGGCTATCCAGTTGTCTACCCCTGGTATGTGAATGGGATCTCCGGCACGTGGAGCTCTGCCCACTGTAGGATGGAGCTTGCTTCCTTCAGAGCAGCGGGGCTTCTGGTGCCCCCTTGGTGATTTACGTACGCCACTGCGGTGACATTGTCCGACTGAATTCGAACCGCACGGTCCCCGAGGTATGGGGTGAACCGTTCTAGAGAGTATCTGATTGCTCTAGGCTCGAGGAGATTGATGGATAGCGATGTTTCTTCCGAGTCCCAGAGGTCCTGAACCGTTTTCTGGCCCGGTACACCTCCCCACCCGGAAAGGCTGGCGTCTGTCGTGAGGACCGTCCATTGATAACTTGGAAAGGGTTTTCCCCCCGAGAAGTTCGGTGCGGGTGTAACCACCAAAGCAGAGAGTGTTTGACTAGTTCTGGTAGGACTATGAGTCACTCCAGGTCTTCTCGATCCTGTCTCTGATGACAAGTATGGCTTGTTGCAAGTGCCTTGTATGGAACTGTGCGTATGAGATGGCTGGGAAGGATACCACCACCATTGTCCCTAAGTTTGCATGGCACTCCGAAGTGGGATGCTGGATGAAGTCTGTAGGGATAGAATCCTCGCTCATAGGGTGGAGCGTGTCTCTTTTGGAAGAAAGGCGCTCCCCTTCCTGATGTCTAGGATGAGGCCTAGATAGTCTACCGACTGCGAGGGAACCAGATGGGACTTGTTGTAGTTGATCAGCCAGCCGAAGTCCGTTAGGGTCGAGGACAAGGGCCGTGTGTCTGTGGGCGACTTCTGCCGACGGACCCTTTGAGAAGATAGTCCAAATAGGGGGTGACCACAATCCCTGTAATGCGTAAAACTTCCAATGTTGCCACTGTCACCTTGGTGAAGGTGCGAGGGACTGATGATAGTCCGAAAGGTAGAGCGACTAACTGCCATGTTGTCCGTCTACAAAAAATCTGAGTAACTTGTGATGGGATGGGTGGATGGGAATGTGGAGGTATGCATCCTTGACATCTATTACTGTCATGAATTCATTCTCCTCCATGGAGTTTAGAACTGATTGAATGGACTCCATCTTGAAGTGAGTGTCTGACGAATGGATTGAGGGACTTGCGGTAGAGAACTGGTTTTAAGGAGCCGTCTTTCTTGGGGACGGTGAACAGATTGGAATAATAGCCCTTCCCTCTGAAGGCAGTTGGAACTGGTTGGATTGTTCCTGCAGTAGCGAGATCTTGAATGACAGAAAGGAATTTTGCCCTTTTGGAAGCGTGCACGGGAAGACAGGATACGAAAAATCTGTGGGGAGGGAGGGTTGAGTGAACTCTATGAGGAGACCTTGTGATAAGACCTGTAGAACCCACCGGTCCCTTACTTTGTCCGTCCACACCTCCCGAAAGGATCGAAGGCGGACGCCTACAGGAATCTCTTCGGGGGTGGGCACCCCTTCATGCCGTGCTGGGTTTGTCTTGAGAGGGCTTGGATGAGCCGCGTGAGGACATGCCGCTGGGTCGTTGTTTGTTCTGAAAACGGGAGCGGAAAGTGGAATTGGTCTTCTCCTTTGATTCTTGTTCCTTTGGCCCTGACGAAAGGGCCGAAAGAATGGCCTTCTCTTAAACTGGGTTCTCCTGTTTCTGGTCTGAGGGAGCAGGGTACTCTTGCCGCCTGTAGCCTGATATATTATCTTGTCTAATTCTGCTCCGAAGAGGAGCTTTCCTTGGAAGGGGAGGCTGACCACGGATCTTTTTGAAGTCAGGTCCGCCGACCAAGTCTTCAGCCAGAGGAAACGACGGGTGGCAATTGATTGAGCCGAGGCTTGGGCCACCATCTTGGCTGCATCGCAGATGTAGGATGTGGCGTCTGCAATCTGGGAAAGAAGATTGTCTGTAACCGGGTCTTCGGATCCTATCGACTGAGCCGCTTGTTCAACCCAAACTTCCATGGCCTTAGCTACCCAGGCAATGGTGAAATTGGTCGAAAAGCTGTTCCCGCCGCTGTAAAGGTAGACTTGCAGAAACCTTCCAGACGATTATCGATGGGATCTTTAAACACTGCAGCATCAGCTACAGGAATGGTGGTATTCCTAGACAGTCTGGAAACAGGGGGTCCACCAACAGAGGTGATCGCCCATAGCTCCGTGCACTCTTGTGGAAAAGGGTAAGTCTGAGAAAAACTACGGGAAATCTGAACCCTGTGGTCAGGAGACTTCCATTGTGACTTGATTATCTCTACTAGTTGCTCATAAGCTGGAAATATGGACAAGCTCTTCTTTTGTCTTAAAGATATTCTTGGCGGGTTCAACAGCAGAAACAGTATCTTCAGTGTTAAGGCAGAAAGTACCGCTTGTATGAGGCCCTCCACCTCCCTTTGTGTTCTGGGTATATCTTATTCAGGATCTAGTTCCTGATCAGACTCTTCCTCTGACTGTAGTTGTCCTTCCTCATCAGAACGGGGCATATGATCCCTAGAGAAGTCAGGAGGGGAGGTTGTAGGCCATTTGGAATCTGAGGGTGTACAATCAGTCGCAATTGGTTGAGATAGGTGTTCAAGGACCTTATCTAAAGTCTCGGGAATGCGGGCCAAATTTTGAATGCCAGCGAGTGAGAGGGACAAGGCCTTAACTAAATCTGATTCAGTAGTGCTAGAAGAGGGTGGGTTCTTGGGGCTACAGTCCACACACACAGACTCAGCCGAAGCTGAGTGAAATTTGGCCTTACACTCAGTACATGCCAAATAAGAGACCTGGTTGGTCTTCCGTGTTTGAGCCGAGGATTTGGGTATCCTGGGCTCTTCAGTTTTGTCTGCCATAATGCTCCTGAATAAAATTAGTTTAATTTTTTTTTTTTACTATCTCTTTAAGAGATGGGGGAGGCAGGGGATAGCCTTGGTAGGGCTGACAGGCAGATCTTTGGCTTGTGTAAGATGTGCTCTGTGTGAGAAAAGAATAGATGGGAAGGGGGGAAGAAGAGATGGGAATATAATGAAATTCCCCTTTCTCATAAGCACCCACAATAACTTCCACGAAACACCAGGTTAGCAGTCATAAGAGAAGGTTGACTTGCCTGTGTAATATGTTCCAGTCACATGCGCAGGTCGCGCCGGCTGAATTGTGCTGTTGGGGTCTAGTGCGAAGGGAGGATCGTGTGCTGCTTGTCCGATAGCGTGTATAGAAGAGCCCAGGGGAAATGTGCGACGGAGACCAAATGCACCACCACGATCTCGCTGTCGAGTCTCATGTAGGAGCGCTTCCTACACAAACCCCCTGAGCTACACATAGTGCTATCAGACAAGTTAACCCTGCGCACAGCCATAAAATATTAACCCATTCCCTGAGGGGCAAGGATTTTTGTTACTATCAGAGGGGTAGTAGGATGAGGGTCTACTCACCATATGTAGCCAGCTGACATGCCCTCCTGGTGTATATGTGCCACCCTGAAAGAAGAATATTTGTCTATAATATATTTTCACATACAGCGTATATAAACCTATATATAAACACATACGTATAGCACCATATTATGGTGTATACAACTGGTGCAGCCTCCGTAGAGCGGGAATCCAGCGCAGGGGGATATGTGAGCAAGCCTGCAGTCCTCCGTAGAGCGGGAAGGCTGTTGGGCAGATAAGAATCAGTCAGCTGGAAGGGCTCTTGAATTGGATCAGTGGCCCTTAATGTGGCATGATCTGGCCGGAGTCCTTGATCACCTGCTCCAGCCACAACTTTTCTGTGTCTTCTCCTTCTGAGGACACTAATGAAACTGGAAGTAACAGGAGGAGGCAGGGGATGAAGCCCAGAGCAGGAGGAGAAGTTAACAAGTTAGTGTTCATTCTCCAGCTGCAGGATCTTCATCCCCATGGTGCCTGTGTCCCCCAATTAGGCAAGAGAAAGCCCATTCTCTCCACTAGTTAGTACCTGGTGTTTTCCGGATAATGTATCTTTCCGTAATTTGGATCTTCATACCTTCTAGTCTACTTGGATTCAATTTGGACTGAATAAAATGGAGTCTATGGGAGAGGACCTTTCCATAATTTGTAGCTTTCTGGATAATAGGGTTCCAAATAACTTAAAATTTTCAGCACTAGCTGGTAAAGTTATACATCTTCAAAGATATCATTTAAACAATATACTTTTTGTCAAGGGTGGGAGATTGGAAATCATAATTTGAAAAGTTCACATAATATAATAATACACTTGCACACACATTTTAAACTGCATAATGCTGGACAGATTTTTTTATTGGTATATAACAATGCCATAATATGACCAACATCTGTCAGTAGTGCATCAATGGGTTTTAAAAGGACCCAATGTATTACTAGGCTGTAACCCTCATTGGTCCCTCCAAATAACCAACAGAGGAAAAACTATTGAGCAATATGTAACACTAAAAAACAAGACAGGCACTTAATGCTTCTAGTTGTATTTTCATTAAAATCTGAATGGCCAGAGAACTCCAATATATTTTTAAAAACACAAATGCAACAGTGTTGGTGGCCTCACCAAACAAGTGAATCTTCCCATGTATGCCCTGCTTAACTACATTGTTATCCTTTGGGGCACAAAATATTATGCATAGCCCTCGCTATAGCACTGGTGTGCTGCCTCTTGGTA
Source organism: Xenopus laevis (assembly GCF_017654675.1). Taxonomy (NCBI): domain Eukaryota; kingdom Metazoa; phylum Chordata; class Amphibia; order Anura; family Pipidae; genus Xenopus; species Xenopus laevis. The sequence goes on along the minus strand of NC_054379.1, from coordinate 67,553,953 downwards.
CCAGAAGAAAGGGGCTCCAAAAAAATCTCACAGGTAAGTGGGGGTTGATTCTGAGTCCACAACGTAAGAGGCATCCAGCTCCTCGCCATGGGAAGAAAACTAGTAACTGCCTAATCCACAAATTGACTAGTCAGGAGCTGCATTCATGCTTCTGCAATTATACAGGTGTTTCATTCTAACAGCAATTAGATTCAACAGACAAAGTCCCTTTTCATATGCCACAGTGAACTAAACAAAAAAACATCTTGTCATGACATTTGTAGCAGGTGTAATACATAAAAGGTGCAGGCTACAAGTGCACATAATCAGATTTGCTATTCCTGCATAATTACAAGCTGCCCTGTAAAACAACAAACCTTAGACTCTAGCCTATTTCTAATAGAAGCAAACTTAAAATAAGCTTGAATGGCCAAACCATCTGAAGCCACAAACTTTGTTCTTTTTTGATAGGCGTAACCGTCAATTACCACTGTAACAAAATTGCAGAAAAACATAAAACAAAATACAGTACCATAATGATACTTTAAATAAATAGTTCATCATTTTGATGAATATATACACAGTTCACAGATCCCAAACATTTAATCCAGCAGTGGCATATCATTGTCCAGAGGGGCTGGTGCCAGTTCACATAAATAGAAAAGGGTAGCCTCACTGGCCTCTGCTTCCGACAGTGGTTCAAGACGCATTAATTTGCTTTGTGGTGGAGAGTCCAAGTTGGATTCCAGAAGCTGGTCTTCAAGTGGTTTGTCTGGTGGTGTGTCTGTTGTTAAATTTCCACTGTCCCCGTCAAAAAGAGCCAGAAGTGGAAATGAAGTGTATTGCACAAGCTGATGATCTGTGAATATACAGCAACAAAAGTGTTTTTACACATATAAAAATTTCCAAGGTAGACCTCTTCTTCAGGACATAATAGAATTTAAAAGGAAAAAGTGAGAAATGGCAATCCTGGAATTCCTTCATCATAAGCAGAGTTGTTACTTTGTGTAAGCTCTGTCAAAGATATTTTGTATTCTTATGGACAAATGGGCTTTGCTCCAAAAGCCATTACCAGACCAAATAACTGTGTCAGGGTACTATGCAGTGTATTGCAGTGTTTGTATCATGCTTGGAAAAGATAGTGGAGCTGCAGTGAGGTGTTAGCATCAATAATATTTATGAACTGCAATTTTGGAAATATAAGCAAGTAAAAGTAAGACTAAGACATTTGGACAAATGTGCTCCAAGATGTAGGACACTCAAGACTTCACTAGTTTGTTTATTTTAACGGTTACAGGGGAATACCTGGGTGGCAAAACATGGGGTTCTACATTCCTGGGTATATATGCAACACCCATATATACAGCCAGTAAAAATATTTATACAAGGCAAAATTTAAGACTGCCTCAATGAGGGAAAATATTGTACACTTACCAGATTTATGGTTATCCCCACTGGAATTTGCAGGTCCTGGGACAACACCACAGCTCTTCAGAGATTCAATGCCTTTACTTTCCAGCTTTAAAAAAAAAAAAAAAAAAAATATTTATATATATATATATATATATATATATATATATATATATATATATATATTTAAAAAAATATATATATATATATATATATATATCTATACACACACACACACACCTTTGCAAAGAAAATACATCTGTTTTAAGCAATGGAGGAAAAGATTATGTTTATAAAGGTAGACATACATTACAACTATTTGGCAAGGTCATCAAAGAATCGGATATTTCCTCCGATATTGGACTAATCTGGCTGTTTGGCCCTGGGGCAAGGACCACATCAATTGTTGCATCTCTGCCACCTTAAAGGAGAAACAAACCCTTTCTACTAAAATCCCCTACAGACCCCCTCGCTGCTCCCCTCAGCCTACGTGGTTACCTTTGCTAAATGCCCCCAACTCTTTACTGTGTGTCTGTGTGTGTCAGGATGTTACCGTTTTGTCACCAACATGTATTTCTGCAGCTTTGTTACCATTAAGTACAAGAATGGTTTTATCATTACAAAGAAAAAAAATATTCAGCGAAATAAGTATCTATGGGAGATGGCATTCCTGTAATTTGGAACTTTCTGGATAAGAGGTCCCATATTTGTAAAATAAAAAATAAATATAGACTATGGATTACGAATGTAACTAGTTTAAAAACCATAAATAAATATAATTACACTCAAATGCAAATCTAATAATGTGAATTTTCACTATAAACTCATTATCAAGTTTAACAAAATAATCCAATTATAAAATGAATAAATATGGGAAGTGGGAGAGAAGGATATTATAAGCAAACAAACAGAGCACTGTCTGTGAAAATTCTCTCTTAAAATGTCCAGGAAGGCCATACATAAAGAAACAAACGTACATGTGGAATACTAAAGAGATTTACAGTAATTAAAAGTTTCATACATCTACCAGCAGATCTCGGTCTATGCTGAATTGACGCCCAGACAGTAAAGCTTTGAAATCATCCAACGTGCAATCAATGCTGTCTAAGTAATCCATCAGCTCAACTCTAAAATGGAAAGCAAGATGATTATTTTCACAGGTTTTTTTTTTTTTCCCCAAACATATTAACATATATTCTGGCTGAACTTTCTAGATGCTTACTAACTGTAAAACTGGTCACGTTATTGTTTGCCGTACTACACTGTGGAAAAGAAAGGTGATTAAAGCTGTGATACTATGAAATATTTAATTTCAGCTGGGTTAGCTATTGATTTGTCAGTCCATTGTTCCATAAATGCCAAAAATGATGGCCTCCTCAACACTCGCCAAGTTGGTGCCCAGCATTAGCCTGGATTTGGGCAGCAATGAGCTAGGTAGGAGGAGCAGCAGCCCAAAGAAGTGCAAGGAGCATTCAAGTGGCTGAATAACTCAAAAGTCAGGTTGTTTGAAGCTCCAATGTATCACTCTCTTACACTTCTTACCACCATTCAGAGATCAATGTATATTTAAACCCAGAAAGGAGCACTCTAAAAAAAAAAAAAAAAAAAGTACAGGGGTGTTTCAGGGGCTGCTACACTCGAAAATCTTTTTTTAAAAATGGGAATTCGGCTTTAAAGTCACCAGAGGTGGATTTTTGCTGCCCCTGGTAACTGGCCGCTCCATGCCACCCGAGGCAAGATTCTCACCTTGCCTCATTGCAGGAGAGGCCCTGGTCGCATATAAAAGCTGCAATTCTGTGAACTCTTAATAGAAATGCCAATACAGGTCGTCACATCATGACAACTGCATTAGTAGCAAGCAGTAGCATGAAATGCATTAAAGAAATTCTGTCACAGGAAAATGTTTTTTCCTCTCATACATCAGTTAATAGTGCTGCCCCAGAAGAATCCTGCATTGAAATCTGTTTTTGAAAAGATCAATTAGCTTGTACAGTAAAGGTGATAAAGATATATACACACAGTATGCACTAGTAAATAATTGTACATTAACATCTATGAACAATAATTACATTTCAGAAATACATTATACAGTGAGGGGCAGAATATTGGCACCACAAATACATTAAAATACAAGGACAGGCTTCTCTCTCAAACCAGAAACTGACCTATCTGGCTAGAGGCTGCCTAGGAAAATTTGAAGCCATATGGGGTACCTGGCTAAATGCTCAAACTGTTTGAGTACATCTAAACTCATATAACAGGTATGGCAACTTGTACCTCACCTCCCCTCTTCACTCAACTCTCTCTCTTCCTTTTCTATGTTTTCTATTGGTTTTGTTAATGTTTAAATGTTTCAAAATAAAAGCTTAAAAAACACAGGTAATAATATCTGACCCCAGATCCCTTTACCCTTCCAAAAAGTTTCTTGAAGAATAGAGTAGATTTTAGCATTGTAGAGAACAAAACAAATTCAGACATCATTTGCATTACTAAATATGCTCCTAGTGGAAGACATGGGAATAGCACCCAAGATGGAGAAACTGTTTTGCCTTTACATGGCTTGGGTCATATTGACAGTAAATAGAGAAGGGGAGAAACAATAGCTGCCCTAGAGTAGTTCTATTGTGAAGTGCTGGCTCCTTTTGAAAGCTCAAAATTGAGCACAATACACGGAGATGGCTGCCTCCACAACAATAGTACATCTGTTGTTCCAAGTATAACATTTTAAAGGTGAATTATTTGCAATGTAAAAAGTACACCATAAAAATTACAGAATCCCTTTAAGCTAACTAAATGTGATGCATTTGGAGGACAACCCTATAGGGTTCGTAAAAGTCACACACTAGGCCTAGTAGCCAATATCAACAGCAGGTAGCGTTTACTTATTACCTGTTTGAAAACCCATCCACCTTGTTGCTATGTTTAACAGACCTGGTGCAAATGTTGCAACTGTATTACACTTTCTGTGTTTATATTGACTTGAACACAGGAATTATTTGTTTAGGATACTACCGTATGAGCTACTTTACAAAGCATATGATATGTAGGCCACTAATCTACTGAATCTGCCAGTATACCTGCATATCACTAAAGCATATTTTACGATTAAAAGTATGTGAATACATCTTAATTACTGTGCATGGCTATTCAAGCCACACTGATCATGACAAACACATAAAACAATGACATTCTTGAATATTCCAATCTTCCTAATTTGTAGAAATAGTTTTTGGAGTCTCTTTTCTGCTTCAGCAGGATAACAACTTTACATCTGTGGGATGAATAAGAATACCAATGTGATTCAGGTCTGCTTGTCTAACATCAGTGCCCAATAACCTATGTATGAATAGATTTAAATGCTACATACAATGTTCCAACATTTAGAATAATAGAGAGTTAAGGCAGTTTTAGCATCAAAGAGAAGCCCAACATCGTTTGGAATGAGATGTACAGATAGACATGTGTCCAATATTTGGCTATTTAGTACATCCAAGTTGGTTCACATTGAATAAAAAAAAGTCCCTTTACACTTAGAAGCTGCTCAGGTCTTCAGTTCGATTTTAGCTCTGCTCTTGATTCAGTGAATTAATGCATAACATAAGGGTAACACTAAAAAGCATGATATAATATTTGAGAGGGCTCAGAACTTACTTTCCAAGAAGGTTGAGGTTTTGAGAAATAACGCCACTTTCATTAAGAATGGAATCCATCATTGTAACTGGATCCTCTAGATTAAAAGAAGACTGGCTGTTGAGCTGTAGGGCACTTGACATCAGAGGAACAGACGTGTTCTCACCAGCAGGGCTACGAAGACCAGTCTCAGCATTTTTTTTTCCTTGCACAACTGGAGCGTCTTCATAATCACTATCATCTTCCACTATTACAATTTCTGGTGAAAGCCTCTCACTAAAAGAGTGGAAATACTAGCTATTTAAATTCATGATATATAGAAAAACAAATTTAAAATACCACTGCACAAAGAAAGTATGTTTTCATACAGGAAAACACTACGGTCTAGAGGCTGGAAGAAATACTGTCACAATTAGAAAAATTCACTCAACTGTAGCAAATGCTTAAAAAAAACTGTTTACATATTTAACAATGTGATATTCTAAACCTAAGAATTTTCATTTTCTTCAAACAATACACATATGCCAAGAAACAGACAGAATTTACCAAATCTAACTGGCTGATTCCAGCAGGGTTTAGCAATATGAAATTCACTGAAGCACGCAGTGGTTTGCATTAGGAAAAAACAAGTTACATTGAGGAAGAACACCAATAAACAATTCATATCTCCAAACATATAGGGAAAAAAACACAAAAACAAACACTTACGCCACCGCATTCGAGGTGCTTTCACCAGAACTTTCACAAACAGCATGAGCTCCTGCTTCCTGTTGCTTTACCTCCTCCTCCTCAAATTCCATGTTATCAGTTATGTCATATATGACAATGTCTTCTGGAAGCTCCCCTCTTTTTAAGCCTTCACTCCTAAGGGAAACCTACAAATACATTTTAAAGTTAAAGGGATACTGTCATGGGAAAAAAAAAATTCCAAAAAGAATCAGTTAATAGTGCTGCTCCAGCAGAATTCTGCACTGAAATCCATTTCTCAAAAGAGCAAACAGATTTTTTTATATTCAATTTTGAAATCTGACATGGGGCTAGACATATTGTCAATTTCCCAGCTGCCCCAAGTCATGTGACTTGTGCTCTGATAAACTTCAATCACTCTTTACTGCTGTACTGCAAGTTGGAGTGATATCACCCCCTCCCTTCCCCCTCCCCCCCAGCAGCCAAACAAAAGAACAATGGGAAGGTAACCAGATAACACAACACACAATAGTAAAAACCCATGTCTCACGGAGACACATTCAGTTACATTGAGAAGGAAAAACAGCAGCCTGCCAGAAAGCATCTCTCTCCTAAAGTGCAGGCACAAGTCACATGACATGGGGCAGCTGGGAAATTGAAAAAATGTCTAGCCCCATGTCAGACTTCAAAATTGAATATAAAAAAAAAATCAGTTTGCTCTTTTGAGAAATGGATTTCAGTGCAGAATTCTGCTGGAGTGGCACTATTAACTGATGCGTTTTGAAAAAAAAACCCAAAAAAAAACGTTTTCCGATGACAGGATCCCTTTAAACTTAAAAGGCACCAATCATGACCAAAATAATTTACTAAGTAAATACACTATGTGAAAGTTCAAGAAATCAGATTTTTAAAACAGTTAGAATTGTTTGTATAATGTAAATGATCAGCTCACTATTCCTTCTGCAAGATCTCCCCTATCTCCCCTGCAGTTCTAGCTGAGGCAGCCATCTAGGATTTCACTGGCTCCTCCTACCTATATCTTCCCAGCCAACTGTAGCTCTGAAATCTCGCACATGCTCAGTTGAAATTCCTTGCTTGCTTATCAACCCTTCTAAGCTATTTTCAAATCAGCCAAACCTGTGTGTTAGCTGCTGTTCAGTAGTACTGCCACCTGCTGGAAGTTAGTGTGTGTCCTTCATTTGCATAATGACTTTACCAGCAGGCGACAAGATAGGGAAATCTCCTGATACTTCTAGTGGAGGAGTTTACTAAAACAAGGCATTCTGGGTAGAATACTCAAAGCAGTGTTACAATCTGAGCATGCTCCTGAAATTTGCATATTAGAGTCTCTGTTATAGTCACAGTATGGCCTCCCTCAGTGAAAGAACCCATTTAACAAAGTAAGGGATTTTTTTTATAACCTGCAATTTTTTCAAAAAACTATATATGTAGTTTGATTAAACGTGTTCAGCTTGTGCTGGTCAGATTGTTAATATGTGTTTGATTTTGGCTGTGATAGGTGCCCTTTAAAACAAAATCTGAATACAAAATCAGGAAAACAGATGTGCAAAGCCCTTGGCTGTGCTGTATATCAAATTCAGACTATAAACAGCGGTTGAGGAGAGCACTCAGAGAGCAAGACTGCTGTGATCAAGTTTTTAATGATGGACTACATAATTTACATAGTCCTGCAGTAAAAACTTGATCACAGCAGTCTTGCTTTTGGAGTGCTTTCCTCAACCACTGTTTATAGATTGACTCGGGATAGCAGTAATCCAGATGAGGATTACGCCTAAATTAATCAAAGGCAGAGCGTAAGAACACTTTCCAAATTTCTATCAAATTCAGACGAAGATCCTGCATTGTTCACACATGTAATCCACCCTGCATTGTTCACACCCCTATTGCCCTGTACTATTTCTACCTCATACCCAGACTGAAAATGCCCACATTGTTCACCTGTTTACACCTCATACAAACTGCTGGAGGGGCACCAGCATTGTGTCACTGTATGTAGTACATTTTAGAGTGACCCTGATGGGTGTCCCGGTCTCCTGCTGTATTCTGCCTTCTGTATGCTCCCTGTGTGTGCCATACTTGGTCTACCCTATGCTCCCTGTGTGTGCCGTACTATGCCTGCCCTATGCTCCTTGTGTGTGCCGTACTATGCCTGCCCTATGCTCCCTGTGTGTGCCGTACTATGCCTGCCCTATGCTCCCTGTGTGTGCCGTACTATGCCTGCCCTATGCTCCCTGTGTGTGCCGTACTATGCCTGCCCTATGCTCCCTGTGTGTGCCGTACTATGCCTGCCCTATGCTCCCTGTGTGTGCCGTACTATGCCTGCCCTATGCTCCCTGTGTGTGCCGTACTATGCCTGCCCTATGCTCCCTGTGTGTGCCGTACTATGCCTGCCCTATGCTCCCTGTGTGTGCGTACTATGCCTGCCCTATGCTCCCTGTGTGTGCCGTACTATGCCTGCCCTATGCTCCCTGTGTGTGCCGTACTATGCCTGCCTTATGCTCCCTGTGTGTGCCGTACTATGCCTGCCCTATGCTCCCTGTGTGTGTGCCTGCCCTATGCTCCCTGTGTGTGCCGTACTATGCCTGCCCTATGCTCCCTGTGTGGGCCGTACTATGCCTGCCCTATGCTCCCTGTGTGGGCCGTACTATGCCTGCCCTATGCTCCCTGTGTGCGCCGTACTATGCCTGCCCAATGCTCCCTGTGTGTGCCGTACTATGCCTGCCCAATGCTCCCTGTGTGTGCCGTACTATGCCTGCCCTATGCTCCCTGTGTGTGCCGTACTATGCCTGCCCTATGCTCCCTGTGTGTGCCGTACTATTATCTTTGCTTTCATTTTCTAATTAATGGTAGACTGTTTAAAGCTAATTGCTTACTGGTTGTTATATGAAAGTGCACTTTTGCAATTCAGCAATTCTGACAGTAAATGGGCCCTAGTGTCATATTTGCAGCCCAAATCAAACTTGACCATACATGGTGCATACCAAGAAAAAAGGCAACAAGAAATACATGGTGGTGCAAACAAGAAATTAAGGAACGTGTGCAAGTTCCAAATAACCCGACCCCCAGAAAAAAATTAAAATAATTGTACCAGTGCGGAGGTGGGAGAACGCAAAAGGCAAGAGGAGACTGCAGGAAGGAACAAAAAAGGCTCAAGGCTAAAGGAGGCTCACCGGAGTAACAACATAAAAGTGAAAGTTGGCTTTGCAAATCTAACACCCAAACTGGAGAACCTCATACTTATTCTAAACTTACATGATGATTATCTTCCACTGTCTCCTTAACCATCGTCTGTAGGCGCGTGGATTTTGGAGAGTTATTTGTGTTCAAAAGTAATGGCCTGTTTGAAAAGAAATCGTGAGCAGTTTTCAATAATTTTACCAATATTCAGATTTTTTTTTAAAATCTGTAATGTATAATTATTATACTTACTGTTTTCTCTTTAGACTGACTAATCTGTTTTTCTGCACCAGAGTCACAATAAACTGCACAATCTGAAAAAGAATAACTAATGAAATTCTGTACCATAGTACTGTATTCTTCACATAAATTATATTACATTCATACTGCTACAATCCATACTACTGGCATTCAGTAGGTTTATCTATGCAACTTCTTGCATCCAACAATATAGTGTTTCTACACATCAATACCAACTTCTCCAACTCAATATCAATGTGCAGCGACACTGTCATAGGATGTAGGTAGTTACAGAACAAACAGTACAGTTGCTGTAGGATTGCAGAACTTAATACTGATGTGCAGAAACACTATATCTTAGGATGCAGGGAGCTACAGTATCTCAAATCTGTATTTAGATACAACATTTTACTGAAAATTATCATGGTAGCTAGACCTCAATAAATAAATGTATTGTTGGTTATAGCCAACTGCCCCATAAAAGAATGACTGCTTTAAAAAGTTTTTTTTTTCCATTTTCTCAATTTTTATTCAAAATGTATTTACAATTATGATAAAAATAGACTTGGGAACCAGAATTAAATCACCAACTGCACCACCCATGTCTGCACACCCAGTCCTTCTCTCAGCAGATGTGGCTCATCTGCAGAAAGAAGATCGTGCCAGTTGCACCCAAGAAAAATAACACATAGCCCACCGGACCTGTTCCAAAAGGAAGTGGAGAGAGAGAGAATTTTGAAAAAAAACACCAGATCTTACATTTAAAGTCTTTTTCTTTAAGTATGATGCAGACAATGATGTTCTAAGTCAATCTGCAATTGGTCATTTTATTTACTGTAGTTTTTTTAATCAGCTCTGCTGTTTGGAATTTTTAGTAACTATTTGGTTATTAGGGACTAGTTTACCCTAGCAACCAGGCAGTGATTTCAATTACAGCCTGGAGTATGAAAAGGAGGGTGCCCTGCCCTACGTTTATGAATACGGACTCCCGAGGAGACCATGCCCCTTGAGCCCTAAAGGTCCAGAAGACAGTTCTCTTCTTGGTTAGTACTAACCATGCTGAAATGGTGCCAACATGATTTCCACATTGAGATATGGAGCTACAGAGGGCAGAGACATAATTCAAACAGACCAGCAGGGACTACCATTAGGCACACACCCTTATACGGTTATGGGCCATACAGAATTTCAATAGAAGCACGAGTCACAACATGTTCTACAGCAGTAACAGAGAAGGTATCTGGACATTCAGAAATTCATCTACCTAACCCTACTAGTTCCTGATTTTGGTTCACCTGAGAAGACTAACCAAGGTCAGAAGGTCCAAAACAAGGAAGACAGACAATTAGAATATCTGACCTGACATGCAGGTAAAATGCAGATAAAATAGCCGACCAATGATGGCATGGTCTCCTTTGCCACAGAGGTGCCATTCTCTGAAAGGTAGATCCTGTAAGGGTCCCCTAGTTAGGAAAATAATGGGAGTGGGTAAAGATAATAGGATTTATATACCTACCGGTAAATCTCGTTTCTCTGTAGTCGACAGGGGGGGGGGGGACACAGGACACCAGTGAGGTTAAGCTCCATCCTCCGGAGGCAAGACACTTGATTGAATAGTAAAAAAAAGGGGCGTGCCTGGATGTTCTGGCTTTACCCCTAGTACTTCCCTTTTCAACTCAGTTGGTACCAAGTAACCGTACATAGAGAGAGAGATAAAACAGAAACACTATTTCAACAATTAACTTATTTACACAGGTGGGAAGTCCTGTGTCCCCCTGTCGACTACAGAGAAACTGTACTGGTAGGTATATAAATCCTATTTTCTCTGGCATCTCCGGGGGGACACAGGAGACCAGTGGGGACTTAACAAAGCAGCCCCAATAACAGAAGGGTGGGTGAATAAGACTGGATTGTGATGCCTTTAGTCTTGCACAACGGCGTGCAATACATTGCGACCAAAGGCTGCCTCTGAGGAGGTAAAAGTGTCAATTCTATTGAATTTTGTGAACGTATGGACTGATGACCATGTAGCCGCTCTGCAGATCTGCTCAGCCGAGGCAGAATTGCGCCAGGCCCAAGATGCCCCAAATGTTCTGGTGGAGTGAGCCCGAACACCAAATGGGGGGGGGGGGGACTTTCCCTTGGCGACATAAGCTCTGCGGATGCATTCTCGTATCCATCTGGCAATTGTGGCTTTGGAAGCCAGTTGTCCCACTCGTGGACCGGCTGGAATGATGAGGAGGCAATCTGACTTGCGAGTTGCCTTGGATCTTGACAGGTAGATTTTTTTTTTTTTTTTGCAAATTCTGTTTATTTTCAACAAACAAGCACATGAAATTTATTCACATACAAAAAAGAAAATACACCCACAAAATAACATAAAATAAAATTGCCATATTAAGTTAACACTTCCACAGTACAACTAAAGAGGAACTCGCCCAAACGGTGTCCGTCCTTGGTAAAGAGGAGGTATGATCCCTTATGCAATAGAACAATGCCCGCAACTCTTTAGAACCCAACATATCACCAAACAATAGACTGTCAGTTCAGCCACGAGCCCCCCCTGCACAACTCTCTAGATTAAGTAAGTACCAAGTTATCTAGCGCCAACCATGTGCCCCATATCAGGTCAAATTTAGTCGGGCAGTGTCTAGAGACATATACTGCTTTTATATGTGGCAAATCAGAATTGACAAGCTGCTTCCATTCTCCGATCCGGGGGGCCTGAGTGTCTTTCCAATGAAGGAGAATGAGTTTCTTGGCAAAGAATAAAAGTTGGAGGAGCAGAAGTCTGTTCCTAGTATTCAAGGGTAGGTCCTCCGTGAGACCCAAGAGGCTTAGTGTCGGTGTGGCAACATGTGGGAGGCCCAAGTGGATATGCAAAAAGTCCCAGATATCCTTCCAGTAAGACCGTATCAGGGGGCATTGCCAAAACATGTGATAGTAAGTACCCTCCTCTGAGCAGCCTCTGAAGCAAGTGTCCGTTGCAGTTGGAAAGATCCTAGCCAGTCGCACAGGAGTGTAGTAGATCCGGTTAAGAAATTTTATTTGAATAAGCCTGTCTCTGGCGGGTATTGAGATGTCTCTCACTTGACTGAGAATATCTGCCCAGGCTTCCTGTGGAATTTCTCCCAAGTCCTGCGCCCATTGAGATTTAGCTTTGGCCAGTGGATCAGGCATCAGGTCCATAAGCCCTCCATAGAGGTTAGAAGTCAAATGACGGAGGCCTACCGATTTGAGAAGTTTCTCTATTCGAGGCTCTCTAAGGTGCACTGTGTTGCCAGGGAATTGTGCTGAGAATGCGTGTTTCAGTTGCAAATACCGAAATAAATATTGATTCGGCAAGTCGAAGTCCCTCTTGAGATGGTCAAATGCCTTGAGTGTCTCCCCAGTAAGAATATGGCGAAGTTCAGTAACTCCTTTATTCGCCCATATGCTCGGGTCAGGAATCAGGCGGAATTGGCCCAGGAGACTGTTGTGCCACAGTGGCATCGCTGGAGACCACTTATTGGTTTGTATATAGGCCTTCTTCGACACAATCTGCCAGCATTTGAAAGTGGATAGGGTCGTGACAGGTAATCCCTGCCCGGAGCGGGGCACGGAAAAGGGAAGAGTTTGCAAGCCATCGTCAGAGCCCATAATGTGCATTTCCAGAGTCAACGCACGATTGTCCAGACTGGGGTGCCACCATTGATGCAAATTGGAAAGCTGAGCCGCTAGATAATAGTTCCGAAAATTAGGTAATGCCAAACCACCTTGGTTCCACGGTGCCTGCATAATTGCCCGTGCCATTCTCGGTTTGGAGTTAGGCCATAGGAGTTTATGAAGCAGCTTGTCAATGTCATTGAACCAGCAGAGAGGTACATAGGTTGGGGCATTAGCTAACACATAAAGCAATTTAGGCAGACATAACATTTTAATGAGATTCACCCGACCCACCAAGGACAGGGGCAGTTTCGCCCATATAGGGATTTTGGCTTTGAGGGTCCCAAAGATAGGTAGCAAGTTTAATCTAGTATAGCTAGACAAGTCGCGGGAGATAGTCACCCCAAGATACTTCATTTCGGCAACCCATTTCAGGGGCAGGTCGATTCGGGGGCACGGGTTAGGGTCTATGGGAAAGATGCTGGACTTATTCCAGTTAACCCGTAAACCAGAGTACTCACCAAACTGCTTCACCAATTGTAAGACATTGTCAAGGGAGTGATTGGTATCTGCGAGATAGATCAAGGTGTCGTCTGCATAAAGGGATATCTTCTCCTCTCTATTGCCCACTCGGAGCCCCACTACCCGGGGGTCGTCTCTAATCATGGCAGCTAGGGGTTCAACTGCGATTGCAAACAATAAGGGGGACAGGGGGCACCCCTGTCTGGTGCCACGGGAAAGACGGAAGGGTGTGGATAGTAGCCCGTTAGCCAGCACCGAAGCCTGTGGAGCTGCATAAATTATTTTCACCCAGGAGATAAAGTTAGTACCCAAACCAAACTTAGCTAACACCTCCAAAAGATACGCCCATTCCACCGTATCGAAAGCCTTTTCCGTGTCCAGAGAGGCTATCGCCCGCGTGGTGGAGTTGTCATGTGCAATGGACAGATTGTGGTAGAGGCGTCTAACATTAGTATAGGTGGATCTATTGGGGATGAATCCGGCTTGATCTGGATGTATAAGGTGAGTAATTACCCGCTGAAGGCGGTTAGCTAGCAATTTAGTGAGTATTTTCGCATCCACATTAAGAAGTGAAATGGGCCTATAAGAGCTACATTGGGACGGGTCCTTATCCTGTTTAAGAATCAGAGAAATTGTTGCCTGGTAGAAGGAGAGAGGGAGAGTTTTGGATCGTGAAGCTGATTGGAATAGTTCCAATAGCCTAGGGGCCAACAGTTTAACATGGGTTTTGTACCATTCTGCGGGCAATCCATCAGGGCCAGGGGCATTCATAGCAGAATATTATACTCATTATATCATATTAGGAAATGAGGTGACGACCTCCTCAATTTCCTCCAGAGTGAAGTCAGCATTAAGGGCCATACGTTGGTCAATATCTAAAGTGGGTAAAGTAACTGGGTGTAAGTACCGTCTGATCTCTGTCTCCGTTTTATTGAGTCTGGAGGAGTACAGATGAGTATAATATTCTGCTAGTAGAGCCGTTATCGCAGACGGATCAGTAATATCCGAGCCATCCGCCTTGGTTAAGTGTGGTATGGCGGTAGACGGGCGCAGTTCTTTAGTCAGGAAGGCTATGTGTCGTGCATTGGCATCTCTATGTGCATACATCTGGTGCGCACTGTTAGTGAGGTATCGTTTGGTGGCATCCACAAGTAGCAGTTTAAGGTTACGTTGGGCCGAGTCTAAGAGAGTTTGGGTATCAGGTGTGGGACTGTTTGCATGAGCATGTTCTGCCTGGGCTAAATCCTTCTCCGCTAATCCTATATTATGCCTATTCCTAGTCCGGTAGGACTTGATCATAGATATGAATGCACCTCTAGTGTATGCTTTGTATGCATCCCATGTTATGTTAGAGTCACATTCAGTTGTGTTATGATGCCAAAAGTCAGCGTGGTGCGTGGGGAATTCTGTCTGTAGGTCTGGAGTAGTCACCCAGCGCCCCCCCAATCTCCAATGGCTCTGCGAGGGGTGGCGGCCCAGCTGAAGCGTAAGCTGTATGGGCGAGTGGTCTGAGCAGGGTCGTGGGAGGAAATCTACCCCAACGACCCTACTCAGAAGATCAGCAGAGGAGTAAATGAGATCAATCCGGGACATAGCCGGGGTATAACATGAGTATTGTATGTCTCTAGGGTGCTTCCACCGCCATAGGTCTGTCAGACCCAAAGCATCAGACCACGCCTGAAGCCCAGAGGCCCGTCTTTTGTCAGGAGGGTGGCAATCCAGCCGTGTATCAGGGACTGCGTTAAAGTCGCCCGCAAGAATGATAGATCTGGGGTCAGGGCTCTGCGTCTTGGCCGCAATGTGATGGAGGAGATCTATGTCAAATGGAGGTGGATTATAAATACAGACAATAGTAATTGGGCAGTACGCTAGGATACAGTGTAGGATAAGATAGCGGCCCTTCCGGTCAGACTGCACTGCCTCAAATGTGAACGGGACGCCCTTTCGTATCAGAATTGCCACGCCGGACGAATAGGGGGAGAAGTGAGCATGATAGTGTTGGGCTACCCATGGCTTCTTAAGGGACATAATTTTGCTACCCGTGAGGTGGGTCTCTTGCAAGAGGGCTATGTCAGTTTTATGATCTTTCAGATATTTAAGTATAACCGTCCTCTTTATTCTGTCATTGAGACCCCTCACATTCCATGAAGTTAGCGTAAGGCGCCCTTCCATGCTAATTTGGAGGAGAGGTTAACCCCAGGGAACCTAGTGGGAAGGGACAGGGGGCAGAGGCGGACCCAGGTCTCAGTCACCAAGGAAAGGACAATCCTCCTCACAAGACACCTATCTGTGGAAGCTATGGCAGTAATAGTACAAATGGCAATTACATTCAATAAAGAGACATAGTAAAACAACTTAACTAAACATCCCATATACATCAAACTCCCACCCGGTATCATCAAAATAGAGATACTACCCTTAACTTTAACAAGATATATTCCCTACAATATAAACCTTATCGGCAGGTCAAACCTTCCCTATGGGAACAGACATGTCCTGGCTCCTTCAAGAGATCCTCCCGGGCCGAACAAAACCAAAGCCAGATGAGTAAAGGCAATCGAATGGCACTGTGAGGGGTACACAGGGAGCAGGATACCCCATTCCAATCAGGTTAGATGCCAAACTTACTGCTGCAAAACAGATGAGAAGGTGGCACCCCTATTTCAAGCCGTTCCCGTCCATCCAGGCGTTCACTTCTTGGGGCTCAGTGAAAAAATGGCTTTTCCCATCCGCCTGCACCCGTAACTTGGCAGGGTAGAGCATTGCATAGGGAACATTATTATCTCTGAGTCGCTTCTTGGCACCGACAAATGTGGCCCTCTTTTTCTGTATCCCAGTAGAAAAGTCAGGGTAAAGTGAGACTTTTTTGCCTTGGAATTGTATGTCCCCCATGCGCCTTGCCGCCGACAAGGCCGCATCACGATCCTTATAATTCAATAATTTGGCCAGGAATGGGCGCGGGGGGGCCCCCGGTGGTGCCGGCTTAGTTGGGACTCTGTGGGCTCTTTCAACCACCAAAAAGGAGGAGAAGGTGGACTCACCCAAGTGCTGTTTCAACCAGTCTGTAAAGAAGGCCTCAGGATCCTGGCCCTCGACTCCTTCCGGAAGGCCCACCACCCTCACATTGTTGCGCCTGTGTCGGTTCTCTAGATCCTCCATGTGTGCGACAGCCTGCTTAATCTGGGTATGGAGTAGCGAGACCTCCTCCCGCAATGGGGCACAGGAGTCTTCCAGAATACTGATGCGGGATTCAGCCTCCGCCGTGCGCTCTCTGATGTTTTGCGTGTCTTGACGCAGGATGGAGAATTCCGTGCGCAACTCATCTATTTTGCTGGTAAAAGTGGCCATCAGGGTCGCTTGGCATTCCGCTATTGCCGTGAGTACCTGATTAAGCGGCAGGTCTGGTGCAGGGTGCTGTGAGGCTTGCGGTTGCTCCTTAGGCGTGGTAGGCCGCGGCGGTTCCTCGCCGCCATCTTGCTTTTGCTCTCTAGCGTACGCACTGAGTTTTTGGGCAATTTCGGACTTGTTGCGCGGGCCACTTTTGCCTCCCATCAGATCTGGTGGTACAGGAGAGCAGTGCCAACAATATAACAGTCGACAATCGGCCCAGGCAGGACGTCAGGGTAAAATCAGAATGAGGTACGAACGGAGCTCTAGCTGCACACGTCTGCTCTCTTAGGCTGCCATGCCACGCCCCCCTGACAGGTAGATTTTTAATGCCCGGACCACATCAAGGCCGTGTAGTCATTTTTCCTTAGGATTCTTGGGCTCTGGACATAAGGATGGAACTACTATGTCCTGGTTGAGATGAAACAACCTTGGGCAGAAATTTCCAATTGGTACGAAGACTACTTTGTCCTTGTGAAAATTCAGGAGATGAGTGTCACAGAGAGCTCCTAGCTTGGAGACCCTGCGAGCCGATGATATGGCAAGAAGAAAACCTACTTTCCAGGTCATCCACAAAGGCTCAACTGAACCCAACGGTTCAAATGGAGGGTCGAGGAGAGCATCGAGAGCCAGGTTGAGATCCCATGCGGCCATTGGTGTTTGTCGTGGAGGTGCTATGTGGGCCATCCCCTGTAAAAAGGTTTTTACCAAATCCTCCAGTGCTAATCTGCGCTGAAACAGAAGAGATAAGGCCAATTTTTTAAATTGGAGACCGTTCTCTTGACACCAATTCCAGTATGTCTTCCATACTCTATGATAGGCCTTGGACGATACTGGTTTTCTGGCTTGTAATAGTGTTGCTATGACTTCTTCAGAAAACCCTTTCCATCTCCAGATGGATTCTTCAACCGCCAGACCCTCAAATTGTACATGTCCGGGCTGTGGTGGCTGATTGGTCCTTGACATAACAGATCTGGTCTGTGTGGCAGAGGAATCACCGGGGCCACTGACAGTTCTAGGAGATCGTGAAAACAAGTTCTTCGGGGCCAAAACGGTGCTATGACAATCACAGGTGTGAGTGCCTGATCTTCTTGAGTACTCTTGGGAGCATGGGAAGCGGAGGGAAGACATATGCTAGTCTGAAATTCCATGTTTGTGTCATCGCCTCAATTCCATCTGCCAGCGGGTTTCGACAGCGTGCAAAGAACTTGGAACCTTGCGGTTGCCTCTGGACGCCATGAGATTGATCTGTGGTTGTCCGCATATTTGTACCAGTTCTTGAAAAACTTTGTGATGCAATTCCCATTCTCCTGGATCTAGTTGGTGACGGGTGAGGAAGTCTGCCTGTACGTGGGAAACTCCTGGAATGTGAATGACCGACAGTAGCACAGAGTGCTGTTCCACCCACTGAATGATCAATTGTGTCTCTGTGAGCGCACCCAGGCTTTGTGTGCCTCCCTGCCAATTTATGTAGGCCACTGCCGTGGCATTGTCGCACTGCACCTTGACTGGCCGGTTTTGAAGTGGGATCACCCAATGGTGCAACGCCTGACGAATTGCCCTTCGTTCGAGAACACTTATTGCCAGCTTTGACTCGTCCTGAGTCCAGGTGCCCTGTGCGGGGGCTGAGGTCAATCCGAATGGAAGTGCCACAAACTGGAAGTGCTGAAGGCAAAACGCAGGTACCGGTGGTGGGGAGGCCAGATTGGGACATGGAGATAGGTGTCCTTGATGTCCAAGGACATCAATAGTTGTCCCGGTTCCATACCCCTGATCACGGAGCGCAAGGTTTCCATCTTGAATCGCATTGACCTGATGGTCTGAGGGACTGGTTGAATAACTCCTAGGTCCCGAAGGGATCTGACACATTTCCTGAATGCCTCTGCCCTGCTGTGACTGGACGGGACTTTTAACATGAAGAATCTCCTGGGGTGAGAGGAGGTGAAGTCCAAATGGTAGCCTTCTGCGATTATTTCTTCCACCCAGACATATGTGCTCCTGCAACCCCGGAGGAGGTGCCCCGTCATGCTGACGAAGGCTTGTCATGGGTGACCTTGCCCTGGGGCTTGTTGGATCTCCATCCTGAGCAAGTTTTGTCCGACTGCTTGGAGCGGAAGATCTGAATGGAGTGTTAGAAGTTTTTGTTGGTCTGTTGCTCTGGCCATGAAAAAACCGACCCCTTTGTGGCACTGTATAGGAACTAGACTTAGACTGAGGCAGGAAGGTACTTACCCCCAGTGGCTTGAGAAATAATTTTTCCCAATACTTCCCCAAATAAGCGAAGACCTTTGAAGGGTAATCTTTTAGAACTGATGTCGGCTGACCAGTTCTTAAGCCATAATGTCCGGCGTGCAGACAACGCCAGTGCGGAAGTACGTGCTATGAGCTGCGCCGTATCGAGGACTGCTTCGCATAAGAAGGCGTTGGATTCTGCAATGCAACGGCAGTGTCTATGAGTTCTGTCAGGGGTGTGCCCTCTTGCAGTCCCATAAGGAGTGAGGTGATCCATGCTTCTATAGCTCTGCTCATCCAAGCTGATGCAAGTGATGGGCTTAAGGCCAAACCTGTGGCAGAGAAAATTGCTTTTAGGAATCCTTCCAACCTTTTGTCGGTTGGATCCTTGAAGGCGGCAGCATCCGTGACTGGTAGAGTGGTTGTTTTGGATAGACAAGTATCCATTTAACCCAAGCAAGGTGCATGCAATCGGTAATGGCTAATTAGTAGCCTGCATTAGAGAGGTGTCCACATTTACTTTACATTGACATATTTACCCACTCCAATATGGGACGGCAAGGGGGCACAGCGCTGCAAGGGGAACTTTGAAATCCCGCTTCCCTTCTCTCCTCTTGAGGACAATGCGCAATAGAGGAACAAGTGATTGTGAACTTCGGATGTGAGTATGGAGCGTTGAGCATTCGGTGTAGGAGGTAATCCACTACGGTCAGTAATTTTTCTGTCTTTTGATCAGCGGTCTGCTGCAGTGTGGTTGGACGATTATGACAGCATAGCGATTGCTATAACACCAAAGTATTGGGATCTGGATGCCCATTGGATACACATAAGCGATTCCCTCCTTTTCAGCGCTTCATTTTTCTATCATATAGCCTAAACTATTCTGGGCAATAAATGTTTAACCCCACACCGGCTCCGCCCTCACATACCGTTATACATTAAACCACCTATTAATTTTACTGGATCAATCATCTCTTCCTCCACTAAACTGAGTACTCTATTGGCGATTTATACTACAGATGCGATGATGTATCGCTTTTCATTTCTGATGAACATTTGATTACCTGATTAAAAGTTTGTTACAACTGAAACAATTGGAGGCCTCCATTCACAGCGTGCACGCAGCCTCTCTCACTGCATTGTATCTAATAGTAACTTGATAGGGATAATGGGATTCTTACCCCCAAGCAGCGCTGCTTATTTTAAATGGTTTTAGTAATTTTGGCATGGTGATAATAAATATTGCTTTTTAACATCATATGTATGGCCTCGGTTATCTGGTATTGTTTATTTGCATTTAGAGGCTAAGTCCCATATTGGAGTGGGTAAATATGTTTTGGATAGACGTGACACCGGTGCATCGACTAGCGGTGGGACAGTCCACTAACTCCTTAGGGAAGGGATAGGAGAAAATCTGTGTGATGCTTGGAACTTTCTTTCTGGTGTATTCCACTCGTCTTGGATTACTGCTGTAAACTGATCATGCGAATGGAAGCAAGTTGCTGATTTTTTTTGTCTTTTAAAAAAGACCCTTGTGATGAGTAGAGGAATCTGATTTATTGTCAAGTTTTAACACTTATATGACGGCTTTTCTTATGCTGTCAATGTCGTGGAAGGTATCTTTTTCCCTGGCATTGTCCTCCTCTTCATCGTCGTCTTCAGAATGAGCATTAGAAGAGAACACTTCCCCCTCGGATCCTGACTTAACCGATATATCTGGAGAAATAGAGGTGCAAGGTGGTGTATCATCGCGCTTAGATAGGATAGAGTGCGCTTGCGTTTCTCTGTTGGAAGCTCATAAATCTTAGACATGGGCCTTTTCAATAGAATTAGCAATAGTGCCAGCAATGGTATCAGCTATTGAAGGCATATTTTGTAGAGAAGCTAGTGATTGGGACAGCTGGAGAGCCGACTGAGGTGACCCAGAATCAGAGGAACCACTTGCCCCAGGTTCCTGTGAAGTCCCTTCTGTGGCATTATGTGCCCGTTGCCCTTCTTCCCCAGTTGAGGAGCGCCAGATGGAGTCATTTCTACCAATTGGTAGTTTGGTATTGCATTTGGCGCATGTAAAATGAGTCACCTGTGCCTGTGTTATTGGGCTCACCCCCCCCCCCTTTGGGAAATACGCCCCTGTACTACCTTCCACAATTAATGGGGAGTTCCTGCTGAGAGGAAGATGCACTGTGTCTTCGCTGGTCTCCTGTTGCCTCCTGAAAACAGTTTCAGTTTAGTGAGCAGAGCAGGGACTGTGTGTGTCTCCTTGCCGTTTGCTCAGAGTGGCGCCAAATGGACAGCCTAAATAGCTTGGGTGACGTAAGGAAGTGCGTCTACCCTTGTGTGCATAAATTATCCTTCACGCCAATAAGGACAGGGCTTGAGATTCTAGCCCGCCGGAGAACCAAGGATGCGCCGTGACATCATTAACAAGCGATTTGTGCTACAATGGAGATGAGCCCACTAACACGGGCCACATAGCAGCGGTGTGCCATGGGGAAACCACCCAGCTGCTTTAGAGATAAGAGCCTAATATTGAAAGGCTATACTCACATCCTTCCTGATTTCCCAGGCCAGAATGCCTAGACCAACAGTGGGCAGGTAGAAGTCTGGGTGGTCTGTCCCCCTAAGGGGAGTGTTGACCCTGGGTGCCTTTATTCCAGCGTCGGGGATTAACAATTAGAAGGCAGGTATTCCTGTTTCCTGTCTATCCCCTGGTGTCAGTGCTAACCACTGACCGATGAATTCCTTTAGATGGGTCTCCTAGAGACCTAAGGTCCAACCTCCTGTGGACAGGACCCTTGAAAAACTGAGTTGAAGAGGGAAGTACTATGGGGTAAAGCCAGAACATCCAGGCACGCCCCCTTTTTTTATTATTCAATCAAGTGTCCTGCCTCCGGAGGATGGAGCTTAACCCCACTGGTCTCCTGTGTCCCCCGGAGAGGCCAGAGAAAAGGGGCACCAGCTGAGCCAAAATAACATCACAGATGTTGGAGGACCCTATGACCTTGAGAAGTGGCCCCTGAACAAGAGGAACTGCCCCCTAAAAGGTAAGCACAGGAGAAGTAGAGAGGACATAGACTGTGTGGGTGCTGGGGGCCTAGGAGATATAGGGGACCCAAGAGGGCACTGACCGATAAGCAGTTTCAATGTTAATTAAAAAAAGAAAAAATCCCTCCCAAAGTTTAGGGAAGCCCTACAATGATTCTAATGTAGGGCAAAAAGCAGGCATCAAGAAAACATACTTGCCATGCTCCAGGTGATATTGGATCAATTATGCAGAAAGCTCAAACACTTAAAATTGCCATTTCTTATCATTGCCAGTGTGTAACATCACTGTGCAAAAATAATATGGATATATTTCACAGTATATCTAGAATGCTAATGTACTGTACAAATATATATATATCTACCTTTCGAATAACTTGTTGCTGCTGGACATGTTTGTTACGCAAGTCAGATATTTCTCTCCACAAAGCTTCGTTGTCCCTAAAAGAAATGGGAACATACAAGTATTGGTAAGTTTAAATGCTATGCAGCAAAGATTTTCCATTTGAGTGTCTATCACAGCATTTTTACAGTATTACTGCAACTGGACACATCTGAATAGATTGGACTTACGCCTTTGAATACTTGCAGTGATGGGGCCAAAGAATGTATGAAGAAGACTGCATTGGGAAATTTCAAGTGCACAAATAGAAATGAGAAGCTATGCAAAATAAACAACTTCTAAGAAATGTGCTGTTAGCAATACCCACCCCAACAACCTGTCCCCAAGCTAGTCACCTTTTTAATGTAAACAATCGCAAATCAATAGTTTCTTGTTGGACTTGGACCTTTGCAGCATTGCTTAAAATTGTCGATATATCTTCCTGGCACACTTTGCCTTCTTCTGGTCTTGTTGAGGACACCTGGACATAGAAAGAATATAGAAGAATTGAAGAATGAAACAATAACTCAATACCTAATTAGCCTCCCAATTTTCCAATATAATATAAACAAAATATTCATTGTTAAAAAATGTCAAATAATTTAATATTTAGTAGCAATTATAATAATTCAGGTTGACAAAAAAATGTGCTATGGTTTGAAACAAATGCACAGTAAAACAGGCATTTGCTGAAGAAAATTTGTGCATACAAACAGCTAATTTAAAATAAAACACACACATAATTGGTTAACATTAGTGCTTAGTTCAGTGTGTGTGTGTTATTCTCATATGAGTGTTACTCACTCATGTCACTAACGTGCCAGTACTAGGAGTTCCAGATGTAATAATTCTGTCAATCCCTGCAATCCGCTACCTTTCAGAATCAAACTCAAATTAATGACCCGGATATTCAAAGCACTTCATAACTCTGCCCCACCCTACATCTCTGAACTCATCTCTATATACTCACCCAACTGCTTACTACGCTCCTCTTCTGACCTGCTACTAAACTCTTCTCTCATTAACCTCCTCACATGCTCGCATTCAAGACTTTGCAAGGGCTGCACCCCTCCTCAGGAACTCTCTCCCACTGTCTGTCCGACTTTCTCCCAACCTTTCCCAACTTCTTTCGAGAAGACTATCCTAATTCTGCTTAACTACCAAATGCAACACCACATACAGAACCACATTTATCACCCACTTAATTCGATCTTTCCCACTCCCACACCATTTGTATTACTCCCTTCCCTTAAGAGTGTATGCTCTTTCTGCATAGGGCCTTCCTCACCTTTTGTACCGGTACTGATTGTGATATTTGCAACTCCATATGTTCTATGTATATAATTCATGTGATTTAGTTGTATAATCACATTTACTTTACATGTTAATAATAATAATAACAATAATATGGAGGTTATTTCTATGACTACATGAGAGCAAAGCCTAATATGAATTTGGGTTCAATGGTGTAGCAATAATGGTATGCCAGCTTAACAGACAAGAAAATCCTTAATAAAGGGATATTTTTGATAAAAGACCTTTCAATCACGCTAGCATTGTTGTATTTGACTGTGGTGCAAGTTAGCAGGCCAGCTTTTCAGGTGTGTTACCAAGGCCAACCATATATTCATTAGTCTATGCACTGCATGTTGACTCTAAAGTGCAAGTGCATAACTATGGTCAGAGGTGGGTGCCTAGCAAAAAAATATATCCCTTAATTTCTGGCTTTCATTGCGGAGAGTCATGGCTGCACTCATAGTGGTTGGGTCTCTCCAGGAAAGGTGTACAACTGTATTTGTTTGGTGGTGGCACTGGCTCCTTGGAAGTTTTTGTTTCTGTGTGTCTAGTTTATTTTAATTTTTTTTTACATGTTAGTTTGTGCCTATTCCCAAACGTTTTTCATAATGTTTTTGCGTTTTATTGGCTGGTTTTGTTTCAGCCATAGTAAGCCTTCTAATTTAGTGTAGTTTAAATGCAAAACAATGTAAGTATGGTGCCAAAAAGTTTTTTTATTAAAAAAAAAAAAAGAAAGAAAGAATATAACTTAATAGTCTTACAAATAAGTAATGTAGGCCAATAAAAGTAAATGCCCCCTTTTTATTTTTTATATTTTAGAAAGACACTTACCTTCCTCTTTATATTTTCCAATAATTCATCCTGCCCTTGGACAAAGAATGGGTGTTGAAATTCCACTGGTCCATCCCGCTCTTGCTTAACAATGCCAGAGTCTATATGTACCACTTTACGGAAACCATCTTAAAATGTACAAAAATGAATACAGTCTTGAAAAACATAACGGTGTATATTGTAATCCATACAAACATACAGAGAAGGCAGGAATCTTCACACTCCACATATATACATGCACAACACATGGCTATGGTGCTATCAATACACTGAGACGGAGCTACACTGAGGCAACCCAATCCCTTTTAGGGTAAGTACATCAATTTGATAAATAAAAGGAAACCCCTCTGTAAAATGGATTGCATTTTAGAGTCAATAACATTAATAACATTAACCATAAATACTTACACATGTTTAATTGTCTTACAAAGCTAGCCATGTTGTTGTGCTTGAAATACTTTGGTAGAATCTCTTTAGCAAACCGCTGCTCGTCAAGAACCAAAAAGCTCTGTCCATTCTGGAAAGAAAAAAAAAAATCTACATTTAATCACCTTAACCCCTTTTTCAACAGCTGGCAAATGCGTAATTGCCAGCACCCAGCACCGACAAAAATACCATAACCTCCAAGTTTTCCCTATACTAAAATGTAACATTTTGGCTATGCCCAAATCTGAGTAAGCCCCCATAAGATATCAAGTCTGTTCAAAATGTACCCAAAGGATAACCCTAGTAACAAACAAAAAAAAATGTAATTATTCAACTGCTCATAAATATTTTTTTAAAAAAAATGTAAATACAAGATAACTTCCATATGTTTCTTTATGAGCTTGCATATGTTGCACAACTCTCTAAGTTGCGGTTGACAAGCTATTTCTTTTGACCACCTGCCTGCCACCAGGCAATAAATCTGCAAAATAAAACAGCTCTCCATCATTTTGGGTGCAACTTTGCTGCCAAACTTATGGTGTAAATTTTGGCTGTGTATGGTTATGTGAGTTGAACTGCATCAACAAGAACTCTGTACCAGTAAGCACACAGTTATCTCCATATCCATTGGTGTCAAACAAGCTGTGTCAAAATAAATGTGCTTCTAACCGCCACAGCCATCAGACTGCTCTCACCATTCTCATCACTCTGGAAACCCAGAGGAAACGAATGAACCTATGGGCCAAAGGTAGACACAGCAATGTAGGAGAAAGCCATATTGCAGTGACTTGTTAAAAAAATAAAAAAAAAAGTTTCTTGTTACCATTGTAATATACTTTCAAGCAGAAAATATTCAGTCTATACACACCATTTAAATGAAATATGCTGCTACAGTGTTGCATTGTGATCAGATCATTTTGCACATTTCCCATTACCCAGCATTATCCAGGCCAGCCAGCAGACCACCAGAATGGAACAACCAGGTTGTATCTTCTAAGTACCAGAAACATTGTTCCTATTATATAACCAGAGATAGGATCATTACAGAAGCAATTAATATTACTATGGACTGTGACCATGCCCACAATTTTACTATGATCTCCTTACACACACGTCTAGTGAAAGTCTTCAACTCAGACCCTAACATAACCCCAACATCACAGTTGATAATCTATCGAAACCTATACAGCCGTGCTGTTAAAGGGATAATTCACATTTAAATTAACTTTTAGTATGTTATAGAAAGTAATATTCTCAGAGGAAGTCCGTCATTAATTTGCACTAGCGCTGGACTCGTGCTCTCTGCAAGCTGAGAGAACTAGCGCTCCAACCTATGCTATCCTGTGCCAAGATGGTAGCCGCGCCATGTGCATGCTCTCTGAACTGGCAATTGCAGCTATAAGATGGAGTTTTGGTACCTGACTCCAAGTAATGAACTCGTTTGTGTCAGAATCCTCCACTAAAGTCCAAAGCTTGCTGAGAAATGCCGGAACATTCGAGTTCTGCTTCATCTTCCCTCAAGGCCCCAAATAAACACCGATCTCAGTTGATAATTGCGGCTGCTTCGTAGCGGCGATTCGTTCTCCGGTGACGTCAGTCGCACGTGATACGTGGCGTCATCATCACGTGGTGTATATTAAAACTAGAAGCGGGAGCGCCTGCCTGTCTTGTTTCTGCGCAGTAGTGTTATTAAACAGAAAGAGATTCACGGGGCTGCAGCGCAGTGAATGGTGATGCTGAGTGCTGTATGGGGGGCTGCGAAGAGCTGGTGTGGTGGGGTACAGCGAGCTGTGGGGGTTTGTAGAAAGCTATATAGACGGTTGTTGTATGGGAGTGGTGGCTGAGTGCTCGATACGGGGTGTTAAGATGGGGTTAATAGACGGCGAAGCAGTTTTTAGACATTTTGTACTCTTTCACTTGGGCTTTTCCTGGTGGGGTATTTTATTTTACCCAGGAGCTTTCAAAATTTGCTAGAATTTTGGTGTAATTCCACTTCTGTAAAAAAGGATATAGGCTTCTAATTGTCTAATAAAATTTAAAAAAATCATGTTTCACGTAGTACAATCATATATATCAGAAATATAATTTATTTTATGTACGAGAAGTTCTATGTCTCCTGAACGCGCCAATACCAAATATATATAGTTTTATGGAGATTTCTCACTTTTACTACTAAATTTTCAAAGCACCGTTCCACAAAACGGCATACTTCTGATTTCAAGGCCAAACACTCCACTAAACAGTAGGTTTTCCCTAGAAAACTACCCATTATTAGAAAGAGCAAATCAAAAAACGGGTACATATATCTAAGTACAGCAAACTACCAAGTTGCAATTCTTTCCTAAAGTTATTTTTTACAGAAATTGGTGAATTTTTTGAAAAATCCAAATTGGGTATGCATGTCTTTCTACTCAAAAGCACCAAACCGCAAACCTTTCCTAAATCTGGCAATTTTAGTGACATTTCCAAAAATCACCTCAAAACTTCCACCCTGCAGCATTGTATTTCCCACATACTTTTAGGTATCATGACAAATCTCCCCAAATATGAAAGCCTGTGGTCCTCTGAGCAGTTTTATGCCAAATATGCATAGGTTTACCTAAGCACGTGGCATATAGGAGCCCCAAAATGAAGACCTCCCATATGGTCTGTCGTTTCAAGTACTGCAAAATCAACACATTTACATTGTTTGGGGGGGGGGTAAAGGCAGAAAAAAGTATGTTCACCACCGAAAACCATATATGTTCAGAAAGTACACATTCCCCCAAATCCAAATTGGGTATGTATGTCTTTCTACTCCAAAGCACCAAGTCAAAAAACTTTCCTAAATTTGGCAATTTTGGTGACATTTCCAAAAATCACCTCAAAATTTCCACCCTGCAGCATCGTATTTCCCACATACTTTTAGGTATCAAGACACATCACCCTAAATTTGAAAGCCTAGGATCCTCTGAACAGTTTTATGCTCAATAGCTATAGGTGTACCTAAGCACGTGGCATATAGGGGGCCCCAAAACAAAGACCCCCATATGGTCTGTCATTTCAGGTACTGCAAAATCAACACATTTACATAGTATTGGGGGGCAGGTAGATACAGTAAAAGAACATTCACCCCAGAAAACCATATATTTTCAGAAAGTACACATTTCCCTGAATCCAAATTGTATATACAATTTCTACTTGCCACTACATAAGAAACATAATAATGCAGGGATAAAAATGCAATAGTCACGCTGCCAAAATAAACAGTTTTTAGGTAAAAAAACAAAACAAAAGAATGCAGTAACAGTACAACGAATAAGTAAAAAAAAAAGACATGTCTGTGAGTTTTTGTGTATACATGTTTGTGCACTTCTAAAAGTTGTCTACAGGTGTGTCTACATATATGTAATAAGTGTGCAAAATGAGAAGTGTACAAAATAAAAAATAGTAATCTTTACTAAAATGTTTGTCTAAGTGTATAAATATAATGAAAGTATATGTAAGACGGTATATGGACGGCTCTTCAAATAGGAGGAGGCATGGGGGAGTAGCAGACTAGCGTTGCAATCGCATCTGGTACTTGGCCCTGCGATGATTGCGTTGCTGTTCCGACATGACAGCCCCCCAGCCTCGTTGTCCAGGGGGCTGTCATTCCTCCACACTCTCTGAGGAGGCGACAGAAGCCGACAATGCATTGAGAACAGCTCAGCTGCTGAGGAACGTACGTAGTATGTTCTTAACAGACAGAGCATTTGCCTGCCAGCACGTATGGCATACGTGCTTAGCAGGCAAAGGATTAATATACCAATGCATTTTCTATGTTGATTGGAAGAAGTCAAGTACACAACATTATCACTGCCAAAGCTCAAAAATATAATTGTTTGATAATTGTAAACCAAAATCAAAGTTGAACTACATAAACCAAAAACAATTGGAAAATCTAAAACAAGTATATATATATACTGTATATTGATCCTGTCATATAGCTGTAGAATAGCTGTTAAATACAATCCAAAATTAACTAATGTATTGTTCTTAGAAATAGAATTGCTTCTGCCATTATTCTGCCATATCCTCCTTCATATAAACTCTTAAATCATTGTCGGTACATTTTTGGCGATTCAGACTCCAGCTACCCAAAATTGCTTCCGACTCCACAGCTCTGCAGGAATTGCCAGCAATGAGCATGATTCATGATAGAAAGCAAATATAGCAATCACTCTGACCAGTGGCGTAACTAGATATTACTGGGCCCCACAGCAAATTATTTTTCAGGCCCCCAAAATTTTTAGCAGTTGACTTGTTTTACCAATATTTATTGAAACTGTATATGAATTAGGGCCTTGTGGGGCCCCTATACCTCCTGGGCCCCCCTGCAGGCGCAGGGTCTGCTTCCTCTATAGTTACACCCCTGACTCACCACTAAATTATGTGGTTCAACTGGCAGGGTCCGAGAATGCATTCACTAAGTGCAGAAGTCCCTTGGCTTCCCACGTTGCATAGAATAAGGGAAAAAGAAATGGAGCTCCGCAACAACGGACAGCTTTAAAAATGTGTATCTTTATCCACATTAAAAAAACATGCAGCATACTTCGCCTGATGCGTTTTGGGTGCTTCCGCTCTTAATCATAGGCATAAGAAAACAGTATTGAGAATTTCCAAATAAGGGGGTTTTGTACTCACCGGAAAACCCTTTTCTAGTAGGCCCGAACTGTCAGTGCAGACGTATGGGTTATGTCTTGATCATCTCTGGAGGCAGGACAAAGATTGATGACTCATGACCCCTCCTTCCTCATATATGTGCTGGCTCCACCTCACTTCCTCAGTTCGTTTGTAAAGCTCAGACAGTGGAGACAGAGAGGTTAGAAAGAAGCCAAGAGACAACAGATAGAAATGAAAGGATAGCGACAAAGAGGTCCCTGTACCCATACTACAATCAGCCTGGGTGGGACTTACTGCACTGACAGTTCGGGCCTACTAGAAAAGGGTTTTCCGGTGAGTACAAAACCCCCTTTTCTCTAGTCGGCCCTCCTGTCAGTGCAGACGTATGGGACGTCCAAAAGCTGTCCCTCAAATGGGTGGGTAGTGCTGAATTTGCCTGTCCATAGAGCAGAGATCACCATGGAGTCGTAGTTGCGACAGCTTGTAGAACTTTCCGGCCAAACGCGGCCGTCTGAGAAGCGAAAACATTTAACTTGTAAAACTGAACAAAAGTGTTTGGAGATGCCCATGTGGCAGCTGTGCATATCTGCTCTGGTGTTGCCATGTTCTGCAGAGCCCATGAGGTACTTTGAGCTCTGGTAGAGTGGGCCTTTACCGAAAACGGTCTGGTCTTCTGCTTGGAATCATAAGACGTATTGATGGTGTCCACCAGCCACCTAGCAATGGTCCTCTTAGAGACCGACTGTCCTTTAGTCTTCCCGGAATATGAAATAAGCAGGCTGTCAGAACTTCGAATTGACTGCGATCGTTTCAAGTAGATACGAACGGCTCTCACAACATCCAGACGGTGGAGACGACTCTCCTTATGGTTCGCTGGTCGTGGACAAAAGGATGGAAGGATGATGTCATTACTCAAATGAAATTGAGAGACCACCTTGGGCAAAAAGTCTGGTAAAGTCCGAAGGACAACCTTGTCTTCATGGAGAACCAACCAAGGCTCCTTACAAGATAGTGCTGCTATCTCAGACACCCTCTTAGCAGAGGTAATAGCTATCAGAAAGGCTACCTTGAGGGAGAGCCACTTGAGATCACACGTAGACAGCGGTTCAAATGGTGGATCTAGCAATGCAGATAACACCAGAGGAAGATCCCACGAAGGTGTTGGGTCTTTAATGGGAGGCCGAACCCTGATAACCCCCTGAAGAATTGGATAACAGTGCTGTCATCAGCCCAGCGAGTATGAGTAAGTGCAGACAAAGCTGAAACTTGAGTTTTGAGTGTCCGGAGAGCGAGCCCCTTGCGGAACCCGTCAGTAAGAAAGTCAATGATCGCCTGTGTGGGCACTTGATCCCATTGAAGGTGACGTTGGTTGCACCAAGTCATGAAAATCTTCCAAACCCGGTGGTAGATTCTGGAGGTAGACGGTCGGCGTGCTCTGAGAAGTATGTCAATTGCCTCCCGTGAGAATCCATGTTGTGTCCACCATTGGGTTTCAACAGCCAAGCCGTTAAATGGAGCATTGCGACGTTGGGATGAGATATAGGCCCTGCGTGAGCAAGTCTGGAGTAGAGGCAGTCGCCATGGTCTTGCCGCTGACAATTGTACAAGATCTGAGTACCACACTCTGTTGGGCCAATCTGGTGCAATCAGTATCACTGTTGCCTTGTTGTGTTTGATCTTCCGTAAGATTCGTGGCAGCAGAGGTAGTGGGGGGAATGCATAGATGAGTTTGAAGCTCCAAGTCGTCACTAGAGCGTCCACAAAGGTTGCCCCTGGGTCCCATGTCCTGGCACAGTACGTTGGGACTTTGTGATTGTGTTTTGAGGCTAACATGTCCACCTCTGGAGTTCCCCATCTTAGAGTGAGAGAGTGGAAAATCTCGTTGTTGAGAGACCATTCCCCCTGATCGATTGTTGTTCTGCTCAGGTAGTCTGCTTCCCAATTTTGAACTCCCTGAATGAAAACTGCCGAAATTGTTGGTACAGTGTTCTCTGCCCAAGTGAGAATGCGTGACACCTCCCTCATTGCTAATTTGCTGCGTGTGCCTCCCTGTTTGTTGACATACGCCACAGCCGTGGCGTTGTCGGATTGAATCCGGACTGGTAGGGAATGAAGGAGCGAAGTCCATCCTTCCAGTGCTAGCACGATAGCCCACAGTTCGAGCACATTGATGGGGAGGCAACTCTCTTGAGGTGACCAAGTCCCTTGAAGGGTGTGTGACTTGTACACTGCTCCCCAACCCCTGAGACTCGCGTCGGTAGTTATGATCTCCCACTGGGGTAAGGACCAGTCCCGGCCCTTTGAGAGGTTCAGTGGATGGGTCCACCAGGCCAGACTGTCCCTGGTTGCGACCTCCAGCGATATAGTTTGTTGAAGATCCCTGTGGTTCTTGTTCCAGTAGGAGAGGAAGTTGTGTTGTAGAGGTCTCATGTGAAACCTGGCAAAGGGGATGGCCTCCAAGGACGAAACCATAAGCCCTAGAAGGTGTAGGTATGCCCCTGCTGAGATTGTTGTCATTGTGAGAAATGACTGTGTCGCGGATATCAATTTGTTGATCTTCTCCTGGGGTAAATACACTTTCTTGGTGACTGAATTGAAAAGAAGTCCCAAGAACAGAATTGTCTGGCTGGGTATGAGACTGCTCTTGTGTGTGTTGATAATCCAACCATGCTGGTTCAGTACTTGTATGCAGGTGGTCGTGGCTTTGGTTGCCTGGCCTTCTGAGGGGGCGGTAATGAGCAGATCGTCTAAGTAGGGTATTACCCGGATTCCTAGAGACCTGAGGTAGGCCACTACTGGGGTGAGAACCTTGGTAAAAATGCGTGGCACAGTACAAAGTCCAAAGGGCAATGCCACAAACTGGTAATGCTTGTCTTGAATTGCAAATCGAAGATAGCGTTGGGACATTGGGTGTATGGGTATATGCAGGTAGGCATCCTGCAAGTCTATGGAAGTCATGTATGCATTGGGTTCCATGGCTGCTATGACAGACCTTACGGATTCCATCTTGAACCTTTTGTTGGGTACCATGAGATTCAATGGTTTTAGATTGAGAACGGGTCTGAATGTTCCTTCTTTCTTTTTGACCAGGAAAAGGTTCGAGTAAAAACCCTTGAACTTGTGGTGAGATGGAACTTCTACGATGACCTCCATGCTGAGTAATTGGTGAACTGCTTCTTGTAGATGTAGTTGTCTGTGTGGGGCTGTTGTGGTAGGTATGAACCTGTGAGAAGGCAGGCGGGAGGAAAAAGGTATTCTGTAACCTTGCTGAATGATGGTGAGCACCCAATCGTCCGTTACATGTGTCTCCCATTCGCCCAAATATCTTTGCAGCCTGCCCCCCACAGCTTGTATTGTCTGCCTGGAGTCAGGCAGAGCCAGGTTTGGATGTAGCTGGTTTCTTTGTGTTTCGGTTCTGTTGGTGCCAGATGGGCCTGCTGCGTTTGTTACTCTGATCATTCGGGGATGACCTGTAGCTGGAGCGAAAGGGACGAAAAGGTCTGGATTGCTGGTTCCAACCTCTCTTGCCGGAGAACCTGTTGGGATTCTCAAATCTCTGTCTTTTTCCCGTTGGTAAGAAGGTACTCTTGCCCCCTGTCACTTCCGCTATGAT
Source organism: Xenopus laevis (assembly GCF_017654675.1). Classification (NCBI taxonomy): domain Eukaryota; kingdom Metazoa; phylum Chordata; class Amphibia; order Anura; family Pipidae; genus Xenopus; species Xenopus laevis. Next base: position 67,520,789 of record NC_054379.1, on the reverse strand, counting down.
TTGTTTTAAATCAGGGCCGAATAAGGACTCGCCTGTATATCTAAGAGACAATAGTCGAAGTTTTGAGGCTGTGTCACCAGTCCAGTGACGAAGCCATAGAGCACGTCGTGCAACTATAGCATTGGTAGTTGCCTTTGCCGCCAGTTTAACCATTTCAATGGAAGCTTCTGCTAGAAAACCTAATGCCATAGCCAATCTATCCACTTCTGACTGGAGCTGTTGTTGTGAGGAAGGTGGTTGGCGAGCCAATTCGAGGGCCCAATGTCTAGCCGTGCGGGCTAGTCCTGCTGATGCCACTGCTGGCCGTAATGCAGCTGCTGCCTGTACAGACGCTCTCTTCAGTGTTGACTCCATGCGGCGGTCTAGTGGGTCCTTAAAAGCGGCCTCTTCCGCTGGTAAGGCTGTGTGTTTAGAAAGGCGAGCTACTGCGGAATCAACCTTAGGAGGTTTATCCCACTTCTTTTCATGTTCCTCTGGAACTGGGAAAGTTTTAAAAAATCTCTGAGTGAGTGCAATGCGTCTTTCCGGCTGGTTCCACTCTGCTTCAATCGCTTGAGTTGCTGATTTAAATACTGGAAAGGCTAACTTACTTTTCCTATGACCCCCTAGAAGCCTATCTGCCTTTGATAGAGGAATGGATTCATCCTTAATTTCTAATGTCTGTAACATTTGACGTAGTAACTTCTTAGACATGTCTGGGTCTAGCAAGGATTGCTTCTCTTCCTCAGAGTCAGTATCTGATTTGGCCTCTGAATGGTCAGATCTATCAGATGTGAACTCAGGGTGTTTTTCCTCATCCGAGTCTGAAACTAACCCTTCCTCAGATTCAGAAGAGTCTGAAATGTGTACTGGATTTTTGCGTCTTTTGCGGTCACTTGATGTGGTTGGTTGTGGTTGGTTGCACTGAGTGCATAATCCATTGGAGAAATTCTCCAAATTGTTGTGGCGCTGGGGGTTGTGGTTGAGGCGCTGGGGTTTGAGCCCATGGCATAGAGACCCCACCCTGTGTGGTGGCTGGCATTGCCTGCGATGTAGATGGGGTAGCTAATGTAATTGGGGTACCCATTATTGGTGGTACAGAGTCAGTGGTAATATGTCCAGTAGGAGAAGTATTTGGAATCAACAGTTCCTCCTCTGACTGTTGGTTTGGTCTGGGAGATAAGACTGGTGGTTCCAGTGAGTCTGTGGCCTTAGAGGGAATGTTTGCATGTTCTACATTTAGGCAATCTTTCTGTCTTCTTGCCCTTCTTTACTGACTGTATCTCCGCTCTCAATTCTGTAAGTGAATCTGCCCTCTCCATTATTAGTATAATCACTGTGTACAATGATGTACCTGTGCTTTCCTTAGCTGTGGTAAAGCGTGTGAGGAATCCGCTGGATGTAACTTGTATGCGCAGCTTGTGATGAGTACATGAAGCTGCTCGCGCTCTGCTCCTGTGTCGCGCCAATGACGTCAGTGCGCACCCACGCTGCGCCTTTAGTACTGTGCGTGTCTAGTTTGGCGCGAAGTGTACAGTAGGCGTGCCGACCGCGCACATTGATGACGTCGGTCCGCCGCGCCCTGTGAGATACACCCGGCGTGGCCTGGTAATGGAGGGGAACTGGTAGCGTTTGCACTACCACTACTTGCCATGACATGCGTCTCCCGTTCCATCTATACACGGTACGCAGCAGCTCTGTGTTCTCAGTACAGTTAACAATTGAGCAGCTCTGTGTGCCCCATAGTGTTGCGTGCACCATTAGCTGTGTAATGAACAGCTCTATCTGTCCTATAGCTCTGCCCAATGAACAGCTCTGCGTGTTCGGCAGTGATATGTTTTTCAAGGTATAGCCTGGATAGCTCAGCGTATCCATTAGCCTTTTAGTAGGTATAGCCCTGGGCAGCTCCGCGTGCCCATTAGCAATGTATGCCAGGTATAGCCTAGACAGCTCAGCGTGCCTATTAGCTAATTTGCAGCCTAGAGTGCTCTCCAGTAATCCGGGTAGCTCTGCGTACCCTCAGTGCTGCATTGAAAGAAATAATAATGATAAAAGAATAAAATAAAAAAAATAAAATAAAAAAATCTGTCCTTCACCTCCGAGGCAGGACAAAAGAACTGAGGAAGTGAGGTGGAGCCAGCACATATATGAGGAAGGAGGGGTCATGAGTCATCAATCTTTGTCCTGCCTCCAGAGATGATCAAGACATAACCCATACGTCTGCACTGACAGGAGGGCCGACTAGAGAAATATAGGTACATTTTAAAGCGCCCTCTATTGGCAGTTATCCAATGTTCCATTGGATAAAAAAAAGTATGGGAAACAAAATTTTATACAAGCCACTCCTTCGCTTCCGGGGGGGGGAATTCTGCAGAAAGTAGAATCTACGTTCTGTGGCATTTCTGTGGCATAGAGGGTTAATTAAAAATGTATATCGGGGAAACAATCATACTTTCAAACAGCAGGGGGGAGGCCCATCCACCTTACTTCCCAGAACTCGAGCAGCTTTATTTGTTTCCTTACAGAGTAGACGGCAACTGTGTAGAGATTTGTATCCACAGACCCAGTGCAGTCTGCATATTCTGATTATTAACCAGTCTTGCTGTATTGGCTTCTATGGCAGATATTATTTGATTTGTGCTGTTTTGATAATTTTTTACGATCCCTAAGCTTATCCTCCCAACAGCAGCGTAGACCACAATGAGCTTGTGAATGGTCTTGCAAAGATGGTTTAAAATAGTTACAAGATGATGACGTCCTGTGGCCAACTTTGAAAGCATAAATCATTTATTTATTAAGGCTTCTGGTACAGTAAGTTCATGTTTATGTTTAGTACACAAAATACAGCATTTCAAGCATTATTCTATTTTTAATTTTTTAATGTGGATAAAGATACGCTTTTTAAAGCTGCCTGGTGTTGCGGAGCTCCATTTCCTTTTCCCAGCTATGAGCATGCACTGTGAAAGTCAAGATCAGATCATATTCCACTATTCTTGCTCCTGTTTGGCTGTCAGGGAGTCAGAAACCGGATGTGATGCAGTCAGAGATGGTGGCTGCAGTTTTTAGGAAAGTGAATCTGTGAGTTGGTTGGAGAATATTGTCAAGTATTGATCGGCATTCACCCTTTTCGACCAGTGGGTCACAGGGTGTTCTGACCTCCACGAGGCTATGATATGATGAGTGCTATGATATGATGGGTGCCTTGGCTGATCAGGGATGAGGTGAAGGGGAAAACTCACTTGGGGTTTTTTTTTGTGGAGGTCCATATTTCTGAAATAGCTATATGTACTATACTATCACACCACTCCAAAGACAGACACTTTGCTTTTTCCTGCTCTCTTAAAAACAGTATTGGTACCTACTGTGCTGTTCTCTGACATGCAAGCTCCACACCTAGTCCTTGGAAGGAAAGAGTTACTGTACATCCTGACCTGTAGAAGTAGTTTTAGTTTTCTAAGCAGAATCAACGCAGAAAGACCAACAGACCATGTCCTCAAAGGGGACATGTTACCTTAAGAAATCATTCCAAATCATATTTTTAGATATTTGTCAAGCAAAATAAGCTTCACTTACATTATGAAAATTAATTAAATAATTAACATTAAAACTTGTCTGAACGTAACGGTTTTTATAAAAATTCTGAAAAATCACTTCAAAGGTTTTATTTTGCTGCTCCATATATCCCACACTGTATTAGGTACCAAGAAATGCACCCTGAATATGATTGCCAGGGGTCCACTGAACAGTTTGATGCCCATTGTCCATAGGTTTACCAAAGTATCTGGCATTTAGAGGACCCAAAATGAAGTTAGAGCATACAAATAGTCCTGTGGGTCACTTCAGCTAATGAAAACTCAAAAGGACTGCATTTTTTGTGGGGTAAAAACACAGAAATATATGTTTACACCCAAAACCATATATTTTTGGAAAGTACATATTCTACCGAATCTTAAATGGGTTCCCATGCCTTTCTGCTCCTAACTACTAAGTTGCAAGACTTTCCCAAAATTGGCAGTTTTGGTGAAATACCTGAAAATTACCTCAAAGCTGCAACTTTCCAGCATCATATCACCCATGTATTATTACATACCAAAGCACCCTAAATATGATTGCCAGGGCAAATTGTGTGGTGTGCCTGTGTGTGTGTGTGTGCAAGTATGTGCGAGTTGTGAATGTGTGAAACCCCCCTGATCCCCCAAAAATGTATGTGAGTGTGTGTGATAGTGTAAAAAGAGTGTATTTTGTGTCAACACTAACCTGGGGGGGTTGCAGGCAGCAGATCGTCCTCTGCGACGTGGGACAGGCTGGAGGCTGTGACTGAAGCTGTCCCATGATCCCGTGATCATGCCACAGGGGCCACTTTCCAACCCGCTCTGCTCGTTGCCTAGGGGCATATGAGCGAATGGGGAAGGAGCGAGCGGCTTTAAAACCTGCTCCTCCTCTCACCCGCCCTGATGCGCTGCAGAACGTAGAATCTACATTCTGTGGTATTTCATCACCTTTATCCACAGAACGTAGTTTCTACGTTCTGTGGCACTTAAAGGGTTAAAGGAGAAGGAAACCCCCTGGGCGCAAAAATCCCTCCCCCCTCCCCTGTGTTTTGCCCCCTCCCTCCTCCACCCTGGCCTACCTGTCCCCCCGGGCAAATGCCCTAACTTGTTACTCACCTCTCTGCGCAGGTCCTGTCCACGGAGCTCACAGGCGCCATCTTCTCCCAAGCGGTCTTCTTCCTGATTTGATCGGCATCTTCTGGCGCATGCCCAGTAGGAGCATTTACCGGTACGGATCTACTGCGCATGCACCGAATGTCACGAAGTGAAATCGGAAAACTTTGTGACATTCGGCGCATGCGCAGTAGATCCGTACCGGTAAATACTCCTACTGCGCATGCGCCAAAAACGTTGATCAAAGCAGGGAGAAGATTGCTTGGGAGAAGATGGCGCCTGTGAGCTCCGTGGACAGGACCTGCGCAGAGGGGTGAGTAACAAGTTAGGGGCATTTGCCCGGCGGGACAGGTAGGCCAGGGGGGAGGAGGGAGGGGGGCAACACAGGGAAGGGGGAGGGTTTTTGCGCCCAGGGAATTTCCTTCTCCTTTAAGGCAAGTTTTGCATCATGCTAAAAATATTTGTTTATGTTCCAGAATGTGGGATTCCCCATGCCCAGACACTGGCTTCACAATAAGATGGTGAGGGAGTGGGAATGTGGTGAGTGCTGTGACATCTAGGAAGTGCAGAATGGAAAATGAAAATAATTGCCTGCCCAGCCTCTGTGCCTAATTTTAGGGTGTGTTCTAGTGCATTGGGTTTTCATATGTTGTATAGTGTGGGAACACATATGTTAACTGAGCCCATTTTTTTTTAAGCTTGGGTCACGCTGAACAAGCAAATGCAGTTAAGACACGACATGCAGCTTTTCACCTGTATTCAGCACTTCAGCAAAGCCTAGAAAACATAGCAGGCTGTATTGAATTATATAGCAAGTTTCTTAGGTGCAGTTCCTGGCTAAAGAAGTAGATTATGCCTAGAACCTTCATAAGTGTTTCTAAAGTACTGCCAGATAATTAAGGAACATTATCATAAATATAAAGAAATATGGAAAAAACTGAATTTGAATCCAATACAAAAATCTTTTTTTCTTAAAAAAAAGGCTTTTTATTTTTGTTAATAAAACACGATTGTGGAATAAAAAAATCTGAACGAGGTAAGAAAAACAATGGATGCAAGAAAACAATAGCAAGTTAAAAAGCTTCCAGTAATGAGATAAAGTGGGCCTGTAACTCCTGCCAGCTAACCTCTGGAAAGATTCTAAGAGTCCTAATGCAAATCAGGACAACAGAAGGTTGGATATCCCTTCCATAAACAATCCTTCAATTGTAAGACAATCTTACCTTATATGGGAGAATAGGCATTACTATGTAATCCTTGAAAATAAACATATAAGTTACTCGTATCTATCAAAACAAAAGCATATTAAGGAAACACAGTAAAAGAAAATGCAACAGGCCAAATAACACAGATTAATACAGAGGTACAAGTCACATGATGAAAAGGCAAAATCAAGTGAATGAGCAAATAACTGGGTCTAGCACACACCAAAAACCTAAACGCAGAATTACTGGTGTTTTCTGGCTCATGCAAGCAGTTCTACCCTTTCTCAGGAGTGCCTTTTTTTTTTTTTTTTTTTACAGTATACACTGGCCTGAAAGAATTTATTTGTATACTTTATTTATTTTATTAATTCCTAATTTACTGCGATACCAAATTAAATGGCTGATGTATAGTAAGGGAGTATCCAACAATAAATGCATACATGCTACTAAACTCTCAGCAAACAAGGAATCTAAAAGAACTGCATTCATACAGTAATAATGAACACTGGGAGTTCCAAGGAAGCACAAAGGAAGAATGTACACATTTAATCTATAAAGGTTAATAATGGCAATGTTACATATCTGTATCTTCTATTTTAGGATGTAGTTGTTTCTTGGCTCGAGTGTTATCTGCCGTTGCAGACCACATTCCAGAACGGTGGCATTGAGACCCCCGGCTCACATACTGCGTTTCACTCATGTCTGCAGTCAGAGAAACTGGAGGAATTGATTTTTGTGCATTCCCTGAATTCATAATAAAATTGGCTAATGTTGACAACACTGTTGAGATTTCAGAAAGTTTCTGGACAGACTGATTCTCATAATTGATCATTCTTTTAGTCAGCATAGTGTTTTCTTCATGCATTCTTCTTAGCCCGTCATTGATCTTGATAAAGGAGGCTTTGCAGGACTTATGGCATTTCTTTGAATATCCTTAAACAAAAAACAAACAAAAAAAATTCCATAAAACAATAAACAGAATGCATTGCACAGCAATGTACTAGCCAAGCCTAAATATTCGACAAAGTTAATTTATTTCTTAAAATGTTTCTGGCAGAGTTATATGTAGTACAGACTTTTATATGAATCCTGCAGTTATTTGGCACCAAATCTGACATTTTAAATGAAAATCGTGGCAAGTCTAAATTGATGATATAACGTAATAAAAAAAAAAAAAAACAGAATACCAAACATAATACATTAATGGGCAATTTTTTTTTTAAATTAAAAAAATACATCTTGTGACCAATCTCCACTGTGATTTTGCATTTATTTAGCTCTTTTCCATGCATTCTCGTTATTTTTGGACTGCAATTCTCACATTTTTGTGTAAAAAATACTATCCATGTGCCACAGTTCAGAAGGAAAATTCCCTTTGACAAAGTAAAAAAAAAAAAACTATTTTGTGGTTGTGACCATTAATGATATTTGTTATTGTCTTGCTCAATAAAAACTACTACTGCATATATGATGAATATTTTACCAGAGTCTGCAAAAGTAGGCTTAGTTTCCTCTGCATCTTCTGATCCACTGCAGCCATAACTATACACTGCCCCCTAAAGATATGTACAAAAAAAGAAGATATTAAACAATTTGCTTCAAACTATTTTTATTTAGTAACCAATGTATTATTACTGTATAGAATTCCCAAATACTAACCTGAATTGCTTAAATATTAGGGATGCACCGAATCCACTTTTTTGGATTTGGCCGAAACCCTGAATCCTTCATGAAAGAATTGGCCAAATACCGAACCGAATCCGAACCCTAATTTGCATATGCAAATTAGGGGTGGGAAGGGGAAAACATTTTTTACTGGTTTTGTGACAAAATGTCTCGCAATTTCCCTCCCACCCCTAATTTGGATATGCAAATTAGGATTCGGTTCGCCAGGCAGAAGGATTCGGCCGAATCCTGGCCGAATCCTGGATTTGGTGCATCCCTATTAAATATTAAAGGAAAATGAACCACAGGACTGTGTGTTTTAAACTGAAACACCACCAAAAAGCCCCCCTACTTTTACCATCAGCTAAAAGTCCCTCATCTCAGCAGTATAACTGCAGAGTTGGCGGTCATCTTCAGACATGTCACATCCTGTTTCTGGCTCTGTATAAGTCACTGCCAAACAGTAGCAGGCATAGCAGCAGGCAGGTCTGATTCTGGCTTCCAGTGCACATGCTCCTGGTTGGTGATTACAGCCAGAATGGTAGAACTAGGGCAAAGATGGTGGCCATCGACCCAGCTGCACTACTCTGCAGTTAAATTGCTGGCTTGGGGGTCGAGGGAACGTTGAGCTGCAGGCATCATTGAAGATGGGGCGGAACTATTATGTAAACATGCATAGTGGAGCATTTTGTTCTTCTTCAAGTGTTGATGAAGACAAAAAAAAAAAAAAGCTGTGACATACAGGTGACTTTCCACAGAAAGATCAATAAACGTATATCTACTACTTGGTAAGGGTTATAAAGAAAGAGGGGTAAGGGTTTATAATAAATATAATGCTGTACAATATGCAAGCCATTACTGAATCACTGCTTGTAACCATTTTCAGAACCCAGCAACAAAGCTCAGTAATGCCACATTATCATCATCAATCCATCATTATGTGTTTAAAGTGCAATTATATTCTATGGCACTGTATCGCTTCTTTAGAATCTGATAACCTACATATGAGCAAAAGTAGCAAAGAATAGTGTTATCAGATTAAGCTACAGAAATGTTAATTTTCAGTTTGGATAATGTACTTACATATTCATCACAATCTCTGTTTCTTCTTTGTATTCGTTTTGTTTTTTTATTCTTGTGAAATGTCTTGATACTAATTAATGGAAGAAAAAATAATAGCAGTTAAAGAAAAGTTCTTGTCCAACCAGTCTCCAGGTGACACAAATAAATCAAAATTCATTTAGCTCCAGCACAGCAATGAACACAATTCTAAACACTAAGCAAAGGTAATTGGGAACCATGGAACAAGGTGTTACCTACAGTGACAGAAGCAACAATTGAAGACTTAAATTTGCTTAGCAGGTGTAGACTTTAAATTAAAAAAAAAAAAACACACACACACGCAATCATACAATGCAAAGACACAATTCAGTCAGAATAAAACTCTATGTAATCATAATTAGAGAAATACAGCCTAAACATGTCTTGTAGTGTGAAGGAAGCATTTTACTAGTTTATTTTATTGAGAAGTATAAATAAAACAAAAACTCAATACATACCGGCCAGGTAACACTGGGCTTAGTTCTGGAGCAGTATCTTCATTGGCAATTTCCTCACTTTCACTTGAGGATGTATCTGGTTTATGGTCAGAATCGGCAGCTTGATAACTCTCATACATTTCGGGTCTGTGTTGGAATAAAGAAAATATACAAAAAAGAAGAAATGTCATTAAGTGACCTTCTTATAATGACATGCCTGTAATGTGACAAGTATTATAGCAGTTGATAGAACCTAGTTTTTGCAATTTCTTTCTACATTTTAGACTGAAGATATTCTGTATACATTTTTAGGATAAAACACCCCAAATCTGCCCATATGCATACACCTATTTTAAAAGCTAGAGGCTGTGCACTATGACATTAGGAAAGATTTTTCTAATAGACCAACAGTGCTCCCAAATGTAATTTACAGGGCCAATATTTTTATTGGATGTTTAATGCAAGAACTTACATTGTTAAACTTACATTGTTACACTCATTAACTGGCTACTAGATTCCTCAGCAGAACTCTCCAAAGGCTCCTCTCTCATTGAATAGGTTCTTTTGGTGCCCCTGGTTACATCCCCATTCACAGACCATGTAGGTGTGTTCTCAAACACCTAATCAAACCAAAAGCTACATTAAAAAGACATACCAATTTGCAAAGAAATAGTATTTCAAATGTACAGTGAACAAAGCAGAGATACCAGGTACTGTATCTTTCATGTCCCTCTAAACAGGTATACATAAACTAACAAAACAAATACCTAAATTATGCCTGGATGCTCAAGGTAACATATTGATGATAAAAACAGAGATCAAGTTGGACTTTTGAGCAACTATCAGTATATCTGATAAAGGCTTTATAACAAAGCTGAGATGTTGAATATAGTTTAACTTACTGCACTGCCTTCAGAGAAGTAAATATTGCAAAGGACAATGTACCCAAATAAAAATGAAATACATATTGTAAAGTATTAAATATACAGTTTTAAATCCAATTAAATGTTCCATGTCTGTTTTCATTTTAATTTATTTGAGAAAGAGATTTGTTAATGGTACCTGTTCGGTGTTCTGTGGACTTTTAGGAACAGACAATTGGTTGTAGTTTCCAGTATTATCAATCATAAGTGGCCTAAAAAATATTAAAATTAATAAAAAGCTATGTAATAAACTTCAAGGTTGCATATATTGTACAAGAATACAAAATAAAACCTAAACACAAACTTCTGCATAATAATAGGTAACAAACCATAAAGTAGAAAAATCCTTTCTCCAGGGCTTGCGACAACATTTTCACAAACAAGATTTTTTTTTGTGGGTTGGAAGGTTGCTCTTCCTCATTAACTTTAAAGAAATAGCAAATTACCCACAAAAACCTGAAGATCCCAAAAATGCATGCAAAAGCCAAAAACACAAATAGTTAAGAAGAATGCCAAAATGTTGTTTTCCTGTTCGTGTTACTGGAAATTGCAAGAAACCACCCTTTCTCCATTTCAAGCTAGCTACTGCTCTCTGATGTGGTTAAATCATAATCATACTAATTGCTTGCCATAACTTAGTGTAAAAACTTATACTGCATGGGAAAAATGCATATAAGAATAAAACAGTAATTTTTTTGTGGAAGATAAGTTAGATGGGCATAGAAAGGGAAAATGTGGGAGGAAATTTGGTTGGGGGTACTGGTAAGGACGGGGAGGACCACATGTATTTACAAAATTCTCACGCTGGTTCCAGAATTAAAATGTATGTATCAAATGCAAGGAGTCTGACTGGTAAAATGAGAGAGCTGGAGGTGCTGGTGGGAAAATATAATGTGATTGGTGTGTCCAAAACATGGCTGAATGAGTCTCATGACTGGGCAGTTAATATCAGCGGCTATACTTTGTTTCGGAGGGACAGATGCAATAGAAAAGGATAAGGCGTATATCTGTTTTTAGGCAGGATTTAAAAGTTAATATAACGGAGGAGGTGGCGGCGATGTTAGAAAATGAGGGTGCCTAAGCCTTATGAGTGGAGCTTTTCACTGATTGCAAATTAATTGTAGGAGTATGTTCTAGACCCCATAGTGTTAGTAATGAGGAGGTTAAGCTCCTGATGCAAATAGGGAAAAGGAATGATAATGGGGGATTTTAATTACCCAGATATTGATTGGAGCAAGAGTACTGCCAGGACAGTTAATGGGAACACGTTTATAAACTTGTTACATGACAATTTTATGGCACAGGTTGTTGAAGAGCGAACCAGAAAAATGCTATACTGGATCTAGTGATCTCTAATGACCCAGAACGTATAGTAAATGTGCAAGTAAATGAACCCCTGGGGAATAGGGACCATAATGTAATCTTGTTTAATGTCTGGTGCAAAAAAAAAAAACCAAATACACACTGGGGCAACAAAAACTCAAGTTCAGAAAAACTAATTTTAGCTTATTAAGGGCTGCACTTCAGAGCATATAATGGGGCATTATGTTTTCTGCTAAAAACACAGAACAGCAATGGTTGTCATTTAAAATATTAAACCATTACTGTTCTCAATTTATTCCCTTAAGAAGTAAATGTGAAAGCACCAAGAACCACCCTATGTGGCTTTATATAGATGAAAAAGAAGTCAATAGGAAAGAAGAGAAAGACATTTAAAAACTACAAATCTAGGGAGACAGAAGCTGCATTTAACAGAAACACAATAATAAATGTTGTAAAACAGTAATCCAGAAGGCAAAGATGTGAAATGAGGATAGCATTGTGGCAGAGGCTAAGGCTAACCCCAAAAAGTTGTATAAGTATATTAATAGTAAAAAGATGCGGGTTGCGGGATTGGGGCTGTTCACACTAGAGAAGAAGTGTTTAAGGGGGAGATATTATAACTATGTATAAATATATAAGGGGATTGTACAAAACCTCTCTAATGCATTATTTACCAGTAGGTTCTTCCAGCTGACAATCCGATTAAAAGAAATTGAGGTTCCACGCAAATATTCGGAAAGGGATTTTTTTACAGTGAGAGCTATGAAGATGCAGAATTCTCTACCTGAATCAGGCTTGGAGGGGGTCGGATGGCTTTTTAGCAAATGAAGAAATGCAGTTGATCCAGGGTCTGGTCCGATTGCCATTTTAGAGTCAGGAAGGAATTTTTTCCCTCTGAGGCAAATTGCAGAGGCTTCAAATGGGTTTTTTGCATTCCTCGGGATCAAATAGCAGTTTATGTATAGACTTAAAAGTCTGAACTGGATGGACCTGTCTTTTATCAACCTGTCTTACTATGTTTTCCAGTGTACTTCCCCAGCATAAGTATATATTTTGACTGAAGGGACAAAAGTTATTATTCTAGCACCTGTACTTGATCTTAATGTTCTAAAGCAGTACTTACTCATGTGATGGCATTCTATCATATGACTGAGATGGTGCAACCTAAATACAAAAAAAAAAAAACGTAAAAATATGCTTTTATGTCAATATCTAGCAGTAAACCACTTTACAATATCTTTCTATATTACACCAAACATTTACTCAAGGATCAGTAAATGATACACATGTTAAAAAGCATCTAAATCAGCTTTTTCTACTGTTCATTAACAGAAAGAATGACCCCATAGTGCTTTCTGCGGATAGGAGCATTGACCCGGGGGGGGGGGATCAGATAAGAGATTATAATCGCTGTGGGGTTGTCTAACATGGCACCCCCCAATGATTAAAGCTTTCCTTCTCCTGGTAAACTGAACTTTGCAACAGCATCACCTGTTGGTCGGTTCTTTGGATTGTACAGTTGAGGAGAACATGTTTCAATGGAAAAAAAAGTACTCTTCTGATGTTACTCTAATGAGAAAAGAAATTAGAAACATCACTTGACCTTTCTCAGGTCTTTCCTGAGAAGAGCAGCATCAGAAGAGTTCTCAGTCTTCCTTCTGTACATATTCTCCTCAACTGTATAAGCAGAAGAACTGACAAGCAGGTGGTGCTGAGGTTACAAAATTCAATATACCGGTAATAGCAATTTATAACCAACTTTTTATACACAGAAAAAAAATAAATGCAAATTGAAAAAGTGCTTAGAATAGCACCCTGAGCAAGTCATTTGTTTTTAAAGGGGGTGTTCGCCTTTGGTTCGAATTGTTTTTTGTGAGTTATTTAGCTTTTTATTCAGCAACTCTCCAGTTTGCAATTTCCAAATTACCCTAGCAACCACTCATTTATTAGAATAAGAGACTGGAATATGAATAGGGGAGGGTCTGACTAGAAAGATATAAAAAAAGTAATAACAATATATTCACAACCTTACAAGAATTTGTTTTTAGATGGGGTCAGTGACCCCCATTTGAAAGCTTGAAAAGGGTCAAAAGAAGAAGGCAAATAATATTAAAAATTATATATTAAGACCAAATGAAAAGATGCCAAGCATTGACCATTCTATAACATAACAAAAGTTATAAAGGTGTATAAAGTTTAAAGGTGGTTCACCTTTAAATTTACTTTCAGCACAATATAGAGAGTGATATTTTGAGACAATTTGCAATTGGTTTTCATTTTTTTATTTGTGGTTTTTGATGTATTTAACTAATGATTTAGCAGCTCTTTAGTTTGCAATTTCAGCAATCTGGATTCTAGGGTCCAAATTACCCTAGCAACCATGCATTGCTTTGAATAAGACACTGGAATATAAATAGGAGAGGGCCTGAATATAAAGAGGAGTAACAATACATTTGTAGCCTTACAGAGCATTATTTTTTAGATGGGGTCAGTGACCCCTATCTGAAAGTTGGAAAGAGCCAGAAGAAGGCGTCAACTAATTCAAAAACTATAAAAAAAAGAAAAGTTGAAAACCACTTAGATTTAGCCATTCTATAACAAATCAAAGGGTAATCTAAAGGTGAACCACCCCTTTAAGGTTTACATAAACAGCAAGTAAGAGGAAAGTACGGTTGATCAGGCACATGTTACAAGAAAGTGTGTGTAGTAATGCATGGTACAGGCTGCTGGTGAGGGGCAGAGGGAGGGAAGAACCAAATGAGCATTTGAGCAAAACATGTTTATATATTGCCTCTTCCTATCATACTTGTTAACTGTTGCATCATTTAAAGAGATATTGTCATAGGAAATTTTTTTTTCAAAATGCATCAGTTAATAGTGCTGCTCCAGCAGACTTTTGCACTGAAATTCATTTTTTAAAAAAGAGCAAACTGAATTTTTCTTTAATTTAATTTTGAAATCGGACATCGGGCTAGACGTATTGTCAGTTTCCCAGGTGCCCCCAGTCATGTCACTTATGCTCTGATAAAGTTCAATTACTTTTTCTGCTGCACTGCAAGTTGGAGTGATATTGTCCCTCCCTTCCCCCCCAGCAGCCCATCAGCAGAACAATGGGAAAGCAACCAGATAACAGCTCCCTGCTAGATATAAGAACAGCACTCAATAGTAAAAATCCATGTCCCACTGCGACTCATTCAGTTACATTGAATAGGAGAAAGCACATGACCAGGCAAAATGACCAGAGATGACTGCCTATACAACAATATTACAACTAAAAAAAATGTTTCAGGAATGCAATTTTACATGGAGTGAATTGATTGCAGTGTAAATTTAGAAATAAAAACTACACCATAAAAATCATGACAGAATCCCTTTAAGGAGAATCCATGACAGAATAGCTGCTGTGAACTATAATTAATGGTTTTTAAAACCAAGATATATTGGATAACTGTACAGCAGCAACAATACTTTTATAGCTTCAATACCTGTATCTCACACACTGCAAATATGTGGAAAACCTAAAAGCAAATTTAGAAAAAATGTGTTCAGAACTTACAGTTTCATAGTCTGAAGGATTTGGGAATTGTTTCTGCCTCAATTCAAGGACTTCCTTCCACAGTGATTTGTTTTCCCTGATGAAAAAGAGCCATTTTTAGTTCATTTTAAGAAATAGTTTGTTTGCAGTAAATTAGATCAAGAATATGCAACAAAAACAAACGATATATATCTATATATCTAGATAGATATCTAGATAGATATCTAGATAGATAAGATAGATAAGATATAGATAGATATAGATATAGAGAGAGATAGAGAGATAGAGATAGAGAGAGAGAGAGAGAGAGAGAGAGAGAGAGAGAGAGAGACAGGGAATAAGTATTGAACACGTTTACTGAAATTTATTTAATACTTAGTAGAAAAGCCTTTGTTGGTAATGATAGCTTCAAGATGCATCCTGTATGGAGAAACTAGTCACATGCATTGCTTAGGTGTGATTTGGGCCCAATTTTTCACACATGTGGTCTTCAAACCTGGAAGGTCCAGGAGCCTCTTCTATGAACTCTGATCTTCAGTTCTTTCCATAGATTTTCATTTGGATTCAAGTCAGATGATTGACTGGGCCATTCTAGCAGCTTTATTTACTTGAAACCAATTGAGAGTTTCCTTGGCTGTGTCTTTGGGATCATGGTCTTGCTGAAATGTCCACCCTCGTTTCATCTTCAGCATCCTCATAGATGGCAGCAGATTCTTATCAAGAATGTCCCGGTAAATTTCTCCATTCATCCTTCCTTCAATTATTTGAAGTCTGCCTCTACCATATGCTGAAAAACAGCCCCACCCATGATGTTCCCACCTTGAAACTTAACTGTTGGCATTGTGTTTTTGGGTGATGTGCAGTAGCATTTCTCCTCCAAACATGGTGTGTGCAATGACATCCAGAGAGTTACATTTTAGTCTTATCTGACCAGACTATATTGTCCCAGAATTTCAGTGTCAACATGCTTTGTCTTCAGCAGTGGAGTCCTGCATAGTGAGCGTGCATAGAGGCCATGTTGAGTGCATTACTTATTGTTTTATTTGAAACAACTGTACCTGCTAATTCAAAGTATTTCTGAAGCTCTCCGTGAGTGATCATTGGCTCTTGGATAACTGTTCTGATTATTCTTTTGACTCCTATGTCAGAAATCTTGTGAGGAGCACCTGGTCGTGGTCGGTTTAGTGTGAAATGATATTCTTTCCACTTCTGGATTATGGGTCCAACCGTGCTCAGTTTAGAAATACCTCTGTAACCAATGCCATCAGTATTTTTTGCAACAATAAGGTTGCGAAGGTCTTGAGAGAGCTCCTTACTTTTACCGATCATGAGATGCTTCTTGTGTGATATCTTGGTAATGAAAACCTTTTTATAGGCCATCAAATAGGGTTAAACCACCTGATATTAATGTGCACTGATAGGGGGCAGGATTGCTTTCTAAAAACTGACAGATTTCAGCAGGTTTCTTGGCTTTCCATGCCATTTTTGCACCTCCTTTTCTTCATGTGTTCAATACTAATATATTTATTAAAGATCGAGCTTTGTTTCCCCCAAAAAAATTAGTTTCACTTAAAAACGACTCAGATTTTTCAGGCTAAAATTTTTTTTATTATGCCCGAAGTTGCTAAAAGCCCAAATCCAAAAATACCCCAGCTAAAACGTGTCGAGGTCATGTAGACGTCATGTAGACGTCAATGGCAGAGGTTCCTTTAACCATTTGAATATGTTTTTGCCTACATGATTTTCAGGTTTTTTACGGGGGTTTGTGCTCGAAAACTTGATAAATTCAATTATTCAAGGTTTTTTAGCCTTTAAGTTCGAGGTATTCGAGTATTTTCCCCAATTGCATTCAATCGAGTTTTTTACATTTGGGTTTTTCATAAATAAGCAAACTTCGAGTTGTGAGTTTATTTGCGGTAGAAAAAACCTCACAAACTTGACCTTTGATAAATAACCCACTTAATTTATGGAATTATTTGTTTTGTTTTCTTGTATGTGTGGATTACACCGACATCTGGCATTCAATCGAGTTTTTTACATTTGAGTTTTTCATAAATAAGCAAACTTCGAGTTGTGAGTTTATTTGCGGTAGAAAAAACCTCACAAACTTGACCTTTGATAAATAACCCACTTAATTTATAGAATTATTTGTTTTGTTTTCTTGTATGTGTGGATTACACCGACATCTGGTGTAAATTTCATGTCACACAGTCCATTTCAATCAATTTGAAGAAGTTGGAACTATTCATTAAAATTTTTTTTTTTAACTCTTTACCTCTTTAAAGATTCCACAGTAGACTCAATTACATCCTGTCTTCCCTGCAACTGATGAAGGAATGCTAATATCTTGTGATTATCGTCTGGCACATTTTTACCTTCTTCAATTCGAGGAACAGGAACCTGGCAATTTGCAATAAATTAAACAGTTTACCATGTAATTCTGTCTAGCTGTGTGAATGAAAATACTTGTGTAAAAAAGCATAATTACAAAAGCACTTTAATGGTTTTCTAATAAACATGTTTATTTAATTTTGTACATTCAGAGATATGCATGTATATGAAAAGCCAAGATCTGTTACCTTCCTTTTAATCTTAGAAAGTAGGTCTTCATGGCCTTGCTTGAAAAATGCGTGCTGATATCTGCCTGAACAATACTTCTCTTGCTTAACCACACCAGGTTCTTCATTTACAACTTTATGAAAGCCATCTGAAAAAAAAATTAATTGCACTAAAATAGTTCAGACATGTGGGTATAACAAATTTTCATTCTACATACCAAACAAACCAAGGATTGCTTTACTTCTATATCAGTACCATCCAAGCTTCTATATCACTGCCATATTTTTTTTATACTGCTTCCTAACTAAAGAGCTGAAGAAATTGAATCATAAAAATCTATCTATGGCAACTTTTTGCTACCTGCATCAGTTTAGCATGTAGTTTGCTACTCCATCTATTCCAGTTTTTAACTAAATAAAAACTCAAAATAAAAGAATAGCTGAATCAGTACAAACAACAGCATATTTATTTGGATCAGGTAAGGGAAGGAATACTTACACCAATTGAGCTGCCGTACAAAGCTAGCCATGTTGCTATGTTTAAAATGCTTGGGCAAGATGTCTTTTGCAAAGCTTTCTTCATCCACCACAATAAAGCTATTTCCATCCTGTAACCAAACACAAAAACATTGGCATCAAAAATCCTATTGCGCTCAACAAGAACTTAACCTATGGGACACAACTGCTATAAAAATGCAACTAAGCACCCCAACTACAGATTTAGGACCCTGTTTTGCTATACAGATTTCAGACCAGGCTGCACCCCAGCAGATTTTAGCCCCTGGCTAGCAGGAAACGTATTTACTCTCAATGCCTTCTTGGCAGACCAGAAGGTAATATCATCCCAACAATGTAAAGAGACAAATAACATCGTACATGCAGACAAATCAGACATTATGTGGAAGCTGCCCTAAAAATCCAAACAAACCAAACGCTGACCTATTTTGAAAGTATCTGCCAAAAACACTCCTACCCGCCACACTTCATCTCCTCCTTATATAGAAGCCTTGCATCAGACACCACTGATACGTACCAGCCCTATATGACAAAATGGGAGGAAGACTTTGGTTTCACAATCACTGAAAAAACCTGGTCATATATATGGGACGCGGCCAAAAAAACATCCATATGTGCAACCTCTAGCGAGAGAGCATACAAGATCATATTCCGATGGTACTATACCCCCACACACATTAGTGAACTAAGCGGCAATGCAGAACTTGCAATCTGCTTCAGAGGGTGTGGGGAAAGGGGATCCTTCCTACATACTTGGCAGACCTGCACAGTAGCCCAGGAATTCTGGAGAATGCTAGCGACCATGCTCTCCAAGGTTTTCCATTGTACCATACAAGCAGCCCCCCCATACATTTCTTCTGGGCATGAGAGTCAGAACCCTACAAAACACAAACTGGAAAAAACACAAATTCCTGGTCTGCAAACACGAATGTCTAAGGGGAATTGGATCAGAGCAATGGAATCAATCAGAGACACTCTCCTGGACAAAGATTATGAGGGGGTGTTGGAGTGGTACCCATGGACCCAGCACCTGGAAAGCCTTCACCAGAAAGCTGAATAACAATTCTTTACCTTTCTTTTCTCCTTCACCTCTCTAACTCCCATCTTCCCTTTCCTCCCCATCCTTTCTACCTCCTTATAGCGGTCACCCCCCTTCCCCCCGTATGTTCTCCCACTGATACATAAAGGCACAGCTGACGAAAGATAGAACAAGCCTCCAATAGAAGCAGTCAAACTACAATAACTAAACTATATGATGTACAGTGTGAACATATTCAGTGGTGATAGCATGTAATTTTTACAATTTTAACTCATTCTTGAACTTTTGCTGTGGCAAAGAAAAGTAATAACATTTTAAAAAATCCTATTCGGACTGGCACTGTGAAGTTTATCTTCAAAAACGATTATGTAGCACAACGTTGTCCAACTTTTTCCATTTGGGAGCTGACTGGAAGAAAGCGGACATAAATTGCTGTGATACTGACAATTTCATTTTTTTTGGGGGGGGTCCATATTATCCTGCTTTGTGAGATGTCCCCCTTTATTTTGAAACAGTAGGTAGGCTAGAATGCAGCCTCACAATAAAAAGACAGCTAAAGGGGTTTACCATATGCTGCTTTGAACTTTGTGTGGCATAGTTAAAGAATTAAACTGAAAATGTAAAATCCACAACAGTGCAGTGCGACAGCCAGTGCCATAGATTTTATAAGCTAAAGAAGGTAGCAGTTAGAATGCAATTCTTTAAATAAAACTGCTAGATTTGGTACACAGCTTGCAATGCTGTCTATTCATAAAAATGACACACTAAAGCATCATAATTACAATGATCTCTACTATAACTAACGTTTTCTGCTTCAATTTTGACTCAACCAACACTCTATAAAAAAAAAAAGAGAGACGTTATGTGCTGTACCTTAGGCTGCCTCTCTGCTCCACTGCACAGATTAGTCTAGCATGGTCAAATAAGATCGGAAAATAACACTCAGAACTTCAAATATTTTAACAGCTTTCAAATGACACTGTGCTCGTTTGGCCCATAACCCTATGTATGCCACCAGTGGTCAGCCATTAGCCATTCACTCTTTACTAACGGGGCTGGAAGAATAACCTATGGCTGCTATGACTCCGCTGTGTTTGGTCCCCAGCCCACCCACCTCTTCTTCTTTCACCCCATTCTTGCCTGACTCCAGGTGATGTAGTCCGTGTTTATCGGGTCCTCTACCAAAGACCAGATTTTGGTAAGGAATTTCGGGACACTAGAACTAGGCCTCATCCTTGAAGTGTTCCAATATATTGTTCTCAGCTGATGCCCTGGACTCGCTGCCTGTTGTCTCAGGCCATTTACATGGTACACACTCACACTGAACCATACACACACACAGATAGCCCTGCCCCTATCACCACTCCCCTTTGACGACATAAGGCTACTGACCAATCACGACACACGCACACGTTGTTTATTATTCTTTTTTTTCTCTTGCTAAGCTTTATCGGTAAGACAACCGAGGCACGTCATGAACACAGATTGCTGCGCATGATACTAACGAACTATTGCTGTAAGGGTGCACGTAAAGCCAAAAGCAAAGCGTTAGTAATAAGCGAGAGAGATAGGTTTCTATTGTTCCTAGGCCTGTATAGTGTGAGTCTCGTCTTTGATAGGCTGCTGCGCCTTGTTTTACTTATAATCATTGTTCGTAGTGTAACTGAAGCGTATCTATAGTCAAGTTACCTGGTCTTATGACCGTGTTTGCTAGGGTTACCACCTGTACCGTTTTGACCAATTCGGTTTTTTTACATTATTTTTTTCAGGAGAAACTGAGCTTTCTAAATCTGCCTGAGTTTTCATGTATTTCCACTTCTGGAAAAAGATTTATAGCACTAAATACAAAAAAAATGAAAAATTTCTATTTTTCACAATATATGAATTTATACCAGAAAAATATTTCATTTTATGAATGAAAATCCAACTGATTTGGAAAGCCTCATATCTCTCAAACGTGCCAATACCAGATATGTATAGTTTTAGGCAGATTTAGGACTTCTGTACAGCAAAAACTCCAGGCAGTATATTACCGAATTTTGAAAGCAGAAGGCAGAAAATGGCATACTTTAGATTCCAAGGCCACAAAATCCTGAAACATTAGATTTACCCCAGAAACCCATATATTTTTGAAAAGTACACATTCTGCTGATTCCAAAATGGGTAACTATGTCTCTCTACTCCTAACTACCAAACATCAAAGCTTGTCTGAACGTAGTGTTTTTTAAAAAAATGTATAAAAATTCAGAAAAATCACTTCAAAGGTTTCATTTTGCTGCTCCGCATATCCCACACTGTATTAGGTACCAAGAAAAAGCACCCTGAATATGATTGCCAGGGGTCCACGGAACAGTTTGATGCCCATTGTGCATAGCTTTACCAATTTATCTGGCATTTACAGACCCCAATATGAAGTTAGCACATCCAAATTGTCCAGGACTTAACTTCAGCTACTGAAAAATCAGCACATTGACTGCATTTTTTGTGGGGTAAAAACACAAAAATATATGTTTACCCCCCCCAAAACCATATATTTTTGGAAAGTACACATTCTACCGAATCTAAAATGGGTACCCATGCCTTTCTGCTCCAAACTACCAAGTCGCAAGGCTTTTCCAAAATGATCGGTTTTGGTGAAATATCTGAAAATTGCCTCAAAACATCAACTTTCCAGCACCATATTGCCCACGAATCATTACGTACCAAGAAAACGCACCCTAAATATGATTGCCAGGGGTCCACTGAACAGTTTGGTGCCCAATGTGAATAGGTTTACCAAAGTATCAGGCATTTAGAGGCCCCAAAATGAAGTTAGCGCATACAAATAGTCCTGTGGGTAACTTCAGCTAATGAAAAATCAACACATTTACTGCATTTTTTGTGGGGTAAAAACACAAAAATATATGTTTACCCCCAAAAACCATATATTTTTGGAAAGTACACATTCTCCCGAATCTAAAATGGGTACCCATGCCTTTCTGCTCCAAACTACTGAGTCGCAAGGCTTTCCCAAATTTGTCGGTTTTGGTCAAATATCTGAAAATTGCCTCAAAGCTTCAACTTTCCATGGTGCATAGGTTTACCAAAGTATCAGGCATTTAGAGGCCCCAAAATGAAGTTAGCGCATACAAATAGTCCTGTGGGTAACTTCAGCTAATGAAAAATCAACACATTTACTGCATTTTTTGTGGGGTAAAAACACAAAAATATATGTTTACCCCCAAAAACCATATATTTTTGGAAAGTACACATTCTCCCGAATCTAAAATGGGTACCCATGCCTTTCTGCTCCAAACGACTGAGTCGAAAGGCTTTCCCAAAATTGGTGGTTTTGGTGAAATATCTGAAAATTGCCTCAAAGCTTCAACTTTCCAGCATCATATCACCCATGAATCATTACTTACCAAGAAAATGCACCCTAAATATTATTGCCAGGGGTCCACTGAACAGTTTGGTGCCCATTGTGGATAGGTTTACCAAAGTACCTGGCATTTAGTGAGCCCAATATGAAGTTAGCAAATCCAAATTGTCCTGGACTTTACTTCAGCTACTGAAAAATCAACACATTTACTGCATTTTTTTGTGGGGTAAAAACACAGAAGAATAGGTTTACCCCCCAAAACCATATATTTTTGGAAAGTACACATTCTACCGAATCTAAAATGGGTACCCATGCCTTTCTGCTCCAAACGACTGAGCCGCAAGGCTTTCCCAAAATAGTCGGTCTTGGTGAAATATCTGAAAATTGCCTCAAAGCTTCACATTTCCAGCATCATATCGCCCATGAATCATTATGTACCAAGAAAAAGCACCCTAAATATGATTGCCAGGGGTCCACTGAACAGTTTGGTGCCCATGGTGCATAGGTTTACCAAAGTATCTGGCATTTAGAGGCCCCAAAATGAAGTCAGCGCATATTCAGCTACTGAAAAATCAACAAATTGACTGCATTTTTTGTGGGGTCAAAACACAGAAATATATGTTTACCCCCAAAGCCATATATTTTTGGAAAGTACACATTCTACCGAATCTAAAATAGGTACCCATGTCTTTCTGCTCCAAATGACAGAGTCGCAAGGCTTTCCCAAAATTGGTGGTTTTGGTGAAATACCTGAAAATTGCTTGAAAGCTTCAACTTTCCCAGCATCGTACCGTGCATGTATCATTACCAGCATAAAGCATCCTAAATATGAATGTGGGGGGTCTACTAAACAGTTTGATGCCCAATATGCATAGATTTACCAAACTATGTTGCATACAGAGACCCCCAAATCCAAATAGGGCATATGAATTTTCATGTATGACACTTAATATAAGCACCCGGTATGTGTATTATGTGCCATGAGACCCCCTACCAGTATGGAGACCCTAGAAACCCATATATTTTCCGAAAGTATACATTCTGATGAATCTAAAGCAGGTAATGACATCTTTCTACTGCAAACTACCAAACCGCAAAGCTATGCTAAACATAACGCTTTTTTTGAAATTTCTCAAAATATATATAAAAAATTTCTCACATTTTGTAACGTACCAGTAAAAGGCATCCTAAATATGAATGCCAGGGGTGTACTGAACAGTGTGATGCCTGATATGAAAAGATTTACTAAACTAGGTGGCATACAGAGACTCCCAAATGAAAATAGTACATATGAATTTTCACGTATCACACGCTGACTGCTACAATAAAAGCACCCAGTACGTGTATTATGCACCATAAGACCCCCTAACAATATGGAGACCCTATAAAACCATATATTTTCAGAAAGAACACATTCTGACGAATCTAAAGCAGGTAATTATATCTTACTACTGCAAACTACCAAACCACAAAGTTATGCTAAACACAACATTTTTTTTCGAATTTCTAAAAATAGTCACAAAGCTTGCATTTTACATTATATACCCCACATTTTGTAACGTACCAGCAAAAGGCATCCTAAATATGAATGCCAGGGGTGTACTACCAAAAAAAAAAGTATGGAGACCCTAGAAAACTATACATTTTCCAAAAGTACACATTCTGATGAATCTAAAGCAGGTAATAACATCTTTCTACTGCAAACTGCCAACCTGCAAAGCTATGCTAAACGTAACAGTTTTTATGAAATTTCTAAAAATAGTCACAAAGCTTGCATTTTACCCATTATATACCCCACATTTTGTAACGTACCAGCAAAAGGCACCCTAAGTATGAATGCCAGGGGTCTACTGAACAGGTTGATGCCTGATATGCATAGATAAACCAAACTATGTCGCGCACAGAGACCCCCAAATGAATATATAGCAGACAAAATTTACATGGGCAAAACGAAGTAACAAAGAACAGAGCCAAATGGTATAAAATCAGTAAAATCCAACAAAACCACAAAAATCAATGGATTTTTTTTTTAGCCTAATGTAATTAGCAGTCAGAATCAAAGTTCGATTATTTTAGCATGGCTAAATAGGTTTTACGCATAGAAATAAGCGAACAACACCTACACAAAACTGAAAATGAAATAAAATGGCTAAAGATGCAATAAAAATTCACCAATATCACTGAAATTGCAATATAGTCATCGAAATAACATACAAAAGGTATTGCGCAGTGCAATTAGCAAATACGCTATTCGCAATGGCAAAAAAACAGTTTTTACAGCCAAAAAAACAGACAATGCAATAAAAGAAAAAAAAACACAAAATAGTGTATGTGTGCGTACAATAGGCAAATTTGTGTTGTATGCATGTTGAATGCGTGTTGTATGCGTATGCAAGCGTGTGTAAGTGCTGTGAATATGTGTGACCCCCCCAAAATTGAATTTATGTGTGTGTAAGTGTGAATGTAAGTGTATTAGTACAATAAATGTGTGTTTGTGTGTGTGGGGGGGCACTAACCTGGGGTGGCAGGCTGTTAGTAGTCCAGGAGGGCTGGAGGCAGACTTGGAACATTTGGAGACCGTTTTCTTTTTTGGCCCTGGTGAGTAGGCGGGGCTTGATGATCAGGATGCGCAGGCAGCAGCAGGGCACCTCTATTTTCCTTGCCTGCTGCTGCCTTGGGGCCCCTGGGCGATCACGCCCCAGGGGCCACTTGTTCCCCACTTCCGCTCATTGCCTAGGGGCTGGGGGACGAGTTGGAACGGCGCAATCGGCTTTATAAGCCGCTCCTCCGTTCAGTAAATGCAGGCAGCAGCAGAGCACGCACATTTCGCGTGCCTGCTGCTGCATTGGGGCCCCTGGGCGATCGCGACCCAGGGGCCCATATTTCCCCGCCTAGGCTCGTTGCCTAGGGGCTGGGGATCCTGCTGGGCACACTAGGAATGGAGCGAGTGGCTTGTAAAGCCACTCCTCCGTTCTGAAAGTGCAGGCAGCTGCAGGGCACATATGCTGCATGTGCCTGCTGCTGCCATGGGGCCCCTGGGCGATCGCGACCCAGGGGCCACTTGTTCCCCGTCTAGGCTCGTTGCCTAGGTGCTGGGGAACAAGTCGGAACGGAGAGAGCGCTTCTCCATTCCCAAACCTGCAAATGCTGCAGAACGTAGATCTGTGGCATTTCAAGTTACTTTGCCACAGAACGTAGATTCTACGATCTGGCATTTAAAGGGTTAAGTACTAAGATACTACTCACCTTTCTTATTATTACAGATACATAAAAAAAGCAAATCTATCAAAAATAAGAATATTTTTTCTAAATTAGCATTGCTGTATTTTAGAGCTTTCTGGATAACTGATTTCTGTATAACCAGTAAACCCCCGATTCTCTAAAGAATCGTTAATGAAAGAATGGTAACAACAGTGAGGCAGCAAAATGCGATGGGTGCTGATTCACTCTCCATCCCCAGGCAGCAACTGGCGACGCTAATTTGTGGGGATGTAGAGTGAATCTGTGCCGATTGCTTGTTGTTACCTATCTGCTATTAGAATTCTTAAATTTTGAGTTTATTGGTAGTAAAGTGTTACTGAAAAATTTCTTTATAAACAACATTTTTGGTGAAAATGTTCTCCTGTCCTTGAATGAGTTCTCCCTGGTGAGGTGTACTTAAAATCTTGACTTTAACATCAGATGAACGCTGCACTCTTGAAAATGCAACATAAAGTTGACCATGACCAAACACAGGCTCAGATAGGTAAATGCCGACTTTATCCAATGTTTGTCCTTGTGATTTGTTGATTGTCATGGCAAATGCAGCCTTA
This sequence comes from Xenopus laevis, assembly GCF_017654675.1. Lineage (NCBI taxonomy): Eukaryota > Metazoa > Chordata > Amphibia > Anura > Pipidae > Xenopus > Xenopus laevis. The sequence continues at coordinate 67,494,671 of NC_054379.1, read as the reverse complement.
ATGGGGAATTGTCGTTGTTTAAGTTTAAAAGGTAATTCCTGGTCAGAACTGGTAAGGTCAATTCTGGGAATCAAAATGGTATCACCGCTATGGGATCCTGTAAGCACTTCTGCCTTGATAACATTTTGTCTCATGGTCTTCACAACCAACCGTGTACCGTTACATAAACCTTGCTTAGTGTTAAGGTTTCTTAACAGCATGACTATTGTTCCTACTTTGAGTATTAGATTGTGTTGTGGTAATCCAGCAGGGTTGATAGTGTTTAAATATTGTAATGGGAAATTAAGTTTCTCACTTTCGTCTTCAGAATCAATACAGTCTGTACTCAGAAAGACACAGCTTTGTCCAGGAAGTAATGCAATCACTTGGTTGTTTATCATGTCAACATCAATATTTTTGGAGATAATATAGCCCGTTTTGCTAATAATGGTATCTGGTCTAATGACAGTTTATTAACTGGTGTGACAGAGGCAGTGGAGTAGCTGCCGGCACTGGTGACAGAGGCAGACAGTTTATTAACTGGTGTGACAGAGGCAGTGGAGTAGCTGCCGGCACTGGTGACAGAGGCAGTGGAGTAGCTGCTGGCAGTCGGCACTGGTGACAGAGGCAGTGGAGTAGCTGCCGGCACTGGTGACAGAGGCAGACAGTTTATTAACTGGTGTGACAGAGGCAGTGGAGTAGCTGCCGGCACTGGTGACAGAGGCAGTGGAGTAGCTGCTGGCAGTCGGCACTGGTGACAGAGGCAGTGGAGTAGCTGCCGGCACTGGTGACAGAGGCAGACAGTTTATTAACTGGTGTGACAGAGGCAGTGGAGTAGCTGGTGGCACTGGTGACAGCGGCAGTGGAGTAGCTGCTGGCAGTCGGCACTGGTGACAGAGGCAGTGGAGTAGCTGCCGGCACTGGTGACAGAGGCAGACAGTTTATTAACTGGTGTGACAGAGGCAGTGGAGTAGCTGGTGGCACTGGTGACAGAGGCAGTGGAGTAGCTGCTGGCAGTCTGCACTGGTGACAGAGGCAGTGGAGTAGCTGCCGGCACTGGTGACAGAGGCAGACAGTTTATTAACTGGTGTGACAGAGGCAGTGGAGTAGCTGCCGGCACTGGTGACAGAGGCAGTGGAGTAGCTGCTGGCAGTCTGCACTGGTGACAGAGGCAGTGGAGTAGCTGCCGGCACTGGTGACAGAGGCAGACAGTTTATTAACTGGTGTGACAGAGGTAGTGGAGTAGCTGCCGGCACTGGTGACAGAGGCAGTGGAGTAGCTGCTGGCAGTCGGCACTGGTGACAGAGGCAGTGGAGTAGCTGCCGGCACTGGTGACAGAGGCAGACAGTTTATTAACTGGTGTGACAGAGGCAGAGGAGTAGCTGGTGGCACTGGTGACAGCGGCAGTGGAGTAGCTGCTGGCAGTCGGCTGGTGACAGAGGCAGTGGAGTAGCTGCTGGCAGTCGGCACTGGTGACAGAGGCAGTGGAGTAGCTGCCAGCACTGGTGACAGAGGCAGACAGCTTATTAACTGGTGTGACAGAGGCAGTGGAGTAGCTGCCGGCACTGGTGGTGTGACAGAGGCAGAGGAGCGCCGCCATTACACAAACTCACAGAGGAGTAGCAACATGGCCGATGGTGCGTGCTGATTGGGCAGTGCGGTGCCGCCCACTCTCCCAGCAAAGAAGAGGTGGCGGGAGGCAGAAGGAGACAGCGGTAAGAGTGAGGGGGACGGTGTCTGGGGAGCCTGAATCTGCCGCCAGCACAGCGCATATGCCTCCTTCCTAACCTATGTCCGGCGTGTCTTTCAGCTGACACACCGGGCACTCACAGAGGAGTAGCAACATGGCCGCCCAGCAAAGAAGAGGCGGCGGGAGGCAGAAGGAGACAGCGGTAAGAGTGAGGGGGATGATCTTATGCCAGCAACCTATGTCCGGCGTGTCTTTCTGCGCGCGCATCTTTCCTAGCCTTTCAGCTGAAGATGCGCGCGCCGGGCATGAGTGAGGGGCCTCCCCGACACGCCGGGCATGAGTGAGGGGGACGGTGTCTGTCTGAATCTTCTGGCAGCTGGCAGCAACCTATGTCCGGCGTGTCTGTCTGCGCGCGCATCTTTGCTAACCTTTCAGCTGAAGATGCGCGCGCATCTGCCTCCCCGACACGCCGGGCATAGAAACAACCTTCGTTTAGTATATAGGATAGATCTCATACCTATAATTAAAAGATTGGGACATATAGACAGAGTTGCCATCTGTGTGATTTTGAACTGGGCATCAACACTTTAAAACATTGCGAAAGCTGGATAGAAATTCAGCAAGTTGCATCTAAGTGATGCAATAACCTTGTCCTGGTGTCATAATTCCACCAACATCATTGTGTCCGCCTCTGATGGGCACATCATGCCTATTTCTACATCACTGCCCCGCCCCCAATGTTATCTGCCAAAACCCCGTGTTCTGGTTTAGCCATCAGCAAAGGTGGCACCCCTAGTGTTTGACTCGCCAACTTGGTTACTAAGAAGTGCACTTGGTACTGTGGTCAACAGAGCCTCCACTTGAGAAGCCATGTTAATATGCTGTCATAAGATTACTAATAGCAGCAGGTGACTAATCTCCAAGTGAATTGCTGCATATGCTTTTACTACTGGAGATTTACATTATTTCTGTGGTAAAACATAAGCAACTATTTCTTGATTCAAAATCGTCCAATGTTTCCTTGTGATGCAACTTCAGGTGTATGTGCTATCAGTACAGCCTTGCAACATACATTTATTAGAAGTGTCCCTGAATTTTCAAGTGATCTAGTAACCATAGTTTACATCTCTTTGAAGAGCAGAGGAGAAAATAGTAACATAGTAATGTAGGTTGAAAAAAAACACACTGTCACGGCCGGCACCCGATACCAGAACAAATGCCAAGCACCCTGGTCTCGGCTCAGCTTCACCAGTAGTGTGACCACCGTTGGGCTTCGGGAGGAGCCCTCAGCTTACTTGGGTGCCACCTGGACTTAACGAGGGGTGCAAGGCGAGATGTTCTGGCTGGCAAAGGGGCACGGCTGATAGCAGAGTCTTTAGGCCGAAGGTCACGGTACAAAAGGTCAAGGCAAGCGGATGGTCAGACAGGCTGGATCGAGGCAGGCGGATATCAGAATCGTCAGAAAGGCAAAGGGTCAAAACCAGGTGATCAATCAGATAGGTTGAGGCAGAATCGGAGTCAAATAACAGGCAGAGGTCTAACCAGAACGTCAAACAGGAGGATTAAGCAGAGTCAAGGTCGGTTTCAGGCAAGGGTCAGGTTCCAGAGATCAGAATAGTCAAACAGGCAGGCAAGGGTCAAAACAGATAATCAGGATCAGATTTATGCAGAATAGCAACAGCTAAAGCACCAGGAACAAATCCTATCACGGGCAATGACAAACAGTGGGAATGGCCCTTTAGACCACCAGGGTAAGATTTTATTACACACGTTCATCAAGTTCAAACTTTTAACTCTATTTTAACCTGCCTAACTGCTAGTTGATCCAGAGGAAGGCAAAAAAACCCATCTGAAGCTTCTTCAATCAGCCTCAGAAGGGGGAAAAAAATCCTTCCTAACTCCAAAATGGCAACCGGACTAGTCCCTGGATCAACTTGTACTATGAGCTATCTTCCATAATCCTGTATTCCCTCACTTGCTAAAAAGCCATCCAGCCCCTTTCTTAAAACTAAACAGAATATTCACTGGTGTAAGCCCTTACTTTGAATGCAAATTCTTCAGTATCTTGTCCCTTGCTCCCATCCAAAGCAGAACATCAATCAAAGAAAAGGTGGGAAACAGATACCATAGGTGCAGAGAACTGCTGCTGAAGTGCCTTTATTGACCACACAACATGTTTTGAGCTACATGAGCTCTTTCTTAAAGCTAACTAATGTATCAGCCTGTATGACTGATTCAGTGAGAGAATTCCACATCTTCACAACTCTCACTGTGAAAAAAATATATTTAGGCAGAACCTTCTTTCTTCTATTCGTAATGGGTGACCTTGCGTCAGCTGGAAAGACGTACTGTTAAATAAAGCATTAGAGAGATTATTATATGATCCCCTTATATATTTACACATAGTTAAACATCTCCAATTTGGCCAGTCTATTCTCATAGCTAAGATTTTCCATACCTTTTACCAGCTTAGTTGACCTTCTCTGTAACAGCTCTAATTCAATAATGTCCTGTTTGAGCACTGGAGACCAAAACTCTACGGCATATTCTAGATGGGGCCTTACCAATGCTCTATACAGTGGAAGAATGACCTCTTCCTGCCGTGAATCAATGCACCTTTTAATACAGCGCAACACTGATACATTACTTGCAATATGCTTCCCTAAGTCATTAATGAACAAGTTAAATAAAAGTCGACCCAATGTGAGCTCTGAGGGACCTCACTAAGAACCTTACTCCAAGTAGAGAATGTACCATTAACAACCACCATCTGTACTCGATCCTGTAGCCAGTTCCCTATCCATGTGCAAACTACTTCATTAAAGGAATTGTTCAGTGTAAAAATAAAAACTGGGTTAATAGCTAGGCTGTGCAAAATAAAAAATGTTTCTAATATAGTTAGTTAGCCAAAAATGCAATGTATAAAGGCTGGAGTGGTTGGATGTCAAACATAATAGCCAGAACACTACTTCCTGCTTTTCCGCTAAAACATTATGCAACGTAACACAACTTGTGTCATATACATGCTTAAGTGCCCTTGTGGTCAAGTTTACGTAGGCCAAACTTCCCATGCTGTTAAAGAACGAATTAAAAAACACAAGGGGAATATATGCAACTTTAAATCCAATACTGCAACTGATACCCCTGTATCTCACCACTTCAATATTCATAAACATAATGCAAATAATGTTAAAATGTTTAGTACTTGAAGTAATTGACAATCCACAGAGAGGTGAAAATAAGTAACAATTGTTACTACAGAAAGAAGCAATATGGATCAAAATATTACATAGCTTGTATCCAATAGGTATGAATGACCATTGAAGTATTGCTAGTTTTTTATAGACTGTTAAATACAACTGTATCAGTCTGCTAAACTTTCTTTTGTTCTCTTTACAGTGAGAAAGAATTGACGCTGCCTACTTTTTCTGAATAAAAATAGCATACCTGGTCCTCATGAACAGCACATGGGTAAGACACAGGTTCTAATGGCAGCATATTGTTGTAGTTTTTTGTAACTTAACACCCTTTCTTTTGCATAAAATGCTAAATTAAATGTAAATTTAAATGTGAACTCATGTAATGTATAAATGTTATCATGCCTTGTTCATGATTTGAGTTTAAATATTTATATGGACTCTAGTAGGCTTTTTTAGCAGTACGGGGGACAAGTGCTAACGGATTCTGGAAATTGACTTAAAAACACACAAATTGAACTTTGATTGTAAATAAAAACTTTGCTTTGAACTACACAAGTTGAAGAGGCCAGGCTGTAAAGGATTCCCCACAGCAGCTGCCTCCTACTCACTTTGAGTTCACCTATGATGTTGAAGGGGGTGGGGTTAACACACCTTTAAATATTTCTGTGTGACTGATTTGTATTGTCACACTTGAGAAAGAGCCCACAGCTAGAAATGTAAATAATGTAGCAGCATAGTTCCTGCATTGGCGTAACTGTTCACGAATATATTAATTGTTATTGCAACTTCACTTTATCTGAGGACATAAAGTCTGGGAACTGGATATCAGATTAATTAATTAAGAAACCACAACCTGATCCACCAATTCCACCATTAAATGGAAAGATGAGCATTTGGATAATCATCACATAATAGTGCACTACTAGGATGCCTGGGACTTGATACGCAGGATCGGACTGGGAGTAAAGGGGCCCACCAGTGGCCCATTAACGACTGCCCCCCAAATGTTTCCTCACCAGAAATGTAGTAGGAGCAGGCAGATCAAATGTAGCTTCTTATAACTAGCAGCTGAAAAAACAAGAAGAATCAATAACCAATCGATTCAGCACAGCCAGGATCAGTACTGTCCACAGACCACAGCAGCTCCCTCCTTGACATGCCTCTCTCTGATGCCCCTTCGTGAAGAATGCGGCCAGTCAGAAGATGCGCACAACACATTGGGGCTCAGTTATCAACACTGGGCAAATATGCCCATGGGCAGTTACCCATAGCAACCAATCAGTGAATAGCTTTTTAAAGCCAGCTGCAAGTAGAACAATGAATGCAGCAATATGATTGGTTGACATGGGTTACTGCCCATGGGCAGATTTGCCCGGTGTTGCTAAATGACCCACTGTGAGACGTGTTGTGCGCAACAGCGGTCCAGAGCGCAGCAGGGAGCGGGGAAAATTAAAGAGCAGCCCAGGTGTAGTAGCCGCAGCGGGGCCCACAGCTGTGGGAGACCAAAAAATAGGGTAGTGTAGCCTGTGGTTATGGGGAGCTGGGGCCCACCAGGATTTCTCCCGGTGGGCCAGTCTGACACTTACGAAATACAAAATGAACCTTATAATATATAGTCTAATCCGAAAACTCTCGACATGCCCACCATATAGGAACAAAATCTCTTTCTCCACACCCTGTACCAGGGAATAGCGAAAGGGCAAAACTAGCAGCAGTTCTATGTTTTTAATGTTTTACCATCATACAGTTAAAATATATGTTTACTGTTTAGTTTAGCTTGAGCACTACAATTCAGTTTACCATGTAATGTGTATTGTTAACAGCAATAAGTCAAGTGATTGGCAAAAAACATTTTGTGCCATCAAATACATTTCCCTACATTTTAAATGGCTGTATTTCAAAAAAAGCTGCCATAAACAGAGACAGTCTTTTGCAGCAGTGCTTGTATGAATTTCACTAGGTAATAACACAGAACACAACAACTGTTGCCCAGGCAGCATGAACAGCAAACACCACACTCACACACACACTGCATAGCAACCATTTAGTTGGCACATTATGGGTTGTTTTATCAGTTGGTGTAAATCATGATTTTATATACTTGTGTAGAGATTTCAGTATTTATTATAATAGTATTTATTATTATTTTTGTTATTTTTATTATTTTGTTATTGTTGTTTTTGCTTTGTGCATCTTAGAAGAAAACATCCTGTTCAGAATAAGAATTTAATATATTATATAATGCTTTTGTGTGTGTTTATGTATTTATTTCAATTATATTAAAATGATATAGGCTGGGCAGCCATCACTGGGATGCTTGGAGCTGTAGTTTGGCAAAAACTGCAGGTTCCCAGGTTTTTCACCCACTTTACAGTATTATGGTAGCAATAGCCCAGGATAAACAACAAAAATTATACTGCATAGCAACCATTTAGGACTAAACAAGCATATTATTTATTCATATATATAGCAGACAGAAGAAGCCACACTCGCAGGTCTTATTTTTGGAACAACTAACGTTTCGTCTGAACCACAAACCTTTTTCAAAGTGCACCCAAGCACGAGAATTTGGAACTTAATCGTGAGTGCCGATATCTACTCTACTATATATATACGTATATATAATAAATGGATTCATACATTCTGTATTTAGTTGGCACATTATGGGATGCTTTCTCAGTTGGTGTAAATACATGTGCCACTTTCCTAAATGCTGAAATGATGGACCAAAATATATCACATACGCGTGATACCATATACCATGGGGAACAAACACAGTGGCCCCTCCATTTCATCAAATACTGTTGCTGTAAGCATTGCATTACAAACGGTGGCACCTGTATTTCATCACAGTAAAATCATTGCAGAGATGGCCAGTGAGTACTCCATTAACCCCTGACATGCCAGTAAGATCGGTGCATAAATGGATGGCTATTTGAGTTATTCCCTTTATTTTGCCAGTAAGTGGCCAAGCAGGTGGCGGCACTGTAAGGTCAGTTTAGACAGGCAGGGCCCATCATGACCTGGGGCCCCGGTGCTGTGGGGGCCTTATTTGTGCTATCAGTTTAGTTTTGTCTTTTAATCTTCTATACATAGTTATATATGCATTAGTAATGGGTTGTTCACCTTTATCATAGCTTTTAGTATGATGTTATGAGTGATATTCTGAGACTATTGGTTGAATTTTTTATTATTTGTGGTCATTGCGTTATTTAGCTGTTTATTCAGTGGCTTTCCAATTTGCAATTCCAGCAACGTGATTGCTAGGTCCAAATTACCCTTGCAACCATGCACTGATTTAAATAAGAGACTGGAATATGAATAGGAGAGGGCCCTTGAAACATTTTTTTTTTGGGACCTCTGTGAGAACTCCTTTGGCTAAGAAGTCTAAAATAATCATTTTTAGGTTCTTTCTTGTTTCTCTTGACCTTGGTTTTTCCAAAGTGACAAAAGATCTTTTTGGATGTGTGACTATCTCCAGAGCGTATCCTTCTAAAATCTTCAGAACCCAAGTGTCTGAAATGTGCTGAATTCTGCCTTGAACTCCTTCAATCTTCCTCCCATGCACGACAGAGGGACTTGCACACCTTTATGCTAATTTTTTCTCATATTTGAAATCTTTTTTTTTTTGCCAGTGTAGTGATGGCTACCGATGCTTTATCAGTCAATCCTCTAACAAGGTATAGCTTTTTCAATGTTATGTCTTGTCTCCTTTCCATAGCATCCTTGAGTGAGACTCCTTCATCCACTGGTAATGTGGTACGCAGGGCTACTCTGGTAATGGCAGCATCTACCTTGGGCGAGGTCTGCCACCATTTTAAATCTTCCTCAACATTTTATTAAATCTTCTGGATAACCCCAGTTTTTTGTCTGGCATTTCCAATTCTTCCAAAATGGTATCTCTATTGAGTTTCTTTTTATAAACATCTTATCCCATCTAGGTGTGTCATCTATCTTATTGAGATCTAATGCAGATCTCATTGCCTTGATGAGGGGTTCAATATACTCCAAATAGAAAGAAGCAATGTCTTCTTGTGCATGTTCCTCAGAAAATAAAAGCTCTCCTTCTGATACACTGGAATAATGAGATTCTGTAGTTGGCCTGATGCTGGCATCAGCTGAAGAAGAAGTTGAAGTACTTCCCTGGTCTGCTTATATTTTGTAATACTTTATCTGTAATGTTATCCACCATCTCGTTCCTAGATTTTTTGAAAGTCCACAAAAACATCTGTCACAAAGCCCTTTGTCTTGTAAAGCTGCTTCTCCACATGTAATGCAGTCTCTTCTAGGTGTTTTTCATCTTTGAGGGGGAACTCCTGAGGGGGAGTTTTTTTACCAACATTACTCTCAATGCACTTACCGCCTGCAGCCTGAGCGTCTGTTGCTCATCACAGACAGTCTGTGTAGGAATAAAAAAAAGTATTAGTATTCCCATAACAAGAAGAGCTCCTAGCGTATTTCACCCAGGAATTCTTTGGTATCATAACTTACACCTGGGACCCCAATAACGATTGTGGCACAACCAGAAACACTCCTCAGTCTGTGGCTTGTTCAGCAGCAAAAAACGTCAGCAAAATTTTTTGGCGCCAAGTCTTCTTTAAAGAATTGTATCTTGCACATGTGTATTAGTGCTGGCTTCCTGAGGCACCTTTTTGGAAATGCGTCTTATCGCTTACCTGCTCTCCTCAGGACGACAGCATTGCAAAAAAGACCATGAGCCCGACGGCTCCCCTAGGACTCTCACAAGGATAGTACCTCGGTCCCAGATGCTTCCACTATAGAGAGAGAGCAGCTCCGCTGGGTAAGGGGGGTATTCCTTTGACAGGAATATTGAGATGGGTGCAGATGGGACTCGGAAGGGTTTTATTGAGTTAATTTCCTGTGCCTCCCTTCGGCATGGGGATTTAACCCTTTAGTGCCCACTGCCATTTGGAAAGTACAGGAAATTCCCCCTTCATTTTACACTCTCTGACTTCTGTGGATAGGAAACTTCAGATGGTCTCTAGCTGCTCTGCAGGGAAACAACCATACGCAGGGGGAGCTCCCCCAACTTACTTCCCAGCCATGCAGAACTCAAGCAGCTTCGTTTGTTTCCCTGTAGAGCAGTCAGCAACTGTGTAGAGATTCGTATTCAATTTTTTTCTTTACTTTTACATCCAAAATTCCAAATCCAGGGACAAAGATCACAGAGAACAGATAAACTGGGATTTTCATTGAAGGATTATTTTGCTGCAGCCACTGGTTCTGCAGAGTTGGAGAAAGTTTGTATTAAACAATACAAAATCTATAAAATCCACATTAGATTACATGACAACACAGGACCCAGTGCAGTTTGCATATTTTGATTATTAATCAGTCTTGCTGTATCAGCTTCTGGCAGATTTTATCTGACTTATACTGTTTTGATAATTTATGACAATCCCTAAACTAAGCCTCCCAACAGCAGCCCTGACCAAACTGAGCATGTGCATGGTCTTGCAAAGATGTTTAACAAAATTACAAGATTATGACCCCTCCCTGTGGCCAACTTTGAAAGCATAAATAATTTGTTTTATTAGGCTTGTGGTGCAGTAAGTTCATGTTTATGTTTAGTATACAAATTTTTAGTTACAAAATACAGCATTTCTAGCATTATTCTATTTTAGACTTAAGTTCCCATTTAAAGGTGAACCACTCCTGTAAACTATTTTCTGGAACATTATCTACCTAGATTACATTGCGTCAGTTACAAATTGTCACGGTCGGCACCCAACACCAGAAAAAACACCTGGTCTCGGCTCGTGCTTCACCAGTAGTGTGACCGCCTTTGGGCCTCGGGAGGAGCCCTCGGCTTACTTGGATGCCACCTGGACTTAAACGAGAGGCCAAGATGAGGGTTCTGCATAGGCAGAGGGGCACGACTGTAAAGCAAAGTCTTTGGACAGAAGATCGTAGTACAAGACGTTAGGCAAAAGAGTAGTCAGATCAGGCAGGGTCGAGGCAGGCAGAGAATAAACGTTGTCAGGCAGGGAAGGGTCAAACCAGGAAGTCAATCAGAGGGTTAATCAGAAGAGGTAGTCAGTAATCAGGCAAGGGTCAGAATCCAGAAGTCAGAATAGTCAAAATAGCCAGGCAGGGGTCAAAACAGGAATCAAACAGGTTCAGGATATAGCAACGAATAGCACAAGGCTCAGAAGCACCAGGAAACACAATCCTATCACGGGCAAGGTCCCACAGCCCTAATGGGCTTTAAATAGTGTTTGAATTTCGGCCATTGCGCGCTTACGTCATTACGCAAATTACACAAGAGCGCGCTGCACGCGCCCCAAGACGCCGGCGCCTGCGGCCTAATGGAAGCCGCTCGTCGCGGCGGGCGTCCCCGCCGAGGGGGCGGCAGGCGTCCCTGCTGTCCCCCCACTAGACCACCAGGTAGGTTCCTTACATTACCCCCCTCTCTAGGGGGGGCCACTGGACCCCCAGGCTTACCAGGAAACTTGCTGTCCCCCCACTAGACCACCAGGTAGGTTCCTTACATTACCCCCCTCTCTAGGGGGGGCCACTGGACCCCCAGGCTTACCAGGAAACTTAGCATGGTATTGCTGCTTGAGGCGGTCAGCCTTGATGTCCTCTACTGAGACCCAAGAGTTCTCCTCAGGACCAAATCCCTTCCACTTAGTGAGATATTGAAGTTTACCTCGTACGAGGCGGGAATCTAGGAACTCTTGGATCTCAAATACAGGCTGACCTTCAACCAATACTGGGGGAGGAACAGACAAATGACGAACATGAGTGGCAGGTTTCAAGAGGGAGACATGAAAAGAATTAGAAATTTTAAAATTAGCAGGTAACTGAAGACGAACAGAGGATGGGTTAATTATTGCAGTGATGGGGTATGGACCTATGAACCTGGGACCCAGCTTGGGAGAGGGAACTTTCAACTTAATATTTTTGGTGGATAACCATACTGAGTCTCCTATCTTATACTTGGGTGCTTCCCTACGGGTTTTATCAGCAGCTTTCTTTTGGGCAGATGTAGCTGCAACAAGAGAGTCATGCACCTGAGACCAAACCTTAGAAAATCGCTCTACAGAAGAGTTAGCAGTAGGTACAGAGGAACCAGAACCGGAAAAAGAAAAAGCTTTGGGATGTAACCCATTGACAATAAAGAAAGGGGACTCCCCAGAGGAAGAATGGGTAGCATTATTGTATGCAAATTCTGCCCAGGGTAATAGTTCAGACCAGGAGGACTGATTATCAGACACATAACACCTGAGATACTGCTCAAGAGATTGGTTCACCCTTTCAGTTTGAGCTCCCCTTCTCCATTTAGGCTTGGAAGTTTCCCGGCCTCTTAGGACATAAATTCAGGAAATGACCCTTTTCCCCACAGTAAATGCAAAGACCAAGGGAACGCCTGCGGGCTTTTTCCTCAGGGGTTAGATGGGATATGCCCAATTGCATGGGTTCCTCCTGAGGTTGAACCATGGAAGGGTTAGGGGACTTAACATTGGACACCATATTAGAAAAGTTATACTTAACATTGGTAAACCCAGAATGCAAAGAAGAACCCATTTCACCCCTTTTTTCCCTCTGCCTCCTATCTACCTGGATGGCAAGTGACATGAGATCATCCAGGTTGGAAGATAAAGGGTAATTTACCAAGCTATCTTTGACAGAATCAGACAGCCCAATACGGAACTGGCTGCGAAGCGCCATGTCGTTCCACCCAGTCTCCACTGCCCACCGGTGGAACTCGGTGCAATACACCTCCGCATCCTGTTTCCCCTGGCGCAATTTACGAATCGCGGAGTCGGCAGAAGATGCACGATCCGGGTCATCATAAATATATGGTTTTAAAAAATGAATCAAGGGAAAAACGGGCAGGATCTGAGAGGGGCAATCTGAGAGCCCAAATTTGGGGATCACCCTGTAATAGGGTCATTACGAACCTCACTTTTTCCTCGCCAGTAGCGAAAGAGTGGGGGAAAAAGCTGAGGTATAATTTACATGCCTCTTGGAACATGAAAAATTTTGACCTGTCCCCATTGAATTTATCAGGAAACACAATCTTGGGTTCATGGGTTTTGGATACATTACCCAACAAAGCAGGAGAACCCACAGGAGTGGCCACAGGAGGGGTGACTACTGGAGCTGGAGACTGAACAGAAGCATCCAGTCGACGGGTCAAATTGTGGAAACCTTGCATCAGGTAATCTTGCCTCTGCTCATGTTCTTCCAGGTGCTGTAACAGTGTGGTAAGTAGCGCTTCAGTGCTTCACCAGTAGTGTGACCGCCTTTGGGCCTCGGGAGGAGCCCTCGGCTTACTTGGATGCCACCTGGACTTAAACGAGAGGTGCAAGATGAGGGTTCTGGATAGGCAGAGGGGCACGACTGTAAAGCAAAGTCTTTGGACAGAAGATCGTAGTACAAGACGTTAGGCAAAAGAGTAGTCAGATCAGGCCAGGTCGAGGCAGGCAGAGAATAAACGTTGTCAGGCAGGCAAGCAAGGGTCAAACCAGGAAGTCAATCAGAGGGTTAATCAGAAGAGGTAGTCGGTAATCAGGCAAGGGTCAGAATCCAGAAGTCAGAGTAGTCAAAATAGCCAGGCAGGGGTCAAAAGAGGAATCAAACAGGATATAGCAGGATATAGCAATGAATAGCACAAGGCTCAGAAGCACCAGGAAACACAATCCTATCACGGGCAAGGTCCCACAGCCCTAATGGGCTTTAAATAGTGTTTGAATTTTGCGCCATTACGCGCTGACGTCATAACGCCTGCGCATTTAAATTACACAAGAGCGCGCCCTAAGACGCCGGCGCCTGCGGCCTAATGGAAGCCGCTCGTCGCGGCGGGCGTCTCCGCCAAGGGGGCGGCAGGCGTCCCTGCCGTACCCCCACTAGACCACCAGGTACGTTCCTTACACAAATGCCTTATGTTTCAAGGGGAAATGAAGGACTGAGTAATGAATTCAGGCAGGCGACACAATCTGAGGAAAAAAATAGTTGGTAAACTACTGTATGCAGCAACACAATACTTGCAGACAGGTACATTTTTAATTCAGTGTTTGCCAAAGCCTGAAGGGGAGTTAGGGTGTTATTTGGGCAAATAATAATTATTAATAAATTAATAATAATAATTATAAATTAATAATATTGTATCTCAAATGGGGGGGGAGAATATGGTTTATTTAATTTATAAATTGACTAGGAAATATAAGCCCCTCATTGTGTATCTTCTGCGCCCCTGAAATTAAAGGTCACATAAAGTATTATAGAGGGGGTGTCAATTCTCTAGGTACCCTTCCACCCCAGTAATTATAATTTCGTATGTGTTCTTGTTTGCCGTGGCACAAACTGCAAAAAATAAGAGAATACTAAAGAAAAGCAAAGCAGGCAGTAAGGACAGGGCTGCTTTGTGCCCACCGGCCCTGCACTTTGCAGCTTGCACCTAAACAATTCTAGGACAATGCTGCATACTGTTCTATCATCTTTTAAAGAAGAAAAGCTTAACTAAAGAGGTAGGGAAGACATTTTGTTCATTATGTTTTAGGCTTCTGTAAAAACCCAAGGCAACCACAGCCCTTTAGCAGTTAATATCTGTGCCCTCAATGATGTCTCCAGATCCCAGTATCAACCCATATTGTTTTCTGCTGATTCACTGTACATGCTCTGTGCTGCTCTCAGTTAGGGACCAATGCAAATTATACTGTATTAATATACATGCCACAATCTAAAGCTTATTAGTACACAATTCAGATTATTGGTACATGGCAGCTAAGAAACCAGCACAATTAGCACCAGAATCTTTAATTAATATGGTAGCCAGGGCTGGGCCAAGCCGACCAGATGCCCTAAGCAACCCAGCCCCATCCCCTGGTGCACGCAAACGAACATGTGTGCTTGAGGGGAGAGCAGCTGAGGGCAGAGCAGCTGAGGAGAGAGACGGAGAGTGAGGGAAGAGTGGCAGAGGGGAGGGAGAGTGACAGAGTGGAGGGAGGGGATAGCGGCAGGGTAGTGATGTGTGGGGGCGGCTAGAAACCCAAGGTTTGGGCGTGTTCGGGCCGGGTACTGCAAAAAAATGTGCATGGTGGGTTTGGTTTCAGTGCTCCCTTCCTTTCTTCATGACCTTGCACTGCTAGCTTCTGTTCCCTGAATTTATAGACTTGCACCTGTCCTGCCCCTTTCGTGATTTCACGTGTGTTTATAAAGAGAGTCGATGGAGCAGTCCAGGGTTGGGAGGGGTTGGATCTAGGGAAACTCGATGCACACAATACTATGCCAGAGGGGAGGGAGGAGAGAGCAACAGAGGGGATTGACTAGGCGTTGGCATAAGATCCATTAACAGACACCTGCCCAGCTCCCCTCTATCTTTGCACCCTAGGCAGATGCCTCTTCTGCCTACCACTAGTTCCAGCCCTGGTGTTAGCAGGTCTGGACTGGGAGTCAAAATAGGCCTTGGCATTCTAATTACAACTAGACCCAAACAGCCCCCACCATCACACTAAATAGTGACTTTCTATGGCATTTTATAGAAGCCCCCCTGGCTTTTGGTAAACTTTCTGACTGCAGCTCACCTTTTCTGTGGACTAGCTGGTTTGGCTCTTAAAAGGCCTGTTTAAAGGACCTTTGTTACGGGGCTGTTTATTGTAAATAGCTCTTTGAGAAGAAATGCTATTCATCTCTTACATTGATCATTTCAGGATGGCAATAAAAAATATTACATCTTACATCAAGTAGAAAAGCCTTCATTCCAACTGTGCACCTCTTTTGCAATGCAGAAATTGTGCCAATCCAAAGACATCCAAGCTCTCTCATAACCTAAAAGGATCTGCTACCACAGTGTCATGGGCAGAGCATTCCACAGTCTCATTGACCCCACAATATAGGACCTTTTGTATTGTAAGGTGCTTTTCCTCCAGTCCTATCTTTGTTCTTTTCTGTGCAAAAAAACTCTCACTATCTTTACAAGTATATAGTCTCTTTCCTCACCAGGGAACTTCGAACAGTAATATCCTTTCTATGAACAGGGGTCTAAAATTATTCCTTTGTTCCTTGGGTCTAATGATGAGGTAAAACATGCATAAAAACATACAACGCCATGGTTTAAGTGTATAACAAGATCTTAAATCACAGTTATATTGAGGACAAGACTTTAGGACACGTTCATCTGCAAATGCAGTGAGCAAACTGCAATTTCAAGTGCAATTATCTTTTCTTTTTCTTTATTGGGGCAATGTTCTTGATGATATTGTACTGTGCCTACTGCATTTGTGTCAGATTCACTAAAACTAATGCAACTGTGCTTGGCTTCACTGCAAGTCTGCCTAGAGTCATTTCCAGTGTTTGCTGATTTAATTTCTGGTGTCGAGAGCATGACTAACGTATGCACCCTATTCTTTTGGAACAACTCAATTATGGTGATTGACAAAGGGTGCTAAAGTGAATTCTGGAGCCACTGCCTGGTCACTGGAGGTGACAGTAGCACAATGGTACTCCTGTATCAATAGGCACAGCCAGGGTTGGACTGAAGGGCCCTCCTGACAGTGCCCAGGGAGCCCCTTCCGACCTCCAAATTCTCGCCCTAGTGTGCATGCGTGAACACAGCCACGGCACCAATGCTACTGCGGCACAGTAGCCGATATTTCTGGGGCAACTGGGGAAGCAGGTCTGGACCGGCAGGGGCCCATGAGGTCCGGGGCCCACCGGAGTTTTTCACTGTGTCCCACCGGCCCAGTTCAGCCCTGGGCACAGCCCTCAGCTTGAAATAGAAGGCAGGAAGGACTGAGCAGCTCCAAGCACAACTATACAGCGGTGCCAGGTGTATTTTGCCTAAAGTACCTAATCAAAGTGTTGTTTCACAGAACTAACAGCCGGAAAATTGTGGAGATGACATCTGTACTTGTGGATGTATATGTGTCCTCATATCGCACAGAATATACATTGTAATAGTATTCTAAGTTGTGTTCAATCCACTATTTAAGTGTGGAAAGAGACTATTTATATGCCAACAGTCAAGTTATAACAAACTACCAAAAATAAAACATAACTACAAACCTTCTGTTTATACACCATTTGTAAGGAGTGCAAATAAGTATCAGCCAAAAGGTGTAATTAATATAGATAAATGTATTGTTTATGTCTGCCCATGCTATAAGTAAATGAAATGATGAGCATGTAATAATCATCACCACATAATAGTGCACTACTAGGATGCCTGGGGATTGATACGAAATACAGAATGAACCTAATACATGTTCTAATCCAAAACCTCTCAATATTGGAGCATGCCCACCATATAGGAACAAAGTCTCTTTCTTCACACCCTCTGAAGTACCAGGGAATAGCGAAAGGGCAAAATCAGCAGCAGTTCTATGTTTTTAATGTTTTACCATCATACAGTTAAAAATGCACGTTTACTGTTTAATTTAGCTTGAGCACTACATTTGAGTTTATCATGTAAAGTGTTTATTATTAACAGTAATCTGTCAATTGATTGGCATTTTGTACCATCAAATACATTTCCCTGCATTTTAAATGGCATCAAAAAAGCTGCCATAAACAAAGGCAGTCTTTTGCAACAGTGCTGTAAGCATTTCAATAAGTATTAACACTGAACATAACAACTGTTGCCTAGGCAGCATTAACAGCAAACACCACACTCAAGTTTAATTGTGCAAACAGAGCTAGGAAGACGACTATTCTGTTCTTCTCAGAAGCCAATTCTGCTCTCTCTGGCTAATTCAGAAAGCAACCTGCACTGAATGTATGTGATATTATCCTTGTATGCTATATACTACACAGCACAAGTGGGCAGAACAGGAATGCAGAGCATATTGACCAGGTATAGTAACTGGTATAAACAACTTACCCAATGGGATCACCAAAATTATATAAAAGGGGACAAACTCTTCCCACTAAACAAGCAAAATATTAGATTTGAAGATTATATAGCCATTATTTTATATACTTGTGTAGAGATTTCAGTATTTATTTTTTTTGCGCTGCATTTTAGAAGAAAACATCCTGTCCAGAATAAGAATTTAATACATTATATAAAGCTTTTGTGTGTATTTATGCATTTATTTAAATTATATTAAAATAATATAGGCTGGGCAGCCATCACTGGGATGCTTGGAGCTGTAGTTCTACAGATAGAAGAACAGAGACAACTTTTTTCTAATTTTGGTTCTGTATATTACCACAATGAATTTTAAATGAAACAACTCAGATGCAGTTGTACTGCAGACTTTCTGCTTTAATTCAGTGGGTTGAACAAAAAGATTGCATAAAAATGTGAGAAACTAAAGCCTTCTTTTAACACAATCACTTCATTTCAGTGGCTCAAAAGTAATTGGACACTGACTCAAAGGCTATTTTATGGGCAGGTGTGGGCAATTCCTTCATTATCAATGAAGCAGATAAAAGCACTGGAGTTGATTTGAGGGGGGGTGCCTGTATGTGGAAAAAAGGAGCTCTCCATGCAGGTGAAACAAGCCATCCTTAAGATGCAAAAACAGAAAAAAACATCCGAGAATATTAATGGCAAAATTAGTGACAATACGAGTGGCAAAATCTGCAGTTTGGTACATCCTGAGAAAGAAAGAAAGCACAGGTGAACTGAGCAACACAAAAAGACTTGGACGTCCACGGAAGGCAACAGCGGTGGATGATTGCAGAATCATTTCCATGGTGAAGTGAAACCCCTTCACAACAGTCAAACAAGTGAACAACACTCTCCAGGAGGTAGGCATATCGATATCCAAGTCAACCATAAAGAGAAGATTGCATGAAAGTAAATACAGAGGGTGCACTACAAGGTAAAGCCACTCATAAGCATCAAGAATAGAAAGGCTAGATTGGACTTTGCTAAAAAAGCCAACACAGTTCTGGAAAAACATTAGTTGGACAGATGAAACCAAGATTAACCTTTACCAGAATGATGGCAAGAAAAAAGTATGGGGAAGGTGTTGAACAGCTCATGATCCAAAGCATACCACATCATCTGTAAAACATGGCGGAGGCAGTGTGATGGCTTGGGCGTGTATGGCTGCCAGTGGCACTGGGACACTAGTGTTTATTGATGATGTGACACAGGACAAAAGCAGTCGAATGAATTCTGAGGTGTTCAGAGACATACGGTCTGCTCAAATCCAACTAAATGCAGTTAAATTGTTTGGTAGGTGTTTTATAATACAGATGGACAATGACCCAAAACATACAGCCAAAGCAACCCAGGAGTTTATTAAAGCAAAGAATGGCCAAGTCAGTCACCTGAGCATGCATTTCACTTGTTGAAGGCTAAACTTCAGACAGAAAGGCCCACAAACAAACAGCAACTGAAAGCCGCTGCAGTAAATTCCCAGCAGAGCATTAAAAAGGAGGAAACCCAGAATCTGGTGCTGTCCATGAGTTCAAGACTTCAGTCATTGCCAGCAAAGGGTTTTCAACCAAGTATTAGAAATGAACATTTTATTTTCAGTTTTTTAATTTGTCCAATTACTTGTGAACCTCTGAAATGAAGTGATTGTGTTATAAAAAGGTTTTAGTTCCTCACATTTTTATGCAATCTTTTTGTTCAACCCACTGAATTAAAGCTGAAAGTCTGCAGTTTAACTGCATCTGAGTTGTTTCATTTAAAATTCATTGTGGTAATGTACAGAACCAAAATTAGAAAAGTTGTCTCTTTCCAAATATTTATG
The DNA here is from genome assembly GCF_017654675.1 of Xenopus laevis. Taxonomy (NCBI): domain Eukaryota; kingdom Metazoa; phylum Chordata; class Amphibia; order Anura; family Pipidae; genus Xenopus; species Xenopus laevis. The sequence continues at coordinate 67,475,124 of NC_054379.1, read as the reverse complement.
GACCTAACATATATACATATATAACATATATACATATAGTTTAGGTAAAGTAATTATAATGGGGGATTTTAATTACCCAGATATTGACTGGAGCAACGGTACTGCTAGATCAGTTAATGGGAACAAGTTTATAAACTTATTGCACAACAATTTTTTTGATTTAGTGATCCCAAATGACCCGGAACTTATAGGAAATGTGCAAGTCATTGAACCCCTGGGTAATAGTGACCATAATGTTATATATTTTAACGTCTGGTGCAAAAAACAAAAATATACTGGGGCAACAAAAACCATGACTTTTGGAAAAACTAATTTTAGTGCCTTGAGGGCTGCCCTACAGAGCATTGATTGGGGCATTTGGTTTTCGGATAAAAACACAGAACAGAACAGAAATGGTTGTCCTTTAAAATGATATTAAATCAGTACTGTTCTCAATTTATTCCCTTAAGGACTAAATGTAGAAGCTCTAAGAATCATCCTGTGTGGCTTAATACAGAAGTAAAGAAGTTAATGGGAAAGAAGAGAAAGGCATTTAAAAACTACAAATCTGTAGGGTCAAAAGATGCATTTAATGAATATAAACACTGTAATAAATGTTGTAAATCAGCAATCCGGAAGGCTAAGAAAAGAAATGAAGAGTTAATTGCGGTGGAGGTGAAAACTAACCCTAAAAAGTTTTTTAAATATATTAATAGTAAAAAGATGCAGGTTGAGAGTGTTGCTCCATTAAATAATGGTACCAGTATGGTTGTAACAGATACAGAAAAGGCAAATGTGTTAAATCAGTTCTTTTCTTCAGTGTATACAATAGAGGAGTCTGGGTTCACAGGCTCACTTTATAGCTGCACTAATGGCTCAGCTAAATCTAGTCAGTGGCTGACTCAGGATATGATTGAAAAAGCTTTAATACAAATTAATGTAAACAAGGCTCCAGGGCCTGATGACATACACCCCCGGGTTCTAAGAGAGAGCTTAGTTCAGTTTTAGACCAGCCCTTATTTCTGATTTTCTCAGATTCACTTTCATCTGGTATGGTGCCTATGGATTGGAGAAAAGCTGATGTTATTCCAATATTTAAAAAGGGATTACGATCTCAGCCTGGCAATTATAGGCCAGTAAGCTTGACATCTGTGGTGGGCAAATTATTTGAAGGCTTGTTAAGGGATCACATTCAAAATTTTGTCCTAATGAATGACATTATGAGCAACAATCAGCATGGTTTTATGAAGGATAGGTCATGTCAGATGAATTTGATTGCATTTTATGATGTGGTAAGTAAGATTCTGGACAGTGGGGGGGCAGTAGATGTGATCTATTTGGATTTTGCCAAAGCGTTTGATACTGTGCCCCTTTCTAAACGAAGGTTTGTTGGGCTTAATGAAGTAGTTTGCACGTGGATAGGAAACTGGCTACAGGATCGGGTACAGAGGGTGTTTGTTAATGCGACATTCTCTACTTGGAGTAAGGTTCTTAGTGGGGTCCCCCAGGGCTCATTATTGGGTCCACTTTTATTTAACTTTCATTAAGTCATTAATGACTTAGGGGAGGGTGTAAGTAATGTATCAGTGTTTGCAGATGACAAAATTATCCAGCCCAATTAATTCCATCCAGGATGTGGCATCCTTGCAACATGATCTTGACAAACTGGCAATCTGGGCAGCTAAGTGGCAAATGAGATTCAATGTTGACAAATGTAAAGTCATGCACCTGGGATGTAAAAATATCCAAGCCACTTATACCCTTAATGGGACTGCACTAGGCAAATCTTTAATGGAAAAGGGCGTGGAGTCCTTGTAGATGATAAACGTGGCTGTAGCAAGCAATGCCAGTCGACAACATCAAGGGCAAATAAGGTCTTGAGCTGTATTAAAAGGGGCATAGAGTCAAGGGAGGAGGGGGTCATTCTTCCACTGTATAGAGCACTTGTAAGGCCCCATCTAGAATATGCCGTACAGTTTTGGTCTCCATCACTCAAACAGGACATTATTGTATTAGAGAGGGTACAGAGAAGGGCAACTAAGCTGGTAAAAGGTATTGAAAATCTTAGCTATGAGGAAAGACTGGCCAAATTGGGGATGTTCACGCTGGAGAAGAGGCGCTTAAGGGGTGATATGATGACTATATTTAAATATATAAGGGGATCATATAATAATCTCTCTAATGCTTTATTTACCAGTAGGTCTTTCCAGCTGACACGAGGTCACCCATTCCGATTAGAAGAAAAGAGGTTCTGCCTAAATATTCGGATGGGGTTTTTTACAGTGAGAGCCGTGAAGATGTGGAATTCTCTCCCTGAATCAGTTGTACAGGCTGATATATTAGATAGCTTTAAGAAGGGGTTGGATAGCTTTTTAGCATGTAAGGGAATACAGGGTTATGGGTAATAGCTCATAGTCCAAGTTGACCCAGGGACTAGTCTGATTGCCATTATGGAGTCAGGAAGGAATTTCTCCCCCTCTAAGGCAAGTTGGAGAGGCTTCAGATGGGTTTTTTGCCTTCCTCTCCTCTCTCAACTGGCAGATAGGTAGTTAATATAAAAAAAAAGGTTGAACTCGATGGACATGTGTCTTTTTTCAACCTTACTTACTATGTTACTATGTTACTATATATATATAATAAATGGATTCATACATTCTGTATTTAGTTGGCACATTATGGGTTGTTTTCTCAGTTGGTGTAAATACACGATCACGTGCCATTTTCCTAAATGCTGGAATGATGGACCAAATTATATCACATCCAAGTGATACCATATTCCATAGGGAATAGACACAGTGGCCCCACCATTTCATCACATACTGTGGCCCTAAGCATTCCATTACAAATTGTGGAACCTGTATTTCATCACAGTAAAATCACTGTAGAAATGGCCAGTGAGCACTCCATTTACACCTGACATGCCAGTAGGATCGGTGCATAAATGGATGGCTCTTTGAGCTATTTCCTATATTTTGCCAGTAAATGGCCAGGCAGGGGGCGGCACTGTAAGGTCAGTGGCAGGGCCCATTATGACCTGATCCCCCCTGTGCTGTGGGGGCATTATTTATGCTATCAGTTTAATATTGTCTTTTAATCTTCTATACATAGTTATATAAGCATTAGTAATGGGTTGTTCACCTTTAAAATAACTTTTGTGTATGATGTAATGAGTGATATTCTGATACTATTGGTTGAATTTTTTTATTATTTGTGGTTATTGCGTTATTTAGCTTTTTATTCAGCAGCTCTCTAGTTTGCAATTTCAGCAATGTGGTTGCTAGGATTTAAATCACCCTAGCAACCATGCACTGATTTTAATAAGAGAGTGGAATATGAATAGGAGAGTGCCTAAGTAGAAAGATGAGTAATAAAAAGTAGTTATAACTATAAAAGCATTCAGTGATCCCCATTTGAAAGCTGGAAAGTGTCAGAAGAAGACAAATAATTCACAAAGTATAAAAAAAAATGAAGACCAATTCAAAAGTTGCCATTCTATAACATACTAAAAGTTAACTTAAACTTAAATTATTCAAAATCCTATTTTATCAATCAGTCAATTACACTGTATAAATTATTTGAATCTTGTTTCCTTCAGTCTGGGAATTCATAATTATAGCAAGCAGACAGGAGCCATTTTCTGGACATTGTTATTAAGACAAGCCTTGCATCATCACAGAATCTTGTTTGTGCACCAGAATGGGGGACCTGATGTCCATCCCCATGCCCTGACTACATAATTAAACTATGAAGAGAACGGGGGAATGTGGGGAGAGCAGCGATTTCTAGGAAGTGCTGAATGGAAAGTGAAAGTAATTGTCTGCCCAGGGCATAGAGGAGGGGCAGATAATATTTGATTGACAGCTGAGATGTTTAAATGAGCTTACAACAGCTATGAATGCTTTAATAAAAAATAGAAAATGGATTTCATGTTTAATTTGAAAAATACTTTTATTATACAGATTTTTGTGTCTGGGTGACAGGTCCACTTTAAAGGTGAGCTACCTATAAACTTTTCTACCTAGATTACATTGTGTCAGTTACAAACACCTTATGTATCAAGGGAAATGAAGGGCTGAGTAATGAATTCAGGCAGGCGACACAATCTGAGGGAAAAAAAAGATGTTGGTAAACTACTGAATGCAGCAACCACAATACTTGCAGACAGGTAAATATTTAAATAAGTGTTTGCCAAAGCCTGAAGGGGAGTTAGGGTGTTATTTGGGCAAATCTCCTGGTCTTACATTTGTAGTAGCTGATGTCTCTGATCAAAATTTAAGCTCACCAAAGTCCACTTGAGTGAGAGTTCACCCTTTGATAAATATTCCTCCAAAAATAGCTGATGCAATAATCTGTTCCATTCTTTCAGCTAAGGGATGCACTAAGCTAATATTGTAACTCAAATGGGGGGGAATATGGGTTGTTAATTATAAATTGACTAAATAATATAAGCTCCACATTGTGTATCTTCTGTGACCCTGAAATTAAAGATTACATAAAGGATTATGGGGGGTGTCAGTTCTCTAGGTAATCTCCTATCCCACCTAGTAATTAGCATTTTGTTCTTGTTTGTCGTGGCGCAAACAGCAAAAAATAAGAGAATAATAAAGAAAAGAAAAGCAGGCGGTAAGGACAGGGCTGCTTTTTGCCCACTGGCCCTGCACTTTGCACCTCGCACCTAAACAATTCTAGGGCAATACTGCATACTGTTCTATCATCTTTTAAAGAAGAAAAGCTTAACTAAAGAGGTATGTTCATTATGTTTTAGGCTTCTGTAAAATGCCAAGGCAACCACAGCCCTTTAGCAGTAAAGATCTGTGCCTCCAATGATGTCTCCAGACCCCAGTATCTCCCCATCTTGTTTTCTGCTGATTCATTGCACATGCTCTGTGCTACTGTCAGTTAGGGACCAATGCAAATTACACTGTATTAATATAAAATAAATGTCTCAATATAAAGCTTATTAGTACATAATTCAGATTATTGGTACATGAAACCAGCACAATTAGCACCAGAATCGATTAATCAGCCCTGAGCATCAGCTTATATGACAGACAGACCTAATTTTTGGCTTGATGATTTGTGATGACCCTAAGCTTAGCTTCTGAACAACTGCTCAAAGCGCACTTAGTTTTGAAAACCTGGACCATAACTAGTATAGAGATTCTGGCTGGTTCAATAAGTTAAGTATATAAAATAATTGGGTTTCCTTCCTTAGTAGTTGTCAAGACCCAACGGCTCTATGTGGTTGAAGTTGGGACCAATGAGTAAGCTGCAGTGCAGAATGACAGGTAATAGCCCAGTTCATTGTACAAAAGGGTTTAATCAGTACATTTCAGGCAAGACGTCAAGGGCTAATCAGTACTTTTCAGGCAAGAAGTCAAGGGCAGGCAGTGATCAGCGTAGTCAGCAGTCAAAACAAGAAGGTCAAGAATTATAGCACACCCAGGAATAGAACCTGTATTCTGGCACTGAACCAGGGTCTCTGGTGTCCTTTTGTTTTGAATTTTGTTTTGACACAATGACGTGACAGCATCACGGCGCGCCATGGTGACATCACTACATGACCATTGGCACCACAACAGAGCTCTAATGACAGTAGTGCACATTCCCCAATGGCAACTTACCATCAGCACACAAATGTAGGAGCAGACTGGAACAACACCACAAACTCATTTCAATTTTAAATGCTGTAATTGCACACTTACGGTGGCCATACACAGGGAGATCCACTCATTTGGCGATCTCTCCCCGATGCCCAAATTGAAGTGAGCTTTAGGATATTGTAGCACCGTTTCAGGCCACAAGGCCCTTTATCAAGCCGACTAAAGGCCCCCATACACAGGCCGATAAAACCTGCCGACAGAGCAAGTCGGCAGCTTATCCGACGGACTTCCCCGATCGATATCTGGCCGAAAGTCGGGCAGATCTGGATCGGGAAGGTTAAAAAATCCCGTCGGATCACGGCCCTATCTGTTTGTGTATGTGGTCCCGCAATCCGACGACCCGTATCGGATCCATTATGATCCGATCATTGGGCCCTAGGGCCACGATCGGATCAGCCCAATATCGCCCACTTCAATGTGGGCATATCAAGGAGAGATACAGACAATGCCAAGTGGATCTCAACGTCTATGGCCACACTAACACTCATTACGCCATCTAGTGGTTATTAGTGTACAAAACAGTATACCATGTAATTACAATTTCTAAAGTTCAAAATGTCTATAAAATCTCAAATATACATGCTCCATATTAGAAATGTGGGAAAAGCTTCATTATATATCTATATTAAATACATATGAAAAATAATAAATACATAAATAATTGATAATAGCTGAAACATGAGGTAATCATCTAAAAATTGTACTCTAATAATACTCTGTGTTTAAACCCAATGGATTCAATGTTTCAAATTTCCTAATCCAAAATACTTCCTTGTACAGTAATTCTTTGAGTCTATTACCCCCTCAATGCATGGGTTTAATCATTTCTACAATTTGAAACTTAAGTTGATTAACCCTATGACCTCATTCAATTTAAATGACCATCTACTGCTTGTACTTTTTTGCCTTAATTGCTGACTTGTGCTTTTTCATGTGTTCACGGATCATTCTCATTGTTTGTCCAACATATGTAAGTCCATAAGGGCACTTGATATTGCATGTGTCGAACAACATGACTATCAACTGTGAATCATGATTGGATTCCTTCTCCTAGGGTGATTAATATATTCCTCCTATTGTGCATTTGAACAGCAGATACAATTATAACAGGGGAAGGTCCCTTCCTTACTCTCCATCTCTTTACTTCTAACCTCATTGTTCCCCTTAATATCTGAATAAACTAAAAGGGAGCCCACATTTCTGCCTTTCTTATAAGCAATCAAAGGGGTCTATCAAATGCTGCAACCTCAGGTAAATTTTTTTTAGTAGTCGTCTCAAGATATTTGCTCTATGTTTACTAAGGCTATTGTATTGTGTCACAAATGTGACACGATTTTCCACCCTTTTCAGCTTTTTCTTAACATTTACAATGTATCTTGTCTATTAACTTCCTCTAACTGTTTTTTAAGGAGGTTATCTGGATAGCCCCTATTCTGAAAATTATCCTCTGCTACTTCACCAGAGGCCACAATTCGCTTTAATCTACTAAATTATGATTTAGGTAAAGCCCTCTTCAATTGCGGGAGATGAAATGATGTAAAGTGACGCAGCAGATTGCAATTTGTAGGCTTAACATAGAGGTCAATTAACAAATCCCTCTATGTTTGTATTAACAAATCCCTCTATGTTTGTATACTTTTGAATAAAGAGAGAACGTAATGTAAGGCATAACACATAATTTCCTGGAAAATGTTTTAATGGTCCAAAGTGGCCCCATTCACAATGCAAACACACCATTAATATAACCCATCCATTTTTTACATTGAATTTTAAATAACTTAATACATATTGGTTCATAAAGATGTTTGTGTCTGCTGGGGTCACATTGGACCCCATTGCCTTGCCATGTATTTGTACAAAAAATTATCTTCAAATTGAAAATAATTATTATACATATTATTACTTTGAACTCCATCCATGGTATCAACCTTAAGTAACTCCACTGAGCCTCCCCACCCCCATCATGTGGGATGGAGATGGAGAGGCTCTCAACAGTCATCAACCATTAATTTAACAATACACATGGTGTAATAAACTGTAGATAAAAGGATCTTCATTTTCTGTAGCTATTCAGAAGGCGGTATGATTGAGGGACAGCGTTTTAATATCTTATGCTGGTTCCCTGTGCCTCTATTTTATTCATTTTAATTGTATTGTCATCTATGATGTACATCGTACAAAGCAATAAATATACTTTATTTCTATATAAAATACTATGAGTTTGGAGATTATCATTGTACCCCAAGACACACAAGTGAGTCAGCACTTGTATTATTAGTTGCATGATACTATAAATGTATAAGTAGTAACCAACCTATTCCGACCTAAACCTCACAGATACCCAAATATACTGGACTGGTAGGTATTAGTATGTTTGTTTGATTACTCGTAAAACACTCTTTATTATTATTATCCTTACTGAAAATTGGACTTACCTTGTCCTTATGAACAGTTGTGGTATCAACTGTAACAATACAGTTTGAACCATTTGGCAAACATGGACTATGTGGCAAACATTAGGTGGGGCATAAGTATAATGCCTTCTTTGTTATGCTAGGATATTGCCCTAAACTAAATATCCAATAGCATGATATCCTATTAACCTTATTTTTTGTAGAATGGCATTCGTTTTATTCTTCACCTAGTTAAAGGAACTATTTATGGTGTGTACCTTACATACCTTACCATAGCTATAGCATTCTTGAGTGTCTCTCACTTAATAAAAAATATATTGTGGTATAACACCCAATTCCAGTTAAGTAAAATGAGAGGCATCTACTTGTGGGAAGGTAATTTTAATCTTCAAGGATCCTCATTATATATCTAGATAGCCAAAATATTTCTGTTGAAGACGTTTCACCACACATTTCAGAATTGAGAAAGCATGTAAAGACTTCTACTGAGCTGTGCTGCAGAATGTGCTATATAAATACTTTTCATAATAACATTTGCAATTTTAAATGCATTTATATTCTTTTTTACAATAAGATTACATTTCTCATACTTTACCCATATCTTAGGTATGAAAAGAACACCAGACTAACTGGAAGGCGTCCTTATAAGAATCTACCAACATACAAATAAATAACAAAAAGGAACACAAGCAGACAAAATGAAGGGAGACCAGGATCGTGGAAGGATAAGGAACAGGAGAGAAGATTACCAAGATAGGAGTTCTGACGGTGATAAAAATAGTGAATCCTACTATTCTGATGATTATGAAAACACAACATATCAATCTGACCACTCACCAACACCAAGCTTTATGTCTAGATCTTCTCAGGCCAAAAAATCAGGCCACAATTTGAGATCCAGTACTCTTCTGCGCAATGAAGGTAGGCATTCTTAAAAAGGACATATCCTTTTGATGCACAGGTATTTGACATTGTATTATAAACCTTTAGAAGCCTTCAACTTTACTTTTTGTTTTGCTTCTGCCGCTGATCACTAGCACCAAACAGTGATTCATCTTCAATTAGCTGTTTATCCAGACTGTTCAGGAGATCAATAGCATTAAGTGGTTGGCTAACCAGCCACTTGGTGGATGTGAAAGTGAACTAAATATATATTTTCCTATGTGAGGGCATAGCTGTGAACTAACATTTCTATAGTCAATTACTTGCTGCTGACTGGATTTTTCCACAAGTGGGTTCTGGAAAAAATACGAAAAGCTTGCTAGGTTTTAAAACAGACCTATCACCCAAAAATAAAAAGCTGTATATTAAAAATATATATTTTAAAATTAAACATGAAATACAAATTATTTTTTTCATTAAAGCATTCATAGCTGTCGTAAACTCATTTAAAAATCTCAGCTGACAATTAAATATTGGCTGCCCATCCTCTATGCCTAAGGCATAGAGGCGGGGCAAGTAATTACTTTCACTGTCCATTCAGCACTTCCTAGATGTCACTGCACTCCCCACATTTTCCCAGCTTTCTTCACCATTTAATTGTGTAACCAGTGCATGCGGATGGACATCGGATCCCCAATTCTGGTGCACAAACAAGATTTTGAGATGATGCAAGGCTTGCCTTAAAGGAGAAGGAAACCCCCTGGGCGCAAAACCCCTCCCCCCCCTCCTCTGTGTCGCCCCCCCCCTCCCTCCTCCCCCCTGGCCTACCTGTCCCCCTGGGCAAATGCCCCTAACTTGTTACTCACCCCTCTGCGCAGGTCCGGTCCACGGAGTTCACAGTCGCCATCTTCTCCCACGTGCGTCTTCTTCCTGCTCTGACCGGCGTCTTCTGGTGCATGCGCAGTAGGAACAGTTACCGGTACGGCTCTACTGCGCATGTGCCGAATGTCACGAACTTCGTGACATTCGGTGCATGCGCAGGGGTTTTGTGCCCAGGGGGTTTCCTTCTCCTTTAATAACAGTGCCCACAAAATGGATCATGCCTGCTTGCTATAATTATTATTTCCCAGACCTAAGGAAACAATGGTCAAATAATTCATATAGTGGAATTAAAGTGTATTTTGCTTGACTAACACGATAAAATAGGATTTGGAATATTTTTTTTCAGGTGACAGGTCCCCTTTAAGTAGCAAGCTTTATATTTTTTCCAAAACTTGTGGAAAAATCGTGGAAAAATCTTCTATTTGTTTTGATTACAAACAAGGCCACCCCATGAGACATGATGAACAGAACATAGCCTTGAAGTGAGGGCAGTGAGGTTGTGGATTTCCCTGTCTGAACCTGTTGAACTTGATGAACTATTGTCTTTTAATCCAAATTGACTAGGTGACTATGTTGCATCTATTATAGAGTCAAGCAAAGTTGGATCTAAGTTTCCATCACGTAAAGGAAAGTGGGGTTTCCGCTCTCAAAGCCTTAACAAGGAATCTCGTCCAAAGGATATTGCTTTGGTTACCAAAAGAGTTTTGTCAGCTCGGCTATTGAAAATAAATGAACTACGAAATGAAATAACAGACCTTCAGATCAAACTAGAACACTTTCAAAAAGAAAACAAAATACTAAAAAAAATGCAGTTTAGGCAGGAGAAAGCATTAAACAAGTTTGAAGATACAGAGAGTGAGATCTCCCAGCTAATATCCCGGCACAACAATGAGATCCGAGCACTCAAAGAGCATTTACGGAAATCCCAGGAGAGGGAAAGGAATACAGAAAAGAGACTCAAAGAAGCAGAAGATGAACTTTATAGAGCAAACAGCACTTTAAAGAAGCTGAAACAGCTCTCTGAAAATCGACACCTTGGTGAGCGTGAAGAATTGGCAAAAAAACTGGACATTGCAGAGAGCAAGCTAGATGAACAAGAGAGAAGAGTTCAGGTATTTTGATTATAGTGATCACAGTGCTCTTCAACCTGTGGTTGTTTAGCTCTTGCTATCTTGCAACACCCTGCATGGTTAATGGTTTTGGTATACTGCATGTTCTAAAAAAGTTAAAAGTGACAGTTTGAATCTGACTGACATGTGGGGCAGATTTATTAAAATGTGATTAGAGCTCACCACAGCTCACTTTTTTTTTTTGAAATATATTTTTATTGGTTTCTGAAGTAAAGCAAAATAGGAGGGGGTACAGAATGGAAAAAGGGGGGGAGAGGGGAGGTCTGAGCCAAAGTACAAAATATCCAGGACCCATTATACACGCATCTGAAAATACACTGTATCATATGATTATATACAACAGATGACACCAACAAAGAAGGTTGCCAGCCACAAGCCATTGAAAGTGCATAACAGATCACCTTAGAAGTGTTCCTACGTACCATATCGTTAGGGGTAGCAGGGGTCCCAGGAGGATCTAAACCTTATGGGGACTTTCGGGCCCAGATGCGTAACCGAAATGCCCGTCTCAGGGCATCAGAAGTTGTTTATAGTCGTCCGTATCTCTAAATAGTATCCATCTCAGCCACATATCTCTATATTTAGTGTCTTGCTTGCTAGAGAAGGTAGATAGTTCTTCAAATTTAGCAATTTCGTTAACTTTCATAGCCCATTCTTTAACAGAGGGGGGGGTGGTAGATTTCCAGAGTCTGGGGATAAGTACCTTAGCGGCGTTAAGTAAGTGTCGTTCTAGTGACATATCCGGGGATCCCTCTTCATTCTCTATGTCCCAAAATAAGAGTATTCGCGCGGGGGAGTCGGGCAATATCCTCCCTAATATGATAGAGCAGAGCCGCAGAATCTCGGCCCAATAGTCTGCTAGGCCGGGGCATTCCCAGAAGATGTGCAGAAGAGAACCAGCGTTGGCTTTGCATCTCCAACATAAATTACTGACAGTAGGATAAATATGGTTCAATTTAACCGGTGTATAGTACCACCTACACAAGATTTTATAGTTCAATTCCTGGATTTTACAACATCTAGAGCTGAACATAAGGTTTGCTATACCCCCCCTACAGGAATCTTCCGAGATGTCACAGCCAAAATCCCGTTCCCAAGCCTTTATAAAGGGCAGTTGCGTCTTATTCATTACCAGCCCGAGTATATCGTAAATAAGCGATAACGTATGTCTTGGAGGAATTGTTTTATTGCATAGGGTTTCGAACGCAGTAAGGTGTCTTCCCATCGTTTTGTCGCCCCCCAGATATGCGTAAAAATGTTTAATTTGGTAATATTTATAGTCTTGGAGGTTCTCATTAGGTCTGGCTTGCTTAAGGAGGTCCAGACTAGCAATACGTCCATTTTCTAGGACATGTACAAATTGGAGATGGCCATCTACCAACCACGCGCGGAACGCATTAGGCCTAAGAGCGGCCGGGAATGCCGGGTTATTTGTGATAGGCATTAGGGGCGAGGGAAAGGAAGTGATTTTAGGGTTACATTTTACTTGGTCCCAAATCTTCAAGGTGTTTTTGATTAATGGGTGCGAGATATGTAAGACTCTCCTGTGTATCTTATCGATCCAGGGTAGGTGTATTAGATGTGTGCTCGTGGATTGTTGTTCGATTTCCACCCATCCCTTGTTGTCGACATGGTAAGACCAATCAAGTATCCTAGTAAGGATAGCTGCTTTAAGATATCGTGTGCAATCTGGCAAAGCCAGGCCACCCTCAATCTTTTTTCTATGTAAAATAACTGATTTAATCCTTGGGGGTCTGTCGTTCCAGATAAACTTGATGATGGAGGACTGAAAGGTCTGCAACCAGTTACTAGGGTAGTGGAGTGGAACACATTGAAATAGATAAAGCAAACGCGGCATAACATTCATTTTGATGACATTAATTCGGCCCACCCAAGAAAGAGGTTGCTTGGACCAGGTTCGGAGATCTTTAATTAAGGCGTTGTGTAGTTTCTTACAATTGATTTCCACCCATTCGTCATAGTCTTTCGTGATTGTGATGCCTAAGTAAGTAAGCTGCTTATGAGCCCAGCTATAAGGGAAGTTCTGAGATAGCCCCTGGATCGTTTGAGGGGGTATAGATACATTTAAAGCCAAGGACTTGGAGTAATTTATTTTGAAATTGCTTAACTTTCCGAATAGGTCAAATAAGTTATTTAAATTGGGGATTGAGATTAAGGGATTCGATATAAATAGGAGTAGGTCGTCCGCATAAGCTGCTATTTTATGTTGTTTATGCCGAATCTCAATACCAGAAATGTCTAGATGGGACCTGATATGTATGAGAAGAGGTTCCAAAGCAAGAGCAAACAAGGTAGGTGAGAGGGGGCAACCCTGCCACCACAGCTCACTTTTGATCCACTCCTATGGATTTTTAGAATCATATTTATCAGTTGGTGAAAGTTAGAGTTCACTTTTTGATTAATACAAATCTAAAAATCCCATAGGAATGAATATAAGTGAGTGAATGTTTTGTTGGTGAGCTAATCTAACATTTTTTTCAATCTGCCCTATAGACTAGTTCCTTTACCCCAATTTTTACTCAAAATTCACTAGGTGTTGTGAATCTAAGGACAGACTAAGGTACTCAGACATTTTTGTTTTCAAGTATAAAAACCTGGTCTTTGTGTTTTATTTTCTTGATGTATAACTTGGAGAAAGATCCAGTGAATATGGGAGGGTCATGCTAACTGCAACTACCATGAATCTCCCTGGAAAACTCTCTCTCTCCCACAGAGGACAGAGGGTTTATTTATTTCCTGTTATTTACATAGTGCCAACACATGTCTGCAGTGCTTTTACAGAGAATATATACTATTCACATCAGTCCCTGCCCAGTGGAGCTTACAATCTAAAGGTTCCTAACACAATCACACTATAGACGATTTAGTCAGAAGCCAATTAACCTGCCTGTATGTTTTTGGAGTGTAAGTATCTGGAGGAAACAATAAAAGAACAGCTGGTCTTCTGAGTTTTTGGTTCAACTACATTGATACTGTATGTTAGATTTTAGGTTATGTAATAATACATTTACCACTGGTCAAAAAATACTAATCATTTTCTTATTTAACAACGTTATTTTCATTCCAGCATGGAGAATAATGTTCTTTTTTTTGATTTACATCAGAATTCAAGGAACATTGAATTGAATATGTTTAACTGCTCAAAGAAGTATAGAATAGTATATATTAGGTTTTACATTACTAATTACTTTTGTTTACATATTTTAGTGTGAGCGAGACCCCCTCCAGAGACAATTTTCTCAAACCCAGTGAATTTAGAAAACATTTATTTGTCCCCCTATGGCAACTGAAACTGCACAGTGCTAGAATTTATTGTGAAGAGAGGGGCTGAAGGGAAATGTATTTCAATGCTTTTGTGATATCGGACATGCTGAGAAACAGTAGGCCAGGTTGTCTATAGGTCCTGAAATTTCTATTTTTTCACAAATCACATTTTTTTCCTCTCAACATTTGTGGGTTTATTTTTTCTCTAAAATCCTAAAAAATTCGAAATTTCGAAAACTAGTACAAAATGTTGCCATGTAAAATCTGTCTAGGTCCTATACAAGTGAGTGGGAGCAATGCTTATCATATAAGTCAATTTTTTAACCAATTAAGACTTATAGAAGTTTTAAATTTTTTTTTGCTAGAAATTGCCTGAATAATTAATTAGAGGATATTTTTATTCTGTTCATTAAGCTTTTTTTTTGTTCATGCTTTTTATATTCAGATCTTTTAATAAATTACATGACATTTATGGTTTTAGAGAAAATTAGTTTATTCATAGATTCAAAAACCTCTAAAACCACTAAATGAGAATGTTGATAAATGGGCCTCTATTTGTCTTGATGCCATGAATGTGTATATTCATCTGAATCTTGTCTAATATTTTCAATGCTTGTCTTAATTTAAGATACAAACTATATCTTGTGGCTAATATTTGCTATGGTGTATGCTGTAGGACCTGGAAAAGAAAACTGAGATCTCACAGAACAGTTTTCAACGTCAGTTAATGGTTGAAAAGAAGAAAATTCAAAATGCACAGGAGGAAAATAAATTGCTCCAAGAGGAACTCCAAAAGCTTACGTATAAGTTAAAGGCAAGTCAATATTAGATAAATGAATAGTGTGGATCAATGATCTTGGAATACTATTGCTATCCTATCGCAGGAACATTACTTTACATTTAGAAAAATAGTATGTAAAAAGAGAGACATAGGGGCAAATTTACTAAAGGGCGAAGTGACTAACGCTAGCGAAAATTCACCAAGCGTAACATAATTTTGCCACTTCGCCGTTTTTCTAATGGGTCCTGGTGTTAATTCGCTAGCGAATTGGACCTACTCTATTGCTACTTCGCACCCTTACGCCAGGCGAAGTTGCGCTCTGGCGAAGGGACGTAACTACGCTAATTGACTAAGTTGTGGATTTTCGTGAACGTTACCTCTTGCGCCCGACTTTACTTTGCCACCTCAGACCAGGTGAAGTGCAATAGAGTAGATAGGGATGGTCCAAAAAAAGTTGAAATTTTTTCCAAAAAAACGCTGGCATCTTTTACTTTTTATAGGGTGATAGGCTGAAAAAAATCAAATTTTTTTTAGGATATCCTTTCCCCCCCCTACATTTTATAACATATGGCACCTAAACTATACTGTGGGCACATGTGTAGGGCATTAGAAAACAATTATTAAGGTTCCCAGGCCTTGTGTAGTGTAATGTGTTTGCTGCTGCATATACGGCCATTGTACTTTAACTGCACGCCGTATGCAAATTTGCCTTTGCTAGCGTAACTTTGAACCGCTGATTGTAACATCGCTAGCGCAACTTCGCAAACAATCGGTAACTTGTGCACAACTTCGATCTTCATGACTTTGCGCAGCCCTGGCGAATCTACGCTTGGCGAAGTGCAGCGAAGGCAGCGCTGGCACAACTTCGAAGGTAAGTAAATTTGCCCCATGCTATTATCAAAAGGTTTTATATGTTGAAAAGATGGTTTACTCCTATTATTCTTATTCAGTAGTCCCAAAAGTTTTAGAAAAATAAATTTTTCATAAAAATTGTAACAACTGTTATTAGTTGGTATCCCAGTGGTCACTATATACTGCCTGTGCCCCTGAAACATGGGGTCTGTTTCCTCTACAGTAACATTCCTGCCTATAAAGAAATGTTGTATGTTGGTGGTGGAAAATGCAATGGCACTTGGCCAACTGCATCTGACCAACCATACCTCTGATGAAGTATCCAATAATACAAAACACATTAGGAGGGAGGAGCTCACTGATGTACCTCTGTCCTTTTGTTATGGTTGATTTTTTTTTTTTAATTTTGGATTAATGTATGATTTTTTTTCTTTTTTTTTGTGCACCACATAAAAGTTTCTTGTGTTATACTGCCTACTTCTTGTATTACAATATAATATGATGAAAGCACAGCTCACATTTTCTAATGTGTCATTTTTTTCAGGAAAAAGAGCGGGAACTTGATATAAAAAATATATATGCTTACCGTCTGTCAAAACCATCACCAAAGAAAGATGCAGAAATAAGCCCTAGAAGTATAGGTAATCCAAAACATTCCTATAATTTTCTTCTGATTGTGCTCTGAAAATATATACTTTATTACTTTGGCCTTCTCTGGGACAACTATGTCACCTATTTATACTATATCACATTTGAAGAGAATATGGAAACATATATATGCAGAAGTAGCAATTTTTAAGATAAAAACATTACAAGTCAAGTTACCAATTTGAAGTATATTAAAGCATTTGCGGCATTAAAAGGATACTTATCCTGCCATAGTCAGAGGCATACAATGTTTAACATTTGAATAACATGTCCCCTTATACTTTAGCTGTTTACTGTTAATGTGTATTTCATGCACCTCTTCTGTAAACTGAAGCAGACATTCTTCATTTATTACGTTGTATACACTTTTTAGTAAATGAAATATCTGGGTATAGGTTATTC
The DNA here is from genome assembly GCF_017654675.1 of Xenopus laevis. Lineage (NCBI taxonomy): Eukaryota > Metazoa > Chordata > Amphibia > Anura > Pipidae > Xenopus > Xenopus laevis. The sequence goes on along the minus strand of NC_054379.1, from coordinate 67,458,206 downwards.
TAAGCAAAAAGGGTAATTTGTTACATACTTATATTTCTTATTTTGGTTTAGAGCTGCCTTACTACTTTAGAGGAGTGGAATTTAAATTAAAGTACATTGTTCACATTGGCTAAAAAAGTGGTACAATATTTACTTTAACATCAACTGTTGTACTTTCGTTTACCTTGACGTGGTATGGTGGCTTTTCAACTTTATGATCATAACTTTGCAACTAAAAACCCCTGTCTTTGTTAACACATGCATTTGCAAATCTACTGAATTACTTAGACAGGGGCCCAGGGAATGTGCACTGACCCATTTGGATATGCCAGTAGCACTTCCCTTATACTTCTATATATTTTTACTTAGCAATGCGGGTGCTCCCACAACCCCCCTTGTGTATTTGCTTTCGTTAAAATCCACTTGTTTTACTTGTAAACAATATAATGACAGTATAACATTTTATATTCACTTGCATTACCTCCTCTTTAGTCTATAGTCAGTTTTCTCTATAGTAAAAATAGAATTGTGGCACCTACTATAATATACCTGTATACAAAATTCAAAACCTTGGTATTTGGAACAGAATAATTTTGCAATAAAGGAAATTTGTAGAAATAGGCCCACAACAAAATTCTACCCCAGAAAAAGGTGGTGCAGGTATGGAATCCCTTATCTGCAAACCTGTTATCCAGAAAGTGCAAAATTACAAAAAGGCCATCTCTAATTTAAATAGTTAAAATGGGTTTCCTTCTTCTCTTTAATAATAAAACAGTACCTTGTACTTCATCCAAACTAAGTTTGGTTATAAATTAATCCTTATTGGAAGTAAAACTAGTCTATTTGGTTTATTTAATGTTTACATGATTTTCAAGTAAACTTAAGGTATGAAGATCCAAATTATGGAAAGATCGGAATTGCTGAAAAATCAGAGGTCCCAAGCATTCTGGATAACAGATCCTATACCTGTATTTATTAAAGTGGAAAAAAAATAAAACACTTGGGGGCCGATTCACTAAGCTCGAGTGAAGGATTCGAATGAAAAATACTTCGAATTTCGAAGTATTTTTTTGGTACTTCGACCATCGAATTGGTTAAATTCGTTCGAATTCGAACGAAATCGAACGAATCGAACGAAAAATCGTTCGACTATTCGACCATTCGATAGTCGAAGTACTTGCCCTTTAAAAAAAACTTCGACCCCCTACTTCGGCAGGTAAAACCTACCGAAGTCAATGTTAGCCTATGGGGAAGGTCCCCATAGGTTTGCTAATCTTTTTTTGATCGAAGGATTTTCCTTCGATCGTTGAATTAAAATCGTTCGAATCGTTCGATTCGAACGATTTACCAATGCTTTCCCTGAGCAGGCTTTTCAAAAAAATTAAAAGCTTGGGGGGGGGGGAAACAATTGGCAGGAAGCCAAGTGAAAACCACACAAGAGTTTAGGAGCCCGAAGGCTTGAGAATTGATCAGATCCCACTAATGATTTTCTTTTTATTTAAAATGAAGAATGCTGCAAAACACACTAATCATACAATTGCAAAATCAAAGGATAAACAAAATACATAATGTTTTCAAGCAGTTTTCACAAAAAAGTATGAATATGGCAGTGCCCAAAACACACTAATGCATATTTTTCCCACAGAGGCAAGGAATGGCATTAGCATTGGTGTTCAAACAATTGAACAAATTAAATTGGTGGAATTATCCCCTTTGTCGCATCCAAAACCTGTCATGCAAGCTGAAGATGTAAAGGAAAAGCAGCATGAAGAACTACAAAAGGTAATGATTTAAGCTTACATGAAAAAAATATCCTCCAACTTTAGCATGCTTACTGAGAGATGTAGTACAATAATATCTACAAATATACTGTATACTGGTAACATTCTCTGTAGCAGTTTTTCTCAAACTGTGATGATCTCCTTGCTCCCCATTTATGACTATGGGGCGCATGTATGTACGTCAACTGCAGTGAGCCAAGCGCAATTTGGCGGTGTTTGGTATGCAAGTGCATCATGAGCTCTATTCTTTGAGCACAGCTCAACTGGGGTGATTGACACAGGGAGCTGAGGGAACCACAACCTTTGGACCAGGCGGCAGCCCCATGTTCACAATGCCTTAAACAGTATTAAGGGTAAATCGTCCAAGGGAACTCACCAGATCCAACTGGTGGCTTGGGTGAGTTGCCCCAAGCTCATACAGTAGCTGTAGGTGAGTCACGATCAATTTTCAAAAATAGACGAGCACTCCGTTTCCATCCGTATAGGTTAAAAGATAACTTTTATTCCAACTTTGTTAAAAACATCAAATCCCTGACGTGTTTCGTATCAGCAGATACGTAGTCATAGGGGTTATACACAATAGCAGCTAACTGTCTTTTTTAAACCACTTCAACAATTACAATAATTACAATTAAGTACAATCATAACAAGTGGGGTTGTTAACCCTTCGCTGCCAACCATGTTTTTACATGGACTGAAATAAATGTTTCTTTCATATTTACCTTAGCAAAGATTAATTACATACTTATAATTATTATTTCACAATCTGACACTAAAATTCTAGTTATAAAATAGATGCGTTAAACTTTGGTATGATTTATTGAAAGTTATTGATTACACTAGGTTCGGTATTAAAAATGATCTGTTTCAGTCCCAATGATATAGTATCCACGTCGCTAGCTTTACTTTGTGAATGAAGCGCTTTTGGAAAGGAGTTAAATGTTGAAGCGCTGTGGGGATGTTCATTCAACTGCGACTTTTGAGGAAGCAGTCTGTTTAATTAAGTTTGATCTAATGAATTGTGATGGAATCGATAAATAGAATTAATTTTTTAATACGGAACCTAGTGTAATCAATAACTTTAAATAAATCATACCAAACTTTAACTGCATCTGTTTTATAACTAGAATTTTAGTGTCAGATTGTGAAATAATTAATTATGTAATTAATCTTCGCTAAGGTAAATATGAAAGGAACATTTATTTCAGTCTATGTAAAAACATGGTTGGCAGCAAAGGGTTAACAACCCAACTTGTTTTAATTGTACATAATTGTAATTATTGTAATTGTTGAAGTCATACCCGGGAGAGTGCAGCCATTAGCTGCTTTTGTGTAAAAAGTTATCTTTTAACCTATACGGATGGAAACGGAGTGCTCTTCTATTTTTGAAAAAGGAAGATCTGAGCAGTGCTGAGCACATCTATATGCAAGTCAAAGGAGCACATTTTGATGCAAATGAAAGTGGTTTCACATGTAACTGCACTTGTGGACATACATGTGCACTTTATACTAGAATAGTTTATTATCTTTTGCCTTCAGATAAAACATTGTATTCCAGTTTGTTCTAGTTATACATTTTTACTGTGGGGGCAATGTCACATGAAAATAACAGTAATATTTGCAGATGAATATTGTCAAAGTGTCAAGAAGTGATGTTTCAAATGAGTGAAGTTTCAGCATTGACACAAATTACTCGTACCCATATTTTTGTTTCCACACAGACTTAACAATAGCTTTTCTGTAAATATATAAAGTAGTAACTGTTGCACATGTATTGCATTGCCATTCTGTTAGTGACACAAACTCCTTGTTGAGTTCTAATTACAGCTAAATACATACAGTGAATTCTTCATTTTACTTACCCTAATTTTAAGTTATGTTATGTTATATGTTCTACCATTTTTGTGGTCCCACCAATATATAATGCATAATACATTTCCCTGACTTTACACCATTTTCTGGTCCCTTGAAAATATAAAATGGGGATTCTACTGTATATAAAGTAGAGTAACAACAGCAGGAGGGGGCTGTGCACAACACATTGTCACTAGCATAGAATCTTATACATTATATTTCAATCTAGGGGAAAGCTGTTTTGTTCCCAGAGTGGCAGAAGGGATAAAATATAAGAGTCACCCAAAACGAAACAATGAGGTGGATACAGGACAAGAGCAGGAATAAATATATACATATATTAAAAAACAAAGCCATGTGGAGCCGGCACTCTCGATAAGATGCAATAAGTTGCCTGGGTGCATGATCAACAAACATCTCCATACGATCGCAAAAAGGGGATCAGCACTACTCTGGTCTTAAAAATGAAACATCAGTCTGCTGCTATTTTACTAAATAAAAATTCTGTTTAATTTTTAAGACCTGAGTAGTGCTGATCCCCTTTTTGCGATTATATATATATATATATATATATATATATATATATATATATATATATATATATATATATATATATATCTATTATACTATAGATATTTCTATCTATACAGATATATAGAGTGAGGTAGAGAGTTATTAGAGATAGAGAGGGGAGTGTGGGGGTAACTTGGCAGAATGAGAAGGGGAAAGGGTAAAAGAGGACAGTGAATAGAGTGAGGCCATGGATAGGCGGGGGATACACTGGAGCAGCAGGGCAATGAACTGTAGGGGTTAATGTGCTTTGTGGCAAATGCACTGGAAGAATGGTTGTAGTCAAAATCCAAAGCCAACCTGTATATAGATTGAATGATAAATGTAGTTACACAGCTATACACAGGTTCATGATCGTCTCAATAACTCATTGACACAGACCTTCTTAAACACTGTTGCCCTTACACACATTAACACTAAGGGGGTTATTTACTAAAATCCAAATGCAAAAATCATGACAAATTTGTGATATTTTTTTATAAAATAGGATTTTTAAAAAAAATCACAAATTTTTCAGAATTTATTAAACCCCGAGGATAGAAAAGTCAGAATCTGAAAATCCAGCATCTCAGACCTGTCAAGGTTGCATATAAGTCAATAGGAGAAGTCCCAATGATTTTTTTGATGTGCAGTGGGTTTTGTGCAATACCCCAAAGTTTTTGGAGTTTTCTGCTGAAAATTCCAACAAAATTGTGAAAATCAAATGAAAAATCAGAAAAAATCGTGAAAATCGTTTAAAAAAATCTGAAAAAAATCTGAAAAAAATCATGAAAATCTGATTTTTTCCTGCAAAGCAAATTTTCGGGAAAATGTAATAATAAATATGCGTAAAAAAACCAAGCGAATTTGATCAGTTTTTGTAGCAGAAAATATTGAGATAAATTCGGACTTTGATAAATAACCCCCTAACAGTTAATTTACACACAGACATACACTGGCATTCACACTCTAAGCTTAACACAACAGATTCACACTCATTTGCCCACGGAAATAAGCTGCATCATAAGAATATTCATCAGAAGATTCTCTACTCTGATTCTCCTCAAATAGTTGAAGAGCAGGAAGCTTTCACAGAGGGAAGGGGCGGAGCTAAATTCAAACTGCTACTCTGATCAGTAGAAAAGGTATTGGGATGGTCCATTATTTGAAGGGGTGCTGGCCAGAAGGATGTAAGCCTTTACTGCAGTTTCTTAATCTTAAATATATAAAACAATATATATACATATGGCATAAGAATATCCTTTATTATGAAGTACAAGTCCGGGTGTCCAAGTGCCCCCCCCCTTGCCCCTATATGTGGCCGCCCATGTAAGTTGCTTTATGATGTGAATAAAAGCAATTACAATTGAATCACTTTTGGTGCTTTTCAATATTATTTAATTTGATATAAATATGCATCTAATTTTCACTGCATTATCACTTGCATGTATAGTGACTTTGAACACTAGTATATGTATTAGCAAATTGTTTGTTTAGAAAAGTTAGGGTTTCAAAGTCACAAAACTGCTGTGTGATATTTTTTTACATTTAAATTTGTATTCATTTTCTTGGACATAACAACATTTCAAGAATAACATTTTTACTCTATACTAACTTTTTCCAGAGGATGTTAAAATTATCTTCTGTCAGCTGTGCCTTGATATGGTAAAGGGGGGCCTGATTGATATTTTAAGCCTTATGTATTTTTAAATTAAGCACAGATATTTATGTTATGTTTTTTTTTGTAAAGGAACAGAAAAATCTTGAAAAGGAGCTCAGAGAAGAAGCAGAGAAACTTAAGAAAGAAAGAAAGCTGGAAGAAAGAAAAAAGGAACTAGAACAAAAGCAACAGAGACAAAAAGAACAAAGGATATTAGAAGAGAAAGCGCAAAAGCTTCGTGAAGGTGAAATAGAATTTTTGTTTAGGAAACGGAGGCAAACAGTGTAGTGCTGTCAGTGAGGTAAATGATAATTGAACCAAAATTACACTAAATAGGCAAAAGACTCATTTACCTTACAGACTTACATCTGTATTTCAATATACTTAAATGCATCTGGTTTTTAGAATTTGTAGGCTATTCATTGTTATTTTTTCTTATATATTATTTAGAATGGGAAAAGGAAGAATTGGAAAGAAAGAGAAAAGATATCTTTTATCAGGACACAACTGAAAAACAAAGTATACAGGACACAGAAGATGAAAGACTTAAAAAAGAACTGTTGCTTGCTAAAATGAATGAAATTGATAAGGAAAGGAAAAACACAATGCACTTTGATTCCTTTAAGGTTCCTACACAATCATTGCTTTTGGATTCATCACTAAATCGTGATACAAAAGAGAGAAAACACAAAATCTACAAGTTCACAGAGCCAACTCAGAATCTGTTTAATGGAATTCCCGTTCTAGGGGGGCGAGAGGCTTCTTTAGTTGCAGATGAGCAAAAAGGTAGAAATGAGAAGAGATTTGATGCTGTTAATGATGTTTCATTTGGTACTTATGCTCCATCCTTTGCTCAAGCTAGATCAGGTGGGCCAGGGCAAAAGACAGAAGTTTTAGAAGAACCAGTTATTACAAACCATTCCAAACTTAAGCAAACAGATAAAAAATCACACTTAATGGAGCAACTGTTTGGAAGAGATTCCAATGCACCACTTGTTCCTAAAAACAGTGAATCCATGGCTAAAAATGAGTCCAGTACCATTCTACCATGGGAAAAAGGAAGCAATGTAAAAATAAAAAATGATATTTTTTCTGGAGATGGCAAAAATGTAAAGCCTACTATTGAGTGCACATGCATTCATAATTAAGTATCTCCCATATACATTTCCATAAAGGGCTAGTGAGAAAGCATACAAGATTGTTCTAATAAACTGAATATATTGTAAATAATGATTTAAAAAAATATTAAAAGGGCATGCTCTTCAAGCATGCTTTGGTTATTTGCTACATTTCATAACAAGGAAATAATGGAGACTTCCTGAATATTTAAAGAAATGACAGAAAGTGGATTTTTTTTGTAAATGTTAACATTGCAAATTCTCTCATGAAATAGACATGCATTTATAGACATGCATCTTAGGTGCATTTTACTTCAGTCCCCTGACATGTTGGTGCCAGCTACAATTTTTGTCCACCTTTGTCCACCATTCAGCTCAGATAACTATTGCCTATTTACAGAATGACATTTCCCCTGCCAGTATGTATATACTATTTTAAGAACATAGAGCTAAAGTGCCATGTGGTAAGAGAGAAAGTAGAATTGCGGTCCCTGTCCTCTAGAGCTTACAATCTAAGTGGCACAAATTTGCACAAAGTGCACAATGTCAAGGCATTTTCCCTTAAAGAACAAGGAAAGTTTAACTAAAAAAGTAGAAATTTTATATATTATGTTTTGGGCTTCTGTACCAGCCCCAGGCAACCAAAGCCCTTTAGCATGGAAGATCTGTGTCTCCAAAGATGTCCCAGTAGCTCCCCATCTTCTTTTTTGCTGATTCACTGCACATGCTCTGTGCTGCTGTCAGTTACTGAGCTTAGGGACCGACTCAAAATATACAGTACACTTAACTGTCAAAGTATAAGGCTGATTAGTAATTAATATGAATAATTACTACATAACAGCACAGAAACCAGTGCAACTAGCATCAGAATTTAATAATCAGCCCTGTTGCATCAGCATATATTACAGGCCAACCTCATTTTGTATGCCCCTGAGGAAGCCGTGCAAACGGCGAAACGCGTCGGGCTTTTGGCATAGGTGGACGGTGGGCGATTAGCTCCCACTTGCTCCCTACGTAGCTAGGTAGGAAAAATTGTCCTGGGGAACTTGTGGAAGGGAGGGTTCTGGGATTGCGACTGGCATCCATTACTCTAAACTGCTTGTAACTAGCACACTGTCAATTGAGACAGTTGGATTTGTGCTTTGCACCGTTCTACCTATAGCCTGGTTTTAATTTGTTTTTAGGGTCACTTTTCCCAGACTTCATTACTGACACCATGGAGTCTTGTTGTTTTTACTCAGCACGTTGGTGGTGTGTGTTATGGTTTTAATATATTTATTAAAAGTTATGTTTTAGCCAGTCACTTTTGTTAAGAGTGTCTGAACTGGTTAGCTTTCAGTCAACAGGGCTTTTAGGCTTCTTTGTCTGGCCCAGCGGACTGTACTTCAATTGGTAATGATGTTATACGTTCTTCAATGAACTCTAACCTGCAGACAAACCATACTTTGAATTGAATTGACTCTCTCAGCAGGGTGGTATTCAACCTCATTTTGTGCTTGATAATTCATGACGACCCCTATGCTTTTACCTTTTCAACAGCTGCTCAGAGCCCACGAGCATGTGAGTGTCGCAGACACTTTCCAAGATGGTGACCAGGTGTGACAAGTTTGAAGTCCTGGATCATTGATGGTATTGACAAGCTGAAACTTTAGGCCAAGTTCAGTATATAAAACATGGCATTTTAAACCCTATTCATTTTTAGGGATTAGTTCTCCTTTAAGTGCCAGGACTAGACTAAGTGAGAGAGCACTTCTTACAAAGGAATTCAGGGATGGAATTCCAGAGGTAAGGAGCAGCAAGATAGAAAAGTTTAAGACAAGAAGTGGCAGTGGATGTGGGTGGTGTGAAAAGATGGTGGCTCTGTGAGGAGTGGAGGAGATGGCCAGGAAATTACAGTAAGTCAAGAGAAGAAATACAGTGAGGAGCAGAGTAGTGAAGTGCTTTGAATATTAACAGAAGGATTTTATGTGCTATCCTTTGCTTAAGAGGCAGCCATTCTAAAGATTTTATTTGGGGTCGAACAGGATTTAATCGGTATTTAGGTCAGAAATCCAACACTGCCCATCAATCTGAGAACACCATTTCCATGGATGGAAGCATAATGTTGCAGTGATGCCTATCAACAGCAGGGACTGTAATACGAAATAAAAAGTTAGATGGATTGAGCCAAATACAGGGCAGTGCTTGAGGAAAACCTTTTTTTTTCAGTCTGCTAAATACCTGACACTGGTTTGGAGGTTCACCTACCAGCAAGACAATGACTCTAAATACACTTTCAATAAAGTGGTTTAACATCAAGAACATGCCGACCATAGATTGGCCCAGTCAAACTCCATACCTCTATGATAGTCTGTTCACCAACCACCCATGCAACATACTAGGTTGCACCTTCATGTTATGGTTTGCTAATCAAATACAGTGAAACCTTGATTTTAAGTACCCTGATTTTCAGTTTTCCCGCATTTTACAATTTTTATTTGTGGTCCCACCAATTTATAATGCATTTCAATGGGTGCATTTCCCTGATTCTAAGTAATATTTTCCCAGATTTAACATCAAAATTTTGTCCTGATGTACCCCAAAACTGCTTTTTTTCTTCTATGAATGTTATTTGTTAAATGAAGAGGTTTAAAATACTAACCAGATGTATATTTTGTGATGGTTCTGCCTGTAAATGGTCAATTCCAATTAATCTGCCCCTTATACGTACAGTCTTAAATCAATCACTTATTGCTTTAGGTTGTTTATGTGACTGACAGAGAGGCCTTGTCCATGCCCCCAATATTGTAACATTAATGCTGCAATGCTTAAAGGGGAAGTAAATTCTAAAATAGTCTAGAAATGCTGTATTTTGTATACTAAACATAAACATGAACTTACTGCACCACAAGCCTAATCAAACAAATGATTTATGCTTTCAAATTTGGCCACAGGGGGTCACCATCTTGTAACTTTGTTAAACATCTTTGCAAGACCAAGACTGTGCACAAGTCAAATAATATCTCCCAGAAGCTGATACAGCAAGATTGATTATGGTAATAATCAGAATATACAGACTACACTTGGTCCTGTGTTGACATGCAGAGCTGCCATCAGAAATCACGGGGCCCCGCACAGCAAAATTTTCTGGGCCCCCCTTCTCCACCCCTCCCTTACCCATCAGTATAAAGGCCACACAAGACACAAATAAGTGCCCCCCTACAAGTTAAAAAAAAGAACTTTGGTGTCCACTGCCCCCCTACAAGTTTTGGTGGTCAGGGCCCCTACAAATTAAAGAAAAAAACATTGGTGGCCAAGGACCCCCTACAAGTTATTAAAAAAACATTATTGGCCAGGGCCCCTATAAGTAATTAAAAAAAACATTTGGCGAGGGCCCCTATAAGTTATTAAAAAAAACATTTGGTGATGGTCCCTATAAATTATTAAACAAAGCATTATTGGCCAGGGCCCCTATAAGTTATTAAAAAAACATTTAGCAAGGGCCCCTATAAGTTATTAAAAAAAGCATTATTGGCCAGGGCCCTACAAGTTATTTAAGAAAAAACACATTTGGTCAGGGCCCCTACAAGTTTTTTAAAAAAAATTGGCCAGGGCCCCAAGAAGTTAAAAGAAAAATAGAAAACTTACTTTAGCCAGGGAGCTCAGGTGCCAGTTTCTTCATTTTCCTGTGCTCTGGCTCGCCAGTGAAATGTAATGGTGGCCATACACGGGCAGATAAAGCTGCCGATATCGGTCGTTTGGACCGATTTGACAGCTTATCTGCCCGTGTATGGGGGCTTCCGACGGGTCTTCCCAATCGATATCTGGCCACGATATCGATCGGGAAGGTTGGATTTTTACCCGACCGACCCGTCAGAGCCGATTGACGCATCGTAATTCGATCGTTCGGCCATACAGCCGAACGCTCGAATTACACCCGATATAGCCACGCAGTTTAGTGGCATATCGGGGAAAGATCCGCACGTTTGTGTCCGCTCGTATGTCGCCAAACGAGCGGATCTTTGAGTCTATGGCCACCTAAGTCCCGGTAAAGCCGCATGACGATTGGATAAAGTAGAGGGGAGGTTCAAACTTCACCCATCCAATACCCATGTGGCTTTACCGGGACTTACACTTCATGGCGAATCAGAGCACAAGAAGGAAGATGTCATCGGAGCTCCAGCCCCTCTCTCCCTTCCAAAGTTTGCAGCTCACTGATGGCAGAAGCCCGGCTCTGCAAGTAAGTGCAGCATGGCCGGGCCCCCCTTAACTCCCCAAAGCATCTGGGCCCAGGACATCAGTACCCCCTGTCCCCCCCTGATGGCGGCCCTGTTGTCATGTAATCTAATGTGGATTTTATAGTTTTTGTATAGTTTATTACAAACTTTCTCCAGCTCTGCAGTGACTGCAGCAAAATAATCCTCCAAATAGAATCCCAGTTTATCTGTTTAAATCTGGCTTCATGATCTTTGTCCCTGCAGCTGGAGTTGAAAACAGTAAAGGGGTTGTAAAGCCAAAATAAAATCCAATATAAATCTCTACACAGTCGCCAAACTGCTCTACAGGGAAACAAACAAAGCTGCTTGAGTTTTGCATGGCTGGGAAGTAAGGCAGGGGCTTCCCTGGCTGTTCATAAGTATGATTGTTCCCTGCAGAACAGTTAGGGACCGTCTGACAATTCCTATCCACAGCAGTAAATGAAGGGAGAATTTCACTGCATACAGTCAGGTTTCTTATAAAGATGGTACACATTTTTTAATTAAAGTATATTGGAGATTTTAACCATTTAACCATTATTATTGACCCAGTCAATATTGTCTCAAAGTAAAATGGACTCCTGTACTAATATCCTTATATTGGAGATTTTAACCATTTAACCATTATTATTGACCCAGTCAATATTGTCTCAAAGTAAAATGGACTCCTGTACTAATATCCTTGTAGTACTTGAAGAAAAAGTTACTTTAACACATACAGTGTATCCCTGATTTTACATTTTCCTTGATTTTACATAATTTTTCCCTGGTCCCCTGAAAAATGTGAAACGGAGGTTCTACTATAGTAGAATTCCAGTGAAATCAATTTTAACTCCAAATTGCAACCAGGGCCCTGTTGGATGAAGATCCTTTTCTTGGGCCCCTTCAGCCACCCAAAGAAATTTGTGGTAGGATTCATCCTCAAGCTGGTAAACTTGAAGAAAATGAGGCAAGCAAAAAGAGAACTGATTTTGTGTTCCATGCTGGAAAACAAACAGTTTGGGACAAGTTGTTTGGATATCACTGTTTATGTGCATTTGGTTTGTAGACTAATAGACTGATACCTTAAAGAAATACTGACACCAGAAAGTATGCCTCTTTTACATCTACATAAAATTGACTTTGCATGCTACTTATAATTTTGCCATTTGCCCAATGCTTTTACATTACCTATCTGCGTCCCTGTGTTAGTCTATGAGGGGGCCAAATTTGTTAGCATTAGAAACTTTAACTGACAGGCTGAGGTGGGACAGTCAGGTTGGCAAAACAGTCAGGTTTAGGAGCTTCAACTAACAATTACTTACAAAAACAAACTGCTCAGCAAAAAGCATGACCGATAGGTAACTTTAGGGGGCACATTTACTAAGGGTCGAATATCGAGGGTTAATTAACCTTCGATATTCGACCATCGAAGTAAAATCCTTCGACTATGAATATCGAAGTTGAAGGATTTACCGCAAATTATTTGATCGAAGGAAAAATCGTTAGATCGAGAGATTAAATCCTTCGAAACGAACGATTCGAAGGATTTTAATCCATCGATCGAAGGATTTTCCTTTGATAAAAAAAGCTTAGAAAGCTTGGGGAAGGTCCCCATAGGCTAACATTGATGCTCGGTAGGTCTAAAGTGCCGAAGTAGGTAGTCAAAGTTTTTTTTAAAGAGACAGTACTTCGACTATCGAATTGCAGAATAGTCGAACGAAGTGGGCTTTCTCTTCCCCTGGTAAGGGTGTGAGTAGGGTTGCCACCTGTCCATTTTTGACTCGGACAGCCCAATTTTCAGAAGGGCTGCCCGGGTCAAGACAATATATATTTGGAAAACCGGACAGGATCTCCCTTGATTGACATGGTTATCAGCCAATCGCTGACTGCCAAGTTATAGCCCACAATGTCACTGGCCCGCACCTGATGGCATGGCTTCGCTCCCTGCCCAGATCATGGGCCACGGAAAAGTGGCAACCTTAGGTGTGTTGATCCTGAAAATGAAGCAGATGTCTTTACAGGTAAGCTAAAATATAAATACAAATTTATTCTGTATCAATATCAATTTATGCACACACCTGTTAGGGTGAATATTGCTGTGCAAAATGTGCATGTATATCTGCTTACATATCCATAGACACATTATCTGCAGATTGTTTAAAGTTATACAACGTAACATATATGTAACAATAAATATTTATTATTATGTTACATATTATGGGCTTTTTAGATGAAGGTACTTACATGCACTAAAGGCTTTGTAACACTACCTTATAGAACACCAGAGGAAGTGACATTAAGGGGTTTATTTACTAATACATTTTTAGAATAAATCGTGTTTTTTTCCAATTGCAATAACTTTGATTTATCAAAGGCTTCACAACAACCGTCGTTTTCACAAACATTTCACATTTTCTGAGGGGTTTCCTGAAAAGTTAGGGGTTTTCTCCTAAAAAGATTGTGTATTTATGAAACATATCAGGATTTATTAATTTTAAGTCAAATTTTTTACTAAACTAAAAACTATGCTAGGTTTGACCTGGGGAGGACCATTGAGTCTTATGGAGGACTTAAATTCACTATTGTTTTAGGTTTTATTTTAAAATGCACACATTCTTTGTAAAAGTAAGCCTTTCCTTTACACACAACTTCCCGCGGGAAGTTTAGTTCCTTTCTTTTTACCTTTTTTTTAAAAGGAAAGTGACGATCTGTTCTCCGACTGCACTTTTTAAAGGGGAAGTGACAGTAATATATGGGACCCCACTTTTTAAAGGAAAAGTGACGGTAATACTGTATATGGGACCCCACTTTTTAAAGGGGAAGAGATAGTAATATTTGACCCCCCCCAATTTAAAGGGTAAGTGACTCTTGCCCAGCTTGTATGAAATCTCATAGCCTGTATTCTTTCCAGTCAATGGCTACTTACTGACTGGAGCTATATCTTTTACCAATATCTTTTACACCTTCTTGCCTTTCACAAAGAATTTGATTGAAAAACTGAGTATCTTTACCCCAAATAAATAAAATATGACATTTTTTTGAAGTGTATTCTTTTATGAAATAAAAATAGTTACCCTAGGCCTAGGGCACATCATAAACCCGGTCAGAGCATTCTTTACATCCTCTAATAGTCCCCCTTGACTGCAGTGCTTTAGAAAGTGTTACTTGTTTGCTGGCAAGCACTTATTTCATGAGACTTGATGCGTCCGACAGCCAGGTGAGGGTAACAAGACACAGCTCAGTTTGAACGTAGACATTATGTAAAAATATAAAAGATCACAAACAATACTTAACATTGATGACATTTGGTTGAATTTTTTCTCAACAGCCACAGATACATTAGGTCAGTGCTGGGCTGCAGACTTAGGCCCTGGTGGACCATCATTGGTTAAAGTGCATAGTAGTACAAAATTCAGTTTCTCTTTAAGGTTTAAACTTGCATTTTAGAAAACAAAGGAGAAGGAGGACATTCTGGAGCTGCCCAGTGAAAAATATAATACCACCAGAAGGAAAAGGAGGAGGAGGAGAAGGCATTTAACCAACTGCTCTTATGCTCAGTGCTGAACTGGCGACTTAGGCACTGGAGGACCATTATTGGTTAAAATGCATAGTAGTTCAACATTCAGTTGCCCTTTAAGGCTTGGAGTTGCATTTTGGAAAGCAAAAGAGAAGGAGGACATTCTGGAGCTGCCCGGTGAAATATATAACACCACCAGAAGGAGGAGGCATTTACCCAGCTGCCTTTAGACTCAGTGCTGGACTGCAGACTTAGGCCCTAGAGGACCAGCATTGGTTAAAGTGACACACAACTTGCCCTTATGTGCACTTAATACAACCACTGCAGGCATATAACATTCACAGCATACAGTATACAGAAAGATGTTTCAGATTTGCCCAAAGAAAGACAATTTTGTATATTCTAAATATGGATGTAACATTTGTTTCAACACACAGGTATGGCCACATTTGTAATTGTAAATGCAAATGCACTTTGATGTTACAAGTGCTTCCCAGATGTTATTGGGAAAGGGTGCCACTAGATGTTATTGTGGCGCCCCTCAGTGAGGAGAATACAGCATTTATGCCAAAACAATGGCACTTGTTGTTTGGTGCTCATTCCAATCGGATCGCGTAGCGGATCACGGGAGTCCTGAAGCGATGCATCAGTTCAATTTGTGGACACAGAGGGACTGAGTGGGGACACAGATAAAAACACCTACTTGGCCTTTTTAGTGGGCCCACAGACAGGGTCAGACCCCCTTACACGCCCCCTTGCCCTAGCTAGTTGGACAGAATGTGGAAGTGGTGGTAGAGGTGCAGAAGAGGGCCCTGGAAGTGACCCTTCACCAGCCCCGGCAGAGGCAGGCGCACGAAGTGGGTACCCCAGGACTGCCAGCAGAGCATTAGTGTGCCAGTAATCACTTGCTTGACGTTCACAATGTTGGTGCTCTCTTTTCAGCCAACTCTCACACAACTCACCAATGAGGCCTTGTCTCAATGCAGCCAATTCCTGCCTCAGATCAACCAGATGGCCATCAAAGTGCCTTTGGCGGAGATGTTGGCTTTGTTGCTGTGCGATTGTAGTATGGAGTGTGTCAGGCAAGCTTGCAGACACCATTACAGTCTGACACCCTCCACAGATTCCATTCCTTGGCGTGGATCCTGGCCACTTCCCCCAGCAGCAGCAACTGTCGCATCAGCATCTACAGAAACAAAACTTTTATTAAAACTCTAGCTGGACTTTAATTTTTTTTAGAAAGAAGCAGATTGCAATTCTTGAACTTAAACAGAATGTCAAGCACTGGTGTTGTATTTCTGTTTAGAAGAAGAGATTCTGCAGTCAAGACACTTTGAGCTTACAGTAGTCGTAAGCATAGTGTAATTTCAAGAACAGCTTGGCACTAAGTAGTGATGGGCAAATCTGACCTGCTTTGCTTTCCCTAAAATTTGCAAAATGGATAAATCTGCCAAATGCGTTGAAGTCAATGGGCAACAAATCTTTTTTTAGATGTGTGACAATTTTTTTCAATCATTGGAGTCTATAGGTGTATTTCAGCTGCAAAACCTGTAAAAACAATTTCCTAGTGCTAAGGAAAAATGTCACTTACCAATATTTTTGTATTACCTTAAATGGAGCACAGTGATCAAACTAAATAAAATGCCACTGGTTTCCTTATTCTAAACTTTGCACACTGCATTTGCATGTAATAAGCTCTTATTCTCTCCTCACACTCTCCTCTTCTACATTGGCCATTGAAGCGTGTGACCACAGCTGTGCTCAGTGTTGTAACACCCACCCAGACTTGGCACACAACTCTTCTAACCACCCATACATAAATCATAAGGAATCATAATAAATGTAATTGTTTAAACTTATGCCTGGGGGCAGCACAGGGAGCATGGCCAAGGAGTGGTGGTGGGTCCAGCTTATTCTTCTGAAAAATATAAACAGGACGCATATAGGAATAGGAAAAAATTTGAAATTCATTGCATCGTTACATAACATACTAATAATATATAACTTTAGACTGTACAGCTGCTCTTGTACATCTGCCCCACTGACATCCTGGGGCTCCTCTTCTGCACAGGTCTGTGCTGCTGCCTCTGCAAGGGTTTGACAGGAGGCCGCTCTCCTCTCCCTGTCTGTGGATCCTTGGCCCTGTGATGCTGGCGCTTCAGCTAAAAGTTAACAAAAGGAAAAAGCATGCTTAACAAGGTTTTTAATAATGTACCAAACGAAACGTGTACAACAGTCAAGATTACACATTGATTGGTGAAAAAAAATGATGTATAGAAATTAACATTGATTCATGCTGATTAATAGCTGTACATTCTCTAATACAGTTGAGTGGCATGGGGGAGGAAACAAATACTAGAAAGAGTAATATTTTTCACACAAGCAGAAAGTCAGTACTAACTTGGATTGAGGTTATAAATATTCATAACTAGTTATAAGAACTATATTGTGGTGCAATTTTAATACATATTTATAAATAAATATGTATAGGGCTGTTGCACCCAAAGGATCAAGCAAGATAAAGAGGGCACTTCAGCAAAAGCCCTCCACCTGACCTGGCTTCGGTCCCACAGGCTTCTCCCTCTCCCCCCCCCCACTGGCTTCCCAAACTCTGCCCCCCCCGCCACCTAACCCCTGCCTCTGGGGCTCAGGACTTGTTTGAGAGGCAGCTCCCTCCACTCCTTCCTCCCACTCAAACAAGTCCTGAGCCCCTCACCACTATCTTCCTGTCCACCATACTCCCCCACTCTTCCTCCACCTGTCCTCTCCCCCTTGTGGGCCATTTTTTAAATTTTTCAAAATTTTTGGCAGCTTGTAGAAAATGCAGAAAAAGTCCGTCTATGCTCCTAAAACGGCCACTGGAGGACTTCATGTTTGTTGAAAAAAATCCAGTAAGCATGGAAATGAACTTCTGTTTAAATTTCCAGAAAACCAAGATTTTTTCCATGGTTTCTTTCCATAATCCACGAAAATTAGCTAAATTGATACCATTAAACGCGAACAATTTTCAGAACTAAACCAGGAAAAATTCATACAAATGAATTTTAATAAATACCATGGGAAAAACACAAAAAAGTGAGATAAATTCGGATTTTAGTAAATAACCCTCCCCGTGACTAACTCAGTTATGATGTTAGTCTGATTTCTGGTCTCTCACTGTGATCATGGTAACATGTTCTGGAGCTTATTTGCACCATTAGATTTTTTTCTTTCTCAAAGAAACCTAGATGGTAAGTGCCAGGGTGCATTAGTTGACATGAAAAAAATTGCAAAAAGTGAATCCCAAACCCGGTCTGTCCCCAGTCCAGCAATTTGTCAGGCTCTCTTCAGTTCCAAAAATAAATCACGCTAGCGATGGGCACGAATTTGTGGTAAATTTCCACATCTCACCATCGTGAAATTGCCATGAAAAATCGCCAGCGTCAAAGTTATTCACCTGTTATCTGTGAGTGTAATCGACCACCAGAACCAACGTGATCTTTAGTGTGGGTATTAATTATACCCTAATTTCTCTCATCTCTTTCACTTAATCACTGTTTTGATGTGTTAAATTTCATTCTCACTTTACTAAAAATATGATAATTGGGGTGTACTGATTTAAGTGATTGTTTGAACACTTTTTTGGTGGTAACTTAAAAATAGAATACTATGCTGTATTTTTGTTCTGTTTTTTCCACCTCAAAAACATCTGTTTTCATTTATTTTTGAAATGTATTATTAGTTGACATGAATTAACTTGCAGATACCAAAGGCAAAGAAGAGGAGCAGCTGTCTGCTTGAAAGTTCTCTTCATACCATAACCTTCAGCAATTCAGTGGGCAATGCCCACTTATATATAAATTGGAATTGAAAGCCTTCTCTATGTGTTCCTTTAATATTGCAAAAAGCTTGGAATAAAATTTGTCGATTTACTAATGTTCAGTATAATTGGCACCAACTCATCACCAGAATTGCATATCCCTGATATATTGGTTTTATGTACCTAATTGTTTTGTGAAGTGTAACAGTATTTCATTGTTATTTCTACAAAGTGGCAAGTTCTTGGATCCCATTTATCTAACATATTTTGCTATAAATAGCATAGATTATTCTGCCATTAAAAAATGACACATACAGTATGTCTATGAATAGTTTATAAATAAAACTGCATTATGATCAATCAATTAATCAAATTTATATTGTATATTTTCTCAAAATGTTTCTTTTCAAAAGAAAAAGAGAAACAAACATACAATTGCTCAAGTTACATTAATTATATTACATAACTCACTAGCTGCAATGAGTGTTAATATAGTAGTATGAAGAAGAAAAAGTAGGAAAAAGAAAAAGAGTAATTTAGGAGTTTAAGGTACTTCCCACTCTCTGCGCTCTGAAATAGATCAAACGATGCTTTTATTTTATAAAAATGCTAGGGTTGCACCGAATCTACTCTTTTCAGATTTGGCCAAACTAAAAACCCTTTCACCAAATACCAAACCGAATACAAACTCAGATTTACATATGCAAAGCATGGCAAGGAAAAAGAACTGCATGGTACATGCACTGTTGAAAACATTTTCTTCCCTTTGTTTGTGCAACAAAAAGTCACGTGATTTTAAGTAGTCAGATTCAGATTGGCCAGGCAGATGGATTTGGCCGAATCTGAATCCTGCCGAAAAGGGCCGAATACCAAACTAAATGCTGGATTTGGTGTGTCCCTAACAAATGCGGTGCAACCATGGAACAGGTTACCTTTTCCAACACTCAAGCAGTTACTTCAAGCATTTCATCAGAGGCTGATCAATACTTCTTTATAGTTGTGCAGACTGCAAGTATTTACTATATTATGATCTGACCAGCCTACTGGCATAATGTAGTAGCAGTAGGCTTGGATCCGTCTATCTAATCTAATTTGTAAGGACCCAATCCATATTGTTAAATCATCAGTTAATATAGAAGAGGCCATACGAAACCATAAAACCATGTAGTTGCAGACTTGCAGGCTTTTTGGGCAGTTATCCAATCTGGTTCCTTCAACTGAGAGCTAGTGTTTAATGTCCCTTGGCTAGATATGGGGGAACGAGGCCTGCATAGGGCTGAAGTGAGGTTAGGCAGGTCCCCCCTCCTCCGTAGTTGGTGGACGTGTGGTTTAGGCCCCCAGCCTCCCCCTCCCACCGGGGGTAGAACAATAGCAAAGGGACTTTCGAAGGTAAAAAAGGGGCGGGCTGGGGGGCAGGTAAGCCAGGAAGGGCTTCTTGAGGGGAGGAAAGTGGTGAGAAGGTAGATAATTTTTGTTTTGCGGGACTCTTATCTGGAGCTGCAGTGAAGACTTTGTTGAGATGGAGGTGAAGAGAGGAAGAATTGGTGCTCCATGGAGAAGGGTGCTGCGTCCTCAGAGGTTCCGCAAAGAAAGGGAGATTACTTCTGTCACCAGCCCTGGATCGAAAAGGAGGGTACGTTTCTCTCCCCAGGGAAGAAGTCCCAGCAGAAGATGCAGGATGGATGACGACATCATCGTCGGTAAAGGTGCAGGAAGGCTCTGCGTGGAAGAAGACATTGGAGGACGCAGGTCAGATGAAGATGGCGCAGCAAATCAGGTGCGGGAGTCATCGCAAGACTTCAGTGATGTCACTGTGGCTGGAAGAATCAGGGAAGCAGATCACGCTGCTGAGAGTCCAGAAAGGAGGTTTGGAGGCTCACATTGGGGTGCACCCAGGTAGGCAGATTTAGCGCTCGCCCCCACCAACGCAGCACCAGGGAAGCCAGGAGGTGGGAGGCAGGCAGGTCCACAATTGGAGAGGGGGGGGGAAGGCACGTGCAAGTAGGTGATGGTATAACCAAGTAAGTAGGTGGTGGTATAACCAAAGGAGGCCTGTAAAGAGGTTTCGTTGGGAGGATACCCATGGAGACCCTGGGGCCACAGGGGCACTCACAGAGAGGGAGGGAACAGGAATCCCAAGATCTCTGATGAGGGTGAATGGGGGATGGAGACCACCCAAATGCAGCCAGGGCCCAGGGGGGAGGGAGTTTCAGGGGAAAGAGCAGGCCAACAGAGGGCCACAGGTACTCACAAAACCCAAGCCATAGAAGACAGCCGCATTGGTATAGGGGCAATGATTTTGACCACTGGGAGGAATCTTGCTATCTTGTTTATAATGAAGATGATTATGAGTATTATGTTAAATTTTTTCCCGCAAGTAGGCAATGGAATAGCCAAAGGAGGCCTGTGAGGAGGTTTCGTTGGGAGGATATAGGTTATGGTAATAATCGTGTGCCAAGTTTCCTTTTTAGGAGCAAGCAGGAGGAGGAGAATTGGCTGTAATGGAGAAAGGAGAGACAGAAGAGGCAAGAAGAGGCAAGAAGAGGAGGCAGGGTCTTCAAGACGGCAAGGTGAAAGAGAGAGACCATCATTATGGTCCAGACCAGTGCAGCCAGGCAATCGGCACAGAAGGAGGATTCGGCGCCGGGTACAAGCACTAATGTGTCTACACGGGATGCTGTGATGGGTGAGTTGAATGTACAAAAGAATGTATTCTGATTTGGACTCAGGGTCAGGTAGCAAAGCTGAAGGGGGAAAGATAGCTTTAAATAAAAAATATTTTAAAGGTAAAGAGCAGGAAAAGGGAGTCGAAAAAACAAAAAAAGGTAGTCAGGCAATGGTTCCAATTGGGGCAGGGGATACTTATGCATTTGCGCTTACAGAGACATGGGACCATTTGCCTAGGAAACTTAGATGATATTTTGTCATCAGATTCAACCCCAGTAATTGGTCTTCTAAGACAACTTGTGCTAATTTGCATGAGGTTCAATATATCATTTAGAGCCCAGCATGTACCCGGGGTAGAAAACACCATAGCAGATGCTTTGTCTAGAGAAAAGTGGGAAATTTTCTTTAAGCTTGCACCAAATGCGGCAAAATCAGCTCATGCACGCTCTGATCATTTGTGGCAGCTGATGGCCCCCTCTTAGAAGAACTTGTTCCTTGTTTAGAAGGAAAACAGAATAATGCTAACTTAACATATAATTCTCCACTAAGTAATGCAAATTTCAAAAGTAAAAGTAATAACCTCCGCTGTATGCTGGCAAATGCACAGAGTTTGTCAGGTAAAATGGGAGACCTAGAATTAATTGCATGCTCTAAAAATTATGATATAATTGCTATCACTGAGACTAGGTGGGATGAAACATGTGACTGGACTGTGAATTTAAATGGTAACACCCTTTATAGGAGGGACAGAGGGATAAAAAAGGGTGGAGTGTGTTTGTATGTAAAGCCTGAATTAAAGCCATGCGCTAAAGAAATAACAATAGCTGGCACTGGTGAGGGTGTAGAATCGCTCTGGGTAGAGATTTTGACTGGGCAAAAGTTACAAAGAGAATTATCATTGGTGTATGCTATAAAGTATAAGTGACGAGTATGAAGCCCAGCTACTCTTGCAGATACAAGCGGCTTCACAGCTGGGTCAAGTTGTTGCTATAGGTGACTTCAATTATCCAGACATTGACTGGGGTAATGGGGTTGCCAAGACAGAAAAAGCTAGTAGGTTTGTAAATATGCTGAATGACAACTTTTTATTCCAGCTCGTTCAAGAACCTACTAGGAATAACTCACTTTTGGACCTTGTAATAACTAATAATACTGAACTCATCTCTAACATTTGTGTAGGTGAGCATTTAGAGAATAGTGATCATAACATGGTCTCCTTTGAGATTCTGTTGCAGAAGCAATTCTATAACTAAATTTCAGACGTGCAAACTTTGAAGGTATAAGGGCATCTCTGCAACATATTAAGTGGGAAATGCTTTTTACACGGTTAAACACGGATCAAAAATGGGAAGTCTTTAAAATGCTGCTTAATAAATATACATGTCAGTATATTCCCCTTGTAAGCAAGGAAAGACGTTGCAAAGCAAAACCTTTTTGGTTCAATAGAAGTGTTGGTGTTGAGGTGGGTAAAAAAAGGCGTGCTTTTAAGGTTTTCAAGTTAGCTGGGACAGTCGAATCATTTATAAGATACAAGGAGGCCAATAAATCATGCAAAGAAGCTATAAGGCAAGCTTAAATTGATATGGAAAAGGATATTGCAGGAAGCAGTAAAAATAATCCAAAATTATTTTTTAAATATGTTAATAGTAAAAAAATGAAGCAGGAAGGGGTGGGACCTTTAGTTTCAGAGGGGGGTCAGCTGGTTGATGAAAACAAAATAAAAGCGCAGATTCTGAATTCATATTTTTCGTCTGTCTACACAAATGGGGAACCAGTTATTGAAGGTTTCCTTCTTAATAGTCCCAATTCTAGTAATACAACTATTGATGCATGGCTTACACATGAGATAATTCAAAAGAGACTAGAACATGTTAAGATTAACAAAGGTCTGGGGCCAGATGGTATTCATTCCAGGATTCATTGAGGTCTGGCATAGTGCCGAGAGACTGGCGAATTGCTAATGTGGTGCCTCTATTCAAAAAAGGATCCCATTCTCAGCCTCAAAACTATAGGCCAGTTAGTCTGACTTAAGTAGTAGGAAAGCTTTTTCAAGGGTTGTTAAAGGATAAGATACTGGACTTTATAGCAAATCATAATACTATGAGTGTATGGCAGCATGGTTTTATGCATAATAGATCTTGCCAAACTAACTTAATTTCTTTTTATGAAAAGGTAAGCAGGGACCTTGATTCTGGGATGGCAGTGGATGTGATTTACTTAGACTTTGCTAAAGCATTTGATACAGTGCCACACAAAAGGTTACTGGTTAAATTAAGGAATGTTGTCCTAGAACATAGTATTTGTACCTGGATAGAGAACTGGCTAAAATATAGACCAGTGTTGTTAGTGGAGTAGCACAGGGCTCTGTGCTACTGTAGGTCCCTTGCTTTTCAACTTGTTTATTAATGACCTGGAGGTGGGCATTGAAAGTACTGTTTCTATTTTTGCAGATGATACTAAATTGTGCAGAACTATAGGTTCCATGCAGGATGCTGCCACTTTGCAGACTGATTTGTCTAAGTTGGAAAACTGGGCAGCAAACTGGAAAATGAGGTTCAATGTTGATAAATGCAAGGTTATTCACCTTAGAAAAAATATTATAAATGCAAGTTATACACTAAATGCCAGTGTGTGTTGGGAGTTTCCTTAAATGAGAAGGATCTAGGGGTTTTTGTAGATAACAAGTTGTCCAATTCTGGGCAGTGTCATTCTGTGGCTACTAAAGCAAATAAAGTTCTGTCTTGCATAAAAAAGGGCATTAACTCAAGGGATGAAAACATAATTATGCCTCTTTATAGGTCCCTGGTAAGGCCTAATCTGGAGTATGCACTGCAGTTTTGGACTCCAGTCCTTAAGAGGGATATAAATGAGCTGAAGAGAGTGCAGAGACATGCAACTAAACATAGAGGTGTGGAAGACTTAAATTATGAGGGTAGACTGTCAAGGTTGGGGTTGTTTTCTCTGGAAAAAAGGCGTTTGCGAGGGGACATGATTACACTTTACAAGTATATTAGAGGACATTATAGACAAATAGCAGGGGACCTTTTTACCCATAAAGAGGATCACCATGCCAGAGGCCACCCCTTCAGACTAGAAGAAAAGAACTTTCATTTGAAGCAACGTAGGGGGGTTCTTCACAGTCAGGACAGTGAGGTTGTGGAATGCACTGCACGGTGATGTTGTGATGGCTGATTCAGTTAATGCCTTTAAGAATGGCTTGGATGATTTTTTGGACAGACAGAATATCAAAGGCTATTGTGATACTAAACTCTATAGTTAGTATAGGTATGGGTATATATAATTTGTGTGAAAGTAGGGAGGGGTGTGTGTATGGATGCTTGGTTTTCATTTGGAGGGGTTGGACTTGACTCTTTACAGCTACAAAAGAGCATGGAAAAGATGGCAGCTATTGTGCAAATGCGTTAAGAACGATCAAGGCATTAAAGATTTGCCATCGGTTTTGAGGGTGCTCTACAGAGAAGGAAAGTAGACGATAGCACCACATTAGCTGCAATTTCGCATCTTTCCATAGCAGGGGGTAGACCAGATATAACACATGACCTGTTAATTAGGAAAAAAATGAAAGGATGGGCAAGAGTTGAGTGTTCCAGGGTGGTTAAGAGAGAGCCCATAGTTGAATACAGGTTACAAATGATACTGAAATTCATGGGCGGATTTTCATTAAGGCTTGGGGAGGCTAAGCCTCCCCAAACCTGCCTGACAACAAATAAAAATGTGCTTGTACAAAGCCTGTCTCCAGCTAGGGGTGAGGGATGCTTCTTGCAGCCTGTTGTATCAGACGTTTAGTGGGACAGTTAATGCGGTGCCTGGGTACTTGAAAAATCTGTGAACACACCTCAAGTATTATCTAACATTGGCTGCAGTCTCAATGCTGGTACCTTTAACGCTTAAAGGAGAACTAAACCTTAAAAACGAATATGGCTAAAAATGCCATGTTTTATATAATGAACTTATTGCACGAGGCTAAAGTTTCAGCTTGTCAATAGCAGCAATGATCCAGGACTTCAAACTTGTCACAGGGGGTCACCATCTTGGAAAGTGTCTGTGACACTCACATGCTCAGTGGGCTCTGAGCAGCTGTTGAGAAGCTAAGCTTAGGGCTCGTCACTAATTATCCAGCAGAAAATGAGGTTGGTCTGTAATATAAGCTGATGCTACAGGGTTGATTATTAAATTCTGATGCTAATTGCACTTGTTTCAATGCTGCCATGTAGTAACTATCTGTATTAATTACTAATCAGCCTTATATTGTGACATTTCTATTCTATGTGTATTGTATTTTGTGAGTGGGTCCCTAAGCTCAGTAAGTGAGAGCAGCACAGAGCATGTGCAGTGAATCAGCAGAAAAGAAGATGGAGAGCTACTGGGGCATCTTTGGAGACACAGATCTTTACTGCTAAAGGGCTGTGGTTCCCTTGGGCTGGTACAGAAGCCCAAAACATAATGTACAACATTTCTAGCTACTTCTTTAGTTAAGCTTTAGTTCTCCTTTAAGTCCCGGTACAGCTTTGTGGAATCCGATTGGTTGGAGGTGAATACATGTGACCCTTCTTCCAGCCAATCCCATTTCTCCTTCCTCGACTCGGACTTTGGGGCAAAATGAGCTGGATTGGAGTACAGATGGTTCAATGGTTCTTACAACTATGACTGTTGCAGCAGCAGGTCAGTAAGGAAGCAAGGTTGTTTTTTACGTGTGGGAAAAGAGCAAATGGCAGAGAGGTGCAATGGTGGGACACAGTAGAGAGGTGAATAATGAAAAAAGCAATGTTAAACAGAAGTGGAAGAAATTTGAATCATAGAAAGTTGTGCAGATTGGGATAAGAAACTGGAATACTGTATACTACAGAAAAGGGACACATATATTGTATTTGTAGAGAACATGGAAGTGAGGAGTGTGAATTGATGAAAGGTGGCTGATAGATAAGCAGATGTGAGAAGAGAGAGAGAGAAAGATTGAAATGTTAAGAAAAAGTAAAAGCAAAAGTGGAGGAAAACTGGAGAGAAGACATGGAAATAAGAGTGAAATAACAGAAAAGAGAGCTCTGAGAAATAGTATGTGAGTAGAGTGTTCCATACTTAGTTAGTGATGAGCGAATTCGCCTCATTTCACTTTGCCGAAAAATTTGTAAATCTACAAAAAAAAATTGTGAATCTAATACATTTGCGAAGTACATGGGCGTCAAAATTTTTTGTGTGCGACAATTTTTCTCTCTCCAAATGCATTAGTCAATACGCATTTTTTCTTATGGTGACTTTTTTCGTCTCTGACATTTTTGTCTTGGAGACTTTTGCCACGTTGAATTTTTCCAAGAATCCATGGCTGCTGAAAAAAATTTGCTCAAAGTCATCAATATTCGTTGTACATCTATAAATAAATGTAAACTGTTCAGATTCGCCAATCACTATGACATATATGGTTGTGGGCCTGTGATTCATGTTTATTCATGCCTTGCAGTGCACTACAGTGGCAACTATATCTTCATTTTATTCTAACAGCTCTGTGACAGTGTGCGTGGCTACCAGCGATTACTGCCAATCACTTCATGTGTGTCGGGTGCCACTATCCACATTTATGTATAACTTGCTTATGGTGCCGGTATCCACTGCTTCTCTTTACATAATGTGCTTGGGGTGTCAGTATCAACTGCTTGTCAGGTCTGGAGTAGAAATATGGTTATTCCAAGGAATGCCAGAGGGGATGTTGTAAACCCTGTATTTTATTTTGGGTCTCAGAGAAAATTAGTCTATTATAAATCTCAAACCACACATGGCCAGTGCCCACAGGTATAGGATCAATTATCTGGGAAACCCATTATGCAAAGTACAGGAAGGTCATCTCCCACAGACTCCTTATCCAGAATACACCAGGTCCCAAGCATTCTGGATAACAGGTTACATACCTGTAATTACAATTGCTTCTCACTAAAATGCACTTGGGGTGTAGCGCTCATTACCCTCAATTTATAATATTATGGTGATGCCATGACTTAATGTATTTCTCTAATGGTATATTGTGCTGGAGATGACACTGGGGCTTAACTACATGTATAGGATCTGTTATCCAGAAACTCATTTTCCAGAAAGCTCTGAATTACAGAAAGGCTATCTCTCATAGACTCCATGATAATCAAATATTGTAACTCAAAACTTTAAAAATGATTTTCTTTGTAGTAATGAAATGTTACATTGTACTTGATACCAACTAAGATATAATGAATCCTTACTGGAAGCAAAACAATCCTATTGGTTTAATTAAGGTTTAAATGCTTTTTAATAGACTTAGGGTATGGAGATCCAAATTTCAGAAAGACCCTTATACGGGAAACCCCAGGTCCTGAACATTCTGGATAACAGGTCCCATGCCTGTAACAAGACTATATAACTAATCTCATTTAGGCTTCTTTACCTAAAGCTTCATTCTTCAGAGGCCAATCAGTTTATACTTTTCAGCATTAAAGGGGTTGTTCACCTTTGAGTTAACCGTTAGTATGATGTAGAGAGTGATATTCTGAGACAATTTGCAATTGGTTTTAACATTTTATTTGTGATTTTTCAGTTTCAGACTTGAATAGGAGATGCCTGAATAGAAAGTACTAAAAAGCAGTAATAACAATACATGTGTAGTCTTACAGAGCATTTGTTTTTAGATGGGGGTCACTGACCCCCGTTTGAAAGCTGGGGTATATATACATGGAATTGGCACCGTATTTATGCCGCTGTGTGTCTTGGGGTATTATACATTGAACTGACACTGTATACATGGAATTGGCAACGTATTTATGCTGCTGCGTTTTTTGGGGTATTATACATGGAACTGGCACTGTATTTATCCCACCGTGTGTTTTGGGTTATTATACATAGAACTGGCACTGTTGTTATCCCTCTGTGTGTTCTGGGGTATTATACATGGAATTGGCACCGTATTTATGCTGCTGCGTGTTCTGGGGTATTATACATGGAATTGGCACCGTATTTATGCCGCTGCGTGTTTTGGGGTATTATACATGGAATTGGCACTGTATTCATCCTGCCGTGTATTCTGGGGTATTAAAAGTGGAATTGGCACTGTATTTATCTTAAAATTGAACCACAAATCAGCTTGTGAGTGCAGCTTCATTTAGCCTCCCCAAACAAAAAAATCACCCTCCGCCCATGCTGAAGTTGTTTGAGAAGGTGTGTTCAGTCCAATTTGAAAGCACTTTGTTTAGAGCAGCATTTGCATTGGCATTTGGGGGAGCCTTTAGGATAAGTGAATTGGTCTCTCAATCCAAGAAGGCAATAGATAAAGGTTTAATGCGTAGGCAGGTCCTGAAATTGTTAATTTACCTTATATCAGGAGTACCCGTTGGCGCTCCCATCTCCGGTGGCATCCTCTACAAGATGGCGGTTCCCATGTTCCACAGGGACTGTCGCCAGCATCCAGGTCATGGGTTTGATGACCATTTTTCCTGAACCCTTATTGATACCGCAAACTTTAACTTTAACCCCTAAGCTTCCTCCTTGGTCCACACTTCTCCTGCTGGGAGTCGATAGGCCCCCTGACAGTATAATCAGGCCATGGACCCCACTGAGGAAGCTACGCCTGATGTTGAAAAAGCTATCCGGGGATTGGCGTCCTGCATGGAAGCTTATGAAGGTCAGCAGGTCCGCATTTCGCAAATACTGGACACTATCCTTACTCGGATGCCATCCGCCTCTTTGGTCGTGGAAAATCCTCCCACTGCAGTGTCCCCTCCTTCTGTGGCTTCATCAGCTGGTGAGCCCCGCATTCCTCCACCGCCCCATTATAATGGGGATCCTCAGGCCTGTAGAGGCTTTGTGACGTAATGCCTCATCCAGTTCGAGTTTCAACCTTTGCAGTTCTCCAGCGAGCAGGCTAAGGTGGGGTATGTGATGACTAGATTGGAGGGTAAACCACTAGAGTGGGGGACCGCTCTCTGGGAGAAGAATTTGCCCTTGACCTTTGATGCCAAGGCTTTCCTGCATTCTTTTCATACTGTCTTCGATGCTCCTGGTCGTGTCACTTATGCCTCTTCCCATTTCCTACAGATCCGACAAGGGAGCCGCAGTGCCAGTGAGTATGCAATAGACTTTAGAACTTTGATGGCAAAAACTAAGTGGAATAATGAGGCTTATGGGGCAGTTTTTTATCAAGGCCTTTCGATGATTTGGGATGATTTGGTCTCAAGAGACCTCCCCGAGCAATTTGAAGAGCACCAAGCGGACAAGGAGCACAGCAAGAGGTTCCAGCCAATATTAGCAGCACGCTTCCAACGACCCCTTTTCCATCCCAGCAACCTCCTGTCATTCCTCCGGAGGAACCAATGCAGATCGGAAGGGTACGTCTCTGAGCAGGAGAAACTTCGGAGACGTTCGGCTGGCCTGTGTCTATACTGTAGTGGCCAGGCTCACTTTGCCAACTCCTGCACATTGAAGCCAGGAGGTTCCTCTCGCCAAGGTAACTGGGATGTCTCATGTGGGGAGTGTTGCTCCTGTTCCTCAAGGGAATTCTCACCGGTTTCTCCTACATCTACAGATTCATCTGGCCACAAAGACTATCAACGGTTCTGCCTTCCTTGATTCCGGGGCTGCAGGAAATTTCATGGATGCTTCCTTTGCCAAATACATGGGTGTTCCCCTGTACCCCTTATCTACTCCCTTGCAGCTTACAGCCATTGATGACAGATCACTAACATTTGCTATTATCTCCAAGATGACAGGGGAATTACCTGTGCAGGTTGGGACTTTGCATAAAGATAGACTATCGTTCCTGATTATTACCTGCCCATTCGCTCCTGTGGTGTTGGGGCTACCCTGGCTCCTTCTACATAATCCTACTATTGATTGGTCTGCCAACCAGATATCTCATTGGAGTCCTTACTGTCAGAAGAACTGTTTACCTGCAAAGTCCATTTACTGGGAGTCCCTTGCTGCTGCAGATCTTTGGTCTTTGTCCAGTGTACATGGACTTTGCGGATGCCTTCTGCAAGAAGTCTGCTGAAACTCTCCCTCCTCATCATCCATACGATTGTCCCATTGAACTTCTTCCTGGTACTCTGCCCCCCCCAGAGACCGTACCTACCCCCTATCACCTGCCGAGACTTCTGCGATGAAGGAACATATCTAGGATAACCTCCAGTGAGGATTCATTTAACCTTCATCTTCTCCGGCAGGGGAGGGGTTCTTCTTTGTGGATGGCGGATTGCATCCCTGTATAGATTACAGGGGCTTGAACAAGCTCACGATTAAAAATCAATACCCTCTGCCCCTCATCTCTGAACTCTTCGATCAACTCAGAGGGGCTAAGATCTTCACTAAGTTGGATCTTTGAGGAGCATACAACCTTATCCGCATCTGAGAGGGCAATGAATGGAAGACAGCCTTCAACACCAGAGATGGGCATTACGAGTACCTGGTAATACCCTTTGGCCTTTGCAAAGCCCCTGCCTTCTTCCAAGAATTTGTAAATAACATCTTCAGAGATTGGTTGGGGCAATCCGTAGTTGTGTACTTGGACGACATTTTGATCTTCTCGAAAATCACTGAACTCGGGTGAAACAAGTTCTCTCCCGTCTGAGAGAAAACTCTCTTTTTACCAAGCTGGAGAAGTGTTTCTTCGAGGTGCCTAAGATTCCCTTCCTGGGTTACATCATCTCTCGTGAGGGATTCCAGATAGAGCCTTCTAAAATCACGGCAATCCAAGACTGGCCTCTCCCCACCAGCACCAAGGCCATACAAAGATTTGTTGGTTTCGCTAACTACTACCGACAATTCATCAAGGGTTGCTTCTGTCCTTCAACATCCTGACCTCCTACAACCCTTCTTCATTGAAGTCAACACTTTTGACGTCAGATGCTGGAGCTATCCTCTCTCAGAGACAATTTGCTGATTGGAAACTACACCCCTGTGTCTAGTTTTCGAAGAAATTCTCCCCTGCTGAGCAAAATAACGACATTGGGAATCGTGAGCTTCTGGCAGTAACACTCGCACTGCAGGAGTGGCGACACTTCCTGGAAGGAGCATCTCATCCTGTCACCATTTACACTGATCACAAAAACCTGGAATTCATCCAGACTCTCAAGAGTCTGAACCCTTGTCAAACTCTTCTTCACACGATTTAACTTTGTCCTTACATACCGCCCTGGCTCCAAGAATCGGGAGTCAGATGCCCTGTTTTGGAGCATTGTACCTGAGGGTCGCATCAGTGAAGATCAAGAAACCTCCCACGAAAATCATTGCTTTCCTATTCCCGCAACTGGCCAGCCACATTCTATCTGTCCAGTCCTTCGCTTCTGCTGATGCCCCCATAGGTATGGCATATGTGCCACCCGAGTTCCTCATTCCCATCCTTCAGCAAAGCCATTGTTCCAAGCAAGCCAGACATCCGGGTACCCAAAGGACCCTTGAGCTTGTCAGTAGTCTCCTTTGGTGGTCAACCCTTTGGAAGGATGTTAAAGACTTTGTGGCGGCCTGTGCCATTTGTGCCTCTTCTAAGTCCAGTCACCATGCAAAAGGAATACTGTAATATGGGTAGTTATTGACCGCTTCAGTAAGATGGCACACTTCATCCCTCTTCGAAAACTTCCCTCTGCCATTGAACTCTCTCAGTTGTTCATTCAATATATCTTCCATCTGCATGGCTTCCTGGTGGAGATTGTATCAGACAGAGGTTCCCAGTTTGTGTCCAAGTTCTGGCGCTCTTTGTGTAAAGACATGGGTATCGCTCTCCAATTCTCCTCTGCCTATCACCCTCAGTCCAATAGGGCAGCGGAAAGAGTAAACCAAGCGCTGGAACAATTTCTGAGAAGCTCATGTATCCCTCTGTCAGGATGATTGGGCAGATCTACATCCTTGGGCAGAATTCTCTCATAACAATGCTTGTCATGCTTCCACTGGGAGATCGGCCTTCCTGACCATGTATGGGCAACATCCATGAGCTTCCCCTCAGGACTTCCTCTTGTCTGATGTTCCAGCAGCGAATGATCATGCAGCCCACATGTCGGCCATTTGGTCGGTTACCAAAGGCAACTTGGAGAAAAGTTCCTTGTCCCACAACAATTACGCTGATCAAAACGAAAATCTTCTCCCTTATATAAAGTTGGGGATAAAGTTTGGCTCTCAATGAGGAACATTCATCTCAAGATTCCCTTCCACAAGTTGGGTCCAAAATTTGTTGGTCCATACTCTGTTGTGAAGATTGTTAATCCTGTGGCTGTCAGACTTCAGCTTCCCCCTTCCCATGTGTTTCACGTATCCCAGGTAAAACCAGCAATCCTTAATCGCTTCTCTTTGGAATGATCTGCCCCTGCCTCTGTCTCCATGGATGGCCAACAAGAATATAAGGTAGAGAAGATTTTAGACTCAAGAATCTCTAGAGGGCCTCTACAATTCTTGATTCAATGGAAGGGTTTCGGTACCGAGAAGTGCTCTTGGATAAAACAGGCTGATGTCCATGCTCCTCACCTGGTAAGGGAATTCTTCAAGCACTTTCCAAAGAAACCACAAGATGGTGGTCCAGTGGCCCCCCTGGGGGAGGGGGTACTGTCAGGAGCGCCCGTTGGTGCTCCCGTCTCCGACGGCGTCCTCTCCAAGATTGCGGCACCCATGTTCCACGTGGACCGTCGGCCGTCGCGAACTTTGAAAATAAAAGGACTTCCAAGTCACAGGTTCAATGCCCGATTATAGGAAGTCTAAGGTGATGGAAAACACAACTGAAGGGGGTAGGGGGATCCTTTGCCTAAGGATCACAATCCAGAATCAATTTTTTTAGGGACAAGATCATCTGGGTCATACAAAATGTGTGCTCTGTCCATTCCTCAGGGGGAACCGTGAGCACTAAGGTTTCAAATAAATCACATAAGTATTATTGTAAGTCTTCTGATTTAATTTTATTAGGTATACCTTGGACCTCAAGCATACAAAGCAAGAAGGGGCTTTTTGCAAACTTGAAGCAAATTATCTCTCCACTAAGGGAGAGGGTTTTGTAGAAAGTTAGAAAGCTGATGTCTCTTTTTCTGTTTTGGAGACATCTCTACCATTTTACAGAAGAAATTAGAGGAACTTCAAGGGGTCTAGACACTAATCTGTCATTTTAGGGTGGAAAAAGATCCCTGGTGGGAGCTCCTGTATGTACAGTTCGATTCTCAAATAATATATCAGTATTATTCATACTTAACATTCTTGACTCACTAGTGAACACTGATAATATCAAGTTCACTGACAAGGCGCTGAAGGAAAACAAAACATTTTTGTACAAAATATGTCATAAGGATACTTGCTTTTTTGGGAAAAAAGCAAGTTTCAAATTATCAATATAATGTTATGTGGTCCATTGTGACAGAAGTTAAAACCAACTTACTGCTTTGACTTCAACATGCTGCATCAGCAAATGCCATTTTCAAACCTGCCTGATCAACAAACCAGCTGATATCCATGGTACATAGATACTGGTTAGTATCTCATAGTACTGGTTAGACAGACATGGATGTACTGAAAATTGAACAGAATCATTTTATCAGTATGTGGGAAGCTTACAGTAACTGGGAATTATTTATCATTGCAAGTGACAAGGCACAGAATATATGGGGGGAATGTAGAATTTTGGTGCATTCTAGAATGCAGATTTATGAGCTTGAGTGTTTGGACAAAAATGATTGCAGAAACTGCAAGTAGGATGAACAATACCGTAAGTGTTTTTTTTTTTTTTTTGCCAAACATAAAACTCTCACCAGGTTATAGGTGGAGAGCAGAAACCCACTTGTGGAAAAAAACACAAATTTATTTTGAAATCTGCCCCCCAAGAGTTAGCAGACAAAGCAAAGAACAGTTGTAACACTTAGGGGCACATTTACTATTGGTCGAATATCGAGGGTTAATTAACCCTCGATATTCAACAGTCAAAGTAAAATCCTTCGACTTCGAATATCGTTCGATTTACCGCTTTTCCTGCGATCGAACGAACGAAGGAAAAATCATTAGATCGAACGATTAAATCCTCTGAATCGAATGATTCGAAGGATTTTAATCCATCGATCGAACGATTTTCCTTTGATCCCAAATAGGTTAGAAAGCCTATGGGGACCTTCCCCATAGGCTACCATTGATGCTCGGTAGGTTTTAGGTGGCGAAGTAGGTGGTCAAAGTTTCTTTTAAAGAGACAGTACTTTGACTATTGAATGGTCGAATAGTCGAACGATTTTTAGTTTGAATCGTTCGATTCGAAGTAGAAGGTCGAAGTACATAATTCGATGGTCGAAGTAGCCAAAAAAATAATTCGAAATTCAAAGTATTTTTTATTCTATTCCTTCACTTGAGCTAAGTAAATGTGCCCCTTAATGTAATGTAACACTTAGAGGCACATTTATCAAGCATCGAATTTCAAATTCATGTGAGTTTTTTTAAAACTCCCATAAACTCCCATGAACTCGAAATTCAACCAATCGAACTTTATTATAAAAATCTAATTTCTTAAACTCGGGTGAATAGGATCGACCTGAAAACTCGAATTGAATCGAATTCGATTTGAATTTTAAAAAACTCGATTCGAGTTTTTTCTCTGAAAATAACTCAAATGTCAGGAAGGCTACAAACAACTCAAAATTGAACTCTGGATGTCGCCCATTGATTTAAACAGCAATTTGACAGGTTTTAGGTTGTGAATAGTCTAATTTGAGTTCTTAAAGGGCCAGTGTATGATAAATCTTGAAAATAAAATTTGAATTTTTGGAAAAATTTGAATAGAATTTAATAACTCCCTAGTCGAATTTGACAGTTTTGTGTTTAAAAAACTCGAAAATTCAAATTTTCAATTCAATCCTTGATAAATCTGCCCCTTAAATTCTTCTAAATGGGTCTCTTCAAGAGAAGAATACTGATCATACATTAAGGGGGTTATTTATCAAAGGTCACGTTTTTGAGGTTTATTATACCTCGAATTAACTCGCAACTCAAATGTTTTCCGATTTAAGAAATAACTTGAATGAAAAAAACTTGAATCACAGAATTCAAACTAATTGGGTTTTCGCCGGAAAAAACTCAAATCATTTGAATTAATAGAGTTTTTGAGCGAAACCCAGAGAAAAAACCTGAACATCGTTACAAACATCTTTAAATGGTTGAAGGACCTCTGCCATTAACTTCTACATGACTTCAACAGGTTTTAGCTGGAGTTTTTTTCAAATTCAAGCTATTTCCAGCTTTGGGGTATAATAAATCTCGAAATATTATGATTCGATGTTTGACTGAAAAATACTCTCAAACTCAAATTTTTCAGGTTAAATACTTAAAGTAATGTTGACCAATGATCAGACCAAAGCAAATGCTGTAACTTAGGTTGGAAAAAGTCACATGTCCATCGAGTTCAACCATTTATGTCTGTATATAAAACCATCCTAACTGCTAACTGATACAGAGAATGGCATAAAAAGCCTATATGAAGCCTTTCCAATTTGCCTTAGAGGAGGTAAAAATTCCTTGCTGACTACACAATGGCAATCAGAGCAGTCCCCTGATCAACTTTGTACTAAAAACTATTTTCAATAACCCTGTATTTTTACTTGCTAAAAAGTAATTTGAACATGTGTGTTTAGAAAAGAAATCTGTCTGGTTTAAACCTGTACAGGGACACATCCATTTATGGTGCATGGTATGGGCTACATGGGGATGCCTAAAGGAAATAGGGTAATATACCCTCAGCTGAATTATTTGGTGGCAGCATAAAGTGAATATGCCTGTAGAGGTAAAAGGGGTGTGCTCCAATACCTGAAGGTTTTGGCTGTTCCTAGTATGTTAGAGGAAGCCTGACAGAAAACCAAGGGGCCTGTGGAGCCTAAGGCTTGGGGGCAGATTCACTAAAGGGCGAAGTGAATAACGCTGGCTCAAATTCGCCAGTGTGACGTCATTTTGTAACTTCGCCAATTCACTAACGGGTGCTGGCGTAAAAAAAATTCAATAGCGAAGTGGACCTACTCTAGCGCTACTTTGCACCCTTATGCCAGGCGAAGTTGCGCTATGGCGAATGGGACGGAACTACGCTAATTCACTAACTTGCGCATTTTACTGAACGTTACCTCTTGCGCCAGACTTGCCTTCGCCACCTCAGACCAGACGAAGTGCAATAGATTAGACAGGGCTTGCTTCAAAAAAAGTTTAAATTTTTTCTAAGTTCCTTTTTTAAGGGTGATAGGCTGAAAAAGATCGTACATTTTTTGGGGTTACCCTCCTTCCCCCCTACATTTCCTAACATATGGCACCTAAACTATACAGTAGGCACATGTGTAGAGCAATATAACAACTCTATTTTATTTTATGAATGTTTCCCTGGCTTGTGTAGTGTAATGTATTTGCTGCTACATATACGTCCATTCAACTTTAACTTGGCGCCGTATGCAAATTAGGCATCGCTAGCGTAACTTCGCTTTGCTTGACGAATTAACGCTAGTGCAAATTCACTACTTCCCTGAGCACAACTTCGGATTTTAGTGAATTAGCAGCGCCCTGGCGAAACTTCGCCTGGCAAAGTGCGGCGAAGGCGTCGCTAGCGCATTTTTGCTGCTTAGTGAATTTGCCCTAAAGAGAGAGAGTACCTGAACTTGCAAGAGAGAAGAGGGAAAAAAATACTCCAATGGTTAAATTCAAATGGTTCGATAGCTCAAACACGTGTTTCATGTGGGGTTTTGCCTTCCTAATCTGCTGGTCCCAAGCATGCAAAGTCTACAAATTAACATAAATGAAGGGAAAATTGTATCAGCACCTTTATTCAAATAAAACTATATTGCACAATGTAGCAGAGAAAAATCACTCATCAAAAAAGTCCATTCAACATGTTCCCAAAGTGTTCCCAAGCACGGGACACTGACAAAACATATTGGAAACACATTGAGTGGAATTACATTGAGAGTGCAATATCGTTTTGTTTGACTAAAGGTGCTAGTACAATTTTACATGATGGGAGCATGCCCCTTCTTTTTTGTTTATTTGGGGGCTGAAAATGACATTGGTGTGCAATCTGTCCTGTGTAGGCACAACACATAAAAGGAGCCGAGAAGCATAGGCGGATTTTGATGAAGGCTTGGATTTGGATGATATTGATTTTGGGAAGGCTTAGCCTCCCCTAGCCCTCATTAAAATACACATATGTTACTAAACAAAGAAGTCCTGCTGAATTGCTAGAGATGGGATGATAGAGGTCTTTCAGGAGATGCTGGTAATTGCAGTACAACAAGCTGTATATCATTGATGTATATAATGGAAGACTGAGGGGACCCAGGGC
This sequence comes from Xenopus laevis, assembly GCF_017654675.1. Taxonomy (NCBI): domain Eukaryota; kingdom Metazoa; phylum Chordata; class Amphibia; order Anura; family Pipidae; genus Xenopus; species Xenopus laevis. The sequence goes on along the minus strand of NC_054379.1, from coordinate 67,420,774 downwards.
ATACACACTCATTGCCCCCCTAAGTCCCTGACATTCTTATACACAAACACAGATAGGTTTGCCACCAGTCCGGAATTCATCCGGACAGCCCGGTATTTGGAAGGGCTGTCCGGATTTCCAAATTAGGAAATCCGGACAGGACATTGAAAATAATGACATTGCGATCAGCCAATCGTTCATCGCCACGAGTCCCGCCCCCGATGTCACCCGTCTGGCCCCAACGTCACCGCCCCCCCCATCTGATGTCATCGACCCCATTCCCCTGCCCGTTTTCCAGCCCCAGAAAAGGTGGCAATGTTTTTAAACTAAAATCATTTGAGAAGAAACCCTCAACTGATGTGTACTTTAATATTTTTAAATTTTAATATACATTTTTTTCCCTGTTTTCCAACATTTTTCATTAAGTAAATTCTGGTTCTGTATATTTTTAGAACAGCACACATTATCCACTTGGTGACACTGTTGCATCATGCATTGACTGTAATCCTATCTTCTGCATGGCATATATTTTCAGTTAACTCGGTTGGCTCTGTTATAGATATCAGTATGCTCATAAAAGCAACTAAATGTATCAGCCTGTCTGTAGCAATGATTCTACACATCAACAATAGGACTCACATAGATGTTAAATGCAAAGTGCATGGAGCATCAACTTGTTGTGGAATCTAGGGGACTAAGTCTAATGGAGAGCTTAAAATAGATAACTGTGTCATAATACTCCCACAGGGGAACTGAACAGCTGAACAGGACTGAGATATAGAGGGCAGGAAAGATCTTAAAGAACAAGGTTAGGAGGGAGAGAGGGACACCAGTAATGCTTTGAATCACAGCATTGACGTTTCATTGTTTTAGAGTCAATATCAGAGATGTTTTTGATTTTCTTCAAGCGGTTTTACAGTTATTGTGTTATGCAAAGTACAGTAACTGCAGCACACTGTCAGATGAAGTGACTTTTCAGCAATGTGATTTTTTTGGCTCAAAATATCAAGTAGACAAAAAATGGCAATGTTTCGGACCTCGAGGTCCTGCGAGGCCCGAGACATTGCTTGATATTTTGAGCCAATAAAATCACATTGCTGGAAGTCACTTCATCTGACAGTGTGCTGTAGTTACTGGATGTTGCATAGGACTTTCCTGAGGTTGGGTTAATTACTGCTAAGCACCTGATCCTAAAGGATTAAGCACAATGTTCGAGCGCTCCAATATTGTGTGGAATTACAGTTATTGTGTTGTCACACAATGTAATAATCCATGAGATACAACACAGACTGCGAACTACAGAATCAGATGCTGCTGTTGTTTTTAGTTTTTTTTATTTAATGACAGAGGGCGAGGTAATAAAGGACAACTAAGGAAATATGTGTGAGACACCAGGCAGTGTCTAAATAATCTATATATAGCATGTTTCATTTAGACCAAATTGTTGCCATCTTTCAACTAAAATTATTATGTTACTATATGTTCATCATCATCCTCATCATTTATTTATATAGCGCCAGCAAGTTTAAAAATTTATATTTTGAGTTATTTAGCTGAAATGAAAAAAAGGTTACAACAGATGCAAAATTTGTTATTGGCAAATTCAGATCTGAATCATAACTAAATCATAACATAATTTCTAACTACCATTTGCTGAAGAAGAAGAATAACCTTGCACCCAAGGACTCCATCCATCCCCCCATTGCACCCATGGTAGTCCATCATTTCACAAAGCTCATATTGCAATGCTTTTTTGCCTCTTGCATGTTCTGGAGCTCCTTCTAGTGAATAATAAATGGTAGACCAGCAAGGGGTGTGCATGTAGACACTTTTGAACTGCACCTACAGGCAAGCTTATGTAGCATTCACTGTTAGGCATACATTTTTCTGTACAATTCTGGAGGCACAAAGATATGTATTGCTCTTCTCCGAGAATCGGTGTGTGGTGGCTGCTCAAATAAAAGAGGTAGGATCTTTAGGGTAAGGTCACTCTTGGAGATTCAGGGAGATTTAGTCGCCCGGCGACTAATCGGCTGTGAAACTTCAGGTGACTTCGAAAAACTAATCGCCGCGAGTGCCATGCTGCAGCCGATTTTTCATTCTAGCAGGCAGAAGAGAGGGGAAATCAGTTTGGGGAGATTAGTTGCCCCAAAGAAGAGGCGATTAGTCTAACACATACATATATAAAAACAGATAAAGAGGCCCAGTTCAAAACACTGCACTCAGGCATAGTCTTAATGAAAAAATAGTGTCCATATCAGGGTTTTTATTGCAACTACTCCACAAGTCCTAAAAGAGGATTTTCTTACCGGTAAATCCTTTTCTCCCGGGCCCGTACTGTCAGTGCAGACACCTTGGGTAAAACCTGGATACCTCTGGAGGCAGGACAAAAGAATGAAGCTTGAAGCTCCGCCTTTCCCCTATAATCCCTCGGCTCTGTACTTGCCCTTCAGTTTGTGTCCCAAAGCCCAGGATAGGAGAATGTTGAAATACAGGCAAGAACATAACAGTAATAACAATAACCATATTAACTCTTTTTTTTTTTTTTGGCGGTCCAAAAGTAACCTTGACAAGCCGCCAACACCTCCTCTTTAAATCGGGAGAGACTTACTGCACTGACAGGGCAGCCCATCCTGTCAGTGTAGACATCTGGGGATGTTCAAAAGCCATCTGACCCAGAAAAAACGGGAGGAGAATTTAAGTTAACTTCTACTTGAGGGGCATTATTGCTACATCAAGTTGATACATAAAATGTTATAGCCAAAGCTTTGATTTAGTAGCAACCTGTATTTATAATTCATAATTTCAGATTGAGCTGCTTTAAATTTCTGTATATATTGGATCAAGAGTGTCCAAGATGTACTAACGGCCCTAGTGGAGTGGGCTTTGATAGGAAACAGTGGTAGCTTAGACATTTGTTTGTAAGCAAAGTTTATCAGTACCACTAGCCATCTTGCGATAGTTCTCTTAGAGGCTGTTTGCCCCTCTTAGCCAGTCCATAGGCGGCAAGTAGTGCATCAGACTTCCTGTACGCTGTGTATATTTTCAGTGTCCTAACTACATCCAATCTGTGTAGACGTTTTTCTGCTTCGTTATGTGGATTGTGGCACAAGGATGGGAGTACAATGTCCTGGTTCAGGTGAAAAGAGGACACTACTTTCGGTAAAAAGGAAGGTATCATTCGAAAACTACCTTATCTTTGTGTATTACCATCCAAGGTACTTTGGCTGAGAGAGCATGTAGCTCTGAAACCCTCCTAGCTGAGCAAATGGCAAGGAGAAAAACTACTTTCCACGTCTAAAAACTTATCTGAGCAGTCTGTTAAGGGCTCAAAGGGAGGTCCCTGGAGAACTCTTAGTACTAAGCTGAGATGCCATGGTGGGGTGGGATACCTATAGGGTGGTCTGATGCTTGTAGTGATGGTTGTAGTGGCCACTGAAATTGAAAAAGAACTGGCAGGGCAGAGGTCTGTGTTCTCAGTGCGCCTATGCTAAGTCCTTTGTCTAGTCCTCTTTAGAAGAAACTAAGAAACTGTGGCATGGAACACTGTCTCCAGGTAACATTATTATCCTTATACCAGGAATGGAAAATTGCCCAAGTTCTGTGGTACACCTTAACTGTGGAGGACTTCCTAGTCTGAAGCAAAGTCCTTGTCCTCTGAGAAACCTCTGTCCCGCCAGAGCTGGGTTTCAAGTCCTATGGTGCTAAGTGTAGCATTTGTAGGTTGGGGTGCCTGATCGGGCCTTGGGACCGATGATCTGGACGGAATGGTAAATGCCAAGGTGACGAGGCCAGCATATTTACTAGGTCCTCGTACCACACTCGACGAGGCCAATCCAGATGCGACTAGGATTGCTTGAACTTGTTCCTGACAAATTTTTCTCATGACTCTGGCCAGAAGAGGGAAGGGTGGAAATAGATTGACTCTTGTGAAAGGCAAGGGGGTGACTAAGCTGTCCTTTCTGCTGCAGTAACGCAGAGTTTATTGTTTCTGTGTGAGGCCATAAGGTCTATTTCTGGTAGTCCGAATTTGTGAACCAAGAGTAGGAAGACCCCTCAGGTGGAGAGCCCACTCTACTTGGTCAATCGTATTCCTGCTTAAGTAACCGGTCTCCCAGTTGTCCACTCCTAGGATGTATATGGCCGATAATGCCTTGAAGTTGTTTTCTGCCTTCTGAAAGATTTTGGCGATCTCTTTGTGCCCTGTTGGTGGTTGATGTATGCCACTATGGTGGCATTGTCTGTTTGAATGCGGATTGGGTAATCTTGCAGTAGAGGTGACCAGTGAGTTAGAGCTTTGTATACCGCCCAAAGTTCCAGGACACTCACAACCCTTTGCTATGTTTTTTTCCTCCATCTACCACCATAGTCGGTGTTTGACTTTGTTTGTGATGGGAATGCATTGCGATAAGTCTTTTTGTTCCAATCCAACAGAAAGTGTCTCTGGAGTGGTCTTATGTGGAAGCGAGAGTATGGGATTGCATCTAAAGTCCAACAGTCTCATGTAGTCCTCTGCTGTGGGTTGTGTGATTTGTAGAAACCTCTGAATTGTAATCTTTAGTGCCGCTACCTTGTCGTAGGAATTGAAAAGCATCCCTAGGAACTGATTGATTGGCCAGGTGATAGGTTGCTCTTGTTGAAGTTGATGAGCCACCTGAAGCGGCTGAGCATCCCAATCATCCGCTGAGTGTGTTCTTCTGCTAGTTCCATAGTAGGTGCCATTATTAGAATGTCGTCAAGTTATGGGGTTGCTCTGATCCCTTCTGTTCTTAGAAGCTCTCAGCCATGATCTTGGATTTTTTCCATGAGCTTTACTTGGGGAATAGTACTATGCATGGTCCAGATTTACTAAAGGCCCCTTGACATGAAGAACATTGCTAGTGCCATCATTCTCCTAAGTGCTGTGAACTTGTACAGTGGGATGGAGCACTGTACATGCATAATGGTCAGGGAGTGGTGGGGCTAGATTGAAACTAATTTGCAGTAATGTGATCCCATGTAGTACAATAAATTGATGTGACACAGGACAGCGGGCAAACATATGTTGTTTATGATGATATTACAGCTAAACGCCTCAAAAAAAAAGTTAGGACCTGCCTAATACTCTGAAATTTTATTAAAATACCCTGTAGTGTTCCCCTTTGGCTTCAGATGGGCAAGATTCTCTATTAAACACATGCAGTGCTTTCCAATCAATACTCACTAGTTTATCGTTAGAAACTAACCCCCCATAGGTAATGAAAAGCACTATGTTTGTTTACAATAAATAAAAGCACTGCATTTTTTTGATGATGTACATACTGTATATTCAGGGTGCTAGATATGTAACAAACTTTCTAGCATGTAAGGCTATGTATGTTTCAGTGATATTGTGTGATATGTTCTAAGGCAGTGCTGTCCAAGTTCTGTGCTACAGAGGGCTGGAATTTTTCTGGTCTAAATGGTGGAGGGCCAGTAATGGAAGTGTTAGACACGGCCCTTTAGACCACACCCACTTTAAACCACACCCATGTTACCACAAAACCATATCCACATTAATAGCACACCAAAAAACTAAATGGTTGGTGCTCACTGCAGGGATATCACTCATATGTGAAAAAAGTAAGTCATATTAAGACATACCCTTAAAGGAGAACTCAAGCTTAACTAAAAAGGTCACTAGAAATGTTGTAAATCATGTTTTGTGCTTCGGTACCAGCCCAAGGAAACCACAGTCCTTAAAGATATGTGTCTCAAGATGTCCCAGTAGATCCCCATCTTTGTTTCTGCTGATTCACTGCACATGCTCTGTGCTGCTGTCACTTACTGAGCTTAGGGACCGACCAAATTTAATAATCAGCCATGTAGCATCATCTTATATTACAGACAAACTTCATTTGCTGCTTGATAATTTGCAATGACGCCTAAGCTTAGCTTCTCAACAGCTGCTCAGAGCCCACTGAGCATGTGAGTGTCGCAGACACTTTCCAAGATGGTGACCCCCTGTGACAAGTTTGAAGTCCTGGATCATTGCTGCTATTGTGAAGCAGAAAATTTAGGCTGATGCAATAAGTTCAGTATATAAAATATGGCATTTTAAGCCATGTTAATTTTAGGCTTTAGTTCTATTTTAAACCCATATACCTCCTCCTCAATCCCTCAGAACAAATACCAGGCTTATGTTTCACAGGCAGAGCAGGGCACATACAGGGAGCATAGGGATGGCAGAGTATGGCACAGCCAAGGACAATAGGGTAGGCAGAGTTTGGCACACCCAAGGAGAATAGGGCAGGCTGATTATGGCACAACCAGGGAGCATGGGGCAGGCAGAGCATGGCACACACAGAGAGCATATGGCAGGCAGAGCATGGCACACACAGGGAGCATATGGCAGGCAGAGCATGGCACACACAGGGAGCATAGGGCAGGCAGAGCATGTTACACACAGGGAGCATAGGGCAGAACAGAGCAGGAGACAGGGAAACCCATCAGGACCACTCTAAAATGTAATACATACAGTGACACAGTGCATTAGCATTTTGAATAAGGTGTGAACAGGTGAACAATGTGGGCAGTTTAATTCTGGGTCTCAGGTGTGAACAGTACAGGGATTTAGGATTTCAACAATAGAGGTGTTATAAGTGTGAAGAATGCAAGGGGGGGTTACATGTGTGAACAATACAGGGGATTACAGTCTGAATTTGAGGTTTAAACAATGCAGGGTCCAGTTAATCTATGTAGTGATACCTATTAAAGTTTACACATGGTAAGCAGACACAGCAGTTAGACTTTTATGTGGAGGGCCACACAGGGAGGGGCAGCGGGCTGCATGCGGCCCACGGGCCACCAGTTGGACAGCCCTGTTCTAAGGGTAACAAATTCCAGGTAGTTTTCTCTGGAACCACCACTCCATGTAATGCTCAAACTCAGAAGATAAAGTTTATTGAAGAGGTGCACTGCAGATTAGCAATAACGCAATCAGCCAGGTCTGGACAAAAAGGTACTTTTTTACATTATGACATATTTTTTTATACCCTGATTCAGACATCATTAACATTTTTGCTTATGTACTATATTTCAAGCCAATTTCATATGTTAGTTAATCAAATGAATATCTAATGATTGCTTTTATTGGTTTTATTGTACAGTGTCATTTGATATCCAGAAACTTGTCCAGTTAAGCAACTTCTCCTTTCTAATAAATGATTAAATGTCTAGTTCATTAAGCATTTTCCTAGGTACTTTTCAGATATCTTTGCAAACAGTTTCAGTTCTTAATATTTATATATTTGCCAGCTACTAATTCTACTATTGCAATAACAAGCTCTAAAGTTAACCTTTTAGTAACTTGACTTTACTTTGAGGCCCCCGGGTACAAAGCAGCCCTGTACATAGAGTGCTGACATTAAATGCAGTTTACATTCAGCAACCCCTGAAATGGATAGACAGTTAGGCTCACTGACACTATTGGATATCAAAGAGAGCTGCTGAGCTGAAGTGTACCTAGCAGTCTAAAATTGCTAATATCTCAGATACCTTTAAAATTAAAAAGGAATGTAAATTGCAAGGTACTGTCAGTAAGTTTACATGAATGTTTTGTATTTTTTATTTAGATCCCCTTTTATGTATAAGTTTCTACTATGCTCTGCACTTGTGCAATTAAAGGCACAATTGTCACAATTGCACGGACAATAGCTTATCTATCTCTGTGGCTGGCAAAATTACACGTGATAGGCACAATGGGCACATTAGTGCACATAGCTTTTATGCCTGTCAAATGTGTAGCTGGGCTGTGAATTTAAATGGTTACACCATTTTTAGGAGGGACAAATTAATTAAAAAGGATGGAGGAGTGTGTTTGTATGTAAAGCCTGAATTAAAGCCAAACACTAAACACATAACCATAGATGACATGACATGTTGAGGGTGTGGGAGAGATTTCGACTGGGCAAAAGTTTACAAAGAGAATTATCATTGGTGTATGCTACAAACCACCTCATATAAGTGACGAAAATGAAGCCCAGCTACTTTTACAAATAGAAGTGGCTTCAAAACTAGGTCAAGTTATACTTCAATTATTCAGACATTGACTGGGGTAATGGGGTTGCCAAGTCAGAAAAAGCTAGTAGGTTTGTAAATATGCTGAATGACAACTTTTTATTTCAGCTTGTTCAAGAACCTACTAGGAATGATTCTCTTTTGGGCCTTGTAATAACTAATAATGCTGAACTCATCTCTAGCATTTGCGTGGATGAGCATTTATGGAATAGTGATCATAACACGGTCTCTTTTAAGATTATGTTGCAACTCTTTGAGAGAGTAACTAAAACACTAAATTTTAACCCTTTAAATGCCACAGAGCGTAAAATCTACATTTTGTGGATAAAAGTGCTGAAATGCCACAGAACAAAGATTCTACGTTCTGCAGCATTTGTTATTGTGGAAGTGAAGGAGCGTCTTTTAAAGCTGCACCTTAACTCCCTTCTTGTTCCCCTGCCCCTAGGCAACAAAAGAGTGGGGGGGGGGGAATGCAATGATTTTCAGAAATTTCATAAAAAGTGTTATGTTTAGCATAGCTTTGCAGGTTGGCAGTTTGCAGTAGAAAGACATTTTCACCTGTTTTAGATTCGTCAAAATGTGTACTTTCGGAAAATATTTGGTTTTCTAGGGTCTCCTTAATGTTAGGGGGTCTCATGGCACATAATACACATACTGGGTGCTTATATTATAGTGAAAATTCGTATGCACTATTTGGATTTGAGGGTATCTGTATGCCACAAAGTTTGGTAAATCCTGCATATTGGTCATCAGACTGTTTAGTAGACCCCTGGCATTCATATTTAGGGTGCCTTTTGCTGGTACATTACAAAATGCAGGGTATATAATGGGGTAAAATGCAAGCTTTGTGATAATTTTCAAAAAATTCATAAAAACCATTAGTAGTATAGCTTTGCAGTTTGGTAGTTTGCAGTAGAAAGATGTTATTACCTGCTTTATATCAGTCAGAATCATCAGTTGCACATTAGCGGCTTGCCATATTCGATGGATATATTAAACTGGTGTAGATTTAAAACCAATTTTATTAGAAATTTGAATTAAAATCATGACATGAACATATGGATGATGGCGGGCAGGGGGAGCATGGCTTGACGCGTTTCGTGACTGTGCTGGTCACTTCCTCAAGAAGCCTGTGCGCCCTCTGCCGTATAGTCCTATAAATAGCCTGATCCATTAATAACTTAAAATCACTAGAATAAAGGCTACTTAAAACACAGTCACTGTTTATGTGTATAATAGTAAAATCTTCATTAACAAGTATAAATAACCGATCAACTGTAATGTATAATATAACAACTGTGTTTAGACGGCAGTAGGCAATTAGAAAGATGTGGTTTGAGAGAAACATATTTCGTATGAAGTGTGTATGAACATAGAAAACATGTCACAATGTGAATAACTAAATAGTATATGTATATATATAATTTGATAATAAATAGATTACCTAATAGTATAATAATAATACTTAAATATTGTACGCAGGCTCACATTGTCATCATTATTTACAAATTTGAATAAAACAACAACTAAATAAAGCAACTGAATAACAGACTAGAATGGGATGTCCACCAATTCAATCCACAAATAGACTGTATCCAAAGTGTATATCCAAAAGGCTTCCCTCTTCAGGAGAACCTTCTCAGTATCGCCTTTCCTTACTCCTGGGGCCACCAAATCAATTACTTGGAAGGAAATACATAACTTGCCTTGATGTTTATCTAATAAATGCTTAGCTACTGCGGAACTCGTGTCCCTTTTAGAGACACATCGCACATGTTCCGAAATTAGTTTACGCACCGGTCTGATGGTGGCATCTCTAAATTGCCGTAGGGATTACGATAAATAATTGTCAGCATTCAAAACCACAATGGACCCCCCCTTATCTGCGTTCTTAATAATTATGGATTTATTAGCTGCAAGATCCGATAACGCCTTGCATTCCTGATTGTTCAAATTGTTACATATCCTAGTGGAAGCTCCCGTTGATTTTAATCTACATAAATCGGATGTGACTAATTTCTGAAATAGCTCGATATAGGGGCCCCTATTTTCAATCAAGACGTTAGACTTCTCTTTTAGTCCAGTATGATTAATTGGACAATATAATTCACCCTCACTATATGTTTCACTTTGTAAATCCTGTAAGTTACTCAAAGCACATACTGTATATCATCAATATCCGTAAGGGAAGGGAAAAAAATGTCCTGTTTATTAGCCAAATTCCCATCATTCCCAGTAATGGAAAGACTGAAATCATGTTCAAACTGGGAGGTAAGTATGTTATGTTCTCCCAAATAATCTGCGTGTATCTCCAAGTCATCAGATGAGGAGTCAAAGTCTTGTAGTAAGGTAAGTTTTCATATAAATCTGTTGATATCCACAATCGTGTCGAATACCTGTACACCTCTATCAGGGACAAAGTTCAAACCCAAATTCAATACTTTGTGTTCCACAGGGGTTAACTCATGTCTAGACAAATTAATAACATTGTTGTAGACTGGTGATTCTCCTTGTTTGTCCCCTCTATTTGACTAGTGGTCTGTTGTATTCCTTGTCCACACGCTCCCTCCGAGCCCTGTCCACGTCCCCCGGATCGTCGATGTCTGGTTGACTTCGGGTTTTGACTCGTTCTCAGTAGAACAGTGCACGTTCTACTGAGAGGTATGGAGAGGTAAGGTATGCCTCCTGTGGCACCCTCTAGCTCCTAGAGAACCTAAAAATGTAGGAGGGTCCAACTGGTTAGATGTGAAAGGTTGCTACAGGTGTGGGAGGCCATGCTGCCATGCCTGTGGCTTCATGAAAGGAATTTGCATCACGAAATGGATCCCGTTCTTATAAGATCATGTTTTATGCCAACTGTAGCACCAAATGTGTGGTTTATCTTATTACCTGTTTTTGTGGCATTCAATATGTCGGTAAGACCATCAGACCGGTGTGTAAACGAATTTCGGAACATGTTCGATGTGTCTCTAAAAGGGACACGAGTTCCGCAGTAGCTAAGCATTTATTAATAAACATCAAGGCAAGTTATATATTTCCTTCCAAGTAATTGATTTGGTGGCCCCAGGAGTAAGGAAAGGCGATACTGAGAAGGTTCTCCTGAAGAGGGAAGCCTTTTGGATATACACTTTGGATACTATTGTACCGGGAGGACTTAACAGAGAGTGGGAGATCAGTCTATTTGTGGATTGAATTGGTGGACATTCCATTGTAGTCTGTTATTCAGTTGCTTTATGTTGTTGTTTTATTCAAATTTGTAAATAGTGATGACAATGTGAGCCTCCGTACAAGTATTATTATTATTATACTATTAGGTAATCTATTTAATATCAAATTATATATATACTCTTTAGTTATTCACATTGTGACATATGTTCTATGTTCATATACACTTCATACGAAATATGTTTCTCTCAAACCACATCTTTCTTATTGCCTACTGCCGTCTAAACACAGTTGTTATGTAGGAGGGTAAAGGTTTTGCTAACCTTAAGGTTCTTTGGTTTCATTTTTCATATGTGAACGTATTCTGTTGGCAGTTCAGTGACTGTCACTATAGAAAAGGGTAAAGGTTTTTCATGCCCCAGGCTGGGTACTTAGCAAGCTGGGTCCTTTTTCCCATAGGGGAGGGGGAGTAGTTCCCCAGAGGTTATAAAAAGGGATGTTGCCATGTGTTGTCTCTCTGTCCAGTGCACCCATTGGAAGTGGGGTGTTGCTGCTAAGGCTGAGGTAGAAGTAGGCCTCAGTATAGAAGTTAGTGAGTATCAGGTCAGAAACTATAATAGGTCACTATAGGAGTGACAGATAGTTTCAGGAAAGTTAGTGAGCAGCTAAGGCCCCAACGAGGAGTTAATGAAGGGTTAGCACCCTGTGGTTAGGCTCAGAGATAGAGAGATCCTTGGAGTGTAAAACCAGCTGTGAAGTCGCCTTCAATGGGGAATGTGCACCAAAGGCAGGAAAGGCGGCTCAATTCAAAAAGCTAACTAACAAAGGATCAGACAGTATCCGTGAGTAATACAATTGTGTAAATGACCTGCTGCCACCACTTGCTTCGTGAAGTGTACCACCAGAGTGAATACTGTGTTTGCTTATACCAGTGTGGTAATCCCTTCCTCCGTACCATAAGCGAGGGCCCCACCTAAGGATAAAGAGTCAAATTATATCGTGACTATTGGGATTTGCTGGGAGTTGGACCCCTTGCCCTTGTACCGAAACCAATGGATAGTAACCCAAGGGAAGGTTTAGGAAGACCCTGACCCATCCACCTGTTACAGTTATATTATACATTACAGATGATCAGTTATTTATACTTGTTAATGAAGATTTTACTATTATATGCATAAACAGTGACTGTGTTTTAAGTAGCCTTTATTCTAGTCATTTTAAGTAATTAATTAACATTAATCAGGCTATTTATATGGCAGAGGGCGCACAGGCTTCTTGAGGAAGTGACTAGCACAGTCACGAAACTCGTCAAGCCATGCTCCCCCTGCCCGCCATCATCCATATGTTCATGTCATGATTTTAATTCAAATTTCTAATAAAATTGGTTTTAATTATACTCCAGTTTCATATATCCAGCGAATATGGCAAGCCGCTAATGTGAGTATTCATATGTGTTACCACGTGACCAGAGTGGATCGGCTGCCACATATTAACACTGGACTAGCACCACGGTGTTCCCCCATTCTCCTTCGGTGTGCTTGAATTTAGATCAGTCAGAATATGTGCTTTTGGAAAATATATAGTTTTCTAGGGTCTCCATACTGTTAGGGGGGTCTTATGGTGCTTAATACACATGCCGGGTTCTTATATTGTAGCAGTCAGTGTGTCATGCGTGAAAATTCATATGTATTATTTTGATTTGGCGGTCTTTGCATATCAGGCATCAAACTATTCAGTAGACCCCTGGCATTCATTTTTAGGATGCTTTCTGCTGGTAACTTACAAAATATGGGATTTATAATGGGGTAAAATAAAAGTTTTGTGATGATTTTCAGAAACGACATAAAAATCAAAAGGTTTATGGTTGCGTTGCTGCTTGGTGCTTTTCCAAACAAAGATACATTTACCGACTTTAGATTTTGCAGAATATGTATTTTCTAAAAAAAAAATACTGTGTTTTCTTGGGACAACTTACTCAATTGCCACTTTTACTGCACAATAATCAGGCAGTATATTTTTTTGGTAGTTGAAATCTATGCCATGAAATGTGTATGCACTAATTTAATTTTGGGGGTCTGTATGCCAGATACTTTGGTAAACCTATGCACAATGGACATCAAACTGTTTGGAGGACCCCTGGCACACAAAAAATTCAGTCAGTGTGTTGATTTTTCATTAGCTGAAGTGACCCACAGGACTATTTGTATGGGCTAACTTCATTTTGGGGCCTCTAAATGCCAGATACTTTGGTAAAACTATGCACAATGGACATCAAACTGTTCAGTAGACCCCTGTCAATTATATTCAGGGTGCTTTTTCTTGTTTTTATTTTATTATTTATTGTTTTATTGGTTTTCATAATGTATAAACAATAAATTTCAAAAAAGACATCTTATAAACAGCGGTTTATGGATTTCTGTTAGATAACTCCATGCATCTTCTCCTGTACCTCTTTCAGGAGTATGAATACTCTATCTACAGTATGTGTTCTTGAGTTATCTTGTGTTTGCTTCGTCTCCTTATAACAGCATGGGGTAGGGGATGGGGGGGGTAAGATGGGGGAAAGAAAGTAAAGGTAAGTGTGGGAAGAAAGGTTTAAAATAACCTACTGTTTCAGGATTTTTTGTCCTTGGAATCTAAAGTATGGCAATTTCTGCCTTAGTGCTTTGTGATATACTGCCGGAAGTTTTTGCTGTACAGAACTCCTAAATCTCCCTAAAACTATACATATCTGGTATTGACACATTCAATAGACATAGGCTTTCCAAATCAGTTGGACTTTCATGCATAAAATATTTTTCTGGTATAAATTCCAATATTATGAAAAATAGCAATTTTTCTTTTTGTTTGGTATTTAGTGCTATAAATTTGCAGAGATGGAAATACATGAAAACTCAGATTTAGGAAGCTCAGTTTGTCCCGAAAAAAAACCAATATATAGTTTTCCTATATAAACTAAAGGTTTCCTCTCAGAAAATGCCCCTTAATTGAGAGAGCACAAAATGTTTCAAAAACATTGGGCACTGAGTGTAAATTAAATAATAAATTCTGCTGGCACTAAAAGGGTTAAATGTGCTTTTATTCTTTGCCAGTATAAGGGCAACTCTGCAACATTTTAACTGTGAAAGGTTTTTCACAGCGTTAAATATGGAACAAAAATAGGACGTCTTTAAAATGCTGTTTAATTAGTATACGTGTCAGTATATTCCCCTTGTAAGCAAGGAATGTTGTAGCAAAACAAAACCTTTGTGGTTAGATAGAAGTGTCTGTGTTAAGGTGGGTAGAAAAACACATGCTTTTAAGGCATTGAAGTTAGCGGGGACAGCTGAAACATTTATAAGGTACAAGGAGGCTAATAAATCATGCAAAAAAGCTATGAGACAGGCTAAGATTTAAATGGAAAAGGGTATTGCAGCAAGGAGTAAAAAGAATCTAAAATTATTTTTTAAATATGTAAATAGTAAAAAAATTAAGCAGGAAGGGCAGGGCCCTTAAAATCAGAAGGAGCTCAGTTGGTTTTATAAGAACAGAGAAAAAGCAGAGATTCTGAAATTCAAAAGAGACTAGAACATGTAAAGATAAACAAAAGTCTTGGACCGGATGGCATTCATCCCAGGATACTAAAAGCATAGCTCTGTAATTGCCAAACCACTTTACTTGATTTTTCAGGATACATTGAGGTCTGGAATAGGGCAGAGAGACTGACAAATGGCTAATGTGTTGACGCTATTCAAAAATGTATCCCATTCTCATCATTGGTAGGAAAGCTTTTTGAAGGGGTATTAAGGGATAAGATACTTGACTGCAAATCATACTATGAGTTTGTGCCAGCTTGGTTTTATGCATAATAAATATTGCCAGAGGGACCTCGACTCTGGGATAGCAGTGGATCTTATCTACTTAGACTTTCATAAAGTATTTGATACAGTACCACATAGAAGGTTACTAATTTAATTAAGGAATGTTGGCCTGGAACATTGTATTTGTACTAGGATACAGAAGTTGCCAAAAGATAGATTACAAAGAGTAGTTGTAAATGGTACATTTTCTAATTGGACCAATGTTGTAAGTGGAGTACCACAGGGGTCTGTACTTGTTCCTTTGCTTTTCAACTTGTTTATTAATGACCCGGAGGTGGGTATTAAAAGTACTCTTTCTATTTTTGCTGATGATACTAAATTCTGCTGAATATAAGTTCCATGCAAGATGCTTCCACTTTGCAGAGTGATTTGCTTAATTTGTAAAACTGAGCAGAAAACTGGAAAATTAGGTTTAATTCTGATGAATGCAAGGCAAGCACTTTGGCAGAAATAATATAAATGCAAGTTATACACTAAATGGCGGGGGGGATTCCTTCCTAACTCCAAAATCAGACTAGTCCCTGATCCACTTTTACTATGAGATATCTTTCATAACCCTGTATGCCCTCACTTGCTAAAAATCCATCCAACCCCTTTTTAAAGCTATCTAATGTATAAGCCTGTACAACTGATTCAGGGAGAGAATTCTACATCTTCAGCTCTCACTGTAAAAAAAACCCTTCCAAATATTTATTTTCCCTTCATGCTACTGACTGGCATTGCTTGCTACAGCCAAGTTTATCATCAACAAGGACTCCAAGGTCCTATTCCATAATGAACTTGCCTAGTGCAGTCCCATTAAGGGTATACGTGGCTTGGATATTGTTACATCCCAGGTGCATGACTTTACATTTATCATCATTGAACCTCATTTGCCACTTAGATGCCCAGATTGCCAGTTTGTCAAGATCCTGTTGCAAGGATACCACATTGTGGATGGAATTAATTGGGCTGGATAGTTTTGTGTCATCTGCAAACACTGATACATTACTTACAATACCCTCCCCTTAGTCATTAATGAACAAGCTAAGGGACCCCACTCAGAGCCTTACTCCAAGTAGAGAATGTACCATTAACAACCACTCTCTGTACCCGATCCTGTAGCCACTTTAATATCCATGTGTAAATTACTTAATTACCCCAACAGACCTTAGTTTAGAAAGTAGTCGTTTGTGGGGCACAGTGTCAAACACTTTGGCAAAATCCAAATAGATCACATCTACTGCTCCCCCACTGTCCAGCATCTTACTTACCTCACCATAAAAAGCAATCAAATTTGTCTGACGTGACCTATCTTTCATAAAGCCATGCTGATTGCTGCTCATAATGCCATTCACTAGGACAAAATTTTGAATATGATCCCTTAAAGAACCTTCAAATAATTTGCCCACCACAGATGTCAAACTTACTGGCCTATAATTGCCAGGCTGAGATCGTTATCCCTTTTTAAATATTGGAATGACATCGGCTTTTCTCCAATCCATAGGTACCCAGATGAAAGTGAATCTGAGAAAATAAGAAATAGGAGCCAGTCTAAAACTGAAGTAAGCTCTCTTAGAAAACAGGGGTGTATGCCATCTGGCCCTGGTGCCATGTTTACATTAATTTTTATTAAAGCTTTATGAATCATATCCTGAGTCAGCCACTGCCTAGATTTAGCTGAGCCATCAGTGCAGCTATGAAGTGAGCCTGGGAACTCACACTACTCTATTGTATACACATTTGCCTTTTCTGTATATGTTACAACCATACTGGTACCATTATTTAAAGGAACAACACTCTCAACCTGCATCTTTTTTACTATTAATATACTTAAATACTTTTTGGTGTTAGTCTTAGCCTCAGCCGCAATGCACTCCTTTCTGATTTCCTTTCTTTGCCTTCCGGATTGCTGTTTTACAACATTTATTATAGTGTTTATATTCATTAAATGCAGCTTCTGTATTAAGCTACATAGGGTGATTCTTAGTGCTTCTTCATTCACTCCTTAAGGGAATAAATTGAGAACAGTAATGATTTAATATCTTTTTAAATGACAAGCATTTCTGTTCTGTGTTTTTAGCTGAAAACATAATGAAAAAAAATTAGATTTTCTGAAATTCATAGTTTTTGTTGCCCCAGACATTAAATAATATAACATTATGGTCACTATTACCCAGAGATTCAATCACTTGCATATTTGCTATAAGTTTTGGGTATAGCCCTAAGGTTTTTAATGCTGCATAACACTTAATTCACATGCAACACTTAGATCACATGCAATGCTCGCTGTGCAGTCACAGACTTATTGAGGTTTCAAACCAAAAAACACAAAGCCTGATCAGAATTTACCTGATTAACTCCTCCCCCTTAATCAGCAGGCAGAGGAAAAGAGAGAAAAAATGCTTTTTGCTACCAGCAGTAAAATAACAACCTCTTATTAACTTTAAAAAATGTTCCCCTTAGAAACTATCTCAGACAAAAACACAAAAAGAAAATGAAAAGAAATGTGTTAAATGTATTTACTAGTTTACCCCAAAAGAGAAAACTAGCAACACTTAGATCACATGCATCACTGGCTTAGCAGCTCCAACACTTGCTGTGCAGTCACAGACTTATTGAGGTTTCATAACCCAATTGAGAAGGGTCTAGGGGTTCTTGCATAAAAAAGGGAATAAACTCAAGGGAACATCATTTTATCTCTTTATAGGTCACTGGTAAGGCATTACCTGGAGTATGCAGTACAGTTTTGGGCTCCAGTCCTTAAGAGGGAAATAAATGAGCTGGAGAGTGCAGAGACGTGCAACTAAACTGGTTAGAGGGATGGACAACTAAAATTATGAGGGTAGACTGCCAAGGTTTGGTTTGTTTTCTTAAAAAAGGTCCACTGCTATTTGTCTATAATGTCCTCTAATGTACTTACATTAGAGGACATTATAGACAAATAGCAGTGGACCTTTTTTCCCTCAAAGAGAGTTATCACACCAGAGGCCACCCCTTTAGACTAAAGGAAAAGAAATTCATTTGAAGCAATGTAGGTGGTTCTTTACAGTGAGGGCAGTCAGGTTGTGGAATGCCCTGCAGGATGTTGTTGTCGTGACTGATTCTATTAGTGCCTTCAAGAGGGGCTTGGATGATTTCTTGGACAAGCATACTATCCAAGGCTATTGTGAACCTAAAATCTATAGTTAGTATAGATATGGGTATTTATAATTTTTGTGATTGTATGGAGGTGTCAGTGTCTGTGTGTGTATGTATAGATGCTGGGTTTCATTTGGAGGAGTTGAACTCAAAGAACTTTGGTCTTTTTTTAACCTTCTTTAACTATGTGACTATATAACTATTTAAAAATAAGCAGTCTGAATTCTTGCTATATAGTAACAAACCTGGTATACTTTTTGACTGTTACATTATCCCCATGTCCATCAAGTTCAATTTTATTTGTCTAAATAAAACCTTTTCAACTGCTAGTTGATCCAGAGGAATGATAGCCTCAGATGAAGAAAAAATCTTTCTGGTTTCTAGAGGGCAGTCGAACATTAGCTTGCCATAACATATTCAGATGCTTCCCTCATTTAAAAGTGATTCCATTTCAAATATTAATAATTTATGCAGCACCATGATTTAACCCTAATTAGCAGTAAAATGTAACTCCAAGCAAAGAACAAAATTAGAATCCTTAGATGCTTTGACATCTAGTCTACAAATCCAGATATTTCTGAGGTAGATTCTAATGATATTGTAACCATATTTTGGAAAACAGGCTTTTCTATGGTGGATCAGCTGTTAGGGGCCATCAGCCTAGTCCTCTAACAAGGTATTTCAGACCCTCAGTAGGGCCACTGCTGCACCTCACACTGGATAGAAAATCAAGCAAAAGGTTAAAAATTTAGCATTGGTAGGAGCAAAACAGCCCTGACCTTACCACCTGCTGTGACCCTCCATCTATGATAAATGCAGCACATTACAAAACTACTCAGCTGCATTCATCAGGGGAATGCATGGAATTGTTCAAAGGGCAGAGAACAAGCTGCTGAAAATATGGTGGATTGCATTTTTTATTGTGCCCTGCCTTTAATAAACAACCCACATGAACTGTTGATTTACTAAGCTCGAGTGAAGGATTCAAATTAAAAAAAATTTAAATTTTGAAGTATTTTTTTGGGTACTTCGACCATCGAATGGGTAGAATTCGATCAAATCGAATGCGTCGAACGATTCGAAGTAAAAATCGTTTGACTATTCGACCATTCGATAGTCGAAGTACTGTCTCTTTAAAAAATACTTTGACTACATACTTCGCCACTTTAAACCTACCGAGGTGTAATGTTAGCCTATGGGGACCTTCTCCAGCACTTTTCTAATATTTTTTTGATCAAATAAAAATCCTTCAGTCGATCGCTTAAAATCGTTTCAATCGTTCGATTCGTAGGATTTTATCGTTCGATCGAATGATTTTTACTTCGATCGTTCAATCACAGCATTTGCGCTAAATCCTTCAAATACGATATTCAAATTTGAACTTCGAGGGTCAAATTCGAGGGTTTATTAACCCTCGAAATTCGACCCTTGATAAATGTACCCCTTATAGTTTCTAAATGCCTTTCTCTTCATTCCTAACTTCTTTACTTCCATTTTAAGCCACATAGGATGGTTCTTGGTGTTTTTACATTTACTTCTTAAGGGAATAAATTGAGAACAGTAACAATTTAATATCAACCTAACTTACTATGTATGTAACTATGTAGTACAGCATTTTTCTGGTTGGCTTTTCAACAACTTGTGCCATAAAAATGTCATGAAACAAGTTTATAAACTTGTTCCCATTAACTGCCCTGGCAGTTGCTCCAGTCAATATCTGGGTAATTAAAATCACCCCTTATCATACCTTTCCCTAACTAGCAGCCTTTTCTATTTGCTACAGGAGCTAAGCCTCCTCCTCTTCACTTACATTAGGGGGTATAAAACATACTCATATAATTAATTTGCAGGACTCTTTACAATCAGTGACAAGCTCCACCCATAAGACTTCAGCCCGCTCATTTTTTAACATTACCACCACCTTTATATTAGCTTTTAAATCCTGCCTGCAGTGATACATTTGCTTCCTTACTGTCAAGCAAAATAGATATAACTGAGCAGTTTGTACTGTAAATAAATGTATGCAGGATCCTCATTTTCAGATCCTAGCAACAGTTGCAATATACTTGTGTGTATCAGAGAACTAAATAAAAAAAGGGGGGAAATACTTCAAAGGTATCCAGAACAGCACAATTTTTTGGCAAAACATTAAGCCCCTGCTGTAAGCATTGACAAAATAACTGAAAATAGAGTTGCTGCCAATTGCAGATGCAGTATGCCCTAGTAGTCAGACACTAGTTCCAAGCCTTTATGGACAGAGAAAACATTATCATGTTACTGTAAATTGTAGGAAAATACATTATGGCAGTGTGGTTTAAGTAGGTGCCAGACTCTGTTTCAATTTGAAACTAGGTGCAAGATAGATACTTTTATCTATGACCCTTTGAGTGCCACAGGTTGTTAGCCAAGTCAAATCATCCATTGCCAGGCTAGTTGTGATCTTACATTGTATGTATACACTGGTAAAGCAGAATCTATATTGCTGGCACACTGGTACTTCTGTGTCAGGTTTGATAACTCTGCAAATTTTTCAGCACTTGGGAGCATTAGCAGCAATCCAAATAAATATATATTTTAATATGGGCACAAGTTTGGTTGTGCTGGTCACCTGTTTGAATACACAGAGCCTTTGTGTTTCAAGTACCACTACCATAATTATTCAGTTACATTATTTGGCTTAGGCTAACTTTATCAAATATATAGGGGCAGATGTAAGAAGGGTCGAATATCGAGGGTTAATTAACCCTCGATATTCGACTAGGAACTAAAATCGTTCGACTTCGAATAACGAAGTCGAACGATTTAGCGCAAATCCTGCGATCGAACGATCGAAGGATTTTAATACAACGATCAAAGGAATATCCTTCGATCAAAAAATCACAGGCAAGCCTATGGGGACCTTCCCCATAGGCTAACATTGACTTCGGTAGCTTTTAGCTGCCGAAGTAGGGGGTCGAAGTTTTTCTTAAAGAGACAGTACTTCGACTATCGAATGGTCGAATAGTTGAACGATTTTTAGTTCGAATCGTTCGATTCGAAGTCGAAGTAGTAGTCGAAGGTCGAAGTAGCCCATTCGATGGTCGAAGTAGCCCAAAAAACACTTCGAAATTCGAAGTTTTTTTAATTCGAATCCTTCACTCGAGCTTTGTAAATGTGCCCCATAATGTTTATTATGTATTATGTTTATGTTTGTTATTCTAAATGAAGCAAGTTACGTTTATTACATTTCAGATTTGAACTTGACACCAATGTTGCTAAACTTGGACACACAAAAATTTAATTTATTTTATTTTATTTTCCACAAATTTCAGCTTGACACCAATGTTGTTGTTAATCAGTAATTAGACAGTTTTTACCAGTATTAAGTGTACTTTGGATATAAACACATTTAAAGCAATTTACTTTTCTTACTTTCCACAAGCAGATTTGAACATCATCATCGTCATCATCATTTATTTATATAGCGCTGACAAGATACGCAACATGAAGGCAATACTATCCACTATATTATTGGATTTGGACAGTTGGAACAGCTATTTTTCTGTGTTGTTTCTTCTAACAATTATTAATAATGAATTCATATGTTTATCTTCCTGTGTGAACTGAATCCATTATATTCTACAGAGTGTATCTGTTTTGTAAACATGAGACTTTTGTCCAATTCAACATGAATAGCTGCTGCCCTATGGCCACACACTGTAGTGATGTTACAGAAGCAAACACTCAATTTTTGAAAATGCAGAGAAACAGTTCATTATATTTAAAATCAGTGGTAATTCAACATTAATTTGGATTTTATTATGTCATATTCTTAGCATCTGGTCTTGCTTTTCAATTTCAAGCTGATATATATATAGGCCTTACTCTTACTAACGACAGCAACCAAATAGTTATTGCTCTGTCAGGCTAAAATTGTATTGTTATCTTGACCTCTTGTAATTATTGGTTGTATTTATATATTTAATCTGTATTTATTTGTACAGTGCTGCAGAATAAGTTGGCACTTTCAAAATATGTTATAATAATAATAATTGTGGAAAGAGTGGGTGGAGGAGGAGAGAACATGGCACTGGGGGCAGTAATGAGAGCGCGCACAAAAATCAGGGCAGAGGTGGGGACAAGAAAGCAATTTGATATGGTAGGAGGAGAGAGAGGGTACCCAGAACAAGCAAGGATTAACATTTGATCATCCCACAAAAATTGCTACAATTTCCAAGCTCTAATGCAGATGAGTTGCTGGAGGAAAGCTGGCTGTTATTAAATATACCACTGAATCAAGTGTCCTGTTGTGGTGACTTAAGGTTACCAACCAGTAGTTATGAAAATGTAAACAGAATGTACATGGTGTATTTAAAGTATTTATCCATACTACATTTAGCCAAATGTCATAATAGCAAGTTTTTTTTACTAGCTAGCATATCCTCAAAATGTGTTATAGCAGATTTCCTGCAAAGTTATGTTCATTCTAGCTGCCATAGTAACCAATAAAAGGTGTCTGTGTGAACCTTTTTCAAGGTAGAAAGTGATGATTTGTCTGCACAAATCCATGTAATAAGGGCCAAATTATACCTAACTCAAGATATTATAACAAGAGACCAATAAAAGTTATAGTCAGGATGAGAACAATAAAAAACCTGATGTAAGGCCTATATTTAAAAAGGGATTATGATCTCAGCAATTGTAGACACGTGAAGTTTAGTATCTGTGGTTAACAAGTATTTAAAAGTTTGGGGATCACATAGTAACATAGTAACATAGTAAGTAAGGTTGAAAAAAGACACATGTCCATCGAGTTCAACCTTTTTTTTTTTTTTTTAACTACCTATCTGCCAGTTGATCCAGAGGAAGGCAAAAAACCCATCTGAAGCCTTTCCAATTTGCCTTAGAGGGGGAAAATTCCTTCCTGACTCCAAAATGGCAATCGGACTAGTTCCTGGATCAACTTGGGCCATGAGCTATTTCCCATAACCCTGTATTCCCTTATTTGCTAAAAAGCAATCCAACCCCTTCTTAAAGCTATCTAATGTATCAGCCTGTACAACTGATTCAGGGAGACAATTCCACATCTTCACAGCTCTCACTGTAAAAAACCCCTTCCGAATATTTAGGCGGAACCTCTTTTCTTCTAATCGGAATGGATGACCTCGTGTCAGATGGAAAGACCTACTGGTAAATAAAGCATTAGAGAGATTATTATATGATCCCCTTATATATTTATACATAGTCATCATATCACCCCTTAAGCGCCTCTTCTCCAGCGTGAACATCCCCAATTTGGCCAGTCTTTCCACAGATGTCAAGTTTACTGGCCTATAATTGCCAGGCTGAGATCGTAATCCCTTTTTAAATATTGGAATAACATCAGCTTTTCTCCAATCCATAGGCACCATACCAGATGACAGTGAATCTGAGAAAATCAGAAATAAGGGTTGGTTCAAAACTGAACTAAGCTCTCTTAGAACCCGGGGGTGTATGCCATCCGGCCCTGGAGCCTTGTTTACATTAATTTGTATTAAAGCTTTTTGAATCATATCCTGAGTCAGCCACTGACTAGATTGAGCTGAACCATTCGTGCAGTTATTAAGTGAGCCTGGGAACCCAGACTCCTCTATTGTATACACTGAAGAAAAGAACTGATTTAACACATTTGCCTTATCTGTATCTGTTACAACCATACTGGTACCATTATTTAATGGAGCAACACTCTCAACCTGCATCTTTTTACTATTAATATATTTAAAGAACTTTTTAGGGTTAGTTTTCACCTCCACCGCAATTAACTCTTCATTTCTTTTCTTAGCCTTCTGGATTGCTGCTTTACAACATTTATTACAGTGTTTATATTCATTAAATGCAGCTTCTGTCCCTACCGATTTGTAGTTTTTAAATGCCTTTCTCTTCTTTCCCATTAACTTCTTTACTTCTGTATTAAGCCACACAGGATGATTCTTAGAGCTTCTACGTTTAGTCCTTAAGGGAATAAATTGAGAACAGTAATGATTTAATATCATTTTAAAGGACAACCATTTCTGTTCTGTGTTTTTAGCTGAAAACCTAGTGCCCCAATCAATGCTCTGTAGGGCAGCTCTCAAGGCACTAAAATTAGCTTTTCCAAAATTCATGGTTTTTGTTGCCCCAGTATATTTTTGTTTTTTGCACCAGACATTAAAAGATATAACATTATGGTCACTATTACCCAGGGGTTCAATGACTTGCACATTTGCTATAAGTTTGGGGTCATTTGAGATCACTAAATCAAGAATAGCATTTTTTCTGGTAGGCTCCTCAAAAACCTGTGCTAAAAAATTGTCGTGCAATAAGTTTATAAACTTGTTCCCATTAACTGATCTAGCAGTACCGTTGCTCCAGTCAATATCTGGGTAATTAAAATCCCCCATTATCATTACTTTACCTAAACTAGCAGCCTTTTCTATTTGCATTAGGAGCTTTGTCTCTTCCTCCTCACTTACATTAGGGCAGTGATCCCCAACCAGTAGCTCGTGAGCAGCATGTTGCTCTCCAGCCCCTTGGATATTGCTCCCAGTGGCCGCAAAGCAGGTGATTATTTTTGAATTCCAGGCTTTGAAGCACAGAGTCTCCTGTAGGCTGCCAGTTCAAATAGAGGCTACGAAACAGCCAATCAAAGCCCTTATTTGGCACCCCAAGAACATTTTTATGCTAGTGTTGCTCCCCATCTCCTTTTACTTCTAAATGTTGCTCACAGGTTCAAAAGGTTGGGGATCCCTGCATTAGGGGGTCTATAGCATACTCCTACAATTAATTTGCTGGACTCTTTACAATTGGTAAAGAACTCCACCCATACGACTTCTGCCCCCTCATTTTCTAACATAACCTCCTCCTTTATATGAGCTTTTAAATCCTGCCTAACATACAGACATACCCCTCCTCCTTTTCTATTGCCGCTATCCCTCCGAAACAAAGTATAGCCACTGATATTTACTGCCCAGTCATGAGACTCATGAGACTCATTCAGCCATGTTTCGGCCACACCAATCACATCATATTTTCCTTCGAACTCCAGCAGCTCCAGCTCTCCCATTTTACCAGTCAGACTTCTTGCATTTGTAAACATACATTTAATACTGGTACCATATTGAACATATGACATGTGGTCCTCCCTATCCTTAACAGTATCCCCAGTCAAATCTCCTCCCCCATTTTCCCTTTCTTTGCCCACTATCTCATCCAACCTGTCTTCCACTGAATCTTTTACTGAACCCTCCCCCCCCCACACCTAGTTTAAAATCTCCTCCAACCCTCTAGCCATCTTCTCTCCCAAGAATTCAAGATTATGTTCAGGAGTTTCCCTCGAACCGCACCCAACATTTACCCGCCCCCTCCCAACCCAAACCCGGCCCGGCCTGCTCCATCCCCTCTATTTATAGACCCGCGACAGCCTCATGGTGATGTCATGAAAGGGGCGGGGCTGGGCAGGAGTGAGTTTATAAATTCAGGGGTAGGAGGTGTGAGGTCTCAGGCAGGAAGAGTGGAAGGGAGTGGTCTACCCAAAGCCGCGACCTGAAGATTTTTTGAGGGAGCTGGCCTGAACCCGTCCAACCCATGGGTCCCGCGGGTTTCAGGCTGGCTCACACATCACTAGTTCTGGATAATTGTGTTATGAGTAGCATGGCTTTTTAAAGGACAGATAATATCAGACAAATTTAATAGGGCAGATGAGTTGCAATAGATGTGGTCTAATTGAATTTTGCCAAAGAATTTTATACAGTGCTACATAAACCACTACTTTCTAAACTATGGCCTTGGTAATGTATGTACATGGATAGAAAACTGACAAAAACTCTCTGATCACAACCCTCTGTTCGCAATTCTTTAGCCAAATGTACATTTCTTGGACTAGAATCCACTTTTTTTTGGAGTAGGCTCTACTTTTATTTAATTTGTTTCTTAAAGGAAACATGGTGTGTCAGAATAAATTACTTCCAGTTGGAAAAGACCGCCAGCCAATTAGTGCCCTTATATCAGCATCTGGAGTTTTTAAACACAATTTTATTACTGCAACCATTATCACTTTTCACTTTATATCCACATCAATTATTGTAAAAATGTTATTTAATTAATGTATTAATAGACTTCATTCAAAATTCATAAAACTATTTCATATCCACATGGTTGCCACTATATAATTCATGCAATAAGCCCAAAGAAAATTCATAATTACACATTCACAAATATAAACACATACTGTAATTTCCAATATCATAGGTCAAAGTGATACTGATGCTAAAAAACTACTTTTTAAAATATGAATGTACATTAAAAGTTACCTATAGGTCATAGTTTCTAATGCTAACGGACACAATTTTCCAGCTTAAAGGAGAACTAAACCCTAAAATGAATATGGTTAATACCATATTCTATATACTGAACTTATTTCACCAGCCCAAAGTTTCAGCATCTAATTAGCAGCAATGGTCCAGGACTTCAAACTTGTCACAGGGGGTCACCATATTGGAAAGTGGCTGCGACACTGTGGGCTCTGGGCAGCTGTTGAAAAGTTAGGATTAGGGGTCGTCACAAATTTACAAGCAGAAAATGAGGTTTGTCTGTAATATAAGATGATGCTAGTTGCACTGCTAGATTAAATTCTGATGCTAGTTGCACTGTTTCTGTGCTGTTATGTAGTAATTATCGTTATTAATTACTAATTAGCCTTATATTGTGACATTTATATTATATGTGTACACTTCTGTTCTGTTTCAGCAGAATATAAGGTGGGAAGCTACTGGGACATCTTCAGAGACACAGATCTTTACTGCTAAAGGGCTGTTGTTGCCTTGGGCTGTTACAGAAGCCCAAAACATAATGTACAACATTTCTAGCCTACTTCTTTAGCTACGCTTTACTTCTCCTTTAACACTCCAAAAGGCAACTTTTAAACTGTTAAGGGCCCTTCTACAAGCTTATGCGGGAGGAGGAGGAAACCGTACACTGTCTGTGTAATGGTGTAACGGTCCCTCACCCTGGTGGTCTAGTAGGATCCTATTGTGGAGATCATTATTCTTTCCTCTGTCTGCCTCAAACTGTCTGATACTTTTAAGATCTCTAACTCATTTCACGTTTCTCTTTTAAAACCAGCCATGCAGGTTCAACAGCAGTCTTTTCCTCCTCCAGTGCTGGTAGAAGGCCAGCCCAAATTTTTAGTCCAGAGACTCCTTTGACTCTCGCCTTGTGCAGTGTAAGTTACAGTACCTGGTACAGTGGAAGGGATACGGTCCTGATGAGAATTCTTGGGTTTCTATCACTATTCAATTGCTGACCGTCTTAGGAAACAGTTCCATCTCCGGTTTCCTAACAAGCCTGGGGGTCCAGTGTCCCCTCCTCGACAAGGGGTAATGTAACGGTCACTCACTCTGGTGAACTAGGGGGCCAGTGTGGCACCGCCGCGCCTCGGGCGGGGATGCCCGCTGTGTGGTTCTTCCTCATCCAAATGCTGATAGTCACTAGGGCACACGTCACGTGCATTTCTGGGTTTTATGCGCCATGCACGTCTTGACGCCGCGTGGAGCGAAATTCAAACTATTTAAAGGGGCTTTGAATCCAAACTCATTGCCCATTGTTGGGTCGACTTTGCTAGTGTCCTGGGTGTGATTTTTTCATGTTTGATTCCTGGTTTTGATCCCTGCCTTTCTGATTATTCAAGTTGTTCACTTTAAGAACATTTATTTGCATTGCAAACGAATTGTGAACGATTTTTGCATTAGCAAACGATATTACATTACCCAAACTGGGTGGGAGCAGAAAGACATGGGGTGGGACTTGCTGTAATTGCTAAGTTCTGCTTGTCAATAACCAGGTTGTGCTAATAAGGAAATGCCCTCACTTCTTGTGACTCTGCCAGGCATTCAGCAGAGGAAGTTACATAGATACATAATTAAATCGGGTTGAAAAAAGACAAAGACCTTCGAGTTCAACCCCTCCAAATGAAAACCCAGCATCCATACACACACCCCTCCATACTTTCAAATAAATTATATGTACCCATATCTATACTAACTATAGAGTTTAGTATCACAATAGCCTTTGATATTAAGTATGTCCAAGAATTCTTCCAAGCCACTCTTAAAAGCATTAACAGAATCAGCCATCACAACTTCACAACAAGTGAAGTCAAGAGAAAGGGAGGTGCACCGTGCAGGATTTAAATTTTTATGAAGAAATGGTTCAGAAAGATATGCTAATAAGTGCACTTATTGACTTATATGTCCCCTTTATGACTTGGTGAACAGGCATTACAAGCAATATATTTATTGCCTATGACACAAAGCAATGCAGGCCAATTAATGTCATCCTTGTAGCAGGATCTTGACAAACTGGGTGGCTAAATGGCAAATGAAATTCAGCATTGATGAACGTAAAGTGATGCACCTCTGATGTAAAAATATGCAAGCCACTTTTATCTTTAACAAGACTGAAGTGAATTAGAAAAATCCTTGATGAAGGAAGACCTAGTTGTACTTGTAGATAACAAATATGGCTGTAGCAAGAATGCCAGTCAGGAGCTGCAAAAGGCAAACAGGGTTTTAAGCTGTATTAAAAGGGGTATAGATTAATTTTCCCCTTTATAAAGCACTAGTAAGGTCCCATACAGACAAAAGAAACATTTTGGTCTCCAGTGTTCAAATGGAATATTATTGAATTAGAAAGAATGTAAAAAATGGCAACTCTAGCTAAGTTAGAAACAGTTTACACTGGTGAAGATGAACTTAAGGTGAGATATGATAATTACTGTATGCATAAATATATACAGTAAGTGGACCATACTGAAGGGTTAACATGCTTACGTGCCAACCCTTGTAGGCCTCTGTACTTGTTTTTCTGTACTACCCTGTACTGTCTCTTCTTAGAAAACCTTGCATAGGTATCATCATGTACTATAAACAATATTATCAGCTTGCCTCAGCCAAAATATCTTAGCTAATGCACATGCACATATTTGTCTCTTTTTTCTATCTTGTCCACCCTGAAGGATATACCTATTACAGACATAGACTATGCTAATAACTATGCTGATACGTCACTATATAGGGACCTCTTTAATTATAACCTATATAAGCCTATGTTTGACCTTCAATAAACGGAACTTGTTATTCTGATCCACTCGTTGGTGTTTCTTTGTGCAAGTTCCCCGGATCCGGAATACGAGGCATTATTGGACAGCTAGAATCCAACGTTCCAGTGGCAGTCGGTTCGTTTGTCCCCTTCACATACAAAAGACTGTATTTACCTGTATTTACTACCAGCAAACACAAGGCAATTTAACTGAGACTAGAAGCAAGATTCAATCTAAATATTAAAAAAAGTTTTTTTACAGTAAGAATTGTGAAGTTGTGAAATTCTCTCCCTGAAGTGATTGTACTGGCAAATTCATTAGATATACTCAAGAAGGGATTGGATGGCGTTTTAGCAAATGACAAAATGCAGAGCTATTAAAATGAGAAGGGACTTGTCCATCTTGAGTCAGAAGGAATATTTCCCCTATTTCAAGTCAAATTGGAGAAGCTGCAGATGGGGAGTTTTTGCCTTTATATGTATAAACTAGCAGTTATACAGGTTTTATTTGGGCTGAAAAGTTGAATTCAGTGGACATGCATTTTTTTCAACATAAATGACTATGTCACTATATTGCATATGCTCTGAAGTATAGCAATTTGTTCTTTTTAGAAGAGAAATCACTTGATCATATCACCTTTAATATCCTTACCATCATAAAGAAAAAAAAATGCACACCCGTTTTTTACTGATGTGACCTCTTCTGACAAAGCCCTCTTGTGAAAAGCACCAGCAATATCTCTGTAGAAAAGCAGAAAAAACTCTGCTTGTGTATATTGACTAACTCAGTGGCGCAATCAGAAATTTTGGTGCACCATATCATCAGCTATAATTTTCACTAAGAACCTCATACAGCAAAGGACAAAAGAAAAAAAAAAAGCCAAAATGAGCATGCAAATAATCCCTGTGTTACTTAATCAAAGTTTCTACATGTATGCTTAAAATAAGGATTTTCAACTTACCGGAAAATCATTTTCTAGACGGCCTGGACTGTCAGTGCAGACACCATGGGTTAAGTATCCACCTCCAGAGGCAGGACAGAAGAAAAAAAACCTGAATCTTGACTCCTCCCTCTTCATATAAGCTCTTGCTCTTCCTGATTTCCCTAAGTTAAGTCTGTCAGCTCAGTTAGGAGAATGGAAAGGATAGCAGAGAAAGAGCGAGAAGAGATTCATTACAATAAAACATTATTAACTTGCTAACTAATAACATTAACTTGACAAGGGTGGGGCTTACTGCACTGACAGTCCAGGCCGTCTTGAAAATGATTTTCCAGTAAGTTGAAAATCCTTATTTCTCTAGAACGGCTCTTCCTGTCAGACTAGTTGATTGAATACCTCTGGGTGGAGTGACCATTCACCTTGGTCGAGCCGCTGTCGGCTTAGGTAATCCAGTTTAGCACCCCTGGGATGAAAACTGCTGAGATGGTTGGAACGTGCTTTTCTGCCCAGGTGAGAATCTACACTACTTCGCGCATTGCTCTGTTGCTGCGGGTCCCCCCTTGTTTGTTTAGGTAGGCGACCGCAGTGGCATTGTCTGATTGAATTCGGAGTGGTTTGTTTGTCAACTCTTGTGACCAATGCAGTAGGGCATTTCTTATTGCTCTGATCTCCAACATGTTTATGGGAATCTTTGTTTCTGCAGATGACCATGTTCCCTGGCATGTGCGAGGTGGCCAAGTTGCCCCCAACCCGTCAGACTGGCGTCTGTGGTTACTACTGTCCAGTTGGGGGAGGCCCATGTCCGGCCTTCGGTTAGGTTATGAGGTAATGTCCACCAACTTAACTACTTTTTGATCAACAGGGGGATTGGAATTGTCTAAGTCAAGTCCGTGTGGTTTCTGTTCCAATGTTTTAGAAAGTGATTCTGAAACTCCCTCATATGAAATCTGCCAAAGGGTAGTGCTTCCAGTGCTGCCACCATGTAGCCCAATAACTGTAGACACCGTTCTGCTGAGATGGTGGGTCGTTCAGATCTGGATTTTTTGCCAGAAGGTAAAAATGTGCTCTTACCACCGGTAACTTCTGTAATAATCTGTTTTAAGTCGGGACCGAAAAGAGTATCTCCAGACCAGTGGCGCAACCAAAGTGCTCGTCTCGCCACCACTGTGTCTACACTGGTCTTAGCAGCCAGCCTAACTGTGTCCATGGCTGCATCCGACATAAAGCTAAAGCTGAGCTAAGGCGTTGTAGTTCTTCCTGAAGTTCTTCAAGTGAAGTAGGATTTTTCTGTAGCTCCTGCACAATCTAGGCATACACCTTGTTCTCGTTTGCGTAGTGTATGTTTACAAAACTTGCATTTTTTTTTGCTAGGGAATGAGATTTTCTAGCTGCCTTTCTTGTCTTGGGTGTAACTGTGTTTGTCATATCCTTCCTAAGCTCCTCCAGGCCCACATTAGTATCCATGGTGAATATCTGAAATTAGAGTATATACCATAGTAATTACTGTGCCCTTATAAAAAACCCAATATATTACTAAGGGCTGGCCCTTCTTTGCCCTGTGGGCATTGATAAGGCTGTAATTATGTGCCCTGTAGGCATATGTACTGGGAAAGGCATAGGTACAAGGGAAAACCCTTGTGCTGCGATCCTAGTTACAGGCTTGTACCTGGTATGAGCTTAACAGCTCTTCTTGTGCTGTTTCTCATGCTGCTCCGATGCGCAGTAGGTTCCAAAATGGCCGCCGGTATGCGTGGCAAAAGCACGCCTCTAGCACATGTGTGCGCGTACACGCATGCACGCACGTCAGATTGGCGCAAAGGAACAGACCCGGAAGTGCATGCCGATACCATGAAGGCGTCATTTGCTGCGCTATGGCGCTCAGCTAGCTGCCTTCGTTGCGCAAAATAAGCTTGTTCTCCATGGGCGGATCTTCATTAAGGCTTGGGCCTCCCTAAAATCTGCCAGAGAACTTGGAAAAAATAAACGATAAGAAAAAAATAGTTACGTTTATAACCTCTACACTACAGGTTTGAGCAATAGCAGAAAAAAAAATCTAAAAGCATCCTATTGGTTGTTGTGATGTCACGTACGTTACGTATCAGTTATTTGTGGCAAGTACAAGACGTGCAGTGTCAACGAACACTGGGAGTACAAGCATTTTGACGTGTGAGCAGATATAGCCAGTAGCTCCTGAATGCGGACTTTGTACATCGCCTGGTATGTGAGCTCCCAAAAGTGTTAATGCCCTGTACAGGAGTCTGAGTGCCTCCAATAAATCTTCCATTTCAAGGCTGAGAGGCTCCCTTTAGTTCTTAGAGATCGCATTCATTTCTGGCAGCCATTGACTTGGGCTGGGGGTGTAACAGACTCTTTCAGGAATGGACTCCTGCACGGGGCACTGACACTAAAGAAAATATTCCAGGTCTTCTATTTGCAGCCCCTGCAGTTAAGCTGTGGAGCAGTGAGTTTCATCACAAAATATTTGCAAGCAGTGAAACAAACTTGAATAATTATATTGTAATATTGTGATCACATTGCTGCATTACCAAGACACCAAAGTCATTTTTTACATTGCATTTTGCTTTTGTGTAATAAGTACAGTGTGTATTGTTCACTTACAATAGCACTTATTTTAATTACATTAACGATGTGTTGGTGGGGGAGGGGGGGTGGTTGAACTAAATCAGTTTGCAGATCTCTGCTTCATGAGATGCTTAAGGCCAGGGACAGAATTTGGGGACTTTGTCCATATTACAAAAGACTAAATATTGTTGTTTAAAGGTCCACTTATGCTGCACCCTTTTCTAAAAAACTCATTGAGAGTGGGCAGGCCA
Organism: Xenopus laevis; assembly: GCF_017654675.1. Classification (NCBI taxonomy): domain Eukaryota; kingdom Metazoa; phylum Chordata; class Amphibia; order Anura; family Pipidae; genus Xenopus; species Xenopus laevis. Next base: position 67,387,747 of record NC_054379.1, on the reverse strand, counting down.
TTTTTAAATTGTGTCTTGATATTTTTGAACATATAGGGGCTCATTTTTCTAAGGGTCGAAGTGAATTCGAAGTGGATTTTCGAATTCAAAAACTTTGAATTTCAAAGTAATTTTTGGGTCCTTCGACTATCGAATCAATCAATTAAATTGTTCGAATCGTTCAAATCGAAGGATTTAATCGTTCAATCGAATGATTCTACTTCGATCGCATATGGCTATATTCGATCAAAAAAAGTAGACTTTGAATATCGAACTATTGCAATTCGATGGTCGAATTTTGACGTTTTTTCCACTTCGAAATTCGATCCTTAGTAAATGTGCCCCATAGTGTGGGTCCCATATAGTCTTTTAACTAATGCTAATTTATATATACTTTAGATATCATTGATTTTTTTTCTGCATGTTCATGTGCAAAGTATTACACAATAATCAATGCAAATATATATGTCAGAATACAGTTGGCGTAAAGGAACAGTTCATTGTAAAAATAAAAACTGGGTAAATAGATAGGCTGTGCCTAATGAAAAATGTTTCTAATATAGTTAGTTAGCCAAAAATGTAATGTATAAAGGCTGGAGTGCCTGGATGTGTAACATAAAAGAACATACCCCAACTTCTGCGACTTGAAGGGGGGCCACATGGGACATCACTGTTCAGTGAGTTTGCAATTGATCCTCAGCATTCAGCTCAGATTCAAAAGCAACAGTTATGATCCATGTGGCCTCTCCTCAAGTCACTGATTGGTTACTGCCTGGTAACCAATCAGTGGAAACCAAGAGAGCTGAAAAGCAGGAAGTGGTGTTCTGGCTATTATGTTAGACATCCAGTCACTCCAGCCTTTATACATTACATTTTTAACTAACTAACTATATTAGAAACATTTTTTATTTAACATAACCTATCTATTTTTATTCTATTCTTATTTTTATACTGAACAATTCCTTTAAATCATCAATGTCAATGACCAAAATCATACAGTAATAACAAAAAGCCTGCGAATGCAGTAAATGTAAATTTTAACTCAGGCTTTTGTATGGCTGCAATTAGCCTCCCCAAACAAAAAAATCACCATCCGCCTATGTTGTTCTCCAAAGCAACAGCAGCACCTGTCTCTGGGAGAGGGTGGCTGTGCTAAACATATTCCCCCAGAGAAGCCATCCCAGTCCTGAGGAGTGGATTAGGCTGGGAAAGGTGCACAGGTTATTGTGCCATTAGAGCTAGGATGCCTCCTGCTCTTAGTGGATTCCTTCAGATCAGATAATAAAAATAAAAAGAAGAAATAACCTGAAATAAAAGGAAAAAAATATTACTGTCCTAACCTCCTAGAAGAACAGAAGAAAAAAACTGAGGGGAATCAGGAGGAGCAAGAGCTTATATGAAGAGGGAGGAGTCAAGATTCAGGTTTTTTTTCTTCTTTCCTGCCTCAAGAGGTGGATACTTAACCCATGGTGTCTGCACTGACAGGAAGGGCCGTTCTAGAGAAATATTTTTCAGTGAAACCAATAGCATTCTATTAAGAAATAACAGTAAAAGCTAGTACACTCAAATGCTGAACTGAGAATTCATCTTATTAAAATACACTTCATCAACAAAGTTACACACTTGCAGCAAATGATATATACTGTTAACAATGTTCAAAAACTATAAAGAATAAAACAAAGATCAATGTAATTTACATATATTATTTATTAGTGGTATGATTAAAGCAACTGGACTTGCTGAGTAATCCTGAAAATCCTGCTACAGCTCTTCCAAGTGACTCAGTTTAACTGAGTAGCATGACTTTACCTACATTTAAACCATTAACATTGGTTGCATTGCAGTGGCAGTCTACTTCCACTGCCTATGCTTGACTGCCCTTTCAAGTTGCAGAAGCATTAGCTAGACAGCAACAGCATCACTTTATATTACGTGGCCCCATACTTGTATCCTTTTTAGAGATTTTAAACTTTCAGAAAGGATGCCTTTTGCTCAAACATTCTAAAATTGGTCATAATTCAGGGCTCATCTGGGTCCTCTGTATTCATGGGGCACCTGATCAGTTAAAAGATTATTGCCACACACTTAATTCCCAGACCCAACTCCTTACCTGTGTGGTGAGTTTGGGCAGTCTGTGGATAAGTGAGGGGCAGCCTTTCATTACCACCTAAAGGTATATTGCATTCTTGTGAAGACATCAATTAGCTGACACTACAGGAGTGCAGTCCAAGGCGAGGTGCCGCTGTGTTTCTGTGTATTATGTAAAGAATGAGTCAGTAATGTCACATATAAAACTGAATTGGCCTGTGTATTTAAAAGAGGAAAATACTTTACCATACTTGCTTGGGCCAAAATCTAAAGTAAATTGTAATGCGAAATTTTGATTTTTCAAGGGATTATGCACACTGTTAATCTAACTGGTTACTTCTAGTTGAGCTCTCATTTCATTTGCCACTAGGAGTTACCAAGAAACATATTAAAACAGCATAATATGATGTGTGCAGTATTTAATAGAGCGCATATTGTGACACATTGGGGCATATTTTTCAAAAAGTGAAGTTAGAGATCACCACAGTCCACTAGTGTGAAATTCCACCACTCTCCATACATTTCTATGGGATTTTTAAAGGCATATTAATTTCACTTTCACCCATTGATAAATAGTCTTTTGAAAATTCCATAGAAATTAATGGCGAGTGACAGAATTCACACTAATGGTCTGTGGTGATCTCTAACGTCACTCTTTTATAAATATGCCCCATTGTGTCAATAGGGCACATATTTTTGTGTGCCACTGCTCAATTAAATGAGGATATTTAGCAATATGAACGGTCACTTAAATAGTTTTCATTATGCACTGGTGGGATTTAAATTAAATCTCTGTTTCCTTTTAACTTCTGTACTCATTGGTGAGGTATCATAATGTCTCACTGTGCATACTGACTGAGTACTGTATTTGTCATCTGTACAAAATCTGCTGCAACCTCCACTGTGGTTTGACTACAGGGTCACCCAAACATATGACTGTTATCCGAATAATAATGTTTAGTAGCAACTAAGAAGATGCAAATGATTTCAAGAGAAAAAAGGTTTAGTACATTTGTAAGGGGAATGAAAAGAAATATATGTGTAAGGCATTTTGATGGTGTGTGAAAACGTAAAATGTTAATATTGTGTGCAGTGTGTGAAGTTCACCAATAGATGGCAGTAGCAACATGTTATTTAGGTAAAGTGTTAGTTTCTCATTTAGCCAACAGGTGGCAGTATAGTTAATACAGTAAGTTAGTTGTAGTACCTTACCACAACCACTAGGGGCACAAGGGTATAAAAGGGCAACTACACTAGAGAAGGAGAAGAAGATCTGACGGTGTGTAGTAGCGGCTATGGCTAGAATAGGCAAGTGAAAAGTTCAGCAGGCACTAGGTGTTTGAGACAGGGTTATGTAGTATGGGTGGCCTTTTGCCCCAACAAGGAAAGTAGTGGAAATAGTTTTCTAGTGGTCACCAAAGGGAGTGTTGGATTGCTGAGCCAGGTGGGGACCGGGGATCCCAGGACAAAAGACACTGTTTGAAATCCAGCCTAGCTATCTGGAATTGGAATCTTCTGGAGTGACAGCTTTATGTATGCTCATGGAGCATCTGCATGTATAGCCTATGTGGATTGTTTAGCACATGAGCCTGTATGCATTGAACCTCTGGATGTACAAATAGAGTTCTGAGTTGCATATCCATTAAGCAGTCTGTGTGCCGTACATATGTGGATGTGAGTGCACTGTTGGTTACCCCTCCTAACACATTGCCTATATAATCTAAAGAAACATGTGTTGGTTATTTATTAAGGCAGCTTTAAAAACTTAATGGGTTTGAACACAGACTAGTATATACCACCTTTTACATTTTGGTTATTTCACAGGGCCCTTACATATAGAGAGGGTGAACACAGTATTCTTAGGCAAACAGGGAAACCAGCAAGATAACAGGGCTCTGAGGAATATGAAAAAATAACAAACAGCTGGAGAAGCATAAGCTTGACTTCCCTGGACTGGTCTCATGTATGATATGCATGGAACGATATGTCAAAATAATAATTGGCTCCAGCATTAATAGCATGGGCAATTATGCAATCATTTGGAAAAACTGCTGTGAATATTTAATAACGTCCCATGTCAACAGAATGTCTGTGCTTGTTAGCTAAGGAAATTATGACATGCATGATTTTTATAACCATTGGTTTCAAGCCAGAACGCTTTATATATAAAAATAATCCCAGCAGCAGCACAGTGAGTGTGTTACTGACATCTGTTCTTGGCAGAGTTAAAAACTTGATGCATGGATTTTCTTTTAAACAAATTCGCAAAATGTTCCCTAGTTTCTCTAGCTATTATTGTTTCCTTTAAACTATTATTTTACAAATTTTACCTAATTAAAGTATACACAAAAATTCTCTAAATGCAATACACTGCACAAAATGCAAAATATGCACCAAAAATGAAAAAAGTTAGTCCTTTAGTTTAGTTTCCTCCTGCCGGTCCTACTTCAGTCTCTCAACTGTAGAATGTTTCATATAGGATAAAAAATGGATCAGCGCATTTGGCAACGGAGTCAAGCTCACCAGAAACAAAAAAAAACGGAGAATAAATGGACATATAGTGTAGTATTTTTGAGACGGTAGTTTCACACCAGGTGCTTGTGTGTAGAATTAATAAAACACAATATAAATTCTACACACAAGCACCTGGTGTGAAACTACCGTCTCAAAAATACTACACTATATGTCCATTTATTCTCCCTTTTTTTTTGTTTCTGGTGAGCTTGACTCCGTTGCCAAAGGCGCTGATCCATTTTTTATCCTAATTAAAGTATGTCTTAACCCTTTAAGTGCCAGCAGAATTTCACATTTTTGGTTACGCGAAATGCCAGCCGTTTTTGAAACATTTTGTGCTCTCTCACGTTAGGGGCATTTTCTGAGGGGAAACCTATAGTTTACCTAGGAAAACTATACATTGAGTTTTCATGTATTTCCACCTGTGCAATAAAATTTATAGTGCTACATACCAAAAAAAAATGAAAAATTACCATTTTTCATAGTATATCAATTTATACCAGAAAAATATTTCATTTTACGGATGAAAATACAACTTATTTGGAAAGCCTTATGTCTCTCGAACGTGCCAATACCAGATATGTATAGTTTTAGGGAGATTTAGGACTTCTGTACAGCAAAAACTCCCTGCAGTAAATTAGCGAATTTTGAAAGCACAGGCAGAAAACGGCATGCTTTAGATTCCAAGGCAAAAAATCCTGAAACCATAGATTTACCCCAGAAAACCATACATTTTTGAAAAGTACACATTCTGCTGATTCCAAAATGGGTAACTATGTCTCTCTACTCCCAACTACCAAACATAAAAGCTTGTCTGAACATAGGGTTTTTCTAAATAAAATTCCAAAATTCTGAAAAATCACTTTTATTTTGCTGCTCCGCATATCCCAAACTATATTAGGTACCAAGAAAAAGCACCTGAAATATGATTGCCAGGGGTCCACTGAACAGTTTGATGCCCATTATGCATAGGTTTACCAAAGTATCTGGCATTTAGAGACACCAATATGAAATTAGCGCATCCAAATTGTTCAGGACTTTACTTCAGCTAATGAAAAATCATCACATTGACTGCATTTTTGTGGGGTAAAAACACAGAAATATATGTTTACACCCCAAACCCATATATCTTTGGAAAGTACACATTCTACAGAATCTAAAATGGGTACCCATGCCTTTCTGCTCCAAACTACTGAGTCGCAAGGATTTCCCAAATTTGTCAGTTTTGGTGAAACATCTGAAAATTGCCACAATGCTTCTAATTTCCAGCATCATATCACCCATGTATCATTATGTACCAAGAAAAAGCAAACTAACTATGATTGCCAGGGGTCCTCCAAACAGTTTGGTGCCCACTGTGCATAGGTTTACCAAAGTATCTGGCATTTAGAGGCCCCAAAATGAAGTTAGCGCATACAAATAGTCCTGTGGGTAACTTCAGCTAATGAAAAATCAACACATTGACTGAATTTTTGTGGGGTAAAAAACACAGAAATATATGTTTGCCCCTCAAAACCATATATTTTTGGAAAGTACACATCTCCTACTGAATCTAAAATGGGTACCCATGCCTTTCTGCTCCAAACTACTGAGTCGCAAGGCTTTGCCAAATTTGGCGGTTTTGGCGGTTCAACTTTCCAGCATCGTATTGTCCATGTGTCATTACCAGCATAAAGCATCCTAAATATAAACACAGGGGTCTACTAAACACTTTGATGCCCAATATGCATAGATATACCAAACTATGTGGCGCACAGAGACCCCCAAATGACAATAGTGTATATACATTTTCACGGCTGACGCACTGGCTGCTGCAATATAAGCACCTGGTGTGTGTATTATGCATTAGACCCCCCTAACAGTACAGAGACCCCAGAAAACCATATATTTTCAGAAAGTACACATTCTGACGAATCCAATATGGGTAAATATGTGTTTCTACTGCAAACTGCCAAACTGCAAAGCAACGCTGAACGTAACAGTTTTTATCACATTTCTGAAAATCGTCACAAAGCTTGAATTTTACCCCATTATATGCCCCACATTTCGTAACGTATCAGCATAAAACATCCTAAATATGAACGCCAGGGGTCCACTGAACACTTTGATGCCCAATATGCATAGATATACCAAACTATGTGGCGCACAGAGACCCCCAAATGACAATAGTGTATATACATTTTCACGGCTGACGCGCTGGCTGCTGCAATGTAAGCACCTGGTGTGTGTATTATGTAACATTAGACCCCCCTAACAATACAGAGACCATAGAAAACCATATATTTTCAGAAAGTGCACATTCTGACGAATCCAATATGGGTAAATATGTGTTTCTACTGCAAACTGCCAAACTGCAAAGTAATGCTGAACGTAACGGTTTTTATCAAATTTCTGAAAATCGTCACAAAGCTTGAATTTTACCCCATTATATGCCCCACATTTTGTAACTTATCAGCATAAAACATCCTAAATATGAACTCCAGGGGTCTACTGAACACTTTGATGCCCAATATGCATAGATATACCAAACTATGTGGCGCACAGAGACCCCCAAATGACAATAGTGTATATACATTTTCACAGCTGACGCTCTAGCTGCTGCAATATAAGCACCTGGTGTGTGTATTATGCGACATTAGACCCCCCTAACCCTACAGAGACCATAGAAAACCATATATTTTCAGAAAGTACACATTCTGACGAATCCAATATGGGTAAATATGTGTTTCTACTGCAAACTGCCAAACTGCAAAGCAATGCTGAACGTAACGGTTTTTATCAAATTTCTGAAAATCGTCACAAAGCTTGAATTTTACTCCATTATATACCCCACAGTTTGTAACATATCACCATAAAACATCCTAAATATGAACGCCAGGGGTCTACTGAACACTTTGATGCCCAATATGCATAGATATACCTAATTATGTGGCGCACAGAGACCCCCAAATGACAATAGTGTATATACATTTTCACGGCTGACGCACTGGCTGCTGCAATATAAGCACCTGGTGTGTGTATTACGCAACATTAGACCCCCCTAACAGTACAGAGACCCCAGAAAACCATATATTTTCAGAAATTACACATTCTGACGAATCCAATATGGGTAAATATTTGTGTTTCTACTGCAAACTGCCAAACTGCAAAGCAATGCTGAATGTAACAGTTTTTATCAAATTTCTGAAAATCGTCACAAAGCTTGAATTTTACCCCATTATATACCCCACAGTTTGTAACGTATCACCATAAAACATCCTAAATATGAATGCCAGGGGTCTACTGAACACTTTGATGCCCAATATGCATAGATATACCAAACTATGTGGCGCACAGAGACCCCCAAATGACAATAGTATAAATACATTTTCACGGCTGACGCACTGGCTGCTGCAATATAAGCACCTGGTGTGTGTATTATGCGACATTAGACCCTTCTAACAGTACAGAGAACCCAGAAAACCATATATTTTCAGAAAGTACACATTTTGACGAATCCAATATGGGTAAATATGTGTTTCTACTGCAAACTGCCAAACTGCAAAGCAATGCTGAACGTAACGGTTTTTATCACATTTCTGAAAATCGCCACAAAGCTTGAATTTACCCCATTATATGCCCCACATTTCGTAACTTATCAGCATAAAACATCCTAAATATGAACGCCAGGGGTCTACTAGACACTTTGATGCCCAATATGCATAGATATACCAAACTATGTGGCGCACAGAGACCCCCAAATGACAATAGTGTATATACATTTTCACGGCTGACACGCTGGCTGCTGCAATACAGTATAAGCACCTGGTGTGTGTATTATGCAACATTAGACCCCCTAACAGTACAGAGACCCCAGAAAAACATATATTTTCAGAAAGTACACATTCTGACGAATCCAATACGGGTAAATATGTGTTTCTACTGCAAACTGCAAAGCAATGCTGAACGTACAATTTACAAGGCAAAACAAAATAAGGCAGTAAAGAGTGAAATGCAAAAAAATCCAATAAAAGCACAAAAATCAAAGGTTTTTTTTTCCAGACTAGTGTAATCTGCTGTCAGAATCACAGTTTGAATGTTTTAGCTGGGCCAAATAGGTTATACGGCTAGAAACAAGTGAACACAACATATGCAGAGCTGAAAATGCAATAAAATGGCTAAAAATTCAATAAAATGGCTAAAAATGCACCAAAATACCCAAAATTGCAATATAATCACCGAAATAACATACAAAAGGTATTGCATAGTACGGTTAGCGAATACGCTATTCGCAATGGCAATAAAACATTTTTTCAGCCAAAAAAGAGACGATGCGGAAAAAAAAGCCACAATGCCATGTATGTGCGTGTGCGTGTGTACAATTGGTAAATTACATGTTATGTGCACGTGTGTGCTTGTGTGTGTGTGTGCGTGTGCATTGGGGGTGTAAGTGACCCCCCCAATCCCCAAAAATGTATGTTTAAGTGTGTGTAAGTGTGAATCTAAGTGTGTATTACTGTAATAAGTGTGTGTTGGTGTGTTTGTGTATGTAATTGTTGCACTAACCTGAAAAAGTCACTGGAGATTGTTGCAGACGATCTGGAAGGGCCCCAGGAAGAGATCTGTGATGTGATTCCTGTCCCTGTGCAGTGGGGGCGCAGCTGATCGGCGCAGTGCAGGCTGCAGCAGCAGGACATGTAAGTGACAAGTGCCTGCTACTGCTTTGGGGCCCCTGGGCGATCGCGACCCAGGGGCCACTCGATCCCCTGCTCTGCTCGTTGCCTAGAGGCAGGGGATCGAAGAGGAACGGAGTGAGCGGCTCTAACAGCCGCTCCTAAGCTCCAGAACCCGGAAGTGTTGCAGAACATAGAATCTAAGTTCTGTGGCATTTCAAGTTACTTTTCCACAGAACGTAGATTCTACATTCTGTGGCACTTAAAGGGTTAAAGATGCAATAAAATGCTTTATTTTATTTTTTTTACCATGTTAAAGAGTGTGGTTCTTCAACCATAGCATGAAAAGATTATAATAAAACTCTCATCCTCACCTGGTGCAAAGTTTAGTAACTACCCACTGCTTTCATCTGGTGGGTGGGAGGAATATGTAAACAAATTTAGAGGGGTCACTGCTTACCCACAACCCCATAAGCAAACCGGCTCAAAGATGACTACCTGCACAGGATGGGGAATATTTGATACTAAGGCACTAACTTCCATGTATGTCAGATTTTGTCCAGCAATGGTAGGGTTAATGTACCTGTTGTCTCCCTTCCTTTCAACCACCAGGAAATGTCCCCTGTAGTGTGAAGTACTGATTTGCCCATGTATGACCTGGCTTGCCTGACTGTACCTGCTGACGCTTCCTTTCCAAAACTGTTAATAAGTATGCCTTCAGTCGTATTGCAGCTCTGGTTCTCCAGCAGTTTGTATAAATTCTAAAGGGGGTAATACTATTTAACTCACTCATGAAACTGACTTAGGGTTGCCACCTTTTTTCTTTGGGGAAAAGGGGCAGGGGGTGGGACAGTGACATGGGGGGGGGATTGATGACGTGTCAATCAGCGATTGGCCAATCACCATATTGTTCACTTCATTGTTCTGTCCGGATTTCCTAATTTGGAAATCCAGACAGGCACTTTTCACATGGTCAGTCCTTCCAAAAACTGGGCTGTCCAGGTGAAATCCGGGCAGGTGGCAACCCTAAACTGACTAGTTACTATAACCACAGGCAAGTTTAATGAAAATCATAGTCTTAAAGAGACTCATCTTGCATCATAACAATATGTAAACAAAAGAACTAAGTTTGTCCTGGTGCAGTAACCCATGGCAACGAATTAGACATTAGATTTTGGTTAGTGAACTTGGGAATACTCAAAGGATAATTTACAGCTTAACAAAGATATTTACGGGTAAATAATATATTTTGGGATTCTGTACCAGCCCAAGGCAACCACAGCCCTTTAGCAATGGAGATATTTGCTTCCGAAGATGCCCCCAGTAGCCCTTCTTTTTCATGTTCTGTGCTGCTGTCAGTTACATCAGCTTAGGGATTTACTCACAATATACTATATATAGAGAATATAGACAACACAATACAATGATAATTAGTTATTATGCCAAATTCTCATCACGTTAGCTCAGAAACCAGCAGAATTTGCACTAGAATTTAATAATCAGCCCAGTAGCATCAGCTTATATGCAGACCAACCTCATTTTCTGCTTGATGATTTGCAATGACCCCAAAGTTTAGATTTTTAACAGCTCGAAGCATGCTGAGAATGTGCAGTGTTATTGACACTCCTTCATTAAGCTCAGTATATAAAGTTAGGCATTTCAAATAGAAGGAAGGGATGGTGGTCAGTACAAATATCAATAGGGTTATGTCCAATTCCTTCATGGTTGCTCTGTGCTGCAACTGCTTATTGAAATACAAAATTGAAGAAAAATCCAGCAGTATTACTGCAAAAACTTTTATTCTGAGTAGTGGCAACACGACATGTTTCGGGTATAATACCCTTTATCAAGTGAATCAAAGTATGGCATGTAAGAAACACACTGGAAAATTACTGACCAGACTATCTTGAGAGACTCTTGGATACAGGAGCAAATTGCAGCTTCCTATACGACTAAATCCAGGGGTGTGGTGATTTTACTGAGTAAATCATTACATGGCTCTGTGACTAAAACATACAAAGATAAAAATGGTCGCTACTTGATTGTGGATATTGAAACGCCAGACACGAAATATACTGTAATTAATGTGTATGCTCCAAATGACGAAAACAATTTTTTCTTTTCAGAGTTAATGCAAAGGATTGATTCCTGGGGACCCACTAATCAGATAATAGGTGGAGATATGAATACAGTGTGGGATCGCTTCATGGACAGATCGGATACCACCTCCAGCTACCCGAGCAGAAGGATCACACCATTACATACATTCTGTGAGTTTTTACAATTGCATGATACATATAGATTCACCTATCCCGACACCAAGGACTTTACGTTTTATTCTGGGGCACATCGGACACATTCCAGACTTGATTATTTCTTTTTGGCTGAATCCCAAATTTCTAACATCTTGGACGCCACAATAGGCAATATAGCTATTACTGACCACGCCCCTGTCACTTTGACTTTGAAACAGGTTGTTTCCAAAACGGCATCACATAACTGGCGGTTTCCTTCCTATCTGACTGAAAATACTGATTTCCAAACTTACCTTAAGCAGCATTGGGCGAATTACCTGGATGATAATTTGCCGCACTGGGACGATCATAACCTACTATGGGCAGCTTCCAAACCTGTTCTGAGAGGCCATATTACGGCATACTTAATAAAACAGAAAAGGTGCTTCAGGGACAGATATACCTCTTTGCAAAAAGAACTTACAACACACTATAAAGCCTTTAAACGCACAAACTCCGAGGAAGACAAGAAAAACTACACAGACACCAAGGCTTTATTTAACACTTTTTTACATGACAGTGCACAATACAAAATTACTCATACAAACAACAGATTTTATAGATGGGGAAACAAACCGGGCAGGCTTTTAGATAGATTGACCAAGCTTAACACCACGTCCCATTTCATTAAGAAACTAAAGACAGGGGAGGGTTGGGCTCGAGATACTGAAACCATTGTAGCGGAACTTGAATCTTACTTTAAACAGTTTTACGAAGAAAACCAGGATCATCCGGAGGAAGGTCTTTCTTTCCTGCATGATGCTCAACTCTCTAAGCTTTCAGTACAAGATAGGGAGATCCTAGACACTCCTGTAACTGAACAAGAAATTATGTCAACAATAAGACATCTTAAAAATGGAAAATCCCCAGGCCCTGATGGTCTGAGTGCGGAATATTACAAAATCCTCCTCCCAGAGATTGCCCCTTTACTCACCACGCTCTTTAATGATATTCTACAAGGCCATCCCCTATGGCATGAGGCAAATGAGGCGCGGATCATATTAATCCCAAAAGAGGGGAAAGACCCCACTCTCCCATACTCATATAGACCCATATCTCTATTAAACCAGGACTTAAAAATTTTGACTAAAATCATGGCAGACAGGTTACAGCTCATTCTCCCACACATACTTACCACTCATCAAGTAGGATTCCTTAAAGGGCGATACCCAGTCCAAGATCTCCGGACAGCAATTGCTACTATGTATCAATGCAACCTGGAAAAGAGAAAACATGGCATATTAATCAATTTAGACGCAGATAAAGCTTTCGATAGAATAACGCACACTCACATCAAAAGATTACTTAAATTCCAACATTTTGGCATACACATGCTCAACCTATTTAGAACTTTATATTCCCAATCCTATACCCATGTCACGGCGAACGGACTGAATTCGCATAGATTTCTAATACGGAGAGGCACTAGACAGGGCTGCCCCCTTTCGCCACTGCTCTTTAACTTAGCTCTGGACCCCTTACTGAGACACCTACTTAACAATGACACCTTTCAAGGCATTCAAGTAGGCACACAACAGATAAAACTGATAGCGTATGCGGATGATATTCTCCTTTTTTTACATAAACCCCGTACTGAATTACCAGTAATCTTACAAAAGATCGATACATTTGGCACTATAGCTGGATTCAAAATTAACTTGGGGAAATCTGAGGCCCTACGCCTGCAACATACCACTCCGTCTGATTGGACCAATCCATTCCCATTTAAAAAAGCCAAAAACCATATAAAATTCCTGGGCATCCATCTCACGCAAAACCACAAAGACTTATACAAATCTAACATTAGACGCACTATTGACCAAATTGAACAAGACACTCGGAAGTGGTTACACACGAACCTAACTTTTTCAGGACGGATTCATCTATTAAAAATGACATTATTCCCTAAATTACTTTACAAGTTACAGATGCTACCCTATCGTATCTCCACGACTGACAACAAAAGACTTCAACACATTTTAAGGACCTTTATATGGAATAAGAAACGTCCTCAAATAAAATTTACCACACTCCAACACCAGAAACATGACGGTGGACTCAACCTCCCCAACATAATGGAATATAATGATGCTGCCCTTCTTAGATATGTCGGTGACTGGCTCCACCACCGGAATATATATACCACCATATCTTTAGATACTGCCCTGTCTGATGGGTTATCGCTTAACTCGCTATTACACACTCCACTCCCGGACATCCCCAAAAACATGCAGGAAAATCCTCTCTTCATCCACACATATAAAACCTGGCACTCCATTCGGAAAAAAGCAAACTTATCTCCTTTTAACTCGATAAATCTTACCTGGCTCAACAATAAAACGTTTTCTCCGGGCTTAAACAGCCTGGTTTTCAGAGCTTGGCAAACGGAAGGCTTACAGAATATTAAAGACGTGCTTACCCCTACCAACACAGTCCTACCAGTTTCGGCCTTGCTTCAAAAGTACCCATTCCTGCAGATGCACCAATTCTCATTGCTCCAGCTCTTACATTTCGTCACACGACGATGGGCCAAACTAACGGACAAAGATAAGACCAACCCAATTGACTCATTGTGGCCAAAACATGATACTATCAGATCCACCGCACATATTTACAAACAAATTAGAACTACTGTCGATCTGAATAATACCACTATGGCCTTTACGAAATGGAAATTTATCATCCCGCAGGCTGAAAATGTGGATATTCTTCGGCATCACACGCAAATGATGAAAATTTTGCCTGCTAGCACATACCAGGAAATGTCCCTGCAATTGCTACACCATGCTTACCTCACACCTCTAAAAAGATTTCATATAGGCACAACACACTCAGATAGCTGCCTGAAGTGCGAAGCGCCCAGAGCCGATATGATACATTGTCTATGGTCATGCCCTCTTATACAACAGTTCTGGAAGGAAATCGCCAGTTATTGGGAAAACCTATCGGGGAAATCGATTACCGTTAACGCCACATGGGCTATATTTAGCAAATTGCAAACCACCCCACACAACTCCAAGCCGGAGAAAGCCTTAGCGGAGAGGCTGGAGGCAGCAGCCAGGAAGGCCATCTTACATACCTGGCTATCCCGACTTCCTCTGCCTCTATCTTTGGTGCGCCAAAAACTGCATCACATATTCCACTTAGACTGGATTGAAACTCTAACGAATAAGGAGAAAAACACAGAACGTTTTTTTGACACTTGGTTAACTTACATTAACACCCTCACTCCACCTACAAAACTACTCACTATCCAAACTTTTCAAACTACCACGTGGTATGAACGGGAGCTGCTGCTGGGGACCGATCTTGTCCGTGAGGCGAACCAACTGCTAAGATCCGTTGGAAATCCGCAACAATCAGCTGTTCTGGGACCCCCCAGGAGTCATCATCTTAACCAACTATTTTCTACCGCCCTATCTTGATCATAAACCTTAATGCTCTGTCTTATCGTCTACAGGTAATACCATCGTGAGTAACTTTCAATATCTACAATTAGGGGTATACCTATCCATTTCCCCCTTTTCCTGATCACTTGACTAGATTTTAGATTATTATTGTCTATCTTGCTTTATGACACTCGAATCTGTACTTGACTGTTTACCTTATTTTATTTTCCTTTTTGTTTCTTTTTTTTTCTTATATGCATATTGAAAAACAAATAAAAACATTTGTGAAAAAAAAAAAAGTATGGCATGTATAGCCATATTCATTTTTGGAGTTTAGTTCTCTTTAAAGAGGCCATTCATGATGAATAATGCATTTGAAAAGAAAATACTCCTTGCATTTCCATATAGCTGCACTTAGTACCACTGCCGTTAGTCTGCCATCTGTTACAAATTTCAAGTGATAGTAGTTTCAGGGTTACCACAGAGACCTGTGCCAATATAAGTATTGTGCATAGATGTAATTTTGATGCCTAGCACCAGAGCTGATGCCATCCTTACTTTTTCAGTGCAATTGTCTCTGATTTTCATCACAGCACATGTGTACGTGCCCTTATTTTAAAGCAATGGTAACAATAACACTAAAAGAGCATCATGGGCGTCCACAAATAGGGGCAAGGGGGGGCACTTGCCCCTCCCCCCTGGACTTGTACTCAGTGCTCAGTGTCAGGCAGAGTGCAATGATTTACAATACCAGAGCAGCTTACTTTGACAAGCGCAGACCGAGTCGTTAGAGTTAAAATGAAAATATTGCCGAGCAGTTTAATGGGCAGGAGAGCAAAGCAGCAGCAGTAAAAGAAAGATAAGGCAGCAGGAAACTCAAACAGCTTTTGCCCCTACCCACTTCCTTTATCTTTATCACGGCAGTCCTCTTCTATCTGGAAGTTGTGTGGCCATTTGGCATGCAGGACAGACTGAAAGGCACTATTTGTTTATTTATGTTAAAGACTTGATAAGGCTACAGAGCTCTCTATAAGTGTCTGTTACATAGTTACATATTTAGATCGGGTTGAAAAAAGACAAAGTCCATCAAGTTCAACCCATCCAAATGAAAACTCAGCATCCATACACACACCCCTCCACACTTTCACAAAAATTATATATACCCATATCTATACTAACTATAGAGTTTAGTATCACAATAGCCTTTGATGCTGTGTCTGTCCGAAAAATTACCCAAGCCATTCTTAAAGGCATTAACTGAATCAGCCATCACAACATCACCCGGCAGTACATTCCACAACCTCACTGTCCTCACTGTGAAGAACCACCTACGTTGCTTCAAATGAAATTTCTTTTCTTCTAGTCTAAAGAGGCGGCCTCTTGTACGGTGATCCACTTTATGGGTAAAAAGGTCCCCTGCCCCTGCTATTTGTCTATAATGTCCTCTAATGTACTTGTAAAGTGTAATCATGTCCCCTCGCAAGCGCCTTTTTTCCAGAGAAAACAACCCCAACCTTGACAGTCTACCCTCATAATTTAAGTCTTCCATCCCTCTAACCAGTTTAGTTGCATGTCTCTCCAGCTCATTTATATCCCTCTTAAGGACTGGAAACTGCACTGCATACTCCAGATGAGGCCTCACCAGGGACCTATAAAGAGGCATAATTATGTTTTCATCCGGGTCATTGATAAACAAGTTGAAAAGCAAGTACAGAACCATGTGGTACTCCACTTACAACACTGGTCCAAATATAAAATGTTCCATTTACCACCACTCTTTGTAGTCTATCTTTTAGCCAGTTCTCTATCCAGGTACAAATACTATGTGTGTGTGTGATTGTGTGTGTGACTATGTGTGTGTGCCTGAGTCTGTGTGTCTGTCTTACTGAATCTGTGTGTGTGACTGTGTGTGTGCCTGAATCTGTGTGTGTATGACTGTGTGTGTGTTTTACTGTGGTATCTTCCATAACCCTAAAAGGCCACATTATATAAAAGCTTTGTAGATTCTGAAACCAAAATATTGGTAAAAGTAATTTATGTGATTCCTTTGCCTCCTTGCCTACCCTGGAAAATTTTCTTCGGACACCCATGAAGAGCATTACCCTCTTATGGAAGCAATTATACTGAAATTATGGGGAAAACACTGGATTGTGGATAAAAATATTGTAATTGCAGCAAAAAATTACACTTTGCACATTGCAGTTGTAGTAAGAGTAAAACTAAAGCAAACATTTTTCTTTAGGCCAGCTGTATCATTGCTTATTCCTCATAGGCAATGAGAAATATACAGATATGCACAATACCAGCCCCCACTTTTTTGTCATTGGCCGAAACTTTCTTTCAGTCAGAGACAAGCATGTCCAAGCATTCTGCACCCATGTTAACACTAATCATCTGTCAGTTGTGCATATCTAATTGCCTTTCCCATAGTGTTGTCTAACTTACCTTAGTAATTACTGTACTTATGATTAGTTTTTAAATGCAGTTATTCTAATCTCTAGATAACTTTGTCAGTCATTGGGCAGATATAAGAAAATAGATAAATACTAGTTATTACCATTTCTGAAATCAGCAGGTATCATCCTTTGCAAAATTAAAAATGGTGAAACTTTTGATTTACTACAGAAATCTATACCATTATTTTACATTACTGCAGTTCTGGAGTAATCCATGTAATTCTTGATTAAAATTCAGTAGAAAAGTTATAGTAATTTACTGTGTTTTGTATTTTGATTTAATATAAAATGATCACATTGTAATCTCTCTAAATGGGATCAGTTCAGTGCTTCTTATTAGAATACCTTTATTGTTTTGGCAGTAATTGTGCAGCCTCCTCCTCTTGGTTTACCCGCACACACACAACTATTAAGCATAAAATACGATTTCTTCAGGTTTTTGTTTTTTTTATTGGAAGTCCAGCACATATAAACATGTTATTTTACTTCTGTAAAAATACAGCCATGTTGTTAAATATTGTATATACAGTAAATGTACAGTAAATCTAGTAAAGCATTGATTTATACAAAAGGTCTTGAATGTTCGTTTCTTCAACACACTTAATACATGAATACATGCAAAAGGAAGATATGTTAGGTGAAATCTAAGATCTGTTAAGATGGGGTGGCTGTATTCACACTTCTATAGTTACCACCACACCTAAATCAATAAGTGCTGGAGATTCATTTTCTTTTTAAAACAATAATAACAAAACTAACAAAATGGTTAAACTAGAATTGAATATGCCCTTTGTTTGTCCTAAATATAACGAGTGTATGACATCCACAATCACCTGTATGCTGGTGGATCCTGGGAGGCAGATGTTGTCTTTGTCATGTTGGAGTCATTGTTGCTAAGATTAATGGGTTAGTGCCTCGTAAGCATTCTAAGTCATACCACGGGGTGTAACGGAAAGTGGATATTGTGTGTTGTCAGATGGGAGGCTTAACATATATGTGGTCCAAGTGTTAAAAAAACAGTTTGAACAGTTTTATTTATGGAGGCTTCCAACCAGTCCATATGAAATAGTCCAACCAGTCCATAGGTAATATATTCTTAACCAGGTGTATAAATGGTGGGTAGGGGAAAGCCAGTCCTGCAGCTAGTCTTTCTGCTAGTGCTCTATTAGCTTTAGACACTTCTTGTGTCCCCTGATTTTGCTAAATAGGGCCCATTCTATGTTGGGCTCAAAGGTTTGTTTGGTTATTGACTGCCAATATGCATTAATAATTGGGCAAGACCATATACAGTGTATTAATGAGGCTTCTGTTCCTGAGCATCTCAGGCATGTTGAGATGGATAATATGCCCATTTTGTATCTCTTTAAAGGGGGTCAAGTATGACTGATGTAATATTTGTAAGGCCATGATCTGGTATTGACTAGATGTTATTATTCTCATAAAATGGGAGTGAAGTTTAACAACATCGGCTGTGGTGATGGTTGATCTGACCATTTTCCAAAGGGAGTATCATTTATCAATGGATCTGAGTATGTCACAACAGTTAGGTTTTTGGTAAGTATATCTCTGATAAGTAGTGATGGGCGAATTTATTCGCCAGGAAACGGCCTCGAAAATTCGCTGGTGAAAGTTCGCCAGCGTCCAAAAAATTTGTCGCCGGTGTCCAAATAAACGGACGCCGGCGAGAAAAACGGGTGTCGGCGTAAAAAAAACGCAGTTTTGCGAATTCGCCCATCACTACTGATAAGATAGATGCCTTCTTTGCGCCCATTATTAAAGATGTTTGTTAGTAAGCCACTTGGAAAATCTTTGTTACCAGTCCATGGTAAATATAATGAAAGAGATAGTGTGGCTTTCCATCTGTGGCGAACATTCCTCCAGGCTTTGTATGTGTTTATAAATAGAGGGTTAGCTTTTTGTATAGGTATGAGTTCCTGAGGTGGAAGATGGATCAAAGGGTTCAAGTATGTGGTTCCCATGATTTTAGGCTCTAAATCTATGTTGCTGTATGTGTCAGTGTAGTCTTTCACATTTGGGAAATTTATGCCTCCATTTATTTTGGGGTGTTGGAGTTTGAAAAAGGCTATCCGTGGTTGTTCCCCCCCCAAATAAACTTTCTGAATATTTTGTTTATTCATTTTTCATCTGATTGTTTTAAATAGTAAGGGAACATCTAGATTTTGTAAAGTATACCATTTTGATAAGGTAAGCTCTTCCCAAAAATGAGAGACTTAAGGGGCAAATTCACTAATATGTGAAGTTGCGCCAGGCGCAACTTCGCCGCACTTCACCAGGCGTAGTTTCGCCAGGGCTCCGCAAATTCACTAAAATCCGAAGTTGCGCACAGGGGTAGCGTAAGGTTGCGAAGTTGCGCTAGCGTTGATTCGCTATATAAAGCGAAGTTACGCTAGCGAAGGCTAATTTGCATACGGCGCGAAATTCAAATTTCAATGGAGGAACACGGATCTGCACTACAAATGCCTAGAAAACCTTCAAATCAGCAAATAAAAATTTTATTTTGCCCTACATATGTGCCCACTGTCTAGGTAAGTTGCCATGAGTCAGGAAATGTAGGGGGGAGGAAGGGGAGCCCCAAAAAATTTTCATCATGTAGAAAACACGCCAGCGTTTTTTTGGGACTTAGAAAAAAAATTTACTTTTTTTTAAACAATCCCTATCTACTCTATTGCGCTTCACCAGGTCTGAGGTGGCGAAGGAAGTCTAGCGTAAAAGGTAGCGCTCAGTACACTGCGCAAGTTAGTGAATTTGCGTAGTTTCGTCGCTAGCGAAGATTCGCCTGGCGTAAGGTTGCGAAGTAACACTAGCGAAACTACGCCAGCGCCAAACGCTAGCGAATTATCGCTAGCGTTCGGCACTTCGCGGCTTAGTGAATTTGCCCCTTAGTGTCTTCCAATTTGCTAGGTCACTCTGGATATCGGATATGGTTTAACTACTGTATTTATTTTGTAAGTATCTGTGTGGTGCTTCATGAATTTAATACCTAACTAGGTAATGTGATGTTGTGCTTTTTTAAAAGGGATGTCTTGTGTCCAGTCTGCTTGTATAGTGTGTTTTCATTTAATGGCTTCTGATTTATCATATTTTTAGGCCTGAAAAGGTGGCATATCTGTTGATAGTTTCCATGATAACAGGAATGTCCTGGTTTGTTTTGTTTATAAATAAGAAGATATCATCTATGAATGCTATTATTTTATATTGTGTTTGTCCTATGGTATGATCTTGATATGTGTGGTTTTGGGCAAAGTGCCTAAGTAATGGGTCTAGTTCTATGTTAAAGAAGAGAAGGGACAGGGGACAGCCTTGCCTGGTCCCTTTTCTTATGGGGAATCTATCGGAATTTATGTTGAGAAAAGCTGATGGGGAAGTGTATAGGTTACGGAAAAGTTTTAATAATTGATGACCGAAGTGTTGAAATTTGAGTAGTCTAATGCTTTTTCTGCGTCTAGATTTAATTGTATTCCATGTTTATGTTTTCCTATGTTGTGTATGTATATAGAGGCTAGGATCTGGTGGCTGGCTTTCACTGAGTGTCTACCTTTTGTAAAGCCTAGTTGGGTTGGAGACAGGATTCTAGGTATGATTAGTTGTAATCTATCTGCCATGATTTCTGAGAGTAACTTTAAATCTTGTTTTAAGAGAGAGATAGGTCGATAGGATTGTGGGTCTCTATCTTTTATTGGAAGGAGAATTATTCGTGCTTCATTTGCTTCTGCCCATAATGGAAGACCTTAGAGAGTGTTGTTGAAGAGTGTCTGGAGTGTTGAAGTGTTAAAGTGATATCAGGTGCTAGAATTTTGTAAAATTCAGCGCTGAAGCCATCTGGGCCACAACACAACAGCACAAACATAAAATTGCGATTCTATGACCATACAAATAAAATGACCTGTTTAACGGGCAATAGTAAGTTATACACATCAGGAGTATACAGTAAGACACGTTCCAGTAGTCAATGGGAGGAAACTTAGAGGGGAATAAGTGGCATAGGGAGAGTAATTACTTGAGGCGAGTTCCTATATAGTCTTTGAGGGTTACCCCTGGATTGACATCCAGCCAGGGGTCCCAAACCTTTTCAAACTTTTGGGGGCACCGTCTGGCCAGATATGTTAGTTTTATAACTGGCAGGATACTGTTTACTAATCTGACCCATTGTTGAACCTGTGGGGGAAGGGGGCTCATTCACTTCATTGCCACATGTTTTTTGGCATAGAAGTACAGTGATTTTAGTAGGGTGCGGGTCTTAATCAGTGGGACCGTGTCCTCTAACACTCCCAGCAAGCATACCTCCAGGGCCAGAATGCCAGGTAAAAGGACTTGTTCATTAATGTATTGCACTACCTCTGCCCAGTATATATGTACCACAGGGCATGCCCATAGCAAGTGGAAGAAACCTGAGTCTGGAGAATTGCATTTTGGACATAATGCGGTAGGGTTCCTACCCATTACTTTTAGCCTTAGTGGTGTGATATATGTCCAGTGAATTATTCTGTACTGCACCATCTTATCTTTGGTGGAGATTAGATAGTCATATAGCCCCTCAGTTGCCTCTGCCCACATCTCATCACTCAAATGGGGCATGTCAACAGCCCATTTACTCCTTGCTTTGTCAAAGGGTTTCCCCAGGCTAGGAATCAGGGACTTATATATTACAGAAATTAGCTTGCTTGGGTCTGGATCCCACAATCTACTTTCGTAGGATGAGGTCCTTGTGTTAGGTGTTAGAGAGCCAAATTGGGAAATAAACACATGGCGCAGCTGGAAATACCGGAATAGTTGTATATTGGGCTGACAGGCACTCTCTTAATTGAGCCAGGGTGGGAAAGTCCTTCCACTACTAAGTCCTTCAAATGTCGGACTCCCACTTTGGGCCAGTAATGAAAATCGGGCATTTGTGCAAAACTTGTAAAATTAGAATTTCTCCAAAGTGGTGCATTTGGCGAAGGTTGGGGGTTTGACTTGGATACTGTTATAGTGGCAAGCGCCCATATTTTCTGTGGAACCGATAATAGGGGTGGCAGTTCAGGGGTGTCTCTGGCTTTCCTATAAGGCGCATTTCTCAACGATTCGAGGGATCCCACCATAGTGGCATGCAGTGTCGTAAGTGGATTCTCAGGGTTCAGTGCAAGCGAATTGTGTTTGTACATTAACTGCGTAGCATAGTAGTAATATTTTAAATGTGGGAGCGCTAAACCACCACAGTCCAGTGGAGCCATTAGCGTTTGTCTGTTAACCCTGGGGGCTTTGTGGGCCCATATAAAGGGAAATAGTATATCATCAATACGCTTAAATACAGTAGTTGCGGGGGAAGCCAGGTCAGGGAGTGCTGCATAACATACATAAATTTAGGCAGAGATATCATTTTAAACAAGTTTATCCTGCCCCAAACAGTGAGTGGAAGTTTCTCACATTGACTTGCTCTGGTCTTAAAAGTTAGCAACACTGGTTCGAAATTTTCATGTACATATTCATCCGCTTTCCGTGTTATACCTATACCTAAGTATTTGAACCTTGTGACCCATTTTAGACCTTGTATGTCACCTACTGGCCCAGGAGTCTCAAGAGAAAAAAGAATGGATTTCTCCTTGTATATAGTGAGCCCGCTGAACCTGCCCATCTGACCTGCTAAGTGTAGTGCATTATAAAGAGAACCATTGGAGTCTGCTAGGAATAAGAGAACATCATCAGCATATAAAGCTATTTTTTCCTCTACCCTTCCTGTTCTAAGCCCTATCACCCTAGGGGACTGTCGGATTAATATAGCTAGTGGTTCTATTGCTAGGGCAAACAACAGTGGGGACAAAGGGCATCCCTGTCTGGTCCCTCGGGAGAGGGGGAATTCCCTGGAAAGAGTTCTGTTGATCTGTATGCGAGCTGTAGGTGAGCGGTACAGTAATTGAACCCATGATATAAAATTAGGCCCTATGCCAAAGTTTTCCAACACTTTCCACAGATATGGCCATTCAACAGAGTCAAATGCTTTAGTGGCATCTAGTGAGGCAATCACTCTGGTACCACCATTGGCGTGGTCAATTTGAAGGTGGGAAAATATTCGTCTCAGGTTAATAGCTGTGCTCTTGTTGGGCATAAAGCCTGTTTGGTCTGGATGTATTATTGAGGTTATTACTTCGTTCAGTCTTTGAACCAGGATTTATGCTAATATTTTTACATCTGTGTTTTGTAAGGATATTGGCCGATAGGATTCACACGCTTCAGGGTCCTTTCCTTCCTTAAATATGAGTATTATAGTGGCTGAGTAAAAGGATTGTGGGAGATGGCCTGACTCTTTTGCACCCAAAAGCGTGGTATGCAGCTTAGGTACCAATTCTTCACTAAGACAAGACGATACCACGCCACCGGCAGACCATCTGGTCCGGGGGTTTTCCCAGGTGAGAGGCTCCTCATGGCTGTCGCCACCTCCCCCAAGGTTATGGGACCGTCTAAGTAAGAAATTCCGCCTGGCTTAATTTGGGGAATTCCATGCCCTTTAGTAATTGTTCAAGCTCTGTTAGTGTGTAGGCTACCCGTGTAGTATAGAGGTCTTTATAGTAAGTGGCAAAGATTTCAGCTACCTCTTCCGCATCAAGAGTACAGTTGCCCTGTGCATCCTTAATTCTAGCAATCATTGTGGAGGGATTATCAAGCTTGGCCAGGTAGTAGGTCAGGGTTTTCCCATTTTTGTCTCCCTGCTCAGAGGACCTCTGGCTGGCATATAGCAGTTTCTTGCGTGTGGAAGCGGTTTGTGCCAATTCTAGATTCCTCTGAGCAAGAATTAGAGCTTGATGACTCAACTCATCTCCCCCCTTGCAACATTTTCTCTGCCGCTTCAGTAACCTCCTGCTTGGCGGCTGTGCGTGCTCTCGCAATTGCCGATATTAAGGTGCCCCGGGCAACCGCCTAGAGGCTTCCCACACTACATTACTATGGGCCGTGTTTTGGTTTGTTTCCCAGTACTTCACATACTCGGTACGAGAGGCTTCCTCCACCTCAGCATTGTTAAGCCAGAGTGGGGATAATCTCCACTGGAAATGTTGAGGTTGGGGTTTTTTGCATAATTTTAATGACAATGGGGCATGGTCCGACAGAGCTCTTGGGACATATGCAACTTCTTTTACCCATTGGATGAAGTCTGGAGATCCCAAGGCCATATCTATACGGTATAATGCCCCTTTGCCCGGTGTATGCCAGGAGAACTGCTTCTCATTGGGGTACTTGTGTCTCCATATGTCTAATAGCCCTAGGGCTAATAGCCATTGGCTAAGGAAAGAGAATTGCGCTACAGGCGAATGCAGCCTATCCATTGCAGGATCCAGAACTGTATTGAAGTCTCCCATGATACATATTGGGCAGGGCAAGTAGACAGTTTGGCAAATATGAAGTCCAATATGTCAGCTTTAAAAGGGGGGGGATATATACATTAATCAGAATCATTGTTTGATTGTTCAGTTTACAGTGCACAATTATATATCGGCCATAGTGGTCGGTATTGATATGTAGTAGTTCGAACTGTAAGTTTTTCCGCACTAAGATCAAAACTCCTCTAGAGTATGTGGAATATGGTGCATGATATGCCTGATTAACCCATCGGGACTTAACTAATTTAAGACTTTTAATTGTTTGTAAGATTTCACTTTCTGTTATTGGCACATCTAGTGTGTTCCTTTTCTCTACCGTTAGTTTAGGCAAGTTTGCTTCTCGCAGAAATGTGATTCCCTCTTTGTGGTTGTCAGTCTCTGAGGCATAGAATGTTTGAAAGTATTGAGCCATTGTTTTGGTAATTTGTGTAGGGGATGTGATACAGCTTTGGCTACCCTGAAGTTTATGAATGTATGTTTGTGGGGTTTGTTGTTTAATGATTTTCGCTAATAGTTTACCGGTTTTGTTTCCCCTTCTAAAGTATTTGTTACGTATGTGGTTGATGTTTAATTGTGCTTTTTCTGTAAACAGTCAAAAAGAAAAATTGAACACCTGTGACATATCTCTAAACTGTTTTCTAGACCTATACAGGGGATTGACTTGGTCAGTGTATGTAGTTAATTAAAAGGAAAAGATAGAAAGTACCCCGTATATTCCTAGATAAATAATTATAAAGCCCTAAGGTTACAATTAACTTGTGAAATTAATTCATTAACTTGCAACCCTTCAAATCAATATTAAATTAATTGTTCTATAATAAACGCCAAATCAATACAAACAAAATTGCTTCTATTATCTGTATTATATGATAATTCAATAAATGATAAAGTGCTAAGTGCCTAGTAATGAGTTATTATCTCCATTAATTAATTCACCATTGTATTCCTTGAAGGTTATTAGAAACTAGATAAGAGAAAGTGATTCCTTAAAGGGATACTGTCATGGGAAAAAAAAAATGTTTTCAAAATGAATCAGTTAATAGTGCTGCTCCAGCAGAATTCTGCATTGAAATCCATTTCTCAAAAGAGCAAACAGATTTTTTTATATTCAATTTTGAAATCTGACATGGGGCTAGACATATTGTCAATTTCCCAGCTGCCCCAAGTCATGTGACTTGTGCTCTGATAAACTTCAATCACTCTTTCCTGCTGTACTGCAAGTTAGAGTGATATCACCCCTCTCCCTTTTTCCCCCCAGCAGCCAAACAAAAGAACAATGGGAAGGTAACCAGATAACAGCTCCCTAACACAAGATAACAGCTGCCTGGTAGATCTAAGAACAGCACTCAATAGTAAAAACCCATGTCCCACTGAGACACATTCAGTTACATTGAGAAGGAAAAACAGCAGCCTGCCAGAAAGCATTTCTCTCCTGAAGTGCAGGCACACGTCACATGACTTGGGGCAGCTGGGAAATTGACAAAATGTCTAGCCCCATGTCAGATTTTAAAATTAAATATAAAAAAATCTGTTTTGAGAAATGGATTTCAGCACAGAATTCTGCTGTAACAGCACTATTAACAGATTCATTTTGAAATTTATTTTTTTCCCATGACAGTATCTCTTTAATAAATAAAAAGTGCAAGTGCTTCGAACACAAGGAGAATTGATCTATCCTTGGTATTGATATTTTGAATTCATTAATTGAGGCTCCTGACACTTTATATTTATTAAATATCAATACCAAGGATAGATCAATTCTCCTTGTGTTCAAAGCACTTGCACTTGTAGGAGAAAATTTGATTAGCATCATTGGGAGCATATATATTTTCTACGATGTAACGGACATTTAAGATTTCTATTAGCAATAGAAGTTACATAGTTACATAGTTACATAGTTACATAGTTACATAGTTAAATTGGGGTGAAAAAAGACAAAGTCCATCAAGTTCAACCCCTCCAAATGAAAACCCAGCATCCATACACACACCCCTCCCTACTTTTAATTAAAATTCTATATACCCATACCTATACTAACTATAGAGTTTAGTATCACAATAGCCTTTGATATTATGTCTGTCCAAAAAATCATCCAAGCCATTCTTAAAGGCATTAACTGAATCAGCCATCACAACATCACTCGGCAGTGCATTCCACAACCTCACTGTCCTGACTGTGAAGAACCCTCTACGTTGCTTCAAATGAAAGTTCTTTTCTTCTAGTCTAAAGGGGTGGCCTCTGGTACGGTGATCCACTTTATGGGTAAAAAGGTCCCCTGCCATTTGTCTATAATGTCCTCTAATATACTTGTAAAGTGTAATCATGTCCCCTCGCAAGCGCCTTTTTTCCAGAGAAAACAACCCCAACCTTGACAGTCTACCCTCATAATTTAAGTCTTCCGTCCCTCTAACCAATTTAGTTGCACGTCTCTGCACTCTCTCCAGCTCATTTATATCCCTCTTAAGGACTGGAGTCCAAAACTGAACTGCATACTCCAGATTTGGCCTTACCAGGGACCTATAAAGAGGCATAATTATGTTTTCATCCCTTGAGTTAATGCCCTTTTTTATGCAAGACAGAACTTTATTTGCTTTAGTAGTCACAGAATGACACTGCCCAGAATTAGACAACGTGTTATATACAAAGACCCCTAGATCCTTTTCATTTATGGAAACTCCCAACACATTGCCATTTAGTGTATAACTTGCATTTATATTATTTTTGCCAAAGTGCATAACCTTGCATTTATCAACGTTGAACCTCATTTTCCAGTTTGCTGCCCAGTTTTCCAGTTTAGACAGATCACTTTGCAAAGTGGCAGCATCCTGCATGGAACCTATAGTTCTGCACAATTTAGTATCATCTGCAAAAATAGAAACAGTACTTTCAATGCCCACCTCCAGGTCATTAATAAACAAGTTGAAAAGCAAGGGACCTAGTACAGAGCCCTGCGGTTCCATTTACCACCACTCTTTGTCGTCTATCTTTTAGCCAGTTCTCTATCCAGGTACAAATACTATGTTCCAGGCCAACATTCCTTAATTTAACCAGTAACCTTTTGTGTGGCACTGTATCAAATGCTTTAGCAAAGTCTAAGTAAATCACATCCACTGCCATCCCAGAATCGAGGTCTCTACTTACATTCTCGTAAAAAGAAATTAAGTTAGTCTGGCAAGATCTATTACGCATAAAACCATGCTGGCACAAACTCATAGTATTATGATTTGCTATGAAGTCCAGTATCTTATCCTTTATTAACCCTCAAGTTATCTGCCTTGTTTGTCCTTGAATGTGTTTGTATAGCATGCAGTTTAAGTGATTTGTTAAAGGAGAAGGAAACCCCCTAGGCGCAAAAGCCCTCCCCCCTCCCCTGTGTTGCCCCCTGGCAAATGCCCCTAACTTGTCACTCACCCCTCTGAGCAGGTCCTGTCCACAGAGTTCACAGATGCCATCTTCCCCCGAGTGATCTTCTTTCTGGATTAATCGGCATCTTCTGGCGCATGCGTAGTAGGAGCATTTACTGGCACGGATCTACTCTGCGCATGCGCCGAAAGTCGGTTTCCTTCTCCTTTAAAGACAGTAACAACTCCCCTTTATTTCTTTGTGTAAGATGCCTCTATACAGTGGTTTAACCAATTAGCTATGAGGCTGGTACTGTCTCCCGCCTGCCAATGCATTTCCTGCAATAATATAATATGAGGATTCTCTCTTTTTAACATATCTAGGACTTTTCTCCTTATAATGGGTGAGTTTAGACCTCCCACATTTCATATTAGGATTTTAATATCATTTATAGTTGAGATAGATTGTGCCATGGTATCAACCTATACCAGTTTTTCTGGTATGAAGATGATGAAAATCTGTATACAGGTGCAACTGGATCTGTCCTAGCGAGCAGCATCCAGATGCTTGGCCCATAGATAGAGGCATGTTAGGCTGAAAGAAAAAGTTAAACATGTAGAAACCCAAAATAATAACAACATGTTTAAGTAGTGACATGCAGTGCATGCCGCATGTATGTTCATCAGAGAAAAAATGTAAGATGTTTTTCTTTTGTTTTGGGTCAATGTCTAGTGTGTTTTTTGTTATGAGACAACCTTGAGTATTTCCTTTGTGGAGAGTTTTTCAGATGGTGAGGGGTAAACCATGACTATGTGAATAATCAGCGTTGTCATGGGTAGTGTTTCTTAGCATCTCTTATTGGTTAACTGTCTTGGATAATCAGGTTACCAATCACCAATTAGTATATCTTCACAAGTTCGTAAAGGCAGTTATTGGTGTTTATGGGGAAGGATTAGGACTTTTGCTGGGATCCTGAGGGTTTGGAAATAGCTCATTGCTTTGCGGGGGCCTTCGAAGTAGATTGTTTTGCCATTTCCAGTACTCTGAGTTTAGCAGGGTACAGCAGAGAGAATTTGTATCCGGTTTCATGTAGGTGTCTGCAAATAGGAGTGAAGTCTCTCCGCTTGGAAGTGACCATTGCCGATAAGTCCTGAAAGAGTAGCAGTTTGTGTCCTTCAAATGTGATATTTTCTATATGCCTCCAGAATGTTCTCATTGTCAACATAGTTCAACATCTTGAAGATTACTTGGCGGGGTTTAGAGGAATTTTCTCGAGGCGGGAGGCCAATTTGGTGAGATCTCTCTATTTCTGTTGGTTTCATTTGAAGGGTGTCTGGTAGCCATTTAAGAAGGAGATCATCCAGTTGTTTTCCCTTCACTGATTCAGGAATGCCCACTAGCATTAGGTTATTTCTTCTACTTCTATTTTCCAAATCGTTTACTTTATCGGCCAAGATGGAGATTTGCTGTTGTTGGAGATCAATTTGATTTTGAGCCTTTGTAAGTTTGTCTTCCAGGGTTGAGATCCTGGTTTCTGTTTCTTGTAGATGTTGTGATTGGTTAGAGGATTGTTGTAGAAGTTCCTCTAGGGTTTCTTTTATACTCGATAATTTTTGGTCTAGCAATGGGGCAAGAACGTATCAGGTCAGCTGTGGCTACCATCTCTGTTTGGCTCGTGGGACTGGTTGGTGAGGCCGGCGCCTGTTTTGGTGAGGAGGCTGTTTCAGTGGCAGGTTGTTTTGTGTCTTTCTTTTTGCCCACCTTTGTGGAGCGCTGTGGTTGTGATGCTGGGGTCCAATGTATTTATCCATAGTTAGCGAATGTATTGTTTTTGAAGGGTTTGTTTAATAGTTATGGGTAGAAATTGTTTAGGCAAATATTTGCCCTCTCCCTCCTTTTTTTTTCTCTTTTTTCTTCCCCCTTTTTCCCCCTTTTTCTCTTTTCCTTCCCCCTCTTTTTTTTAAGTTGGTTTTGATTTGTTAAAACAGTTTAACCTCAAATGTGAATGTGGCATGTAGGCCCGGACTGGCAATCTGTGGGTTTTGACAAATGCCAGAAGGGCTGCTATAAGGTGCCATAGAAAGTTAGTGGGCTGGCGGGGGCTGTTTGGGCCTCTGTGTACCTAAAATGCCAGGGCCTATTTTAATTCTCAGTCTTACATGGTCTTAGCACAAAAAGGTATTGGTATGGCCATGGTTGAAATGAGGGCCAGTTAAGTGGAATGATGGTGTTTAATTGAGCAGTTGTGTTGTTCCCTATTGTCACAGGTCCGTAAGGGCTTTAAAGAATACAGGTATCTGTGGAGTTTGGCTCCTTTAGATTCAGATTGGAGATCTTTGTGCGTACCAGTGATGCGTTGCGCTTGTTTGCTGCACTGGGCTCCGCTATACTTTGTCTGTGTGTTGGCAGCTTTGCAAGGCCTTTTGTGTGCAGTGGTATGGGATAGCACCTTCCAAAATGGCGCCGTGGGCTGGGAGCGTCTGGTCTGGCTATAATACCTGGTGTTGTGTCCCACATGCATGTGTTATGATGTTCATCAGCTAGGTTTGCCTGTAGCTAGTTTGTTCCTCTCTCTTCCCTGTAGTTTGGTTCCAGCCCAGGTAGCCACCCCTCCCATAGTCAGTATTCCTGCAGACAAGTATCTGTAAGCATGCACTGCATCTATCTCTCTGTACCTGGTAAAGCTACTTCGTTTTGACCTATGGAATTTGTCACTAAGATTTACACTGCAAGATTAAGCCTCTTCGAAATCTTCATCTGTGTCTTCCATTGAGTCGCCTATCTGTGGATACTGCCCTTATGTAAGTTATTGCCATTCCATTGGGACTTGGGATAGTCTAGGGATCAGTAATTACATAGCTACAGCAGCTGAAACAGAATAGTCAAAACGAATAGAAGACCATACAGTCATCACTGTGATATTCAGCAGCCTGAGAGCCCTGCTAGTCACACTACAGATCGCAGTACATTGCGACCAGCATATTACAGAATTTAAATATAAGGTAGAGAGTAAAGAATGACCCAAAAAGTTGCACCACCCCATTCATTACATCATGAATCCCATGAACCAGGGAAGTAAAACTTAACCTTTATTGGTATGTACTAAAAATAGACCAAGGGTGAAAAATCAAAAAGTGATTTCAAATTACAAAAAGGGGGAACTCATATTTTGCTGAGTTAGGTAGTTTGCCCCAAGTGCTTGATAATTGATCGTATACCAGCTTAGTAGGATCATATCAGAAGCATAACCATGGGGTTTATCTAGATACAGTTCCTAGAGTTATAGCGAAATGGCAATAGTGCTGGCACTCAATTCCCCAAAGGGTTAAACTGCTCGTGAGTGCCAAACGATAAAAAAATATATATACACACAAGGTAGGTCGATTGAGGATAAGCCGTGGGTATCCCTCGTATTAACCCACAGCTATTGCCGAAAATACCCTAATGTGACAGGTAATCATGAATTTCAAAAGCCTGTCAGTAGCGATTCTATTCACGGCATAGCATACTCTCGTTATTAGCTACTATGTTGCCAATCGCCCATCCCACCCTTGACACACCCCCAGTGGGACTGTGTGGTCGGCGGTGAAGTATATTCAAAATTTACAGCAAATGAGCTCCCTGCCTATTGCGAGTTTAAAATTAGAAAGAATTATTATTATAAATTATTACAGAATTTACACAGCATCTCAGTCAGAACTACTCCAGCTACACTGCAGTAATCTGTGAGGAAGCCAGTGAGAATATAAACTGTGTGTCTGCATTATAAACTGTGTATTCTGAATAATGCTCATCAGCCTGCACTGTGAAGCTAAAGAGAGGCAGCATTTCTCCCTGCAGAACATCTCTCCTGTTCCCGCCTTCTGCAAACTGTTACTTTGTATCAACTCACAAGCAGCCAGCTCCCTGTAACCTGACACTCATGGCTGAACAAGTCTTCCCTCTGAGCCAAGCTGAAAACACTGAGGATCAGCAAATGCCTGACAATCTGCTGCAAGAGGAAAATACAGATATACTGACAGAAGCAAGTGTCAGACCCAAACGTATAACTAAACTTTCTTGGAAATCCAAAGAAAACTTTGAAGTTACTATGGAAGAGTTCTCAGTTGATCTAACACACCTCTGGGAGA
This sequence comes from Xenopus laevis, assembly GCF_017654675.1. Taxonomy (NCBI): domain Eukaryota; kingdom Metazoa; phylum Chordata; class Amphibia; order Anura; family Pipidae; genus Xenopus; species Xenopus laevis. The sequence continues at coordinate 67,355,533 of NC_054379.1, read as the reverse complement.
GGACTGTGCATTACATGTCTGAAGTCACACAGCCTAGCCAGAGAGTACTGCAACTAGAGGGCACTCTCTTACACTTCAAGTCTGCATATGAAAGCTACCAGAGGCTCTGCACTAAGTACATGTCATTCCTAAAGAGCACTAACACAGAAGAATCTTTAGAAGAACTAAAAAGGTTTGGCTATCGGAACCAGGAGAGAAGTAAAAAGGTGTCTGAAACTAAAGCTAATGTAGAGGCCTTCGCAGACAAGAAAGCAGAAATGGAGGTAGAAGCTGCCCGCAAGAAAGCTAAAATTGAAGCCTTAGACAGAAAATGTGAGCTTCACCAGAAGGGAAATTAAGAGTTTTCGAACAAGCTGTTGGAAGTGATTTAGACAGTGTCAGTATGGCAAATTCAGAAGATCCCATGGAGCGCACTAAGAACTATGTCCTCAACCAGAACACCAATTTCTCTGCCACTTCTGAGGCTCCTGATGACACAGACACTCCTTTAAAACATCAGCCTTCTGAACGTATTGTGACCACGCAAGACCCTAAACCCTCTGGTCCCTTTGCCCATCAAGATGGGCCCTCAAGCTGTACCTTGCCTCACAAGTCTCAGACTACTAAGTATCAGTCTGTCAAGCCAGGGGTCAACATCCAAACCAAGCTACCATCACCTTTTCAGGTTACCAATATGCTTCCTGATTACATTTCTTCTGAATCACATCCTGCTATAGAAAACGAACTTCCAACCTGTTCCTGACTCTAACCCTCACGCAAATCCATACTTCCCTAGGCCACCATGTGCCGATGTGTCAGATCTCGCTAGATACATGGTTCGCCGTGAGCTCACAAGCACTGGCCTCACAAGCTGCGATGACCACCCTGAAAATTATAGAGGATGGAAGTCTACCTTTAAGGCTGCCATAAATGACCTGGGAATACCTCCTGGTGAAGAATTTGACATGTTAATAAAGTGGCTAGGCCCCCAGTCAAGAGAACTTGTGAAGCGACTGAAGGCTGTTCATGTTGACAATCCGTCTGCAGGTCTACGTGCAGCTTGGGAACGCCTAGACCAGAGTTATGGTAGTCCAAAAGCTGTAGAAGATGCTCTGCTTAAAAGATTGAAAGACTTTCCCAAGATATTGGGTAAGGATAATCAGAAATTTCAGGAACTAAGTGATCTTTTGCTTGAACTACAGCTCGCTAAGGCAGATCCTCACCTCCCAGGCCTTAGCTATCTTGACACAGCCCATGGTGTGAATCCGATTGCGGCAAAACTGCCGTATGGAATACAGGAGAAGTGGGCAACCGTGGGTTCGAAATACAAGAAAGAGAAACAAGTTTCTTTTCCACCATTTTTCTATTTCTGTGACTTTGTCAAGAACATTGCCGAAACCAAGAATGATCCAAGCTTCTTTTTCAATGAGTCAATCATCTCGAGTCCAAACTTCGCTAAAGACAAATTTGCTCTGAATAAACCCCAGGAGTCATAGGGGCCCCATGTCGGTTAAAAAGACTAATGTGCTACCTGATCCTGTTGCTAACCCTGAAAAGAGCAGAGAAGTAGAAAATACAGAAAATCCCAATGTCCAATTCATAAGAAACCACATGCTCTTAAGAATTGCCATGGGTTCCGGAAAAAACCATTGCAAGAACGCAAAGGAATTTTAAAGAAACTTGGGATTTGCTTTAAGTGTTGTGCTTCAACAGAACATCTTGCAAAAGATTGTAAAGCTGGAATCAAATGTAAAGATTGTGGAAGCAATACCCATGTACAAGCACTCCATCCTCTCCAGCATACCTCTTCTTCTGCAGATTCTGATCCTGCCACAAATCATGGCGGGGAGAATGCAAATCAGACAGCAGACTCTACTTCAATTTTTTCTACATGCACTGAGGTTTGCGGAGAAGATCTTTGCGACAGGTCTTGTGCAAAAATATGCCTAGTCAGAGTGTATCCCAACGGACAGCCTGAAAGAGCCATGAAACTATATACAATTCTGGATGATCAGAGCAATCACTCACTTGCCAAGTCAGAATTCTTTGACTACTTCAGGGTTAAAGGAAATTCCCTACCATATACACTTGGCACATGTGGAGGTGTTACAGAAGTGTCCGGAAGAAGAGCTAATGGATTCATGATAGCTTCTCTTGATGGTACTATAGAACTGCCACTGCCTACCCTTGTTGAATGTGACCAGATTCCTTCCCACAGAGAAGAGATCCCTACTCCTGAAGCTGCCTTCCATCATGCACACTTAAGAGCTATAGCTGAACACATACCACCACTTGATACAAATGCAGAAATTCTTCTTTTGCTCGGCAGAGACATTCTAAGGGTGCATAAAGCACGCCAGCAAATAAATGGTTCCCATGACGCTCCGTATGCCCAGCGCCTTGATCTTGGTTGGGTTATCATTGGCAATGTGTGTATAAACAGAACAAAAAGAGCTACCAACCTAATGGACGCGAAACTCTTTTCGAACCATGTCCTTATTACAGTGTAAAGGAGAGATTCAACAGCACCAGAGACTGGCAATCCATCACCAGTGTCAGTAAATCCACCTTTAATCACCAGGAGGATTGCATTGGTGACACAGTATTCATTCAACTTGTAATGATAACAAACCAGCACTTGCCATTGAAGACAAAGAGTTTCTCAAGATCATGGATAAGGAATTCACTCAAAACCAAGAAAACAGTTGGGTAGCCCCTCTACCCTTTCGTACACCTAGAGAGAGACTGCCAAACATTGGTCAGCAGGCAGTTTCCAGATTTGCTTCATTGAAACATTCCTTTGAGAGGAAACCAGAGATGAAGAAACATTTTGTATCCTTTATGCAGAAGGTTTTAGAAAATGATTACGCTGAACCTGCTCCACCATTGAAGAAGGGTGAAGAATGCTGGTATCTTCCATCCTTTGGTGTGTACCACCCCCGCAAACCTAGTCAAATTAGAGTAGTATTTGACTCGAGTGCTCAATATCAAGGAGTCAGTTTGAACAATGTTCTCCTTACCGGGCCTAACTTGAACAATAACCTTATAGGAGTGCTCATCCGATTCAGACAAGAGCCTATAGCAGTAATGGCCGACATCCAACAAATGTTTCACTGCTTCATTGTCCGTGAACAGGACAGAAACTACCTTAGGTTCCTATGGCATAGGAACAATGACTTAAATGACAAGGTTATAGACTACCGCATGAAAGTGCATGTATTCGGGAACAGTCTTTCACCTTCAGTAGCAATCTACAGGCTGAGAAGGACCGCCCAAGAAGGTGAAGAAGAGTATGGAACTGATGCTCTTCATTTTGTGGAGAAAAACTTCTATGTGGATGATGGACTTAAATCCCTTCCTACAGAGGAAGAAGCCATTGACCTTCTACGAAGAGTTCAAGAAATGTTGTCTGTGGCCAACCTCAGACTCCACAAGATCACCTCCAACAGCGACAAGGTAATGAAGGCCTTTGACAAAGATGACTGCGCCACTAACCTAATGAATCTTGACTTAGGCTCTGAAGACATTCCCATGCAGTGCAGTCTCGGCTTGCTCTGGGATATCAAGCAAGATACATTCACCTTTCAAGTGCCAACCTGCGATAAGCCCTTCACCAAAAGGGGAGTTTTGTCAGTAGTCAACAGTATCTAAGACCCTTTGGGATTTGTAGCTCCGGTCACAATTAGAGGGAAGTTTCTATTGAGGCAACTCACTTTGGAGGAGGTAGACTGGGATACTCCACTACCTGACAATAAGATGAAAACATGGAAAACATGGAAGAATTCCTTAAAGGCACTACAAAGTCTCCAAATCCCACGCTGCTACACATCCATCTCCCTAGCTTCTGCTAGAAGAAAGGAAATTCACATCCTTTCAGATGCATCTGTTGAGGCGATTGCAGCTGTAGCCTACCTTCGTCTTTCTGGACTTGATAATAGACCTGCTGTGGGATTTCTCCTTGGCAAAACTAAGACACACTGTTCCAAGGCTTGAACTCTGTGCAGCTGTGTTAGCTGTAGAAATGGCAGAAACCATAAAGAGTGAAATGGACACTGTGATTGATTCCTTTGACTTCTACACTGACAGCAAGGTTGTGCTCGGGTACATACACAACCAAACCAGACGGTTCTACGTGTATGTCAGCAACAGAGTAGAACGTATCCGAAAGTTCTCCACACCACAACAATGGCACTACATTTCAACTGATCAGAACCCATCAGACCATGGCACTAGAGCATTACCAGCAAATGAACTTGCAAGGTCAAACTGGCTATTGCCCCCAGATTTCTTATGTGATCAATGCGAGTCCAGCCCTGCTGATAATTTCAACTTAGTGGATTCCGAAGTTGACAAGGAAATCAGACCTGAAAGTGTCATTCTTTACACTACCATACATCAGAAGAAAACACTTGGATCACACCGCTTCCAGCGATTCTCTACATGGTCATCTATAATCCGTGTCAAAGCAAGATCTGAGACTCCTGAAACTATTATCTCTTGGATTACAATTGTGAGTCAGCTGAGGTTTGACATATTGTGGCCTCTCTGATTTGAAGATGGGGTGTTCTTTGTTGTCTTACAAGAACTTCTGTCAAGAGAACCTACTGAGACTTCTTCAAGCACACATACAGTAATTGCTATGTTTATTGTTGTTTGTTTCATTTCCAGGTTTCAAAGGACTAATTTGTTGAGCTATGAACTTAACATTAGACTAATGTTGCTATAATATTAATGAAATATAAAGATTTCAGGCGGGGAGTGTTGTGTCCCACATGCATGTGTTATGATGTTCATCAGCTAAGTTTGCTTGTAGCTAGTTTGTTCCTCTCTCTTCCCTGTAGTTTGGTTCCGCCCAGGTAGCCACCCCTCCCATAGTCAGTATTCCTGCAGACAAGTATCTGTAAGCATGCACTGCATCTATCTCTCTGTACCTGGTAAAGCTACTTCGTTTTGACCTATGGAATTTGTCACTAAGATTTACACTGCAAGATTAAACCTCTTCGAAATCTTCATCTGTGTCTTCCATTGAGTCGCCCATCTGTGGATACTGCCCTTATGTAAGTTATTGCCATTCCATTGGGACTTGGGATAGTCTAGGGATCAGTAATTACATAGCTACAGCAGCTGAAACAGAATACGTGGCAATGGGTTGTATCGGTTTGGAACCCTTGTAGTGCACCTGATGGTGTGATGGGGGTTAGGGTCACCATCTTTAAAGGCATTCTATTTATGTCTTGTTGGGGAAAGCACTAACCCGGTTGAATGTAGGAACTGCGCAGTAGGTGTTAAGCTTTCTTCAGGATTTTTTTAGCATTCCTGTCACTTTTGTTACACAATCCTTGTAGTGAATGTGTTTCATGGCATCCTTCCTTTTTCCTCAGCAGGAATCTGTGTATTTTGATTTCCTCCAGAAATTTATGCCACAATTTATTTTATTGATGTCAATGGAACAAGTTTAGCTTAAAAATCTCTGTAAAAAGTAGAGATGTACTGTACCCTGCTAATCAGGGTTAGACTGAATCCTGAATCTTGTTTACATTCGGTCATAAATACCAAACCGAATCTGAATCCTCTACATAATCAAAATTTAAGGCCCATGGGTGAAAATTAAAAATATTGCATTATGCATGAACTGCAAAAATTCTGGAGTGGAGGAGCGGCTTTTCGAGCTTCTCACTCCATTCCTCCTCAATCCCCCGCCCCTAGACAATGAGCAGAGCAGGGGATCGAGTGGCCCCTGGGGCACGATCGCCCAGGAGCCCCAAGGCAGAAGCAGGCACGTGTTTCTTATGTGTACTGCTGCTGCACACTACACTACACTGCCTAGCTCCACCCCCACAATGCAGGAACATGAAGATTCAGATCTCTTCCTGAGGGCCCCTCCAGATTGTCTGCAACAATCTTTAGCGACTTCCCCAGGTTAGTGCAACAATTACACACACTTATTACAGTAATATACACTTACATTCACACTTACATACACTTTGGGGATCGGGGGGTCACACACAGCACTCACACACACTTGCACATGCACACATGTGCACATAACATGTAATTTACCAATTGTACACACACGCACATACATGGCTTTTCATTATCACATTGTCTCTTTTTTTTTATTGCTATTGCGAATAGCATATTTGTTAACCATACCATGATACTAGTCTGGGGGAAAAAAACATTGATTTTTGTGGTTTTATTGGATTCTAGTGATTTATTTGCATTTCACACTGTTCTGTGTTATTTCGTTTTGCCCATATATATCAATTTGGGGGTCTCTGTGGGTCATAGAGTCTGGTAAATCTATGCATATTGGGCATCAAAGTGTTCAGCAGACCCCTGTCGTTCATATTTGGGATGTTTTATGCTGATACATTACAAAATGTGGGGCATATAATGGGGTCAAAATTAAGCTTTGTGACAATTTTCAGAAATTTGATAAAAACCTCTATGTTCAGCATAGCTTTACAGTTTGGCAGCTTGCAGTAGAAACACATATTTACCCATATTGGATTTTTCAGAATGTGTACTTTCTGAAAATATATGGTTTTCTATGGTCTCCATACTGTTAGGGGGTCTTATGGCACATAATACACATACCGGGTGCTTCTATTGCGGCAGGCAGAGCGTCAGCCATGAAAATTTATATACACTACTGTATTTTGAGTCCCTCTGTACGTCACATAGTTGTGACGATTTTAGAAATTTGATAAAAACCGTTATGTTCAGCATAGCTTTTTGCAGAGGTCAAAATACATAAAAACTCAGGAAGATTTAAAAAGCTCAGGTTCTCCCCCCAAAAAAAAAAGCAACGTATAGTAGGGTAAACCTACTGTTTCAGGTTTTTTTGGCCTTAGAATCTAAAGTATGCAGTTTTCACTGACTTATGATATGGTTCATAAAGCTTTATCTAAAATTAATGTGAAGAAGGCAACAGGGCCAGGTGGAATAAACCCTTTGGTACTAAGAGAGCTTAGTTCAGTTTTAGACTGTACTCTATTTCTGTTTTTCTCACTCACTTTCATCTGGTATGGTACCTATGGATTGGAGGAAAGGTGATGTAATACCTAGCCTGGCAATTATAGGCCAGTACATTTGACATCTGTGGTGGGCAAATTATTTGAAGGCAGCTTGTTAACGGATCACATTCAAAATTATGTCCTATTGAGTGGGATTATTAGCAGTAATCAGCATGGCTTTATGAAAGACAGGTCATGTCAGACACATTTTATTGCTTTTTATGTTCAAGTAAGTAAATTGCTGGACATTTGAACATGGATAGGAAACAGGATTGGATACAGATGGTTGATGCTAATGGTACATTCTCTACTTGGAGTAAGCTTCTTAGTGGGGTCCCTCCGGATTGTGCATTAGGTCCACTTTTATTTAACTTGTTCATCAATGATGTAGAGGAGGTTATTATAAGTAATCTATCAGTGTTTGCAGATAACACAACTATGCAGCCCTATTAATTCTATCCAGTATGTGGCATCCTTGCAGCAAGATCTTGACAAACTGGCAATTTGTGCAGCTAAGTGGCAGACGAGATTCAATGTCGATAAATGTCATGCAGCTGGGATGTAAAAATATGCAAGATACTTATACCCTTAATGGGACTGCACTAGACAAATCCATAATGGAGAAAAACCTTGGAGTTCTTGTAGCAAGCAATGCCAGTCAGCAGCAGCAAGAGATGTATTAAAAGTGGCATTGATTCATGGGAGTTGGGGGTTATTCTTCCACTGTACAGAGCACTGGTAAGGCCCCATCTAGAATATGCTGCACAGTTTTGGTGTCCAGTGCTCAAACGGCACATTATTGAATTGGAGAAAGTCCAAAGAAGGGCAACTAAGCTGGTAAAAGTTATGGAAAATCTCAGCTATGAGGAAAGACTGGCCAAGTTGGTTGTTAATGCTGTAGAAGAGATGATTAAGGGGGTGATATGATAACTATGTACAAATATATAAGGGGATCATATAATAATCTCTCTAATACTGTTTTTACCAGTAGGTCCTTCCACCTGACACAAGAGCACTTATTCCGGTTACAAGAAAGGAGGTTCTATTGAAATATTCAGAAAGGTTTTTTAATAGTAAGAGCTGTGAAGTTGTGGAATTCTCTCCATGAATCAGTTGTAAAGGCTGATACATTTGATAGCTTTAAGAAGGGGTTGGATGGCTTTTTAGCAAGTAAGGGAATACAGGGTTATGGAAGATAGTTCATAGTAAAAGTTGATCCAAGGACTGGTCCAATTGCCATTTTGGAGTCAGGAAGGAATTTTTCCCCCCTCTGCAGCAAATTGGAGAGGTTTGAGAAGTTTCTTCCTCTGGACCTCTGGACCAACAGGAGCCAATATCTCAAACAACACTTAAAATAAAAAATGTAGGTGAAATATTAAAAGTGCTCAAAAGACCACTATGAACAATTTTTCACCAATTTGTTTTTTTGGGTTTAGATGCCCTAATAAATTATTTATTTATTATTATATTTATTATTCTTTTTAATATGGCATTATGCAGTGGCAGATATTATTAGAAATAAACATTTTTCATAAAAGGCTTTATTTATGAGAAAGAGTTTTACATGTGATATAATTTTATATTGAGTGGCAATGTTTAGGACTAAAGTTTCTTTTTTTAACATCAAATTAGTATTTTGTTATTTTTTACACTATAGAGGGCAAACATTGAAATGTACAGTACTTTCTTTTTCAAACTTTCTGGTTCTTTATCACAATTACAGTAGGAAAAAAAACATACTTTATTACTCCCTTGATGAACAAAAATGTATATAGTTGTATCTTGTCCCTTTAAATTATGCTTGACCTTTCCCACTGGCCTGCAGTGTAGTCTTCACCAATGCCCTTCTGGGGCCCCAGAACTTTCTGCTGTAGTATTGACTTGGAACCTGAATACGCAGGGGGCCTTTAAACACAAAATTGGTGCCAAGTGTTAAAAGGCACCCTGCAGAAAAGGGATCTGGCTGGTATATGCATTATAAACTGGGGAATACCCATTGTGAAGAAGGAGGACACACTCCCATTATCATTAACATATTATAGTAGCTGCATCTTGTTTATCCAAATTCAGGGTCATGTAGAGGGGTCTCACTGGAAAGGAACTTGTAGGAAGCGCAAAACACTTAAAAGCACAATAAGAGGATCATGGCATGTATATGAACCCAGACTTAGAAGTCCTGTGATCAAAAATATAATTAGGCATGTACCAGTAATCCTGAGTTCCTGACATTTGTATCTGTTTCCTAAAGCGGATTTCTTGCTGTGGTTACCTAATAGCATTTACCTATACTTGGTGAATGTATGTATCTATGCTGCATTTAACCTTAAAAAACATCTTATCTTTCATTTTATCAAAATCTACAGCTTTCTAAACATGATGTCATTTCTAGCTGCCATAGCAACTGATCTGTGTGAGCCTTTGTCATTGGAGCAAGGTTACAGCTTAGACAGTCTTTATAACAATTTAAAATATGACTGATCTGTCAGATGAGTGCAGGTTAAGCTGGCCATAGATGCAAATATCTGATTGTTCGAATTCTTGAACCACTTCTTTCCAATAAAATTCCACTAAACTGCAATTTTTATATATAGTAACTTACAGTTAGTAACTAAACTAAATCACATCTACACCATACTCTCAGCATAGTACACAATTAAAGGTAACATTTCCTGCAAATGTTTTAAGGTTGTCTGTTCAATAGTCTGTACCATCGGCGGGCCAGGCTGGCCAGGTGCCCTAGGCAACCCGGGTGGTCACAGTGATCAAAAGGCATGCGTATGCATGAATGGATGTGTGCATATACGCAAATAGACTATGGCCATAGCAGAAAGAGAGGACTGGACTGGGGGTAGGAGGCAGACAAGGTACTCTGTCTACCCCTAGTTCCTGGTCTGTAGGGTGGTAAAAACAACCATACAAATAATTGTTACAAATCGCACACCTGTGGGAGAGTTTTAACTCCAAACAGACACATAGAGGACCTCACTAACGGCCCTATCCTCTCCACCAGTAGTAGACTATTAGAGTAGTAATACTGGTATCACTGGTAAACTCTGTGTATCAATAAATCTGAGTTAAATTCCATTGACACATGAAAAAAAAGTACAATTAATTGCAAGACTCCAAATGGGTATTGGTTGACAGACAACATGCAATCTTACTTAGAAACACATGGAGCTTGCAGATGTAGAACTTGTGCTGCTGCCACACTGGTACTTCTGTGTCATTGCCAATCAAAGTATTAAAGGGGTTATTCACATTCCAACACTTTTTTCAGTTTAATTGTTTTTAGATAATCACCAGAAACTGCTTTCTATTCTTTTCTTTTCTATTTTGAAATTAAAGTTTAAAGTTTAATTTTCACCTTTGTATGTATTTCTAAAGCAGCTTGGGAGGGGGTCCACGAATTTGCAAAATGTTCTAAATGATACATTAGTTGACACATTTCTTATCTTTGGCCCTTCTTAGTGGAATCCCTGAGTTTCATTAAAGGCAGCTGTTATCATTGATACAATAGTTGCAAATATTTCACAGATGCTGCTGAAAAATGTCAACTATATCAACTATATCAAGCTATAAGGCAAGATAAAATTGATATAGAAAAGGATATTGCAGCAAGCAGTGAAAAAAATCCAAAATTATTTTTTAAATATGTTAATAGTAAAAAAATGAAGCAGGAAGGGGTGGGACCCTTACTATCAGAGGGGGGTCAGTTGGTTGAAAACAAAATAAAAGCGCAGATTCTGAACTAATATTTTTCATCTGTCACAAATGAGGAACCAGTAAGTGAAGGTTTCCTTCTTAATAGTCCCAATTCTATTAATACAACTAATGATGCATGGTTCACACATGAGGAAATTCAAAAGAGACTAGAACATGTTAAAATAAACAAAGGTCCGGGCCAGATGGTATTCATCCCAGGGTACTTAGCGAGCTTAGCTCTGTGATTGCCAAACCTCTTTACTTAATTTTTCAGGATTCATTGAGATCTGGCATAGTGCCAAGAAACTGGCAAATTGCTAATGTGGTGCCTCTATTCAAAAAAGGATCCCGTTCTCAGCCTCAAAACTATAGGCCAGTTAGTCTGACGTCAGTGGTAGGAAAGCTTTTCGAAGGGTTAATAAAGTATAAGATACTGGACTTCCTAGCAAATCTTAATACTATGAGTTTGTGCCAGCATGGTTTTATGCGTAATAGATCTTGCCAGACTAACTTAATTTCTTGAGAAGGTAAGTAGAGACCTCGATTCTGGGATGGCAGTGGATGTGATTTACTTAGACTTTGCTAAAGCATTTGATACAGTGCCACACAAAAGGTTACTGATTAAATTAAGGAATGTTGGCCTGGAACATAGTATTTGTACCTGGATAGAGAACTGGCTAAAAGATAGACTACAAAGAGTGGTGGTAAATGGAACATTTTCTAATTGGACCAGTGTTGTTAGTGGAGTACCACAGGGCTCTGTACTAGGTCCCTTGCTTTTCAACGTGTTTATTAATGACCTGGAGGTGGGCATTGAAAGTACTGTTTCTATTTTTGCAGATGATACTAAATTGCGCAGAACTATAGGTTCCATGCAGGATGCTGCCACTTTGCAGAGTGATTTGTCTAAGTTGGAAAACTGGGCAGCAAACTGGAAAATGAGGTTCAATGTTGATAAATGCAAGGTTATGCACTTTGGCAAAAATAGTATTAATGCAAGTTATACACTAAATGGCAATGTGTTGGGAGTTTCCTTAAATGATAAGGATCTAGGGTTTTTTATAGATAACAAATTGTCTAATTCTGGGCAGTGTCATTCTGTGGCTACTAAAGCAAATAAAGTTCTGTCTTGCATAAAAAAGGGCATTAATTCAAGGGATGAAAACATAATTATGCCTCTTTATAGGTCCCTGGTGAGGCCTCATCTGGAGTATGCAGTGCAGTTTTGGACTCCAGACCTTAAGAGGGATATAAATGAGCTGGAGAGAGTACAGAGACGTGAAACTAAATTGGTTAGAGGGATAGAAGACTTAAATTATGATGGTAGACTGTCAAGGTTCGGGTTGTTTTCTCTGGAAAAAAGGCACTTAGAGGACACATTAGAGGACACTATAGAGAAATAGCAGGGGAGCTTTTAACTAATAAAGTGGATCACCGTACCAGAGGCCACCCCTTTAGACTAGAAGAAAATAACTTTTCATTTGAAGCAACGTAGGGGGTTCTTCACAGTCAGGACAGTGAGGTTGTGGAATGCACTGCCGGGTGATGTTGTGATGGCTGATTCAGTTAATGCCTTTAAGAATGGATTGGATGATTTTTTGGACAGACATAATATCAAAGGCTATTGTGATACTAAGCTCTATAGTTAGTATAGGTATGGGTATATAGAATTTATGTAATAGTAGGGAAGGTGTGTGTATGGATGCTGGGTTTTCATTTGGAGGGGTTGAACTTGATGGACTTTGTCTTTTTTCAACCCAATTTAACAAATTGTAACAGTTCAGAATATGCACCTGGATTACCAAGATACCAGACTGAAACACCAGAGTCAAGAACATTAAACATTATACTTCAATTTTGGAAAAACGGTCAAAAATAAAAAATGGAAAGCAATTAAAAAAAGGCTTTACTTCTGGTAAACAAGCTGAATACAGCTAAATTGAAAAGAAGTATTTGGAAGGTAAACAACCTCTTTAAACTGCAAGACTGATTAGTAATTAATTCATGTTTCATGTTATATTTTACATTTATATATGTTGTCTTTTTTAAATGTTTTCCCACCTTTTAGAAAGCCCAAAAATGTGGGACCAAGTATCCAAAGCAGCCCCAATGACTGTCAAGTCACCTAGCAAGTGCTTTTATAACTGCTTGTAAGATGATAGCAGCCTGGAAAAGTAACAGGTTTGTAGGCTATTATATCGGTGGAGCTCTTGGGGGTCTGAATGCATTGTATGCTAATCTACTGTTCTCTGATGGAAGTGGTTATCTTTGGGGCAGGGTGGTTTTCCAGAGTGGCGGGCCCTTAGCTGGGGGAAGGAGTGTGACGAGAAAGATAGGCCCTTCACTTGGGTTTTCCGGTGTGTCATGTCTCCCCCTGTCCACACTGTTTAACACAAGCACTTGATTTATATTCAGTTCTATAGGGACTGATGCAAGAAAAGTTCTCACTGTGTTTTCAGGCTACTATACAAGCAAGGTGCCTGAAATAGACCCCTGTGGCATTAAAGGATGATTTTGCAATTATATTACTTAAAAAAAAACATGTGACAAGGCTGATTTGCATCCAACTGCGGCATAGAAACCCATGCAGTCTGCTTTACAGGCATTAAGTAATAAGCCCTGTAAGAGCAGTGGCTTCTTTGGAATATGTAACTATATTTTCTGCTAATGTTTTTATCATATGATACAGTTTTATTCTTTACAGCATTCTGGTGCATAATGAGATAGATCTATAAAGGAGAGATGGATTATCAGTATCACCAAGATGAGAGCTGCTTGTGACAACTTTAAAGGGATATATGGATAATTATATAAATGATTGATCAATTCCTGGACCCAATAACTCTCCACATTAATGGGCAGATTTATCAAGGGTCGAAGTGAATTCGAGGGAATTTTCGAAGTGAAAAAGTTTGAAATTTGAAGTAATTTTTTGGATACTTAGACCATTGAATAGGCTACTACGACTTCGACTTCGATTCGAAGTAAAAATACTTTGATTATTCGACCATTCGATAATCAAAGTACTGTCTCTTTAAAAAACATAGACTTCAATACTTTGCCAAATTAAACCTGCTGAAGTGCTATGTTAGCCTATGGGGACCTTCTAGAGCATTTTTCTAAGTTTTTTGAAGTCGAAGAAAAATCGTTCGATCGATGGATGAAATCCTTCGAATCGTTCGATTCAAAGGATTTCATTGCTCGATCGAACGATTTTACTTTGACTGCAAATGGCCAAATTTGATGTAAAAAACTTTGACTTCAATATTCGAAGTCGAAGTATTCCAATTCGATGGTCGAATTTCGAAGATTTTTCTACTTCGAAATTCGACCCTTGATAAATCTGCCCCTAAATGATAGCATGATATAAGGTCTCAAATCTACTACCACTACCTTCCTACTGACATGATATGCTATTGCTTTGCAGCGTGATTCATGCCTATGTATAACAATGGAAGATCTCATCTAAAGGGGTCGTTCTGTCTTTTAGTATGTTAAAGAATGGCCAGTTCTAAGCAGCTTTTTATGATCTTCATTATGTATTTTTTTAATAGTTTTTGAATTTTTTGCCTTCTTCTTGTGATTCTTCTCAGCTTTCAAATGGACCCCTTCAAAAAAAACAAATGCTCTTTAAAGCTACAAATGTACTGTTATTGCCCTCTTCTATTCATTTTCCATTCTCTTACTCAAACCATTGCATGGGTGCTAGGGTAATTTGAACAAAACGCTAAACAACTCAAAAACCACAAATAATAAAAAATGAAATCAATTGCAAATTGTCTCAGAATACAACTCACTATATCATACTAAAAATAAAGTCTACGGTGAATAACCCTATAAGAGACTTAAGAGACATGATTTCCACAAAGTTGGCCTAGGCAGAGAGTAAATGTAATTTTGCCAGTGAATGATGACTCCCACACCTGAACACTAGCCACTTCTTGGTTGCCAGCCACTCTCCTCCACACCAATGCAATTTCACTATATCAGACATAGTTACTCTTAGAACAAATTATTGGCCAGAAATAGCTTTATACATAGCAACATAACACCCACAGCATATGTTCATGGATTAAATTAAAATTTTACAGCCTAAACAAAAGAGCCGTGTTCCTTTGTATGTTGCTCCAACAAGTTATCCTGTAAAAACTATACTGTATTCATGTTGGATATCATCTTTATATGATTAAAGAGGAGAAATATGGTATGAATCTAAAGTCATGTTTATTTGTGTAATGCTATTTTCATATTCCCATCAGTTCTCTGTCCAGCATGTGGTCCTCGTATTGAAGCAATTATTAATCTGTACATAGCTTTTGTAATTAAGTAGATCAGTCCTTTCCAACTGCCCTTGTATAGCCATCCATTGAAGTCTGACTGATGCGTGAGTTGTAGAAGGTATCAGATTAATTGGCCCTTGCATTGTTCACACCTCAGATTAAGGTAGCAAAACCCTGCATTGTACACACACATGAAACTCCCTGTGTTGTTCACACCTGTAAAACCCTGTATAGTTCACATATGTAAACCCCTACATCGTTCACACCTGTAAGACGTTGCATTGTAAATACCTCTGTTCAGACTGTAAGTGCTAGCATTGTTATTTGTCGAAACAGCGCTGAAACAGTGTCACTGTACATAGAACATCAGTGATCCTCAACCACTGGCTCATGAGCTACATGTTGTTCACCAACCCCTTGGATGCTGCCAGTGGCTTCAAAGCAGGTGCTTATTTTTACATTTCTGGTTACCATAAAAAAAGGTGTACTGCCAAACAGAGCCCTGTGTAGGCCTAATATGACAAACTGTTTTACATATGAGCGATCGGTGGTATCCCTGCAGCAAGCACCAACCATTTCGATTTTTTGGTGTGCTACCACCACCAATGAAATGGCCACTATTTTCAATTTGACTGAACCCCCCAAATCATTTGTGAAAGATTTGGCCAAATACCTAACAGATCCTAATTTGCATATGTAAATCAGGACCAGGAAAGGAAAAAGAGAACTGTGCTCACAGCGCACAGTTAAAATGTATTTTACATCCTTGTATTGTGACAAAAAGTCACATGATTTTAAGGTTTCAGATTTGGTTCGACCAGATACCAGGATTTAGCCAAATCATGCTGAAAAAGGCAGTTTATTTTACATCCAGGGGTGACCATTTCAGGATACAAAACACAAATTATAAAAATAAATCCTGCCCACTGGGCACTAACTTTAGACATTTGATGTCCCCCACTAAACCAGGTCCCTCGTGCACTACCAGCAAAAACACATAAGTGCAGGGGTCACCCCTGCAATCACGATATTTCCTTTTGGGGGATTTCTCAGTCTCCTGGCTTTCCTCATATATATATAATTGCAGATAAATATTAATATATACAGTATATCAGGGCAATCAATTCCTATTTTACAACACACACACATAAAATGAATGGCATAGTTAACATGCCTTTTGTCTGTGAGCCTGTTAAAAACAGGGAATGAGGCCTGCTTGCTATGATACAGTGGGCAATAACCCATGGCAACCAATACTATTGTTGCATTCATTGTTCTACTTGCAGCTGGCTTTAAAAAGCTAATCACTGATTGGTTGCTATGGGTATAACTGCCCATGGGCAAATGTTCCCATTGTTCATGAATGAGCCCCAGTATCTCCAAAAATAGTTACATAGTTACATAGTTAAATTATGTCCATCCAGTTCAACCCCTCCAAATGAAAACCCAGCATCCATACACACACCCCTCCATATCTTCATATAAATTATATACAGTATACCCATATCATACTAACTATAGAGTTTAGTATCACAATAGCCATTGATACCATGTCTGTCCAAGAAATCAACCAAGCCACTCTTAAAAGCATTAACTGAATCATCCATCACAACATCACCCGGAAGTGCATTCCACAACCTCACTATCCTCACTGTGAAGAACCACCTACACTGCTTCAAATGAAAGTTCTTTTCTTCTAGTTTGAAGGGGTGGCCTCTGGTGCAGTGATCCTCTTTATGGGTAAAAAGGTCCCCTGCTATTTGTCTATAATGTCCTCTAATGTACTTGTAAAGTGTAATGATGTCCCCTCGCAAGCTTTTTTTTCAGCGCAAACAAGCCCTACCTTAAAAGTCTACCCTCATAATTGAAGTCTTCAATCCCTCTAACCAGTTTAGTTGCACATCTCAACACTTTCTCCAGCTGATATATATACCTAGAGTCTAAAACTGCACTGCATACTCCAGATGAGGCCTTACCAGGGACCTATAAAGAGGCATAATTATGTTTTTATCCCTTGAGTTGATGACCTTTTTATGCAAGACAGAACTTTATTTACTTTAGTGGCCACAGAAGGACACTGCCCGGAATTAGACAACTTGTTATTTAAAAAAAAACGTAGATCCTTCTCAGTTAAGGAAACTCCCAACACACTGCCACTTATTATTTATTTTTGCCATGGCATAACCTTGCATTTATCAACATTTCCAGTTTGCTGCCAAGTTTTCCAACTTAGATAAATCACTCTGCAAATCATCTGGAAAAATAGAAACAGTACTTTCAATGCCCACCTCCAGGTCATTAATAAACAAGTTGAAAAGCATCGACCTAGTACAGAACCCTATGGTACTCCACTAACAACACTGGTCCAATTAGAAAATGTTATATTTACCACCTCTCTTTGTAGTCTATCTTTTAGCCAGTTCTCTATCCAGGTACAAATACTATGTTCCAGGCCAATATTCCTTAATTTAACCAGTAACCTTCTGTGTGGTACTGTATAGAATGCTTTAGCAAAGTCTAAGTAAATCACATTCACTGCCATCCCAGAATCGAAGTCCCTGCTCACCTTCTCATAAAAAGAAATGAAGTTAGTCTGGCAAGATCTATTACGCATAAAACCAAGCTGGCACAAACTCATAGTATCATGATTTGCTATGAAGTCCAGTATCTTATCCTTTATTAACCCTTCGAAAAGCTTTCCTACCACTCATCAGACATCAGACTAACTGGCCTACAGTTTTGAGGGATCCCTTTTTGAATAGCAGCACCACATTAGCAATTCGCCAGTTTCTCGGCACCATGCCAGGCCTCAATGAATTCTTAGCTGAGCTCGCTAAGTACCCTTTGGCCCCAGACCTTTGTTTATCTTAACATGTTCTAGAATATCTTGAATTTCCTCATGTGTGAACATGCATCATTAGTTGTATTACTAGAATTGAGACTATTAAGAAGGAAACCTTCTTTAACTGGTTCCTCATTTGTGTAGACAGATGAAAAATATGAATTCAGAATTCCAGCTTTTTTTGTTTTTATCAACCAGCTGACCCTCCTATGATATTAAGGTTCCAAACCGTTCCTGCTTAAAATTTTTACTATTTACGTATTTGAAAATAAATTTGAATTCTTTTTACTGCTTGCCGCAATATCTTTTTCCATATCAATTTTCTTGCATGATTTATTGGCCTCCTTGTACCTTACTAACTTGAAAGCCTTAAAAGCACCTCTTTTCTTACCCACCTCAAAACCAACACTTTTCAATCAACTATTGAACCAAAAAGGTTTAGCTTTGGAACGACGTTCCTTGCTTACAAGGGTAATATACTGATGTGTATATTTATTAAGCATCATTTTAAAGACTTCCCATTTTTGTCCTGTGTTCAACCCTGTGAAAAGCATTTCCCACTTAATATGTTGCAGAGATGCCCTTATATTGTTAAAGTTTTCACGTCTAAAAATTTGTGTTTTAGAATTGCCTCTGCAACAGAATCTCAAAGGAGACCTGTGAGGAGCACCCAATGGCACTCCTCTCCTCTTCCGTGCCGCTCGCAAGAGGTTGGTACCCAGGAGAAGAAGATGCCACATCACGGTGCGTCATCATGCCGGCACATCACGCAGGTGTCAAGTGCAGTGCAATGGCGCCAAACTCAAAGTTTAAAAGCCGGCAAAAGACTTGAATCACTGCCCGTGTATAGGATTTGAACTCTATGTTCCTGGGTGTGCTTTTGTCTACTATTTTGGACTGTTTTCTGATCTTGACCTCGGCTTTCCTTGTAACCATGAATCTTGCTGCCTGTATTGACCCTTTGCCTGGATAAAGACCACAAACTTTTTTAACCCTTCAGATACCTCGCTTGGACTTTGTTACCCTTTTGGGGTTCGTCCTTGGTCCTGACTTCCTCATCTAAGCCGGTAGGCCCTGAAAAGACCATGTTATGATCACTATTGCCTAAATGCTCTCCCACACAAATGCTACAGATGAGTTCAGTATTATTAGTTATTACATGATCCAAAAGAGAGCTATTCTAGTGGGTTCTTGGAATAATAGTTGTCATTCAGCATATTTACAAACCTACTAGCTTTTTCTGTCTTGGCAACCCCATTACCCCAGTCAATGTCTGGATAATTGAAGTCTCCCACAGTTATAATGACCTAGTTGTGAAGCTGCTTCTGTTTGTAAAAGTAGCTGGGCTTCGTACTCATCATTTATACAAGGCGGTTTATAGCACACCAATGATAATTTTCTTTGTAACCTTTTGCCCAGTCAAAATCTCTACCCAGAGGGATTCCATACCCTCACCAGTGCCAGCAATAGTTATTTCTTTAGTGCATGGCTTTAATTCAGGCTTTACATACAAACACACTCCTCCGCCCTTTTTAATCCCTCTGTCCTTCCTAAAAAGAGTATAACCATTTAAATTCACAGTCCAGTCACGTTTCATCCCACCAGGTCTCAGTTTTACTAATTATATCATAATTTTTATAGCATGCAATTAATTCTAAGTCTCACATTTTACCTGACAAACTCTCTGAATTTGCCAGCATACAGCAGAGGTTACTACTTTTTCTTTTGAAATTTGCATTACTTAATGGAAATTAGTTAGTATTAGCCTGTTTTCCTTGTAACAGAGGGACCTCCTTAGCTAGTAAACTGTATGCCCCACTCACTCCTCCCCCATGACCCCTTACTAATCCTACTGCCCCGTCTACCCTAGCTTCCCCATAATTCTTTATCTCACCCACCCCTTGCCTATTTTAAACACTCCTCCAATCTCTTAGCCATTCTTTCCCCTAGCACAGTGGACCCCCTTCCATTGATGTGCAATCCATCACGACTGTATAGGTTGTACCCCAAGGAAAATTTAGCCCAGTGCTCTAGGAATCCAAACCCTTCCTTCCTACACCAAGACTTGACCCACACATTTAGCTCCCTAAGCTCCCTCTGTCTTCCTAAACTTGCACATGGCACGGGCAAAATTTCTGAAAAATGACATCGGAAGACCTTCCCTGAACACACTCTTTAAGGTCTTCCAGCTACAATTTATTTTGTCATTAGTACCAATATGTACTAAGACAGTTGGGTCATGCCCAGCCCGACCCAATAATTTGTCTACCCGATCAACCACATGCCAAACCCTGGCACCAGGAAGACAGCAAACTGTTCGGTTGTACAGATTACACTTTCCTTATAACTGAATCCCCTACAACCATAATCTGATAAGGCCTGACCTGACTCTAGAGAAACAGGTCTCCTGGATGTTAGAGAGATCAGCCACATCTAGAATTGCCAATCCAGAGTTCACACTCCAATTTTCTTCACACAATCTGGCAAATCTGTTGGGATGTATAAACCCCAGAACAGCCTCCATTTTCCTTTTGCCCACATTAGATTTTCTAACTGTCACTCAGCTAGCTAGCTCAACATCCTGCTGCTGTCCCCCCCAAACTATCTGACCCAGCTAGGTCCTGCTCAGTGAGCAAGAGACTCCTTTCAAGATTGTCAATCATCCGCAGTGTTGCTCTAACTCGAGCTCCAAAGTTACAATTTGCCCACAACCACCACAGAGGTAAGCAGTTTGGATCTCTTGTTCCAAATCTGCATACATATGACCAACTGTGCACTGGGTCAGACCTTCAATCTCTCTAGTGCTCATTATCCCAGTTACAGATCAGATCCTGTGTTTGTAACTCCACTTGCAGAGCACTCACTAATTCCTGTGTTTGTAACTCCACTTACAGCACCCCCACTAAATCCTGTGTTTGTAACTCCACTTACAGCACCCCCACTAACTCCTGTGTTTGTAACTCCACTTACAGCACCTCCAATAACTCCTGTGTTTGTAACTCCACTTACAGCACGCCCACTAACTCCTGTGTTTGTAACTCCACTTACAGTCCCCCCACTAACTCCTGTGTTTGTAACTCCACTTACAGAGCCCCCACTTAAAAAGCAAACACTTAAGAGCAGCTAAACACTAGAGCAAGCTCCACTGGGGTTACAGGGGTTCTATTTATACAGTCAATTCAGGTGCACTAATCAGACCCGACCCACCTCAAACTAAAGGAAATCTAACTGCAAAGTAAAGCGGGTTTTGACAAATTTGCTGTAAGCACAATAGCACACAAATGTTATTTAGCACACAAGACAGAAAAAAATCTATAAAAAATTAATCCACAGTATTGAAATATAAAACCTTACTATGAAATAACAGTTAATAACAAATACTTATCTCCAAAAATTGTGCTCTTAGAAGCAACCCAGACTATGGGTCATATCAGGGCCTTTTTGCTGGGGTAGCAAATAGTCGTCCACAGGAGAAGAGCATTGAGTGAGCATTCCTTTTTTTGCTACAGGTCTACATGTCTACAAGTGAAAGAACTGCTTAATTTCAAGGCAAATCTGAGGGTTATAAGAATTTAATTGACCTAGATCAATCTGTAACGAATCCTCACCCTGGTGGTCTAGTGGTGGTGCGGCGGGGATGCCCGCCGCGCCATCATGCTCCTTCCTGGCTGGGTTCCTAGTGCGTGCCGCGTGATTACGTCAGCGCGCAATGGCGCGAAATTCAAATAGCATTTAAAGGGACATTTTTGCTTTAGTGATAGCCCGTGATAGGATTTGTTTCTGGTGCCGTTAGCTGTTGCTATTCTGTTTGAACTTGATTCTGATTATCTGTTTTGACCCCTGCCTGGCTGTTTGACTACTCTGATCTCTGGAACCTGACCCTTGCCTGAAACCGACCTTGATTCTGCTTAACCCTCCTGTTTGACGTTCTGGTTTGATCTTTGCCTGTTATTTGACTCCGATTCTGCCTCATCCCATCTGATTGATTACCCGGTTTGACCCTTGCCTGCCTGACGATTCTAGCTATCTGCCTGCGTCGACCCGGCCAGTCTGACCACGAATCTGTCTTACTTTGTTGTACCACGACCTTCGGCCTAACTGACTTTA
This sequence comes from Xenopus laevis, assembly GCF_017654675.1. Classification (NCBI taxonomy): domain Eukaryota; kingdom Metazoa; phylum Chordata; class Amphibia; order Anura; family Pipidae; genus Xenopus; species Xenopus laevis. The sequence continues at coordinate 67,333,604 of NC_054379.1, read as the reverse complement.
ACAACTATCGTGCCCCTTTGCTTGCCAGAACTCCCCGCCTTGCTCCTCTCGAAAAGTCCAGGTGGCATCTGAGTACGCTGAGGGCTCCTCCCGAAGCCAAAGGCGTTCACACTACTGGTGAAGCCGAGCCGAGACCAGGGAGCTTGGCACTAGTTCTGGTTTAGGGTGCCGATTGTGACATTATCACGGGCCATGGAAGACGAAGGTCATGCCGATGCTGCTGCTCCGTCCACTCCAACCTCTACCGAAGCGCTTCTTACCACTCTGCTACATCGCTTAGAGGATCAGGAGCAAAAACAGAATTATCTCCTGCAGGGTTTTCACAGCTTAACCCGCCAGTTGGAGACTCCGCAAGCTCCTCAGCAGCTGCCTGTTCCTGTGGGTTCTCCTGCCATGTGGGGTAACACTGCTAAGCCCCATGAACCCAAGATTGCATTCCCTACGAAATTCAGTGGTGACAGAACCCATTTTTTTGTCTTTAAAGAGGCATGCAAATCGTATCTTAGCTTATTCCCACACACATTTTCAGCTGGTGAGGAAAAAGTAAGGTTTGTGATGACCCTGTTACAGGGTGATCACGAAATTTGGGCCCTTAGATTGCCCTCCTCTGGTCATGCCCATTTTTCCTTAGATACGTTCTTTAGCACCATGGCGATACTCTACGATGACCCGGATCGTGCATCCTCTGCCGACTCCGCAATTCGTAAATTACACCAGGGAAAACGGGATGCGGAGGTGTATTGCACCGAGTTCCGCCGGTGGGCAGTTGAAACTGGCTGGAACGACTCGGCTCTTCGCAGCCAGTTCTGTATTGGGCTCTCTGACTCTATTAAAGATAGCATTGTGAATTACCCCTTGTCGTCCAATCTGGATGATCTCATGTCCCTAGCCATTCAGATGAAAGGGGAAATTCAAATTTTTCTCGGGTTTCTAATGTAAAACCTAACTTGGTGACCAATTTTAAGTCTTTTGATTTCTCTGTGTCTTCATCTCAGGAGGAGCCTATGCAATTAGGTCTATCACATCTTTCTCCTGAGGAAAAGACACGCAGGCGTACCCTTGGCCTGTATATATACTGTGGGGATAAAGGTCATTTTCTTAAACAATGTATTAAGAGGCCGGGAAACGCCCAAGCCTAAATGGAGAAGGGGAGCTCCATTTGGGTGCAGGCGTTTCCTCTCCCCAATTTGCCTCAAAGGTTTTGTTACCAGTTAAATTGTCCTGGTCTATGGGTTCTGTGAATTTGTCCGCTTTTTTGGACTATGGGGCGGAGGGTAATTTTTTGGATGCCGCTTACGCAGCCAAACATAGCATTCCTTTGGTCTCTCTGTGTACCCCCATGAGAATTGTAGCGGTAGACAAAAGACCCCTAGGGTCAGGTATTGTTAACAAAAAAACTGTCTTCCTATCATTGTGTATTAACAATTCTCACTGCGAGGAGATAGCCCTTTTTCTTATTGAAGGGACCTCTTCTCCTCTTATTTTGGGGTTACCCTGGCTCCAGGTTCATAATCGCCATATTGATTTGGTTACGGGGGTGATTTCTCAGTGGGGTTCAAATTGTGGGGGCGTCTGTATTCCTCCAATAATAGCAACTACCTCACTAGAGGGTTTACCTGCAGCCCATTCGGCATATGCCGACGTCTTTTCTAAGAAAGCTGCAGAAATCTTACCCCCACATAGACAGTATGACTGTCCCATTGACCTAGTTCCAGGTTCCTCTCCTCTTCGTGGTCGTACTTACCATCTTTCTTTACCTGAAGCCCAAGCAATGAGGGATTATATCAAAGAAAACCTTGAGAGAGGTTTCATCCGGCCCTCTAATTCTCCTGCCGGTGCTGGGTTTTTCTTTGTGGGTAAGAAAGACGGTATAAACTACTGGGGTTTAAATAAAATCACCATTAAGAACCTCTACCCCCTTCCTCTAATTTCTGAGCTATTTGACCAGGTTAAAGGTGCCCAAGTCTATACCAAGCTTGATCTTAGAGGTGCTTACAATCTCATTCGTATTAGAGAGGGGGATGAGTGGATAACGGCATTTAACACCAGGGACGGCCACTACAAATATCGCCCCGCAGTTTTTCAAGAATTTATCAATGACATCTTTCGAGATCGAGAGCTGCTGGGGGTATTCGTAGTGGTCTATCTTGACGATATTCTTATTTTCTCTTCCAATCTAAGTGCACATCGTAATCATGTTTGTGAAGCCTTACAAGCTTTTGAAACCCTCAAAAGGGAGTTCAGTTCTGCCCCTATTCTTCTACACCCTAATTCTGCTCTTCCCTTCATTGTGGAGGTTGATGCTTCTGAGGTGGGAGAGGGGGCAGTCCTTTCTCAAAGGCACCCGATAACCAACAAAATGCATCCCTGTGCCTTTTTCTCTAACAAGTTTTTACCTGCAGAGGTAAATTACGACATAGGTAACAGGGAATTGTTGGCTGTCAAATTGTCCTTTGAGGAATGGCAGCATCTTTTAGAGGGTGCAAAACATGTGGTGACGGTCTATACAGACCATAAAAATGTACTTTATATTGAGTCCGCTAAACGCCTGAATTCTAGGCAAGCCAGGTGGGCCTTATTCTTCTCAAGGTTTAATTTTTCTTTAACTTTCAGGACTGGTTCCAAAAATACCAAGGCGGATGCACTCTCTAGGAGTTTTGAATCTATTCCCTCCGACTCTAGTGAGTGTACTCCCATCATCCCCAAAGAATTAATTTTGGCCACTTTAGAATCTGACCTTTCCTCCCTGTTACTTCCTTTACAAACATCTGCTCCTACTGATACTCCCCCTGGGAAATGGTTTGTTCCTGAGGAGCTTAGGGAGCAGGTTTTGAAGGAGGTTCATGATTCTAAAATGGCGGGACACCCAGGGGTTGCTAAGACTGTTTCTCTATTGTCCCGTCATGTTTGTAGGCCTTCTCTCAAACAGGATATCAAAACTTTTTTCAACTCCTGTCCAATCTGTCAGGGTCTAAGTCATCTCATCATCTGTCCCAGGGTCTGTTAAATCCCTTACCCATCCCAGAGAAACCTTGGTCCCACATTTCCATGGATTTTATTGTTGAGTTGCCCCCTTCTCAGGGTAAGACTGTGATTTGGGTGGTGGTCGATAGGATCAGTAAAATGGCTCACTTTATTCCTCTTCCACATCTCCCTTCTGCTAAAACCCTGGCTGACTTATTCATTACTCATGTTTTTAAATTTCATGGTTTTCCTGAAAATATTGTTTCTGACAGTGGGGTTCAGTTTGTTTCAAAATTTTGGTGTGCTTTCTGTTCTCTGGTTGGAACTGAATTGTCTTTTTCCTCTGCCTATCACCCCCAAACGAATGGTCAAACCGAAAGGGTAAACCAGTCCCTTGAACAATATCTTAGGTGCTATGTGTCCGATAATCAATCTACATGGTCCGAACTGTTACCCTGGGCAGAATTTGCATACAATAATGCTACCCATTCCTCCTCAGGAGAGTCTCCTTTCTTTATTGTCAATGGGTTGCATCCCAAAGCATTTTCTTTTTCTGGCTCTAATTCCCCTGTACCCTCTGCCAATTCCTCTGTTCTTAAATTTTCTGAAATTTGGTCTTAGGTGCACAATTCCTTGTCCGCAGCTTCCCTTGCTCAGAAAAGAGCTGCTGACAAATCCCGTAGGGAAGCACCTCAGTACAAGGTGGGGGACTTTGTATGGTTGTCTTCAAAGAACATCAAGCTGAAGGTTCCCTCCCCCAAATTGGGTCCCAGATTCATTGGTCCATACCCCATCATTGCAATAATCAATCCATCCTCTGTACGTCTTCAATTACCCGCTAATTTTAAAATTTCTAATTCCTTCCACGTTTCTAATGTTCGTCATTTGTCTGTTCCTCCCCCAGTGTTGGTTGAAGGTCAGCCTGAATATGAGATCCAAGAGTTCCTCGATTCCCGCCTTGTGCGAGGTAAGCTACAATATCTTACTAGGTGGAAGGGCTTCGGTCCTGAGGAGAACTCATGGGTCTCAGTTGATGACATCAAGGCTGACCTCCTCAGGAGGCAATTCCATGCTAAGTTTCCTGAGAAGCCTGGGGGTCCAGTGGCCCCCCTGGAGAGGGGGGTAATGTAACGAATCCTCACCCTGGTGGTCTAGTGATGGTGCGGCAGGGACGCTCGCCGTGCCATCATGCTCCTTCATTGCTGGGTTCCTAGTGCGCGCCGCGTGCACTTCCTTAATTTATAGGCGCATGCGCTTTTGCTACAGGTCTACATGTCTACAAGTGAAAGAACTGCTTAATTTCAAGGCAAATCTGAGGGTTATAAGACAATTTAATTGACCTAGATCAATCTGTAACGAATCCTCACCCTGGTGGTCTAGTGGTGGTGCGGCGGGGATGCCCGCCGCGCCATCATGCTCCTTCCTGGCTGGGTTCCTAGTGCGTGCCGCGTGATTACGTCAGCGCGCAATGGCGCGAAATTCAAATAGCATTTAAAGGGACATTTTTGCTTTAGTGATTGCCCGTGATAGGATTTGTTTCTGGTGCTGTTAGCTGTTGCTATTCTGTTTGAACTTGATTCTGATTATCTGTTTTGACCCCTGCCTGGCTGTTTGACTACTCTGATCTCTGGAACCTGACCTTTGCCTGAAACCGACCTTGATTCTGCTTAACCCTCCTGTTTGACATTCTGGTTTGATCTCTGCCTGTTATTTGACTCCGATTCTGCCTCATCCCATCTGATTGATTACCCGGTTTGACCCGTGCCTGCCTGACGATTCTAGCTACCTGCCTGCCTCGACCCGGCCACTAATCTGTTTTACGTTGTTGTACCACGACCTTCGGCCTAACTGACTTTAACAACTGTTGTGCCCCTTTGCTTGCCAGAACTCCTCGTCTTGCTCCTCTCGAAAAGTCCAGGTGGCATCTGATTATGCTGAGGGCTCCTCCCGAAGCCAAAGGCGGTCACACTACTGGTGAAGCCGAGACCAGGGAGCTTGGCACTAGTTCTGGTTGAGGGTGCCGATCGTGACACAATCATTGTTGAAACAGTATGCCTAAAAGTGGTTCCTTTATATATGGGCATTACTACCCAAGATATCAAGAATGTATTTAATGTACTGAAGGTCCTATATCTATAAGGTGGGCTTTGCGCTTAAACACAGACTCGGGTTATGATTCTGGCATATTGTTCACGTTATTTGGTTTGTTTATGTACCACTGCATAGTGGGCCTTTGTAAATTCTATGTGTCAGACAGATCTTAAATGATGTCCCAAAAGGCTTTATTCTTTTATTTGTAGATTCTCATGGGTACATGCTGTTATCTGCTGTGCAGCTAATATAATAATGAACTTTCACAACTCTGTGTATTTTTAGTGTCCAAAAAGGCTTAATACTAGTGGTTTGTAGACTCTTTGGGTTCAAGCCCCTTGTAGCCAAACATTTATTTGCTTGGCCCTTTTACCTCACATCCATATGAGATAAAAAGGGCATATGTACCCATATACCTGTATAAAAGTATTATTGTATCACTCATTCTGCTACAGCTCCAAAACAATCAGGATTAGGGATGTCGCGGACTGTTCGCCGGCGAACTTGTTCGCGCGAACATCGGCTGTTCGCGTCCGCCGCAAGTTCGCGAACGTCGCGCGACGTTCGCCATTTTATGTTCGCCTTACCTGGCGCTTTTTTTTGACCTCTCACCCCAGACCAGCAGATACATGGCAGCCAATCAGGAAGCTCTCCCTCCTGGACCACCCCCACACCCCCTGGACCACTCCCCTTCCATATATAAACTGAAGCCCTGCAGCGTTATTTCATTCTGCCTGTGTGTGCTTGGAAGAGCTAGTGTAGGGAGAGAGCTGCTAGTGATTTCACTGATTTGAGGGACAGTTGATAGTAAGTTTGCTGGCTAGTAATCTACTTGATACTGCTCTGTATTGGAGGGACAGAAGTCTGCAGGGATTTGAGGGACATTTTAGGGTAGCTTTGCTGGCTAGTAATCTACCTTCTACTGCAGTGCTCTGTATGTAGCTGCCTGCTGTGGGCACTGATCTCTTCTGATCTCATCTGCTGACTGCTGTAATAACCCAATAGTCCTTGTAAGGACTGCTTTTATTTTCTTTTTGTTGTTTTACTTTGCTACTTTAACAGCCAAGTGCTATTAGTCTAGCAGTGTTGGGGAGTGGGACTGGTGTGCTACTGTGCTGCTCCTAGTAGTTCAGCAGCACCAACCCGAGAATATTTTTTTTTTTAATATACATATAATTTTTTTTTTATTTTACTTATCTTACTGTTCTTTAAGGTGTCCAGTGCTGTTTGCTGTTCTTCATAGTAGTGCACCAATAGTAGTGCACTTGCAGGCATTATTTGCCCAGTGGCCATCTAGCTGTGTGAGCTTGTTCACATTCTGTCTAAATATCAATAATAATACCGTCTCCAGAAACACCACCTGAGTGACGTTTTTCAAGCAGCAATAATATATTCCGTATCCACCACTGCTGTAGTGTATACGTTGACCTTGTAGGCATTATTTGCCCAGTGTGTTCTTCATTTTCAAACCACTGCCACTTAGCTGTGTGAGCTTGTTCACATTCTGTCTAAATATCAATAATAATACCGTCTCCAGAAACACCACCTGAGTGACGTTTTTCAAGCAGCAATAATATATTCCGTATCCACCACTGCTGTAGTGTATATGTTGACCTTGTAGGCATTATTTGCCCAGTGTATTCTTCATTTTCAAACCACTGCCACTTAGCTGTGTGAGCTTGTTCACATTCTGTCTAAATATCAATAATAATACCGTCTCCAGAAACACCACCTGAGTGACGTTTTTCAAGCAGCAATAATATATTCCGTATCCACCACTGCTGTAGTGTATACGTTGACCTTGTAGGCATTATTTGCCCAGTGTGTTCTTCATTTTCAAAACCACTGCCACTTAGCTGTGTGAGCTTGTTCACATTCTGTCTAAATATCAATAATAATACCGTCTCCAGAAACACCACCCGAGTGACGTTTTTCAGGCAGCAATAATATATTCCGTATCCACTGCTGTAGTAGTGTATACGTTGACCTTGTAGGCCTTGTTTGCCCAGTGTGTTCTTCATCTTCATTTTCAAACAACTCCCATCTAGCTCTGTGAGCTTGTTCACATTTTGTCTAAATATCAATAATAATACCGTCTCTAGAAACACCACCCGAGTGACGTTTTTCAGGCAGCAATAATATATTCCGTATCCACTGCTGTAGTAGTGTATACGTTGACCTTGTAGGCCTTGTTTGCCCAGTGTGTTCTTCTTCTTCTTCATTTTCAAACAACTCCCATCTAGCTGTGTGAGCTTGTTCACATTCTGTCTAAATATCAATAATAATACCGTCTCTAGAAACACCACCCGAGTGACGTTTTTCAGGCAGCAATAATATATTCCGTATCCACTGCTGTAGTAGTGTATACGTTGACCTTGTAGGCCTTGTTTGCCCAGTGTGTTCTTCTTCTTCTTCATTTTCAAACCACTGCCACTTAGCTGTGTGAGCTTGTTCACATTTTGTCTAAATATCAATAATAATACCGTCTCTAGAAACACCACCCGAGTGACGTTTTTCAGGCAGCAATAATATATTCCGTATCCACTGCTGTAGTAGTGTATACGTTGACCTTGTAGGCCTTGTTTGCCCAGTGTGTTCTTCTTCTTCTTCATTTTCAAACCACTGCCACTTAGCTGTGTGAGCTTGTTCACATTTTGTCTAAATATCAATAATAATACCGTCTCTAGAAACACCACCCGAGTGACGTTTTTCAGGCAGCAATAATATATTCCGTATCCACTGCTGTAGTAGTGTATACGTTGACCTTGTAGGCCTTGTTTGCCCAGTGTGTTCTTCTTCTTCTTCATTTTCAAACAACTCCCATCTAGCTCTGTGAGCTTGTTCACATTCTGTCTAAATATCAATAATAATACCGTCTCCAGAAACACCACCTGAGTTGTTGTTGTTTTTGTTTTAAAAATAATGCCAGGCAAAGGCAGGCCGCCACGCAGAGGCACTAGGGGCCGTGCTGCTATGCTATCCTGTGGCCCTAGGAAATTGCCCAGTTTTAAAAAGGCAATGACCCTGAACTCCCAAAATGCTGAAGAGGTAGTTGACTGGCTTACACAGCACACCCCATCCTCTACCGTTTCTAACTTTACCACAACATCCTCATCCTCCACTGCTATGGGCACCCCACGTAACACTTCCTCCACCACCGGCGCCCCTTCTTCACTGGAGTCAGAGGAGTTATTTTCACATGAGTTTCTTGAACTGAGTGATGCGCAACCATTATTGGCAGAAGAAGATGAAGGAGATGAGGACGTTACACCAGATTTAATTCTGGCAGAGAACACAACAGAGATGGACATAATGAGTGATGACGAGGAGGTCCCCGCTGCTGCTTCCTTCTGTGAGCTGTTAGAAGAAATTGATGCATCTGAGGAGAATGATGAGGAGGAGATTGATGTTTTGTGGGTGCCCAGTAGAAGAGAGCAAGAGGAGGATAGTTCAGATGGAGAGACGGAGAGTCAGAGAGGCAGGAGGAGAATAAGACTTAGAAGAAGCAGGGAGGACAGCTCGCAGGGAACAGTAGGGCAACAACATGTATCGGCACCTGTGGTCAGCCGGCCAACGCACCCGCCATTGCTGCCAACGCCGCCGACTTCTACTTTTACCCCCAGATTGCCAGCCTCAAAAAGGTCAGCAGTGTGGGATTTTTTTAATGTGTGTGCCTCTGACAAAAGCGTTGTAATTTGCAATGAGTGCAGTCAGAAACTGAGTCTTGGGAAGCCCAACAGCCACATAGGTACAACTTCTATGCGAAGGCACATGAACGGCAAGCACAAAGCACTTTGGGAGCAACACCTCAAAGGCAACAGGCAAACTAAAAGCCACCCTCCTTCTGGTCCAGCATCTTACTGCTCTACCTCTGCTGTCCTTGACCCGTCTGAACCACCCTCCACTCCACCTTCCACCTTGACCACCAGTTCCCATTCCCAGTCATCTGCCCCCAGCCAAGTTTCTGTGAGGGCCATGTTTGAGCGTAAGAAGCCAATGTCTGCGAGTCACCCCCTTGCCCGGCGTCTGACAGCTGGCTTGTCTGCACTCTTAGCCCGCCAGCTTTTACCATACCAGCTGGTGGACTCTGAGGCCTTCCGCAAATTTGTAGCAATTGGGACACCGCAGTGGAAGGTACCCAGCCGCAATTTTTTTTCAAAAAAGGGAATACCACACCTGTACCACCATGTGCAGAGCCAAGTCACCGCATCTCTGTCACTTAGTGTTGGGCCAAAGGTCCATATGACTACTGACGCATGGTCCTCCAAGCATGGTCAGGGCAGGTATGTCACCTACACTGCCCACTGGGTGAACTTGGTCATGGCTGGGAAGCAGGAAATGTGTGGCTCAACAACGACAGTGGAGTTGGTGTCACCGCCACGGATTGCACGCGGTTCTGCCACCACCTCTACTCCTCCTTCGCTCTCTACCTCGTCTTCTTCCTCTTCTTCGTCCTCTGCTGCTGGGTCCTCCTCCTCCTCCACACCTGTGCACCCCCAGCTCCCCCTAGGCTATTCGACGTGCCAGGTACGCCGTTGTCATGCTGTCTTGGGGATGACGTGCCTGGAAAGCAAAAACCATACCGGATCTGTACTCCTGTCATCTCTGCAGTCACAGGCCGATCGGTGGCTGACCCCACACCAACTGAAGATCGGAAAAGTGGTGTGTGACAATGGAAGCAATCTGTTGGCAGCACTGAGACTGGGCAATTTAACACATGTGCCCTGCATGGCACATGTTCTGAATTTAATAGTACAACGTTTTGTCTCAAAGTACCCAGGATTCCAGGACGTTCTCAGGCAGTCCAGGAAGGTGTCGGCCCATTTCAGACGTTCCTATACAGCCATGGCACGCCTTGCTGACATTCAGCAGCGGTACAACATGCCAGTCAGGCGTTTGATTTGCGACAGCCAGACTCGCTGGAATTCAACGCTCCTCATGTTGGAACGTCTGCTGCAACAACAAAGAGCCGTCAACGAATACCTGTTTGAACTGGGTGGTAGGACTGGATCTGCAGAGCTGGGGATTTTTTTCCCCCGTTACTGGGTGCTTATGCGCGATGCCTGCAGGCTCATGCGCCCTTTTGAAGAGGTTACAAATATGGTCAGTCGCACCGAAGGCACCATCAGCGACCTAATACCCTTTGCTTTCTTCCTGGAGCGTGCCGTGCGACGAGTGACAGATGAGGCTGTAGACCAGCGTGACGAGGAGCAGGAAGCGCACGATTTCTGGTCGGAATCACCAGAACGAACCCAGGCACCTGCTGCAACGCAGGGAGAGGTGTCAGAAGTGGAGTCAGAGGAGGAAGGTGGCTTTGTGGAGGAGGAGGACCAACAGGAGCAGGCTTCCCAGGGGGCTGGTGGTGACCTTTTGGGGACCCCTGGTCTTGTACGTGGCTGGGGGGAGGAGACCGTGGATGATGCAGTCCTTGATAACGAGGAAGCGGAGATGGATACCTCTGCATCCAACCTTGTGAGAATGGGGTCTTTCATGCTGTCATGCCTGTTGAAGGACCCCCGTATTAAGAGGCTTAAGGAGAAGGACCTGTACTGGGTCGCGACTCTACTAGACCCTCGGTACAAGCATAAAGTGGCAGAAATGTTACCAACATACCACAAGTCTGAAAGGATGCTGCATTTCCAAACCAGCCTGCAAAACATGTTGTACAATGCTTTTAAGGGTGATGTCACTTCAGGAACTCATCAACATTCCAGGGGCAGAGGTGCCAGTAATCCTGCCACGAGCGCACCTGCAAGGACAAAGCACTTTGGCCACTCTGTAACGTCAGACATGCAAATGTTTTTCAGCCCAAGGCAGCGGCAGAACCCTTCGGGATCCACCCTCAAAGAACGCCTCGACCGGCAGGTAGCGGACTACCTGGCATTAACTGCAGATATCGACACTCTGAGGAGCGATGAACCCCTGGACTACTGGGTGCGCAGGCTTGATCTGTGGCCAGAGCTGTCACAATTTGCCATGAACCTCTTGTCTTGCCCCGCCTCAAGTGTCCTCTCAGAAAGGACCTTCAGTGCAGCAGGAGGGATAGTAACTGAGAAGAGAACTCGCCTAGGTCACAAAAGTGTGGATTACCTGACCTTTATTAAAATGAATGAGGGGTGGATCTCGGAGGGTTACTGCACGCCGGAAGACTTGTTCTGAGTTTCTGATTCTGACTCCCCATGCAGCTGTCCTTCTCTGCACGCCTCATGACTCCACATACAGCTGTCCTTTAGCGTCCTCCTCCCTCCACCACCGTTACAAACTAGGGTGCAAACCCTACTGGTTTAATTTGAATCCAGGTAAATCCTGAGTTTTTCTGGCCTCTGTGCTTCAGTGGCTGCGACCAAAAAAAACAGAATATTTTCAGCATTTATATGGCATATTTTTTCTGGCCTCTGTGCTTCAGTGGCTGCGACCAAAAAAACAGAATATTTTCAGCATTTATATGGCATATTTTTTCTGGCCTCTGTGCTTCAGTGGCTGTGACAAAAAAATGAATATTTTCAGCATTTATATGGCATATTTTTTCTGGCCTCTGTGCTTCAGTGGCTGCGACTAAAAAAAACAGAATATTTTCAGCATTTATATGGCATATTTTTCCTGGCCTCTGTGCTTCAGTGGCTGCGACCAAAAAAATTGAATATTTTCAGCATTTATATGGCATATTTTTTCTGGCCTCTGTGCTTCAGTGGCTGCGACTAAAAAAAACAGAATATTTTCAGCATTTATATGGCATATTTTTCCTGGCCTCTGTGCTTCAGTGGCTGCGACCAAAAAAATTGAATATTTTCAGCATTTATATGGCATATTTTTTCTGGCCTCTGTGCTTCAGTGGCTGCGACAAAAATAAATGAATATTTTCAGCATTTATATGGCATATTTTTTCTGGCCTCTGTGCTTCAGTGGCTGTGACAAAAAAATGAATATTTTCAGCATTTATATGGCATATTTTTTCTGGCCTCTGTGCTTCAGTGGCTGCGACTAAAAAAAACAGAATATTTTCAGCATTTATATGGCATATTTTTTCTGGCCTCTGTGCTGCAGTGGCTGCGACCAAAAAAAACAGAATATTTTAAGCATTTATATGGCATATTTTTTCTGGCCTCTGTGCTTCAGTGGCTGCGACTAAAAAAAACAGAATATTTTCAGCATTTATATGGCATATTTTTTCTGGCCTCTGTGCTTCAGTGGCTGCGACCAAAAAAATTGAATATTTTCAGCATTTATATGGCATATTTTTTCTGGCCTCTGTGCTTCAGTGGCTGCGACAAAAATTTTTTATATTGTTAGCATTTATATGGCATATTTTTCCTGGCCTCTGTGCTGCAGTGGCTGCGACCAAAAAAAAATTAATATTGTTTGCATTTATATGGCATATTTTTTCTGGCCTCTGTGCTGCAGTGGCTGCGACAAAAAAAAATTAATATTGTTTGCATTTATATGGCATATTTTTTCTGGCCTCTGTGCTGCAGTGGCTGCCACAAAAAAAAATTAATATTTTCAGCATTTATATGGCATATTGTTTCTGGACTTCTGGTTCAGTGGCTGCGACAAAAAAAACATAATTTTTCAGGAAAGTACACATGCCTAATTTTTCAGGGTTCTGCAACAGTGGCAAAATCGCATCTTTTATGGTCACCGCAGGTGATCAATAAAGTAGACCAAAACTGGGCCCACACTGCAGAATCAGTGTTTTTTGGTTCACTTCACTGTACATTGAATTACCTCTGCCTGACCGTGCACGTGCGCACAAGCACGGTGACTGCTAAACACACCACTACAGAAATATTGCCACCAACAGGACGAACATCCTGGAGGTGACAAGCAACTAGTAATTAAAAACTATTATTTGCTCACTTGACGGTATCATTCATTAAAGCTCTTTGCGTCTTTTTGCGTTGCAGTAAGCACCGCGTTTCGTCTTTGCGTGTGAACAGGCTGTAACTTTTACACGACTTGATTGGCATGTAGATGCCGGACGTTTTAAAGCATTTTATTACACAGGTTTAGAAATGTAGTGTGATTTCTGCCCTTTACAGCACAAAACGCAGCGCTGTGTCAACAATGGATTTTTTAGAAACATTTTTGCCCTTGATCCCCCTCTGGCATGGCACTGTCCAGGTCGTTGCACCCTTTAAACAACTTTAAAATCATTTTTCTGGCCAGAAATGTCTTTTCTAGCTTTTAAAATTCGCCTTCCCATTGAAGTCTATGGGGTTCGCGACGTTCGCGAACCGTTCGCATTTTTGACGCAAGTTCGCGAATATGTTCGCGAACTTTTTTTCCGACGTTCGCTACATCCCTAATCAGGATAACAAATCAGTAATTCAGTATAGAAAGCTACAAGAATTCATGCTAAACACCACCCTAACTAGCCTTCACACTGGATCACAAATACACTTTTTTAGCTATAAAACTGCAAAATCTGGGAACATTATTAAGTCCTGCTTTAGCAATATTTAACTTGATACTGTAAATATGAAACATTGCTTCAGCTTAAATAACTGCAGGCTCTCTTAGCAAGCAGCTACTGAAGTAGTTTAATAAATATGCCACGCAGAAAGATTCTGCATATAGATATACATACCAGCATATTTAGACATCATATGGCCTCTGAGCATTTTACAGTAGTTTTTTTTCAAGGTAAGAGTAGTATATTCTCACAAAAATATGTTGATTTATTTTAGCTGAGGGGGTGCCACTGACATTAATATAGATATAGTCTTAAAAGTTTTAGTGGTAACATGGGTGTGGTTTAAAGTGGGTGTGGTTTTAAACAAGCTCACCACCACGTAAGCCAGAAAAATTCCAGCCCTCAGTACCAAAGATGTTGGACAGCACTGGCATAGAACATAGTATTTGTACCTGGATGGAGAACTAACTAAAAGATACAGTAGATCATAAAGAATGGTGGTAAATGGAACATTTCTAATTGGACCAGTGTTGTTAGTGGAGTACCGCAGGGCTCTGTACTTGGTCCTTTGCTTTTCAGCTAATTAATGACCTGGAGGAGGACACTGAAAGTACTGTTTCTATTTTTGCTGATGATACAAAATTATGCAGAACTATAGGTTCCATGCAGGATGCTACCAATTTGCAGAGTGTGTTGACTAAATTGGAAAACTTGCAACAAACTTTAAAAGGAGAAGGAAAGGCTTGGTGCACATGGGGTTGCCAAACATTAGGTACCCCAAGTGATTGTATTGACTTACCTGAAACCCCGGGCCGGTGCTCCTATCAGCAGAAAACTGCACCGGCCCGGGGTTATACCAGTGAGCACCACAGAGTTATCTTCTTCCGTCTTCCTCCTTCTTTGCCTCGGCTGCGCATGCACAGTAGAAGGAAAAGCCGAACTTCAACTAAAAAGATGGCTATTTCTTTCAACTGCGCATGCGTTTGCCCCAGGAAATTTAAAGAAAGAAAAAGATGGAAATGGATCGCTCCATGGTACTCACAGGTATAACCCTGGTGCAGTTTTCTACTGATAGGCTCACTGGCCCAGGGTTTTAGGTAAGTCAATACAATCACTTGGGGTGCCTAAAATTTGGCACCCCCAAGTGCTGCAAGTCTTTAATTCTCCTTTAAGAGGGGTATTAATGAGCTGGAGAGAGTGATTGAAGACAAATTATCATGGTAGACTGTCAAGGTTAGGGTTATTTTCTCTGGAAAAAAGACGCTTGCGAGGGGCAGTGGCAGAACTATCAGGGTTGCAGGGGATGTGATCCATACCCCCTCAGGCCTGCCGGTTCACATGGACGTGAATCCACCGAAAAAAAATCCTCCGTTGCCGGCTGCATGGTCTGCACCCAGGCCTCACACCACCTAGCTACGTTATTGTGGAGGGGACATGGAAACACTTTACAAGTACATTACAGGACATTATAGACAAATAGCAAGGTACCTTTTTTCCCATAAAGAGGATCACCACACCAGAGGCCACCCCTTCAGACTAGAAGAAAAGAACTTTCATTTAAAACAGCATAGGTGGTTCTTCACAGTGAGGACAGTGAGGTTGTGGAATTCCCTGCTGGGCGTTGTTGTGATGGCTGATTCTGTTAATGCTTTTAAGAGTGGTTTGGATGATTTGTTGGACATACATAATATCCAAGGCTATTGTGATACTAAAATCTATAGTTAGTATAGATATGGGTATATATAATTTATGTGAGGGTATGGAGGTGTCACTGTGAGTGTGTGTGTATGTATAGTTGCTGGGTTTCATTTGGACCTTGGTCTGTGGGTGGGTCATGTTTGGGCTGGGCTTGCAGGGAGTGGGCAAAGGTAACTTTTGGATGTGGCACTTTGGGAAGATGAGGGCGGTTCTTGGGCAGATCATTGACCTGCCTTTGTGTGCAGGGGCTGTGTTCTATTATTGGGGGATCATGGTATTTACTCATCAGCTGAATATAATCTGAGATGAAAATAAAAAAATCAAGGAAGTTAAGCCTGCCACCAGGCTGGGACTGGGATTCAAAATAGGCCCTGGCATTTCAAGTGCAAAGAGGCCCAAAACAGTCCCCCCACCAGACAAATAATTGAAAATAAGTGACTGAAATGATCCGCAGATTGCGAGTCAGGACCTGCACAGCACATTCTGTGCAAAATGAAAGGGAAAATTAACCTGTTGCTTCAAATAATACAGCATGGGGGTGGAGAGGTCCTGCCAAACCAACACCATGATGCCTCAAAGGAAGAACATTGTACCCCACATTCTGGCCATCTCTTTACTCCCTTAAACCAATTCTGGGTAGTAGTTAATCTCACTAATACTGCATTGTTTCTTAAAACAATGCAATATAGGGGGACCCAACAACTAGCCCACCGGTCACCTGGGTGCCCTGGGAGGAGAGCCCTGTCAACTAATTCCACTCTGTCCTGTGAAAGAACGCAAGGCCACTCCAATGAGCCACCTAAAACACACTCTCGTCTTCTCAAAATGCTGCCCCCAAAATCGGACTCACTCACTCCCGGCAAACCCCACCCAAATATGACCAACCAATACACTGTCTGTTAATATGGCCCTACATTTATTGCTATTTGAACTTTGCTGGAGCTGTCATACAACCGGAGTCTGTGAAAAATGAACTGAATTCACTGAATTCTTTCTAATTCAATATTATCCTGTAGTTTTTTGAAGACCAAAACTTTATGGCATATTCTAGATGGAGCCTTACCTGTGCTTTGTAAAGTGGAAGAATGACCCTCTCCTCCCACAAATTCTCTATTATGGATTTGTCTAGAACAGTACCATTTAGGGTATAAGTAGCTTGCATATTTTTCCATCCATGATTGTTTATCTCAGAGAGGATGAACAATTAGCAATTGCACTCTCTGCCCTAGAAAAGACAAAATTCTGATTTAAAAATAAGAATTTTGGCTCTTAAAAGAGTGGCTTTTTGCTTCTCAATGTGACTCATGGCTGGAGTGCCCCAGCTGTAAGCCCATTTTCTGTCCTCCTAGGTGCTGTTTTCCTGGCTACCTTGCATTCTAGAGAGCACATAAGCATAATTCCAAAATATAATATTTTAGATAAAATTAGACTCTCCTGCAGTAATCCTGACAAATATATTTTACAATATATTGCTTTTCTGTATATCATAAGCTTATTTTTTTATTTAAATAAGAAACAAATTAATGGAATGGGAGAGTATAGGGCAGCTTCAGACTTTTATCCCCCTGCTTAATTTCTAACACAAATAGAAAACATTTATTCATCAGGAATCTAACTTATACAGAAACTGAATTCCAAGAATATACCATGGTCATTGTATTTTAAAGAAGGCATATGAAACCAAAAAACTTTAAGAACTTGTTAATAGGGGAATACATTCTCTAGATAAACCATTCCTTTTGGTATGCAGTTATGCAACTCTACCTATATTTGGCAATAAAATAATATGATGACAACTCTTAGGAATAATAAATCCATCAGAATAGCTCTCTCCTGCTGTTCCTTTTCAGTCTCCAGCTGCACAAAAAATGTCACATAAAAAGTTTTTGGATCCTAAAGCAAATGGAGAAAGTAGAAAACAGAAACAAAAAAATATATGGTATAGTATTTTTGGTTCTTTTTGGTGCACTCTGTGCTAGGAAAAAAGTTCTGAAGTGGGTTTCCCTTTCACCTTATTATTCAGGTGTTGTTTATAATCAGGTCAAGTGCTTTCAAAAACCTTCACCAATTTTGGCTAAAATGCCTACTTACAAGATTGCAGTAGAATTATCACCTGTAGTAAAGGTAACCAGTATCATTCCCATCTTCCCAGGCCACTGTTAGGCTCCAACATAAGGGTACAGAGATTTCATAGTTAAGACTGTTTTACTTAAAAAGCTAAAAAAAATTAAAAACATTTCACTCACATTTGTTTTTGGTCATATACATGTAAGTCTTTCGCAGGTGTCACCAGATAGTTCACAAAGGAGAAGATTTGCCTTGTGGTGCTTGCCCGCAGCATACTATGACGTCACTTCCGCCTGAATCATCTACCTTTATTTGGCCCATCACCGTTCTGCCTAATAAATCATGTACCAGAATCTGTAACACCCACATTAATGTACGTATCAGCTGTATGAAAACAAACTGAGACACACCTAAAAGTTTTTTTTTTTTACAGAAAATCCCTTTTGCATTAAGCTGTGATTAACAGTCTGTGTACAGGATCATGTGCTGACAATATAAGCCCTTGTTTTCCGTTTTAGGCTTCTTTTCCAGCGTATGATTGGATGAAAATTCAAATGTCAAATGAATGTTTTGCCATCTTCACTAACACGTTGAGATGTTTATATTTATAGATGTTTGTTGTTTTGTACTTACCTCCCAGCTGACGGTAAATTGTAGCTCTTTTAATAACGGATATTATACAGATGCTGAGTGAACAACATGCATGATTGGTCTTCTTTTGCTCAAAATAAAAAGAGCTGTTAGTGAATGTTTAACCAATAAGCCACAACGAGATTTACACTGGGTCTAACTCAAATTCAAATTGTACAGAATGTATATATTATTTTGGGGCCAGATGAGAGACCTCTTATGGCTGCAGCTTGATGGGTGAGGGTCAGCTCAGACATGACAGGCCATATTTCCTAAATAGGGTGATAATGTGCCTTATATTATAGTGTGTTAGCTGCTGAATTGAGTCATACGGTATGTTCAGGTTGCATACGTATGCTAGGTGGTCATTGAACTCTACTTCAACTTCAACAAAATTTCCTACATTACTATTACCTACCTGTGCAATGTAATTACAGAAAGTAAGGATTAACAAAAATCCTCAAAATGAAAGTTACATTGAACATTGAATAGCTTGCAGTATTTTATTAAGGCATATTAAAAAATTATCAGCTCTGCCACATATTTGACTCTCCTAAAAATACTCTCATGGGCGCAGATTGTTCCCTTGATGTTTTATTTGTTTATTCTCAGGGAAAACTTTTTTTTATTACTGTTTTATATGAGTCATTAACTATTATCAGGGAGGACTAGGTGCATGGTTACTATTAATCAGTGCAGATCTTGACACAACAGTTCATATTAGACCCTGATAGCAATATATAAATTATGTTAACTATACCCCATTGTTTTTAAATATCTCCTGGTAGTCTAGTCATTTTTAACATATAAAAAAAAATCTGTTTTTATACAGCCCCTAATTCTCTATTCACTTTCAATGTCTAAAAAATCAAAGGTATACATTTTACCATAGTAGGGCTCATTTATAAACTTTGCGCAGGGCAGATTGGTTAGCACAGTGAATATATTTGCCCTACACATGGTTACATTTATAAAGCTGAATAAGAGTGTGCAAACAGAATTGCACTTTAATTTTCACACTGCGAATGTCTATAAGAGATTTTTAAATATGGCAAAAATTGCAAATTTTATGTGCACGCTCTGCATTTGGATTACGCCACAACTTTGGTGGGGGAGAAAATATTCTCAAAACAGTTTTGCAAATTGTGAATTTAAAGGGATACTGTCATGGGAAAAAATTTTTTTTTCAAAAAGAACCAGTTAATAGTGCTGCTCCAGCAGAATTCTGCACTGAAATCCATTTCTCAAAAGAGCAAACAGATTTTTTTATATTCAATTTTGAAATCTGACATGGGGTTAGACATTTTGTCAATTTCCCAGCTGCCCCTGGTCATGTGACTTGTGCCTTCACTTTAGGAGAGAAATGCTTTCTGGCAGGCTGCTATTTTTCCATCTCAATGTAACTGAATGTGTCTTAGTGGGACATGGGTTTTTACTATTGAGTGCTGTTCTTAGATCGACCAGGCAGCTGTTATATTGTGTTTGGGAGCTGTTATCTGGTTACCTTCCCATTGTTCTTTTGTTTGGCTGCTGGGGGGGAAAAGGGAGGGGGGGTGATATCACTCCAATTTGCAGTACAGCAGTAAAGAGTGATTTAAGTTTATCAGAGCACAAGTCACATGACTTGGGGCAGCTGGGAAATTGACAATATGTCTAGCCCCATGTCAGATTTCAAAATTGAATATAAAATTTGCTCTTTTGAGAAATGGATTTCAGTGCAGAATTCTGCTGGAGCAGCACTATTAACTGATTCATTTTGAAAAAATTTTTTTTCCCCATGACAGTATCCCTTTAAGTTACTGTGAACGCTACAACTGTCAAGTTACTGTCAATGCTACAACAACCTCACACAGTGGGCACACTCACGCAAACACCTGTCTTATTTGCGAGCCATTTGCAAAAATGTATTCTCAATGCGAATTTGCAAAAACCGGAAAGACGGACATAGCAGTGCAATATTTTAGCGTTTAGGAAAAAATATGGGCAATACAACCATGCGAATAAATATGCACTGTGCGAACTTTATAAATGACCCCTAGTATGTTCAATTACAAGAAACAAACTACAATTTTGCCATCATGTATGTCTATGAAGATTGTCATGATATGCAGTATCAGATATAAATCTACTATATAGTAAATAAATAAATCTTTCTGGACTTTCTCAATTTTCTTTCAGAAAGGTTCTATGATTCTCATTGAGGCAGGTGTTCATTTTCCAATGTACATTACTGGACGTGTGAATTGTTTTGAAACCACCAGGGTAAGGAATTCAAAAGGCATTGTATGTTGATAATAAGCGGTGTCGCAGGTTCCCTTCTATGTTCAAAAATGTTTTTTCTTGTTTAGCCTCGTTCACACCTCTTTCAAACATTGTAATGTGACATCCTTACCCCGGTTGTCAACTGGCTCAAAGATATGCAATTACGCAGGAGAGGAACTTCTATATCATAGTTCCTTTACCTTTCTGCACATCACACAGGCAGGGGTGTCGTTGATCTCCTGCCTGAGGGTAAAATGCTTTAATGATATGGGTTGTTCAAATTCAGTTGTCCAACCCCTTTAAAAGTTTTATCACTAATGTGTAGCTAGTGTAAACAGTTCCAAATTGGTCAGCCTCATAACGGAGACCCTCCATATTTTTTCCAACTTAGTTGCTTAATTTCTCTACTTTAGTAATATCCCTTTTGATGACAGCAGAGCTCAACTCCATGGCATATTCCAGACGGGGCCTTATCAGTTAAAAGGAAACACTACCCTCCTATGAATCTAAACTCATTTTAATACAGCACAGAACGATGTTGGCCCTTTGGCATAATTTGCTACAGCTAAGCATTATCTACAAGCTCCGCTTATTCTGTTTTCCATCAAGGACTTGCCTAACTGAGTCACATTAAGGGGCTGATTTATCAAAGTATGGAATTAGAGCTCACCATAGGAAAACTCCTCCACTTTCTATTGGTTCCTATTGGATTTTTAGAGGCATATTTATCAATGTTTGAAAAGTTAGAATTCACTATTTGATAAATTTGCCTCTTAAAATCCCATAGTAATGAATAGAGAGTTTTTCTGTTCTGAGCTCTAATTTCACACTTTCATAAATTTGCCCCTACGAGTAGAAGTGACTTGCATATTATTAATTACTATGTGCATAACCTTACATTTATCAACATTGAATCTCACCTGACACTTAGCACTAAGGGCTCTTACTGACGAGCGGTTGAAGCTGCACTCCCCTGCGTTCCGTTTTTCTGCGTTCAGCCGCAGGGGAGCGCAGGAATAGATGCATTTAGCTTTTTTCAATGGGGCTGTACACAGGCGAGTGTAGGCACCGAACGCTGGAAAAATGCAGCATGTTGCGTCTCAACCTGCTTTCATCGCCTACATGTGCCTGTGTGAGTACAGCCCCATTGAATAAAGCTAAATACGTAATTAGTAATTGAATCCCTTATGTTCTCCTTGTTTGAAACTTTCAGTGTTGCATTCACATTTTATCACATTTTATCATGTTTTTTTTAGATGCAATTTGCTGCATTTTGTAGAGCTTGACACATTCCAATGACAATATAATAAAATGATATATTTGTAAATCACAAAAACACACTTTGCTGCATTTAGAAAAACTCATGTAGATGCAAAATATGCATTTTCACACTCAGCATGCGTTTGTAAAAGCCATATGCAAAAGCCATATTAATAATTTAAGGATGTTTCTCGCATTATATATATCTAATCAATTAACTAGAATCTGTGTTCATTAGGGTCTCATTAAATATATATTATAAAATATATGAAACATATTTTATTTTGAAGTTGCAGTAGTGGTGGATTAGTTATCAGTTTGACCCTGCTCATAATCTAGTATATATAGCTGGTTCCATTATAGGCAAACTGAAAGAAAACTAAAATAATATTGTACACAATAACTAGTTAACCAGAACAGGGCTATACAGCTGGAAGACTGTCAACTGCATTTTATGCCAGTCAAAAAGTTCCATAAACATATTTGCACAACATAATTATTCTAATATACAGTAAGCCTGCACAAGAATGTAGAATAATTGGACTGATTTATATACATAGCACAAAATTAGAGTAAGCTCTTGAACATAAATTACTCATCATATAAAAGTTGTCACAGTTGCCACATTTTGAAAATTTTTCAAGTCTGCCAGAAGAAAAAAATATATACTTTATATATGCAAATATGTATAACAAGACAATAAAAGAACAATTTGACATTTAGGGGGTTATTTATCAAAATTAGAATTTTTATGATATCTTAATTATTTATTATTAACAAAGCTAGAATTAATTGGATCAGGGAAAAACTTTATAAAAATTGAGTAAAAACCCAAATCGATTTTTTTTTTTGAGTTTTTCCCGAATCGCATGATTTTTTCCGAAAAAATTGGATTTTTGCCCGAAATAGATTTTTGGGCTAATTCCAGCACAGACCACATAAATTTCACAAATAGGATTGGGACCTCTCCCAATGACATATACAATCTCGGCAGGTTTGAAATGGAGGATTTTCAGATTCTGACTTTTTACATCCTTGTATAATAAATCTCGAAACATTTGAGTATTTTATCCACTAAAAATTTGTTTTTTTTTGGTAAAAAAGACTTTAGTAAATAACCCCCATAAATTACTGGTACTCAACCAGACTCCAAATTAGATCGTCACATTCTAACACCAGAGGGCAGCACAGGATAGATAGAATGTTTAGCTTTTCAGTTTCATTTTTTTCCATTTCTTTTTTTTGCCTTAGGGCATATTTCACAAGTTAGACAAACTTTTTTTCCCTGGCTATATCCCAAATATTTGCTTCACACATCCCTAGTTTATCATTTAAACAAGATGCCATGAAATTATAAAGAAGGGCCAGCTTTATAAATTTGCCTTTTATTTTATACTGCTTTTTAAACCATTTATCTGGAATAAACCATTTTAGACAGCTTGAAATAAGTTACTTTTTATGATAATGGCCCATTGCTGAAGAAGGCAAATTTTCTATAACCATATCCATACATAGTACCTTTTTAAAAGGATGTATTCACTCTCAGGAAATAAGGCACAGCCAGAGTACATCAGCTTAATCAGGGTTTTCTAGTTTCTAGCTATTAACATGCAACATTAGTGTCACGGAAAGGATAGACTGCATTGCATTGCCATTTAATATGTGTATTAATATTACACCTAACTAAGTAGCTCCTACACAAGGGTAAGGAAAAACAACCCCCGGACCTCCTTAACTTGTGATCAGTGCCTGTAACAAGCAACCTAACAATACACCTACTGTATAAATGGGACGCAATAAGAGAATGTCAAGAAACATTCCTTTGGGGAGATGATCCATTAGCCCCATAATGTTCAGACCACCTTGTAGGGAGCTACCATCCCATTATGATACTTTGCGTAATTTATGGTTGTTGGCACTTTTCATTCTGAAATAGTGGAAAAGGGCTTGGAAAAGTATTAATCCATACAGTAATTCACTTCCTTAAATGCCCATTTATTGAAGGTCGAATTTTAGTGTTGTTAGAGCTTATTAAAGCAACAATTAAACTCTACTTCTTTAAAATCACGAATGTCATGAAAGTTATTAAAAGATCCAAATAGAAAAAGTATGAATAGAAAAAAGTGCAGAAAAAAATATATTTACAATCTCTAAAAATTTGATTTTTTTGGATAATTACTAGTGGAAAAAAAGCCGAAAACCTGAATGGCTAAAAAAAAAAAAGTCCAATAGGATTAGTGCTGGACCCACTGAGTTTTATGGGACCTTGACAGCTTTTACTTGGAAAAGTTTTGTATTGTAGTTTTTTGCGGATTTTAATAAATCTTGAAATGAGAAACGTCAAAAAACGAATTATTAGAGAAAAAATATTTTTAAAAAACTCTCTCTTTTTCTTCATCTTTTATGTTTTCTTTCTATTTTCTTATTTCATATCATGACCTCATCTGTTAGGTCTGAAACAGAAGAAGGCACCCCAATAAAAAAAAAGTCTGATTAATCCACATTTTGCCCTTATTTATAAATAAACCAAGCCTAGACTTTTTTGGATTGTCGCGGTATTTTTTGTATTTTACACCTGAAAAGTCAGAATTGTTCGGATTATTGTACGAAACCCAGTGCAGGCAATAATACCTTCAAATGGCAAATAGGACCTCTGCCACTGACTTCTACAGGACCTAGACAGGTTAAAGGTGGAGTATTTTCACATTCAGACCTTTTGCAACCTAGAAAATTCAAAAGATCTTTTTTACTCCGCACCAATAAAAGTTTGGAGGTACTTTATGTACACTGCATCTAACCGCCTGAGTGCATCTTCTTCTTTCTCCAATTTTGGCTTACATTTGCGTCGAGTCACATGATAATCCGAAGATAGCACCGACAAGGAATTGTGTATAAAGTGTGTATTGAATCCCTAATCTATTGATTACATTAAATGTGCTCTACATCAGGGTATATATATATATATATATATATATATATACATCCAGATCTCAGTTTGGTTCATGGTCAGGGATGGTAGTGATGGTCCATAAACCCCAGATTCTCTTGAATTGTTCTAGGAAACTCTTTTTAAGTAACAAAAGTATAAGGAAAGGCTGAGTTTACCAGTTTCCTCCAATGTGGGTGGGTTGGAAGAACTTCAGGCAAGTACTATTGTTGTTTTTATAAAATAATTATCTCTCTTTGGTATCTACTTGTAACTATATTTTGAACTAGGCCAAGAATACAGGTCTCAGAAGAGTCAAAACTCAGACCAAAACTGAGCTATAATACGATTTATAAAATGTGAAAATGGATCCTAGGGCCAACTGGAGCTTAAAACAGTGGTTATTGGGATGGAGGCCCATGAAATCGTGCAAGCACAAGCTAGTTTCTGTGAATGGTACCGTATAGTATAACATTACTGTTATATGAACATACAATCTGGGGAGTTACATGGATTACATTATTGATTCATATTCAATTCACTTGTAGGCTGGCACAGAAAAACTGGACTTCACTCCAAAAATGTGATACAAATAAAAGTTATTAACATCTGAGATGTTCCTTTTTGTGTAATAAAATAATTTTTATTTGCATCACATTTTTGGAGTGAAGTCCAGTTTTCTGTGGCAGCCTACAAGTGAATTGAATATGTTTGATATTACCTCCCCAAGCTGAAGGTCTGGGCTTGAGAACCTGGACCCCCTGTTAGTATTGGTAAGTGTACTTTACTGCTTACAAGTCTACAATACTGGATATATTTTCCTTATTCCCCATTCCCCTTGTTTTCCCCTTCATTACTATGATTACATTATTGATGTACGGTTAGACACTTGAAATTAAAATATGCAGGTTATTTTTAAGTTGGGTGAATCCCCTGTGGAGCAATAACCCATTTTACTTATGTAAAATAAAATCAACTTTAGCAAGAAATATCAGGCAAGGCAAGGGCCAGCAAGATATTGCCCTGTATTAAAATTATAAAGTTATAGTAAGGCTCAATGTAAAACATGAAGTGCATTTTTGGTCTCAGTACTTAAAATACTCAGTACTAAAATACTCAGTACTTAAAAAATTAACATAAAATCAGTCCAAAGAAGAGCAAGTCAGCAGGTGAACAGAATGGAAGGTCTCAGTTATGAAGAATGGCTAGCCATGTTTTGCTTGCTTTGGAGAAGAGGAAGTTAAAAGGGTGATGAATAAAACTATGTTATGCCTTATTTACCAGTAGATCTTTAAAAAAGGACATAAGGGAATCTCCTGGAGATGAAAGAGGCTTCATAATTGTTTACAGGGAGAGCTGTAAAGATGCAAATTCCTTTCTTGAAGCAGTAGTACTGCCAGATACATTTGATCATTTTAAAAGGTCTGTATGTCTATGTAGCAACTGAGAAAATGCAAAGCTTATTATATTAATATTCTTAGCAAAATGTTGATACAGAGAATGGCCAAATTGTATTGCGTTTACACCTGCATACACGTACATGTAGGGTGTGAGAATTAAGGGAACAGGGCAGAGAATGAGCTCTGTGACACTTGTAATTGTATCCATATTACTATCCCTGACCCACTGATTACTCATTACATACACATCTATAAAAACTACTGGATTGCTTGTAAAACCCCTGGATACTAAGGGGTCCTTTTACTAAAGTGCAGTAAATCTGACTTTTAATTTCCGCATGTTATCGCTGAGAATATTTTTCCACCAGAATATTCGCAGCGACTAAATTTACTAAACAGCGATGCGCTCAGAAGTCATTGCGATCACTTGCTGTAACTACGTTAATGAGCCAGCTTATGTTAGTGGTAATTTTAGCAGTTGCAAATTTTCTGGCGATAAATTAAGTTTTTGCAAATATTTATGCTATAAAATAGTCTTGTTTTATGGCGGTTATTATGGCAATTTTTACTGTGACATTTATGGCCAGAAATGCATCTTCAAAACTCATAAACTTTATTGACTGATGATTATACCATCCAACAACATTACCAGAGTAACACCAATCAAACATTTATGCATCATATAAACCCTTCTGCCAATAGAATCATATGAACAAGAAATCATACCAGTCAATCTCTTTGCTTCATAGAAATGCACAGTTTAATCTAGTCAATCACAATGAAACCAAAAAAGCGTAGAGGCTGACGAATCCTTGGACTGTGATGCCCGCTGCCAATAATACAACTCTGAGCTGAAACTGCTGCTGTTGCACCAGATAGAAGCAGAAGCCAAAACATCCTGCCAGCAATAGCTACAGATCTCTCTCCTGTCAGCAAAAAATGATGGGTAAAAAAAAAAATATTATGGGATATTTCCTGCCCCTTGAGAATTTTCTGGCGAAAAAATACTTTTATGCCACTACATAGGTGGGGGTAACATTTTGCGAATATTCTTGTGTAAATTTTGTCTTTTGCACATTTCGCTGTTTAGTAAACCAGGCATTAATGTGTACGTAATGTTATTTTCAGCGAATACGATAACTGGTGAAAACATTCTTGTCCAAGAAAATTCGCAAATTTATATTTACCACAGGTCAGTAAACTGGCGAAAACATATGTATATGAACGTTGGTCCACCCAAATAAACCTATTTGAATTGAACTGACTGTCCAAGCTTGATTGAATTTCGAGTGCCGTCATTGAAGGGACGATTTAAATATTTACAGACTGGCACCCAGCCTTTGGATCCTTTTTTGGTTGTGTGTTCCTGTTCGTTTGGTCTATATATATATATATATATATATATATATATATATATATATATATATATATATATATATATCATTTATATTGGCTTTGATGTTTGACAAATACAAAGAGAAACACATACACAGCTGGAGTATCATACAAGGAACCAATTTTGTATGTAGATATGTTTTTGTTTTTTGTTAGGAATGTTGTAGTTATTTCTGACACATAGGAAGATTTGTCGTTCTTGGGAAATATATGCACTATATGCCCTCATCTAATCTCTTAAAAATACTCTTTACATGCAGGGATCCTTTTGCATTTTTCAGCAATTACCTCTAAGGATTCCCAGCATTTAAGATTTTTTTCCCATTTAACTACTCCTTTCTGACAGCCAGAACAATTATCTTGAGAGATAGAAAAGTGTTAACAATTTGACACTTAAATAGTGCTGATAGATGTGCCAAGAAAATAGACTGTGTACAGAAAATAGACTGTGTACAGAAAATAGACTGTTATGTCCCAAAATCAGATTTGAGAGGTCCACATCTGTACCTTACACAACAGCAGTGAGAATGGATGAATTGGGTACTTAAATTGTTTCAGAATGCGTCTCAAGAGTATTTTCAAAACATTTATATAATAAATGCATAACTCAAAATTTGCATTTAACTGTATATTTATTTCTTTTTTTAAAGAACACTCCTTAATTATTTGTAATTCCATATACAAACTTGGTTTCACAGAATTATAATCCACTAAATAGCACAAAGAATAACCCAAGTTCCATACAGTCAGATGTGCTTTGCCACCTTATATAGACACTCTATTCATATTATATGGTGACAATGTGTCCAACTGAGAGTTACAGATAATTGTACCAGTGATACACTTGTACATATACATGGGGTGGAATGTTTGCCCATATGTATGATTTGTGAATGCAGAGCCACATGTTCACGTAAGACCAAATACTTGTGATATATTTATAATTGTTTTATACAGCCTTGGGAGAGAACCTCACAATAGCACATTTGTACTTTTAATGCTTTACATTACTATTATTTTCAAATCACAACCAGCACTTAAGTTATTGTCAATTCAGCAAACAAGGGACAAAGAAATTACAAGAGATAAGAACTGATACATCCTTAATCGTTTTTGTTTAACCAATGCATAAGTGCACAATAAGATGATATTTAATTTTAAATACATTGATTACACTATACATATTTTGTTCTAATTACGCAACAGTAAACCACATGCTTCACATAGAAAAAGTAATTCACAACATTAAGAAAAAATTTACATTTTATGAAACAAAGTAAATAAATATTAGTATTACAGGATCAGAGCTGTACATAAAAGCTGTTCAGTTTCAATCATATAAAAATATCTTTTAGTGCAACCTCACATATATATTGATGCTATTTTTTCTTTACAATTAGACCCAAGTGTCCAAAAAAGAAAGAAAATTACAATTATTACAAAGCAGTTACACAAATTCTAAAATATATACAGGGTACTGCTAAAATGCTTATAAGAATATAAGCAAAGTAAAGAAAAAGCACAAACATCTGTACATTTAAAAGTACCAGACCCAATACAAGAGTTTAAATTTTCATTTTGGTCAGGCTTAAAATAATATACTACAAGTGTGTGCACACACATATATATATCCATACACACACAAGTGGGTATGTGTGTATTCAGCATCCAAGTACTTATTTCAAGGGCAAATTAACTTTTAGTATCAGACATGCTTTTAATGTGAGCCAGGTCATGAAGTCTCCATGCCCATCCAAAATCAATGTGGTTTACTTGATTCTGCTGTGTCTTTTACCTCTTGCACGCTTGGTGGCTCATCTTTCCTACCATGATAGCCTAACTTTTTCATGTCCATAGTTTTACTGTAGAATTTGGAATGGGCAGTTGTAGATTGTGATGTACCTAAACTGTCATTATCTCCATACAATTCAACATAGGTGGTTGAGACGCTTGAAAGTGCAGTGCCCGCCTCAAGTCCACTAAAGTGCCGAATGCTGAGCTGTGCACATTCTGTTTTTTGATTCGGCTCAGGACAAGAAAGTAGTTCCCGCTTCTGCGGTAAACCTTCCTCCGTGGCAATCCTCAGGCAAGCAATGGCTTTTGTGCAAGTACGTATATTTTCCTCCTGTTCCCTTTCATTGTGTTGGGAGCTTTCATCTGTAGGGCTTTGTCCAAGAGAAGGTAATAAAGTGGAGTCAGACTCAGATGAAGAATCTTTCAGAGAGACATTAGAAGAATGTTTATCAAGGTGCAATGGGATACTCGGACATGACTCCGAAGACATACTTCTCTTTTCATCTGAGCTCTTTAGGTGCAATTGTGTGGCGGTAGAAGAATGAGAACTGGACTGGATTGTAGAATTTGAGTGGATCATTTGAATACCACCTATAGGGATCATTGGTAAAGGTGCTCGTACTTGTTGCTGTGAGTGTAAAGGGAGGTGGCTGAATATATAATCCCTGTGAGTCTCAAGGGCTTGGCCAGGGCTTTGCTGTCCAGGAACAGTTTCTGGATGATGACTTGTATAAGGTACCGGTGGCCAGTTCTGTCTCTGCAAGCAAGAAAATGAAATATATTTAATAGCTATTTTTAACTGTTGAAATACAAAAATGCATGCACACACTGCAGTCAAATAAACTGGAAACACGGAAAGCTCCCGTTTACAGAAAGGTCTTCTACCATAGACTCCATTTTAATGCATACATCATAATTTAAAAACATTATTTCCTTTTCTGTAATAATAAAAACAGTATCTTATTCATACTTTATTCTAACTAGCATATGATTCATCCTGATTTAAGGCAAAACAATCCTCGAGTTTGTTTAATGTTTAAATGTTTAAATGATTTATTAGCCGTCCTAAGGTAATATAGAGTTTTTAAAGTCTGGGTGACAGGTCCCCTTTAAGGCTTTTTTTTGCATTCTCAGTGTAGCCTTTGTACACATAACTTCAAAAATCCCCCTTTAAAGAGAAATATTACTGAGCTAAGTATTATACATGGCTGTGCTGAAATATATGCAATTCTTAGTACTGTGAATTTTCTCTTTCAAAAGGAATGTTGGAAGGATAACACCTGTAGCACGCTAAAGAGTTCAGCACATCTCAGCACAATGTACAGTCCATTCATCCCTATTTAAGTAGAATGATGAGGTTAGATGTATTAAGCATACAAAACAAATACTTTTTAAATGGTGGATGGTAAAAACAACTGCATACATCCAACAGCTGCGGAGTGGCCCAAGAGGGTGGATTACTGACTTGTCTCATTACAATATTTTTTAAATAGGTTTTGCAATTGCACAGTAACTTCTTCCGACACAACATTTGGTAAACAAAGGTAACAATACTGAAAATCACAAAAGTATATTAAATAGTGATAGGTGAATTTGCGCTGTTTTTCTTCGCCGAAAAATTAGCGAATTTCGCGAAACGGCGAAAAATTAGATTCGATGTGGTTTCGCGAATCGCGGGAATTTGCGCCTGGCGAATAAATTCACCCATCACTGACCAGAATACCTGAAATTTGTGAGTTTACAAGATTACATTTTTTTGAAAAACTCAAATTGAATATATAGCTTACATTTTGCCCAGGACAGCTCCCATAAATTTATATATGACCTTGCAAGCTTTAAGATGCCAAAGTTTTACACATTTTTTTAGCTTTAAATACTTGTTATAATTTAAGTTTGTGAGTTTTAGAGCAAAAACCTGTAAAAACCCAAATTTGAATAAATCAATGTTCTTATCTAGATGGATTAGATTAAATTATCGTGATCTGTGCTGTTTTTGCCCGTTAATCCAAAAAAATTTAGTTTTCACAGTGAAAATTAATAAAATTTAGTTTTTATAAGATATGAATTGACAATCAATTTTTCTGCAACAATTTGTTGCTCTGATTTTTTTAGAAAAATTATTGATAGATTAGTTCAATTCGTGGAAGGGAGTTTTGTTGGATTTGTTTTCATAAAAAAAATTGATCTTTTGAGTTTTAGTTAATCGGCCCCTAAAACTACTAATGTATTTATTAAAAAGTCTGAATTAAAAAAGTATGAATGAAAAATTATGCTGAACAATTCTCTAAAAAATTAAAATTTTCAGACAATTTCTAGCAAAAATGATGGTTCTCTCAAAAGCCTAAAAGGTAAAGCTGCAAAACGTTGATGTCCCATTAGAAACAATGTTTGAAAAGCACAACTCCCTAATACTGTTGTGGGTTAATGGTGTTGAACCAAGGAGGTAGTCCTTATAGAATAACTGGTGTCTGTAGCGTACATCATAAAATAATACATACCTTAAATATATCATATATGGTATCTGTTGCCATTACAAAAAGATACCTATGGAATGTATTAGTGGTACAATAGTTCCATGGGCAGTATACTGCCACATGCTCACAGTCCCTATCATCTGTACTTTGTCAGCCCTTTCAGGCAGCAGGGTAATTTGCTTAATATGCAAAATTATTAAATGTGATCTGTCATCTGTGATATAATAAATGTATATTAGTCAGTCTTTCTCCTTCTTTCAAAACGGTAAAGACCCACCTTTTTAAAGAAGCGTATTCAATGTACCTTAATTAATCAATCATTGCTGTATCATAAATCACAAA
This sequence comes from Xenopus laevis, assembly GCF_017654675.1. NCBI lineage: Eukaryota > Metazoa > Chordata > Amphibia > Anura > Pipidae > Xenopus > Xenopus laevis. The sequence continues at coordinate 67,301,888 of NC_054379.1, read as the reverse complement.
ACTGTTTCTAAAATTCTAATGTCTGAATTGTACCCTAACCTTTAGTTTGTAAAATCTAATGTGTAGGGCCCTCTAATCCTATTGTACTCTGTAACCCCTTGTTTGTTATCCACAATTTATTCCATGTTTATTATAGCTAAGGTAAAGCACTGCGTATCTTGTCAGCGTTATATAAATAAATGATGACAGTGATGATATTAGTTCCATGGGTAGTATACTGCAACCTGTCTATAGTCCCTGTTATATGTACATCTGCCACCCTTGATATGGAGTGTGCAATAAGCAGCTGAAAGGTATTAAGGGTATTCGATGTCTCTTGGTGGGCCTTTGCTGTATTGGTGCAGGAAGTGTTAAATACAGACACAAACAGATGTAGAGATAACTTGGACACCAGTGGTTCTTACAACACATAGTTGATACTTTCTTTGCTGATCTCAAACAGTCTCTATGGTAGGCACCCGCCCATCTCTGATGTCTCCAGAGGTGGAATAATGACATTGCGGAGGGGTGGGATGAGGGCTGAGTTTGGCACGCACCTGCCCTCATCCTGCAAAGGACATGTATCTACCAGCCTGAACGCACCCCTCAGCCCAAAAAAAAAAAAAAGAAGCCTATTATTGCATCAGCTGAATTGGGTGCTCAAAGTTGCTTGGGAGTCTTAAAGGATCTTGGCCCATACTTTTTCGAAAGTGAACTGTTGGCATTTGTCAGTAAACTGCCCACCGAACAATTTTAATATTAATTGATTCCATAATTATAATTCTGTAGCAACCACAGGTTCCCATAAACTATCAGTGACTTATTTAAAGGAACTGGGTAAACAGATAGGATGTGCAAAATTAGGGATGCACCGAATCCAGGATTCGGTCTATTTCAGCAGGATTCAGCATCCATGCACCTGGCCTAACCAAATCTTTAAAATCATGTGACCTTTTGTCAGCACGTAGTTCTCTTTGTCCCTACTTTGAATATGCAAATTAGGTATTATGATTAGTTCAGTGGTAGTTCAACTCCCAAAATAGTGGATTTGGTGCATGCCTATACAAAATAAAACATTTTTTCAATATAGTTTGCCAAAAATGTCTATAAAGGCTGACTTAATTGAATGTCTAATGTAATAGCAAAAACACAACTACCTTCTTTGCAGCTCTCGAACCCATTACTAGTCAGTAACCAACCATTGACATGAAGGGGCTATATGGGGCATAACTGTTCCGAACAGTTATGTCCCATGTGGCGCAGAGTTTGGCACTTGTGTTCTTTTGCTTAAGTGTACTGTGGGATGTGAACTGTTTTATAGTATTGTACCCACAATGGTGGGAGCACCATAACTAGCAGTCATTGTGCCCCTGATTAGTAGGACTAGTGGGGTTCTTTCTTTGGATGTGCAGCTTAATGGATGACGCTAAGGGGAATATTTATCTGTTTGAAATTAGTTCACCATAGAAAAACCCACTTTCTATTCATTGCTATGGGATTTTCAGAAATGTACTGTATTTATCAGTGGGCGAAAGTTAGAGTTCACCATATACTAAATATGCTTCTAAAAGGAACAAATTTATTATTGCCCGAGCCTGAATTAACTTGAATTTTCTATAATCGATTACTTTGGCTTTAGTCTGTTTGGTTTAATTCATTTTGTCATAACACATTGTTGACATAGTTGATATATATAGTTTCAGTATGTAAGTTTTTTACGTCTATTTAGTTTTAATACATATTGAGTTTTTGCAGTTTATTTCATGCTATTTATATATATTTGTTGCACTTTTCTTGTGTACACATCACATAATGTTTGTGTTTTCTCTCTCCTTTAGGGGATTTCCGTGGGTTGTACTTCAGAAAGACTGGTGTAACAGGGGAAACTTTGGATTTGCAATTAATCTTTTTACAAAGATAAGACCTATGAGTGCATATTTCCTTCAATACATGAGCATTTGTTATGTGGACTACACCCAGGTGCAGCTCTTCTGATACCAGTAAGTGGTGGCATTTTTTGTCATATTTATACTTTCAATGCTAATTATATTACATGGTGATGCAGAATTCCTAGTTGTTGCTGTTGTATTAAGTAAGATCTAGCACAGTGAGTAATAATCCTGCCACTGCTTGACAACAACAAATAAAGATACCATCTTGCTAAACATGTAATTAACATTAACAGAAATAAAAATATGGCATGCATAACTTACTCCATGGCCCAGAAATCCTGAATCTGAGTGCAAATAATGACTCATTGGCAAACTTGTATTATGTATGTATGTATTATGTAAACGTCGTCTTGGTGAAAGTGCTCTAAATGTGGCCATATATTTTCTCTCTCGTCGTGGAGAAATATCCCGCCCAGATGACAGATCTTTTCCTGGTGACATTGGCCTCAATGGTGAGAGATGTCTCCGTGGTGATACATCCCTTCTTGGAGATAATTCTCTCCTTATTGCAGCTTCTTTTCTAGGTGACAGGTGCCTCATGGGAGATGCATCTCTCCTTGGTGACAGGTGCCTTCTGGGAGACATATCTCCTCTTAACGATAAATATCTTTTAGGTGAATTATCTCGGCAAGGAGAAGAATCATAGCCTGGTGAGGAATGGCGGCTATAAGATGATAAGTCTTTGGGAGAGGAGCTAGGTTCAGAAGTAAGCATAAAGTCCTCATCCATGCCAACAGGTACATCCATTTTACCACGTTCATGCTCCATATCTTGAAGAAAAAGCCTTTGATACTCCATCATTTGTGAATCTCCACACATAGCACTTTTTGACATGAGATGTGTAATCTGAATACTGGGCATAGTCGATAGGTAACTCATCAAAGATGAATGCCCAATAGAGGCTTCAGGTGATGCCCTCTGGGATGCTGAAGTTGCAGTTACAGGCAAGGTGGAAAATCTGGGTGGCTGTGGGCTGGTGCTTCTTGACCTAGTCTTTGGTGTTATATCTCCCTGGTCATCAAAATCTTCATCATCATCATCTTCATCATCATTATCATCACCATCATCCACATCTGATTCCTCTGCATCTGAGAACTGATGATCTATAGCAGGGCTGCTCTTGTCAGACTCTTTCTGTGTATCTTCAGTGTTTCCTGAAATAACAAAAACCATCATCAGTCAAAATAAAGATATTCTTCACAACTCTGAGCAAAATATCAGGACTTTTGGGATCATCAGGCTGACTAGTAAATTCCAACTTGCTGGTTGCTATGGGATCCTAGACAAGTATTAAAAACCACTTATTGCATTAGCCCTTTATATTTTCATCTCTTTATCTGATTATCTGATTGGGGAGTTTGTGTACAAGTAACATAGTAATACAGTAAGTAAGTTTGAAAAAAGACACACGTCCATCAAGTTCAACCTTTTAGTTTTTTTTTTATCTGCCTAACTGCTAGTGGTCTGTAAGGCACTAGGTTCCAGCCATTGGATTTGCACAACACCAGTAACAATTGTATAAGCTTGATTTGGTTCACAGTCATGAATTTTTTGGCTTGGCAACCTCACCAAAAAATTATGGAGTATGGAGGAGTATGAGGTCCAGCTACTATTACACATAGAGATGGTTTCAAAACTAATTTGATTGTTATTATATGTGACTTCAATTATCCAGACATTGACTGGGTTAATGGGTTGTCAAGTCAGAAAAAGCTAGCAGGTTTGTAAGTATTCTAAATGACAACTTTTGATTCTCTTTTGGACCTGGTCATAACTAATAATACCAAACTCATCTTTAGCATTTGTGTGGGTGAGCATTTAGGGAATATTGATTATAACATGGTCTCATTTTGAAATTAGATTGCAGAGAAAACTCTATAAGATAGTAACTAAAACACTAAGGGGCAGATTTACCAAGATGTGAGTTTCGAGTTCACCACAGAAAAATTGACCCACTTTATATTTATTCCTATAGAATCTATCAGTGGGTGAAAGTTAAAGTTCACCATTTGATAAAAATATGATTCTAGGAATGAATAGAAGGTGGGTGAGATTTTTGTGATGAGCTCAAAACTCACATTTTGGTAAATCTGCCCCTAAATTTTAGATGTGCAGACTTTGACAGTATAAGGGCATCTCTGCAACATTTTACTGTTGGTGTTTTTTAAGCATTCAGGTTAGATGGGATAGCTGAAATGTTTATCAGGTACAAGGAGGCCAATAAAGCATGCAAAAAAGCTATAAGGCTAAAATAGAGATGAAAAATGGTATGGCAGCAAGGAGTAAAATAAATTCAAAATTATTTTTTAAATACATAAATACAAAAAAAATAGAGTTAATTTATGAGAAAAGGCAGAGATTCTGAACTGTTAATTTTCGTCTGTCTACACAAATGCGGAACCAGTTAATGAAGGTTTCCTTTTTAAAAGTCCCAATTCTAGCAATACAACTAATGATGCATGGTTCACACAAGAGGAAATTCAAAAGAGACTAAAACATTTTTGACGCCAGCGTCCGTTTTTGACAGTTTTTAAAGGTAAACAAAGATCCAGGGTCAGATGGTATTCACCCCAGCCTCAAAACTATAGGCCAGTTAGTTAATGTCAGTGTTAGGAAAGCTTTTTGAAGGGATAGTAATGGATAAGATACTTGACTTCATTGTAGTTTGTGCCAGCATGGTTTTAAGTGTAACAAATCTTGCCAGACTAATTTGATTGCCTTTATTTGGAGGTGAGCAAGTACCTCGACTCTGGCATGTAATCTACTTAGACTTTGCTAAAGCTTTTGATACAGTACCAAATAGAAAGTTACTGGTCAAATTAAGGAATATTGTTCTGGATCATAATATTTGAACTTGGATAGAGAACTGGCTGGAACTTGATAGATAACAAAGCGTGGCGATAAACAAAACTTTCCTAATAGGTCCAGTGTTGTTAGTGGAGTACCGCAGGGCTCTGTACTTGGTCCTTTGCACTTTAACTTGTTTATTAATGATCTGGAGGTGGATATTGAAAGTACAATTTAAATTTTTGCTGATAAATTGTGCAAAATTATAAATTCTATGCAGGATGTTGCCACTTTGAAGAGTGATTTGACTAAATTGGAAGACTGGGCAGCAAACTGGAAAATTAGGTTCAATGTTGATAAAAGCAAGGTGTGAGTTATACACTACATGGCAGTGTGTTGGGTATTTCCTTAATTGAGAAGGATCTGGGGATTTAAATAGATACTTGCAAATTGACATGATTACTCTTTACAAGTACATTAGAGGGCATTATATACATGTTTTTTTCCTTCATCAACACATCAGAGGCCACCCCTTCAGGCTAGAGGAATAGAACTACCATTTAAAGCAGCATAGGTGGTTCTTCACAGTGAGGGCACTGAGACTGAGGAATGCCCTGCCAGGTTATGCTGTGATGGCAGATTCTATTAATGCCTTTAAGAGGGGATTGGGTTATTTCTTGGACAAGCATAATATGATGGTGATATGAAAATGTACAATTAGTACAGATATTGGCATATATATTTTGTGAGTGCATAGATAGGTTGGTATAAGTGTATGTGTGTTGGGTCTCATTTGGAGGGGTCGAACATGATGGTATTTTTCAAACCTAACTTAAATATGTATTAATTGCTGCTACTTATTCACTGAAGGAAACATGAATGCTGGAAAAAAAGCTGTAAGGTTTGTAAAGCTCCTTTAAATGAATACACATGGAGATTTGTCCTATTCTAAATTTATCCTCCAATGTTAGGCAGCAGTGTGGGCGATTCATCGTCTTACACAAGCTCCTGAGAAGCTAATTTAACTCTGGTGACGTACCTGATTCCTCTGCTTCAGCATCATCTACAGATGTCATTGCTACTCCTAGCTCCAGGCATTTCTTCATATGTGCTTTCGACTTCATATGTTTTGTTAGATTTCCTGAGGAAAAAAAAAAACAATATGCTTTCTGCATTATGAAGGCTTTTTCAGGTAATTTATGTTTATGTCACTACGTTTTTGCACACAATCTAAATATAATTCTGATTCCTAATGGAGTTTCCTTTCAATAACAGTTGATTTAACCTTGTTGGATTCCACTAATAAAATATGATGGTTTCCTGTTGTCAAGGCACTGTTCTGCCATGTTTCAAATATTACAATAAATACTAAAGCCTTATTAGCAAAAATACAGACACAGAATCTAAATATGTCAATCATTGTCTTTTAAAATATATACAGTAGATGCAACAAATATTTGTGATAGTGTTTCAATAATTGTGACAACTTGAAAAAGGCAAAATAAAGCTCATATAGTATAATTTATACTAGCAGCAAACATTAACAGTTTCACTCACTTCTATCACTATGGAGACACTTCAGAAAACTTCAGTTCATTTTGAAGTACAGGTTCTGGGATCAGTTTTATGCAAACCCGTTATCCAGGAAGCTCTGAAATTCCTTTTTCCATAGTGTCAAGTTTAACAATCAATTCTTTGTTTTTGATTGATTTACTTTTACTCTATAATATTAAAGACAGTATCTTGCACTGTAGCATCAATTTGTGCCATTTTAATATTAAAATAATATTAGCATCCTTATGGCACAGTGCTCTAAATTTATAAACTATTATATATAAAAAAAACCCAGATTCCAAGCACTCCAAATAACACTATATCAGTGTACAGTGGGCACAAGATTACAGTTTAACCAAAGACATTGTAACTAACGAGTGCACTTGTAACCTTATTTAGTATCTGGTGCTTCTAACTGAAAGGTCTATTTTATAGTTCATTAGACGAACACAATTTCATGTTTTACCGAGCTTTTAAAAGATTACATACAAGGCCAGGCTAACATCTTACAAGAATCATATTACAGGCAATATTGATTTCAACATTTTCAATGCAAATCCAAGTTTCAATTAATAAAAGCATCCCTGGAACAGTGGCATCAAATGGAAGTGGTTTTCTCTGCAGATGAATATATGTGAACACTAGCTATCATGACTCTATTCATAATTAATGCATACGGATGGAGTGGGTCACCAGGGAGTATGTGGGCCTTTACATTATTCATAAACTTGAAACTGACCCACTGGAAGGACCGTAAAAGCAAGCTTTTCTCTGAACATTGTTCTTGTGGCATGTCCCTGTAGTACAGCACATAACTGCACATGGCCAAAGTGAAAACTGCAACATCAGAATCTACTGTTAGTCAGTCTTATGACTGTGCTGCTGCCTTGCTGCAGACAGATTGGCATTCCAAACAGCCTATAGCTCATAATTGGGTTACACGAGGAGTCTGGAAGTCTCATGTACATGTCCAAGGAGTGTTGGCTAGTTAGCTTAGGAGCAGATACAGTGGTTTGTACCAACAATGCCCTACATAATTTATACTGCTATAGCACAAATCATCAAGCTGAAGATAATGCTTTCTTCTGTTAAGTGACTTATAGGTTATGTAGCAGGGTAGACTGAAACAATATACTGTGTGTGTTTGTGTATATATATATATATATATATATATATATATATATATATATATACACATATTAACACATTCAGGGTACCTTAAAAATGTCTGTGCCTTAGCAGGACTTACTTCTGCTGTCTTTGGCAAAGCATTGTTAGATTTATTTCACCTTGAACCAGAGAGTACATGGGAATACAATGTGCAGCATACTTAGAACATGGAAAACCATTGGCGCCATTTATGTATACAAATTGTACCATGCCTCCCTCCATCTTTTCAAGGTAGCCATGCCTCAGAATCTATTCACATGGAAGTTCAATTAAAACCAATTAAGACTGTTTCCAGTAACTCTACACTGGAATCTGATATATCTAAATGCATAACAGTAGCGGTTTTATTTATTGCAAGTACTAAATGTGTGGAGAACAAATTCCCTTAAGCAACGAGAGCATTAATGACAACAGCATGGCAACTACAGGAAAAACTGCAGTTATATTCAGGATATATACAGGACAGCACATTGTTATCTACCCAGTAGCTCTCATTTATTGTTGGCTATTGCAAAGGATGCACAAAAAGATGATAGCAAGACAATGTAAGAATGGTATAAACCTGACTCTAGGGGAAGTTAACTAACTGAAAAGACTAACTAATGTAGCTTGTTCTAAAAAGCTCACCAAGTTGACCACAGGGAAAAAATGTCTAATAAAAACTGCAAAATAAATTTACAGCGATAGGGTTAAATAATCTTTTATTATTAAAGTTTAGCACTGCACTTTTAAGAACCAAACATGGAACCTGACAAGTAGTAATAAGTGACATTTTTAAGCAGTTTAATGGATTCAAGGCAAAATTTCTCATTTCACCATCGGAGGATATTTTTGAAAAACCAGTGAAAAATTTTGCTATGAAAAAATGCGGCAACAAAATGCACAGACAACCAATGTATTTTGTGCAAAAAAAGTTGCAGCTGAAAAACACCTCTAATGTGTCCTGTGAGAAAAAATGCCCCAGAGTTTTGCAAAATGTTACATGCATTTTTCAGTAGATGTAGGTTATTCATATTGTCTAAGCAGTGGAACTATATTTGTGTGTATTTGGGCATTTGTCCTTTCTTGCTCCTGATGGACTTTGCCATTATCGCCATGTCCTTCATGGCTTGTATCCACCCCAGAACGGATCTGTTTAGCCATTTTTTTCCCCAGTATTGCTGCAAATTGTAGCAAGACCACAGGGTATGCACCAGTGTGGCTGTCTCATCACCACATCCTAGGCACAGGTACGAGGTTAGGATTTCCATAACATGCAGACTCTGAACCGTATAATTGGCTCTGTGAATTAGGTATAGTTAGTGTTTCCCATGCTTTGGACTTGTGTTGGGCCCACTGAATCAAGGTATCCATGTTGAGAGTATGAAATTGGGAGATAGGAAGGGCTACTTGAATTTCAAGGTAGGTGAATTGTGGGGCTACTTGAATTCCCAGGTAGGTGAATTGTGTAACTATTTGTAAGGGGCATGACCATAGGGATTTGCCTTTGCAGCTGGTAGTCTACCAGGAACAGTAGTGATGTGGCAGCGTTTGTTCTCAACGCAGAGATAGTACCAAAGGTCCAAGTTAGGTCAATCAGTGATTCTAATGATGGGTCCCTGTCTCCCTATTTTGATCTGTACTGGTGCGTGGTCAAGCATCCAAAGCAGGAGATAACAGGTGTTGGCTATGTAGGGTACCATGGCATTGTTAATGAAGGCGAGGTCGATTCTAGATAGGGCTGAATGAGAGGCTGTGTAACAAGAGTATTGGGTTGGCTGACCTCCAGGGATCCATAAGGGTTAGTGAGGTAATGCATCTGGACATAGGGGTAGAATCTGGGGGTTCTATCAGGATGCCTCCAAAGCCTGTCAATACCAGGGGACAGCATCTCGTTAAAATAATAGTTGTGTGTGCTTCAACCACCTTATATACCTTGTGAGTTGGGTGCAAAGCAGTACGGAAACTATAGCCAGGGGTTAAGTAAAACGTGAAAAGTTGAATTTATTAGGTCAGACAACCAGGCAACGTTTTGGGCTTAGTCTTCAGGCTTAGTCTTGCCCTTTCTCAATCCAGTAAATTCAACTTTTCACTTTTTGCAACAAAGAGGTGCTGCAGCAGTATTTTTTTTTTGTTGCACCTTGTTAAAGTCATTAGCTATCAGTACTAAGGGGTGACTATACATTATGTAGTTGGATAGGGAATGCATCACATCCGCATCAAATGGCGGGGTTCAGGGCCGGAACTAGGGGTAGGCAGAGTAGGCACCTGTTAGGGTGCAATCCTAGAGGGGTGCACTTTTCAGGGGGAATTTTATTTTTTTTCCTTTATAACAGTGTTTTTATTTGGCTTTAAATAATAAAGTGTATTTTATTTTAAAGGGTAAGCCTCCCACCTCCCCAAACCAATCTGGTGTGTGAAGTGACACTTTAAATTGTTACACTTTAGTGCTTTTGAGTCTCCGCTCCCCCCCTCCATTTTGGCATGTACCTTATCCGATGCTCCCTGACCCTAGTTGGTGCATGCTCTGTTGGTGAACGTCGGCTTACATCTTTCATACAGATGGTGATGGCGGGATAAGCAGCAGGACTTGGTGCTCTGGTATAGCTTGCACCAAGTGATTTATGTAGTGGCTGGCTGCTCGCACAGGGGGAAAAAAAGGTATTGGCTTTCAAAGGGAGAATTCAGAGGGTTTTTTTTTTTTAAATCAAGGCTGTGCATGTGACTTTAAAGCTAAGTCAGTATGTGCAAAAGGGTGACATTTTTCTTCAGCGTTATCCTTATTTATCTGTCTCTTGCTTTAACATTTTTTCACACTGATGCATAATAACACAAGGTAATGGGCAAAAGGCTCATTACATCATTATTAAATTTTTGCAACTATCTGTGGAGAATAAAACCAATTACATGTCATATAAAAAGTGCTAGGGTGTTCTTGCACTCTATTGATACAAGAATTGTTAGCCAATTCTACTTTGATGCACGGGAACCAAGAGCTGCAGTGTGTTTGGCATGACTAGGTGGTTTTATCATGGCCAGATATGTAGTAACTATCTTGAAGTTGAGTAAGAGTGATGAGAGTGCCTGTGCTGTGAGGTGATGGATTTGCCAACAAGTATCGACACACCAGACACCAGGGGGCCGGGGCCCATCAGGGCTGCATCCTGTGCGTATGCGCACAGTGTTTTTGCCGCGACCAGCTTGTCGCGGCAGGAAGAGAAAGGAGGAGCAGGGTGTGAACCTGGGCCAGTGGGGCCCACAAGAGTCAGGGGCCCACCGGGTTTTTTCCCAGTGTCCGGTTGGCCCAGTACGACCCTAGATAAGTGTGAGGAGTATGTGGCATGGTATGCCCAGTTTACCCACTGCCTCTTAAGGGCTAGGATTTTGGAGCCTGTTACGTGCGTTTCTTGTAAAAAGGCAATGGAATAATAATGTTGTTTAGGGAAGTCTAGGACTAGCCTGCATTTGATTGGGCAGTTAAAATCCCTCACATTCCAGCTTCAATGTAATTGCCATTGTATAACCTTAAGTAGGAACTTAAGCATGTACAACATTTACATTCTGCTTACTATACCATTGAGCCTTGCCGTTAACCAAAAACATGTAAAAAAACTGAAACAGTACCATGTCCCCTCCCCTTCCACCCAAACGCCCAATCATGGGTAGAATTTGTCCATTCAAGGAAAATTAAACCAATTTTTCAAACTTGAATGGCGATTCCTTCGATGGAAGCACAGGTAATGTGCACATTGGTGATCAGGCTATGCCCCCATTTGCCGCCTTCTTCTGACCGTCTTCAGCTTTCAAATGGGGGTCACTGACCCCATTTAAAAAACAAATGCTCTGTAAGGCTACAAATGTACTGTTATTACTACTTTTAATTACACTTTTTTCTATTCAGGCCCTCCCCTATTCATATTCCAGCCCCTTACTCAAAGTACCTCATGGTTGCTGAGGTACTTTAGACCCTAGCAACCAGATTGCTTAAATTGCAAACTGGAGAGCTAATGAATAAAAAGTTAAATAACAACAAATAATAAAAAATGAAAACCAATTGTCTCCGAATATCACTCTCTACATTATACTAAAATTAAATTTAGAGGTGAACAACCCTTTAATGGTTTACCCACAGAAAAAACAAACATCATGAATATTTTCGGTACATACCTTTTGTTTTGAAGGCAAAGTTGCAGAGCTTGCACACATAAGGTCTCACATCTGTGTGGGTGCGGATGTGTTTCTTCAGCATGCTTGGCTTTTTGCAGCGAATGCCACATTCTTCACAAATGTACTTCCCCCGGCCTCTTCCTCTTACATATACATAGTCTTCATTTGATTTGAAACTGTTGATGAGAAATTCCAAGACTTGATTCAAATGTTACCATGATTCTTGCAACACCAGATTTTTTTTTCTCACAAGGTACTGATGACTGTTATAAACCATTAAAACAATATGCTTAAAAGCTAAACAAAGCATTATTTATTTTGAACGAAGATGCTCAAACTATTGTACAGGATAGAATTCACAATGAAATCTGTAATGGATTGCCCTGGCTTGCTGACGAATGGATTTTTAAAAAGTATTTTTTTAACCCCAGACCATCAATTAGCTCCAGTTAAGGGCAAGGTTTTACTGGTCCTGCATTAGCTGAAGAGCAACAAAACACATGGAGGAATAGGGTTTTTTTTTAACATCCTGTAGCATATCAGACATTGGCCCTCCAGCTTTCCACATCTAACTTCTTGTTCTTGTTATGTAACAGCAGTTGTGGGGGGGGCCCTGATCAGCTAAATGCTACCCTATATTCCGTTCTCCAAAAATGCTGGTTGCTTCTGTTTTTAGAAATGCAAAGCACAGAACAGATGGATACAAGGGAGCCCTGTAAATAACGCCTACCTTATAAGCCAAAAAAAATAAAAAAAGTTTGCACAAATAAGAATAAAATTAATTGCACTGGGAATTTTAATTGCGCATAGTGCACTATTAAGGCATAACTGAAGGTGTGGCATTCTTTTAGAGCAAAAATAACTTTTTCTGTAAGAATTTTTATTAAATACACTGTCCAAGTTATAAATTTGCTTCAGCTGGCAGAAAATGTCTCAATGTTTTCCAGGTTCATATAACCTATATTAAATTTATTCATGCAAAAACTCCATTAATGAGTTTTAATACATTCCCCTGTTAGTGTGTTGTCATATGTGTGTGCATGTTTGAGCACACCTAAATGCATTCGATAATTATAGTTGGCTTGGAAGTACTCATGAGAGTTCTAAGATGCATTTTTCTCCATTTGCATTTCATTGCGCTTGATTAGATGCAACATGCTGCATTTTCTTGTGCTTGTCATGTATTCAGAAGCCAATAGAATAGAGTGCAATTTATGAATTTTTTGCTCTCAGCATGCGTTGGAAACACGCATAACCGAATACCAGTAATAGCCCTTAAGTTCAATAACCACAATTAAAATCAGATCCAGAAATTGCCCACAATTACCAGCATTAATTGTAATTAGCATCCTCACTGATAAGCTGCTCTCAAAAATACTACATGCTGCAATGTAAATAAAAAACCTGGCATACCCTTTAATTGTTATTATTTAGTATCACCACCTGTCCAATTTTGAGTTGGACAGTCTGGTTTTTCAAGGGGCAGTCCAGTTCAAAACAAGTGCCCTGTTTTGAGGTATGCAAAAATGGGCAAATTGCATCTAATTACATGGCGCATGATATCACAGGCCAGGGGACAATGTCTATGGAATGTGTCACAAAATTATTAATCCCCCAAAATAAACAAGTAGCTATTCTGTTCTATTCTGTTCTAAAACAAATGAATATAGCAATAAAATAAATCAACATAAACCATTTTTTGTTTTGGCATCGCAAAAGTTACTGCTTGGTAAAAAAAATTACAATGCACCAAAGTGTTTTGTGGTACTCTTAAAGGAATTGTTCAGTGTAAAAATAAAAACTGGGTTAATAGATAGGCTGTGCAAAATAAAAAATGTTTCTAATATAGTTAGTTAGCCAAAAATGTAATGTATAAAGGCTGGAGTGATTTGATGTATAACATGTCAGTCTGAACACTACTTCCTGCTTTTCAGCTCTCTTGGTTTACACTGACTGGTTACCCTGGTTACCAGGCAGTAACCAATCAAGAGACTTGAGGGGGGGCCACAAGGGTCACTTCTGCTGCTTTTGAATCTGAGCTGAATGCTGAGGATCAATTACAAACTCACTGAACAGAAATGTACCATGTGGCCCGCCTTCAAGTCGCTGACTAACTTAGAGTTATAGAGCTGAAAAGCAGGAAGTTGGATTCTAGCTGTTTTATTAGACATCCAGTCACTCCAGCCTTTATACATTACATATTTGGCTAACTAACTATATTAGAAACATTTTTTATTTTGCACAGCCTATCTACCCAGTTTTTATTTTCACACTGAACTGTTAAAATAAGTGAACTATGATTTGGTCTTGGCTAAATGATGCAACCTTTTTCAAAGCAAATTTATATGATGCAATTTATATGATGCAATGTTATCTTACCCTCCTTCAAAGATTTTAATCCGCATTGGCTCTGTTTGTTTAGCAGAAATGTCTTTCTCTCCATGGGACTCTCCTTTTGTCCTTTCTTTGCTGTTTCCAGCAGCCTTCTTTTCCAATTTGCTGCTAACAAGTAAGGATGGTTCAGGTTTCATCTAAAAGTACAAATAACAAAGAATATGTTTATAATACACTCTGCAATATTCTATTGAAACTCAATCTCTGCATTATTTTGTGTTTTTCAGAACTGCACAGTGACTTTATGTGACACATTAAGAACAGGGTTTATTTAAGAAACAAGAAAAATGCCCAAACTACATACTCTTCACTCATGTGCCTTTTGTGTTGGACTCATTTATACTGGGCAAATCTACTTCTGGGCTGTATCCCATGGCAACTGATCAAATATTTTATATTCAGCTGCCTGAAAAAAACATAGATTACTGATTTGTTGCTATGGGTTGCTGCCCAGGTACAAGGTTACCTTGTCAATAATTATTGTAACTGACATACTGGAGCGTATACCAGCCAGTCAGAGATCAGCACAAATCACAGCAACAATTACCATCCCCAATATAAACGAAAGGCCAACACAAGTTTTTTTAAAGGCAACATGCAGAGATACAATTGCAAATGTGAAAACCCCTTCCTTACTTGTTTTTTCCTAAGTAAATGTCAAATTTTAAAAAATATAACAGTAGGTAAGTAGATATATTCAGGGCTACCACATTGATTTTAAGCAAGTCAACTAAAAATGCTTCTTCAATGCCTCTCACCCCTCTGATTAATTCATATGAATATATAAAAATCAGTTCAATTAACTCTTATGGATATGGATTCAGTTTATCTATTTCCTATCCTATCAGTTCTTTAATTTTATACAAATGCTTATGTTATTACCTGTGCAAATTGTTGCTTCCAAACATTTGATGATGTTAATTTGCCAGCTCCAAATCTATTCATAGCAGCAATGGTATATACTTCTACTGCATTCCTCTGCTTGGATCGAAGAAGAGCTAAAGAAGTCTTGGTATTAAGTCCTGTAGGGTTGGGATTGCAGGAGCTTATACACCATGAAGCATAAACAGATGACTTCAGTGTTGTCTGTTCCACATGGCTGGGTTTAGCATAATTTAGAAAGCACCAGCTGACAGTGGTAAGTGTACGTAAGCTTGGGAATTGAAGAATATTATGCAATTCTGAGCCATCTTTTAGAGGACCAATAGTGGCTCCATCTGCTATACTGAGACCCAAAATACTAACTGATTTCTTTTGACTCTTCAGTGGGTTTTCTTCAAAAAATTCACATGGTGTACCCTGTGGGCTCAGGCTCATATTTGATGCTGTTTCCTCATCATACAATTCATCAGGTGACATTCTGCCTTCGGGACTGTCACTTGACTTGGACTCAGCCACATCTAGTAATATGCTCTGTGGTGAGTCTGAGGATAAGAGTGGTGGTGATGATCCTATAGAAGGGAGATTATCCTTCTGCTCTGTTGTACGTCCTTGCCTTACCAACTGAGGTTTTGAGGTACGTGTCAGATCCTTTTTAATGTCTGAATTAGTTAGTTCTACTGCACTTAATTCTTTAACAATTTGTCCATACATCCTTTCCTCTTTCACTCGTTTTTGCTGTTTGGTTTCCATAAAAAGTTCCAAACTGCTGGCTGGAGAAAGCATGCGTTTGCCAGCTCCAAATGTAGCTACGCTATCTGAATTAGAAGCCAGACACAATGGAATTGCAGTGTCTAAATCAAATGCTGGCGGCACTTTCCATATGGGATGTTCTATACTTCCACAAGGGCCTAGCATCTGAGCAATGCTAAATCCCAAACCTTTCATGGATGCATTTGTTGCCAGTGTTCTTTGTGAAGTATTACCATCTACTTTGCAAATTACAATTGGTGGGTTGCTGGTCTGTGCATGAGTAATTTGAGAAATACTGGTATACATGACACTTCCATATGATGGCACATGTGTATGAATTCTGACTGGAACAACTGCTCCTGGCAAATTTTGCAGTGAACCAGTACTCTGAGAGACAGAAACTATCTGAAGGCTTTGATCAGTAGAGTCACTTGACCCACCACTGTGGTCTCTCTGCAATTTTGAAACTGTATTTTTAGATCGCTGTGCAGAGGTTTCTAAATATGCATGATAGCTTTTTTCCCCACCATGCATGTAACTGACAGATTTACTTCCAGTAAGATCTTGGGTAGGATCAAGATAATACGAGTGTATGTCCGACTGACTAGGCTGCTTAAAATAAGTCTTTTGTAATTGCTGTAAATGGTGCTCAAAATGCCTCTGCAAAGGATCTGCACATGTGGGCCACATGAAAGGATGATGAATGGGTAACTGAGCCATACAGACAGAAGTGTAAGGTAACTGAAATGCATTATGCACTGGTGGATATACAGTTTTATCGGGATGGATAAATGTATTCTGCTGTTCTTGTAAATGTCTTTTGGGAACATAAGGAGTTTTATGCAGTAAAGGATCATGGGTACCAACAGACTGTGAATAGTGTGATGAGGTACTAGTAGTAGGTTGTGCAGAAGTACCAATAGGAATATTTGCAGTATCCTCAGACAGAACACTTATAGAACCTGATAAAGAAGAAGAGGAATTATGCCATAGAATCTGTGAAGACCTTCGACATGTATGGGCCTGCTCTGAGGGTTCTTGATTTCCAGCTGTTTCTTGCTCAGTCTGGGTATTTTCCGGGAAGCCACTAAAAGAAGCCTGTCGCACAAGAAAACATTTTTTTCTCTCACGGTTTGGAGACAAGGTAGTAGTGGTGGCCCCAGAAGCTGAAGCATGAGTTAGGTTTCCATAGTCAAAAGACTTGCTTCGAATTTCAGGAATTTCAGTTAGGCTGGGACATGGTATCTGTTCTGATGATGAGCGCCTCATTTCTTTGTGATGGGGTTGGCCGGGTACAGAAAGGGAATAGGAGCCAGGAGGAACAGTTAAAAATTCTGTTTGCTTTGTTATTTCATCTTGCTTAGTAAATGTTGCAACTTTCAGTATCTCTTCTCTATCAAATGACATTGAAAAGCTTGAACTGTGGGATAAATTACTTTCTTGACTTGGGCTACGAGAGAGACTTGTACCTGTGGAATCAAAGCTGGATTCTCCAGATGAGTTATCCATATCAGCAAGCCGAAGACGTTTCTTTTTAGGGGGCAGTTTCTCGGCAGGTAGTTGAGAAAGCGTTTCACTTCTTTGGGGCCACTGGAATTCTTCAGGTGTTTTTTCTGGTTCTTTAACTGGAATTTCTGGTTCCTTTTCTGGTTTGTCTGGCTCCTCTGTTACACGAATCTCAGGTACTGTAATGTTGTGCTGGCGGACTAATCTAGGAGGCATATGATATGCTGTTTGTTGTGATTGCTGAGATGGAGATGGTCTTGCTGAAGCATCAGAGATATCCCCAGATTGAGTCCATTCTGGACTTATTGAAGACATTGTATTTCCACTGTCACATGCTTCGGAAGGTGAGGAAGGCTTATCTTGCTGACAGGCTAGAAGCTCTGTAGATTCTGACCTTTCAAAGGAATTAGGCCTGCTTAAGGAGTTTGTATGTTGAATTACAGAAATGACATTGCCCGGGGGCTTTTTACTCACTACTTCTGCATTTTTGTCTCGATCTGTAACTGAAGAAGATTCGTCTAATAATGAAATGGGACTACCTGGCTGATGATGAAATCTAGCAGCAATATCAAAGAGTTCTTGTGACCCACTGTAAGGATATTCTTGCCCTGAAACAACAAGTCCGGCTCTTGCAATCTCCTGAAGTTTTATATCGAGGTCTGAGAGCATTGGGCTGCCAAGTGAACTACCCATAGGTATATCTTCCTCATCACCCACGCTCTTTTCTTTTCTGCGCTTTCTGTTTTCAACTGTTATACCAAATCTAGAAAGTGGAGGTGTTGTACCATCAATGAAGAATTCACCAGATTTAATTCCACTTATAAATTGTGGATCACGGTATCCCTGTTTGTAAGCCTCAAAGTCTTCCCATCTTTTATGCTGCACTGCTGAAATATTTAAATCATACATGCTTCTCTCTCCTGGAGTAATTTTCTTTTCTTGAGGTGACAAGGTTTTTTCGTGTGCTGTTTTCCTGTGGTATGAAAAAACTGCATTTTTGGGCGCCCTGGCATATGGATCAAATTCAGAATGACCCTCTACAGCTAACTCAAATGCCCCCTGCCGTCTTAAAAATCGCTGATGAGGATTGCCTCCAGTTCCAGGGTAAAATACATCATCAGAACCTGTAATGCGTTCATCAAATGAATGACTTCCTCTTTTATTAGGAGGAATGCTTAAATTTGTTCCAGAACAAGTTGGCATTGAGTTACTCCTTGTAAGTGTTGATGTATCACTAGGAGCTAAAAGGCTGGATGGTTGGCTCTGTATTTCTGAGTATAATTTGTTTTCACTTTCAGCAGTGTCTGCAATTAATTGGTTCTTGGAAGTGTGAAATCCAGTAAATCTGCTAGATTTTAGACTTCGGAACTTGCTAGGATCTGACACATTTTGTCTTTTTGTAATGAGTTGAGAAATGTTTTCTTGAGTTATACTAGGATTTACAATTGATAAGTTGGCTTCTTGACTTGTTATAGAAGATCTTGGCCTGCAGAATTTGCCAAACATTATTTCCTCATACGATGTTGCATTAGTGTTTGGAGGACTTATTGGCTGTTCTGCACTTTCTGATCGTGAAAAGTAACCTGAATCAGTGCTCCCCTTACTATGTGGGCTTAAAAGATTTGAAGATTTCTCAGCATTTTGCCCTTTATTTTCAGTCAATTTGAGTGCAAGTTTTTGCCTTACTGTGTGGGATTCATCAGCTTTAATAGTTGCATGGCTGTGCAATATATCAGATGGTATAAAGGAAGAGCTTTCACAGGATACCTGACTGCCAGGTTTGGGGATTATTAGTATTGGCACTTTTATGGGGCCTCCTGATTCTTCAGAAGATGTATGGAAACCAGAGTCCAAGATCTCTCCACTTCTGGAAGCCAAATCAAGTTGAATTGGGCTGCTTTTTTCCAGGCCCAAAGGTAAGTCATCGTCTGTGTCAGTGCTCTGTTCTCCATCAGAATGTATTTCTGTTTCCACATCAATGCAAGAAGCATCTAAATCTAACCTGGATACAGAAGAGTCTGTGAAGGGAACTAAGCCAGCTTTGATTGCATGGGCATGTGACTTCCTATGTTTGTACAAATTGCTTTTTGTCTTGAAAGAGAAGCCACAGGGTACACATGGATATGGGCGCTCACCAGTATGAGACCTTATATGTTTTTTCAACACACTAGGTTTGGCACAAGCTCGAGTACAATATGGACATATATATTTTCCTGGTTTCTTAGGTTTTTGATCCTTTTTATGAGAATCTTCTGATGACTCAAGAGATTTTTGTGAATATTGACTATAAGCAGAAGAAAGTCCTGAATTTTTTTTCCTGGAGAATGATGCACTTTGCCCTCCATGCATTTGGTAAAACAAATCCTCTGAAGGAACAGGCTGTAAATGACTATGAAACTGGTAGGCTGGTACTTCTAAACTCTTTGCACTGTGCACTAATCTTTGTTGGTGAAGCGTATGCTGAGGAAAAGAATGTGAATGGCGAGGTGTATAGGATCCATGGCGCTTCTGAGCATATTGCTTTTCTGGGATATGTGCAGTATCAATTTGTGAAGTAACTTTCAGAGAACTAAAATGCTGAGCTGATGTTGGGTTTCCAATATGTTCTGGATGAATTTGTGGTTGTAGCTCTCTTTCTTGACTGCTATAAGTGTTCCTTGCGACAAGAGGTAAGCTATCTTGTGTCCACCGACTTCGTATTTTGTCAGAATCTCTGGACCTTGAGGTAGCCTCTTGTCCTAAAATGCTGTCTCCAGATTCCATGGTGATACAAAAAAAAGCACTAGCTTCTAACAATGTTATAAAGACACATGGAGTTTTACCAGCTCTTCTTTTTAAAATGGTGCTTTATCCATGTTTCTTTCAAAACTTTATATAAAGAACATGAATGGTCAGACTTCACAGGTATTTGTTTGGGTGTGATGTGCTTGCCGATATCTTCTGGAAAAGAACTGTTGTTCTTGTTTCACTAAAGTGAAGGTATTATCAGCAATGTCAGGCAACCTAATAAGACATTGAAAAAAAGATCTATTAGTTCATGACTATAATGTTCATTCTACAGCATTGAAATCAGCAATTAACTTTTATTGCTAACATCTTACAACCGTTCGCCCATTATTTCTTTATTTCTGCATAACTCTTATTACAAGAATGCTCTTTTAGTGATCAAATTTGCTTGCAAGGGAGACATAGGGTACTTTATTCCTTTTGAATGTTGGAGAAACAAGAACATTTTTAACATTTTAAAGAAATAATAACAGCAAAAAAGTAAAGGGATTGTATATATTTAAATATAATCGACTGCAACCATATACTGCCAATACTGGTAACATTTTCTTCAAGATTACTCAAACTCATTATACAAATAAGATGTTCTGTAGACATTGGTATATTCTGCAGAACTTAAAAGAACAGTAACATCAAAAAATGAAGGTGTTTTAAAGTAATGAAAATATAATTTAATGTTGCCCTGCACTGGTAAAACTTCAGAAACTCTGCTATAGTTCATATAAACAAGCTGCTGTGTAGCAATGATGGAAATTGAAAAAAGGCTATATGGCACAGGTTAAAGGAGAAATCAACCTGTGGGGAAAAAAACCCTACCCCCCACCCCAGGTAGACCTCCCTCCCTCCTCCACCCAGGCTAACTACCCACCTGGGGGAAATGCCCCATACTCCATACTTACCCCTCGGCGCAGATTCTTCCAGTGAAGTTCCACGCGTCCATCTTCTGCGTCCTCTGTAAGCTGACTGCCAGATCAGTATTTCTGTGAATGCGCAGTTGGAGCAGTTTGCGCAACATTGCATGCGCGGAATTACATGCAAATTGACGATCACCCAGTCAGCTTACCGAGGATGCAGAAGATAGACGCGTGGAACTTCTGCGCCGAGGGGTAAGTATGGAGTATGAGGCATTTCCCTGGGGGGGGTAGTTAACCTTTAAATAGTGGATAACAGATAACACCATTATGTTCTACAGAGCTTATCTGCAATCTGCTGTGTAACCTGAGCCTTTTTCCTTTGAATGGCTGCTCCCATGGCTACAAAGCAGCTTATTTATATTAACAATTGTAGTGTTTCTGAAGCAAACACAGTAGTTTTACCAGTGCAGGGCAACAATGCATTATATTTTTATTACTTTCATTTTTTGATGTTACTTTGCCTTTAAGAAGAACTATAAATGTATAGAATAAGAACCAGTTTCATTTAAAGATACCAACTTTAAAGGAGAACAAAAGGTATATTCACGGGTCGGTGCCAAAATGCTTGGCACCCCATGTCATTATATTTGCTTATTTGACACCCTGGGCAAGTGCTGTTGTTCGCTAAAAAATGCACCGGACTGGAATATTTCTGTACAAGTCCACTGTTGCCATTTGGCTTTCAACTTTTTTTTAGTTCAGGACAGACGCATGCAGACAAAAAACCCCCAGCTTTTTCAATATACTGTGGATGCATCTGCCCAGACCCACTGAAAAGAAGATATGAGGACAAGAAGAAGAGTTCCTACAGTTGAAGTCAAATTAGCTTCTATAGAAATACCCCTGGCTGGTGCAGTTTTCTGCTAGTAGAACACTGGCCTGGGGTATCAAGCAATTATATTCTGGTGAGTGCCTAACATTTTGGCACCCACCAGTGATTATATCTTTAGTTCTCCTTTAAATGTTAAAAGAGAAATCACTTTATGATATTACTGGTTCTTAAAGGAGAAGGAAAGCTACTGAGTCAGTTTATTGCCAATAGATTAGCCACAATATTGCAAGCTATAAGACTATATTTATTCTGCAGAATTCTTTACAATACCGGAGTAAACAGCTCTAAAACCTCTCTCTGTTTGTTTAGGATAGCAGCTGTCATATTAGCTAGATGTGAAATCACTTCCTGCCCGAGTCTCTCCCTGCTCACTCATAGATCTGGGTTCAGATTACAGCAGGGAGGGGAGGAGGGAGGGAGAGGGAGAGAAGAGCAAACTGAGCATGCTCAAGCCCTAGCCCTTTATGCTGAAAACAGGAAGTCTGATACAGAAGCCCATGTATACACAATAGAAGGAAAGAAATGTTGTTTCTTTTGACAGAAGACTCAGGGTAACATTACTTTGAGGATTTACTGGTGTATTGATAAAGACATTTCTGATAAAGCATACTTAATTTTAGCCTTTCCTTCTGCTTTAAAGACAACATATTGCATAAGTATGTATAAATATACCTAATTTTATTTTAAGGCAATGATGAACAATATATGGTGCCTGATTTCACTCTTGGCTAAAAATGGCCTCTCTTTTGGGCACTCCATAGATCCTCTCCATTCTCTCATCTCAACCATGTGGTTCAAATGATTGGTAGGCTTGTGAGGTGGGTAGCCAATCACATCTCTGCATTCACTAATATTAAAGCAGAACTAAAGCCACACAAGTAGGGTAGCACTGCTATTCAACCTGAGCTTATTGGTCTACTCACAATATACTGTATATAGAGAATATAAATGTCACAATAAGAGGTTGTTTAGAAAATAATTCAAATTTGCATTATACAAATGTACCAATCATCAATTAGATCTGAACAGTTACCTACAAGTTAAGGGAAAAATGGCAAAGATCAGATTGGTTGCTATGGCATATTTATATCCAGTGTTAGTAAACATGCCCTGTACTTGCTGATTGGTTTCTATCCTACAGTGCAAATTGCTGAGCGCTGCCAACTCCCCTCCAGGGAAACTAACCAGAAGAAAGTGGAACAGATGGGTGGGACTAGTAAGGTTTTAGTGGAAATTCTGATTTATTTAATAGCTCATTTCTTCTATATTTAGGAGTATAATGCAATGGCAAAGACTCTTTACATAAAATGCCCAATTTGATGAATGAATAACAAATGTGCAAACAGAAAAGTAACTAATTCAATAAAATCATATACAGGTACAAAATCTAATATTTAGAATGTTTTGGACAAAGACTTTTCTGGATAAGGGATCATTCTGTGATTTAGATTAACATTATTACCATATCTTAAGTCAATATTATATCAAGAATATCAAGAATCATCAAGAATATCATTCAAATATTACATAAACCCAATAGGATTGGTTCTTCTACCAATATGGATTTATGTAGCTTAATTATTAGGGACGGGCAAATTTGACCTGTTTTGTTTCGGCAAAAATTTGCAGCAGGCCAAATGTCGCAGACGCCCATTAAAGTCTATGGGCGTCAATTTTTTTTTGTCACACGTCTTGTTTTTTTAACGCACACCGCCATACAAGTCTATGGGCGTCATTTCCACGGCGAAACAAGGCGAAAAAATTTGCCCATCCCTATTAATTATCAAGTAGAAGATACTGATTTATTATTATGGAGAAAAACTAGAATTATTTGCTTAAGGTTTATTTGATCAGATTTTCCAAAAGAAAACTGATCAGACCCCCCACAATTAATACTGTTAAACAGCACCATAAAACAGGAAAGACAGAAGTAGGAAAAGAGAAGATGGAAAGTGAATAAAATGTATCAATTTCTAGGTATACATATATAAATCAGATGTGAAAAAGTTACATCATAGCAGTGACAGGATAATTCATATTCCACAAGAAATAATGCAGAATTGGCCCTTGCTGTACAGCCTAGTACAAGAAACCCCATTAATACAATGCTTATGTGTATATGCTTTTTTACCTGTGTCCCTTAGAAATCCCACATGCATGGCTGTGATGTTGTTTTCTGTAGAATGAAACAAAGCACGTTAAGCAGATTTGTTTCTTTCAACAGGCAAGAAGACCGTAATGCAAAAAAGGGAAGGGGTACTATAGAAAACATTAGAATTCACATACGTACAATTTTGGGCAAAACTTATGTTTGCATAATGAAAATTTACACAGCTGCTAAGAATAACACATGCAGGAAATGAATAGTGAAAGTTAGTTATTTGTTCCTTGCAAGGTACTCTGCATAGCTGTACCATCCAAGCTGCAAATTAATGTTAACTTTGTATACTGCCATTGTTGAAACTTTTTCAAAAGCACTCAGCATTTAAACAGGTCAAGGAAAAACTCATTCTGCAAAAGTCCTACACCTGATTGTAATTAAAAACTGTGGTCAATAAATCAGCTATAGCCAACAAAATCATTAAATTATACATATACAGCATTTTTATCATTCAAATGTGGCTAATATATAATCTGGCATTCATACTGATTTAAAAATGCTACTACAGTATACCACTACCCTTAGGCCTCCTGCACACCTGTGTTTTATCGTAATTCTGATCTCAGTCAGTGGGATGCAATATGGATCTGACTGCCTCAGACTGCAGCTGAATCTAACCATGTACCGTGGCAAGCGCAACATTAGACCACAATTGCAATCCACTGTGACTGTAGTCAATATGATACAACAGCTTGTGCCAAAATGCCTAAGTGCAGGCCTGGAAATGTATCCTTGTCTTAAAATATACACTAAAGAAGGTAACGTTACAGGACCCTCTCTGTAGTAGTACAGATGGTTTAGATCAAACAAATTGTCTGTTGCAGATACAGATTATAGTGATCAAATGTTAAGGAAAGTTACTGTAAACAAGGCCCCAGGGCCTGATTTTATACAACCTCCACTACTGAAAGAGCTTAGTTCAGTTTTATAAGGCCACTTTTATGCAGAATGGTTTGGAGCAAAGCTGCAGTACATCCAGTCTCAAAAGGTAAAAACAGAAACAGAAAAATCCAGAGAAGAGCAACCAAGCTGGTTGTTATTATAAAGGTTGGCCAAATTGGTTTTGCTTGAAAGTTAAGAAAAGCATTTATGGTGGGATATGATAACTATATAAATATATCATAGAACTATACACTAAACTTTCTGATGGTTTGTTCACTAGTAGATCCTTCCAGAGGAAAATTTGAAAATATTTCCCTGAATCATGTGTAATGGTAGATTGGTGAGAACTAAACTCATTCAAATTTGTTTGAAAATGCACATTTGTTTTAATGCAAGGAGAAGATGTTTTTGTGAACTTTTTGTCATGGAAAAGGCAATGTCCCATGTGTGACAAAGCGCCCCATCCCACTGGCCTAAAACCAAGGACAAAGGTAAAGAAGGCATTATAAAGGGGTAGTTCACCTTTAAGTAAATAGTTAAATTTTTTGTCAACTGTATTTTTATTTCAATTTGCACAAAAAAACAAACAAATGGAACACGGCCATGAATATGGAACATAAATGGTTCTGTATTATGCATACATGGTAGTGATGTGCGGGTCAAATTTTTTCTGACCACCCGACAAGACCCGCACCTGCCCAAGCCCGTTTCCTCCCCTCTATTTAAAGGCCTGCACCTCCCGCTGATGACATTAAAAAAAAAGGCATGGGGCAAGCACGCGTCTAAGAAAACAGAAGCAGAAAGCCGACAATCTAAGGTCACGGGCGGGGAGAGCAATCAGAAGGGCTCAAACCTGAACCTACCCGCAAATGGAGTGCTGAGGTCGGCCCGAACCCATCCGACTTGCGGGTAAACCTACGGGCCTCTCGGGTATTGGCTTTTTTTTATCTACTGCAATGTGTGTTTCTCTCAGATTAGTGCTACATGTGTCCTGTATGCAAATGCACACAGAGAAACAGCTGATGTGCTAGTATTCACTCATGTCATATCTCTGCACTGACAAGCACTGCATATGTGCAGACAGAGTAAATTTCTGTATTAAAACACCAAAATATTCATAGAAGTATTACTTGCAATTCTTTTACCAACATGCCCCTTCCCAGAAAATGTTCTGTTGATGGTCATGTAGCCAGGTGGCCATAAACAAGCTGACCCATATACCCACTTTTATATTGTTCTATTTTTTTTTGGTTGCCTACCTCAACAAACTGAACAGCAGGAAGTGACGCTGTGGCTCTTTTTCACTACCTTTTGACTGACCAACATAAATTTTCTGTCAGGATAGATTGTACCCAGTCCACCAGGAAACGAACATACAGTCCAACCAAATGTGGGAATGTATGACCAGCTTTACAAGGAAAATTATTGAATTAGATAGACTGAACAACCTAATTTAATTATATTATAATTGCAGACACATTTTGTCTATATTTTTACTGGCTCTGTTTTTAGAAGTGAAGTATGAACATTTACTGGTGATTTCAATGTTGTCCAGGATCATGTACATTAAAATGATGCTCTTGGGTTACTTAACTTCCTTATTTAAATGTGGAAAATATAACTTCAAAAACAACTTCAACTAGAAAAAGAGGTTTTCCTTATTACTAATCCAAGTAGGTCTAATAATCAGCTGTTCTTATAAAATGCTTTTATGTGAAGATATCCATTGGCTTCGTTTTTATAAAACCACCCAAAATTAATGAGCTACATCTACAACGCAATGATTATGTCTTCAAGTGGTGTTAAAACGTATTTCTAACTCTTGTAGTACGTATGGAAGCTATTATAAAAGGGATATGTGACCTGGGATCAATTAGAAAAAGAGGAAATTCTTTATTTACTTAGAAGAACCTCATGTTTGATAAAAAGTTGTTGGAAGACACGTCAAGTTCTGAAGGAATGTCATAAGGACTGTTAAATTTACTAAGAATCGAATATAACTGTTGAAATCACTAAGCACCATTTATAAGGATATAATTTACAGGACATTCAGCATTGGATTGTGGGTCCTGGGCCCACCAGGTGGGCAGGTCAAGAGCACCCACACCACCCCTTGGCCCCTACCTCAGGGTGCAACCACACTCCGACGCAGCGCCGATCCTGGGGCTGCTGCCGCCTGAGGCAGCAACTCAGATGCCGCCCTCTCCTCTCCCGCTCCGCTCTTAAAAATTAGCGTCGGAGAGGGTGTAAGGGGGCTGTATCGCTAGTGCATTATGCGCAATGGCGCTCTCTGCACTAGCGGAGCTGAATTTCCGGCTAAACCTGGAAGCCCAGCTCTTAAAGTTACAAGAGGCGGCTTTTTGCCGCCCCTTGTAACCGGCCGCTCGCTGCCGTCTGAGGCAAGGGTCTCACCTTGCCTCATGGCAGAAGCGGCCCTGCTCCGATGACCCCACACCACAGGCGCAACCACCCTCCAATGACCCCCATGTCACAGACACAACCCCCTCCAACAGCCCACAACCCCAGACACAACCCCCTCCAATGACCCCCGCCATGGTACCTTTTTTCCTGCAAGACGCGAAACGGTTGGGGCAAGGAGGGGAGGTCAGGGAGAAGCACAGGGAATGGGTCTGGGCTGGCAGGGCCAACAAACGGTAGGGGCCCACTGGGTTTTTTCCCAGTGTCCCGCCAGCACCTTCCCTATAAATTTCAAAGCCCACTATAGTCATTTTTGAATTCCCCTCTATTTGTGCCCTCCCCTCCCTCTTTCCCACAAGTGTGATTTTTCAAGCTGAACCCCTAAACAACTGACAAGCCTGCCTCCTCAACCTTTCTAATTCTCAGTACCAACTCCTAGTATTCAGATACACGAACAACATTGTACCTCGATCTCTCATTTCTTCTTACTAAGTATCCTCTCATTGCTGCTGACATTTCTACAGTCTTCTTTCTATAAACAATCTTGATCCCATAAAACAATAAGGGGCAGATTTACATATGGTCGAATATCGAGGGTTAATTAACCCTCAATATTCGACTGCCGAAGGTAAAGGATTTACCATAATTCGTTCGATCGAACGAAAAATCGAACGATTAATTCCTTCCAATCATTTGATTCAAAGGATTTTAATCCATCGATCGAACGATTTTTCTTCGACCAAAAAAAGCTTGCAAAGCCTATGGAGACCTTCCCCATAGGCTTACATTGACGTTCGGTAGGTTTTAGATGGCGAAGTAGGGGGTTGAAGTTTTTTTTAAAGAGACAGTACTTCGACTATCGAATGGTCGAATAGTCAAACGATTTTTAGTTCGATTCGAAGTCGTAGTCGAAGGTCGAAGTAGCCAATTCGTTTGTCGAAGTTGCCAAAAAAAAACATTCGAAATTCAAAGTTTTTTTTATTCTATTCCTTCACTCGAGCAAAGTAAATGTGTCCCTTAATGTCAACTGCATACACAGAGACAAAACTGTTAAAAGCATAGAGGAGATTTTGGACTTTGGTCCAAAAGCAAATACATTTCTAAATACTGCATCTGTTACAAAGATGACAGCTATATCTCATTGCTGTTGGGGTATATGTGACAGTTACACTTATAGCAACCCTTTTAAAAGGAGAAGGAAAGCTACTGATGCAGTTTATTGCCAATAGATTAGGCACAATAGTGCAAGCTAGAATGCTATTTTTATTCTGTAGAGTGCTTTACCATACTACATACATATAGTAAACAGCTCTAAAAGCTTTGCCTGTTTGTCTGAGATAGCAGCTACCGTTTTAGCTTGGTGTGACATAACCTCCTGCCTGAATCTCTCAGCTCGCTCATAGCTCTGGCCTCAGATTACACTGGGGTGGGGGGGAGCAGTCTCGGACTGGGGGGGTCAGGGGGCTGACACAACAGGGTCCTGCAGCCGCACCCCGTTCCCTGGAAGCAGGGCTCCCGCCGCTGCTCCCCAGTGGCAGGGTCCCTGATTGCTACAATCTCCGGGCTGGGAGAGGTCAGGAGCGCCGGCCATGTCTACCAGATCTGGGCCCAGGGTCGGACTGCGGGGTGGGGGGGAAGGTCAGGGCCCGTCCTGGCCCCCCAAGTAGCAGGGTCCCCGCTGCTACCCTCTCCCAGTGGCAGGGCCCTGCTGCCCCAGTCGTCGGGATCCCTCTGTCCCCCCCCCGCACGCGCATGCGCGTTCCAGCTTCGCTCGCATATCGCACCTTGCTTACACGATCGGGCGGGGGGAGGGAGGTCAGGAGTGCCGGCTATGTCTAGCCATGCTGTCTGGGCTGCTGGGGCCGTGAAGGCTGGGGCCCATCAGGTTTTTTCTCTGTATCCCGCTGGCTCAGTCTGATGCTGGGGAGAAGGGAGAGGAGCAAACTGAGCATGCTCAAGCCTTTGCCCTGAAGGTTTAAAAGGAGAAAGTCTGATAAAGAAGTCCATGTGTACACAATATAAGGAAATAAATGCAGTGTTTCTTTTGACAGAGGACTCAGAGCAGCATTACTTTTGAGGGTTTACTGGTGTATTTATATAGATATTTCTGCTAAAGCTTTCTTAGTTTTAACCTTTCCTTCTCTTTGTTTTATCACCAACCCATAACAGTGCCTGTTCTATCACTTTAACTTATGCACAGTGTATTCTGAAATCAGAACAAGCTGGTTATATAAATATATAATTTAAAAGGTGATGCTTAAAAAAATATATGGATATTGTGCTGTATACATCTATTTTATTTAACTAGTCTCATTCCCTGTTTACCAACTTCTGAGTTTTTCATTATTGTCCATGTTAATTAAACTTCTACTTGAATCTTTTTTAAAGTTTCAAGAAAAAAATGCATATTCTGCTGTGTAAATTAACTACAAGATTTTACAACTCTAAAACACTTCTGAACACCTTTTTTAGCGTGTAATTAACAGCTTTAAAGAATTTACAGAATTTACCTGCTGCATACTTAAAGGGATACTGTCATGGGGAAAAAAAATTTTTTCAAAATGAATCAGTTAATAGTGCTGCTCTAGCAGAATTCTGCACTGAAATACATTTCTCAAAAGAGCAAACAGATTTTTTTATATTCAATTTTGAAATCTGACATGGGGCTAGACATTTTGTCAATTTCCCAGCTGCCCCTGGTCATGTAACTTGTGCCTGCACTTTAGGAGAGAAATGCTTTTTGGCAGGCTACTGTTTTTCCTTCTCAATGTAACTGAATGTGTCTCAGTGGGACATGGGTTTTTACTATTGAGTGCTGTTCTTAGATCTACCAGGCAGCTGTTATCTTGTGTTAAGGTGGCCATACACGGGCCGATAAAAGCTGCCTACAGAACGTGTCGGCAGCTTATTGGGCCGTGTATGGGGCCCCCCGAGGGGCTTCACCGATCGAGATCTGGCCGAAAGTTGGCCAGATCTCGATCGGATGGGACAAAAAATCCCGTCGGATCGCCCGTTAGGCATCGTTAGGATCCGATCGTTGGGCCCTAGGGCCCACGATCGGATCAGCCCGATATTGCCCACCTCAAGGTGGGCATATCGGAGGGAGATCCACTCGTTTGGCGACATTGCCAAACGAGCGGATCTCTCCATGTATGGCCACCTTTCAGGAGCTGCTATCTGGTTACCGTCCCAATGTTCTTTTGTTTGGCTGCTGGGGGGAAAAAGGGAGGGGGGTGATATCACTCCAACTTGCAGTACAGCAGTAAAGAGTGATTGAAGTTTATCAGAGCACAAGTCACATGACTTGGGGCAGCTGGGAAATTGACACTATGTCTAGTCCCATGTCAGATTTCAAAATTGAATATAAAAAAATCTGTTTGCTCTTTTGAGAAATGGATTTCAGTGCAGAATTCTGCTGGAGCAGCACTATTAACTGATTCATTTTGAAAAAATTTTTTTCCCATGACAGTATCCCTTTAATATTCAGCTGAAAAACGAATTGTATATACTGGCACAATATAAACAAACACTCTCCTATTAAAAAAAATACTAACTGCAAACATATATATTGTTTCCCCCATCAGGCCAACACAGCTTGCACTGTTTCAGGTGATATGTGCTCTTTTTTTTGTGTATTAAGGCTTGAATTTACAAATGCAATGTGCAAAGTGCATGCATTTAAAGGCTTTAAAGAAAGGTTCTTGCATTAAACCACCCTTTTGTGACAAAAGGCAATATGTCCAGGTGCAAAAACCCACAGCACAACAAGACAGTTATCAGTAAATACAACCTGGTGATTGCTGTGGGTTATTGCTTCTGAGTAGGGGTGGGCGAATTTGACCTGTTTCGTTTTGACAAAAATTTGCCACCGGCGAAATGTCGCTGACGCCCATTAAAGTCTATGGGCGTCAAAATGTTTTTGACGTGCATCGTTTTTTGTTTTTTTTTGGATGTGCACCGCCAGACAAGTCTATCGCATCATTTCAGTGGCGAAACAAGGCAAAAAACTTCGCCCATCCCATTAACATAACCACATTAACAAGGGCAAATGGATGCAAGAAACCATGGAATTAACTCCTAGTATCAGAGTTCCAGTAGCATCTACAGTTAAGTACATAAATCTTTGGAAAGAGACAACTTTTTTCTAATTTGGGTTCTGTACATTACCACAATTAATTTTAAATTAAACAACTCAGATGCATTTGAACTGCAGACTTTCGGCTTTAATTCAGTGGGTTGAACAAAAAGATTACATAAAAATGTGAGAAACTAAAGCCTTTTTTTAACACAAACATTTCATTTTAGGGGCTCAAAAGTAATTAGACAAATTAAAAAACTGAAAATAAAATGTTAATTTCTTATACTTTTGTAGCGCTATAGTAAATTGTGTGTTATTTACACCACTATTGAGCTCCACTCCCAATAAATGTGCACCGGATGAGACCTGTAATCTTAGGGAGTGAGCCCTCGCAACGGTGTGGAGGCAGGGTGTAGCGCAACTGTAACTGGATTCAGGGTTTAATAATTGGGCGCCAGTGGTTCTTATAACTTAAACATGAACTGATTTATTGAACATACACTATCCTCAGTGGAGTATACAATAGAGCATGACGGAATTTGGTATCACATTGAATAAGCAATACTCACAGCACCTTTTGGTCAATATTAGTCCCCACAGGCCAGAGGACATGCTCAGCAGCAATAAAGGAACAACCAGCTTTCAGCCTTTCCCTAAGTGGGAATCTATCTACCCTGTTCCTATACACTTAGTCCCTACTTCTGGGCTATTAGTACCCGGGATCCCAATCCCTCTGACTCTCCTCGTCGGAGCCTGGAGCTGCTCAGCTAAATAACCTGTCTGTCTGTCACTCCTAGAGTGACCTATAATGGTGAGTATCCTATTCTTACTAGACCTGACCTGTCTAGGTTCCACAGAGCTCTGCCTTGCCTGTTCAGGTCAGAGCTAACACAAAATGGACGACTGAAAGCATGGCTTCAGAGCCTCTTATATCCCAGCACAGTGCCATCTGCTGGTCACTGTTAAAAGTAGCAGGGGCCTAGCTTAGAGCAGAAAAGAGCAAACAGTACCCCTCCCAACTGTATTTTAGGACCCATTTAGGTGTCCATAACATTGAGGGATTGCCTGCACAAAATACTAGGGGTGGCTATTTTACACATTCCTACATTTTGTTTAAAACACTTTGCTGGCAATGACATGGCAGTGCCACTGGCAGCCATGCACGCCCAAGCCATCACACTGCCTTCGCCATGTTTTATAGAGATTTGGTACGGATCTTGAGCTGTTCCACGCCTTCTCCATACTTTTTTCTTGCCATCATTCTGGTAGAGGTTGATCTTGGTTTCATCTGTCCAAAGAATGTTTTTCCAGAACTGTGCTGGCTATTTTAGATGTTTTTTTAGAAAAGTCCAATCTAGCCTTTCTATTCTTATAGAATGATATTATTATGAGTGGCTTGCACCTTGCAGTGCACCCTCTGTATTTACTTTCATGCAGTCTTCTCTTTATGATAGACTTGGCTATCGATACGCCTACTTCTTGAGGGTGTTTAGCTGTTGTGTAGGGGTTTCTCTTCACCATGGAAATGATTTTATGATCATCCACCACTGTTGTCTTCCGTGGACGCACAGGTCTTTTTGCGTTGCTCAGTTCACCAGTGCTTTCCTCTTTCTCAGGATGTACCAAAGTGTAGATTTTGGCACTCCTAATATTGTAGCAATTTTTCAAATGTGTTTTTTCTGTTTTTGCAGCTTAAGGATGGCTTGTTTCACCTGCATGGAGAGCTCCTTTGACCTTTGTTGTTAGTTCCTCACATTTTTATGCAAACTTTTTTTTTTTGCAGCTCAACTGCATCTGAGTTGCTTCATTTAAAATGCATTGTGTTTTTTTTTAATGGTTTCGCTGTGTGACCCTATGTTGTCATTTATTATTGTAATGGAGATTTCGATATGGCTTGTATCTACAGCACTGTATTTTCCTTCCTTCCATGTCATACTCCCCCCTCTGTTTTACCCCCCTTTTTATGTTTTCTTTTTGTGTATAAAACTCTCAATAAACAGTTATTTAAAAAAAAAAAAAAAATTCATTGTGGTAATGTACAGAACCAAAATTAGAAAAAAGTTGTCTCTGTCCAAAGATTTATGGGCCTAACAAATTACTTGCATCAAGTGAACTGGATGACAAAGGCAGTTTTGATGCCACATGTCACTGAGGCGTGAAACACTAATTTGTATCATTGGTGAGTCACATGCAAGTTGTGATACATGCTGTCTAGTAGGAACCCAGGAATTCTGGGTGGGAAAACGTGTGTTTGTAAATGAGCGTTTTATCCAAACAGAAATTTCACTTCACTGTTCATACATCTGAAATATTTGCTTATACATCTGTTTGCCAGTGAAGATTATAACAGTGTTTTACATCCGTTCACTGATAATACAATGTAAGAAGTATAAGCAGCTTTATAATTATAAAAATACCTTTTATAAATATCATCTTTAATAATATAATTTAATATAAATCTGACAAGTATTGTTCTGATAGACATTCCATGGTACATAATCACACACATTAAGTACAAACACGACCAAGAGGAATGGAAACGTTTTTCCCAAAACGCAAGGCAAGTTCCAAGCTCAGACAGACTTATTTCCATAAGATAGTTAGAAGGCAGTACAAGTAGCCAAATTAATCTCTTTGAACACCTACTTCTTTGGCTGATATTACTGGAACAACTTTGGCTTTTGTCTTTCTGAGCACATACTGTAGTCTGAAATTGTGTGGGAGGCTAAAATGCAAAAAAAAACCAGAAACCCCAGTTATTCTAGCTCTGTTCAATTTCTCAAGCAAGAAGAAACTACTTTGTATCTGCTTGTTCTTATAAGGATCATTTCACCTTATAGGAGAATTAAAGCCTAAAAATGAATATAGCTAAAAATGCCATATTTTATATACTTAACTTATTGTACAAACCTAAAGTTTCAGCTTCTCAATAGCAGCAATGATGCAAGACTTTAAACTTGTCACAATGGTTCACCATCTTGGAAAGTGTACAGACGCACAAAACATAATGCACAAATTTCTAGCCTACATATTTAGTTAAGCTTTAGTTCTCCTTTAAGGTGCCTAGCACCTACTAACACTATATTCACCTTAATTGCACCCAAGGCGTACATTATTCAGTTAGGTCTAGTGTTTCAAACATTACTGTTGTAGAAATGTTTACATTGCATCCACAGAAGTAACAAGAACAAGTGAGGTGCACTTCTTTGGAACTTTAAAGGAGAATTCAACCCGTAAATGTCATATTTTTATTATACGCAAAACAGCATAATTTATCTTTTGTGTTACTGCCAATGCTGATGCTACCTGATATTTAATATATGTTTTATCCTACAGTCATGTAGGTGCTATCAATAATACATGCTGTGATACGATTATGGATGACTTAGAGAAGAATCTAGTATTATTCTTTTAATTGTCATAACATCAAAGAACATTACATTTATTTTTTTAGCAATGTGCATATTGAAAATGAGTTAAACCAAGTTAAAATGCCATAGATTAGATTAAAAGAGAGTAGTATTGATATATTTGTCCTTTTCAGATAACCTTTTTGAGGAGCAGTTTATATCAGATTTCTGCTACAATATATTAATCTATTGAATGTATAAATGGCATACCCACACATCATATCTACAGTTAGGCCCATAAATTTTTAGACAGAGACAATTTTTTTCTAATTTTGGTTCTGCACCACAATGAATTGTAAATGAAACAGCTTAGATGCAGTTGAACTGCAGACTTTCAGCTTTAACTCAATGGGTTAACAAAAAGATTGCATAAATCTAAAGCCTTTAGAACTATAGAACTAAAGCCTTTAACACAATCGCTTCATTTCAGGGGCTCAAAAGCAACTGGACAAATTAAAAAACTGAAAATAAAATGTTCATTTCTAATAATTGGTTGAAAACCCTTTGCTGGCAATGACAGACTGAAGTCTTGAACTCATGGACATCCCCAGATTCTAGGTTTCCTCCTTTTTAATGCTCTGCCAGGCCTTTACTGCAGCGCAGGGCCAAGGGGTAGTCAGAGTAGGCATGTGCCTGGCGCCCCCCCCCAGCTTTGCTGTCGCCTACCCCAAGTTTGGACCCTCTCTCCTTTGCGGAATATTCGTCTTTTTGAGTCCTTTGCACGCGCGGCCGCTAGCACCAACTCGCACAGGCGTTCTGCACCAGCGTCAATCTGCATATTTGCGCGCGCAAACTTCAATGTGCACTCTCAGCCGGCGTCGCCACCGGCCAGGTTGCCTAGGGTGCCTGGCCCGACTCTGCTGCAGCGGGTTTCAGTTGCTGTTTGTTTGTGGGCCTTTCTGTCTTCTTGTCTTCTACAAGTGAAATGCATGCTCCAAAAGATTTATGGGCCTAACTGTATCTCCTAGCAGCGTGTAACTTTATATTTTAAACATTCAAGACATACATATCTGCAGTTATATAATATTTTATAACTTTCACTATAATGGTGCTAATATCTCAAGCCACAATCAAATCGATTTCCACTGATTTCTGAGAAATGTTTATGGTGTGTCTAAAAGGATTTGTAACATTCCAAGCAGTGTAAAGTGTGTGTTGAGGATGATGAACTGTTTGTTGCTCAGCAGACATACAAAGCCACAAAAGACTCTGCACGGTCCACTGACATATTCAGGTTAGGATTATATCTCAAAGTACAGTATGATATTCCTTGTGAGCTAAATGCTGCAGAGCGAGCTCCATAATTCAAGCTGTCTGCACCAATCACCAACTGAGGAGAACAGGAGCTTGCACAGTGGTCATAGCTAATCTCTCTCTTTATTCTGGTACCCTAATGAATATAAACAGTCAATATTCGAATAGGCATGGTCAAAATGAATATGCAGTGCTATTAATTAAAACATGAAATCAAAAATATTTAATGGATTCATTTAACTGACTGTGTTAGACTTTTTCTATACATTTTCTGTACATAACCTACTTCCCGAAGTCACAATAATAGAACATTAATTTGTTACTTTTTTTTAACATTTATACACAAAGTTTCATATTTAATTTTCTATTTTTGAACATTGTTATTACTTATCTTGAATCATGAAACCTATACTAAAACTGGCAAAGGATGTTGCAAGGCTGATTGATTTTAGTTAGTAACTCAGTAACAGAAAATGCTAAACTTTCTTCCACCTCAGTAAACAAAGGACAAAATGCAATTGATATTTATGTGATTTGGGAAATGGAAGTACAGAAAGGAAGGTGACTTGGTAATGACATGCCATGTGTGTGATTTTCAGGCCACTGATAGGGCACACTAAGGTAATAATTACTAATTGACACTAGAACATTTTGACAAGTAACAAGTTATTCTAATACACTTTCGTTTTCAAGTGAGGGTGTCTATGATATTTCTGTTGATGAAGGCCGTGCGAATGTATTCGATATCACAGTGGTGCTTTGCAGCTGTGATTGCATTGTACATTTCCCCTTCTGTGTTGAAAATTCTACCACATTAAAAGCAGATTTTTCACAGCAGAGGCTGTCATAAAAATAACTCTACATAACCCTTGGGCAGGCTGGGGTAGTGCCTTTCATCCAGCGGTCAGGCTTCCACTTCAACAACATTTCATTAAGGACAAAGGGAGGAAATATAGTATTCAGGAAATTTTAATGCTGCAAATACAATACTTATGGATTTTTAAAAAGAACTGAAAGAAAATGCAGCTTATGCACAGTCTACATAAAGTTGCATAATATTTAATTTCACCACTGCATTGAAGTGAATTTGGAAACACGGCACAATAATAAGTTAGTATGTATTTTTGCAAGTGCAAAACAGCTCTAGTACAGCAGTGCTGTTGGAAATGATTAGGAAGACCCTTAAAGCTCAAGAGTGCACCAGACTCACTGGAATGTTCAAAACTTGCGTCACTGCCAGTCTGGGTTTACAACAGAATAAACCAACAAGAGCTGTTGTAGAGATTAAATCACAGACACTATATAGTATATTACCATAGCAACAAACTGAATAATACTTTTTTGGGGGAATGTAATAAAAGTCGGTAATGGAAAAACTATTCACAATGTGAAAAAGTTATGCCTTTGCGCAAACAAATTTTGCTTTGCACGAATTATATATAGCTTTTGTGAACACGGAAACTGTTTAGTGACCACTTCCGACAGTGGAAGACCATTTGCGGATGTTATAGTTTGCGTCAATGCGCAGTAAATGTAATAAAATTTCTTACTGAAAAAAGTCATTATGTTTGCTCCAAAAGATTACGACACCTTTAAGCACTTAAAATTCGCAATGCAATAACATTTTAAGATACAACATTACATTGCGAGATGTGGATTTTTATTCTTATTGGTGGCAATTGTTTTTCTCTTTGCGACTTTAATTACATTCCCCCCTTTGACTTTTTATAGAAACTATTGAGAAAAGCTTCATCATACTGAAAATAAGACATTTCAAAATATAATCAATTTAAAATTGTGACCCATTTTTTAATTAATCGGTACTCCTTACTAACCCTCTTGTTAGCATCTGTCTCTCATTCACTCTTCATGCAGGAGCAGAAAGTATAATTCTAATGACAGTGAGGTCTAATATAACTTTTTTTGGGGGGGTATTCCTTCTGCCTAGAAGATAATATTAGAACTCACTCTTTACAATCACCAGAAATCCTGTCTCTCTACATGCAGGATTTGTGCCAGTAAGTTATTTACTTAGATTTTGTTTGTGCTGGAATATATTTTAGTTCAAAATCTGAGTCCTGCATGAAGAGAGAATAAAGAAATACATATATAATATTTATAAAGATTCTTATTTCAGTATGATAAAGCTTATATTACATTTTCATTTTTGAGATAGTTCCCCTTTAAGGATTTTAGTTGATTGTAGAGCAATGTTCATAGTGAAGTATAGGTCCAAAGTCATTAATAAACCAAAAACTATTGCACGAGATATAATGGCTGTAATTTATATGTTGTAATACTCAGGGGAAAAATAAAAACAATAATAATGATGATCTAATTCCTTCATTTGGGGCTAATTGGTGATAAGTAAGGTATCCAAGTTTTGCTGATTTACCCTATCTTTTGAGAGCAGTTTTCTTCATTTTAGCTGCATTG
This sequence comes from Xenopus laevis, assembly GCF_017654675.1. Taxonomy (NCBI): domain Eukaryota; kingdom Metazoa; phylum Chordata; class Amphibia; order Anura; family Pipidae; genus Xenopus; species Xenopus laevis. The sequence continues at coordinate 67,263,596 of NC_054379.1, read as the reverse complement.
AAATTACATTTCAGGGTAGCCTATTCGGAGGGAGAGATAAATCATTACGTGGCAGCCTTCTCTGTCGGTTCCTCAAAAGAATACAATAGATATAAAAATATCCTGTGCAAATGAAGTGAGCACAACGTCAGCAACCATATGAACGTGGGTGGTCAGATAAGACTCTGTTTCTGCAAAGGGCAAATTATTAAGAGAAGACTTGTGTTTTTTTAAGGCTTGCTCTTCCTGCCTGTGCTCAACCACCACAGCACATGATAAGATAAGTGACACCTGACAACCTTCCTCCACCCACGCAGTAATTGCAGTCTCATAAGAACCAAGGAAACCGTGGCAGGCTAGAAACTCAATGCAGCTCTGGTTTCTAAAAGTGCATGCTATTTATGGTAACAGCTGGGTATATATTTAGCTCTGGTAAACTTTTTTCTATTGAAAAAAAACGTTATCTTACTTAACTATCTACTACCCAACAGCTTCCTGTTGCTAAATATAACCTAAAACAGAACAACCTGAGATGAGGGGGAGGGCACCCAGATGGAAAAATCTAAGTCAAATGTTTCCACTGCTTCTGTAATACTCATTTACCTAGAATAATAGGCCATGTGTGGTTATATTGCTTGCAGTAAGCAAAAACCAAGAGAGATGGTCATATCATTGCTTCTATTTTGTTCTGTTCCTTTAGCCAGACTCACTAGCATTCCTCAGTAGCTTCCCAAGGGAATCCTTCCAAATAAGTTATTGAATAAAGGGACATTCTGAATTGCAACCTGGAATAAGATGAAAAGGGTATATTCTGCCAGCTGAGTTTTTTATAAATTGGTTTTGACAAAATAATGTTTAATCCATACTACTTCTATGAAACACAATATTTTCTAGAAGATGTATGTGAATCAACAAACTATTACATTTATCATAAAATCTGGAAATGTGCATCTGCTTATCCTATTATAGAGGGACACTAAAATTGCTGGCAGGAAAAGCATCAGATTTATTAAGGAGAATGATTCCTAAGAAAGGAATTTTTATTTCATTAACCTGATGAAAAGCATTTTTTGTAACACACACAGGATTTTGCACAGGTCCTAAGGAATATTCCTTAACATTGTAAAGGCGCACACAGATTAACATTTAATTTACACATTAACAGTTTCATTAAACAGTCAACATTCTATTCTATGAATAAAGATATGAAACCCTAGAAAATAAATACAAACCCCAGGGAAGGATTGTAGATATTACTCACAATTGCTTTAAGCACCAGAGGCTACTTACTGGCTCACCCTAAATGGTAATCTAGGCACACTGTTAATCAAGTTACAATACAGATATATACAGTGTACATAGTGAAATATTAATAGACTCATCTTTAAAAATTTGATAAATAAATACTGTAGCCTCATCCTTGTGACCCATCTTTTCAAATCCAGTGATGGGGGGTGATTCAATTAATAAAAGGCAAGAGGCCTATGCTTAAAGGGGAACTCCACAAAAACATAACTAGCTTTTTGAAAAGTAAACATAATTTCAAGCAACTTTGCAATACACATCAATAAAAAAAATATGCATACTTTTCATGATTTTAATGGTTTCTGGCCATTCCCTAAGCCTAGCCCCCTGATATTCTGATCTTTCTGACTACTTTGTATCACCAGCCAGCTGTCCTTAGACTGCATCCTCCAGAGCCCACAATTCCCTGCACACGTGATTTCAATAAGGAACAGAACATCACAGTGCAATGTATTGTGGGTTATGTAGTTTCTGCATGCTGTCTTTAAGTTGTGGAGAGATTTGTAACATCAGTGTTTTAGTCCCTCCATCCCTGCCAGGATTTCAAATGATGCAGAAAGATAAGAACTGTTAACTAGCTGGATTGCAGAATACAAAATGGCATTTATTGATACTTTTTGAAGAAACAGGTAACTGTGATGGGTATTTCAGGGGTTTCTGTGTTATGTGGGCCTCTTTATCAAATTTTGGTTTGGAAGCCGGAGTTCTGCTTTAATCAAATATTTGTGTCTTGTGTCTTTTGCCCCTTCATCCGCTTCTTGCAAGTGGTCTTCATCCCCATATTTCTGGGGTCACAGTTCACAGTGTACCCTCTAAACTTGCAAATAAATATAAAGGTATTTTTTATGTTATACATACCTCCTGCATACCCTCAATTCTCTGTTCTTAAACCCTTAATTATCTCTTCTCTTGCGGGGAGGAATAAAGGAAAAAAAACCTTGCCTTCTAATCATTAAGGTAATAATGTCATGTTGCCGGTTTTTACAGCACATGACAGTGTCACTATATAATTAGCTCTGGAGGAAAATTTACTTAGTAAAATGTAATCCTTTCCTCCTCCTCATTTCATATTAGTTATAAAAATGTATGTACTAAAGAGGCACTATGTTTCTGGACATCAGTAAGGAACTGGTAATCACAAAGGGGTATCAACATCTTGTAGTTAGAATCAGTTTTTGCTGAATTCCACAACCCTGAGCCTAAGCACTTCACAACTGGTCTCCTTTGAGATTCTGTTGCAGAGGCAATTCTATAAGAGAGTAACTAAAACATTACATTTCAGATGTGCAAACTTTGACAGTATAAGGGCATCTCTGCAACATATTAAAGGAAAACTATAACCCCAAAATGATTACTTGAGCAACAGTCTATATAAATTTAAGTGGCATATTAAAGAATCTTATGAAAATGGAATATACATTTAAGTAAATATTTACATCTCTTGCCTTGAACCACCATTTCGTGATGGTCTCTGTGCTGCCTCAGAGATCACCTGACCAGAAATACTACAGCTCTTACTGTAACAGGAAGAAGTGAGGAAGCAAAAGACAGAACTCTGTCTGTTAATTGGCTTATGTGACCTAACATGTATAGTTTGTGTGGTATGTTTGTGGGTACCGTGAATCATATGATCCCAGGGGGCTGTCCTGGGATCATATGATTACCATATTTATGATTACCCAATGGCACATACTACTAAAAAAAGTATATTATTATGAAAATGGTTTATTTACATAAAGCAGGGTTTTACAAATAAGCTGTTTTATACAATATCTTTTTATAGAGACCTACATTTTTTGAGAGGTATAGTTTTCCTTTAAGTGGGAAATGCTTTTAACAGGGTTAAAAACAGAACAAAAATGGGAAGTCTTTAAAATGCTGCTTAATAAATATACATGTCAGTATATTCCCCTTGTAAGCAAGGAACGTCGTTACAAAGCAGAACCTTTTTAGTTCAATAGAAGTGTTGGTGTTGAGGTGGGTAAGAAAAGACGTGCTTTTAAGGCTTTCAAGTTAGCTGGGACAGCCAAATCATTTATAAGGTACAAGGAGGCCAATAAAGCATGTAAAAAAAGCTATCAGGCAACTAAAATAGATATGGAAAATTATATTGCAGCAAGCAGTACAAATAATCCAAAATTATTTTTTAAATTTGTTAATTCAAAAGAGACTAGAACATGTTAAGATAAACAAAAGCCCGGGGCCAGATGGTATTCATCCCAGGGTGCTTAGCTCTGTGATTGCCAAACCTCTTTACTTATGTAATACAAGGGTTATTTTATGATTTACAATTTATAAATGTCTGTTTTAATATATATTATATATATATATATACATATATATATATATATATATATATATATATATATATATATATATATATATTAGTTAATGGATTAGTCAGTAACAGTACAGTAAATAGAAACCTACTAAGGATAAGGGGAGTCCAGTGTCCTTGTATGTGCCTTGCTGGGTAAACAGTCATAGCCATTGTTTATTGTTATATAGTAAACATAAGTATTGTTACCCACCAAATAATACCAGGCAGGCAATATGGCATTGGATGTGATTAACTTGGACTTTGCTAAAGCATTTGATACTGTGCCACACAGAAGCTTACTGGTTAAATTAAGGAATGTTGGCCTGGAACATAGTATTTGTACCTGGATAGAGTACTGGCTAAAAGACTACAAACAGTGGTGGTAAATGGAACATTTTCTAATTGGACCAGTGTTGGTAGTGGAGTACCACAGGGCTCTGTACTAGGTCCCTTGCTTTTCAGCTTGTTTATTAATGACCTAGAGGTGGACACTGAAAGTACGGTTTCTATTTTTGCAAATGATACTAAATTGTGCAGGATGCTGCCACTTTGCAGAGGTTCAATGTTGATAAATGCAACGTAATGTACTTTGGCAAAAATATAATAAATGCAAGTTATACAGTAAATGGCAGTGTGTTGGGAGTTTCCTTAAATGAGAAGGATCTTGGGGTTTTTGTAGATAACACGTTGTCTAATTCTGGGCAGTGTCATTCTGTGGCTACTAAAGCAAATAAAGTTCTGTCTTGCATAAAAAAGGGCATTAACTCAAGGGATGCAAAAATAATTATGACTCTTTATAGGTCCCTGGTAAGGCCTCATCTGGAGTATGCAGTGCAGTTTTGGACTCCAGTCCTTAAGAGGGATATAAATGAGCTGGAGAGAGTGCAGAGAGAGAGTGGAAGACTTAAATTATGAGGGTAGACTGTCAAGGTTGGTGTTGTTGGAAAAAAGGTCGCTTGTGAGGGGACATGATTACACTTTACAAGTACATTAGAGGACATTATAGACAAATAGCTGGGGACCTTTTTACTCATAAAGAGGATCACAGTACCAGAGGCCACCCCTTCAGACTAGAAGAAATTTTTTTAATTTGAAGCAACATAGGTGGTTCTTCACAGTAAGGACAGTGAGGTTGTGGAATGCATGTCGGGTGATGTTGTGACGGCTAATTCTGTTAATGCCTTTAAGAGCGGCTTGGATGATTTCTTGGACAGACATAATATTAAAGGCTTTTGTGATACTAAACTCTATAGTTAGTATAGATATGGGTATATATAATTTATTTGAAAATATGGAGGGGTGTGTATGGATGCTGGGTTTTCATTTGGAGGGGTTGAACTTGATGGACTGTCTTTTTTTCAACCCGATTTAACAATATTATTTTCTCACTTTATTTATGTGTACAGAGGTGTGCAGACAGGCCCAGATTTGTAGAAAGCCCACAAAGGCCCGAGCCTAAGGCAGCACGATTTTAGGGGGCGGCATGCTGCCCAACCACACCCACATTGGTTCAGAAAAACTGGGGATGTGCAGGAGATAAAATAGTTTTTTTAAATTTCTTGTGAACCAATCCCTATTGCTCAGGTCCTAATGATGAAATTTTGCGTGAAAGAAAGGGAGGGAATAGGGACAACGAACGTCAGCTAGCCTAGGGGTGCCCGCTATGTAAATATGGGCCTGTGTGCAGAGTCAAAAAAAGAATTGCCATCTGATTAGCATTGCACAAGTTGCAGCTATGGGCAAAATAGGAACCCTGAAATTAGCAATAGTCCCAGACAGTTCATCCATGCAAAAAATAGTATACAATTCTTCAGAGCAAGCTGGGAGGGCTCATTGTCAGATAATAAGCAAATGTGGCTTAAATGCCTTTGTAAATACTTTATCATTTTTACTCTTATTTACAAAAGCAATTGTGCTTGTAAATGAGCCCTCAAAATACAAGAGTATATAAGAAATATAATCTAATTTACTAAAAGTATACAAAAATACATAAAGTCAAGACAGGCAGGACAATTTTATGTTACTTATATCTGAAGCAAGATAATGACTCAGTAAGCTTTGACTTTTACATAAGGGAAATAGGATCTTGGGGATGATGCAACTAATGAGTATAATTTATTGTTCTGTGCTCTCAGGTTTCCCCATTAACAGCACTTAGATTTCCCCAAGATATTACCTATCTACTCTGACAAGAGCCACTCTAAAAGAGTTCTAATAACTATAACAATATTAACATAAGACAGCCATACAGACATACAGTAGGCTAAGAGAGACAATAAAAATACTGAAATAGTGTGTAGTGAAGTGTAAGATTTTTCTTTTTTATTATTCAACAAAAAAACATGCAGCTGATCCCACAACTGGCCTATGTCTGTCACTTGAGGGTTTCTTGAGTTTTGAATCCTATTCTTCCATTCCCGTCTGACTGCTCCAGGAGCCACCAGGATGCTCCCGAAGTAGGCTATGGACAGCCTAATTTAACCTCACTGAAAACATATATGAGCCATTTGTCACTGAAAACATATATGAGCCACTTGCAGAAATTTCGTTTTTTTACATTATTTAAATTGATCTCATAATCAGTTTGTTTAAAGTTGACTTTTGTGATTTCTATACCAAGGATGTATATAAGATGTTGTATTTTCTGTTACTTTTCTCTTCAAGCCCCTAGTGGGGGAGCTACCCTTACCTACACATATACACTTCCTGTACATATAACCATAAAATCTACCTGGAAGGGGATGGGGTTAGAAGTACTATGACTTGTTGACCAGGAAATTAAGGGAACAGACGTCCCAGCCACCATATTCTTCACAGATACTGGGAACAGACAGTTGGTATATGCAAAAGAGAAAATTGCGGAGGTTAACAGTTTATTTTACCAAACAGCATAAAATCAGCAAACATCACAACTAGTGCAGAAGCTACTGACCTTCATTCCTTTTGAATTCAGACCTACATTTTTCACAAAATTCCATGCCTCCAGCATTAGGTGCATGCGTGTTGTGCACCGGCTTTAGTTGCCTGCGTGCTGGCTTTAGGCACAAGCGTGCTGCGCGCCACCGTTCGCGCATTCGCATGGGGCCCTCAGGGTTTGTAATCCGGTTGGCCAATAATGTCCAGTCCGACCCTGATGCAATTCAATATTTTTATCTCCTGCTTAAAAATTATATTATTGAAATAGGAAATCAAAAGTTAATTGGCATGAAAGGCCAAGCTAGGATTGTTTATGCTAGAGAAGGGGTGCTTAAGGGTGATATGATAACTATGTTTCATTATATAAATGGGCCATACAATAAACTCTCTGCTACTTTATTCACTGGTTGATCCTTCCAGCATACAAGAGGGTATCCACTGAGATTGGAAGAAAGGAGAACTAGACCCCACTCTATAGGTTTGTAACCAGTAGCAAACCTCCCCTGGCAACTACTGCAGGGTAGCACAAAACCAAAGAAGCAAGATACAGATCGTCTTCCACTTATTCATGTTCCTAGTTGGTGGATGCAAGCTGGGAGTCAGAAGCAGGATATGATGGGACAGAAGACCATTTGAGTTTTAGGTGCAGACATGTATGTGGTTGGGACAAATCCCACTGCAGATGGCTATTAGTAGTACAAAGAGAGGTTTAGTTATCTAAATATTTTTTTGCAGTGATAGATTTTACATTGTGAATTCCCTCTCTAAAGTTGTTTTACTGACAGATGCATTAGTTTAGATTCAAGAAAGGGTTGGATTGCTTTTTAGTGAGGGAGAAAATACAGTTTTACTAAAAGACAAGGCAATAGTCCAAAACAGATTAACAACCCCATGTAATCCCCATGTAATTTAATGACACACTGTTACAGATTTGCTTACAGAAACTGATAAGTATGTGTTTATTTGTACCCAACAGAAGGACTATTGACTAGTGATGGGCGAAAAATGTCAGCGCCGGAAATATTTCACTCGCATTACAGTCAATGGCCATCCGTTTTATTGTTGTACAATTTTCCGAATTTATTCGGCGCCGGTGAAATGCAGAAATTCACACCTGGAATAAATTCACCCATCACTAGTATTGACTGATCAAGGATTTGCCAAGATGAAGGATAATTTATGATAATGTAATTTTTCTACATTCATTATATTAGTTCTTAAATTTGACCCAGTTGTGGATATTTTCTCAGAGCTCACAAGAAAGGTTATGTTATAATGCTCATCTTTTCATTGCATTTTTGCACTCAACAATCACAAGCAAGGTATTTGATCTAATTTGCAGAGTGGAAGGAATCAAAACCTAAAGAACTCATCAGACTATATCATTAACCACAGTAACACATGTACCATCTGTGTAAGGGAACAATTAAAATGTTTTCTGAACCAAACATTTGCAGGGAACCATCACTCCTTTTTGCCGGGTAATTTTTATTCCTCTGTTAATCTATCTATAGGGAAGAAGCAGCTGACTGCTGGAACTGGTGAAATTCACATAAAAGGTGTCTGCTATGAGTTGTTATTGAATACATTAACACATATATCTCTTTTGTTTGAAAAGATTTATACATTGCTAGTGTTAGTAATTTCTGAACACATCAAACTAAAATGCTAAATGATGGGTTTTTGCAAGACTGGTAACAGTTTTATGTATTAATAAGAAAAATTATACAGATATAGGACCTATACTGTTTGCAACATGAGGTATTACTGAAACAGGAATATTTTGTAATTTGCCTAACCATAACTTAAGTCTGGTAAAAATTGAAACATTAAGGGGCAGATTTATTAAGGGTTGAATATTAAATTAAAATTTGTTTCTTTTTGGGTGTCAAAATTCATACATTCAAATTTTAATCCCCAATTCGAATGTAAATTAGAATGTGAAATTTATAAAAACCTCGACAAAGGAAACTGTTCTAATTTGAATATATGCCACCTAAAACCTGCCAAATTAATTTTCAAGTCAATGGCAGAGGTTCATTGATCCAATTGAATATGTTAATAGCCTTCCTGGCATTCGA